>NC_134244.1:41168039-42555539 GCF_965152275.1 Natator depressus
GCACAATCAACCTGTGGAACTCTTTGCCAGATGATGTTGGAATATTCATCCCCCCAGGATGAAATCCTGAAAGAGAAGACCACCAGCTACCACCTTCCACTTAGACCCAGAGCAGTAAGTTTCTCAATTGCAAGATTCTGCTGATGAGAACACTAACAAATCTTTTTTTCTGTAGCTTGAGTTTCTGATATCTGAACTCCATTACATAATATTCTTTAATTACTTATATTTTATTATGTATAATAAATGTAAAACTTATTTTTACTTTTTTAATTAAGAACATATTCTTAGTTACTTAAAGCCTTCTTTGGAGCTCTTCTACTGTTTTATAGAAATAAGCATTTAGGAAATTGGTAATAACATCATAGTTTTGACCATATATTTTCTGAAGGTTATAAATTTTATATTTTAATCTGGTTTCAGAGTAGCAGCCGTGTTAGTCTGTATTTGCAAAAAGAAAAGGAGTACTTGTGGCACCTTAGAGACTAACCAATTTATTTGAGCATAAGCTTTCGTGAGCTACAGCTCACTTCATCGGATGCAATCTGTCAGTCACAATGGGGTAAAGACCCGTTTATTTTCAATGAACTACAGAAATATGAAATAAAGTTATCCACTGATATAAATAAATAAATATTATATATATATATATATATATATATATATATATATATATATATATATATATATATATTTCTTGAGGCTAAATTACTCTGTAATACAAGTCCACTGACTTCCAGCTAGTAAATTTGGCCCTTTGTCAAGATGTTATGGCTACAGGCCAATATGAACAATTGCCACAGTTAGGTCACAAATAAAAGCTGGCCACAGTTAAGCTTAAGATATTGTGTGCGCTTTAGTGATTTAGTCCATGCTAAAATGGGTGAATTTACCTTGCCTAATTTCTAATCCTCTCAAACACAGAGTTTGAAAGTTAAACTCAGAATTAAATGATATTTGGTTTGTGCTTCCTTAGCAGAGACTGTGAGATAAAGGACAAGTAAGGAGACAGAAAACAATTCACATAAAATTGCACCACTCAGCACAAAGCAGCCAGAAAGTCATCTTCACAAACTGTTGAATGTTCCCTCTGGTAAGGGGGAAACCAATCAATACAGGGAGCATTTCTAGGCTCACAACATACAACTTTAGTAATAGGGAGAGGCAAAACCCACAATCAAGTGTTGAGGGCTACCATCACTATGTACAGACGTGCACACACATAAAATAATCTGTTATTCATTGCTCACGTACAGCAAGTAATCTCCCATCATCGGCTGACAGAAAGTGGGTAATTCTATGAATGTTGGGAAATAAAAACAGTATGTTAAAAGAAATTAAAACTTTTACCCTGAGATCATGAATAGCATTTCCTTTACCAAAAGCTATTTGGAAAACTGCCAGGGAGCTGAGAAAGGCTGCTAAGCAGCACCAACTTTGCTTGCCCTTACCTCCAACTCCAATTAAGAGAGCATTGCCATATGGGGCCTCAAGAATGCAGCTGACATGACACCTATGGAAATGATATTAAATTACAGTGTTTTTATTTTTGCTTGGTAGCAGACTTTTCCATCATATGTAATCTATCGAAGTTTATGGGCTAGAAAATGTTAGTTTGATTTTCACAGATAGATCCAAGCTGCAGAGTCCCAGTCTGTATTGCCATCTTCCTAATCTTTCAGGGTGGGCCATATATGGTATGGAAACCTTCAAAAGGGAGATATTTTTTGAAAAGGTGATGAGAGGAAAATACTGAAGGTATCGATCATATCTGCTTATTTTCTAGGCCCTTGGGAATGTCAAAGCTACAGTAATTCTATAAGCCTAGTCAGCCTCTGGCTTCTCTGCTGGGACTACCAGTTAGTGCCAGTGGTAATCTGTAGGATATGGACACCTACTAGGAACTGGACTGAGACCTTCTTCAAATACAGCCAGCAGAGAGCAGTCACTTTTGGTCACTACTGTCACTGACTGCATTCAAACTGGTGAACTAGATATGAACGGGTCAATATATTCCCCAATTGCCTGTTCCTGTAATTTCCATGTTGAAAAACGTTGAACAAAAACGTCATTTAAGATCGTTAAGACACAACCAACCATGTATAGCAGTAAAAGGATAAAGCCTCTATCGTATGGCTTAATTACATTCCCACTTGAGTAAAATATGGAGTTCTTTTAGCTACCATAATTGACGAGGTTCTACTCTATTAACAGTGAAGTAGCACAAGAAACTTATGCTATCTCAGACTATGTGACATCTGGTCTCAGGCTCAGTTCAGCCTCTACATACACTGCTTCCTGTCAGAGTAACTAAGTACATTTTTCTTAATTAACAAAATCCAAACAAGATGAAGAGCTAATATGCTTTTTGCTTTGGGTCCCAGTGGAAGAAGAATTTTTACATTCCTTTGGGGATCCTCCACCATTTACTTGTATTTCTACTTTTGTGCCAAGGTGAATCTAATGACATTCCTCAAAATGGAAAATATTGTTCACAATTCAAAGGTATCCTTGAGAGGCCTTTTTGCTGTGCCAAGGGATACAGACCCCCATTTTAGGCTTTGAGGAGGGGTGTGTGTGTGTGTGTCAGGGATTCCAAAAAGCAGCAAACAGAAATATTTTCTTATTTTGCATTATATTTTAGTGAAGGGGGTGTGTGTGAAGGATTTGGCAGGGGATGGTGACTTAAATTTCACCTATAACGTTAGGTTTCAGAGTAGCAGCCGTATTAGTCTGTATTCGCAAAAAGAAAAGGAGTACTTGTGGCACCTTAGAGACTAACAAATTTATTTGAGCATAAGCTGAAGTGAGCTGTAGCACATGAAAGCTTATGCTCAAATAAATTTTAGTCTCTAAGGTGCCATAAGTACTCCTTTTCTTTTTACCTATAATGTTGTGAGCTCAAAAACACTGGCATTGTACAAATATATGAGAACCAAACAGTGAAACACCATATACAAAGCAAAACTGACTAGTGTAGTTTTATTATTTAAGCTAAATGGAATGCAAAAAGTGAACAAACAACAAAATCAGTGAATGCTTAATTTTAGTAACGGATCCTGCAAATCTTAGCTCATGTGAGTAATCCTAATTTACACATGCAGTAAGTGTCTAGCTCATGTTTGGGCTAAAATAAATGTAATAAAGAATCAAATAAACCTAAGAAAGCATAAGACAATGGAGTTAAACCAGAGCTAAATTTGGCTCCCTAGGTGCAAAACTTAGGTCTGTATTAAAAAGGGCCTGTAAAATAATTTTATCAATAAACAATCAGCTTACAAAAGATGCAAGGGATGTCCCAGAAAATCCCCCCAAAGGGATTTAAAATGTATATCTTACTTTAGTTCCCTTCCCCCCACCCCTCTTTTTTAGCCTTTGCAAAGTCTAGACACACTGGATCAATACCTCCAGTTGTAGATGACCTCCTGGCATTGACTAAACAGATGTCATATCTACCACAGAACCCCACTTCAGACTGGAGTGAGCCTGGGGGAGTTAATTAAGCCTCCTTCCTAGATTTCAAAGTGTTTTTTAAATAACCTTTATTTCGTTCCCACATAGAAATGTAAAATATTTGAAATCAATATAATATTGTAATAACAAGTCTTAAAATATTGTAATGGGTAAAGCTGCAGTCTGCCCCAGGGCACTACAGTAGATTTGATGTGATCAGCAACATGCTTGGTGGGTCACACTGAGAGGAAGCCAACAATTCACAGTGGGTTGAGGTTTCTTGGAACCTTTAAAAGTAAAAATTGTTACATTTTATTTTAAAACAGTGCTAAATGCCTGGCTTAGTCTGGTCACTTGAGGCACTCAGCACACTGCTCTAAAGATATGTGAGGTTATTTTTAATACCCTTGCAGGTCACCTTTAAACGAATTTGCACTTCAGTGATTATCTTTGTTAGAGTACACATTATACCAGCTGAAAGTAAGGAAACTTACATGTGCTGTATAGCATCCTCAAAAAGAACAAGATTCATTGCAGCATGAAGCTCATTGTAGTGCTCTAATGAATCTGTTAAAATTCTGGTCAGCTTCTCCCAATCAGATACTGGAAAGTAACAAGGTTCTCCAACACCATGGGCAAAGTGGCAGTAAATTAGTGGCTTATGGATAAATACGTGCTCATCAACACCCTGATGGTAACAATAGAGAGATATAAACAAGCATTCACACAGCACATTAACCCTTTATCACATTTTTTCTCCTAATTTTAATGTTTTGAATGAATTGTTAGTGCTTGTGAAAGCTGCTGAATTGACATCTTTGGAGGCTGAAATCCTCTACCCACAAAGCAAATACAGCATACACAGTGGCAATTTACATTTCCCCATCATTCCCTGCCAACAAGCCACAACCGTAATCTGGAGGGACTCCCTCCAGAAGTTTCGTTTTCATGGTAATTCGGTCTTTGTTTTCTCTGATGAGCCTACCAACAAGGGTGCCAGTTACTGACAATTGTGTGAGAGTTTTGCACTGACACTTGTTCAGAAGGAAATGATTTAACACAACCAGACCATTTCACTGAGGCTTCTACTCAAGAAGCAGATTTTTATATATATATTTGTTATTTCATTAGTTTCTATCATTAGTTTTACCCATTTACTAATACCATAAGGCTCTCATTTTTCATTGCAGCATTCACCATGAGGTTGTAACATACAAGTAGCTGACCAGAATGGAAGGTAAACAATCTCATTTCAAAGAAGAAACTGGAATAACTATGTTTCCAATATAACAGGGAGTATTTAATACTATCCTTTTCATAATATTCAAATCATGTCCAGTTAGGCATATGAATACATAGAAACAAGAAAAAGGAACCTGTTATACAATGATCCACAGAGCTGTCAGGTATATTCTTATTTAAAATCATAAATCCCATTCTAATTATCCTAAATTTTGGGTAAATGGGAGGTAATACGGCATGAAACAGCATAGAAGCACTCACACGTATTACTCATAGATATCTCATATATACTGAAATCATACCTCAAAATGTCTTTTTACAGTATCAATTAGAACTTTGTTAAAATGTTCAATATCCTTTTCCTCCATAAGTTCATCTGACTAGACTTAGAATGATTCATGGAAGCCATAAATGAACCAAGTCAATAGGAAATCTCACACACTCTTGAAATGCAAAAAACATTCCCTGCAAAAATATTTTCAAATTTCATTTCCATGCTTGACTTTTTATGAACATTATACTATCCATTTCTGATTAGTAACTAAAATGCTCCATTCAGTTAGATGCATTTTTGTGTCACCAAAATATGAATATTTGCTTTCCATAAATGTGTGTGTTTACTAGGAAATTAATGATTTGTTGTCAGAGCAGCAGAAGTTATATAATGAGGTTCTGTGGCTGCTTCAGGAACAGTGATTCCTTTTTCTCCCATTCTCTACTAATATTTCATTTTTGCTGAGATAATGTTTCCTGTTTTATTTGTCTCTGACATGCTTCACTCCCCCTATTCAACTCAGCCTCACAATATTTTGCCAGGACCGCACTGTCCCCCCACTGCCACTCGCATTCTCATTACCTCTGACACATATTCCTAGCTGACCCGGTAACACACCTGAAGGACTTCAGCACCAGTACTACTAGTGACGTTACAAATAAGTGAGTCTTTAGTCCCCTACTACCTCGCTTAAAGTTGATTCCAATTCACTGTACAGTTTGACTGGCACCTTCATGGTACTTCTTATTGCCTAACACTTTTCTATCCTCCATTTTTCCCGACTGGTCACCATTGCTTAACAATATATGGAGTGAAATCCTGACCCCACTGAAGTCAAAGGCAAAGCTCCTACTAACTTCAGCAGAGCCACTATTCACCCACAATTTCTACTTGTCTCCAGAGGTCATTAATCTCTAGGCTTCAGCAGCTGAAATTCTGTCACACATAGTGCTAATGCACACAACACCTTGACTTTGGGCAGCTAACGCTATGGTGTCACCCTGGCGTGTCAGACTACGTCTTGAGAGCGTGAAGCAGGTGGCTCATGTAACCATACCTTCCCTAACTCTCTCATTCAGGGACATGTTAATCCCAGTTCACTTATTTAAGCCCAGAATTCTACACCTGGTGTGAGGAGCGATTAGGAACCTATCTGGGCATTTTTTGACATCAGGGGAGTTTCTTGGGAAAGTTTTTCCTTCTTTGGTGACCTTTTCATCCAGTTGTACTAGGCGATCTTAAAAACTAACATCCAGCACTTTCTGCATCTAAACAGGATGCAGAAAAAGCAGGTGTCAGGGACCTTGGCTTTGCAAATGTGAAATAGACCACAAAAGCTACAGACAACCAGTAACCGACCAGAAATGTTATAAGGGCCAGATCCTCAATGCTGTTTAAGCACTAACTCCCATTGAAATCAATAGAAGTCAGGTGCCTAAGTACCTGTAAATAAAAGTCACACTCTCAACAGCATGTGCTACTGCCCACTCTGCTCAGGCTGCTCAAATTGCTGACCTCCTTTGCACTCCGGCAGACTCCCTACATGCTGCCTCACACTCTTTCTAGCCTCCGATAAACCTGACCCACAATACCAAAAAGGTTCTCACTTCAATAAATAGTGGTAGGATAAAGGGAGGGAAACCACCTTGAAAATAAAATAGGAACACTCTTCTTCCTCTGTGACAAACCCTTTCCCCCATTTTGAGAATCAAACACTATGTGCTCTCATTCATTTTTATTTCCATGCCTCATTGTGCTTTCTGCTTCCAGCACAGCTCAGGCAGCATTAGAAATCTCAGGAGAAAACTTGGTCTCTTGAAAGTTCCTGCCAAGACAGCTAGCTAATGGATGGGGCATTCTAACTTGTGGGTACAAACTGACACTGCTTCACTTGAACTAGGTCTTGCAAGGTGCCAAGATCCTTCTTAGAGGGCATGAGAGCCCTCCTCTCCCCCTGACATCAATGGGAATCTTAGGAGATGCTCAGTGCCTGGCAAGATCATTGCTCATGAGATTCACCCTGAAGAAATGTGCAGGTAATGTTGTCCCTGAACACCCTGAGGACATGGCCATGTACAGCGATTACAAAGAGCGGAGGTAGGAGCAGACTATAACAGGGAAGTGATGGCATGTCCACCCCACACAAGACCTGAAGGGGTTAAGGTGGCAGGTGGGCTAATTAGCCCCCTAGGCTGCCCCTGGAGGAGAAGCCAGGGAACAGGGATGAATTAGAGATAATGGTCAGCAAGACAGGAACAGGAGAGGGGCCTAAATAACGCCCAGGAGCTGAGAGTAGAAGGGGGCTGCAGAGAGAGAGAGAGAGAAACTGCAGTCACTATCAAGGTGAGAGACAGTAAGGGAGGAAGTAGCTCAGGGATCTAGCAGTAAGACTGAGCAGACCTTGACTGCTTGTTGTATGGTCCCTAGGCTGCAGTGGCGGATTTGCCACTAGGCCATTGGGGCCTGTGCCCAGGGTCCCTGGCCAATTGGGGGGCCCCTGGAAAAATGGGTACCCACCAAGCACTCCTGCCAGGGAGGGGGCAAGCCCCTGTGCCCTGACCCCATTTCCCCAACAGGAGTGCCAGAGGCAGCCAGGGGGAACTGCAGGCGGAAGAAGTGGGATGGGGCCCTCATGTACTCTGGCCCAGGACCCCACAAACCCCTAATACCTCTGCTGGGCTGGAGCCCCACATAGAGGACAGGCCTGGTTTCCCCTACCAGCCACTGGACAGTGGTATTGTTAAAGGGAAGGGAGAGGAAAGATTGCCTGGGTTCCCAGAGACTTTGATATCCTGCAAAGAGAGGACTGCAATGACCTTGCTGGGGGACAAGCATGAAGCAGGAGCAGTTGAATCCTGAGAGAGCGAGAAAGCGAGATAGAGAGTGATGGAGTGAGTAATGACAGGAGGGGTGTTGGACTGGCAGAGCTAATCCCCAGAGGGAGTCAGAAGGAAGTGCTCCGGCCCTGAGCATGGCACCCCACGGCAAGGGGGTTTTAAATTCAGTTTAGAGAAGGTCTGGAATGTGAACCTCTTTTCATCATATGATAGTTTTCATGGCTGACAAAAGCTTGGTGTACTGCATATACCTACATAGGTAACTATCCTGTATTAGACTTTTAATCACAAACTTCTGATGCTGTGAATAAGGGTGTGTCCATTATTAAACAAGCACTGGGCTGCAGTACAATTGAAAAAACAAAAAAATTACTCTTAAAGAGTTTAAGTCCTGGTTTACTCAGGCACAGCAGTGTGTGGAATGTGGATAAAACTATTCTACTGGTATCTTTACATCCCTTTCTCTCTCTGGTGGGGGTGTATCTTCTCATCTCCCAGGATGAAACTCTTGCATCCTCCATATCTTTCAATTGATTTGGACTCCGGATGCTGAACTATTTTCCAAGGCTTGTGTGTCAATAAGGGAACCCTATTGCAAAATATTTTGGAGATCATCAACTCCTTTTGGCGTTAACAGGGGTTATGTGTATGTATTTATGTGAGGGCAATCCCCAGCTCAGTTTGACTAGAGACTTTAAGAAGAGTAACATAAATCTTATAAACATTTACAATGCATGGTGGAGGAAAAGGTTGATTGGTCTGATCCTATACATAGCAGAGGAAACTGTGTTGGCTGGAATATGTGTAGGTAGGAAGCACCTCTTAAATTAAAAAGATAATGGAATCTAATAGCTGTGGGTAGGAAATTCTGGGCCATTTTCTGATGCAGACAAAGTGCAGCTTGTGTGAGTGTGCTGATAGATTTCAGTACACTGTAACAGAAGCCCCAGTGCTGGAAATGGATATTTATGATGCTGCTGTAGATGGTAGCTAGAGCATCCATCCTTGGGAAGTGGAGAGTAAACACAGAGAAAAGTTTCTGAACGAAAAGAAAAACGTGAATGGAGAAAAGGGTCATTATTTCTTTAAAAATACACCAATATATTTTTAATAAAACTGAAAACCTTAAGGATGAAAGCAAGAGTTGAAAAGGTTTTCATAGCCAATGCACACGGTATTAAATATCTTATTCTCTCCTTGTCTCACTCTATGGAGATCATAATTACTATCAAGTTAGTATTTAACCTATCAGATGAGCCTGACCTTAGGGAAGTGCAGTCCTTTGCACTACACTAGCTCCGTTTTATCTCCAAAATGCTTGCTAATCTAGGTTTATTTAATGTACGCACATGGAGTAGGGATAGTTTGAGGACTGAAGGCCATCAAAAATTGCAAATGCCAGACATAAGAATGCAGATAACACCCTAGCACAACAGTGTAGTGGCAGGAAGGAGTGGCTGTAATTCTTAGGAAGGACATTATATTGATGATTTATTTTATTATAACAAACACTAATAGCTCTTATCGATATAATTATAGTCTTTTTTTTTTTTTAACAAGGGCCCGATAGCCACAAAAGTGTTCAGAAAAAACACAAGAATGTGTAGCAGGGTTTTTCAGATGCAGCTCAAAGTATACTAGGACATACATTTCTGGGATTCTGACTGCTTCTGCTTAGTGAAAGAAAGGAGCACCAGAGGAAGAGGATTTGGGAGTAAATATTTCTCAGTTATTCATTTCCAAACCAAAACTTGACAAGCTCAAAGGAGAAACAGAAAACACCTCAACTTACAACTGCTGGGAAGGTAATTCTAGTTAGATGCCCCCCGCTCCCTCCCCCCATATAGTCCATGCATCTCCAAGCATAACATGTATTGGGACTATTGAGATAAAATGTCTGCCTCTGATGGGAATATCACATAACATAAGGTAAACGCTGTTAAGCAAAATTCACAGTATCCAGCTGGGTATTGAGAAGTGTAAGAAGAGAGCCCAAGGCATAAATCCTGCCATCAGAAATAAGGACTCACCTCTTAAGTTCAGTAAAGTTGCTTTATGTCACTCTGTTGGCAGAAGACAACCTGAAAACTGTCTATTGTAAGACCTTCCCGGTCCAAGGAGGGCCTTGGATGGTGTTGAATTGATATAGCCATTCCCATGCCCCCTTCCTACAGCTGGGGTGGTATCTCTATGGCTCTGTAACCCTCAGTTGTCACAACAGACCTCTGAGGCTGTTAGCATCCAGTGTAAGTTAGAAGAGCATAACTTAGAACAATCACAGAGAGAATAACTATAGAGCTCCACGGTGTTATTTTAAAGCCACTTTGCAGTCTGTAATCCCATTTTAAATACCAGATTTTCAAAAAAGAGTGCAGTAGGTCGGCCCACAAACATCTGTATGGAAACAATCATTTGCATGTGCAAATTAGTTAATGGTGCACCTACGTACCTTTCTGCATGTCAATTATTCAATCTACATGCACAGCAAATAGTAATTTGAGTTTGTAATTTCAGTAATACCATGTGCAAATGGATGGATAGGTGTGAAATTTCAAAATCTGCTGACACATACAGCTGCTTGCACACACAAATACACTATCAGAGGGTAGACTGGCCCTTCTAGGGAGCTGGACTCGTCTCCGCCTGTATTTTGTTATCCATCCCCTTGTGATGGATTTGTGTATGGGACAGTGTGTGTTTGGTCAGGTGAGCAGGATTACCGGATAGCAGCCAGGGGGCAGGATTCTCTATAAAAGGGAGCATGTGCGATCAGTGAGAAGGAGAAAGACAAAGGGATGCAGGGTATCCAGAGGGCACTCAGAATCCTGTCAGGAGCTACCTTCAGTGAGAGGCAGGAGCAGAAGCCTTAACAAGAAGAGGCTTGAGGAAACAGCAGTCAGGAGGACCTGCGTTTTTGAGGAAGAACTGCTGAGTCCAGCCAAGAGCTGAAGAAATTAGGAGTGCAAGTCCCTGCATGGTGAGCATCAAGATTGATGCTTCAACATAAGTTCAAGTGGAAACTATGCCCAGGTGTGATGTTAACGACAAGGGATAAAAAAGACCTCCTCACCATAGGAAAGATCCTCACAACATTGACAGCCCCTTTGACCCAATACACCCCAACCAACTAAAAAACCAAGCCAATGCACAATCCTGAAACTAACCACAAACAACCAATGCCCTAACAAAAGTAAATTACCAATCTTAAAAACAAAAGCTTTGCCCCGAGCAGAGTTTTTACCCTGAAAAAGGAAAAGTGCCAGAGACTTCATGAAGTCTACTAGGGACGTCACTGTTGCACCACTGGTTTTATGTGGAAGGTGCTCAGATACTACTGTGATGGGCAGCAGTTTAAAACCCAAAGGCAGGCAAGGCAAACAAAGAGTTCTCCATGCTCAGCAGAAGTAAGCTGGGATACATCTACACTACAGCTTCTGTCAGCATAACTTATGTTGCTCAGGAGTGTGAATAAACCACCCCCTGAGCAACGTGAGTGCTGGTGTGGACAGTGCCACTGCCGACACAGCTTCTGATGCTCGCAGAGGCTGGAGTCATTAAGCCGAGGGGACAGCGCTCTCCCATTGGCTTAGAGCGGCTACATTAGAGAGCTTATAGCGGTGCAGCTACATCGGTGCAACTGCGCTGCTGTAAACGCTCTAGTGTAGCCATGCCCTTAGCAGTTCTCTCTCTTACTCTCTGCAGGGTCCAAACAGCAGAGCTTGTGCTGAACGCTGCAGATACGTCTTGAACATGATCCTCATCATGCTAAACAAATGCTTATCGCTGTGGCCTTATTTCTGCTACGAGGTGGGGATACCTTGAAAGCTGCTTTCATTAAAGCAGGATCAGGTTTCCCTGTGTTCCCCAGCCCGCTCATCACCTTTTATCTGGTGCTTATATGTTTGTCAATCCACACTTGTGCAGTGCAAGAGCTAGTTCTACATGACAGCTTTGCAAGCATGTAATAAAAAGTTTAAACCTTTCACGCTCAAATTAAAATAGCTCAAATGAGAAACATTTACTCACTGAAAGGAAACATGTTTTAACAAAGTGTGGCACTTATAGCACCTCCCTGAAGACGCTTATGTACTGAAAAACTTCCAGCAGTAAGATTCAGGCATATGACATACTGACAATTGTGGATTTCTTTTAAAATCAGTTTGTCTGTCATACCTATGTAGTTACAAAATAACAAAGGGATAATAAAGTTCAATTGTATATTCACCGTTTGAGATTTCTATTGACAGATGTTCACACTGAATGCTGCTACAAGAAAGGCTGATTATGTAGCCCTGTGTTAAAAGAACTGAAAAAACCCTCCTTTGTTAAAACTCCCTTACACACCATTTGAATCTTTTTAAGGAACACTGTCAAGGTTGACAGGCTCCAAATGTGGCCTCCTCTAACCAAATTATATTGGCAGATTTAAAATAACCATCAAGTAGGGGGAAAAAAAACAGCTGTCAGCCACTCCAAAAAAAAAAAAAGGGCTGCAATAGTGTTAAACATCCCAACTCCAGGCAAGGAAGCATGAGCCAGCAACAATTAGCCCTTGGTGCTTGGTGAGAATCAGAACAATGGGTGCACAGAATGAGAGCTGATATGTATGTGCCATGCCATCTTGTGACAGAATGTACCCCCGGGTACACACCCTACACCCCATTGTAGTAAGTTTTGTACAAGGCATGTCTTGTAAGGTAACATTTGAAAACTCAACTTGATGGTCAGTATCATCCTGATATAATGTGAGTGGCAACATCATATGTAAAGTTATAAGATTTCCCTGTATGATGTTCCAAACCCTGCCACTCTGCCCAAACAGAAGCTGGCAAACAGGTCTGTCCTAAACAAAGGAATGTGTACACTGCTTAATTTGCGTTTAAACAGTAAACAAAGTCATCCAGCAGGGAAGGAAAGACAAGAAAGTTCAACCAAGTGAGAAAAAACCAGCAGGGAATATTCTTCCACAGTGACTCTTTTTTGTCTCCTAGTGCCCAACTGAAAATGGCTGTAAAGAGAAGGGACTGAAACGATCCAAAGGAGGGACAAACATCCCAAGGGACACCTCTCTCTCCCCCAGCCCATTGCATTCACTGCACCTGAAGTGACAAAGGAAGCATTTGTTGGACTCTGGAAGAGGGGTCCTGCCCTACCGGATTTGGTCAGTAAGACAGCTGAAAACATGGTAAGAAACTTTGTTTGGATCTGATATAGTTTAAGTTCAGTATTAGTAAAATATCTTATCTTTGTTTTTCTTGTAACTATTTCTGACTTTTATGCCTCATTACTTGTACTCACTTGTATAAACTTGTTTTGCTGTTTTGTCTAATCCAGTGTGTTTAAACTGAAGTCTCTGAATAACTATTTGAGATAATGAGCTGACATATTTTACGAATAATGGATTTAATATAACTTGTACTGTCCAAGATAGGGCTGGGCAGTACAGGACATACATTTCTGGGGGGAAATCTAAGACTGAGTGTGTGTTGGGGTCACCCTGCAGTATAACCGAGGCTGGTGAGAGCCAGAGTGAAACCCAAGTGTGGCTGGCACGCTGCAGTTAGACACAGACACTCAGAGTGTGGCATGCATGCTGGAAGGCTGTTTGTGAGTGGCCCAGGTGGGAGCTACTTCAGGAAGTCATTGTAAGGCACCCAAGGTTGCAGGAAAGGGATGACATAGCTGCTCATTAGTCTGGATTGTACCCAGCTATGTCACAAATCTCTTCTACTCGCCAGGCATTTCAAAATTGCCATGCTACCTTATCCACCTACAGGGGAGAGATCCTCATATGGTTGGCCTAATTCCAACATTTTCTCTTACAGTGGAGAACAGATATCCTTTTCAGTAATGTACCAAAGTTTTGTAAGTGTCCTTTCAAAAGGGACTATTATATAGTCCTTATAGCACACAACTCTTGGGTTCTGTTCTAAGAGCTGACTTGAAGTATGCCACTGCTGTACTATGACCTTGTGCAATTTATTTAGCTTCTTTGGATCCTTGCTTACCTATTGTTAAACTAGATCTGATCATATTTGCCCAATTCACAAGGATGTTGTGTGGTTTACTTTGTCCAGCCTAACCCTGAATCCATGTTCAGACAAAAAACACACTGAGGTCTGTAGTTTTGATAAAGGACTGAGAAGGATTTCATGACTGCCCCATCATGATTATATAAAATGCCTTGAGATCTTTGGATGAAAGTTGCTATAAAAGTGGGAAATATTATCATCATTGACTTCCCAATGAAATTTCTGCCAAAAAATGGAGAGTATGTGAAACACAGAAGGATATCTCTGTTGCCATAGATGCATAAGGTGCTAGGTTTCGGCGAGTATAAAGCGCATCTACATGGAAAATGACATAAGTGGAGGGGAAATATTTCATGTTTATCAATCCGATTTGTAGGGGGCACATTTTTCATGAAAATATTGATAGTAGTTTTGCTGCATATTTACAGTAGCAACAGAAGGATGGAACAGAACGGTCACACTCAAGCTGTCCCATTGTACCCAGCATGTTGTGTGCCTTCAAATTAACAAATCAAAACTTTGAGTTGACTTTTAATGTTAAGGCTGCATGTGATGAAAAGTGATGATTTCTACATCCTGAATGTCAAAAACAGACTCTTCCCAGATACATATTTTGGTACAGGGAACAAAATGATACAAATAGCTGGGAGAAGCTAGAGTCCAGCATAAAAATGAGCATGTCTTCACCCCAACTTCAAATGTATTTATCAGTGGACCCAGGGGAGTAGATGACACAGACAGAATCTGCTGCCTAATAGATCGCTGACAGACAGACAGACATGTTGAACAGCTACCTCACAAGAAACCTCAGTGCAGCCAGAAATAAGACATCGTCATAAGACGACTTCTGTTGGGTTCAATACTTTTTGTAAGAAAATTTTAAAATGTGCTCATCCTTATGGCAGACCATTCTTTTTCATCAAAAATTGTAAATCTGACATTTTATGGATCTCTAAATGTAAATAACTCCTTTAAGTATTCTGTATCTCCAAAGGGAACACTATCATTTTAAGATCAGTAAAGTACTGTACAGTATTTAGTCCTTTATTTTAACTGAGCTGTGTGGGCGTACACTGGACTGACATTGGGCAGGATTACAGATGGTCAGTAATACTGGATAGAAATAGAAGCCCCAGTCCAGTGATATTTACTCATCATATGATTGGGCAGGATACACTGCGCACATTGTGTGTCTTGGTTTTGCTAGTTATAATACAGCACTTTCTGGGCTATCCTGGTAGCTGGTGGAAGTTGCCTAGTGTAGAAATAAGATGAAAGCTCTGTAGTTTAATTTCCTACAAAGCATTCTGCACAAGCAATAACACTTCTGTATTCTTATTGTCCAGGAGCATCAATAAGAGAGAAGGTTATTTGGGGTCTTCCTTTTACTTTCAATAGCTCTTTTTCTAAAAAGATTGCATGTTCCGAAAATGCAAAATTAACTGAAGCAAACATGGAATCCTCGGAAAAACAGGATTAATCTCTAGCTTCCACTATGCATTTTTCCCTCCTAGCCTGTATTTCTTTCTGGGCCCACACCATTAAGCTCCTATCAGACACACTCATTGCCACAACCCCAGAGATAGTGGACAAAATTTAGAAATGCAGCCATCTAAACTAAAACCAGCAATCACCACAGTGAGACACAAACTCCTGTGTTCATGCCAAGAATACAAGCCCCGTCTGTGAGATGATTTCACCAGCCTTTTACAAAACATTTCTGTGAAATGGAGGGAAATAATCTCCACAAGATTCCCCACAGAGCTTCTCCTCTGCACACAGACCTACCACCTCTCCCATGGAGAAGTCAGTTGCCTTCACATCCCTGCCTCCAGATCACCAGAGAGATCAGTAGGAGTCTCACAGCCCATACATGGAGAGGGAGCATGACAGGGATACCTGCAGCAAGGTACTCACAGAAATTTTAATGCAGCCTAAGATTTCATTTGCTTTCCCACAGCCCCTCTCCATGCAGGAAGGATGGTTCTAGGGGTTTCCCTTACAGCACAGCTATGGTACAGTTATGTTGCCACACAGACAGCTCTTGGCCTTCCACAAATTTAGGAGGATACATGCCGGGAGGGGAGGGTGGGGTGTGCTTTCATGGAGATCCCAAATGCTCAGCTTCACACAGGTTGCACCTTTGGATATAAAATCAGGATCTGAGTTACTTGCTGTAATAGGAGCTCTTCAAATAAATATCAGTAACACTGACAACTTTAAAATTTTTTTACCAGCGACTGTAGTCAAGAGGTTGTGTAATTAGAGCATGAGGTTGGACAGTACTATAGGCATCAACCTCAGGCACATTAAGATCATCAATTAAATAATTATTTTAGCACCTGGGAGAGAATAATTTCTTCTAGCTTTCTTTTCCAAGGGTCTTTTGAGAACACCTATCAATGGAAGAAATGTTGTGAGAGGATAAATGTTGAGGCATTTGTATAGCAGAAGGCCTCATGCTTACAAACACTTGACCAGGTGCTTCACTTTAAGCACATGAATCCTCCCACCGGACAGCTCATGTCCTTAAAGTGAAGCGCCTGCTGAAGTGTTTGCAGGTTAAGGGTCCAAATGTTGCTCTTTGGATAATAATTTAGACGAATTGCATTCCATACATCCCTCCTTTAAACCAGAAAACCTAATCAGGTATCACTCTTTTATTTATGGACACAGACTGTTGTTACTACTGTTCATTTTTAATATCTGATGGTTACCACAACAGAAGAAATTATGACAAACCATTAAATAAACTTAAAAGGGAGTCTCAAGTACTTCATATAGTTTACAGTTTATTTATATTCTCCATTGTTTTAAACAGTCTCTTAAAATTTTGAAATAAAATGTTGCCCAACAAGGTTACCGTTTTGCACTTCTTCCTTTAGTTCCCTACATTTATTTTAAGTGAATTTAGGGCTAGTAGAGAGTAGATGACTGCCTGACAGCTCTTAAGAATGAAGCCTTCTTCGCTTTGTCAGTCACAGAATTGCAGACTTGGTACCATACAGGCAGAGGGAGCTCATGTTTTCCGCACAGTGACCTGGGAGGACCTCTGCTAGGGTGGAGAGTCTAGTTCAGTCTATATATACACACTATACCTCTGCCCTCTTTGCTCAGTCTGCCTGCATGGGTACCAAAGCTTCTGTGATTCAGACACATATCTTAGAAACTTAACTAAGGGCTTCAATTCATTTTTCATAGGTAATGGAATGGTCAGGTAATGATTTGTTCACATTATCAATTTGAACCAATGACCTGGAAGTTAAATGCTCCTTATCCCATTGCCAATCTTTGAGCCACCTAGTCTCTTTTAGCCCTTGTTTTTCATTTTTCTTTTGGTTAATTCTTTGGTTGCACATCATCAGCAACAGCAGAATATCACTTACAGAAGATTTTTTCATGAACTTGTGCTCTTTCTGCTGGCTCCGTTGTAGCATAATATTGCAAAATATTGTAGAACCTACATAAATAGTGGCTGTATTTTTCAAATTCTCTATTACAATAAAGGTGGTAAAAAATGAACTTTTGGAATCAGGACATTTTCCACCAGAGTTTAACAATTTTACATCAGGTATTGAGCCTCGACTAATAGCATTCCTTTACTTGCAAGCTCACTCTCCTGCTGTATACTATAAAAATCTAATACTTCATGCACAACATTTTCAATAGTGAAAGATAGTTATTCATCATTAAATTAGTGATTTGCTACATGAATACCACGTCTAGCTTGGAAAAGGAAATGGTAAACATTATGTGAACTCTTCCACTAGAAAGGACAACATTTCTTTTGGAGAGTTACTGTCAACCATTAACTGAGCTATTTGGGTTGGTTAGGCACAAACTGAATGTGCGTATGTCCTTATGATAAATAAATGACACAGGGCTTACAATTTTAAGGCCTGATTCTCCTCTCCCTTAAACCAGTGCTAATCAATAGTAATGCTATCGAAATGAATCGAGTCCCACTGGTAAAGAGAGAGGTTAAGTGAGAGGAGAATCAGGTCCTTGGAGTGGAGAACAGTTACAATTACGTACGCTGAAGCATAGCAGATGTTGTGTAGAAAATGAAAGGGACTTTGGCCACCATGTAACCTTCTGATAGCTTGGTAACCTTGTCGGACACAAGGACTGCTTTTCCAACCCCAGGATTTCCGATTAGCATAATTGGCTTCCCCTTCTCCAAAAGTAAATCCACAGAACATCTCAGGCAAACTGTCCCAGGAGAATGAATCAAGACAGTCTACTTGCAAAGAAAAAACTCAAGGCATGTGTGTGTTAGAGACAAAGAAAAGATTTATGCAGTTAAAAGAGTTTAAACACGACTATAAATCAGTTTGTACAAAGAGTTTGTTTTTAATACTCCAATGTAGTGATAAGTGAATTAATATGCAAGATTAAACAAGTGGAAATATACAGCAGAATTTATATTTATCATAATCTTAATTTTGTACCAACAGCGAATTATTTTTAAACACTAAGCAAAGATCAGAAATTAACACTAAGCAAAGATCAGAAATTAAAGAGTCTAGTAAGATTACATTATATGGCGTTTATAACTCAATGTAGTAGGATACTACATTTTCCTGTCACTGGTAAGATAGTGAAATATAATATTAAAATTATTGCAATAACTATACACACATTTTCAAATATAAATGGCATGCTATAAACATAACTCATTCCACTACTGTATGATTATGTTGAAATAATATAACATGGATATAAATGAAAAAAAATGATGTTGAATTGCCTTACCAGCTAGTTGGAATGAAATACTATCCAAGAAGATCAGAATTAAAATTGGGAAACTGAGTAAATTCTGTAGCAATAGTTTCATTCTCAGAAAAGCACCAATTTCTTTTGAAAATGAAATTGCAGATATACTTTAATATTTATCACACCAGGTACTTCATTCACACTGCACAAAATAGCCATATCATTGGCAGAAATGAAGTATGAAGTCAGCTTCTACAGCAGATAAAATTAGAATCTAGTGAGTGGTGGAGAAAAAAAGATTTCTCTCTACAAGGCTCCAAATAAAAAATAAAATATAGGGCCTGTAAGGCACCATTATTTATACAAACCTGTGAACTGGAGGAGGCAGAAAGAAAAATGTATAGTTGTGATGTGTTTTTCATATTGAATAAATCCCACACCTTCAGTTGTGTTCCAACTATCTGGCTGTGCATATGCAACATATTAACACAAGTCATGAGTCGAAAGGTCACGAGTGCTAAAACAGCACTGCTTAGGCATAAAACAGCATGTCTAATGGGAAACAGGGTTTCTGAGTTCTTTTCTTGCATCTGCCATTAAGAGAGAAATGTGTTCTTGAGAAAGGCCAGGTCTATACTATAAACTTACATGGGTATAACTATGTCGCTCAGGGGTGTGAAAAATCCACACCCTGAGCGATGCAGTTATACCGACTTCAGCGAGAGGTGGTAGCAAGGTTGACAGGAGAAGCTCTCCCGTCAGCATAGTAACACCATCACTGAAGCGCTGCAGCATTTTAAGTGTAGACCTGCCGTTAGTCAGTTAACCTCTCTGTGTCTCAGTTTACCCACAAGCATAATAGATACTGAATAGCTACTTGACAGGGATGTTGCAAGGCTTAATTACGGTCTTTTATTTGAGATCCTTGTGTGTAAGGTGCTAGATAAGCACAAAGTATTTTAACATGGAGAAATGGTAGACTCTTCTTAATGAAGGCTGTAATCACCTTCCATTGTACAAATCTCTTTCTCTTTATAGCTTTGGCTTGACCTAAAATTTGCCATGTTTACTCTGAACATAAAGGACCATGTTTCTATCTCTGTCAATGAAACTGACTGAGAAGCCAAAAACAACCCACCCAAAATAAGATGACAAAAATATTTTCATCATCAGTCTCTCAACTGACTATTTTCAAAAGTGAAAAGAAACTCCATCCTCCAGTAAAATTACTCCTCCTCCCATCTTTCCCTCCAAAATCCTCCACTAGCAGTGTCCAGATGGGGTAACTGAGGAACACAGGCTTAAATGATTTGTCAAAGATCATACTTTGTAGGAAGTTTGTAGCAGAGTTTTGAACAGAACTCTGATCTTATTCGTGGTAAAGACTACATCTTCTAGGACTACACAAAATAAAACCATAAAAGATGTTTAAAACAAACTAAACAATCAATAAACTTTGGGAAATTACAAAATTAAAACATTTGATTTCAAAACCCATTAAATCTGCTAATAGCCAACAATGTTCTGGCCTGTAGTATGACATCATTTTCAAAACTCAAGTAACTTAAAAAGCAAAGAAATTAATAGATAAGGACTAGAGCTAAGAGAAATTTTTCAGACAAAACTTGTGTAGCCAAAAAATGCATATACTGGTTGATCAAAGCATTTAGTGAATTTGTGCCAAATTGTGACTAAAAAAAATCTAAATTTTCCAAACAAAACGTTTTGATTTTTATATTCAAGATGATTTTTCATTCAGAATTTGCTTAAATTTTATTTTTAAAGGCAAAAATACCTCACAAACAAAATGAAACAAAATTCTTTTGACTTTTTTGTTTTATCAAAAAATTCAAAAAAAAGAGTTGTTTTGGGTCAACATGTCTTTTCTCCCCAGGTTTGGCCATTGAACAAAAAAACTATTAATTATACCACTTTGGTAAGGACATCATACATTTTACACAGCCCACATAACAAACAAATATTTTTATTAAGTATTAAAATCCATATTTTATCACAACCCAACCAATGTTAATGCAGACTCTGAGCCACCCTGACCTTTCAGAACAAAGCTCCTGTCCAGCAACCAGTTTATTCTATTCATCAAGCAAGGAGACTAATGTAACATTACAGCACAATTTTCCTCGCCACAAACCTTTGCACTTATCATGCCCTGCAGTACTGCCATTTTTCTTCAACTGAGCTGTCAGGCCTAGCAATAAGGAACTGCAGGAGAGCTAACTACAAGAAAAGGCAAAGGAAAAAGAGGGTGGGGAACTTGGAATGCTTTGTTCTAAGTTTAAGTGGAAAAGTAGACTGAAAAACCCCTGCAGATAAAAGGTGTTGGAAGGAGATCTTAAAGGCTGTTATGAAGTTAAACAATTTTTAAAAAGTGGCGAAAAAAGACAAAGGGCACATGCAAGAAAACTTTAAAGATGTGGTCCAATTGCTAAATTCTGGACTGGATTTTCAACATTCCCCAAACTGCAGAGATTTTTAGATTAAGGCTCTGCTCTAGTGATATATAACAGGAAGAGGAAGTGAGAGAATACAAAAAGCAGAATAAAGCAAAACAAGGAAGAAAAATGGATGGATATAAACCAAGTGTGGAGAAATAGCACACAAAAAAACCCCAAAGTACTAACTTTACAGCAGCTGGATTTCTTCTAGAATCACAAGGATCCCACTGCAGGAGCACTCACCTGGTGCAGCCAACCCCAGAATCTTTTAGCCAGCACCCTCTTGTATACCTTCATGCCCTTACAGTGTGGGTATAAAAGGCAGAGCAGCCCCAACTGCCACATAGTTCCTTAACTAACATAGAAATCCAGATAAAGGTTCAATATCATTGGGGAAGGAGGGCAAGTCATGGCATCCATGTGGACAAAGCATCTCAAAGAACACCAGATACAAGAAAGTAAGTAACCTCTTTTTGTTGTGAGCACTCTTCCACATGGATCCTACTGTAGATAAGCGACTTGCAGTTGCCCCTCAAGGAGGGAAGAGATTGGAGTACCTGTCTGAAAGTCCCCTGCACTCATGGCACGACTAAATATTATCTAGACCATTCCTGACAGGTATTTATGTAACCTGCTCTTAAAACTCTCCAATGATGGAGATTCCACAACCTCCCTAGGCAATTTATTCCAGTGCTTAGCTACCCTGACAGTCAGGAAGTTTTTCCTAATGTCCAACCTAAACCATCCTTGCTGAAATTTAAGCCCATTGCTTTTTGTCCTATCCTCAGAGGTTAAGGAGAACCATTTTTCTCCCTCCTCCTTGTAACAACTTTTATGTACGTGAAATGGTTATGTCCCCTTCTTAGTCTTCTCTTCTCCAGACTAAACAAACCCAATTTTTTCAATCTTCCCTCATAGGTCATGTTTCCTAGACCTTTAATCATTTTTGTTGTTCTTCTCTGGATTTTCTCCAAATTGTCCACATCTTTTCTGAAATGTGGCACCCAGAACTGGACATAATACTCCAGTTGAGGACTACACCAACATGGAGTAGAGCAGAAGAATTGCTTCTCATGTCTTGCTTACAGCACTCCTGCTAATACATCCCAGAATGTTTGATTTTTTTTTTTTGCGCAACGGTGTTACACTGTTGACTCATATTTAGAAAAATGCAAGCTACAATATCTGGGCAAATATGAAATAATGCTGAACCATGCATTCAATAGGAGAGAGAAAATGGAAAGTAGTAACACTAGAGAAGTGCTGATGGAAATAGCAAACAGCAAATTACACTTGAGTTAGCAATACAAATGGCAGGAAAGAAAAAAAGATAGGCTCATGGCTATAAACAAAGAACACCATAGACCAAGGAAGTAAAAGTGCCTTCACTACTATCCATGATTATGGTGCAACCACAATGGAAAACGACACCCAACTTTGGCCTTTTCATCATGATCAAATCTCAGGCGGTTCAGAGAAGAGCAGCAACAATGGTTAAGGTACAGCTGGTTGAAAAGTGGGTTTTTCCGTAGGAAAACCTTGCTTTTTCAGCAGAAATTCAAATACAGAAAAATTTCAGCTGAACTGAATATTGTGATATGGAAATGCTGCCATGGAGCCCCACAGGAGCTGTAGTTCAGATGCTTTGGGCTCCCATTCTCTTCTATAGGCTGGGCTCCCTGGTACTACAGCTCCCATGATAAACAGTCTCCTTTCTTGGAGAGAGGAAGAATTGCATCATGGGAGTCATTGGCCAGGGTGTGTCCTGAGATACATAGTACAGTTGAGGAACCAAGCCCATAGAGGAGAATGGGGACATGAGGCAACCAAACTACAATTCCCATGAGGCACATATCTGAATCAAAATGATACTAGTCAACATTTTAATCAATGATCTGAAAGTAAATATACAATCTGCTGCTAAAATTTGCAGATGACACAAAGATTGGTGGAGCCTTCTGCATCCCTTGGTAAGATGGGCCCAGTCAAACAAAATTAGTATTAATAGAGCCAAAGGCAAAGTCATACATCTAAGAACAAAATGCAGGGGATACCTACAGAATGTGGGTTGGGGGAACTGGATCCTAGAAAACAGTAGCTCTGAAAAAGATCTATGTGGACAAGCAACTATAGAAGGCAGGGTTTGGCAATCCTTGGGCTCACTTGTGGTTTCTGTATTATGTTCCTAAAAGTTCATGCTTTGGGGTTTCAGCCAGCCACGTGTAAGGGTCAGGAAGGGATTATTTTCCCCCAATATATTCTGAGCCACCAAAGTGATCCAAGGGATGGAAAAAATACCTTACCAATCAGAGATTGAAAGAGCTCAATCTGTTTAGTTTATCAAAAAGAAGATTGAGAATTGACATAATTATGATGTATAAATACCCTTACAGGGAGAAAATACCAGGAACGAAAGGACTTTTTAGGCATAACAAGAAGCAATGGCTGGAAGCTGAAGCCAGAAAAATTCAAACAAAATATTTTAAAATAGTGATGTTAATTAACCATTGGAACACCATTTTTTAAAATAGTGATGTTAATTAACCATTGGAACAAACTACCAAGAGAAGTAGTACCCTGGATGTTTTTCTAAAGGATATGCTCTACTTCAAACAGGAGTTAATTCAGGGACATCCTATAGCCTGGATTATGAGACTCAGACTAGATGATCACAGTGATCCCTTGTAACCTTATGATCCATGAATCTCTTGGTGACTTCAGATCAAGACTTGATGTCTTTCTCGAAAACACGCTTAAGTCAAATAAAAGTTATTGGGCTCAATACAGGGGAAACTGGGTAAAATTTAATAGTATGTGATAGTTTTTTAAAAAAGCGAAATATGTCAAGCTTGCTAAACAATGACTAAGGAGGAAATAATAGTCTAAAAATATTGGAAAGATGTAAACAGAAAAGTGATAGCTACATTACTGAGAAGAAATTAAGGGAGGGAAAATGCAAATGGACTATCAGGGGAAATATTTTGACAGTCAGATGACTCTGACAGACTTCCAAGAAAAGTGGTGAAGCCCCATTGCTAGGGACATTTAAATCTAGAAACACTAGAAAATTTATTATTGGGAACAATCCTGTATTGGCAGGCAGAGAGAGTGAATGATGTTAGTTCTTCTTGAGCTACAGTTTACCCTGATCTATGGAAATGGGGCTGCATGCCCCTCGAACAGCACAGCCCCTTATATAAAACTGTTCTTCATTCCATCCATGTGGGAAAATATGGCTCACTGACAGCACTGCAGTTGCTCACTATGGATGCTGCTGGCTTTCCGGGAAGGGGACATTGCCAAGAGCATCTGGGCCTTGTATACTGACCCATTCCTTGGAAATATCACAAATAAAGTTATTTTACTTCTCTGTACAAATCCTTTCACCTCAACCAAGCAAGCTAATATTTATTAATGTACAATCCGCATCCAGCTTCCACACCCTCTTCCTCTCACTGACTCCAGGCTGGGTTTGGCTTCCTATCATCTTCACATGTTAAGCTTGTTTGAGAACACAGAAAATACAGCTGTCCTGCATGCCTCCTCCAGTTTAGATTTTACTGATATATAAATATCCATAGGAATTTTGGCACAATGCCTATTTTTCTTAGGTCATTTCCAGTTAAGAATACAAGTGGCACAGCCACAACAATATAAACCAATGAAAGTATCTTGTAAATTATAGCATTTGCAAAAAAAAAAAAAAAGATCACCACCAGCCACCAAACATTGTAGCTATTGTATTCAAAAGTCACAAAAGGGCTGAGTCTACAATAAAGATTAACTCCCTGTACAGTTGCTTTCTTTAAAATGAAGGGATAAAATTTCTGGCCTTACTATCTTACAAGGTGTTGTTGTAAGAACAGAGGAGTATTGGTTAAGTTGAAGGCACCTACATGCCCTGCATGACCAGAGCTGCATGGCTCAGGAGCTATGTAAACCTCCATCCCAACTCCCTATGCGCCGCTTGGAGCCATGGAGCCTCAATGAGAGCATCATCCAAACCCCTGGACTAACAAGGGACTACTGTACTAAGTCCCTGTTCTGTACTAGAATTTATTGACAGTAGGCAATCAGCTGCAGTCTCGGGTTTACCTGAAATTGTTCCAAGTGAAAAGTGCCCAGTAATAAACCACCCAAAGTACAGAACACACTGTGCAAGTCCTAACTGTTTGAGCTTCCTGACACAAGATTATAGACCTGGGGGCCCAATCCTGCCACTTTTGCTCACCTGAGCAATCTATGGGCTGCAGGATCAGGCCCATTACTCTCCTAAGCAGCCCAGTGTTCACATAGACTCCCAGAGAAGAATTCCTTATTTAACACAAATCAATTTTATGTTCTCCCCTGTAATTTGATATATCTGCCTCTGAGATCTCACTTCTCCATGGTCAAATCATTATCCCAGGACAGGTCCTATTCAACATGAAGAAGAGAAACTTTTGATCAGCCTACTCTATCTGCTCTATGCCCCTAATATTTCTGACAATATATTTTGTTTCCAACCCTTTTGTTTTTTCATTTCACACAGCTGTAGGCCCCAATCTTGTTTGCAATGAATTTAATGGCAAAACACCTGCTGACTTCAATGTGCGCAGGCCTCGAGCATCCAATCTCTGCATGTGGGCTGTACCACTCACCATTGTGACATTTCGACTTGTAAAAATGTGAAATGTGTGTGCACATGTGCAGCACTGAGGCATTTATAGTCCAACTTACACACAATTCACCACAGAATCCTCCTCAGATAGTGGCAACTAGTAATGTCTCACAAAACAACAATGAAATGGCCAGTGTCCTACCAGCAGTGTAATGATAATCACACATTTGCAAGGCAGCTACAAAACAAGGCTCTAAGCGTTTCCAGGAATGTTCAATATTCCAATGAAAAGCACAAATTGTAGTTCAAATATGTCTTCACTCTGAGTGCATTGGGTCATTTACCTTAACAATGTGAACGTGCTCTCATTATCATGTTCAACTTGATTAGTGTATAGTCTAACATTTAAAAGTGCACTTCAGATGGACGAATGTATGAATGCATGATTGGTTCCTAATAAATTGAGCAACCTTCTAATGAACTGTGAGGGATCTAGAAGGAACTGTGGTAGATACTAGACAGACACAGAGAACCAGACAAAAGGGGATAATAAGGAGGGGAAGATATTCTTTCAAACAGTTTGTCATATGTGCATCACATACTGTATAACTCATTGCTAACTTAGGGATATTGAGCAGGAGGTTGTATGGAGTCAGGGAGGTAGAAATCATTAGGAATTTGGGTGGGGAAAGTGGATGCTAGTGAAAGGTCATATGTAGATATCACAGGCATGACCAGTCTGACTGATGTGATTTGGGACTGTGCTACTCAAATATATCATGCCCTGGAGCAGGGAGCTAACAGTGTCTCTCTGTCCATCTCTCGTTTGTCTGCTATTGGACTATTTCATTCAGTTCTAAGCACCACATTACCAGAAAGATATTATCAATTATCACATTCATGTGGATTCAGAGAAAAGCAACAAAAATGATCAGAAGATTAGTGAGATTTTTATGAGGACAGATGTAATGTGCATAGTTTGGCTAAGAAACAAGAGAGAGGACATGATCAAAGTATTCCACAGCTGTTTGAAAGAGGTTGACACCACAGAAGGAAAAAAATTGTGAGGTAAATGGGGGTATAACTAGAAGTAATTATTTTAAATTAAGAAAGGGAAAAACTGAATATTAGGAAAAAGTTTAGTGAGATATATTAGGATGTATAATTCCCCCCAGTGGTAGTAGTAGAAGCCCCATCACGTTGGACATTTAAAACTAAAGCACTAGAAAGTATACTGCAGAGATTAATAGTGAATTACTAGGGTAAGTTTTTTCCATCTCTAAATTCTGAGTCTATGTTATGGATTACTATTGTGACCATCTGCTTTTTCCATTATTCTGAAATTTTCCATCACTCGTATTCCTTCAAAAAGCAGTTGTTCATATGAACTTTTTCCACTTGTCTCCTATAATCCTTGAATGTCAACATTGCCCATACACTAGTGCCTGCCGTTCAGTTTTCACTGAGAATACAATGCTTAGACAAACTGAACCTGTGGCATTTTTGGCATAGCCATTTTAACTCTTTGCACACCAAGAAGAAATTTGAAATGAAAAGTCAGGCCACAGCAGATATTATAGCTTTGGTAACACCAAGAACTTCCTTTCCAAATATCTGGAGTGTTATATACATTTCATGTCTCAGCAGCCTAAGCAGGACTTGCTCCCAAGGTCACTAATGAGTCATTTTTGGCCTCGGGAATACTACTAATGTTTCTAGGTTTAGTCACATAACATGTTTACTCAACTAAAGTACACTGGGAGTTGTACAAACACATTTCTGGGAAAAGGCTGTTCTGGAGTCTCTCTAATTTACCTCCTTTTAAAAGTTTATCTAATCTTTCTCCATATTTGCTACACCCACCACTGGGGCATCTGAGTGCCAGTCAAGGGTTAAATATAAGGGCTCTTTCTGTTTATTTCTTCCTGTTCTTCCACCTCATTATCTGGAGATTTGGGAGTTCAGGAAAGCTCAGTTAAAGAAATAAGAATTTGCATTTTTTTCTGAAAGGAGTGAGGTTCTACCTCTTAAAAGACCTCACATCATCACTATTATTCAGACTGGTTGTGTTCTCTTTATCTACATGAATGACCCAGTGATGTAAAATAAGACTAGAATAGCTCCATTGATCTGCTGCAGAATGCCAATGCCTATATATGTATGTACATGTTTGTGAATGCCTCCGTTGTCCACTGAAATACCTATAACTCAAGGACTAGCAAAGAGGACTGTACATTCCCAGTCACTGAAAACACAGCCATGAGAGAAGGGTTTTAAAGGAGTAAGGGTTACAGCACAGATGTGATGTTTTCTCTTCTGTGGCTGTTATGTTCTTCTGGAAAAAAAACTGACAAAACATGTTTCTACAATCATTTGCTCACTTAGGTAAGAAGCACTTCATCAGAAGGTAACAGCAGCATCATATACTAGTATCAACAGCAGACTCTTTCATGAGGCCTGTGGCTATCAAACAGGAACTGTAAAAATCCAATGACTACCCACACCTGCACTTTGACTGAAACTGTGCTCCTTTTTCTTGGTAAACAAAGAAATAGACTCTGGCAGTAAACCTGAGCCCACCTCAAGATTACAACAGCAGCAAAAGAAAGGGTATCCCTCTTAACAGCCACACCTACCATAAAAGCAGCAAGAGCAGGTTCAGTAGTGGTGTTCAACATACTCTCTGTTAGTTACTGCTGACATAGCCAGTACAGTAGAACCTCACAGTTACAAACACCTCAGGAATGTAACTCTGAAATGTTCGTAACTCTGAACAAAACATTATGGTTGTCCTTTCAAATGTTTACAACTGAACATTGACTTAATACAGCTTTGAAACTTTACTATGCAGAAGAAAAATATTGTTTTCTTTTTTTTTAATAGTTTACATTTAACATAGAAATGTACTGTATTTGCATTGGTTTTCTTTTTGTCTCTGCTGCTGCCTGATTGTGTACTTCCAGTTCCAAATGAGGTGTGTGGTTGACTGGTCGGTTCGTAACTCTGGTGTTCGTAACTCTGAGGTTCTACTGTACTATATTTGCATGTAGAACAGATTGGGAATTTTTTCAGATACTTTTTTTTTTTGTTGGAAAATGCCAATTCATCAAAACTAAAATTTTTGCAGAAAGACAACTTTCATTAGGAAGGTTTCTCATGTACAGAATGGAATATATATAAATATGAGAGAGAGAGAGAGAGAGAGAGAATAGCCACAGAACAGCCAATAGCCTGTTGGTTTAGAGGATTCACCTGAGATCCCAAACCAATTCCCTGCTCTACCTGATTCAGGGCAGGAACTTGTCTCCCACATCCCAGTTGAGTTCCCTAACCACCAGGCTATATGATCAGTCAATCTGTCAGTCAATTCAGGCCCAATTAATATTAATTATTTATTTAAAGTGGAACAGCTCCAACAGGAGGGACTGCGTGTGATAGAGACTTGATTCAGGCAAAGCCGGGACTTGATCTTGGGCTTCCCACATCTCAGGTGAGTAACCTAACTATTTGATGATCGGCTATTTTGAGGTGGGTCCCTCTCCCTCTCTCTCACAAAAATGTTTTAGTTATTTCTTCCATATTGGAATGAAAACAAATTTTTAAACCTGGACATTTTTCACAAAATGGAATTTTTGTTTTCTGGCCAGCCCTACTTGTATGGCTAATAAAACCATGTGTAAGAGGCATGGTTTTCACCACTGGCAAGAAAGGTAGCTTAGCCCAATGAGCAATGCACAGGACTAGGAGTCAGAAAAACAAGGCTCTGCAGCTGATGGTGTGCCTTTCCATGCCTCAGTTTCCCCATCTATAAAATGGGAAGAGTGACAATTCTTTTCCTTTGAGAGCTGGGGAGAAGGCCAGCCTGTTAATGTGTGGCAGAGAATGCAAGTAGGAAATCAGTCCCCAGAATCCAGGGGAAACTGAAGCCTCTGAGCACTGACTGGCACCCAACCCCAGTTTGGGTGATCAGTGAAGATGGAGTATGTGATACATCCTGTTGGTAATGGCACAGTGGCAACAGACAGCCACACACCAGCAGCAGGCAGTTGTGCTACAGTGGCAGTAGGAACAGCAGCAACAGATCCAAACTGTGCTCCTGCAATTGATAAAGCACCTGCAGAAAGAGCAAGAGGCCCAATTTGCCACTCCACAGACATGGCAAGAGGCTCACTTCCAACAACAAGAGTGGTTGCAGAAGCGGCTGGGCCAAGGGACTCTGGGAAATTAAACTGGTACTGGAGAAGGTAGTTTGGGCTGACTGGTCTCTGGTTTGGTGAAGCTGGGGCAAGAGGATGACCTGGAGGCATTCCTCTGAACTTTCAAGTAAGTGGCCAGTGCAGCAGCTAGGAAGAATCGACTTGGGCAGCCTGCATAGCACCATTTCTGACAGGCAAGGTACAGGCAACCTCCCGAGCAGCGAGTGACAAGCAGACAGGCTCCTATCCTGTGGTAAAGGCTGCCATCTTGGATAAAGTGGGATTGACTCCAGAGACATAGTGGCACCACTTTTTGGCTGAACCATTCCCAGAGGGAGTACAACCATAGGTAGTGGCTTAGAGATTATGGGACTTCACTGCCTGGTGATTATGCTCAGAGATAGCTCCATAGAGAAAATCATGGACCAAGTGGGATCCCAGAGCGAGGTAAGGAGATTCCAACCCGCCCCAGTGGGGGAGGCAGGTGAACAGGCAGAAGTCTTTGAGGCTTGAAAGAGCCATGTGACCTGAATGGCATGGCACACTCGGAATGGCCCACTGCAGGAGACCAAACAAGAGGATACCATGATCTGGAATTCGTCGGGAAGCTATCAGTGGGAAAGGGTCCAAAGTAGCCCAAACAGGGGGAAGTGCTTCCGGAGCTAGCCAGTGAAATCCACTGATGCGCTTCAGATATAGCAGGCCTGGGTATATTTGGATGACTAATAAAAGAGTGTGATTACCAAGGTTGCTATTACAACCAGGCTTGAAGCCTGCAGTCCACTCTGAATGGTACTGGGGCTCAGCCATACATGGTACCAGTTTGACTGGGGAGGACTGTTCGTAGAAGATCTAGTGGGCTCAGGATGTGGGTACACCCTTGTCCAGGAAAATGGGGTGCTGGCAAAGAAGATGTATCAGCATCTCCCCCATACATGTCTTATGTTTACATGGGGAAACATGATTCTACCTCCAAAACAGAGGTTGAGCAGGGGGTCTGGGGTGGAGAGATCGGCTACGTGTCAGGGTAGTGGAGGATCTTCCATGACCGGTACTTTTAGGAAGACACTAGTGGGGTTCCCCAGCCCTGATGCAGAGGAAAGTAGCACAAGAGCTGGCAGACGAGAAAGGTCTTGTGAACCCAGATCAGTGGCCAAAGACAGATAAAACCAACGGTTGATCAGAAAAGGAGTGCAGAGAGCAGGAAGTTTGAGTTATAAACTCATCAACTTTAAGACCAGAAGCAGGGGCGGCTCTACCAATTTTGCTGCCCCAAACAGTTGCCGCCGAATTGCCGCCGCGGGACACAGACTGCCGCCCCATTGTAAATGCTGCCGCAAGCACCCGCTTGGAAAGCTGGTGCCTGGAGCCAGCCCTGACCAGAAGGGCCCATCATGATCATCTAGTCTGACCTTCTGCACATTGCAGGCCACAGAACCTCACCCATCCGCTTGAGACAGACTGAGAGGAAGTCCTCAGTCATCTTCAAAGCTTACAGGAGCAACTGAAAGAGTATCAACAAGAACTAGAGGATGTAAACACCTTCCAGCAGAAGATCATCAATCAGACGATAAAACTGGACTAAGAATTAGCATAGTCTGGGGTGGATGCAGATTGTGGGAAACAGCAGTGCTTGACTGAGGAGTTGGCTACTCTTCAGATGCAGAAGGGTACCAGGGAGCAAAAGCTCATGGCACAGAATGAGCAGCAAGCAGTGCGAGCCCAGACAGGACTGCAGGCCAAACGGCAGGCTGTGGGGGCCCAAAAGGGATCTCATCAGCATGCTGGAGCCCAGGTAAAAGGCCGGGGTGAAAGCAGTGCTTTTTGTGGAAGGGGATTCAGAGAGCACCTGTTTTATGGACTGGGGGGACTGCCAGAACAACTAGCAGCTGCTGACAATCCAGAAAGCACATCTGGCTGCAGGACATAAGGTGACTCAGGAAGAAAGGGGCCACCTGATCTTAATGGTTCATAAGCTTGAGGGAGAATTAGAGACTCTGTGTGCAAAGATCTCAAAATCAAAAAAATGAGGCTCTACTGACTGTCCCCTGGTTAGGTTGTCGACTGTAAGGCTTCCCTTAGGGGTGGCAAGGTCTTAAAGAGAGGAGTGTCACAGGCTGTCACTAAGAGGGAGCAGGGCAAGTGCCCCCCGTCCCTAGTCAGCTGATGCAAATTAGGTTTAAAAGAGGGCACCTTTACCTGGAGGAGTTGAAGACCTGGTGAGTCTGAGCCAGGGAGCTGCAAGAAGCAAGAGCAGCTGGAAGTTCCCGTACGAGGTAAAGGGGGGAGAACACTGGGAGCTGTATCCCAGGGTGGGTTGCGGAACTGTTGCTTTGCCTATACTGGGAAATAAACTCTGGAAAGAGACTCTGGGTGTAGCAGTGGGCGCTTTGGGACCTGGGGAGAAGGCCAGCTCATTAGAGATGCCTTCCTATTGCAATTACCACCTCCAAAGCCTGTAGTGATAGGAAAGGAAAAGACTCAGAGCAGCTCTCCTTAACAAAGGGACAGAGATGAGAGGCTACAGAGGACTGGTGTACTCTTCCTGCCACACAGGCAGTAGAGGTTCCCCACCATAGGCATTGCCAACCGTCTTTTGGGTCAAACGCAGCATGACCTGAACATATCTTTCCATAAGATTTTCCTCTCCCAAAGCTTACACATATTGCCATCCTCCATAGCCAGAGACCAATACATTCAGGGGAAACACTTCTAGTCATTAAAGGGAAATTCCTGCCCCTCTCCACATTATGTGATCATGGAAGGCCCAAACTGTAGTGGGCCTCTGGTCTGAGGCCTGGCTGTGGAAAAGCCATGCAGAAGCACTCTGCACCCCTTCTCTGCAGCAGTATGGAAGGGCAGAGGCATAGGCATCAACTTACTCAGATCCCAGGGGGGAGGGGTACTAGACCCCTGCTCCGCCCCAGGCCCTGTTCCCACTGCACCCCTTCCTCCAAGCCCCTGCTCCCACCCCACCTCTTCCCTCCCCTGGCCTCTTCCTGACCCCACTCCTCCCCCTCCCCCTCCCCCTCAGCACCTCCTGCACATCCCTGAACAGTTGATTGAGGTGGATGAGAGGGGAAGGAGCTGATTGGTGGAGCCACCAGGGGAGGGTGCGGCGCTGATCCAAGGGGCTGCTGGTGGGTGCTGAGCACCCACTGTTTTTTTTTCCTGTGGGTGCTCCACGAGCAGCGCCTATGGCCAGGGGAGCATTGGAGGCATAAGTCAATGGGTTTAGCAGCTACACCTATCCACTACCAAAACACCACGGCCAGAGAGCACTGCAAGTCTCAGTCACTGCTGCGCTCCTTGGGCTGCCAAGTGGCCGTGTTTGCAGCTATCAAGCGGCTATGCAGGTGTTCCACAACTTGGGCTGGGATGGTGGCCATGCATGCTGATTCCAGTGTATGTCACCCACCCAAAGCCCATTTACTTGTGTGGGTGACTAGGATTTTACCCTAAGATAACAGTCTGAGGAAGGCATCTTCAGTGGAAAGACTCCTCTATTTGCATGATGTCACATTTCACCAAAGGTTAGATTTAGGAGAAGTCTGTGGTTAACGCCTGAATTTCTGCCACATTTGTGAAAAAGACAAAGTGAGCTATCCTGAGGCGGCAGAATAGCTGGAACATCTGAGATGACAACTAGACTAACTAGTGTGTGCCACAGTAGAAACACTACTTTTTATATAGCTACAACAGCTCAAAAATGGCATCTCTACATTTGGCATTTTCTTTGCAGATTCAAATCAGGAAATGCATGCATGGCAGAACAAGGGAAGACTGTGGAAACCTCATGAGCCTCTCCTGCTAATTACCAGATTAATCTCCCAACAAGACTGATAAACACAAATAGGACTGAAACAGTTAGGGAAAATCTCGTGTGGCTCAAACTGCTCTAAATGTCACAGCACGATTCCCTCCTTCCCCTGGTTTTACACTACATGTTTAGGTTTGGACATTTTAAAACTTTGAAATTATCCATATATTGAGGGGGGCTTAACTGACATTTATAAGGCATCCTATGGCCCTCTCAACACCATTCCTTGTTAGTATCTCCTGAAGCTCATTCTTCAAATGACTATATCAAAATTATTCCATCCCACTGCCTTTCATGGCTGTTCAGGTTCTCTCACATCCCCCTACCTGTGTTAGAGCATAGTGTGAGACAGCACTGGCTTATGCAATATACATTCTCACACCAAAGAAATACTACTCAAAATATGCCCCTTTATCTTCATCGTCTCTGCTACGGTGCCGATCATACATCCACCCCATTTAAAAACAATGAAAACCATTAATTTTTATTGTTTTTAGTCAAGCTGTATACGGAAGGGTCATTTTCTGCCTTGATTCCTTTAAACTTTCACATGTCAAAGGAGGATAAATGTACATTTGCAGGATGGCAAAACACAGCCACCAGATATCCTAGGCTCCACTCAGTCCTATTCAACTTTTTATTTTTTTCCTTCTCAGTGAGCTCTGCATAAAGCTAACCCGAACCCACATGGATTTCTAGAATATCCAAAAAGAATGACAATGAGTGATGTGATGTAGGTGGAAACTGCCTCAAGAAACCTAAATTGTAACAGGAAAAAAATTGACATTTTAGATTTTAAATGTTACACAGTTTTTATAAAGCTTCAGTCAATTTATTTTATTTATTCTAATGAAGAGCATTACAACTGCTTTACTGCACTGAAGCAAGCATCGATCACACCATTAATCACACCTTGTGAATAGTCACAAATCAAGTTCTAACAGCAAGCACTGAATCAGGAGCAATGAAGCATAAACTCCTTCACAATTTATGATCTCTCCAATTGCATCTTTTCAACCATTAAATTGCAAGATACCATAAATTTTTATCTTCTTCACTTCAGTCACATTATTGATTCTGCCTTGTGAAATATAGAATAGCTGTAAATCTAGGCTATTGAATTAAATTTAAAGTCTTGACTTCGGAAAAGAAACCCAACACACTGCCATGGCTGTTAATTTACACTGAGGAACAAATGATAGAAACATTAAAATTTAAATGGACAACAGGGATTTCAAAGAGCCATAGTTCTGTCAATCCCAGTCCTTGTCAACCTTGAGGGGTTTCTTTTAGCCAAATTTTAGAATGAGAGAGAGAAAAAAACAAAAAAACAAAACCATAACCCTCCAGGTAGATGCCAAACATAATTTTTGCCGACAAGTAAATAATGAAAAGATTCCTAAATCAAAGTGACTAAACAAACATTAGGGCTCAACTTCAGCCCTGGTGTAACTCTATTGAATTCAGCAGAATTGTACCTGCTTATGTTCATTCTCTCTCTCTCTCTCTCTCACTTTCATACCTCCCTATTACATGAGGAACATAGGGCTTTCACCACTGCCTTCCATCTTCACCAGTCTCCTACTGCAGACTTAGCTTCTTCCATTGTCATTCTGGTAGCTTTCAATTCTGCTTCTATTGTGTATATCCATGTTATCCTTGGCCTACCTCATTGCCTCTTGCCCTGGGGGGTTCCAGTCCAATGCTGTCTTACATCATTCAGGCCTTTTCTCCATGTATATCCTAGCCATCTCCATTTTTGTTCCATAATTTCTGGTCCTATCAGTGCCATATAGTACAACCAGCTTTACATATATTCAAAGTTTAGTTTGAAGAACACAATTTCTGTTTCTCCAAAATGGATTTAGAGTAGCAAAGGCATGTCTGGCTTTAATGTCTTCATCTGTTCCACCTGTTGTACTTACAGTGCTTCCAAGATATGTAAAACATCAGACATCTTTTATGTCAGTCCCAGAAAACATTACTGGTATTTTTTGTTGTGCGTTGAGTCTCATGACTTTCATTTTCTGTGTTGATTTTCAACCCTATTAATTGTGAATAGGCCTGGAGATCATTTGTTTTGGTTTGCATGTTTCTACAGGTATGGAATAGCAAGCTGATACCCTCTGCAAAGTCAAGTTCTGTAACTTCTGTGTCAAAGTCCATTGTATGCCCCTTAGTTGTTCTGTGGTCTCTCTCTTTATACAATTCACTACCAATAAAAAAGATCCTGGGTGACATAAGTCACCTGTAGTAACCTTGAATGGCTTAATCAGTTCATTGTTATGTATTACTTGGCATGTCATATTTTCATAGAAAGTCTGAATGACGTTCACAAATTTCTATGGGATGCATAGTGCCACAGCAACTTCCATAAAATTGTTCTATCCATTGTATCAAATGCATTTTAGAAATCTATAAAAATAATATAAAGCGGTGATTGCCATTCAATCAATAGTTCGATGATGATATGTAAGGTTACTATTTGATCAATACATGATTTCTCCTGTCTGAACTCTACCTGTTCTTGTCCTAACCTTTAATCTACTGCTTTCTTTATTCTATCTAGAATAATATGTGTAAATACATTACTTGGAATAGAAAGCAATTGAATGCCTGTCCAGTTTTTACACTGACTGATGTCTTTCTTTGGCGTCTTCGCTACAATTTTCCCACTCATTTGGTATTTTTTCTTCTTCACGTATCTTTTGTGAGAGGCTTATTGAAATGTCTACTATGTTCTTTAAGTCTGCTCTAAGAACCTCCATTGGAATGTTATCTGGACCTTGGGCCTTTCCATTTTTTAACCAATTGACTGCCCTTTCTACATCGACTCTGCTGTTGGGTCCTAGTTCAATGTCCACATCTTCTCCTTCTTCTGGCGTCTGGGGGATTGACCACTGGCTCGCCATTCAGTATTGATTATAGTACCACCTCCATATATTTAATTGTTCTGATGTCTTCATTGTTAAGTTGCCCTCATTGTCTTGAACTGGTTGGTTGGTATTTGTTTTTCGTCCTGACAACTGTCTAATGATGTCTGTGTAATTTTGTGCCGCAGCGATCTGTGCATCTGTTTCCATTTGGTCTAAAAGTCTCATTTCTCTTTGCTAACATTTTTTTGGCCTCTTTGTTCTTTTCAGCATATTCCTCTGGGAGCCATTCTGTCTGTGTTCTTGCTTGATTTAGTATACACTTAATTTTGAGTCTTTTTGTATTTTCTGCCATATATCCTCAGATCACATTTATTGTGATGTTTCTTCCTGAATCACAGCACTTCACCACAACTACTAATGAAAATTTCCTTTACAGGTTTCCATTACCTTTCTACCGTTCCATCATCTTCATCTTCAAGCACCTGGTATCTATTTGCTAGTGCAATTCTAAACTCTTGCTGTATTGTCATCTGTTATAGCATGGTGATATTATAAAATGAGCATCTTTGTTGTTCAGATCTTTTTTTTAATTTTTATTCTCAATTTAGCTACCATTAGTGTGTGGTCCATTCCGACATGTGCTCTGTTCCTGTTTTGTACCACCTTCTACAGTTCTTCTCCATTTGCATGGAATTGAAATGTGGTCAGTTTTGTTCCCTGTTCTGAGGACCTCCAAGTTATTTTATCAGCAAACATTTAATCATTTTCATCTATTTCACCAAGGCCTTGTGTGACAAAGTTCCTCCTCTACCTTGGTGGGTCCTGCGCTTATTGGCAGATTTGCTCGCCTCAGAGATTCATGGCAGCCCTCAGTTTGGCCACTTTAGTGGCTCAAATCTGCTGTTTTACTCAGATAACCTCATCACTGGCCAGCATGGGGAAAAGAAAGGAGACCAATCCCTGCAGTCTCTGCTGACCCAGCATGTGGTTCGGGGAACAGCCCAGAGACCTTCCCCTCTGGTGGAACCCACAGTCCAGGTCAACTCCTCCTGTGTCTGATCAGGAGTTGGGAGGTTTGGGGGGAATCCGGGCCTGCCCTCTACTCCGAGTTCCAGCCCAGGGCCCTGTGGACTGCAGCTGTCTAGAGCAGTGATCTCCAAACTTTTTTGATCACGCGCCTCTATCAGTAAAAAATTTTTGAGCATGCACCCCCACTATATGTATATTTATTTATGTATAAATTATATACATGTACTACTGTACTAATATATTATGTATATTATAAAACATACCCAAAAAATTGAAATTAAAAAAGGATGAAAAACAACATTTTAAAAATATTTTATTTTATTTTATTTATTAACGGTACAAAAAACCTTTTTGCTCTCACTAAAAAATAATAATAATAATAATAATAATAATATGTTTAGTGAGAGCAATGTGATTGAATATGCTTCATTATTTTTGAAAATCTTGGTTTAACACTTTGTGATGCAGAGATTCGAAGGTCTGGTTCTAAGTTCAGTTTATTTCGCACCTTGGTTTTAATGGCTGTCATAGCCGAAAAAGATGCCTCACAAAGATACATAGATCCAAATGGAAGTAGTACAGCGCTGGCTGCGCTTACTAAATCGTGATACTCATTTTTCAATCCCATCCACCAATTATGCAAAGGCTTTGTTGAAATTCGGCTAGTAAATTTCCATCTTCCCTGATGTCAATCAGTTGTTCTTGCAAACTAATCGGAAGGTGTTGCATTTTTATATTTTTAACATATGGGTTCAAAACCCACTCAAACTCTTCGTTTGGAAGATTTTTAAACAGGTTAGAAAATTCTGTTTCCAAGTTTTTTAAGTGTGCAGATATGAGAGTTTTTATAGGTGACACTCTTACATTGTTTTCAGCAACAAAATCACATAACGATGGCAACACTTCCAAACATCCGTTTTCAAAATGCTCTCTCCATAGCAGTTACTTTCTCACTCATTGTTAAAAAGTCACCTTTACCTTGAAGGGACAGATTAAGTGTCGATTTTTTTGAAAATATCTGCTAGGTAGCATACCACTGCCAGCCACTTGTCATCACAGAAAAGGTCTGCAAATTTGGAACACTTGTCTTTTTGTAAAAGAAAAATGCGCAACTCATCTTTAAGTTAAACAACTCTTTTAAGCACTTTGCCACGAGATAACCAGCGAACCTATGTGTGGTACAAAAGATTATCATGGTCACTCCCCATTTCATTACAAAGTATTGTAAAGATTCTACTATTTAAAGGTCTTGTTTTTATAAAATTAACCAAATCGATGATATCCTGTAGCACTTTGTGCACTTCTGGCTCCAACTTCTTTGCTGCAATAGCTTGCCTATGAATGATGAAGTGAATGAATTTCACGTGTGGTGCTATCTCTATAACTTTACCTCAGAATCCTTTCTTTATTCCAGTCAAAGCAGCCGCTCCATCAGTGGTTACACTTACACAGTTTTTCCATAAAACATTGTTTTTATTAAAGAAGTCATTTACTGTTGAGAATATATCTTCTCCGGTATATCTTTCCTTTAGTGGCTCACAAAAAAGTAGTTCTTTGTGTATTTCATTATTGAAACAGAATCTAGCAAATACCATAAGCTGAGACATGTTAGAAACAGCTGTACTTTCATCCAACTGTGTAGTAAACCTACCGCACTGCGTAATTCATTCTAATACTTGTTTCTTCAAATCTTCAGCAATGTTTTCCATGCATCTTCCATCAGTATCTGCTGACAAAGGAATGCATTTTAGTTTGTCGCCATATTGTTTTCCATGTATTATTTCATCCATTTTTACCGCAGCAGGAAGAACAAGTGTTTCCCAATGGTATGCGGCTTTTTGTCTTTTGCTATTAAGTAAGAAACCTCGTAAGAGGCTTCTAAATATTTATCATTAAATTTAATGAAATTTTGTAAAGTACTGGATTGAGTATCGCATGACTTTAAACATTGCTGAAAAAATTGTAGAGGTTTGTCTTCATGTTCTGGATGCTTAGTTTTTAAATGTCTTGCTAATCGTGATGGCTTCATACTATCATTAGCTAATATCTCAAGGCACAATATACACTTAGGGTGAGGTTCATCGTTAACGATAGTGGATATCAATCCATATTTCAAATAGTCTTCTTGATAATTTTGAATTTTTTTGGCCCACTTCTTGTCAGATCTGATTAAATCCTCATTGTTTTTACCTCATAATGTGGCTGATAAAGAGCTCGTACTAGGAGTAGGATACCAGGGTCTGTGATAATGTGGTGATATGCTTCGGTGGTCCGGCCTGGTTTGATTGAAAACACGTCCTGGTACCGGTTGATCATCTCAGTTACCTCCTTCTTCTGGTTTGGTGTCAGATCAGGGGATATCCTGATCTGCTCATGTAGGTTATTTCCCTGGATTGGGGCCTCTTGGGCCACCACACATGCCTCTCGCTGGTGCCAAGATTTCAAGAGGTTAATGTGATAAATCTGTTCTTGTTCCGGCGTCCTGGCTGCCACACCTTGTAGGCTATTTCCCCCATGGGTTCAACCACCTCATAGAGCCCCTGCCATTGGGCCAGAAGCTTGCTTTCTGCCGTGGGTACCAACACCATCACCCGATCCCCTGGTTGGAACTGTCGGACTTTTGCCTGGCGATTGTAATGGGTTCGCTGGGCCTCCTGTGCCTTTTCCAAATGTTCCCGTACAATAGGGGTGACTCAGGCTATCCGGTCTCACATCTGCAATACATGTTCTATTATATTTCTCCCCTCATTGGGTTTCTCTTCCCAGATCTCTTTGGCGATATCTAGCATGCCACAGGGGTGGCACCCATATAATAACTCGAAGAGGGAAAACCCAGTTGAGGCCTGAGGTACCTCCTGGATAGCGAACATAAGGTAAGGTAGTAGGGTGTCCCAGTCCTTCCCGTCCCGACTTACCACCTTCCTTATCATAGCCTTGAGGGTTTGGTTAAACCTTTCTACCAGCCTGTCAATTTGCGGATGATAGACTGAAGTTCTCAGGGTATGTATATGGAGCAGCGTACAGAGGTCCTTCATTAGCTTTGACATAAATGGAGTTCCTTGGTCTGTTAATATCTCTTTCTGTAGCCCCACTCGGGCAAAGATCCCCACAAGCTCTTTGGCTATCATTTTAGAGGCTGTGTTCCGCAGGGGGACGGCTTCTGGGTAGCAAGTAGCATAGTCCAAAACAACAAGTATATATTGGTGGACCCAAGCCGTCTTCTCCAGGGGTCCCACTAGGTCCATGGCTATTCACTCGAAGGGGACCTCTATGATGGGAAGGGCTACTAAAGGTGCCCTCAAGCGGGGACGGGGACTGTGCAACTGACACTCTGGGCAGGACGCACAGTACCTCCGTACGTCTTCATGTACTCCGGGCCAGAACTGTCGTAGGACCTGTGCCAGGGTCTTCTCTACCCTCAAATGCCCCCCAAAAAGATGACTATGGGCAAAACTTAATACAGCATTCTGGTGTTTTTGAGGTGCTAGGATCTGCTGTACCTTCTGCCCCTGTACTGGTGCAACCCTTCTTCATTATGAAGTAGGGTCCTGGTCCCTGGGTTTTCTCTTCCACGGGAACTCCATCTATTTCGGTCACCTCTTTCCTAATGTTGTCGTACCTTGGGTCTTCAGCCTGGTCCCATCCAAAATTTCCTCTCCCGGGGCTGGTCTGTCCAAGTTCTAGGGGGCCAGCCTCTGTTGCCTCTACTGGTTCAGAGGCGTTAGGGTATGGGTCAGACTTGGGTGCTTCTCTCTCCTGGATGGCCTCCTGTTCAGCTGCTCAGGTCTGCCTACCTACAAGAGTGACCCTCTGGCTTTGGGTCAGTATTTGGGTTCCCAAGGACTTAGCTGCCCTTCTTTCCCTTTTCGTCTTTCTACCCTGTCTCGGAGTGGAGAACAAATCTGGGGATATCTCAGAGAAGATTGGGGGTTGACAGTCCACTGTGGATGCCTCACTAATTTCAGGGTTCCCCTCTTTCTCCAATCCCCCTACTGAGAGTAAGTCTCCAAACCCTGGGAAGTCCCTCCCTATGAGCAACAGGTATGGGAGTTTAGGGACTACACCTGCTGCTACCTCAGTAGTGTTCCCTTGGATCTCAATTTTTACTGGGATGCTGGGGTAGTAACTGACTGTCCCATGGACACGTTATCCCTGTACGTTTAGCCTGCAGCAACTGACTATGCTTCACAAGCCTCCCGAGACAAGTGTGATAGCACTCCCCGAATCAACCAGTGCCGTAGTCTCCAGCCCATTTAGTTTCACTGGTCTGGTGTACATATGTGGGGTTAGTGAGACCCCCCACAAGGTGGATTAGGGAGCATGGGTCTGCCCAGTTCCCCAGGTTACACTGCATAGACTCCTCAGCATTGGGACATTGTGCAGCTACGTGTCGCCAACTCCCTGCGGGCATAACATCTGTATGGAGCCCTAAGCGTCCCCCGGTCTCTTAGTTTGGGCAGTCTAACATCACGATCTTCTTCCCCCTCAGTGCTCCAACTCTTTGTGGCCTCTGGTGGGCCTTCAGCCCCTCTCTTTTTTCACCTGGGCCCTCCTGGTGGCCCAGTCACCTGAGCTCTAGGGCTTGGTGCTGCTAGTTTAACCCGGGGTGCCTCTTCCTTAACTGGTCAGGTCAGCTCCCTCGCTGTCCTTCGCCTCTCCACCAGAGCGACAACCTCGTCATAAGTGGAGGGTTCGTTCTGGCTTACCCATGCGCAAAGGTCTGGCGGTAGTCCCCTCATGTATCAGTCAATGAACAGAACCTCTAGTATCTCTTCCGGACTCCGGGACTCAGTTCGCAACCATTTTCATGCAAGATGGATGAGGTCATACAATTGGTTTTGTCTTCCTGGTACCTCCACACGTGATACCGCTGGGCCCGCACTGCGGTCATTACCCCAGATCTGGCCAGGATCTCTGCTTTCAGCTGGGGGAAGCCTGCTGCAGCCTCTTCAGGCAGATCATAGTAGGCCTTTTGGGCCTCCCCACACAGGAATGGGGTGAGGATGCCAGATCACTGATCTCGAGGCCAGGCCTCCCGTAGGGCTGTCCTCTCAAAGGCAAGGAGATATGCCTATATGTCATCCTTCCCCATCATTTTCTGCAGGCAATTGCTGGTCTGTATATTCCACACATGGCCACGGTTCATCTCCGTAAGGGCCTTCACTTGGTTTACCAGTTCCCACAACATAGCACGGTCTTGAGCGGCCTGGTCAATCAACAAGGGATTAGTCTCATGCTGCAACCGTACTGCCTCCTGTTGGACAGCCGTGGCTTGTATCAGTGCCCGAACTACATCCTCCGTTGTGGTGAAAAAAAAATAAATCCACTTTTTTTTTTTTTTTTTAACACCCTCCTTCTTCTGTGCACTGTGCACACCAGATCCCACCACTAACACCAGTTTTGACAAAGTTCCCCCTCTACCTTGGTGGGTCCCGTGCTTATTGGAGGATTTACTCGCTTCAGAGATTCATGACAGTCCTCAGTTTGGCCACTTATGTGGCTCAAATCTGCTGTTTTACTCAGATAACCTCATCACCGGCCAGCATGGGGAAAAGGAAGGAGAATAATCCCCGCAGTCTCTGCTGACCCAGCATGTGGGTCGGGGAACAGCCCAGACCTTCCCCTCTGGTGGAACCCACAGTCCAGGTCAACTCCTCCTGTGTCTGATCAGGAGTTGGGAGGTTTGGGGGGAACCTGGGCCTGCCCTCTACTTCGGGTTCCAGCCCAGGGCCCTGTGGACTGCAGCTGTTTAGAGTGCCTCCTGGAACAGCTGCACAACAGCTACAATTCCCTGGGCTACTTCCCCATGGCCTCCTCCCAACACCTTCTTTATCCTCACCACAGGAACTTTCTCCTGGTGTCTGATAATGCTTGTACTCCTCAGTCGTCCAGCAGTATGTCTTCTCACTCTCAGCTCCTAGTGCCTCTTGCTCCCCAGCTCCTCGCATGCACGCCACAAACTGAAGTGAGGTCCTTTTTAAACTCAGGTGCCCTGATTAGCTAGCGAACTATAGAGCTGTTTTTCAAGAGCTAGCATGAGTCCCACTATCCCAAGTAGGTTGACCCAGACTGGGAGGTTCGATCCAGCTCAGTCCAAAATGCGGTACAGACATACCTAGCGGGTTCCTGAGGAAGAGTAGACTCACTGCTTGCGCACCCCCTTATGGCTGGACACAGTCTAGCACAGGGGATCTCAAACTGGGGGTTGAGACCCCTCGGGGGTCAAAAGGTTCTTTACATGGGGGGGTCGTGATCTGTCAGCCTCCACCCCAAACCCGGCTTTGCCTCCAGCATTTATAATGGCATTAAATATATTTAAAAGTGTTCTTAATTGATATGGAGGGGTCACACTCAGAGGCTTGCTATGTGAAAGGGGTCACCAGTCCAAAATTTGAGAACCACTGGTCTAGCAGGCTATCTTTGTCTAGCACCCTTCACTAATGGCCCCTCTTCTAGTGACTTGGCCCTCTGGCCAGGTCATGTTTTAATTCCATGCCTTCTGAGGTTAAAAAAAAATACAACTCAAAGTCAAAAAAGTCTTACTACAAAAGAGGTTTTCTGCCACCTTTGGAGCTATCCCTTGGCCCAAAGTTTAGGCTCAGTCTTTAGCCTAAATAGTCCTTACATCAGGCTTGAACCTTTCCTTGTGCCTGGATGGGGAACACTGCCCCACTCTCTGCTCCAGGTTCTGGCCCAGGGACCCTTTATTGAGCAGCTAGGGCAGCTCCTTCAAACACGTTGCTATTTCCCTGGGCTACTTTCTACCCCTGAGCCCCTTGTGCTGCTTCCTTGAATCTTGTGCTTAACACAGCCTCTCTTCTGGTTTCTCCCTATGTCCTCCCAGCTCCTCCTTTCTCTCCAGGAATGTCGACCCCTCAGGACTGCCTCTCTGTGCCTTTTCAGGGCCCAACACAGGGAATGATTCCTACCCTGTAGCCTTCTTCAGTCTGCCTTCCTCAGACCCTTCCCAGAGAAAGGGAACTGCCTACCTCCTCTTTCCTGGGTTTCTCTATTTTGGGACCTTCTGTAGCTTTCACTGCCTTCTTTTATTAAGTTGATCCAGCTCCTGCTCAATGGGATCTAACCACAGATTGAGCTTGATGCACCCTCCAGATGCAGCGAAGTGGGCTAATTGAGCTCTCAGACTCCTTTGTTCACCTGTGTGGGGTAAACAGCTAGGCTTGCCAATTTTGGTTGGTGGTATTCCTGGAGATTTTCATCACATGACAATCATGAATTCAAGATTAATCTTTAATTCCTGGCGTCCCCAGGCCAATCCTGGAGGGATGGTAACCCTATAGACAACCCATCACAGTCCCCCAAAGTCCCACACGCCATCAGTTGTGGGCTGTGTCCTCGGAGAAGAGAATGGGGCTGGGGAGAGGAAATTGCAGTTGGGACAATGTCTGACAGCCATCCCAGTATGTGTCCCATAGATTTACTTCTCCCTGCCCGTTTTGCAGGCAAGGTGAATCAATGGAGGTGGAGGAGTCGGGAGAGAGCAGTCTCTGTAATCTTCCAAACACACAGAGTGTGATTGTGCCTGGTCCTTGCACAAAAGGGTGCTTAGGAAGGCTCCCTGCACTCTTTCCCTCCCACTCCCCTCTTGCACATCGATATAAGGGCCCGGGACAACCTAGCTCATGAAACTGGAAAAAAACTAGTAAATGCTAAGAAATTATATTTCAAAGCTTAAACTGTGTTGCCTATGCACCACATACTATTTGTTCCATGTGTTAGTGTTACCTTTCTGATGCCAGGCCATATTATTTAGAGCTCTGAGGGTTGTCAGCTATCAAACTAAGGAGGGTCAGGACAATTAAGTGCTTAGATGGAAGACACTCAGAAAAACCTAGGAGCTGCAGAAAGGGATGTTGAGGATTACGTTTTTCCCTCCAAGATGTGAAACCAATGCTCCAGCACAATGCTATAGTACAATGTGTTGAAAAGGTGTCATTTTTCACATGGGAAATTAGTTCTATTTGTGTTCAGTGTCCAAATTCTAGCTTGAACAACTATATATTGCCTACCACATATTTCCCACTCCTCTAAAATCAAATGGAGAAATTATCTTTAATCATGCAGAATGGCTGCTGCTTTCCATCCCAGAGATGGCTGCATTTCAGTACTAACTGAGCAAAAGCTCAATAGGATCCTTCTACACAAAAATGGCACATGAATATAAAATATAAAATATAAAAAATGGCACATGATTGCAGAGCCCTTGGCCATTATCTTTGAAAACTCGTGGCGAACGGGGGAAGTCCCGGATGACTGGAAAAAGGCTAATGTAGTGCCAATCTTTAAAAAAGGGAAGAAGGAGGATCCTGGGAACTACAGGCCGGTCAGCCTCACCTCAGTCCCTGGAAAAATCATGGAGCAGGTCCTCAAAGAATCAATCCTGAAGCACTTACATGAGAGGAAAGTGATCAGGAACAGTCAGCATGGATTCACCAAGGGAAGGTCATGCCTGACTAATCTAATCGCCTTTTATGATGAGATTACTGGTTCTGTGGATGAAGGGAAAGCAGTGGATGTATTGTTTCTTGACTTTAGCAAAGCTTTTGACACGGTCTCCCACAGTATTCTTGTCAGCAAGTTAAAGAAGTATGGGCTGGATGAATGCACTATAAGGTGGGTAGAAAGCTGGCTAGATTGTCGGGCTCAATGGGTAGTGATAAATGGCTCCATGTCTAGTTGGCAGCCGGTGTCAAGTGGAGTGCCCCAGGGGTCGGTCCTGGGGCCGGTTTTGTTCAATATCTTCATAAATGATCTGGAGGATGGTGTGGATTGCACTCTCAGCAAATTTGCAGATGATACTAAACTGGGAGGAGTGGTAGATACGCTGGAGGGGAGGGATAGGATACAGAAGGACCTAGACAAATTGGAGGATTGGGCCAAAAGAAATCTGATGAGGTTCAATAAGGATAAGTGCAGGGTCCTGCACTTAGGATGGAAGAATCCAATGCACCGCTACAGACTAGGGACCGAATGGCTAGGCAGCAGTTCTGCGGAAAAGGACCTAGGGGTGACAGTGGACGAGAAGCTGGATATGAGTCAACAGTGTGCCCTTGTTGCCAAGAAGGCCAATGGCATTTTGGGATGTATAAGTAGGGGCATAGCCAGCAGATCGAGGGATGTGATCGTTCCCCTCTATTCGACACTGGTGAGGCCTCATCTGGAGTACTGTGTCCAGTTTTGGGCCCCACACTACAAGAAGGATGTGGATAAATTGGAGAGAGTCCAGCGAAGGGCAACAAAAATGATTAGGGGTCTAGAGCACATGACTTATGAGGAGAGGCTGAGGGAGCTGGGATTGTTTAGTCTGCAGAAGAGAAGAATGAGGGGGGATTTGATAGCTGCTTTCAACTACCTGAAAGGGGGTTCCAAAGAGGATGGCTCTAGACTGTTCTCAATGGTAGCAGATGACAGAACGAGGAGTAATGGTCTCAAGTTGCAATGGGGGAGGTTTAGATTGGATATTAGGAAAAACTTTTTCACTAAGAGGGTGGTGAAACACTGGAATGCGTTACCTAGGGAGGTGGTAGAATCTCCTTCCTTAGAGGTTTTTAAGGTCAGGCTTGACAAAGCCCTGGCTGGGATGATTTAACTGGGAATTGGTCCTGCTTCGAGCAGGGGGTTGGACTAGATGACCTTCTGGGGTCCCTTCCAACCCTGATATTCTATGATTCTATGATTCTATGATTCTAAGTATTAATATGATTTTAGAAAGTTAGATTCAGGCTGGCTGTGGTGTCATTCACAACTCATTAAATATACTGTACACTTGTAAATGCTGTTTCTTAATAGCCATACATCTCTATGTGCACTGTATTTCTAGTGATTACAGAGCTACTTGGGTGATTAATGTCACTTGAACTTCAACTTTCTGCCTTTCAAGCCACCCAGAATCATACAACTACTGTCCAGATATATGCAGTTTCTCTTATTACTTAATTACAGTAGATCATACCTGGAGAGGGACATCTGGTTCCATTTCAATGTCTGGAATTTTTTTCAGCCCACAGAGTAAATTTCTTTGTATCAGGGTCAATGAAGTAATCAAAAATTGTCCCTTGGGAAGGAAATTTTATTGTTCTCATTTCTTTGATCCACCACCTGCTAAACTCCATGTGGTGATCAATTAGCTGGGGAAAAAAACAAAAACCAAGGAAGACAAAAAATATCGAGAGACATGGCTAGTCCTTATATATTTCTACTCTACAACAGCAATAGAGAGAGGTATCTGAAAAGGTTCATGGGCTCATCTCCACATCCAGTGCTTTCCCAATACTTCCCCAAAACTCATCTGAACAACTATCCTCTGAAAATTGGCTAACAACACTCATGAGATCAGACTTTTTTTAAAATTTTGAAGTCTCTTGTGCATCCTGCTTTCAGTTATAGTATAATTCTGCAAGAATATAGCTTTTTCCGTAATATTTTCTCATTTATCATTTCAAACAAAAACCCCAAAGCACAAAATTACATGAGAATTATAGCAAACAAACAAAGGGAGACTGGATGGCTTAGCAAGTTGGTGCCTGCATGTGAACCCTTCCATTCCTTGGTTTCTGGTTCAAATTTAGCTCCACTCACTATTGTGTCCCATGTTACAAAAGAGTTCCTTAAATCAAAGAATTAAGACTTGATACCAAGTTACATAAACCATGAAAATTTATATCACTTATTAAACTCTCAAAATCTGGCCTCAGCATGCTCTATCTAGACTCATTGAACAAAATGGGTGTAATATCTCCTTTGGTTATTTGAAAGTCCTGCTGAGGAATCTGAAGTAAATATCCCCAAAATGGTAGTTAGCCGTAACAAAAAAGATGTTAACACCTGCCAGCTATTGGTTGGTCTATGGCATGAGAAATGAGTTGGTCAGTTCAGGCCAGTTCCCAGTGGTCAGGTCTAGCACCACAAAACATATGATCACAGCTGGCACTCAGCAAAGAGGACACTGAGCTGTGGGGAGAATTGAAGAGTCTAGGTAGGATGGTGTGCCCACGGGAAAGGACACGCAGAGGGGGGAAAGGAAGCTATTATCAGATTAAAGTTACTTTTCAATGTATAACGTAGGTTTAATATTTATTGTAATGCTGGCTAAATGAAACTTAAACATGGCAAATAGACACCACTTATTTCATTGTTAAGATGTACACAAGAGATTCAGTCTCCAGCACTTATTTTTTAAATAATATGTCCCTTGTAACTGAGTTGAAACCATGTCTTTGTAGCTTGCAGTCCTGAGTAATGAAATGTGCATATGACATGAAGAACTTGTAAGAATTTAAAAAATAAAGCAATTACAGAAATATTTTATCCTTCTTTGGGTTCAGTCACTCACCTGATCCTCGAAGAGAACTCCACTGAAAGCCTGGATGCTTGCAAATGCAAAATGTATTTCATAGAGTTCATGAGGAGAGTCTGGGGAGTATTCTCTGGTGTCAGAAGACAATCCAGTAAAAAGCACAAAGTCTACAATAAAGAAAGCAGGTCAGACGCTTTGTTGAAGTCCACAGATTTTTTGAAATTATTATTAATTTAAAATTAATAATAATAATAATTTCCAGTTCTCTCACACCTTTTATTGAGACATCAAAGAAATCTTTACAAACATTAAATCTCACAACATCACCATGAGGTAATTATAACTACTTTATAGATAGATAAATAGAAGCACCTCAGAGGCAAAGCGTTGGGAATATAACTCAGGAATCCTGACACTCAGTCCTTGCACTAACCAGCAGACCACTCTTCCCCCAATAGCTGCTTCAAAAATATAATACGGAAATGCTAATGATTAGGGCCTATGCCACAGCTTATTGAAGTCAATAGAGGACTTCCATTGGCTTTGGATCAGGACTATATGAATAAATTTGTAGTATTTTATTACAAAATTAAAAATAAAATTAGGATTAATAGTTTCCGTTCAAAGAAAAATATGAACACTTAACATTAAATGGGTGTGTAAGGGATGCAACTCTACTGTACATGTCTGGGGTGCCTGAATCAAAAACCTGGATCCAAACACAACATAACTTTGTGGTGTTCAAAAGCCTGGACCAGATTTGAATTTTGCAGCTTGAGCCCATCACTAGTATATTATTCATAAAGATTTGTTTTTACTTCTCTCCATTCTTTTTCACAACTAAGCCATTTGATCCAGAGAGTATTTTTTAAAAAAAATCATCTCACTGACTCGCTCTGAAACTCATTACAGAGTGTAACACCTGCGCTTTCATATAAAAATGTCCATGAAATCATTTTTTTAAAAATTTATAGGGGTTTTGGTCTAATTATCCACATGTCCCAGAAGCCCTCTCTATAGCAGTTCCTGTTGTTTGCCATGATCATTACTGATCGGGGTAGAACTGACCAACTGCAGGCTTCCTTGCTTCTGAACTGTGCCAGCAAGCCACTTACGACTCCAGCAGATTCTTTTAGTTCAATGAGAATTTAATAATCTGTTTTTTTACTTTGAGAATTTCCCTTCCCAAAAGAGGGTCATTGCTCAACATGAGGAACAAATTGCTGCCCTCACAAGAGATGGCAGAAAGTGAACTGTGCTTCTCAGAAGCAGAGAATCATCTGACAAACTGCAGCACCAGATCACAAAAATCACTGGTTTCTTTTCCTTCCCATTAAAATGCGATACACTCACATACTGCAATGAGTTCTCATGGATTCTAGAGCAGAACAATGGACTTTCATTTGAAAAAGGAATGCTGTCATTTGTTATAAACGTTCTGAGTCTCCCAAGCATTTTTCCAGGATTTGTACAGATAGATATTTGACACATAGGACATCATTTCTTGAAGTGGTGTGATCTTAGAGCCAAATCCTGCCCGGTGATGTGGGGATGTGTTAGGCAAGGAAAAGGGCATTCAGCAGTAAATGCCAGCTCAGAGCACCACAGCCCTAAGGAGACATGGTCTGTCAGCTAGGGTGCAATGGCTGCTGTCAGCAGGATGGGGAGGGCACACTGCTTCTTTCCAAAAGAACAACATTCACCAGCCTATTCCACAGGTTCTCCTGTAGTATCCTGCCCTGCGCTGACAGGATAGCTCCAGAAACATGCCCAGGGCCACTCTCCTTCTCTGCTCCCATCTGGTAAGGGCACGGTTGGACCCTAAATATAGATTTAGGGCCGTTTTCTAACTACTCTCACGTGATGCAAAAAGGAAATGTTCATATTATGTTCTGCAAATGGGATCATGTTAAGCAACAAGCAAATTAGCAAAATACTCTGGAGAACCTGGACAGGCTGACACAATAATATTTTATGTCGGGGATGTCCATTATTCTGTAATAGTACTGAACAAATTATATTAAAATTTCTAATTAAGAAACTGATGGCTGAAGAGAAACAATGATATTTCACAGAAAAAAACAACTGAACATAAGTGACACTAACATGCACCCCTTGTTATGAAGCAACACTAGGTGACAATCTGGTATATTTCTTGCTCATTTCTATCTCTATTAAATCTTCTGGGATAGATATTGACTCTTTAAAATGTAACTTACACGGAAAACAAGGAAACTCTCTTCCCAGAGAATTCACAACCTAAGCACGGCAGGGGATGACAGTTGAACATTAGAGGGATATGGGATGAAAAGACACAGAAATCATAGAAATGTAGGCCTGGAAGAGACCTTGAGAAGTCATCAAGTCGAGCCCACAGAGCTGAGGACCGTCCCTGACAGGTGTTTGTCCATCCCATTCTCAAAAGCTTCCAGGGATGGGGATTCCACATGAGCTACAGTAATATGATTGCATGGCTGCTTGTGTTAATCACACTTTGTATAAGCTTTACTTGGTTTATTCTAGTTAAATAATGCGGTAAGGACAGCCTGTGCTGAAAAAGCAGCTCACAGTTAAGTGGTGGTGGTGAAGTGATGGAGAAGGGTAAGTCAGGTATGGTGTTGTAAAATAAGGAATGAACTCTACCATCACACTGATAGAAAGACTTTTCTCTTCAACTACCTACTTCTGCTCTACGCTTTTTGGCTAAATCCAGCAAACTGAGCCACGTGATGCTGTTTATAATGTGGATTGATGTTTGGTAATTGGGTTGAAAACGCCAAAGTATTTCATTTAGGATTGATCTCATTAATCCCAAATCCAAAAATAGGGGTTGGGCAACATTTTCATCTTATTTCTTAAGAAACAACAGTCTTCTTTGGGCTCAGGACGAGCGACACTTCTTCACTGAGAGGAAATGGCAGTAAAAGGTAGAGCTTTAAATTAGAGACACTTATATTGAATGTGTATGTTATAGGAATATGTACTTATACAAACTCAGCACAGGTATTGAGGGAGTCATAATTCAGTTTTGGTGCTTAAGTGTCATTGGCTATTTGGGAGATATTCATGTCCCCCAACATTCATTGGATAGGAGTGCAAAAACGGGCAAATCTGAATTATATTAATATTAGAGAGACAGCCCTGTTGTCCAAAAGTAGATCTGGTTAATACTGAGTGACAGGAAAGACCAATCAAAGGCAGGTGGAAAGCCCAAAGAGAGAGAATTTACTAATTCAAATGGATAGGACTGACAAGAGACTACCCTAGAAACTCAATAAGAGATGGAGAAGATGGGACATACTTTAACTTACCATTGGTTGCAGTTTCATTCTGTGGTGGTATGTAATTAAAACAGCATGAAACCTGGTTATCTAACTATTTTAGGTAAAACAGCTATTGTTATTTAGTACTCAGACTGTCTGCCAATGTAATAAGACTACTTATCTGGACTTTAATCTGGGTATTCTTAGATGGCATGCAGGAGGATTGCCCATGTATTTGCCAGCCTCTGCACTGGAATTGGGTTGCTAGTGGGGGATAAAGAAGATTTATTTACACTAGAAAAAATTACAGCATTAAATAAATGATCACTGAGCTCCAGGGTGTTGGTGAAAGGAAGAAGGAAGAGTGACTTCACTGAAGGGGGCTTTTAGGCAAGGGCATGTTAGTGTACTACACATGTCACACTGCCTGCACGCATAACTGTTTGCTAAATCCCAGGCTCAGTTGATATGTAGCCAATGGAAATTGACCTTTTCCACACGCCAAGGATAGCGCCTATCATTAGTGACAGCATCACACTCCTCTATTGCTCTCTGGCATTATTTTAATGGATTTTATAATGTGTTAAAGATCATATCACAGAACTTGCAAATCCAGACTAAATAAATAATACAAATAAGAATGAAAATCAGGCCTTCACATACATAGACAAATATCAGGAGTAGTGCACATCCCTAAAACAAAGGATACACATTCTAAAATCCTTGGGTAGATAATAGAAAGTCATAATGCAGATGCCCAACAAAGGATGAAAGATTGTAAATATATCTACCATGGCAGTCAGCCAAAAACAGCAATTTCTGTGGATTCATACATGGAACATACCTGACTGCAGACAGGCATGTGCCATGTGTTCCATGGAACTGTACACTTAGTTTCTTGGGAGCAACATTATCTGTTTTCCATAAGATATTTTATTACCATTATATTTAACTGCACCTGCTGTGTTAGTGATCAGTCTTTGTGCCTTGACACTTTTAACTGGAGAGGGTGAGGACTAGTTTGTGGCTCTAAGAGCTGTCCATGGTAAAGTGAGGTGAAAGAGGCCATGCACTGGTATCAGCTCTCGAGTCACTGTGCCTGAAGCAGAAAGAACGTCCCAAGCATTGGGAGAATAAACACACCAGCAACACACTTCGGTAAGGCACATATTGCACTCCCTCCAATGACAGCCCAACTCCAACGAGTGGTGAAGAATGGTGCCATCTTCTTTTTGATGCAAGGAATAGCTACCAAATGCTGTACATTAATCCATTGCTTCATTGCAATGAGGTTCTACCACACCAACTGTGAAATACTCAAATGTTCTTTTTAAAATCAGAACTGATGAAAAACAGCAGAGTGAAGATTCTGTTATTGTTGTCACCTGGACCATGCTGCTTTCAGGAATTGGCGTGATAGTTTTTAAGTTGCGCCAGACTTTCTCCAAACAATAAGGAACATATGTGACAAACAGGATGGTCAGATTTGTTCTTTCAGACTCTGCCTTGCCAGTCTCAATCCAACTAGTTACATGTTTACAGAAATAAAACATTTTTAAAATTGTAAGAAGCAATGAAATAAATAAAAATAATGTCAGCTATCAAGAATTTACACTGATAGCATGAATAACTTCTGTTGCTGAAAACCCTGCTCTCACATCTGAGGGCAGAACTTGGCCAAGAGGGATTTACTTACTCTCCTCTGGTTTAACATGTTCAACTTCATATATTGTTAGTGAGTTATGTCTGGAAACCACAAAGTGTGACACACTCTTAACTCTCAATGGGTTTTGACAATGCTCAGCACTGTTCAGGATTGGACATGCAATTTGCTGCACTGCCTCACTTTGTTGCTAGTTCTTTTATATCAGCATTTCCTACTCAATAGTCCAGATGGTTTTTGCTTGAGTGATTACCCCTCCCACACAACTGCTGCTGAACACCTGGAGGGGTGTAACCTAAAAGTTGAGAACCACTATCTCGACTGTTGCAGACAATCTGTAGGGATTTTAATCTAAGCACTGCTCTGGTAGTTGCAGTATTAGTTATGTAGTGCTGCTGAATTAGCAGCTTTCCTGCCACATCAGTGAACTGGATTTTCCAGAATTAAATCCTCAAATAAGACATTAACACAGTTTTAAAAGTCTATTACCATTCGGATTACTTTGAAACCTGCCAACAACAACCAGTCCACTACAAACCAAAGCAAAGGTACCAACAGGATACAATACAATTTTCACGTCCTATTAGCTGTGAAAACTGGTTTCAAATTCAAATAAAAATGGAGCTGCCTGTGTTGGCTCACTTTCAACCAGCTATAAAGCTGGCAGACAATGTCATCAACCAGCAACAATTGTGTGACTCAATACATCTTTTCTGTTGTCTTTGCTATCAACAGATAGCTTTGAGTCAAGCAATATTTGTGACTGCACATTTGCATTACAGATAAAATGTGCTCTCGTTTTATTTACTTGCAGAAAACCTAAGTAGGACAAATCCAGACCTGGTATAAGAAGGGGCAAGTCAATGGAATTGCATTCCTGGCTCCAGGTATAAGCTTGGCTCAAAGTTCTTATTACATTTTAACTTACTAACAGAAATCCAGTTCTAATATTAGCTTACAGTAGAAATCACATGGTGACAAATAATTCTCTTCTTGTTGACTCCATGAAGAGTCCTCTGGCTGTGAACTATGCCCAGCTGTGGTAAATAATCCTAATAAATATCAGAGAAAGTTGTAAATAAAGTGTGGCTACAGGGCATATTTAACCAAAGGGACAATGAAGCATGGCATTATGGTTACAAAGTCAGTATGGGGGTGAATATTCAAGTCAGCATGAAAAAATGTAACCACGCAACTCCTATTAAAGTGTCTGTGTATATACTTCATAGACAGTGAATCCAAAAATGTTTTACACAATTAAATGATACAGAATACCAAAAGAGTCATGTATAAATTAGAGAATACACTCGCAAAATATCCTATCATGGCAAATTCAAGCCTATGCCATGTACAGTATATATACAGATATGTCTACATGTTTGAGTATATCTGGGGCTGAATGCATCCCTGTATTCACATGGTAACCAATATTGTAATAATCTTTGTACAAAATATGCCTTGTGAGGTATTATTTGAAAATTAATAATTTACCGGTCAATAATATCATGATGAAATGTGTGTTCCAACATTGCATGTAAAGTTATAAATATAAGATGAAATTAGGTCTGAAATACGTTTATCAAACAAGTCTGGATAAACCAGTTTCTCAAAGACAAAGGACAAGCCAGCTGTCATCAAAGGTGATGGGCAATCACCAGTCAAGCAGCTATTCTTTTGGCAAGGAAGGCGGGCAGGAACAAACGGATATGCATCTTAGCAAACACAAGCATGAAACCTCTTTCACCATGAGGCTGCATGACTACAAACTCACAACAGGAATCTAGGGGTATCCCTCAGCAACCACACACCACACAACAGAACCACTAACCCAGGAACGTATCCTTGCAACGAAGCCCGTTGCCAACTGTGTCCACATATCTATTCACGGGACACCATCATAGGACCTAATCACATCAGCCACACTATCAGAGGCTCGTTCACCTGCAAATCTACCAATGTGATATATGCCATCATGTGCCAGCAATGCCCCTCTGCCATGTACATTGGTCAAACTGGACAGTCTCTACGTAAAAGAATAAACGGACACAAATCAGACATCAAGAATTATAACATTCAAAAACCAGTCGGAGAACACTTCAATCTCTTTGGTCACTCGATTACAGACCTAAAAGTTACAATTCTTCAACAAAAAAACTTCAGAAACAGACTCCAACGAGAGACTGCTGAATTGGAATTAATTTGCAAACTGGATACAATTAACTTAGGCTTGAATAGAGACTGGGAGTGGATGGGTCATTACACAAAGTAAAACTATTTCCCCATGTTTATTCCCCCCAACCTCCCACGGTTCCTCAAACATTCTTGTCAACTGCTGGAAATGGCCCACCTTGATTATCACTACAAAAGGCTTTCCCCCCTCCCCGCTCTCCTGCTGGTAACAGCTCACCTTAAGAGATCACTCTCGTTACAGTGTGTATGGTAACACCCATTGTTTCATGTTCTCTATGTATATAAATCTCCCCACTGTATTTTCCACTGAATGCATCCAATGAAGTGAGTTGTAGCTCACGAAAGCTTATGCTCAAATAAATTTGTTAGTCTCTAAGGTGCCACAAGTATTCCTTTTCTTTTTGCGAATACAGACTAACACAGCTGCTACTCTGAAACCTCAGGAAAATGCATTTCAAAGGGTGACAACTTCAAAAGTGAGGAGAAAACACCCCAAGTTCTCTCCTCCTAGCCATCTCTCACTCTTTTTCACCTAAGAAAACAAAAGAAACAGCTGTTGGACTTTGGGAGCAGATCTTAGCCTCAGAATTTGGTCAGCAATGTTCCTGGAAACATGGAGTAAGGGACTTCACCTTGAACCAAGTCTAGTTTGTTAAGTTTTAGTACTAGTGTTTATCTTTATTTGTCATGTAACCATTTCTGACTTTAATGCTTTATACTAGTACTCACTTAAAATCTATCTTCTTGTATTGAAATAAACTTGTTTTATTCTTTAATCAAAACTAATCTGGTGTTGTGAACTGTGGGGGTAACAGACTGTTTTATATTGATCCCCTTAGAGGGGCAATGGCCCTAAAATATCTGAAGTGACCCGGACACAGAGGGCTGGACAGTGCAGAACACGTTTGGGGTGGGGGTGGTGGGGGGAATTTGAGTCTTGGAGTGTGTTGGGGTCACCCTGCAAATAGCAACCATGGCTGCTAGAAGCCAGTGTGTGGCTGGTGTTTGCTGATGGGCTGCTGGGGTTAGAATTGCTGGACCAGGGCTGTGGCTATACACAGACACTCTGGGTGTGACCTGCATGCTGGCAGGGTGTTTGTGAGCAACCCAGGTGGGAGCCACAGCAGCAAAGCATTGTGAGGCACCCCAGGTTGCAGGGCAAGGGTGACAGCCCCTCACTAGTCTGGACTGCACCCCAGAACGTCATAATACCCACACACACAGAGGCCCAAATTGTGGCATTTAGCTATTATCCCGACTAGGGGCAGTTGGGAGCACCATTGAACAGTGCAAAGTTTGGGGAGGGATCATGCATCAGGTATCATGCTATGGCGCCATCTTCTTCCTGTATCAGCTTGAAGAGCGGGGTTGAAGAAGCAATCAAATATATGGAGAAGATTGTTCTTCTCATTGCCCATGCACCAGAAGCAATATACAAAAAGGTTTTGAAGTGGGCAATTAAGGGCAGTGGTGTGGTGTGTTACAAATTGTTGTAATGAGCCATAAAACCAGTGTCCCTGTTAAGTTCATGGTTTTCAGTGTTTAGCGGAGTCTTTGGAAGGTGTTGTTCAGGCTTCCCTTGAGGACGAGTATTGAAAGATCAGATAAAGAATGACCGATTTGCGAAAAATGCTTGCCCACAAGTGATATCGTGTTTTATGGTGATTGTTTAGTTTAAGCCGCATAGTTGTTTGTGAGGCATTTAGTGCACTGGATGAGGTACACCACATGTTGTAATAAGGATGTGTGGGACCCATGAATCCTGAAAGGCATGTTGTGAGGGGTATTGATCACTGTAGTAGTGGAAATGTCTGCAGATTTTGCATCTGTTGTTCTGGTGCCACTTTGAGCTCTGGGTAGCTCAGAGGCTTGTATCTTCCACCAATAGAAGTTGGTCCAATAGAAGGTATTACCTTACCTACCTGGTCTCTTTCATGTCCTGGGACAAACACGTCTACATCACCACAAACAACTGTCAGTTTAACAGGTAGACCTTTCCACCATAGATATTCTGTACTACAAACATTGAAAGAACCGCAAGCGTCTGAATGACTTTTCAGTTCTTTATCATATCATGGGTCCAAGGAAACTGTAACTAGTGGAAGACATTTTCCACTCTTACCAACCTTGACTTTTTTCCCCTTTCCCCCTCACTTACATAACAAAGCTCTTTGGTCTAAATTTTCTCTGCCAGTCTCAGGCTAGAGAAAAATCCCTTTTTCTCTTAAGTTTGAGGGTAATCAAATGCGCTATTTTTCATTGTCAATCTTAGAACAATTTTCAAAAAATGAAAAAAAAACCACATTTTTAAACTACATTTTGTCTTCTAATAACCAAAATTACTTAGGTTAAAGACTTCTAACTTGTTTTATACATTGATCCTCAAAGAAAACTAGTAAATATCCCCACAGGAGTAGTGTAATCCTTAAGGAGTCTTCAATTTTAAAGTTCTTTTCCCACGAATATTATGAATCAACATTTGAGGTTTTGCACATCTTGCAAACTCCACACTTTTCACTACGGGGCCAAATCCTATTTGCGCTCATCATATGAATCATCCTACATCCATAGAAATCACAAAGTCTGCAAGCACTGCATATGATGCTTTAGAGGCTACAGGCACATCTTAACTTATTTTAGGGCTATTGGCTTATCCTGTGGATCTTGTAAACTTGGAGTTTTTCATTAAAGATCTGCAGACATTCTTTATACAAAGTCCACAGGGTCATCCTTAAACTTAAGCATGTGAGTTATTCTTTTCAGGATTGGGTTCTACACTACAGATTTGAATAAACTGACTATTCACTAGCTGCTAAATAACTAATTACAATGGTGTTACAAATTATTTGATAATTGAAGCTTTTGGAAGTCTGTTGTAAGACTGAAATATCAGAAGTAATCAAAATTGATGCAATATCATCATTCACTGCAACAATAATGCATTTGGGGATTTTCATCAGCCTTTAAATAGAAAACAAAAATGTCCCCAAAACATTTAAGACAATTTAGCTGGTTGGGAGAATAATCACCACCCAGAAAATCAGGGCGACATATTCTGAATTAACCACAAATTGAACTCACTAAATTATATAGTTTAGCATTAGGTGATGGTTAATTACACTTCAGCTGGTACACTTAATAAAATGAGACATTCCTTAATGGCCTGATGATGGCTGAGGACAGTCAAAATACCACTCCTTGAGCATCTAATGTATGTGGACGACAGGAAAGTCTAGTGGAAGTAGAGATCTTGGTGGGGAAGAGCTATGCTCCTCACCTCTCCTTCTGCACCAGCTCGCTGGCAGAAGCCAGTCCAAGGGGATACAGATGGCACCATAGTAAAAGGTGCAATAGTGGTTGCTGTTGTGTACTCTCCAATAGTGGAAAAAAGAGTAAAAAGTTTCCCAAAGGAAGTGCTGGAAACCCCAACACTTGAGACTTTTAAAATTAGAAAGGACAAAAGACTAGGAGTATAAGGGAGGGAGAAATCCTACATTGGCAGACAGAAGGACTATATGATCTTTTATGGGTCTGTTCCATTTTTAACTTCTATGATCACATTTGTCCTCAGGCACAATTCCTCCAAGAGCTCCTTGGGAGCGGTGCATCTCTACACATCTCCTACTGCGAGCTCTGGCTTAAAAGTCACAATGGAACCCTTAGAATCTAACAACAAGAGCTATTCTAGGTGCTGGTTAGGAAAATGTGATTTAAAGGAAGTTTCTACTATTGTGAAAAATTAGGGCAAAAATCTCCTTTCAGATCCTCACAAAGTATCTCAATTCCAACAGTTTGCTCTCCTGCTGCTGTATCCATCATAAAGAAAGACTGCCTTTGTAGGGAACAAAAGGTGATATTTTAATCAATTAAGATTATACAAAAAATACTGAACAATTCAGCTTTCAGTCCCACCCTCTTTCCAGGTTGAACCACAACCTTTACACTTTTACTCTATATTTTACTTCTGTTAAAGTGACAGACACCTTTCAGAAAACACCAAACATGCATCTAGAGAGAGCAGAATACCCAGTTTGAGATCGACCATGAATTTGGCTCTTAGGGTCTACTTATGTAGACTACTTTCTACTACATAAGTTTTGTACTTTTGTACTACTGTCTACTTTTCTACATCGTAATCAAAATATATATATTTGCACATATACACACACACACATATTAATCTCTCCCCAGTAAGTGAATTAAATGCATAAGTGAACTCTTGTTGAGACCACTTTCATTGTATAGTCTGTAACATTGATTTAAAGGAAAGGTGTTCTGAAAGACTATGATACACATGTTTGCATTCCGCAGAACAGGATTATTAGTAATTTGATACACACAAACCTGTGTGTCAACCATTACCGTGTTCAGTGATTCAATCCACATAGGGTCAATATCTCATATAGCACAGTCCATTTGGGGGCATCAGAGGCTATGACAGAAAGTTCCCTCACAGTGGATAAAAACAAGCCTTCCAGTTATTGAAGAATGAAATTAAGTTCCCATTTACCCTAACCATGTAAACAATGTAAATCTTAAATTTGGCTAATTTCATTTGAGTATTTTCTTGGCATTACCATCTTCCCATTCCCTTGTTGATGGATAAAGACACCCCAAAAGTTCATCTGAGGTGACAGCTTTAGGGTTGATATCATTCCAGAATGGGTTCAGCTTCATGTTAGAATAGGTCTTTTGCAACATCTTTAAGATCTAAAAGACAGAACACAGCCACAGGGAAGTTACATTTTTCCTCTCTCTGACTTGGGAGTAACCTCAGCAACTACAGAGCTTGAACAGGACAGTGGCCACTGACTGAGCCCAACACATGAAACAGATTTTAATAGTTTTTTCTCAATTAGCAGGCAGAACAGGTGTTTTGGGGAGGTACTTAAATGTGTAGTTTACCTGATTTTTCCCTGTTCCACCATTCCCAACTGTGGGGGTCTCAGAGCTAGCAGCTCTTCTAATTGTGTGACCTAAAAATTAACGACAATGAGTGATAAACTTTATACACTGGCTGGCACATTTTACCGGCATCACTAGATAATTAGGGGACTGTAAGAAACAAACTAATATTCAGGATTTCATTTTCCCCTCCATTCACAAAATTATTCCTTGAATGTGTTCTTCAGTGGGAGTAGGATAAAGTTTGGGAAGGATACAAGAATTCTCTCACCCAACAGTTTAATGTGGTGAACCACCCTAGAGACATGATCATCAGGAAGAGCTGAACATTGTCAAATTATGGGAAACTTCAGATGTGTTTAACTGTGCCAGATATGAGTGGTATTAACCCAAAAGCTTTAGCCATCCCTAACTCAGAATCAGTACACAACATACACGCAATTGCTCACAGTAGTAACTGCACAGCCTTTATTATACTCGTTCTCTGCACTTTGCAGGGATGCACATTTCTATCATCATTCTTGATTGATGGCAGTGACTACCAAAAAGGAATTCAAGTATGTGATAAATTCAAGGAATGAAAGACATAGCAATGAAGCTTGCTATGGCTTTGAAGCAAGACACATCACGACTGTATTTACAGCAAAGTCCTGGGGTCTCAAAATACAGTGAAACACATTTATAGTTAACTTATGTGTAGTAAATTTCCACTTAGACCATAGTAAAGTAAAATGAAAGATCCAAATTGTTTCAATAGTTTCCTGAATATATTTAATTTTCAAAGTTTAGAATCACTGTTGACTCTACAGTTAATAACTTAATCTAAGCTATAACTTGATCTGGATGCCCCTTCTCCTCTTTTTTTAAGATGAGCTTTCCTCATTTGGGTATCTAATTGTATTTTAGGAGGGTGGTATTTTATTATGTTGATTTTTTTTCTGTTGAACACTTTGGTGAGGAAAGGAAGCTATGTAAGCAAAATATCGCCATATTGTTATTACAATGTGCAGAATATAGTTCTAGTTATAGCAAACCACTAACATTACAGTGGTCCTGTTCTGTTTAACACAAGGTTTCTATCAGAGAGTACATAGGGAAGGAAAGCCATCTTCGTGACTATTTTTGGAAGCTCTATTTGAATATGTTCAGAAAAATTAGGCACATTTTTCTGAAATGAATATAATAGATTTTTCACAATTGTAAGTTAGAAACAGAACTTTGTCATTTCCACAGCATATCTCCCTGTTCATCTGCCACAAAGCTCACTCAGCCTCATAAAGCAAACTACAGTCACTCTCATGGACACTAGTCTCATAGTCCATGAAGATTTCTCTGCTTCATTAAGCATATCCAACCTAGAGGGGCATGCTCTGCTGCTGTTATAACTTTGTCAAGCGCAACTAGGATACTCTCCATCCATAAACCTCCTCCCACATTATGCCACACTAATAGTGCTGGATGCCAACCTGAGAAAACTAATCATAGTAACAACACACCACTGGGATCCATTTTCCTTTCCTTCTTTTCTCTATTACTACATAGAGTTTACTATTCTGGAGACTGATAGAGTTGACAGGAATTATGCTATCAGGACAAGATTTCAAACATTATCCCTAACAAATGTCAGCAATGAAAAAAATCTACACACACACACACAGAGTGAGTTTCACCGCCATAGTCACCCACCTGTCTCTTCCCTCAGGCCCAGTCTCTCTCTTTCCTCCTTACGATCACTCACCAGCCTCACAGCAACAAAACTCCCTCTCCTCCCCATCACTTGGCAGAGTCTTATCTTTGTAGGTTTTTGTGTGGCTACTTGTGACAGAGGCAAGAGCTCTTGCTAACTAACTGGGTGTGAGGAAGGAGAGAATGTTCTTGTCCTCCTCTCACAGGCAGGAGAAGTTTCTTCTTCCCCCTCTTCCCACCTCCTTCAATGAACCATATGGGAAATGGGGCTCTTCCTGGTGGTTCAGGCATGGGCTTTCCAGTGGGTAGGCATGTTGTTCCAGATATATACTACTTTTGTGTCTCTCCCCACCAGGTCATACCAGGGATAGGGACCAGGGAAGAAAGAAACAGGAATTAAGCTGTTATTTACTACTGATCCTGTTTCCATGGCCAAAAAATGGTGAGCAACAGCATATAAAACGTGCTCACATATAGTGGGTGGCCTTGGGACCCCTGCTAAGACCAGGCCAAGCATAACTTCCATACTTGTTCCCAGAGTGTTCATCTGCATATGTACCAGAACAAAGATTCCCTCTACAATCATACAGTAAGAACATAGAAACTGCCATTCCAGAAACTGATTAATGTTTCCACAGACACCTCTTACTGCAGATGCACTTCAAAGATGTCTGTTCCTTGTCCGAATGAAAATCCATTAAACACAAGATGGGTTATTCGCCATAACACCTTTTAAATCACTCAGAAAACCCTTTTAAGTTAGAAATTACTCCTACATGTCCAGAACAGCTCAATACAGGTATAAGAGTGAGCTCTGAAAACATATAGCTGATGTACATTACAGGGATCAAGCCCAAAAGCCCTTTCGTGTGTCAGAAATCAGAGAAAAGGTTTGAGAGGCAATGGAGGGACACAAAGTGCAGAAAGAGGAAAGGAAAGCAGTCAAAAGGGAAAAAAGTGTCAAAATCCTAATAAGTCCCTAATCACGCCATACATTATTTATATCTTTATTCCCTCACCACCTGGCAGTGTGGTGCTGGGTCATGAGATACCAGGATAATTCCAAGCTTTGCATTTCAGTCCAGTTTTAAAGAACTGTATTACAAATGGATGATCAGTTGGTTTAGCCACTCACAGTAGCAGTGGCTGCTGTTCTGCTCTCACCCCCAGCATCAGCTGCCCTCCATCAGCACCTCTGATATGTCTCCTTTTTGTTACTTTGCATCCCACTGAGCTGCTCAGTTAACCAGTTCCAACTTGTCAGCTGCCCTGGATTCACTGCATGTGATATGAAATCATCTGAAATGTTAGCAGCACTGTGGTCAACACATGATACCGGATAACAAAGTTAAGGGGGAAGACACAGGGGGTTGATTAGCTAGCACTAATTGTTCATTGGTATAAGTTATCACACAGCTCTTTCAAAGCAAGCACATTTATTCTTAAAGTGAAAGCACTATAGAGAAAACATTAAAAACAATAAAAGAGCCTACACACAGGATAATCATCTTACCAGTGATCACCCCACAGTGCAGATACACATGGAGCAGTGATACCATGTGTCATGCCACTGGCTACATAACTCACTGAACTGCCTACGACACAGTCTCTACTATTTATCATTTTATATTTGATGTAATTCTGAGATTTCTCTAGCAACATTGCTAGATGTCAAAGTGACGCCTAATTTGGCAGAATTATATCATGGAATTGGTAGGACATTTTTATTTTATTGACAGGTGGGAATATGAAATTCCCCTTTTGACTGCTACTCTTTGTGCTATCCTCCCTTATGATCCTACAGAGGAATACTGTATACTCTGACAGATAAGGCAACTTCCTGCAATGTCCTGGACGAACCTAATTGAATTAAGTTTAAGTATTTTAGGAGCTAATTGTATTAAGAATGAAATTGTTTATGTATTATTGAGGGAGTGTATGTAAAGTCTCTGGAGAGAGACATGACTAATGTAAACCCTGGAAAGTATTATGAGCATCAAAGGACTATTTGAAACAATGTATGCCCTCCAGTTATGCAAGAACTCAGTCTTTTGAAGCTTCACTCTTTGTCTGCTGATCACCTGTTACCTGGGAACAAGATCAGAGCCCCAGATTGTATAAAGAAGTGACTGATAAGGTGGGCGAGGTAATATCTTTTATTGGACCAACTTCTGGTGGTGAGAGAGACAAGCTTTCAAGCGTACACAGAACTCTTCATCAGTCAGAAGTGACTCTCCTATTGAACAGTGTGTTCATTCCGAGCCAAGGCGGTTATGAACTTGCAACCACAGAAAATCCCTTGATGGGGTTTGAAGGACTGGTCACCTGTGTAGTCTTTTATTTTATTTAAAGTGAATTTTGTAATGTGGTATGACACCACTGTGGGTTCGGCTCGGACGGCTACAGTTTCAAGCTTAACAGAGTGAAAGTCACCTTTGCTACTTTCTTTAGAGTTAGAGTCTCTAGGAACACAAAGACCAAAGGTAGTGACCACACATACATTCACCAGTAAAAAGTCTAGTCTACTTTACAAGTTTTATTAAAGTTACAATTAAAGTTATTATTACCCTATCATATAGAAACGCTATACAGACCTATGCACAAGTTACAAATATAGTTATACTCAAATCCTTCACAACAGTATTAGGGTCTGATGGGTCTCTCATGGCTTGATCATCAGCAGAGGGATGGTTCCTGCTGGAGTCTCCCATAGGGAGCTCAATTTTCCCGTTCTGGGCATCCCCTTTTTATCGTGTAATTTTGTATATACCTACATGTCTATAAAAGTTCAACCCTCTTTTCTTTTATTGGTCTGTGTCCCCTGGAAACTTAAGGGATCCCAATTTTCTATAGGCTGTGTAAGTTCCCTTTGTTCTCATTAGCATTGACGCACAACCTGTGTCCCATAGTTGAGACACATGTCTGAGACAGATCCTCCTTTACAGTATTTTTATGATCTAATATTAATTTTGGGTAATTTTGCGCAATATTACCACTTGGTGCTTCTTTTCCTGTAATCTTACGGCATTGGGTTATTTCTCAGACATTGGCTTAAATCATCATTTCTTGTCTCCAGGGCCTAAGATAGCTAAGCTAAAGTCTTGCAGGCCTCAACCTAAAGGTTTTTGCATTTCAGCTTGTCTTACTCAAGTCTAATACTTGGTTCCTCTAAATACTCAATCTTATACTTTTATAATGCTACAAATTCATTCTAATTAACATACAATGAATATATGTAATATAACATATTGATTCATCATAACATCACACAATAATATAGTAAAATAACTGGCTACACTTGCCAGACCCCTTGTTGGAGTTAGGGTGATCACTGGTAAGCTGATTATCATGTGTATAGCTTCATGTATTGTTTTAATGTTTTCTCTGCAGTGTTTTCACCTTAACAATGAATGTGCCTGCTTAGAAAGGGGCTGGGTGGTAACTTGCACCAATGGGCAATTACCCTGTTTATAGCCGTGTGAACAGAAGGTACAGAAGGTACTGCTTGGGCAGTTACTTGCTGGAGAATTCACAGTGTAGGCAGAGAATTGTGCAGCCTGGAAATACCCTGGTCAGAAGGAAATGAGAAGTAGGTCTCTGCCCAAGAGAGGGATGGCTGAGCAGTCGGGAGTCTAGAGCGGATGCCCTTAGAGGACCACGAGGGGGAAAACAGAAGAGCAACCAGAGGCGTGCACAAGGGGGGGACAAGCGGGTGCACAAATCTCCATGTGTTCCTGCAGCATTGGGATGGAGGAAGCAGCAGGGTGGCAGGGTGCCAGCTGAGCTCCTCCTCTCTCCACCCCTGTAGCTGCAGCCTGCTGCTTCTCCTTCCCTCCTGCTGGAGTCCCAGGCGTTGCCTCTGCCTCAAGCCCCTGACTCACCTCAGAGGGGGTCAACAAAGCAGGCAGCAGCACTGGGACTCCAGCAGCAGAGAAGGAGAAGCAGCAGGCTGCAGCTGTAGGGGTGGGAGGAGGAGGAGCTCAGCTGGCAGCCAGCCATCCTGCTGTTTCCTCCCTGCCCGGGCTGCAGGGACATGGAGAGAGGGCCGCTGCCTTCTCACTGGGGGGTGTCCCAAGAAATGGGGCACGGGGAGTCATGTGCACCTTTCATTTGTGTGTGTTTAATGTGCCCCGTCAAAAGTATTTACATTTAAATTCCTGTGCACACCTCTGGATTCAGTTGCCCTGAACAGTGACATATATGTCAAGGCAAAACTTGCTGCACCAGATGTCAATTTCAGTACTTCTAAGGGAGAAACCCAGAATGATGGTGGGAAAGGTAGGGGAAGAGAACCACCCATCCAATACAAAGTGTGACCAAACAGTTACAATCCAGCTATCACCACCCAACAGAGCTCGGTGTATTCAGCAAGATGGATTCCACCCCAAACCACTCCTCAAAGAGGGCATTATCCTGACAGACCCCCAGCTTCCATAAATCAGCATAGCTCCACTGAAGTCAAATACTATTTTTTTTCTCCATACTGTTGTCCTTTAGGTCACAATTGAAAGCCCTGAGGGCTACAGATTGGACACCCTGGGTTTACGGTTAATTAGAAACACATTGTCAATGTGATCTAGCAGGAGCAGAACAATGAGAAATATTTAATCCAATAGCATTAGGAAGATTTCTGTTCTCATATTTATTTCTATGTATGTAAATTCATGTCTGTACCTGCCTCACCCATCCTCCTCAGGATTTCCTTGTAAATAAAACAAATACATGTTTAAACTGGAGATTTAACATGACAGTTTTGAAATAATAAAGCTCCATAAATTGAAGGGAAACAGACACCTAGTTTTAGGCCCAAACTTTAACATTCATTAAAAAACAAAATAATTACAAAACCCACTATGAATAGACAAGTATTTCATGCATTTTTCTCTCACGCCAAACATTATACTAAATGTTTGAGACATAAAGGGATACCACCTATAAAACATCATTAGTGATGTGCCAAATCCTGGCATCTTTATTTATTTAGGAGTTCGCCTGAGTAAGGATTGAATAAAAAAGTATGCACTACAAGGTTTGGCCCCATTATTTGTATGACAAACGTACAGGCACTTTGCAGTCATGTAAGCAGAGGTAGTCCTTGACCTGAACAGGTGACAGTCTAGAATGAAATTGACCCGTCTAGACTTAATTGCTGGACCTTGAATCACCAAAGACAAAAAACAGCAGACATTTAAAAGAAAGAATCCTGCTCAAATATTTTTCTTATTGTATTTTAGATTAGGTGATCTGGCCACACTTCAGCATAGCATTAGTACATGCTTCGTCACACTAAAGCCAGGGGGCATAAGCACATGCCTAATGTTAAGCATGAGCTTCAGTTCTTTGCTGAGTAGGGTGGGCGTGCTGAGTGAATGTCTAACGTCAGTAGTGCTCTGGCAATGCCACGCTAAGACAACATGCCAGGCAGTTGAACAAGTGGGTCAGCAGCGTATGACAGTGCACCTACGTTCTGAAATGAACCCCATCAATCTGTTTTCATTGTCTAGTCTGAGCGACTTGCAAAAAAGGAAAGAAACAGCATAAACAGGGACAAATAAATAATTTTATTGTTCTCTAGTGAGAGCACATGAGAATGTTCTTTTTCAAATGCGATAATAGGATAGTATAGACCAGTCATATTGTTGACATAAGTATGTCATCCACACATAGGGCAGGTGCAACAAGGGTAGGCTAATGAACATTCTGTCACTGACAAGATCCCAGTCTTCAGCTATGTCAGCCTCCCTACTCATTTATTCTTGAACCTTGCCGGAGGACAAAAGCCACTTTTGCTAAATTTAACTTGCATTTGTCACTTGGATTTGTGTCTAATGGGGGCTACAAAGGGCTTAACAAATCAATTAAAACTTAAGCTAACATGTAATAAAATCCAGGTCACTAAAGGAGTAAGACCAGAGCTGAAATGGACGGTACTGTAATATGTGCCATGTTATTACTGAGCAAATCAGTTAAACTAAAATTAAATTTCCTACTATATAAATCAACAGAACATATAATCTATTTAAAACAAAGAAACAGAAAGCACTGTACTGCCTTTGCTTATTGCTGCAGCAAGCAAAGGCATTAGCCAGATGTTGAAACCTCCAGGCATCAAACAACAGTAATCATTATAGCCTTCAATCACCCCATTTAGAATTTACAATAAGCTAAGCAGAAAGCCATTATTTCCACCTTCAGTATAAAGTTTTCCTCAGGCTGCAAACGGAGTTCTGCAATGGACGGATGCACCATCTGTTCCAACTTCAGATCCCTTTTCCATGGAACTTCCAGCAATGGGAACAAGTCATTGAGAGATCCAGGAATATAGGGATATCATTAGTTACTATCTTAGGAAGATTAAAATCCCTGAAGGCTCTCAAAACCCCCCAAAAGACTGACACTATAATTAAATGAAACAACAACAAACCATAATATGAGGCATAAAATTAACAAACATTATGAATTAATCATACTTAGACAATTACAATCCATATGGCTAGTTAAACTCAAGCTGCTACCTGTAGTGACATGGACTGGATACTGTATACTCAATGTCAGTGCATTTTTCCCAGAATGTAATTACTTAATTTTGTGAATGAGAAAATGGTGTGTAAAAGCCAATGCTTTCATGTCTTATTGTTCTCTTCAATATCTTGTCTTAGACAAAATGCATGAATGTCTGTTCCATGGTGTGATATTACCTTTGGACATGTACAGATATTCAATCCACATTCACACACACACCACTACGAGAGATTGAGGAGGCACTGTTCAGATGAAATCTAGATTAGGTTTAAACTAGGGTTATGTTCTGTGGCTCTTGAATTTTGCAAACCATACTCTACATTTGCCTCCAAATGGTGTAAAATTGATGACATCAGTGGTTCATGTGAGATTTCCATCATTTCGAGTCATAGCCAAACTGGATCCTGTCAATGCGCCTTTCTAGTTTTGGATCCAGTATGGGTTTGGATCCGAGAATTCCAATATGACATTCTCCCTACCCCTTAAAGGGGTACAGTTCAGGGCCCTTTCTGGTGCATACAGCACACCTTGCCCAATGTCATTGTAAACTATAAAAACTGTGATACCACAATTTCCTGATAAAGGGCCAAGTAAACCTCTTAACATTTTAGATTTATGTTGAACCTACAAGGAATTCCTGGTTAACAATCAATCTTTCAATGTACCATTCTGAAAGTTCCAATTGTTCAGCTAGTCATCTGGATGATTTCTCTAAAACAGTTTAAAGGAAAGATGGGCAGAGCAACAAAACTGAACTTTTTCTTTTGCCTCTTCCCTAAATAGAATCAAAACCAAAATTTACTGAGGTTCAGAATAGGAAACCACTCATGTTCCCTGAAGTATCTCTGTTCATCAGAGGGGAGAGTGGTCTGCCTGCCTTCCCTAGGCTAGATCGTCACACTGGAATGAGGAAGGGGGATGCTCTCAAAGATAACCTATGTATCACAGGATGGTGGGATTCACTTCCCACTCACCAAACATTACCTGCCACCAGGATTACAGACACAACAGGTAGAGGAGAATCAGCAAATTTATGGGTGTTTATTGCTGGTCTAAGTAATCCTATGCAATAATGAACTTTTGGGGATTATTTTACATGCAGTAAAATAAATGTTTACAGGAATATACTTTCAACCAAAAATAGTAAGAAAGTTAAACTCTGGGAAGCTTTGTTAAACTCTGGGGAGCTAGGAGGTCTTTGGATAAGTCAGGAAACTGGAAGATACACATAGATCAAGACATTTTATGACAGTTTTTCTCTAATTAAAATCTCCACTGAATAATCTCATAATAGCACAATTCCACTAACCTTCAGGTCTGCTTCGGTCCTCTTGTTTCAGTTATCCAGCCTGAGACACTAGTCATAATGATCCTAAAAAATTAGAAACCAAGCTGTATCAAATAAACCCCTGATTTTGCAATTAAACTAACATTGACTAAATAAACTTAAATAATTGTTTAAAATAAGAACACATTTGTTATTACAAGCATTTTGGCCCTTAACATACCAAGAACTATGCAATCAGCCACAAAATACTATGAAGACATACTCAAATCAAGACATGCCTGTTGTTTTTCTAGTGACCAGATACAAATACACCAACATTTTAACTTCCCTTCCTTAGAGCCTATTATTTAGACATTATTTCTCTTTGGGATCTATACACCGATTTACTTTAATTATTCCTAAAATATGACACCCACTCCATTATGTGTAGGCTTGATAGAATTCAACTTTTATTATCATTTTGACAGGTTACATCGATTTTAAAGTTTTTTCATTTTTAATTATTTAAATTTTCACAACATTAGGGGTTTTAAGCATTTTTTCCAATTTTTATCCATTTAAATTTTTACAATGGTCTGAAATTATAGACAACTGGAGGGCTGGTCATTCAGTCATTTCATGACAGTTGATGCTAAGATTCAAAAAGTTAAAGCTCATAATCATCAAAACACAAATTGTCAATATCACGTCAAAATATAAACTCTAATAAGTTCTCAAGCAGCATCTATCTGTAAATTTCAATTATTATAGACAAACATTTTTTCATTAGCTTGAGTGTATACAGTAAAATCAAAGTTTTACTGAAATTTACCAATACAAAATCTCATCTTTTTGTGCCTAATTATGTGACTCCACAGAGGACAGAAGCAGTCAGTTTCCTTTCTGGACAGTTGTGACCTGAATATATTTGAAAGTTGCACTGTGTTGTCATAATCAAACCTATTTCTGGGCAATAGACAATGGCTTTTGAACATAACTGGAGCTTTCTGGCTGTCAATGAAGACCTGTCCATGACTACAACAACCAGTAAATGCACACGTCTGTTTCTCTTAACGTAAGGTATAAATTCCATTTAAGAATGGCAGAGGGCATTCCAGCCAGTGCATTTCAAGGTGATTACTAATGCACATTTTGAATGGTTAAAGTCACTTAGCCTTCAGCCTCATGTTTTATAATACCAACTGAAGTTTTATACTCACCTTGAAATCCAGCGCCTGTCGTATTTTATTGCTTAATTAAAATAATGTAATCAAAAACCGCAGAGAACAAATGTTGACTGAAAAGATTATGCTAATCTTACATGTATCTGGTATTCACATATTACTCTGAGCACGATAATATGACTAATGTGTTAATAAAATGAAACATATCCGACTATCTTGTCAAATGGTATCATCATCTCAATATTTACATGCATTTGTTATTAAAGGGATATACTCTGTTGAAAGGGAATAAACACTTATGATTAAACTTGTCCAAGTTGCTGCTCTCACCCAATCATTAAACAACTCTACGTGCATTAGAAACTCTACCTTGTAAACTCTCCCAGTCCACTGAGCAAGGAAACTAACTCTTCTGTTACTTGGATTTGGTGGAGTAAGGGGGTTGGACGCTTTGGGGAGGAAAAAAAGGAAGAAGAGCCCAACAGGCCAACCCAAAGCCAGGAATCAGGAAATAAATAATAAATCACACTGCCGATACCTTATAGCCATAGAGCCAAATTCAAACCTGCGGTAAACGAGCACCACTCCAGTGACTTCAGAGGGGACGCATCTGATTACACGTCTGAATTTGGCCTCTACTCTCTGGGCAAGGAATCCTCCACCAGGATTGCACCAAAAATGGCCTGACAGAGTTTGACACTGTGTCCTACAGAGATCTGAATATTTTGTATGGCACAGCCAAACTGACCAGATTCTCTCTCTTTGCAGCTACTCCCCACTCCAGCATAACAGTACCATGAAGCCTAGGAGATCCACTCATGCAAGGAGATAGACACAGCTGACCCTTTGTGTCACCTCTTATCTCTGTGCTATGTAGAGGCCAGTATGGCACAATTTAAATGCACCAAACTTGTGACGATTGAGAGAGGGTAAAGAAAAAGGGACAGAGATGGAGAAACAGAGAGGCTGGTAGGGAGAAGGGGTGGGAGAAGTGGTGCCATGCGTTGCTCCCGGTAAACCTATGTAATTATGCACCCCACCCTATCCTTTCATTAAAGGACAGGTCTTACAGTAAGTTCCTTTCCACTTCTCTCTGAATGCACTGCAATGAGAGAATCCAGACCTGAGCTCATGCAATAGTATACAATAATGATTGTCTGCTTTCTCTCCTACTGCTGCTGGTATTTAAGTACAATGCCAAGAGGACTTCACACACTCCTGGTACTGGATATGTGGAAAATCCTCTATAGTCCATTACTAACAGGTAATGCCCTATGCACCAACTGTTTCAATACACTTCCTTAATGACAGCATTACCAGAAAGTTTAGACTTATCCTCCATCACCCATTTGGAGAGTAGCTCACAAGTGTGTGTGCAGAGACAGATTTTCTGGCATGCATCCTGGCATCCACAAATCCCTGTCATTCACATTATTTCACATATATGTTCGAAGTCTGGAATCACCATTGCACAAGATCTGTCAGATAGGCAGAATGCATTAACATGTGAAAGGTGATTATACAGGTCATCACTGGTTACAAACTACATTGCTGATATTGATATAATTAGCTTCAGTGTTTTGAAGTCATAAATCAATCAAAAATACTACCAATGGTTCACTACCCTGCCACCCTCATTAACAAAATTTCATACTGACAATATGGAAGTTTTTAAATAATCTTTTACTAGAATATTTCAGCTCTTTTAAAATATATATAGCTAAAAACTGTTAATGAAAAAAGACAGGATTAAGCAGCAAAAAGAAAACAAAAAACTCTCTAGAAGTTTGTCGATCAAAATATTCTTGCCTTAAACGACTACCTCAGAATTTTATAAGCACAAGAGACAAATTTGACGCCAAGTCAATTTTCAAAAAGAAAACAAACATATACACTTCTGTAGAATAATACAAGAGATGAAGAGGGAGAAATCAAACACAGACTGAGATGGGAACTTCTGAGAGTGAGCATCCCTTGAAACTTTCAGACAAAAAAATAATAATAATAATTATATTTATCCTTAATAATTCTCTGAGAATTTATTTTTTCTCTGTCATCTTAAATAGGCATACCTATCTAGATCTAGTAGTTATAGATATAATTTATCACTTTAGTCTTTAACAAGAAGAGGTTTCTTCAGGAACAAACAAGGAAGAAAGTACTGTTGGAATACATTTTCCAGGAGATTTATTAGGCAATCTGAATACCTGAGATAGCTAACGGGGAGGATCAAGCTTATAGAATGAGCTTTAAAAAGTGGAAATTAAAAATATTTTCTTCCCTTCTTTATATTCCAAGAAAGTTAGAATCTTGGCATTAGCCCCTGCACAGTTTTCAAAAATCTCTATCTTCTGATGGAGAAGTGCACTACTGTAAATAAGGACTCATGTTAAGGTCTTATGGTTAAACTGATCTGATGCTATTTTCTCAATCTTCTTAGCTCCATTAGGAGGTGGGGTTCCTGTTGGTATGAGTTTTACCTAAATACTGATAATACTGGGTCATTAATTTGCAAAGAGAAAAAAAATCTTAGAATTTATATTTACTGAAAAAGAACTTTAGATTTTCTAGAAATTCTGCTCTTTCTGCATATTCCAGATTAAGTGTTAGGAAGATCCCCACTCTTGTTTCCAGTTCAATGGATTCACCTAAAACATTAAACCTTAAGAAAGAGGTTGTTGTGCCATATGTTGTGCCATATGTAGGATGATTCATATGAATGCAGCCCTCATTTTTATTTGCTTTCACACCAGTATTTTCTTATCCAAGTCAGGTCTTTAAAAAATGATATTTAGAGAAAATGGGATGGGAAGCACCATGGATGTACCCCTCCCCAGCTCCACAATCCATCTGTGCACATGCACACAATAAACACTTTTGCTCTAATGGCTATGGGTCCTCTAAGACCTGACACCTTCAGAAACATTTCTTGTCATTACATCCGATCATCACAGGATGCTGACTTTCTGTATCACCACTTGATGTGGAGACCTGCAATGATAGCCAGCAGAACTGCTCCTTCCTCATTTTGATCTACTTTAAGCACTGGTAACAGGTAGAAGAGATCTGGATCATGTTTCTCTAGGTGCCTAAGGATAATAAAAGTCAATACCACAGGTTATATGATCTGGAGAAATAACTAACAGGTAAGATATGGATGACTAGAACATCAGAAAACATCAAATCAGGAAATATGGAACTTTTGTTTTGTTGTTGGCCAGATTACATCTTTATTGGAAGTGGAGGACTCTGGATTCATATTAGATGGCAACCACTAGCTCACCTTTCTTATTTTCTTAAAATCTCTTGAGAGATTTTAAGTGATGCTGGCATTTCCCCCTCTGCTCGGATACCTTTAACAAGCACAAATCAAAAGCAATCATCAGGATCAGCTAAATGGCACCCAACACATTGTACTGAATTGTAGGAGAAGCGAAGGAACTTGCAAAATGAAAATGTTACAGGTCTAATCTGATCCCTATAGCCAACATCAATCGCTAAATCAAAATGAAATTAGAATTGTGAAAACAGAGAAGGGCCTTTGCAAGGACAACATGATCATGATGCCCTATGAAGGAATTCCACAGCACAGTATATACTCTATGGCTAGATATATTTCCATGACTCCATCTATCCTTGCTGCTTTCCCCCTCTAGATCTGCAAAATCATCCTATTTACTTTCTATGGAGCTATGTCTACCATCATGCCCTCCATAATGAGGAAAACAGGAATTATTTCTCTTCCAAATATAGGTATCCTTGTAAGAACTTTCACCAATTTCCTCACTTTCCCAGGCCATTTCTTTGATGCACCTCTTCTTTTTTCCTGTCTCAATTCAGGCAGAATTCTTCACTTCCTACCCCTGATATTGTTCACCAACCTGAAGAAATCATTTCTCCTATTTACCATCCTGTGTTCTTTCATCTCTCATGCTAGCTGGTTCAGGTGGGTCTTCCTGCTTGCTCTAAATCTTCTTCCAGCTCATTAGTCCTGTACTGCACCTTTGATTTTCATCTCCTTCACCTTTATGCTTGCCTTTAGTGTGCTTTCCGGTATCTGTGGCTTCCAGAAAACCTTTTCCCTTAGCACGACAGTACTTTTGCTTTCTTCTGTGACCATCTCCACATGACCCTCTAACCCTACAGTACTTTTTGTTATTGCTGTAAACCTGCTCACGTTGTACTTTGCTTGCAGGTTTGTCTCCATTGGCTTCTGAGGGATCAGGCTATTTCCTTTGTCCTTTCCTGATCATGATGTGCTAGCTTTTTTCTTCAGCCCATGAGGCATCCTCCTTTGTTTGCTCTTGTACACCCGCCTCTGGGCCATTGATTCCAGAGCTCTACTAAGATATAATTGATCATATTTCTCTCTTCCCACTTAGATTTCACCCAGTGGCCAGCCTTTCCTGTCTTTTCTTATCAGCTGTTTCTATCATGTACAAGTTATGGTTCTTATATTTTACAAATTGACATATGGAGAATGATGGTATTGTGTTAAAAGAACAGGAGTACTTGTGGCACCTTAGAGACTAACAAATTTATTAGAGCATAAGCTTTCACGGGCTACAGTCCACTTCATCGGATGCATAGAATGGAACATAAGAATATATATATATATATACACACATATATACATACAGATAAGTTGGAAGTTGCCATACCAACTGTGAGAGGCTAATTAGTTAAGATGAGTTATTATCAGCAGGAGGAACCCCCGACACACAAAAAAAACTTTTGTAGCAATAATCAAGATGGCCCATTTGGACAGTTGCCAAAAAGGTGTGAGGATACTTAACTTAGGGAAATAGATTCAACATGTGTAATGACCCAGCCACTCCCAGTTTCTATTCAAACCCAAGTTAATGGTATCTAGTTTGCAAATTAATTCAAGCTCAGCAGTTTCTCATTGGAGTCTGTTTTTGAAGCTTTTCTGTTGCAAAATTGCCACCCTTAAAATCTTTTACTGAGTGGCCAGAGAGGTTGAAGTGTTCTCCTACCAGTTTTTGAATGTTATGATTCCTGATGTCAGATTGTGTCCATTTATTCTTTTATGTAGAGACTGTCCAGTTTGGCCAATGTACATGGCAGAGGGGCATTGCTGGCACATGATGGCATATTCACATTGGTAGATGTGCAGGTGAACAAGCCCCTGGTGGTGTGGCTAAAGTGATTAGGTCCTATGATGGTGTCACTTGAATAAATATGTGGACAGAGTTGGCATTGGGCTTTGTTGACAAGGATAGGTTCCTGGGTTAGTGTTTTTGTTGTGTGGTTTCTGGAGAGTATTTGCTTCAGGTTGGGGGGCTGTCTGTAAGCGAGGACTGGTCTGTCTCCCAAGATCTGTGGGAGTGAGGGATCATCTTTCAGGATAGGTTGTAAATCTTTGATGATGCACTGGAGAGGTTTTAGTTGGGGGCTGAAGGTGACAGCTAGTGGCGTTCTATTATTTTCTTTGTTGGGCCTGTCCTGTAGTAGGTGATTTCTGGGTACTCGTCTGGCTCTGTCAATCTATTTTTTTACTTCAGCAGGTGGGTATTGTAGTTAGATTACCAGGCAATGGACTCAATGTACCAGGAATTTAAGAAATACATTCACCCACCACTGCTTCCTAATTCAAGGTCACCTGAAATTCCTCACAGATTATGAAGAAGGAAAAGGTATTTTATGATAGCAATTCCAAGTTCATGTTACTTTTGTTAATGCCTTGGAAGATCTAACTTCTCTGAAAGAATTGTGGGGTATTATTTCTTTAGATATTTTTATTGCTGGGGGAAAACATTCTTTCTTAGCAAGTTTAAGAGACAGAAATCATCTCCTTTATGCCCAGCAGTGCAAGATTCTCCATGTTGTCCTGGCAACGTACTTTAAACTAATCTGAAGGGTTAGTCTAAGACTGAGAGGACAAGTCAATCTCCAGGTCCATTCAATACTTGACTCTTTATTTAGACTACAGTGAATGGTGATGGTCATTCTGGGGTAGTACAGACACACTAGGAACTGAACTGAACCCACCAATTAATTTGAAACTGGTGGAACTTATCAGTAAAGACTCATCGAATAAATTGCTTCAATTTAATTTTTAACAGTAGCACAATATTAATTGAAAGGTTAACTCTCAGGGCTTAGGATGTTAACATGATGGAGACCTTAATAATACCAATATTAATTTCTTATGATTTTGTACCTGACAGAGTTTTCAGAGAGATTTGAAAAAGCATACATAAGGAAGGCATAAATTGGTAAATAGCACTCAGTCATAAGAAGCCTAACCCAACACGCACTGAAGTTAGTGCAAGTCTTTCCATTGACTTGGACTGGGTTCTAATTATTTGGCAACAGCATGTCCCTTCTACTAACACTAGCATGATGAAATGGTTTATTAGCAAGGAAAATGGTTTCAATTCGAGGTAGAATGAACGAACACCTCAGATCAACAGGAATTGGAGCATCTTGTCAGTGTCTCCTTGCTTCCTTGGGCCCCAACCACTACTTATTACCCCTACCTGCTCAACTGCTTCCAGCTCTCTCATGCTACATCCTACTAGGCCAGAAGGAGAATGAGGAAATCATTATTTTAACGAGTCTATCAAGTGAGCAGCAGAAACTGGGGTACTGTAAAGCTCTATATTTCTATAGGCCATGGATCCATGACCGGACTTGGCTCTGGTTTTGTCTTGGCAAAGTTCATACATGATGACAGAGTTTTGCCACCCCCAAAATGTAGTTAGGTGGGGTAATCTCTGGTTTTAATCATCCACTCATTTCTCTACAGGTCTTCATTTACTATCAGTCACTCTAAATAAAAGACATATATAGAATGAGGTAAAATAAATGTATTCTTTTAGCAGACTCATTTGTATCTAATGTTTGTTGTAGTGGTCTTTACTGGACATCCTTCAATATATTAACAGTAAGATGCTTTTATCTGTGGCAAACAATCTTGCTCAATTCTTACAGAACACCTCCTGCCCTGAACCCTATCCAAAATTCTAATTAACCGGGAGTTCATATTTTCACACCACTCGGCAGTTTGATTATGTAAGTGCTTATTCAATGCACTAAAGACCTTAATCACCTCCTTCAAAGCACATGGCTCTATATAAGGCCTCCCATGTCTGAAATACATAAGGATCATCATCATAATAGTGTGGCAGCTGTGCTTTCTGCAAGCCAGAAAAGTTAGTTCTGAATACAGCAGACACACCTCAGCTACTGTCTGCCATCTGCCTAGTTATTGGGTAGACAACCACAGCAGACCAACACAGCTGCTCCTGACAATGTGAAAAACATCAGTACTTCCTTAAAGGCTTTGGCAATGTGGATAAACAATTTCAGTGAAAAGAATATTTAAAATTGCTTCAAATTTTCACTGCAACTGCTATTATGCCTCACACCACAACAAAGTGATTATGCTCAGTCAAATGGATTTTGTTCAGCAACTGTAACAATTTTACGCATTTTTGCAGAATACCAGTTAACAAGGCTAAAAGACCATTGTCCTGGACAAAGAGCTTTCATTATAGACACACTAAAATAATTACTGAGGTCTTTTATCCTTTCTTTTCTTTGAAGTAAAATGTTTTTTCACTCTCGAGAGTTACTTTGGGCTGCATCTTGCACTCTTTACCCAGCCACACTCAAAGTGTTTGAGGTTTCTCAGAAAACCCTACTTTTACATAAGTGACCCAAGTCCCAATTATTAAGGCTGAGCACACCATTTTCAATTAATAATTCAACATATGTCACCATTTTCTGCTCCCCATGTTCTCAAATTGACAGACTGAATTCTTGAACTGAATGAGTATTCCTCCAGGAGCGTGCTGGGGGTGGTGTTCTATGTGTGGTAATGGTGTTGGTGGGGGTGAGGCAGGCCAGCAGTGTTCCACGCTACAGGTTTCTGCCAATGGGCAACTGTAACTCAGAAAGAACAGGTCATCATGTTATTGCAGTACAACATAAGGGATGAAGTAGGGCAAATTTTGAAGAGAACAGAACAGATTTTGTTTAATAATTTTTTGAAAAAATTAGCCTTATATTAAATTTCATAAACTCAAAGAAATTTGTGATAGACTGGTGAATGCTTCTCCACTGGAAATATCCAGGGTAAAGAAATGAGAGCTGCATAAATTACATAGCCCAGCAAGTGTGATTTGAAATCTAATTTTTCTTATATAGTGATCTCAGGATTTTGTTTACATTTACAAACTTTAAGCATAACTTAGAAGTTGTGGCAGATTTAGACATTTTGCATGCCCTTCTCCCTACACAAACCTGTTGGATACAACTATCCAGAAAGAGCCCATGTAGCAATCAGGCTGTTCTGCCAAGAGACTGCAAAACATTTTCTGACTATCCCCCAGTATGATTCACAGGAGAGGACTCTCTTTGTATCCAGATCATAATGCCTTTCCTTGGTGGAAGCTATTAAAAAGGGCTAACCCACCTAATGGTCCATCTGTAGAGAATATGGGCTCAGTTCTGCAAGCAGCTCAGCACCTTGCAGGATCAAGCTCTGTAATTCCTTTTAGGAGACATCAGTGAAAAGTCTTGTGGTGAAAAGCAGTTTGACGTGGCCACTGGAGGATTTGTCTTGTATAAGGGAACCCTTGGGTTGTGCAGACTCACCACAGCTCCTATGACACTCCCCTATGTGAAGTGTCCAGCTGTACCGTACTCAACATTTCACAGAAAAAGTATGTTTATTCCCATGAAGCCTTTCCACCCCCTGGCTCCTTTTGCTTTAGCCCCTGACTAGGGAGGCAAAACGGCCAAATTCTGCCCTCACCTCCAACAGGTTCAACCCCACTTAAATCAGGGCAAAATTCAGCCTTCTAAATCATACACTCTGAAAAACTGCAGCTTTCTTCAGATTGGCTGATTTTATGTCAGGACTGGAGGCTCATTATTGCAGTTTTATTCTGGTGTTATTGCTCCAGTAAAGTAGCACAAGAAAAGGTTAAGTTAAAAAAAAATCACTTACTAGTACAGTGGGCTTTCCCTCCAAGTTCCCACAGACTTTAGCCCTGGTCTAGATCAACAGCCATCTACATCTAGTCTTCTCTTCCTTCCTCCCCCTTTTTTTGGTGGGAGAAAGGGGGGCTATTCCAAGAAGAGAAATGGGAAAACACTAAGGGACAACCTGGCCAAAAGTGAAATGGAGTCTGAAAACATAACACAACTGTTGTATTATCTTCCATACACTTTTAAACTTTCAAGCTATCTAATAAATGTACATGTTTATACTAATTGTTAACAGATAGTAATTGGAGCTGGATTAATGAGAAACCTGCTGTCACATTACAGCATACATTTTTAAAGACATCTTTAAACATTTGGACAAAGTATCTATATATATATTAAATGGCATTTTTAACTGGTAAATGTAATTATTTAACTGAAGCAAAAAAAAAAAAGAATAAAATTGATTGAATCAAAATATTCTGTCATTGCCATAAGCATCCAAAGTACCTTTACAATAAATGAAAGTATTCTTTATTTTATGCTTTTAAAAATGCATTAGGGTAATTGCTGTGCAACAAATTACCTTCTTTGCTTTGAGCTTGGGTACAACATCCCTAGAATGTATATCAATTGTGCATATTGTCATGATTCTGTGACGATCACTGGAGTGAGTTCCCTAACAGCATGTTTATCAGGGCATTCAGTTGAGCATTCTGCAATATAATTATATTTCAATGGAGATATTACACTGTGAGGGGAAAGAAAACCTATTATATGTCAAGTGCTAAATGGAGCAGTTCTGGTACCAAGCCACATTTATTGGTGTTTTTAATCAAAGCAAATAACTTTTGCAAACTAATAATGGTATTGTTTTCTTACCATTTTAATTTGCTTCTTTAGTAACAAAAATACACTCTGCAGCTAGTGGCCATTACTTCATTTCCAAATGAACAAACACTGGTTTGCAGTTTCATTTGCACTACTACATCATCTGTGTGCTATGTGGTTAACTTATTAGGTGTTTAACATCTAACACATAGCATATGTACAGTAATATTATTACTATATTTGGAAATGAATATGAATTATTTTTGTCACAGCTGCCATTAAAAAAAAATTATGCATTTTGCCCTGATTCTCTAACAGTAAGCCTGCTTTGTGCCAGACGAATGGTGAAAAGCAGGTTGATCTGGCCACTGGAGGATTTGCCTTGTATAAAGGAATCCCAAGGTTGTGTAGACCCACCACACCTCCTGTGACACTCCTCATCCCACCTGCTGCTGTAAGGGTTGTGGCCTACAAACAGAGGGTATGGCTCAGACACCCCTATTCCCCAGAAATCCCTGCCTTTTGTAACTCCTGAGGGCTACTGGTAGATGGCACAGACTAGAGCAGACTGAAGACTGCTCTAATTTATCCCAAGGAATCAGATCAGCATAGGATGTCTATCATCAGGGCATAAGGTGGCTTAACGGCACCTTCGCACTCTCCCCATCCTGAGCTGCACAGAGAGCTCTTTGGGAGCAGCCCAGCATCTGGGCCTATTGTCTGCACAGATAAGCCTAAGCACAAGTTGAGAAGTCCAGATCTTAGCACAATATATTTTCTATGAAATATAAAAATTTTGGCCATTGTGAACATTATGGTGGCTGATGGCAGAGCTTTTTAAGTTTGGGAACAGCGGCTTTCAAACTAGCTTTCTACAAAAATATGATTAAACACCTCTTTGGCCCAGCCTTCCTAATGTACTGAGGCCCCGACGCTGCAACGAGATCTGAAAAGGCAGACCCTTGTTGTGCCCACACAGAATCTCACTGGAGTCAAGGAGAGTTTGTGCAGATACAAGGGTCTACACAGGGCTCATTACAGGATCAGGATTACATGGCAACCCATCCCACAAGGGAGAGGAATGTCCACACAACTAACCAAAAAACATATTTCTTCAGTTTAGCTTTCCCTCAGCACTTTCTGCACATGCGGGTACATCTCACACACTTTACAATGTATAGTACCAAGTTGAGCTCCTTATAATCCCTACCATTATTAAGAAAATGATTTTAGTGGACTGTATCCAAAGACACAGCAGTGGATCACTGTTCATATTACTCAACAATTGCATATAATTTGGCCTCACTGAAACAATCTCTGCTCTGAAAAGGTTGAACTCTGGGCTATTATGAAGACTAAATTAACTCTCATCACTCGAGTGAGTGATCCATTCACACATCAAGGTCAAAATCAGTAGTTGAGCAGCATGGGAAAGCTGACACTGTAGCTGACTCACCTACACTTACTAATGGATAAGGCTGTATTATTTTCTCAGCCAGCAGGGATTTCAATGTAAACGTAAAATTAACCATTTGCTGTGAAAAACAAAAATGTTGGGAAAATGTAAAATTCAACCGTTCTGCTTTTTCTTTTAACTGCACTATTTAGCTAAAAGCCTGAAAGATTTCAATTTGTGATTGATCTTGCTGAGAAAGGTATGAAAGCACAGGAGGCAAATGAGGGTAGGACCTTGGTTGGTTTCCGCTTGGAGTCTCTTAAATTGAGCCTGAAGATCAGACAATTGATAGCACTAGGGAGGGAGAGAAAATAGGGAAGAAAGGAAGCTAGCGGGAATCAAGGACCAGCATCTCCCAAAGAAAATAATACTTTCATCAGGGAAAGAACAGGGTCAGGTCTACCTTCTTACTTTTAAGTTCCATTCTCTTTTCACACCCCATATTAGGGCTGATCGACAAATGGAATTTTCATCTCACAGGAAATTCTAATATTTCATCTGATTTCATCCTGAAAGGGGACCAAAAAGATAGATAGATTTAAAAAATTTATAAAACAAAAAGTTCCAAAAAATTTCAACATCAGAAAAGTCAAAACATTTAGTTTCAGATTGAAATTAATCTCTGCATCTGCCTGAGCTGCTGCTGTGCCTTATGAGAATTGTAGTTTCAGGTTTCTCATGCCCCCACTCTTTCTTATGGGCCTTGCTCACTGTACGTCTCCGATGATTCATTGTTATGTCTCTGTGGCTGGAACTCCCATGATGTATCACAGCCATTCAATCACAGGGAGAGAGCACAGTGCATCATGGGAAATATAGTCCAACAAGGAAGCAGGGCCCATAGGAGAGAATGGGGAGCTGAATAAACTACAACTCCCAGTAGGCATTGTGCTGGCTTAGGCAGAGATTAATGTCAACCCAAAATGAAATGTTTGATTTTCCTGACAGAAATTTCAGCCAAAAAAATCAATATTTTCCTGCAGAAAATTTTGGTGATACCCCCTTTGCTGATGGAGAAATGTTTTGTTATTTTTTTTAGATAGATTAGATAGAACCAGACCAGCCCCCACTTCTGCTCTCAATACTTTAGTCTGCAGGTCAGACTCTTAAATGTTCCAGTTGCCTGGGGGTGACTAAACCATTCAAGGCTTGTCTACTTGTGCCGATTAAACTAAGTTAGCTTCCTAAACTGATTTAGTTATTTCACTGCAAATCTGCATATCCATGCTTTTATTTAGAAATAAGTTTCCACACACCAAAGTAACTGAATCTGTTAAAATTATATGATAGTTAGAATTAAATAACCTTTGGTTATTGGGTGGCATACTACTCGCTTAGTATTATTGTGAAATATAATGCAATAACCTTTGGTTATTTAGTGTGAGCGTGTGGCACAGATCAACCCTCAGAAATAGGGGGAAGGAAAAGCATTCAAGAACACTTCTTTACCATGCCCTGTCTGATTAGCAAAGGGCAGGAAGACCAGAAGACATCCCCTTTCTCGTAAATTCTTCCTCACTGCTAAATGGTTTAGTAACCCTCAGGGCAGGTGGCAGACAGGCTCCATCTACCCTGGCCGGGCGTATGTAGCCAGTTTGTTCACCCTTCCTTCTGTGGTTTCTCCCCCCAGAAGCAGCAGAATGCATTCTGGATGGAGCCCTTATGTTTTCTAAAATAATTTGCTTCACTGCATTGTGTGTCACAATAATACTAAGCGAGTAGTACGCCGCCCAGTTATGTTACCTGCCCTTCGCAGATCCAGGGCTTTGAAAAGTGTACAAACTCCTCTTCTGTACTGTACATTCCCACTGCCATTTGTATTTCAACATTCTCGTCAAATTGAAGGGTCACCCACAGTGTCAAATAGCTTCAGCAAATGTCTGGTAATCTGTTGATATGCATTAAAAAATTGCAGCTAGAATAAATTTCATTTGGACCCCAACAGTAATAGAAGAACAAAATCATGAAAAATGAAAAGTTTGCCTGCAATGGGTCAGTTCCTTCAGAAACTATTTCCACTAAGTCCATTGCAGAGACAAAATACAATCTTGGAAAGCTGATCTCTTGGCCTCCAAATAGTCTGCTAAGGATTTCTTACAAAGCATGCGTCTATAAACACATGCATATAATGCAACAAATATATGGCCAGTTATTGTTACTTATTAGTAATAACACCTCAAGAAGGAGGATTGTTATTGTGGCACACAAACTAGTTTAGCAGTCAGGAAGTCTTGGTTCTTTTATTGTCTCTGCCACAAACTTTCTGTGTGACCTTAATGTTTAGAACACATTTTGCATTCCTCAGATAGACGACGTTATAAAACTGTGAAGAATTTTCATTATCTTACAGTTCTATACATCTTCAAAGCACTTTACAAGCAATTAAATAATGAATTAATCCTTTCAACAGCCCTGGGAAGTAGGTAAGTACTAACCCCATTTTGCAAATGGGGAAACTGAAGTAGAGGGAAGTTAAATGATATGACTAAGCATGCACAACACATCAGAATTCAAAATCAAAACCATGCATTCCTTCCTTCCTGCACTGTGCATGGAGCTCTATGAAAGCTTTGCGAATAATTCAGAAAAAAAAAAAAAGACACATTTTGTCAATGATCTCCAAACTGATCACGTTTCTCAGGTGGATTTCCATGAGTTCAAATTATTCACATATTAACTTCTGCAGAAAACTCTTGCTCTGTACTTTTTTCAGGAGAAGTTCCTTGGCCAATAATCCACATTTGAAATTCAAATATTTTAATTGTGCAAAAAGATAAAATGCTATGACTCTGTTCCTTGATTGGAGGAGTGTAACACTTGGAGGTAAAATACTTGTGATTTCTTATTCAGCACTTGTTTTCAGAGGAAGGATGGTCCAGCGGCTAGGACCCCTACCTAGGACCCAGGTTCAATTTCCTTCTCAGCCACAGGCTGTTGACTTTGAGTTAGTCACTTAGTCTGTGTCCCAGTTTGCCATCTGTACAATGGGGATAATAGCATTTCCCTACATCACAGGGCTATTGTGAGGATAAATGCATTAAAGATTTTGAGGTGCCCAGATGTTATAGCAATGAGTACCTAAGATAGAGATATTTTTCTACGAACATTGTGCTATTAGTTTAAAATTAATTCTTTCAGCAAAAATTCCTGCCAGTAAACTCATCTACCAAAATATTTATAAACCAAACCCAAATGTGGCTAAAACATGAATGGAACAAAACTTGTTTAAAAAGTCGGCAAATATTTGTGGAAAACTTCTGTGGTATCTACCCAGCCCTGATCTCTCAGATACGCATCTTCTATCATTTCTTTACCATTTACACATGTAAGACGTGGTTTCTGCAGCCACTTTATATGCAGGTATTCCACTGATTTGATTAGGAATTCTACTTGTGGAACATACTTAATATAGGAGAATCTAAACTTTGTTGAAGATGTTTAATTTTTCAAGCAACCCCATCTGGTCTATTATTTCTATTACTTTTCTTGTCTTCAGTCACCCCAGCCATAAGCTTGTAAGATGACTGCGAAGAGTTACAAAGGAATCCCACAAAACTGGGTGACTGGGCAACAAAATGATAAATGAAATTCACTGTTGATAAATGCAAAGTAATGCACACTGGAAAAATAATCCCAACTATACATACAAAATGATGGGGTCTAAATTAGCTATTATCACTCAAGAAAGATTTCTTGGAGTCATTGTGGATAGTTCTCTGAAAACATCTGCTCAGTGTGCAGCAGCAGGCAAAAAAGCTAACAGAATGTTCGGAACCATTAGGAAAGGGATAGAAAATAAGACAGAAAATATCTTGCCACTATATAAATCCAAGGTCTGCCCATACCTTGACTACTTCATGGAGTTTCAGTAGCTCCATCTCAAAAAAGATATGTGAGAACTGGAAAAGGTACAGAGAAGGACAACAAAAATGATTAGGGGTATGAGACAGCCTCCATGTGAGGAGAGATTAAAAAGATTGGGACTGCTCAATTTAGGAAAGACAGAACTAAGGGGAGATATCATAGAAGTCAATAAAATCATGAATGGAGCAGAAAAATCAAATATGGCAGTGTTATTTACTCCTTCACGTAACACAGGAACCAGGGATCACTCCATGAAACTAACAGGCAGCAGGTTTAAAACAAACAGAAGGAAGTACTTCTTCACACAGCACAGTCAACCTGTGAAACACATTGCCAAAGGATGCTGTGAAGTCCAAAAGTATAACCGGATTCAAAAAAGAATTAAGTTCATGGAGGGTAAGTCCATCAATGGATATCAGTCAAGATAGTCAGGGACACAAAGCCATGGTCTGGGTGTCCCTAAATCATCTGATTGTCAGAAGATGGGACTGGACAACAGGCGATGGATCATGTGATAATTGTCTTGTTTTGTTCATTCCATCAGAAGCATTTGGCATTGACCACTGCCGGAAGACAGAATACTGGGCTAGATGGATCATTGGTCTGACCCAGTATGGTCATTTTTATGTCACTTGCATTCTCAAAATGTTTTCATTCATATACTTTTTTTAAAAATTATGATCTAAAAATAGTGAATGAATACAGAGGCATCCAGCAGTTTCTCTATTATTGAAAGGCTTTGATCCAGTTCCAGATCACCTAAAGATACCCCTTGCTGATTATAAAACACAATATCACCCATCCTTGGAGCTTAATCCTGTGAAATATTGAGCCTTTCCTGTGAGGTGCTGAATATCTACGAAATCAAGGGGAGCTGAGGGCACCCAGACTCTAGCAGAATCTATAATTTATTTATTATTGGTATGATCCAATGCAACTGAAATCCATGGAAAGACAGCTGTTGAATTCAATGGACACTTGATTACATCCTATATTACTTATGTGAAACCAAAACAGTTTTAGTGCAGTGGACTTAGCTTACAATTCTGTATATTGTTTGAAAATAGGGCAAGATGTTCCATAGTTACATCATGTCCTTCACTACAATTGATTATTCAAGAGCAGTATCATTTCAATACCCCCAATCTCTTTGATACTGGGGTGACAATCCAAAACACGAAAATAACATTCAATAACTCTTGAAAATCCTGGATAATGCAAAAATAAACCATTGCCTGGCTGTCTTGTAATGTCTCTTCGAGGTTTTGATCAGATTACACCAAAGGAGTGCCTGTGCTATGATACTGTTCATATGAAATGTCCATGACACACTAGATCGGGTTAATCTCCACAAGAACCTGTGAAACATCAGAGGTTCAGTTTGTCATCTACCTTTTCATAAGTGAATTATTATTGTACAACGCCAACTGCAGCTATGTCCTCTATAGCCATTTCTTTCACGGCTTCATCCACAATATTTTTACTTCATCTTCCACTCTGTGCAGCTGAAGAGCTAACAGGACCCCTAATGTGGGGTCTTCGTTCATGACATCCCTTGCCAAGGAAAGCTGAGGAAACAAGGTGTTTCTGAGATGCCAATATACACCTAAAAATTCTACAGCTTAGTCAATGTTCCTTTTAGTTTGCAATGCCAGAACATTTACCACTGTTGAATTCATAAGCTGTTGCCAATGCCTGTTCCTGATGGCAAGGTTCTGAAGGGATTCACAGCCCAAAAGAAAGCCAACAAATTTTAACAGTTGATTCTAAACCCACGTTAACATCCCAGGTCTGAATTTCTTTATCAAGAGTCTTCATTTGTTAGGACATAATCACAAAATGGAAAAAAAAGAAATGTGAACATTATTGGACTCTGAAGTCTTCATACACTATGGGTCAATTTTTCAAAATCATTCTGGGCCAGATTTTCAAGAGCTCAGTGCCCACAATTGAGTTTATATTTTCAAAGGGCCTCCAATTCCCTGCTAGACACCTACATAAAGGGCAGATATTCAAAAGTGCGCAGCACACTTTTTCTGGGTCATATTTATGGCGACTAATTACTACACTTGTTTGCCGCATCATATCTAGGAAAATAAGTAAATAAAAATTATTGAAATCTTAAGAACTAGTAAATAGTCTCTCATAATTTTAGATGCCTTTGACAGCCTTGCAAAACAAACATGTAAAACCAACCTAGACATATTCTATTCATTTGCACTTACCAGGATAATGAAAAATAATATTTTATTCCCTCAATGTGCCCCAAGGAATTGGTATACAGAATTTTGCAAGGTTCCCATGTTTTGCTTTCGTGGAGCTAGCATGTGTGTCTTGAAGCTTGTCTGCTATGATGTCTGTGTAGTTTTCCTGATAAGCTGTACAAAATATGGGTTTCAGAGGGGATTTTCAAAAGTACCTAATGGTTTTAGAATCACAAATCTCATGGAAAGTCATTGGGACTCTTACGCCTAAATTTCTAAACTGCTTTCAAAAAATTACCCCTAAGGACCACTGTTGAGCTAGCTACTGGTACAATATAGGGTCCTCAGAATTCGAGAGATTATTTCAAGTAGTAACACAATATAGTAATTGGGGAAATGATCCCCTCTGCAAATCTTCTGAGCTACCTATCCCATTTGCTCAACACATTTCTTTCCATGGAATTTTCATCCAGTCTTTAATATTCATGTAAAAAATAAAAATAAACACCACCACAACACAATATTGGCTATAAACACAGACTGCAGCAGCTGAAGATGAAAGCAGGTTTCTGTATAAATACATATAATGAGCAAATGCAACAAAATAGTTTTCAAAATTTAAAACCTAATCATGCTGAAATATAATCTGAGGATTTATATTCTTGATTTTGTGTGCTAAAATACTCTGTGTGTTATAGAAAGAGAACACTCCCTAAATTTCAGAAGAGAATGAACCAAAATTCATTCTAACACATGTTCTAACCCTCAGCACATGTATAATGCTCACCTGAAAACGATTGTGAATCCCAACATGTTCACAGGGAATAGTTTGCAAGCACGCTAGAGGTAGAAATTTGTTGCATAAACTCTTCAGCAAATAATCCCCATTAACCAATAGATTGGTGGAAAACAGGATGGGTTCATAAACAATTTTTTGAAGTCACCAGCAGTGGAATGGGATGGGGGAAGGACGCTGGTAGTGGTATAAGCTAAGCAGGGCCTGCAAAGTCACGCGGGTGAAAAGGGGACCTTCAAGAGCTGTAACTAGTTCAGTTGACGACTGTCAAAAGGTTACTCTTTCCTCTGGGTTTGAACTGAAAATAATGCGGGGGCGTGGTTGAAGAAAATGCACTTTAGATGAAATGTAAAACTTACCCCTTTGTGGTAATTTAATTTACTTTATCTTTGGGGCAGGGACCATCATTTGCAGGGGAGGGATAGCTCAGTGGTTTGAGCATTGGCCTGTTAAACCCAGGGTTGTGAGATCAATCCTTGAGGGGGCCATTTAGGGATCTGGGGCAAAAATTGGGGATTGGTCCTACTTTGAGCAGGGGGTTGGACTAAATGACCTCCTTATATCCCTTCCAACCCTGATATTTTTTTTTTTAAGGGGGAGGGATAGCTCAGTGGTTTGAGCTTTGGCCTGCGAAACCCAGGGTTGTGAGTTCAATCCTTGAGGGGGCCATTTAGGGTTATGGGGCAAAAACTGTGGATTGGTCCTGCTTTGAGCAGGGGGTTGGACTAGATGACCTCCTGATATTCTATTCTATTCTAAAATTCAACACTGATGTAAGCAAGCATGTAAGCAAGCATTAAATCCATGGCAGTCAAAAAAGCTATCCCCCTTTATATTGAAGCTGAATTTGGTCTAATAGCTTTAAAGCTTTAAAAAAAAATTAAGATAAAAGTTTGACACATCCACATAGCTGCAGATAAGGTGGTAATACTCTTTTCACACTACACTGTGCCTACTTACTGCAGCACATTCTGTACGATACTACTGTATCACCCAGTTTGGAGAAGCCTGAAATAAAGGGATATAAGGAGATTTATGGATGCTCTCTCAGCTCTGATTTCCTTGTTTAAGATTAAACATTAATCTAAGTGAATGTAGGGTTTAAGTATTTTCATGGATTTCCTTATTTAACAACACTCAGACAAAAAGGAAAGCTCTCGCTAGAAGCATCTAAGGGCTTGTCTACATGGGGAAATTGACCAGCATAGCTATTCCAGAATTAATGTTCCACTATAGCTATTCTGGAATAACTCCCCATGTAGACACTATTACGAAATAAAAGTGACTTTATTCCAGCATAATTACTCTGCTCTGGAAGTGGGGTAATTATTCCAGAATAAAATCCACACTGGGGCATTATTCTGGAATAGCTAAATTATGTGGAATTATAGTGTAACTGTTTTTCTGGAATAGCTATGCCAGTCAATTTTCCCTTTGTAGACAATGCCATATAAAATTTACCTATCAGTGTGTAGCAAAAGGACTTAAGATTAAAACCACACAAGAGTGTGTAACAGCTCCTCAGGGTCCATTGCAATCTACAGTATAATGCAAATAAATACTTAGGGACTCAAACAAATGTCTTATTGACATAATAAGCCATAATGGCTCTGAATATGTATCTGTTTTGTCATGGCCTAGGAATTTTACTTCTTAGCATGCAGATTATTAACACAATAGACCATAACAATTCCAGGCTTAGAGCTGATGCTCTCCATTTTATCAAGGCCTACTTAAGCACTCCTTGTGTGGATTCTTGACATGATTGACTATAATGGTTTCTTCAGAAACATTCTTTATCAACATCTCCCCCACCCTTGTCTATTTGAATTAGACAAGACAGGTAGGGGGAAAAGTTATTATGGAAACAAGAGTTTAACTGGCTTTGAATACATTCTTGCTCTTCTTCTATTCAAGAAACTAAAACTATTCTTGGTACATTATGCAGGTGAGTAAGTGTTTTAATTTTTGCCTTTCGTGAAACACCAGATGTAGGCTTAATTGCTGGACACAGAACACTGAAGTTGGACCAATGGGCTGTTCCAAAGAGGTGGAAAAATTAGATGGGCCAAAATGTGTGTCTGCAGGTAGAGAACAGTGCAAAACTATCATTCTGCCTGGCCCTGAATCACGATGTCAGAGAGCATTACATCTTGAAAGACTATTTATGATGGAAACAATAATCGCTATATTATGTCAAGAATTATACAAAAAGTTTTTCTTCAGGTTTCATTTATGTTATTTAATTTCTTGGGTTTTATTTACAAAACCACTTATTTTAGGCTGTAGAATTTGCACATGCACAGCTTTGCATGGGCAATTTTTGCTCACTATCACTGATGCATACAAATGAATTTACATATAAACTACACATTCATAAAACCCTCACTGTGTGTGCATATGGGGTGCAAACAGGTTTTAGATTCTATCATCAGTATAGAAATGATAGTGTTCAATAACTATGCAAGCACATTTAGACTCGTCTTAACTAGAAAAGGGTGTGTTTTTAATTCATGTTAGCTAAGTTGAGTTAACTATCCTAGTAAAGACCAGGCAAATTGTAGTTTTCACATAAGTGAGCACATGGCACTAAAAACTATGGGGAAAGCTTAGTCTTTAACTTGGCCTGCTAATATGTGAAAACCACAAACTGCCATGTGTCTACTCAGATTTTTACCGCAACTGAGCTAACTTGAGTTAAGAACAGATGTTTTACTTAGTAACATCACAGTCTTAGACTCTCTTCAAAAAATTAACCCTGGAAATTAGTGGAATTGCAGAGATTATTAATCTCTTCAGAATTCAGCCAGGTGCATGTACCTAGCTTTTTTGAGAAGGGGAGAAGCTGTAACGTGGGTTGTAGCAGGAAGAGCACAAAGCCAGAGAGTTCAGATCTGGATCTGAACTGTCCCATAGTTTGGGGATGTAAAGAGTCACAATCTGGTTTGGATCCATCTCTAAACTGTTTAGCTATTTTGGGTTAGACCAGCACAGCCCGGAATAGGTGCTCACTATTTCACAGGGAGTTCAAGGAAGGATTAGGGCTCATGCTACTCCCCTCCTGCACAGAGGAATTGCACAAGTTGCACAGTCCTGTCAGATGATGCAGCCCACGCCACAGGCTTGCTTCACTGGTGGATGTGCAGGGGGGAGGGGACAGGGCTATGACCTACTCTAACCTCTTCTATTTGGGGAAATGTGCACTCCAGGCATACCCCTGCACTCCTCCTAGTTACTGCCCTGGCCCTTGCATAGCCCATATAGCAGAGTAGCAACTCTTCTATGGTTAAGGCTGATATAGTTTGAGGGAAAGCCCCTTACCACAACCAATCTTAAAGCTAAATAGGACTAGAAAGAGCACAATCTTTGGAGGGCTAGGGCCAGTGTAACCCAAACCAGCTCGACGAAGCTCACCAATATGGTTCTTTTCTGTCTGGACCCCATCACACCACTATGTAGTCATCTGGGCCCTATTCTCCAATCACAGGCTACGAGTCATTCCCATTGAACTCAAAAGGGAGTTAGTTGTATCCTGTGGCTGAAGAATCAGGCTCCTGGATTGGTAGCTGCTTCTACGTGAGGCAGTCCTTTTTCCTATTCAGCATTCCCACTCTTGTCAGAAAGAATAAATAGATTAGAGAAAAGGAACAGTGTGATGCTGGCAGACCCGGTGCCAGCTCATGACAAGCCTCACTGAACAGTGACAAATGCACAGCTGGAAACAAGTCTGGCTCACCCAAGTGTTAGTATTGTTAAAATAGATATTAGAAGTTATAAGACTGTGTTTAGACTTTATGAAATGCTTTTGGGATGCTGCATGTATTAAGCCTACTTACATCATCTGTAGCCCATGTTATAAGGTAATGTTTAAATGTTTGCTCTGTAACTATAAAAACATTCACTAAGACTGTAAATCTCCCACAGTCAGGGGAGAAGCATTACCATGTGTGAAATACGAGTTTTCCACAAGAGGCATTATCTCCTCCCCTACGAAAAAAGGTCTAGATATCAGCCAAGCCATTGCTGACAAAAGACTTTGTTGATTGCTTCTCCCACACCCCTGAAGAGGGTACGTGCAAAGCCCTTGTCCCATTACAGCTTGAACACTGGGGAAAAGGGAATAAAAATACCTGTTAAGGATAAATTGTTATCCCTGTGCTGAGTGAAGACTGAGGGGCGAAGATGTCTAAGCATAAGCATGGGGTCCCCAGCTGTTTAGCTTGGGTTAGCCCTAAAGGACATACAGAGTTCACTTATTACAGAAGTTTTCTATTATCTTTTGAAACCTAAGAATGTAACTCATTTGTAGGGCCCTACCAGATCCACAGTCTGTTTTGATCAATTTCAGGGTCATAGGATTTTAAAAATCATAAATGTCATGATTTCAGATATTTCAATCTGAAATTTCACAGTGTTGTAATTGTAGGGTCCTGACAACCCATTGTAGAAGGGGTTGCCTTACTGCTACCCTAAGTTCCCACTAAGCTATGCGACCGTACAGCAGGCTATCAAGGACCACACAGCCAGGGAGAGGCTCCTCTCCCCCGGCCCCAACCCCAGAGCTAGGGTGACCAGATGTCCCGATTTTATAGGGACAGTCCCGATTTTGGGGTCTTTTTCTTATATAGGCTCCTATTACTCCCCACCCCCGTCCTGATTTTTCACATTTGCTGTATGGTCACCCTATCCGGAGCTGCCACGGCCAGGGAAAGGCACCTCTCCCCCGGCCCAGGCTGCTATGGTGAAAGGGCTGGGGGTGACCTCTCTCCCCTCTGCAGCCCCAGGGAAGCCTGCACCTCAAACCTCTCAGCCCCAGCCCCACCCCAGAGCCCGCACCCCCAGCGGCAGCCCTCGCCCCCCCAGCCCCAACCCCTCTGCCTCAACCCTGAGCCCCCTCCCGCCTCTGAAGGCAGAGCTGCCACCAGCAGCAGCGCAGAAGTAAGGATGGCCTGGTATGGTATTCTGGGCTGCTGCCTTCAGAGCTGGACCCTCCGTCAGCAGCCGCCACTCTCCCGCCACCCAGCTCTGAAGGCAGCAGCGCAGAAGTAAGGGTGTCACAGTATGGTATCAGCAGCAGCTGATGGGGCTCTGCCTTCCGAGCTGAGTGCCTGGCCAAAGGCCGTCGCTCTCCGGCCACTTAGCTCCAAAGGCAGTGCAGAAGTAAGAATGGCAATACTGCGACCCCCCTAAAATAACCTTGTGACCCTCCTGCAATTCCCTTTTGGGTCAGGACCCTCAATTTGAGAAACTCTGGTCTCCCCCATGAAATCTGTATAGTATAGGCTAAAAGCACACAAAAGACCATTTTTCACGGTCTGTGAAGCATTTTTCATGGCCGAGAATTTGGTAGGGCCCTACTCATTTGTGTGTATGTTAATCTGCTTTAACCTTGTAAATAACTTGTTTATTTTTCCTAGTTAATAAATCTTTAGATTGTTTATTATATGATTGGCACAAATGTTGTCTTTGGTTTGAGATCCGAAGTACAGTTGACCTAGGGTAAGTGGATATTATTATGACTTTTGGTATAAGGGACAATCTATCACAGAGACAAGCTTTCCCAGGTGGCAAGATTGACCAGAGTGCCCCAGGGGACTGTCTGTGACTCCATGTTAAGGCTGTTATAGTAATTTAGGAGTTCACATTTGTTACTGGGTTGGTGAAATCTAACTATAGAACCTTCAACAAGTTTGCAGTTTGTGCCCTGTTCTTTGACAGTCTGCCCTGAGGTAGGCACTCTCAGTTGTGAGCCACTCTAGACAGTTTGACGAACAAACAGAACCAGAGTCTCCCTCATAACATTACTATTGCTACCCTGAGATATCAGTTTTTAGGAGTCAGAAACTTTGAATCTTTATGAAAGTGAAGGAGAGATGCTGGAAGCTGAAGTCAGTCACTGCACAATCTTTCATCACACAGCTATGCCTGCATCTCACCATAGCAAGGTGATAATTGTATCAGACTATGTGAGGCTTTTGCCCTAAAGGCAGATCCCCTTATTCTTCCATTTAACTATTATGTACGTACATACTCATACACAGTACAGATATGCACACACCCGTGAAGCAAAGACAAAAGGAAAGAAAAACTTATCTTTTAATTCTTTCCTGAATGCTCATTACTGAGAAGTACAGAATCCCTATTTTTCTAAACATCAGATACAGAAACAGATCATCATCAGCATATTGATTTATTTCTCCAGCATCTGTTATTTAATCATTTTTATTACATGTTCATTCAAAAATATACCAGTTTTTCTCATTTGAATAATGTCTTAAAAAACATGCAGTGACTACATGGCACTAAATAAAAATTAATCCCATTCTATTTCTAAGGGTTTATTAATTCTTTAAAAAAATGGTCTAAAGTACCCCTAATTCCAACTAAATCAAACCACAACTCATATCATGAAGTTCTCTCTCCTCTTTTGTTAAGTGAAGGAGGAAGTAAGAATTAAGATTAGTACCTGTATTTCCCATTCTGAACACAACTGCAGAGATGAGGCCTTACCTGTACAAAAACCACCATGTCCCACACAGACTTCAGTAGAATGACATCGGCATGGATTGTTTCAACTGTTTATATTCTGGCATACTTACTTCAAAAAGGTCTGCAAGTTTCCTGAAGACTTTTTAACTCAACCTCCAGTTTTGCAATGTCTTTAGGGGTCTATAAGAATGTAATTTTAGAACATCTTACCAACAATGGACTAATGCTTTGCATATACTTTTTAAGAGACTCTAGACTGGTTTGCCCAGAATTCTGCTCCATCTGTCTACCTTTCTATGTCATGAGCAGATGTCATGAAGACACACCAACTGGTGGGGATAGGAAAATGACCTACATCTCATCCCAGAGTAAAGGGGAAGATCAGTACATCACACGGAGGTGTTTCGACAGGAAAAGAAGTCATTCTTCCAATATATCCTACCCCTGAGAGAAACATTATGGGGAGGGTGTAGATGGCTTCCCCATTGTACTGGGCGTGCTCCGCACAAACACAAGGACGGGAGAAGGGGACAGGACTCACCATTTCCTCATCCCTTTGGCAAGTGGTGCACCTCTAGCGATATACAGAGGGTCTAACAAAGGTGTAACGCTCAAGAGTACCAGTAAGAGATGGATATTTATTTCCGGATCCCAGCCACATGACATAGGTCATGGACACAAAGTGTTTCATTCCTGTCATGCAGCTGAGTCAGTAGTCACCAACTCCAGCGACTACTTTTACAGTTAGAGTTGTTCCCGTCAAGTGCAGAGATGGCAATTGTGACTGACCCTTGCACTGAGTATACAAGAGGCATTACCCCTCCCAACTCCCAGTTTCCCTGCAAGGGCCAGTCAGTCTGGTACTCTGTCCCATTATAAGCAGATACATGCTTCTTACCTACTCTGAACCAGAATTTGGCCCAGGAGCTTGGAAGGGGTGGGGTTAAACAAATACTTCCCCCCTCACTCCAATGAAAAAAAATAAATCAAGACCTGAAGCCCAGTTCTCCCAAGCAACCCTGGAGCAACAAACCAATGGGAGGGGGGAAATGCCGACATAACAACAGACGTCCACTTTTAGGTTTTATATCATAACCAACCTTGCAATTAAAATTTATTTTAAAAATCAGGAACATACTTCAATAGCAACATTTTAAAAGAATGAAACTAGACTCTCCCTCTCCAAACCTACAGATTACGGTATTTTGAGGAAGAAATTCACGTCACCTTAATTTACTAGTTCAGAAAAAGATTTGGGAATATTCTTCAAGTCAGTATTTCCTCACACTGGTCTAAAGATCTGTTTTAAAATGATAAGCCCATTCCTGGGTCATATTATTTATTGTTACACTGTAAAGCACTTGGGTGCTTGAAAGAATGGGCTATGTACATCAATAAATGTTAATGTATGCTGCATACTGACCACAGGCTGCAACTATGTTTCCCAGACTGTTTACAGTGATGGAAGTTTCACAGTAATTTATAAAAGCAACAGATATTTTTACCTTATCCATATGCTTAGAAGGGAAACCTAAATAGGACTTCCTGTTTAAATCTGTTGCTAAACTCATGCTGTTTAACATGAAAGATACAATGTATTTATTGAAGTAGGGCTCCTTAGAGGTTAAGGAGGTGATCCATGGAGACTATCTCATAACTTTTCCTTAGCTGCCATTCATTAAATATGTTCCATCTCATGAACCATGAATCATTTCATTTTTAAGTACACTTTTATTTCCTTTAAATTTACCTAAAATTTTATTAGATTCAGCCTGTACAGCCCTGACAGACAGCCCGCATACATTTAAAACATTCCCAGTGGAGAAGCATAAAACATTTAAAATCTATATTTGATCTGACAACAGCAGATCCACGTTTGAATTAGAAACACATTAGACATAAATGAAGATAAAGAGTATGCAAGTGTCACTCCCATTTTGGTGAAGTGGGCTTTAAATTATCAGATTCATCCAGAATACATTACCAAGAAACATTGAATTGTTATCTTTAGACAGCCTCTTCTAAGAGTTTACAATTTCTCAGTTCAGTGAAGCTTACCACCAGCTTGTTATCAGAACAAAAAACGAAAAATCATTTGGTTCAGAGCACAGAACTGATCTCACCTCAAAAAAAGTACACATTTTCTTCTGATAACAGATAATTCATTGGACTGCAGAGGTGCCACTTCATGCTTTACAGTGAAGGCAATCTTTTTTACGGTTCTTCCACTTTTGAGGTAATTCCTCACCACATTACAAACAGATATTGTTGGTCAGTAATACCTCAAACAACCCGCCCCTCACAGAAAAACACACACACACACACACACACACTCCCCAACCCCTTTTCTTTTTTCTAGCTGACTTTGGATCATTCACTCTTCATAGAATATCAGGGTTGGAAGGGACCTCAGGAGGTTATCTAGTAAAACCCCCTGCTCAAAGCAGGACCAATCCCCAACTAAATCACCTTCTTATTTAGTACCAAACCTGGACTCATCACTCCTGGTAATTTCCAAAACATAATTATGGCAAAAATAAAGTGTATTTACAATATTCTGGATTTTCTAATTAGAACATGATTATGTATTTGAATTTTGAAAATAAACAGCACTACCAAAAACAAGTACCGGACACTTCAATTATGCACCAACACACTATTAATTAGGTTGGTTTTAGAGACTAACAGATTTTTACTTATTTGGTTTATATAATTTAGGGCTCAAACCTACAAACACTTGGTACTGGATGTTACTGTACTTCCCATTAACTCCCAGTAGTAAGCACTACATCCAATAGGAAGTGCTTTCAGAATTTGGCCCTCCCATATCCAGAAACTCAGCTGTGTTTCAGCAAGGATTTGCTTGTTCCCAATTTTTCTTCTAGCCCAAAGAGGTCACATAACTTGCCTGAGTTCCACAGATCCCCAAACCTTATCTACACTACAGAAAATACCTGTTGCTGACAACAGGCGTCAACAAACAGGTGCAGCTGAAGTAATGCTGAACAGAGAGAAGCTGTAAGTGTACCCAGGGATGAGACACGTTTAGGACTGTTTCGTTACACACGGTCAATCCCTTCAGGTTAAAGGCAGATACACAAAAGCAAATAGTTGTTTTTTGTTGGGCGTTGGGTTTTTTTTGGTAGCACAGACAATGCTTTTGAGAGCAACTTTGGCTTGAACTCCATACTACCAGCTCTTTACAGTCACTAGACCACATTGCCTTTCCAGAATCGTATTGCTGAAAAATGGGTTTCTGATTCTTATTTGATGCAAGGTTTGACATTTACCTGGGCTACAAGCTTAATAAACACAAGCAATCTACTGACAATACATCCATAAATAAGGACACAGAGAAATCTGTCTATAAATTGCACATTAAAGAACACATTTCCATAGTAAAACCATGTTTTCCAACAAGTATTTAGACTGCCTGAAAGATTAGAATTGAAAAGTAAAGCAATCAGTTTGAAAGGTCCCGCAGTTTCATACCCAGCACAGATGGACATATTTCCTGGAAATTGTGCTGGGGGAAGGGGGGGGGGGGGAACCCAAAACCTATCTGTTTCATGCACAGAGCTTTGATCTTTTGAAAAATGAGGATGAAAGCAAGGTTCCAGTTTCACAGAGAATGTTCTAACTTGTAAAACACCCAATCTAATATTATAATCATGCCATTCACACTGACATAACTTTTAGTATACCAAACTTTCTTAACAAACCCCTATATTACAGATTATGGCCCACCTTTTCAAATAGTGGCCTTTCAATTAGCACACACAAAATCAGACTATTTGTGCACAGTTTCTGCATGTGTGTGTTCAAACATATTTGTTTATGCAAATGAGATTATTAGGCACAAATTACTCAATTTGCATATACAAACAAATAGTGCCCTGATCCCGCAAAACTTCGTCTTTGCAGGGCCCAATCCAACAGTTGTGCACAGAAAACATCCCACTGCAAAAACCACGGCATAGTTGAAACCCCTTTGAAAACTGAGTTTTAGGTATCTTATTCATAAAAATTAACATTGAGATGAAATTAACACACAACTTCTTAGCCTTGGAACATTTTTAAAATGTTTGCCCTATTTATCAAGATTTAACTGAAACCTAAATATAAACATAAAAATGGAAATTAAATTTTTCAAGCATTTCTCTACATTTTTGCAACTCAAAAATTCCTTAAGTTTTTTTACATAAATATCACAGAAGTTTGTGCTCAGTTTGAAATAACTGATTTTGTTATTTTGATAAACAGACTACAGAACAATTAAGATACTGAACTTTAAAACTCTTCAGCACATGTGAAACATGACTTTATACTGAATACATATTGTTACATATAATAATTTCAGTGCATTACTTGGAGTAATTATTAGAGGTAATCAGAACATGTGGGGGGAAAAACATAAAAAGCTAGACACATCTCTTTTCTTTTTTCAATCAAAATTGTTTTTAATCTAAATTTCCCTATCAGTTCTAGTGATTATTGTTATTACATGAATTAATAAAATTCCATAAAACACAATAATCTATTTGTTTTGGTGGTTTTATTCTAACTGATTAGAAGCCTGATTCAAAGTCCATTTAAGTCAGTGGAAAGACTCTGATTAACTGAAATGGGCTTTGGATCAGGCTCTTGAGGCTGATAATAAGATCATCTTATTGGTGGAAATAAAAACAGACAATGTCTATAAAAGGACAATGAAATTCATTTAATTAAAAACAACAACATTATGGGTCATATTGGGTTTATAGCTTGTCAGCCCCAGATCATGGTGGCATATCCTATTCTTTCTAGACTTGTGTCTGGATCTGGGTCCCTTTCAGTCCCTGGGTTTTTACTAGAAATGACCCTAAAGCCAAACATTTCTAAACTTTGGGAAGTTCACAGTCATACACGGTAGCCCTGGTCTATCCAAAAGTTTTAGCTGTGAATTGTTCTTTCGTGTCTGCTCCACAGTGTACAAGAGGTTGTTAGCAGGGCTGGTGACTAAATAGATCCACTATGGATTACAGTCTGTGATGGGGAGCACACCAGATACCAGGGCAACCATGTCACTACGGTAGCCAGAGGGATTTCAGAGTAGTTCCGCTGCCTTTAATGACCGAGGGAGTCATTGGGGAAGAATGCCTTCCTCCCAGCCTCGACAGTGAAGAGATTCCCACCCCATTCACAGCATGGCCACTAAGGCCAAGAGCATCATTTTACAATCTCCCTGAGTAAAGGGCACCGGGTAGTTGTGCTGCCCCAGGAGCTGACCAAATTGGGACTCCTGATTCCCCCTGAGCTCCAGAGGGGAAACTAATCTGCACCAGCACTATAGCTGCAGCAAACTATTTCCCCCTTTGCAAAGACTTAGCTGTGCTTGCTGATGCATTGGGGGGGGGAAGAGCCTTGACTCTACTGATCATGCACCCATCCAACCAGTAGAGGCTGCAGTGGCCTACAGCTTTTACGAAAAATATTCCAATGGCTTTTTAATGTAAAACTAATCCTGCAGCCCTGGAAATGGAGAGACAATAATACTGTGCGACTGCATGAGAGCTAGAACTTGAAAATGAATGGGCTCAATACAGGGATAATGGGGTGAAAGTCTATGGCCTGTGATACACTGGTCAGACTAGATGATCTAATGGTCCCTTTCTAGTCTTCTAATCTATGTATTATGAACCACCTACTCTAGTTTAATTATCCCAGCAGAGTGAAATGCATAAGGGAAACAAAACGCGTAAGTGGTGGAACACACGTTACATTTTCAAAACCCTTTCCATTTCTGTAACTTGAGGCGTTGTTAATACAAGAAAAGCACCTTTCCATAGATATATTAATTCTTTAGTGAACCATTAATTTATATCTGTTTTGGGTAGCTATCCCACCTACCCACCCACAGACCTTTTCATTGTAACTTTATCCTTGGAGTTCACTGATAACGCTGTATTGGAAAGCAGTTCTCTGTTAAAATGATGAAGGAAATTGAAGAACATAGGGCAAAATCCTGGAAATCCTGACTAGAGTGAATCTTCCCCTTCTCCCCCATACATACCAACCCCTTAAGTTAGGGGGAGTTTTGCACAGATTGTGACAAAGGACTGCAGATTTTGACCTATGATCCGTTGTTTGATTTTTAAAAATACAGATCCAAGTTTAATATCTCTCAAAATTAAGCTAACAAGGGTAGAAAAACAACAAAAAGTTTTGGTACAAGTATGACAAAAAGTGTTGTGTGTGTTACACAGAGTCCTTACCTCCAATTCTGTATAGATCTGTTTCGGTAGCTGCTGCCCATAGGTTCTAAGTAGCTCAACAGTTGATTTTAAAGGTTTGAAAATGTTATAATGTGGATTGACAATCCTGTATAGCCATCAGATGCTCCAGTATTTCAATCAGAATGAGGTAGCCTCCTCCTTTCACTGTCTTAACTAAACCTTTTTCAGTTTCATGAATGAATTTCTCTAGCTCAGTAACACTAATGATATATAATGTGAGAAAGTGTCAACAGTTAATTAGCATGGAGCCTGTGAAAACTTAAGGCAAGCCACACACATCAATTATATTAATGAACAAGTAAATGCAATCAAATCAAATGTAGAAGCATTGTGTTAAGTTTTTACAAGATGAGAACTGTATTTCACAGGCACTACAGCCGCTCTCTCAGTGGGCAGGATGTGGTATCATTTGGCCCTGCCTCCCCTTTTTTCTTCTCCCAGTGCATCTGCTCAGGTGGCAGCCAGGGGCTGGCTCCAGGTCCGCCCAAGGAGGACAGAGGGGCTAGCTAGCACTGCCGGTTGTGGTGAAGGATCCAGAAAGGCATCTAGACAGGGGACATGCAACGCCAGGGTCCACTCACTGTACAGGATGATCAAGCTGGGGAGAATGCAAATTACTCCTTTTAAAAGTGTAGCCAGGGTCAGCTCTTACTTCTTTCCTCTGTGTTACTCAAAGTGCGGTATTCATTATACCTTTATTATTGTTTGTATTCTTGTTGTGCCTAGCCAGCATACCTCCATCCACTGCTGCTCAGGTGGTGAACCCCTTCCTTCACCAGCATGGCTCTGCCTCTTAAGTATTCATTCAGCCATAAACACATAATAGGCAAATGGCAGAAGCATTAGAAATCCATAGTACTTGTGGCAAGTTAAAAAGCCATTAGAATAAAAAAATAAATAAGAAATAACTAATATGTTTTACTTATATGCCACCTTCCATCTGAAGACCTCAAAGCACTTTACTAACAATAATAAATTAAGACAACACTTCAGGGAGGTAGGTAAATATAACTATCCACATTTTACACATGAGGAAACTCAAGCACAAAGAAATTATGTCTCTTGCCTCAGGTCACATACCAAGTCTATGACAGAGCTGGGGTCACTCTGTGTTTTTGCTTCCAGTCTTCCTTTCCTTTCTTTGGCCAAAGGATTAAATTTCCAACAAAGCCAGTTAAGAGAATGCAGAGTAGCTTACCTGTGAGTTACATGGTTGAGTAGATGTTCCTTAAACATCCAACTCCATTTTTAATAATATTCATCCAAGACATTTCAAAGGGCTTAATATTAACCGGAAACCAGCCATCGAAAGTCTGATTTTCAAATTCACTAACTTCCTGTACAGTGTTATATAAATATTGATGCTAAAAATATATATATAATTAGCATTTTTAATTTAATCTACAAAATAATATAATGATTTCATAGCTGTTCTATCAGCATGAGAAAGAGAAATATAACAAACCACAAAAACTAAAATACTTGTTCTTTAAAGTGTGCTAACTTGGGAAAGCATTTCTGAAGCTCATATTCTGCATATAATTACAGCTCCTCGGTATTAAGAAATCTTTCACAGAACAAGAACCGCTTCATAAATTCAGATTTATCATCCATCCATAAGTAGCTGTATTTGTTAAAGTGGCTTTGATTCTCTTGAACATTAACAGTGACCGATTGCACTCTGCTCATGATTTCTTCCAGGGTATCCATCTGATCCACATCTTGCTTAAGTGCAAATAAAATTGAAGGGTGAGTGGAGCCAGTGATTTAATGTAAATTAAGAAGAGGTGGGCTGGAAGCCAAACCATAAGGTACCTGCAAGGACTCAAGAAGTTAGCCCAGTGGCAAGTGAATAACCCAACATGCCAGTTAGCAATCAGGTTGGCTGTATGCTGCTTGAATAAACTGAACGTGATTGCTTGGGGTTTAATAATTTCTATTTTATCCATCATGCCAACATCTTGAAATGCTTACAAAAAAAAAAATCAAATCAGTCAGTGTCTATTTGTCATCATCTGACCACAAAACATATCACTGTTATTGCACATACCCACTGAGAAGTTACCCACCAAGCGGTTGACCTATATAAAACATAAAAAGCCTTATTTCAACCAAGTCCTAAATGCCTCCAGAGTCGGCCTCTGCTGGATCTCAAGAGACTGAATTCCAGAGACAGGGTCCTCAGACCCAGCACGAAGAATTCCCTGTTGCCCAAGCACAGGGTTTAAATCCCTGCAGACAGACAGCAAAAGTGGATGACTGATGTTACGTCATCTTGGTAAGAGATTATTTTGGCTGAAGCTATAATGGCAGGTACAATGGAGACCATAAAGCTCAGTCTCTCCATATTGTAGGCTCCACCCTGTGACTGGCTTCTGAAGGCTGTATTCAAGCCCCTTCCCACACCTTCTCTTCTCCTAAGACTCACTCTCTAGCTGCCCTCCCTTCTTTCCCCCGCCCTTCCCTTCCCAAATATTCCCTTTCCTTTCCTCTCCTCTCTCTGGTTACCTAACCCTCTCCTAACAAAACCCCATCCCACCAAATTAAAAACCTCCAATAGCCTCCCCAAAAGCCTCCAAAAAACCATCAAACCACATGGCACTGATGTGGCTTTTCCAAACCAGCACATTGTTTACTCTGCTTGTGTGTTGTGGCCCTTTCCCCACCCTGTCTCTCTCTTGCAGTGTTGCCAGTTCTCCCAATTTTAATGCATCTCTTTACATGTACTGGTTTTCTTAAAGCCCCAGCTGGTGGTAGCAGGAGATTACCTGAGAATCTCAGCTCTTACTTTTTAAAAAGTGTCAAGCCTTCGTGGTTGCAGAGAAACCCTTGAAAATGTGACCAAGTGCACCCTAAAGGCTCGGAAACCAGAAAGCAAATAAAAAGAAGTTAATGTGTGGGGGGGTTGTCAATAATCAAATGATTTTTTAGTCGATCTCACAACTTTTGGGGGGTCTGACTTGTGATATCTGAATGTGGGGGTCAGCAATACTGGTTTTATCTATTTAGATTTTAAGCTGTTCAGGGCAGAAACAGCCATTGGCTAGCACAATGGGGCCCTATTCTCAACTGGCTCCTCAGGGCTACCGTAATACAAACATAAATAAATCAGCAAAGGACATAAGGACAATTTAATGAAAAATACTCTTCTTGGGTTCTGTGCAGCTTCTTTGTGCTGCTCAACAAATGCAATCTGGTTGTGCAGCCGGCCACAATGCGAAGGATGCTCTGGTGGCACAGTTGGTCTTTTGGCTCTTATGACATCTACCCCTCCCTCCTCAGCCAACATCAGGGCTATTGGGGCAGAACAGGAGATGTGACCAGATCTTCCCCAAATTCCGCTGACATTCCAGCCTCCTGAACCAGTACAGCTTAGAGCAAACCGCCTCCAAACAGGCTGTTCTACCTTACTCAGGGGACTGGCCCAGCACACAGTTGGGCCAGGAGTGGGAAAATGGGGAAGTGGGGAAAGGTGAGCTTTATTCCACCTTTGCAGAGTCCCAGGCTAACCTGAGCTGTGAAGCTCCTTAGCTGCAACCAAGGGTTAGTCCCTAAAATATTATCAATTCCCATCAGCTTTGCTTGGTTTAGTTGCTTTTTAAACGTTTTTTGTTTAATCTTCATGATGTATTTCACAACACTGCTGCTTCTATATAGTTTATATGGCTGTGATCTACCTACATTTTATCTGTTCTTTCTCGGTGGCCTGTATATCTGAGATTGGATTTTAGCACTTGCTTGTGACTGCCATAAATCATAGAATCATAGAATATCAGGGTTGGAAGGGACCTCAGGAGGTCATCTAGTCCAACCCCGTGCTCAAAGCAGGACCAATCCCCGACTAAAGCATCCCCGCCAGGGCTTTGTCAAGCCTGACCTTAAAAACTTCTAAGGAAGGAGATTCCATCACCTCCCTAGGTAACGCATTCCAGTGTTTCACCACCCTCCTAGTGAAAAAGTTTTTCCTAATATCCAACCTAAACCTCTCCCACTGCAACTTGAGACCATTACTCCTCGTTCTGTCATCTGCTATCACTGAGAACAGTCTAGATCCATCTTCTTTGGAACCCCCTTTCAGGTAGTTGAAAGCAGCTATCAAATCCCCCCTCATTCTTCTCTTCCGCAGACTAAACAATCCCAGTTTCCTCAGCCTCTCCTCATAAGTCATGTGCTCCAGCCCCCTAATCATTTTTGTTGCCCTCCGCTGGACGTTTTCCAATTTTTCCACATCCTTCTTGTAGTGTGGGGCCCAAAACTGGACACAGTACTCCAGATGAGGCCTCACCAATGTCAAATAGAGGGGAACGATCACGTCCCTCGATCTGCTGGCAATGCGCCTACTTATATATCCCAAAATGCCATTGGCCTTCTTGGCAACAACGGCACACTGTTGACTCATATCCAGCTTCCCTCATCCACTGTAACCCCTAGGTCCTTTTCTGCAGAACTGCTGCCTAGCCATTCGGTCCCGAGTCTGTAGTGGTGCATGGGATTCTTCCGTCCTAAGTGCAGGACTCTACACTTGTCCTTGTTGAACCTCATCAGATTTCTTTTGGCCCAGTCCTCTAATTTGTCTAGGGCCCTCTGTATCCTATCCTTACCCTCCAGTGTATCTACCTCTCCTCCCAGTTTAGTGTCATCTGCAAACTTGCTGAGGTTGAAATCCACACCATCCTCCAGATCATTGACGAAGATATTGAACAAAACCGGCCCGAGGACCAACCCTTGGGGCACTCCACTTGACACCGGCTGCCAACTAGACATGGAGCCATTGATCACTACCTGTTGAGCCCGACAATCTAGCCAACTTTCTATCCATCTTATAGTCCCTTCATCCAGCCCATAGTTCTTTAACTTCAGGCAAGAATACTGTGGGAGACCATGTCAAAAGCTTTGCTGAAGTCAAGGAACAACACGTCCACTGCTTTCCCCTCATCCACAGAGCCAGTTATCTCGTCATAGAAGGCAATTAGATTAGTCAGGCATGACTTGTCCTTGGTGAATCCATGCTGACTGTTCCTGATCACTTTCCTCTCCTCTAAGTGCTTCAGAATTGATTCCTTGAGGACCTGCTCCATACTTTTTCCAGGGACTGAGTTGAGGCTGACTGACCTGTAGTTCCCAGGATCCTCCTCCTTCCCTTTTTAAAAGATGGGCACTACACATTAGCCTTTTTCCAGTCATCCAGGACTTCCCCCGATCGCCGTGAGTTTTCAAAGATAATGGCCAATAGCTCTGCAATCACATCCGCCAACTCCTTTAGTACTCTCGGATGCAGCACATCCGGCCCCACGGACTTGTGCTCGTCCAGCTTTTCTAAATAGTCCCGAACCACTTCTTTCTCCACAGAGGGCTGGTCACCTCCTCCCCATGCTGTGCTGCCCAGTGCAGTAGTCTGGGAGCTGACCTTGTTCGTGAAGACAGAGGCAAAAAAAAGCATTGAGTACCTTAGCTTTTTCCACATCCTCTGTCACTAGGTTGCCTCCCTCATTCAGTAAGGGGCCCACACTTTCCTTGACTTTCTTCTTGTTGCTAACATACCTGAAGAAACCCTTCCTGTTACTCTTAACATCTCTTGCTAGCTGCAACTCCAGGTGTGATTTGGCCTTCCTGATTTCACTCCTGCATGCCCGAGCAATATTTTTATACTCTTCCCTGGTCATTTGTCCAATCTTCCACTTCTTGGAAGCCTCTTTTTTGTGTTTAAGATCAGCAAGGATTTCACTGTTAAGCCAAGCTGGTCGCCTGCCATATTTACTATTCTTTCTACACATCAGGATGGTTTGTCCCTGTAACCTCAATAAGGATTCTTTAAAATACACTGTGGAAAAAGGAAATGAAGCCAAAGCTGGGTACAAAATATTTTTAAATGTTCATTCAAATTAAAACTACAAAATTGTTTTAATATTTGCAAACCAGTTTGATTTACCGTCTGCGTACATTCACACAAACTTATACTTGTCTGTAGGAAGAGAAACTGCGGTGGACATTCATGCTAATAAGGATTGTGCATAGCAAGGAGCAGAAACAACATCAGGTGATCTATGCGACCAATCACACAGCACAGAGAGCACACACTCACACCAAGAGCTGTAGCAAAGCAAATAGTTCTGAAGATTTACACAAGCTGAAACACGATTGCATAAATCATTGCTCACGAAAGTCTAATTAATTAATGAACACATTTGTAAACACCAAGACTGGTAGAGGATTCTTCACAAACAAAAGCAGAGGCTAAATCCATGAAAGTAATTGTCCTCTGCAAATAGGTCAGCCAGCTCCAGACTTCAGTGTGGACTGGCCATCATGCTGTAAGCTCGGCAAGCAAACTAGAGAGGGTTAAAAAACAAAACAAAAAACATGCAGTGCAATTTCAAGAGCACCTTCTGGTGGCTGAACGAAAGTACTGGATGTACTAATACAAGAAGGAAAGAGGAAGAGGTTAAGGCATGTAGAAAATGACAGCTCACAATAAATAGATGTGTAAAAGCCTTTCACTCCTCCATAAGTCACTGAATGCAGGTGACTTGGGTGGGGAAAACAATCACATTTAAATGCCTGGTGAAAGGGTCAACTGTTTGTTTAAGGAAAGATACTAGCTAGTAATAATACCTGGTAAGTGTCTTTTCCAAGATGTTTAGCAACTCGGTTAATAAATGATGTAATTCTGTAAAATGTTTCTGATTAGTCCCTCCACATCAGAGAAATTGCCATTGACATTAGGGTCCAAAGAAGGTTTAAAAGTCGTTTAGCTGCTATTAAGGACAAGCTGCACTTCAAATAACGGAGTGGACTTAAAGGATGTCTTGGTGTTTTCAATCAGACACTTAAGAGAACACTTAATAGCTTTGATCAGTCCATCTAAAATCATGTGGTCTATGTACTCAGTGTAGGCTTTCCATTCATCAGAAAGAGGATCTGCCTGGCGCAAGGTCTGATTGTCCTGAAACAGGCAATTTACAGAATGGGCAACAGGGTTTAGAATTGCTCTTCCCTATATGGATTCCTTATCTCTGCTAATTGATCAGTTCAGGAGTAAAGGAACTCTCACTTTGATGAAGAAAAGCTTTCCCACTATTTACAACTTCATTATCTTTTGATTGTAACTTTTACAAGCACATCTGGAACCAATTGCTAAAAGCTATTTCCTTTTAGAGTTGGATTTGCATTAGCCAAGTGTATTTAAAAACATTTGAGTTTTGTAAACTACTGAATCCCAGCTTCCCCCAGTTATCTCAACCTATTTATTAACAGTTGGTTCGCCCAGTGCCAAAAGTGTACTGGATTTATAACGATTATCACCTGGACTAGCTGGTAGATCCTGTCTCTTGGACCATGCAGTGCAACTTGGAAATTCTCTTTTTACCATCAAGACAAAGAAGGGCAGAATTTCCACAATTTTCCCTCACACAAAAGGAGGTTTTTCTCAGTATGTACAGCAATCACTTAATTACAGTTGGTTTTCTGGATTCTGCTGTCCACATTCTGAACAAGATCCCTAACCTGCTCAATGTAATCCCACAGTCCTTCATTCTGCCAGGTCAGGCTTCAGTTGTTGTACTGTGAGTTCTACTTCCACTTGCAGAATGATTTTCCATAACCTATTATACCTCTTGGTAATTAAATTTAAGTTTCCAATATACTGAGGGGAGAAATATCATATTCTTCTTTATAAATTAATCAGAAATGTTTCTGATCACAGATTCCATCACTCTTTGAAATGTAGATTTGTGTGCAATGTTTAAATATACTGTGGGGGGGGGGGTTATCTTCTAAAAATATAAAACAGGCAAGAATCATAAACACTTCAACTTGTATTTTAAAATAACGAAAGGCCAGATTCTCAGCTAGTGTAAAGCAATGTAGCTCCAGTTAAGTCAATGGAGATACATCTAAGAATCTGGACCTTAATGGTAGCAAAAAGTGCTAGATTGATAGCTGGGAAACTGAAGACTTCTGTTTATTCATAAGACCCTCCTTTTGCACAAACTATACCTGTAAGTTTCCCCACATTGCCCCATCAATCGCATAGTCTGCTCACAAGTATGCACCAGTTTAACTAAAGATGAAGTGATATTGCACCAATTTAGTTAAACCGGTGCAGCATAATGTGCAGACACTACACATGGGTTTAAACTGGGCTTATATCAGTTTAGCTTGTCCCTGAATCAATGTGTACCCAATTTAAACCTATGTAACAATGTCCATACACAAAGCCGCACCAGTTCAACAAAATCAGTACAAAAATCACACTGTTAGTTAAACTGGTGAATACCTGTGTGCATAGACAAGTCCAGTGTGTCTCAGTCCGGCTCTGAGGGGCTACTTCCACTATCAGAAAAGTTCTGTTTCTAAGGGCTTGTCTACACTTACAGCACTGCAGCAGCTGTAGCACGTAGAGAAGATGCTACCTATACCCACCGGAGAGCTTCTCTCATCACCTCCCTGAGAGGCAGAAGTCCTCCTGTCAACATAGTGCCGTCTACAGCAGGAGTTAGGTCAGTATAGCTCCGATTTTCCACACCCCTGAGCGACATAGTTATACCAAGATAAGTTTGCAGTGTAGATCAGGTTAAGAAATGTCATATTTTTGGTCTCAACAGAAGCTGCCAGCAAGAGTTTCTACTCTCTATAGTACTAGCTATTGTCATGTGAATGTGTATCATCTAGGAGGTGGACTAAAATCATGAATTCATTTCACAAAGACCACACATCAGCCTTTCAGTGACAACTTTGGTCATGCTGACCTAGACCAGAGGTAGGGTGACCAGATCCCTGATTTTATGGGGACAGTCCCGATACTTGGGGCTTTTTCTTATATAGGCTCCTATTACCCCCCACCCCCGTCCCGATTTTTCACATTTGCTGTCTGGTCACCCTAACCAGAGGGGGGCAAACTACGGCCAGCAGGCCACATCCAGCCCACAGGACCCATCCCTCTGGCTCCTGAGCTCCTACCAGGGAGTGGGGTCAGGACAGGCTTGCGGAGGAGCCAGCCCAACTCCCTGACTAGCCCCTGGCCCCTCCCCTTCAGAGTGGAAGGGAGAGAAAATGCAAATGAGGACATAACTGAACTGCAGAGTGCTCTGGGGGAAGAAGAGCTGCCTTGCCAGCAAGAGGGATGGAGATTTCTATTATAAGAAACAACCTCATCTTGCAAGTTTCTTCTATTTGAGAATTTCTGTAACTGAAAAGAGCCCAATCCCCTTACCAACACTTCCAGTCTACAGAATTGGTTTCCAGTTTGTGAAGGAAGTTTCTAAGACTGTGTGTCAAACTACAGAGAGCATAAAACCTATTTTTAAAAAGCGCTAAGTGTACCATGAATGACACATACCTCCGTAACACACCAAACAGAATAAAATTATAATATTCATCTCCCCTGCCCAAAAAAATGACACACACAGAGCTTATACAATAACAATTGAGAGCATAGAAGAGCACCCACTTTTTCCTCTTCGATTGTCAAAGATTTGTGCACAGTAGGTAATCTCCTCTTCAGATATTGAAAGAACAGCAGCAAAATTTGGCTAAAGGCAAGAACTGGTGACAGACCTTTCCAGAAGAGTACTAAAAATCAGCAAAACCTACATAGAACTCATTAAGGAACATATACAAGAACAACCACCTCAGGTGCTATCTCCTTTGGGGAAAGGAGGTTGCACATTTAGATTGTGTTATACACATTTAAAATGAAAACAATTTTTTAATTTTGTTGCTGAATACTTTTTGTTGTCTGTGTGTATTTAGCCTTGAAAAGTATTTTTAATATGCAACTTTGAAAGACAAATGGGGGATTATTTTTATAGATTTTATGGGGCATTCTATTTTTATCACTGAATTAATTGCCTCTTTACACTCATGATTAATGTGTTTCATAAATGGTTGTAGACACTATGATCCAGAATTTTTCACAAGAGCGTAACTATGGAATGAAATTAAATGTGTCAGCTATTGTATACCCAATATATTAAAACAAAAATAATGGAAAACATTGCTACCTTTACTATAAGTGTATATAACTAGGCATAATGGGAGCAAATTGAGCAAGAAAAAAAAAATTATGGCTGATTATCAGTGGGGTCTCTTAACAATGGAATAGTCCCCCAGTGGCAATGGTGAAAGTCCCATCACTTGAATCATTTAAAACTAGACTGGACAAAATACTCAAAGACACACATCAGAGAGCTATTCTAGACTCATGAGAGAAATGGGAAAATAGAGAGACTATGGCTGCCCATCTCTAATTTGCATGGACTACATTATTGTGGTGGAGATTCCAGATCTATTCTCTGCAGATTGGAATAGGGGATGCTTTGCAGTCCTGTGTTCCTATGATTAATAGTGTGTCTACAGATAGTTGTGGGATAGTGGAGCAAAAACAGTTTGCAGCAGCATCTTTTGCTGGCCCTGTGGCTCTCCAAGTGGATATTTGATCAGGAATTAAAGCTGCTTCAGACTGCATGAACATTAACTGGGCCTCCCACCGACAGCTATTCCATAACCATGGGGGCAGCCAGCCAGCAACAGCATGGCTCCAGAAGAAATTGTGCTGGCAGGGGAAGAGTGGGGCCAGCAGGGCATCTGTATTAAGGCACCAGGCATTTACAGATCATGCCTGTCCCTGAGAGCCACACAAATCTTTGATGGGTTTAGAGAGCAGAACCACATCTCTTCTTCAGGACAGTTTGCTAACCTCAGCTCCTAAACAGGACAATTTAGACAAAGTGTTGCAAGAGCTATTCAGAGGGCTTCTTGATCATTGTGTCAGTCTTTCCTCTGTAGGGGCCCTCTGATAATCCAATATACTTATATGTAAGTGTATACAGGTCAAAACAACATTCCTTAATATGTAGGAGGAAGTAGAGTTCTTGTCTGGGATATTGTGGGGCACAGCATGCCAGCTACCACTCTTTCTGATGGCAATAAATGCAGTCTTCAAAAAAATAAATTGCAGTTACTTTGTGGACAAACTCAACAAATGCAACCAAAAAGTTTATGGGGTGATTTTATAACATTTCTGCCAACAATATGTTTGTTTGTTTTTAATATGTATTACCAGCAGCAGCTTCAGCTTCTGGTGGTTCATGGTTAAATATCCCATAAAATCGAACTCAGTCTCTTCTATTCGGAACTCTCTACCTTCACGCTGACAGTCCAAATTACAGTATTTTATTATATTGCATCTTCACTGTGTATTTTATTTATCTCTGTTGTGCCTACTAGGTTTTGGCATCTATTCAAAACCTTACCTGTGTGCCCTGCTGTTTGTCCTTCTCACAAACTGTTCTGTGTCTTTTTGCAGTTTGTTTTGCCTTATAGCCTTAACAATCTTTTATTTTATTCGCTACTCAATTCATTAGTTGAGAGAGTTAGGCCATTATGTAACAATTATTTTGCCATCGCCAAGTGACACCAAATTATTTCCTATTTTCTTGATGAATGGTCTCTCTGACCGACAGGACAACTGCCAGTGATAAACACAGTTATAAATCATCAGTTTTTAGTTACTTGTGAAGCACTACTTGTGGAGTTGCTCATCATGGTGTAAGGCCAGGTTAACACGAAGGTTAAATTAATCAATAAAATGTGAGACACAAGGTGGGTGAGATTATATCTTTTACTGAGCCAGCTTCTGTTGGTGAAAGAGACAAGCTTTCAAGGTCCACAGAGCTCGTTTTCATGTCTAAAATGTCACAGTTAATGCTTATGTTGTCTAAAAGTAAATCCAGTATGTCTTCATAATTGAACTGGTCTGTGCTTCAGCAACTCTCCATTTACCATACATTCTATCTTTGTTACTTGTTTCTTCAAGTCTCTTCAGAGATTCGTAGCATAGTAGAATCATTCGGTCAGAATGGAACTCTGTAGACCCTCTAGTCCAGCCACTGGCATTCCAGCAGCACTGATTTCACTATTCCTAATCTAGACTAAATGGTGAATGTCTAGACTACTTTTGAACATCCTCAGTGATAGCAATTCTACATCTTCACTTTGCAATGTGCTACATTGCCTAACTTTTGATAGTTAATGTTTTCCCTCACATTTAATTTCCTCTGTTGCAGTTTAAGATTGTAGGTCTGTCAAGGTTCCTTCCCCACTCTGAACTGTAGGGTACAGGTGTGGGGATCTGCATGAAAGACCCCCTAAACTTATTCTTACCAGCTTAGGTTAAAAACTTCCTCAAGGTACAAATTTTGCCTTGTACTTGAACCCTATGCTGCCACCACCAAGCGTGTTAAACAAAGAACAGGGAAAGAGCCCACTTGGAGACATCTCCCCCCCAAAATATCCCCCCAAGCCCTACACCCCCTTTCCTGGGAAAGACTTGATAAAAATCCTCACCAATTTGCGTAGGTGAACATAGACCCAAACTCTTGGATCTTAAGAACAATAAAAAGCAATCAGGATCTTAAAAGAAGAATTGTGCACATATATTACATAGTTCGCCATATTCTTTATCCTTATATAGTCTAAGCATCTTCTACTTGTCTTCTTCCTCTGCTACTGTACAATATCTGTGAACAGGTCATTTTCTCACATCTCTTCCTACTGTCATTCTAGTCATCCTTTGCTCTGCTTCTTCTCTAGTGTATATGGCATGTCTGCTTTTGCCCTTTTGTCCTACCTTCTGATTTTATTATACATTTTTTGCTATGTTTGTTGTATTTGTTTGGATGTGTTCTTGTAGAGCTGATGGTAAAACTCTCCTGTCTCAGCAGGAAGCTGCTCCTCACAGCAATTACACCTGCTGTCTTCCTTTTCATTTTCCTTCAGCTTCTGATGAAATTGTATTTTCTGAAACCCTATGAATTCTCTCACAATCTTACATAACTCAATGTATTCAATCATCTCTTTTCCATCCACCTTCTCTTTTCCATCAGCTTTTTCATTTTGTTAGACATTTTGCTCATTTTCTCAGACATTTTGCTCATTTTCTTATGTAATATCTTGTCTGCTACTTTATATATTTGTTATTTTCCATTATCTGGATTGTCATTTTTCTCTACATTTTCAGAGTTTGCATGACATCTAGGCACTAGACTTTCATAACTCCCACTGACTTGAATGGGAGTTGTGTGGTTAAATCCCAGGCAACTCTGATAATTTAGGGTCTCATGGCTATTATTATTTATGTTTTGTTCCTTCTTTATAACAGAATTTAGAATCTCTTCTTTAAAAGGAGAACATATTCAAGGCTAAACTCTTTCTTTCATGATCTCACACCGTTATGGCTTCCAATATCTGCTTGGTTGGAAGAAGATATTTTCATGTAAGCTTGAGCATTTGAGCCCTGTGTTTCCTGCCTCATAAGAAATTGAGAAAGATTAGTTATTTCCCTCCATTGTGTTATGGCCAGATTTTGCCTTTGGTTTTATCTTTACATCCGGTGGTCTCCTGCTTTCTGATTCTGAGCACAAATCTTGAAGAATGTATGACTTTGCTATCAAAAATATCTAAATCTAGTTCTTCATTACAATATTTGGATATATCAATTTCAAAACATATCAATTTTAATTCTAACAGAAATTAATAATGAAGCTAAGACTATTATCTAACTCTGCCAGACTGTCATTAATTCATTCAAGAGAAAATTCCCATTTTTACTCCCAAGTGTCAGACATCATTTCCATAATTTTCCACAAGTGTTTCTATATCTTAATTACAGGTTTCAGAGTAACAGTCGTGTTAGTCTGTATTCGCAAAAAGAAAAGGAGTACATGTGGCACCTTAGAGACTAACCAATTTATTTGAGCATAAGCTTTCGTGAGCTACAGCTCACTTCAGCAGATACATACTGTGGAAAATACAGAAGATGTTTTTATACACACAGACCATGAAAAAATGGGTGTTTATCACTACAAAAGGTTTTCTCTCCCCCCACCCCACTCTCCTGTTGGTAATAGCTTATCTAAAGTGATCACTCTCCTTACAATGCGTATGATAATCAAGGTGGGCCATTTCCAGCACAAATCCAGGTTTTCTCCTCCCCCCCCCACCAACTGTAAGGAGAGTGATCACTCTAGATAAGCTATTACCAGCAGGAGAGTGGCGTGGGGGGAGAGAAAACCTTTTGTAGTGATAAACACCCATTTTTTCATGGTCTGTGTGTATAAAAACATCTTCTGTATTTTCCACAGTATGCATCCGATGAAGTGAGCTGTAGCTCACGAAAGCTTATGCTCAAATAAATTGGTTAGTCTCTAAGGTGCCACTAGTACTCCTTATATCTTAATTCTGTTCAATTCCCCCCCCCCCCCCGCAATCAGGACTACAATTAATTGGTGTACTTAGCTAAGCAATCTGCTTTCTCCCAGCAGTGGTTTTAAGCTACAAATTAGCCTGGTTTGAACCCAAAGGTAGCGTCTCCAAACCTAGTGATTTTTAGTGTGTCTTGTTCATTCCACACAGCTACCCTTTTACTATGGATTTGTGAAAGCCACTAGAACTGAAAACAATGGTGTTTAGCTAGTTACCACATTTGTTTTTCAGGTCAAGCCAGGTGGTTACTGAATATTCCTAACATGAAATTCCATACTGAGTGCAGGTCAAACCCTTAGGGCCTCATTTAGGACAAGACTATGACTAGCCCTTATGCAACTGCACAGGGAAATAGGAACTAGTAAAGATTTACCCCCTGATGTGGTAAAATTGCAGCCCTGATGTTTCATCCCCAGGTGCAATTGAGTAGGGAGGAGCAGAGATTAGGCAGAGCCACAGTTTCACCTTCTATATGCTGACCTGGAAAGCTGCCTGCCATGAAGGAGAGTATGCTGCTCTCCATAAAGGCACTGGATGGAGCACACAGATGCCCAGGAAGGAATTGTGCCTCTTGAGGCACAACACCTCTGTGTGTTCCCCTGGGGGTGAGGTGTCTATGCACCGTTCCTTATTATGGGCTGTATGCAAATAGCATGATCTCGCCCTCTATTTGCACCCACGCCTTACTCAAACAGGATCTAATTGAAGTCAATGTCCCTTGAAGTAAACAGGAGCGAGTTTCATCCACAATGCACTTCTCCTGACTGATACGTATTATGCTATCTCGCATTCATGCTACTATACAGCTCTGATGCCGAACATTTTTCAACTGCTAGCATAAGTTTTGTTTTTTTGGGAGGGACACTTCATTCGTCTGTTTGTATTTTTCAGAATTTCTTTTCCTGCTTTGCAATTTTTCTCGTCTTAGAGGACACTCACATGAGAACATTCTACCATCTTAAATGCTGAGAGCTTTTATGCATAACCAATAGCCTGTGGACCGAAAAACAGAATATCCTCTGAAATAATTCATTTCCCCTGATTTTATATTCAATTATCTGAATGCTAAAACTGAAAGTGAACCAAGTGCAAAGAAGAAATTCCAGCGTCATATGTACAAAGCAGAAAAAACCCTAACGTTTCCAAAGCTGTAGGCATGGAAATTAGGTTGGCAGAAGACAGATTTACTATCATTCTGCCACCCTTCCTCACACGGAGTAGTATTTTAGCTCCCAGTCCTGCAAACTGTTCCATGCAGGTGAAGCCTTTACTGGAAGCCAGTGCCCGTGGAGCAATTTTCAGGATTGGGGCCTTACTCTCAAGTAGTCCCACTGAAGTCAATTATGCTAGATCAAAGTACAATTAAAATACAAATTAATCATATCACGTACTCAAATATTTGAAATGTTTCTCAGTTTAGGCACCTCAGACTACAGAAAGTTGAACACTGAGAAAGAAAATGAATTACGTATTTTACCTTAAAAAGCAGATTCCAGTCCCTTTGGCTCTTGAAATGAACAATTTAATATTGTTCCGGAGTGGTATCAAAGTCATTCTTCTGCTGAGTATATCTCACGGTCAGAGAGAAATTCCTGCATGATGATACATTGGATGTTCTATCTCAAAATTCATTGACAAATATCAATACTTTCTACTCAGAACAACAGCTCCAAAATAAAACTTTTTAATTTCAGATCACACTTAAAGGTATAACCAAATTATTGCATGCTCTGTTGCTGTATACACCAGTTTTAAATAGATGAGCCAATTCTGAACCTTATACTCCCATATCACTTCCTCATTCAAATCGTCCCATTGAAATCAATAGGACTGTTTGTGTGAATAAGAATTACTCATGCAAATAAAGACTGCAAGATAGGCTTAATAATTTTACTAAAATTGACTGATACCATCCATTTGCTTTATGTCTTTGAAGCTCCTCTCTGTAGTTCTAGGTGCTTTTATGCAAACAAACTATAGAAAATCATACATGAATCTAAAGACTGCTCAAAACAAATGTGCTGTAGGCTGCCATAATACTATCAGAGGCAGAAGGTGAATGAACAGGAATACCTGTGGCACCTTAGAGACTAACCAATTTATTTGAGCATAAGCTTTCGTGAGCTACAGCTCACTTCATCGGATGCATTCAGTGGAAAATACAGTAGGGAGATTTATATACATAGAGAACATGAAACAATGGGTGTTACCATACACACTGTAACGAGAGTGATCACTTAAGGTGAGCTATTACCAGCAGGAGAGCGGGAGGGTGGTGGGGGGGGAGACTTTTGTAGTGATAATCAAGATGGGCCATTTCCAGCAGTTGACAGGAATGTCTGAGGAACAGTGTGGGGTGGAGGGGGGGAATAAACATGGGGAAATAGTTTTACTTTGTGTAATGACCCATCCACTCCCAGTCTCTATTCAAGCCTAAGTTAATTGTATCCAGTTTGCAAATTAATTCCAATTCAGCAGTCTCTCATTGGAGTCTGTTTTTGAAGTTTTTTTGTTGAAGAATTGCAACTTTTAGGTCTGTAATCGAGTGACCAGAGAGATTGAAGTGTTCTCCAACTGGTTTTTGAATGTTATAATTCTTGACGACTGATTTGTGTCCATTTATTCTTTTACGTAGAGACTGCCCAGTTTGACCAATGTACATGGCAGAGGGGCATTGCTGGCACATATCATATTGGTAGATGTGCAGGTGTCCCCTGAATAGATATGTGGGCACAGTTGGCAACGGGCTTTGTTGCAAGGATAGGTTCCTGGGTTAGTGGTTCTGTTGTGTGGTGTGTGGTTGCTGGTGAGTATTTGTTTCAGGTTGGGGGGCTGTCTGTAAGCAAGGACCGGCCTGTCTCCCAAGATCTGTGAGAGTGATGGGTCATCCTTCAGGATAGGTTGTAGATCCTTGATGATGCATTGGAGAGGTTTTAGTTGGGGGCTGAAGGTGACAGCTAATGGCGTTCTGTTACTTTCTTTGTTGGGCCTGTCCTGTAGTAGGTGACTTCTGGGAACTCTTCTGGCTCTGTCAGTCTGTTTCTTCACTTCAGCAGGTGGGTATTGTAGTTGTAAGAATGCTTGATAGAGATCTTGTAGGTGTTTGTCTCTCTCTGAGGGGTTGGAGCAAATGCGGTTGTATCATAGAGCTTGGCTGTAGACAATGGATTGTGTGGTGTGGTGTGGATGAAAGCTGGAGGCATATAGGTAGGAACAGCGGTCAGCAGGTTTCTGGTATAGGGTGGTGTTTATGTGACCATCGCTTATTAGCACCGTAGTGTCCAGGAAGGTGAATGAGGTAATATCAGACCTGAGGAAGAGCTCTGAATCAGCTCAAAGCTAGTCTCTCTCGCCAACAGAAGTTGGTCCAATAAAAGATATTACCTCCCCCACCTTGTGTCTCTAATATCCTGGGACCAAAATAGCTACAACATCACTCCATATAATACTGTTAGCTAAGCTAATAAAAATAGCAGCTACCCACACATACATCCTGCATCTCTCACTACACTGCCTTCCCAAAGGGCCCTCCTCTCCCAAGATGAGTTTTGGTGCATGTCCTAAAGGTAACTTATCTGAATCCTTTGTCTGTTTAGTTGCCTGGCTTCATGGTTCTGACTTTATGCGTGGATCTGGTCAGTCTATAGGTCTGTGTCCAGGTAAAGATTTGGTGCGGATCCCAGGCATAGTTACGTATTTATCACGTCACAGGATTTCAATGATGGATCCTGGCAACGGAGCTTTAGACTTTCCCTTCTTCACGGATGGCAGGTAAGAAGGTGGCGCATGGGTCAAAGGGCAAGAGAGTAAGGACTGTGGTCGCCAAAGGGGAGGAGGAGATTGGAATCAGAGATCCAAAATCACTTTCACAGGGCTCAGTGATGTTTTCTGGCTAGCAGCCTAACCAGGTTGCAAGCCTGGAAGATCCCAGAGTAAGTGGGCTTGCCTGAGCCAATGTTAAGGTGGATTAGTTATTAGCTATTGCCACTCGCTTCTCAACTGTAAGGCCTGCTCTCATCTTGGTATTCTTGCGCTTCAGGGCAGGGGAAAGCAAGTCACAAAGTTCCATGAAAGTGCCCTTACGCATGCGAAAGTTTCGCAGCCACTGGGAATCATCCGAGACCTGCAACACTATGCGGTCCCACCAGTCTGTGCTTGTTTCCCGCGCCCACAATCGGCGTTCCACGGCATGAACCTGCCCTATTAGCACCATGATGCCCACATTGGCAGGGCCCATGCTTTGAGAGAAGTCTGTGTCCATGTCCTCATCACTCACGTCACCACGTTGACGTCGCCTACTCGCCTGGTATCGCTTTGCCAGGTTCTGGTGCTGCATATACTGCTGGATAATGTGTGTGGTGTTTAATGTGCTCCTAATTGCCAAAATGAGCTGAGCGGGCTCCATGCTTGCCATGGTATGGCGTCCGCACAGAAAAAAGGCGCGGAACGATTGTATGCCATTGCTCTGACGGAGGGAGGGGCGACTGATGACATGGCTTACAGGGTTGGCTTACAGGGAATTAAAATCAACAAAGGGGGTGGCTTTACATCAAGGAGTATTTCAGGCAGGACTTCACGAAAGGACGGAGGAGCAAATGAGTACAAAACAAATCTGGTCTATTTCTTGTTTTGATCCACTCCATCTATCTTTTACATCTTTGGCTGGCAGCAGATGGTGCAGAAGGACTGCAAGCCATTCACATCTCTTGGCTGCTCGGCAGAAGATGGTACAATACGACTGCTAGCCATCCTCATCTCCTGCTTGCCTGGCAAAAGATGGTACAATAGGACTGCTAGCCATCCATATTGCCTGCCTGCTCACCAAAAGATGGTAGAATAGGACTGCCTGCAGGACAAAAGAGAGTGACCTGGTCAAGTCACTCCTAATGTAGTCCCTGCACCCATGTCTGCCCAGGCGCTCCTGGCCGACGTGGCCAGGAGCACCTCGGACATGACGATGACGGCTACCAGTCCTATTGTACCGTCTGCTGCCACAAGGCAATGGGTTGCTGCTGCTGTGTAGCAATGCAGTACCACGTCTGCCAGCACGCAGGAGACATACGGTGACAGTGAGCTGAGCGGGCTCCATGCTTGCCGTGGTATGGCATTTGCACAGGTAACTCAGGAAAAAAGGCGCGAAACGATTGTCTGCCGTTGCTTTCACAGCGGGAGGGAGGGCCTGATGACATGTACCCAGAACCACCCGCAACAATGTTTTTCGCCCCATCAGGCATTGGGATCTCAATCCAGAATTCCAATGGGCAGCGGAGACTGTGGGAACTGTGGGATAGCTACCCACAGTGCAACTCTCCGGAAGTCGACGCTAGCCTCAGTACTGTGGAAGCACTCCGCCGAGTTAATGCACTTAGAGCATTTTGTGTGGGGACACACACAATCGACTATTTAAAAACGATTTCTAAAAAACCAACTTCTATAAATTCGACCTAATTTCGTAGTGTAGACATACCCTAAGAATTTGAGAGGCTCTGGATTCAAGCCTCTACTGAGGAAGGACTGGGATGGTTTGGGCAGCATCCACTCTCCTCCTTCCCTTCTGCAGTCAGGAGAAGCTGCCTTCCAAGAGTTATCCTGTCTGAGTTACAGATAAATAAGTTGTAGCTACTTGGCCAAAATTCTAGTCTGTCCCTCTCCTCATTGGTCCCTGGCCATTTACCAATCCAACTACCTTAAATTGGGTTTGAAATTTGAGATGCAAATTCACTCCGAGTCTAGCAAGAAGACTGGCATCTAAGATCTCTGTCTATGAATTTCAATTGCAATTTTAGAAGAAAATGTCATCCTTGGCCATATTTAAATTACAAAAAGAAAACCTAATTTTTTGGTAAGACATTAAAACAAAATAGTTCTGGAAAAGTTAAGGCATCAGTCATTGTTAACATAAGGTTAAGACATTGGGGGTAAGTGGAAGATGCTATGTTAAACAAATTAGTAAAGATCTTTGTTTAGGGGCAACAATTACATATAGTTATATGGCCCAATCCTACAATTACTACTTGGACAAATATGCTGTACTCATGAGTAGTCCCATTAGAAGCAATGAGACAGAGATGACAGTTTGCTGGATCAGGTCGATAATTTGCTACTCTAGGTTTCTCCCTGAAGGCCCTGATACTCCAGCAACTTAATCACACTGCTGCTGACTCAACTAGCAGTCTCATTAAAGCCAAGAGGACTATCTGCTTGAGAAAGGCGTACTCAGGTGAGAAAAGGTTTGCAAAATCAGACCCCCAGTTTCCTTTTTACAAATGACTTAGTGAAGAAACACTGGTTTCAGAGTAACAGCCGTGTTAGTCTGTATTCGCAAAAAGAAAAGGAGTACTTGTGGCACCTTAGAGACTAACCAATTTATTTGAGCATGAGCTTTCGTGAGCTACAGCTCACTTCATCGGATGCATCCGATGAAGTGAGCTGTAGCTCACGAAAGCTCATGCTCAAATAAATTGGTTAGTCTCTAAGGTGCCACAAGTCCTCCTTTTCTTTTTTTGAAGAAACACTATGGACCAAAGTCCAAGGTGCCAAGCACTCTCAGCTGTCATAGACTGCAATGGATGTAAAGGAACCTCAATGCCCCCACAGAACTGGGCTCTATAACCAGCACTGCATAGTTGCAGGGGGTGCTGGAACAATTTGTATAGTGGGGGTGCTGAGAGCCATTGAATCAAACTGTAAAACCCGTAAATAATGAAAACGACTTCAAACCAGGGGGTGCTACAGCACCCCCACCACCCTTAGTTCCAACACCTATGCATAGTTGTAACCAATATACCCTAGGAGAGGAAGTTAATTGAAAATATTATTGACTGATCCCATAGGAATAGCACTGTCCGCGGATAGTCTTACACTTATTACTCATAATAAGCTGTGTTATCGTCCCAAATAGGGATGCAAAGGGGCTTAGAAGACACCCCTTACTTTCTTGCATGGGCTTGGGATAGCAGAGGATTCCCACAAAAGTGAGCAGACTGAGCTGGTACAGAAGGGGCAGTAATCTGCACTCAGCGTGGAGCTGTCACAGCTTACTTCTCCGCACTAGCACATGGGAAGAACAAGGACTAAACTGCAACTCTGACACTATTCAGTGCTGGTCTGCTACTGAGGCAGCTGACCCTGACTCAGGGCAGCTCCACAGTCTAATCTTATATGAGGTACTCTCAATACTGCAAATACTGTGGTAAAGGTACTTAATTATCTAAGGTGTTAAAACAATTGGCAAGTTTTTAAGGGTGAACTCTGTACTGCATACTACCACCCTGAGATGGATAAATTACCTTTTAGACATTTTGTTTAAAATAGCAAGTCTTATCTAAATTGAAAATGTGTCTTCTGTGCAGGATTAATAACTACTTTTCACCAAAAACTGCATAAGTGTATCATGTAAATGAAGGACTCCCTAAGCACACATTACTAGGAAAGACCATAACAGTCTATCATTTCAATGATCCCTGAACGACAGTGCCTGTAAGGAAGTTTTGATACAACAGATTGTGTGACAGCTTCATAGGAGTTGTTACAGGCTACGTAGATAAAAATCTACAGAATAAAAGTGAACCAAAATGGACTAGAGTCAATTATGTCAATAACTAGTAAACTAGAGTACGTTCAAACTGCTCTTGGTACAAAAGATGGAAATTTCTCTTTCTAAATTGATTTTGGATTGTTTTACCAACTATACAAGTATAAAGGGGCATGAGTATTGGCACAGCTGTCCAGGAATGCTTAAAGTCTGAGGGCTAACTGTGTCCCACAGAATCCTAAAAACCTCTCCCTGTAAATGAAAGGGGGCGGGGGGGGGGAGAGAAATTAACTGCAGGTTTTTGTTGCTGGTGAAAAACTAATTTCCTTTCATCGTTCAGTAAATACCTAAGTACAAACAAATAATATGCTACTGTGCATGAATCTGTGATAAAAGCAATATGCAAATACATATGAAAATTCAGTGTGCCTCTTGGAAGCCTGGCAATTTGCCCACACAGCACTCCATATTGAAAAGTCTGGACTCTTACAATAAAGGGTTATGACTAAGGGTTCTTGCTTTTAGGTGTAAACTGGTATCACAAAATGTTGGGGAAAAAGCAGACGTGCTAGTATTATATTGGATACAATGAAGTCGTATTACACTTTTCTCATTTCTGGAACTTGCACCTGCGTGCTATTATTATTACTATGTGTATTATTGTAGTGCCATCAAACTTAATACCACACCTAGTCAATTTCACAAACCAGGTTGCAGCTAGGACGTTAAAGAAAGTTGAAAATGCCCAGAAATCTGTACTGGCCTCCTCCTAGAGGCTTACTTTAAGCAAATATTTTGCTATTTTACCTTCCTTCTAAATAAGTCTCCTCTAATGCAATTACTTAATGGTGAAGAGGGAGGTTGTAAGATGTAACCCTCTTCTCATCGCTCTAATTCAGAGATATGAAATACTGCCAGCTATGAGACCAAATTATTTGGCTTTGTGTTTATCTGCCAACCCATACCCTTGAATTTGTCAGAGTAAAAATAATAAAATATCTAAAAAGTGCTCGGGTACAGCAGCTTATTCTTTCACGTCAATATTCCCTGTGTTGTTGACAGTGTTTATTGCCAATGGCAAATTGTATTTAACCTTTTACATTTTTATATGGGTGTATAACAAAAGCAGCAGGAAATGTTACACCTGCAAAGAGAAAAGTTTTCAACTCCCTGTGCCCAGACTGATTTTCTATCTGCAACAGATTGCAAGCTGAGAAAATCCAAATCCTGGCATCAAGAGGTTAAAGAAACACTTTGAGTTATGTTTTCACCCCAATGCACAGAGGTGATCCATATGCAATTAACAGCAGCAGCAATTCACTCTGATATAGGGCCTTTCATCCGAGAATCCCAAAGGGTTTTTACAAAAATCAGCCCTGGTTGGACTCCCATTGAAGTCTATGTGAGTTTTGCCAGTGTGAATTCATGGGGAGTTAGAGGGGCCCTCTTAATTCTCAACACCCTTGTGAGGTAAAGAAGTGAGGTAAATCATAAATGCATTATTAGTCCTAAGAGATGAAAGAGTCTTTACTATAGAGAAGGCCAGGACCTAGTCTTCTGAGCATAGGCTGGAAGCTAGGAACTCCTGAGTTCTAATCCCACCTGTGGCAATGACTGACTTGTTCTGTTGGTCTTGGACATCTGTTTCAGATGTTCTGAAATCTTAATTAATCTTAATCTTTCTTAATAATTTTACCTACCTCAAAGAACTTTAATTAATGTTTGCAAAGCAAGCTGGGAGCACAAAGGGGTATCTAAAGTAATTATAATTATGATAGATTAGTACAATGCTAATTCAAAAAGCAGCTCTTGAAGTACTGCACGTGTGTATTTACCATATTGCTGTAATGCAGTTAGTTGTATTTACTTTCTTGCATGACCCTCCAACGGTGGTGCAAGTAGAATCCATTTCTTACCAGTGCGGGCGGGGGGGGGAGCTGTAAGGGGGGGGACGACGACAGATGACCCTCCATGTGACTCCTCCCCGCCTCCAGCCCGGGCCCCCCACACTCTCCCCATCCCCTCCTCATGATCCATCCCATGTTACCTGCGTGTGGGGGCCGCTGTCCTCCTCCGGCTGCACCGGAGACTTTGGAACTGCAGCTCCTCCGGTGTAGTTCTACCACCCCCATCCCCACTTCCTGACCTTCCACAGAGCTTCCTCCATCTACACAGCAGCAGCCCCACCAGAGGACAGGACTGTGGGGGCAGGGCTGGTGCAGCTACGCCAGAGGAGCTGCTGGCATTCTGCTCCTTTCCCCGCTGCGGTTCCCAGGAGTCTCTCAGGACGCCAGCAGCTCCTCCGGCGGGGCTGCTGCTGTACAGACAGAGGAGACGCAGCTCCGTGGAAGGGCAGGGAGTGGAGCCGGTCTGCTCCTCGTGTGTCTTTCCAGTACGCCACACCGGCTATAAATATCTTGCTGGCACAGTGTACAGGACCAGACTGCTGTACTTGTGCTGCTCCAGTGATGGGTTTACAATGGCGCCAGTGGGGCCAATGGAGCCAGGCCCATGCTCATAAGGGGCCCCGGCCTGCTCTGCTTGCACTGCGTCCCGAGATCCCACTGGCTCCCCCGCCCACCACTCACTCTCTCTGCCCCCTGGCTGCACCCCCCTGCTCCTCTCTGCCCCCTGGCTGAACCCCAATGCACCTCCAGCTCCAGGCAGTCTCTGCTTCCCACCACATGTGGGGCCCCATCTGTCTCCCTGGAGCTGAGCTGCCGGGGACTGGTGCAGAAGCCTGGCCAGCTTCAGCCAGGTGGGGAACAGGGAGAACAGTGTCGGGGGCTTGGCTGGGCCCCTCCAGGCAAGTGCGTCTTGAGGGAGCCCAGCCAGGGCAGGCCCTGGCTGATCGTGTCACTCCCGAGGGGCCGGAGCGAATCCCCACCTCAGGACCAGCCTTGGCTGCGCTGCCGTCTCAGTCCAACTCAAGGCAGGTGAGTGCGGCCAGGAGGCAGGGCATGGGGGAGTGGGCCTCTGGAGTGTGGGGGGAGGGGGGGTGGGCTGCGAGGGGACAGGGAAAATGTGTGTTGGGGCACTAGGGAGTGGGGGTTCTGTGGGGGAAGGCTGGGCAGGGGTGGTGTTGTGCAGGACGCTGTGCATTTGGGGGGGGCACACTAGGCATAGTGGGTCCGGGGGGCTCTGGCCATAGGGAGTTGAGGAGAGGATGTTTGGCGGGGGGGGAGGGAGAGGGCTATCTGGCATGGCATGGGCCCACCCCCGAGGGGAAGGGGCATGCTGGCAGCACAGGGCCAGGTGGGCCACTGTGCATCTGGCAACTGCCGGTTTGTAAATAATGGCCTTGCACTGGTCTGGTAGGAGCGGGACCACCCCTGCCATGCCATGCCCATTGCCTCTGGTTGGCCCCTTGGTCTAGGGACTGACCTCCCCGTGCCATGCACCATTGCCTCCATGGGAGGCCACAAATATGTTTGTCGCTGGACCCACAAAAGATTAATCCGGCCCCGACTGCTGCCCTCCAAGCTTACATGAAATTCTTGATTCATGCAGTGATTTCTTCACAGAGGATCTTTCCTCTCAGCCCCCCAAACCTGTTTTCTCTAACTTGAGAAAGTCAATGGGCTCCTTTAAACAGAAAGAGTTTGAATCAATGGTTCTCTATTTCTATATACTAACGGATCTTACAAAAACCAAGATTAATGTAGTAGTCTTTTCTGGCCTTAAAATTTATTATCGATATAACACAGGCCATAGAATTTCACCCATTTACCACCAAAGTTCTCAATTCTTCTACCCTTGAGTTGAGCTTACTACACAAGTTACAATTTACTGTAAATACTGGGAGTCAGGCCAGGGTTTTCAGGTTTATTATTTATGAATAACTTGCTCAGTTTCATAACTGAGGCTAGAGTTTTGTCTTGGCTGCCTTGGAATCAAGGGGTAAAACCCTGACCATATTGAAATTAATGGCAGAACCCCTTCTAACTTCAATAAAACCAGAATTTCACCCAAGGGTTCCATAACTTTACGCACACGCGTGCGCGTGCACACACACACACACACACACTTCATTAATATCCAGAGACTTCTGGAACTTAACTGCACTTCCATTTATTGTTTTTTATTTATTCCTACTTATGTATGCACGAAGTGCTAAATTCTTATATATCAATAATAGCTATGTCAAATAACATGGTTATAATGGGTCGGGAAACGATTTATTGCTCCTTGTAAAAAAAACTTCAGTGAAAATAAAAAATTTGTGTTCATCAAAATTTCAATTTTCAGTGAAAAGCAGCGTGTTTTTGTTTATTCTGTTTTTGACAACCAAAAACTGAAATGAAAGAAAAAACTTTTTAGATACCAAAATTTCACCTAACCATCCAAAATTTTGCAGTTTTAAGTTGTCCCCTCCCCCCCAAAAAGTGACCAAAAAAAATTAATTGAAAACAGGAATCCATCCATTTCTACAAAATAGCCATTTTCCACTGAAATCGCTTTTTTACTGAAAACAATCTACTAGTTCTAATCATGGCATAAAAAAACAATTTCTAGGTTTTTTCCTCTGTCTCTTATAAGTGAAAGTGATGTCCTTTTTTATGGGATGTATGTTATGGATTCTACAAGTGTCAGTGTTCAGTTGGTCAGATGCTAATGCAGAAGCAAAGTCCGCTATAGAAATCTTATATTAAAATGGACTTGAAAGATATTTAGTGTACAATACCTTCATTGGCTGAGCAAAGTGAGGCCCTACACTCGACTGCGTTTCTCTGTTTGTATGGAATGCAATAACTTGAATGCTGCATGCAACCAGTTCCAAAATTTCAGGGCATGTTCTAGGCAGTAATGAGCAGAACCTTATTGATTTTGGTGAGCACTGGAAGGGAAAAATTGGTGGGGTGGGGGAATACCAACACAGAGCCCTTCGCGTCTGGCTAACAGACCCAGCAGTTTCAACCACCACTGTAATTGTGGACAGATCAAAGAACCAGTTGATGGCAGCCCTTACACCTTCCAGCAAAGCACATGCATACCACCACGTCAGCTCTGCCCATGGTCCCAATACAGTTTCAATACGTTGACACACTGAATTATTTACCTCCCAGACAGAAAAGAAATAAAGGCTTGTCTACATGGGGAGTTAGTGAGCAGCAAGCTGGTGCGCAGTAGAGTCACCCCCTGGCTTGCCGTGCACTAATTCAACATGGGGACAAGGCCCTCTGAATGATGATGGAGCGAGAAAATGGGGAGTATGGGGGAAGGAGGCACACAGAGCCTCTGGCTGGGGGAGAGAATGGGGGACCCTAGTATGATAGGGAATTGTCACAAACCAGGACTGGGCAGTCAGGCCTAGTGGTCAGAGCTGGAGTCAGATGCCAGGAACAGCACTGAAGGTCCAAGCCAGAGCCAGGAACCAAGCAGGGGAGCAGCACAGGATCAGGACTAAAGCAAGGTAAACAGAGGAGAGTTCGCAGCTGCAGGCATGTGCGTTGAGCAGCCAGAGATCAGTGGTCACTGCTGGGCTTAAGAGCGGGCTTGCTGACTTCCTTGGCCAATCAGGCAAAGTGGTCAATAAGGCAGCCCTACTATGGCTCAGCTGTGCACATAGGCACACCTGCAAGACTTCACTCCTGACTGGGAAGAGGAATGGAGGGCACACAGAATGCCTGGCATAAGGACGAAGACTGGGAGACAATGGTGGTGGAAGGGCACAGAACTCTCTGCCATGTGGTATATGGGGGTACACTGAGCCCCTGCCATTGTGGGGAGGTTGCAGGTAGTACCAGAAATAGAAAGGGATGGGAAGGTGGCAAAAGGCAGCCTGCAAGGGAATGGAAGAAAGCAAGGAGCTTGCGGGGCAATGGGGGGAATGGAATGTGCAATGAGCTCAGCCAATAGAAACAACCATGTTCACGAACCTCTAGTTTATCTGGTTTCATTAAAGATAACCTAAGGAGCTAATGCTCAGAAAGGCTGGTTTCAGACCAGGATTTGGGGTGTAGCTTTGCAGGTGTACTGGAGCCAGAGTTCAGGTTTCATTCATTCAGAGTTCATTCAGTAGTGCCAAGATCTGGTGGAAGTCTCACAAAATCAGATATTCTAGGAAGATTACAGCCACATCCAAACCAGAACCAGAAAACAAGCCCATCCAGTCTTGGATCTGCCATGGAATCGTGGACTAATGATTGATTCAGATCCAAGAATTTTAATCTAATATCCCCACCAAAATTAGAAATACTGTGACCAGAGGCTTGAGGTTTGTCTCTTCTCTAGGATTTCTATTTACATTTGCATGTATCTGCTCTTCTTTCCCAAGGATATCTATTCAATAGATAGATTTCATTTTAAAATGCTTTAAATCATTTTAAATGCAAATAAAATTCTCATCATTTACAATCCTGAACCATTCAACTACTTGTTCATTTCCAGCATGCAGGCTCCAATCCAAAACACTTAAGCATGTGCTCAACTGTAAGCAGGTGAGTAGTCCCACAAAACTCAATAGACTTCCAGTCTAGATTGACTTGGGACTACTTACCTGCTTATAGTTAAGCACATGCTTAAATGCTTTGCTGAAACGGGGTAGTCTTCAAACCCTTAAGAGCATCTTTCTATTCCTTCTTCTTGATCCCCTTTGAAAATCTCCTCAGGCTTTTCTGTTTCTAATTCCGGTTTCAACAAAGCAACATTTAATTATTTCTAAGGCCATATTTTGAAATCTTACTTTTAACATAACATGATTAAAAGATACAACATCACTTAATCAGATAGCTGAGTAGTGTCATGTTTGTGATTATATTATGGTAAGACAAATGAAAATGTTTTGTGCATCAGAGCTTGATGCACAATAACTAAGATCATTAATATTTTGTCCTAGAAGTGCATGCAATATACAAAAAAATCATAACAGAAAAACTAACTAGAAATGTGTCCAAGTTTTAATGGCTGTGAGGTAGTAATGTGTAGTGGCTCTTCAAGGCTAAAAATTCCTGGGTTCTACCTCTCCCACGGCTGAGAGAGAGAGATTAGGGAAATCACTTGATTTCCATGTGCATCAATTTACCCCACTGTAAAATAGGTATAATACGCTTTAGCCTATCTTAAGAGTTTTGTGATTAATTATCTAATTAATGTCTATAAAGCACACAGACACTCACTTAAAAAGGGTGATTGTAGCCAAAGGTTGCGCTACAGCAGTGGTTTTCAACCTGTAGCCCATGGACCCCTGGGGGTTTGCAGACTACATCTAAGATTTCCAAAGGGGTCCACACCTCCATTTGAAATTTTTAGGGGTCCTCAAATGAAAAAAGATTGAAAACCAGTCCACTGTTCTATTAGCTCCCTGCCTCTGTTTTCCCTCTCCCCTCCTCAGGGCCTTCTAAGAACTCACAGCTGTAGCTCACAAAAGCTTATGCGCAAATAAATTGGTTAGTCTCTAAGGTGCCACTAGTACTCCTGTTCTTTTCACAGTTCAAAACTAGTTCAAACACTCCCCACGAGGCGTCCCATTTATTTAGGCCACTGGGAACACACTGCCCCTGCCCGCCCCTCCCCCCACAACAACCCTAGTTCACTCTCTGACTCCCCGAGGAGTCCAAAACAACACAAAGTTGAAAATAAAACAAACTTTCACACTCTTTATCCCAGTTTCCGCTGGACTCAGCCCCTCCTTCCTGAGGGTCTGCCAACCTGCTTCCCAGTATCTTCCACCTGGAGTTTGTCCTTCTCCATAGGCCTTTCAAGTTCAGCCTTTGCAGTCTCTCTCCATGCTTGGACAGGGTCCCCCGCCCCCCAAGCCTCCCTGCCGGAAGAGCTTTCTGCCTAGCCCCTTCTCTGAGGACCCGACCATTCCATTCCCCCCCATCGCTCGCTCTCCCCCACCCTCACTTACTCGCTCACTCATTTTCACCAGGTTGGGGAGAGTCCCTTTTCAACCAGGTGTTCGGTTGAAAACTGGACACCTGGCAACCCTCCCCCTTTACTGCAGCTGCCTGCTCTTTTTACCCTGCATCACCTGATTCAACCCAGGTGTTTCTCATCCTGTAATCTGGAAATGGCTTAGCCCCAGGCTCTCCAGCCCACGGGCCAGCCACCCTGTTACAGTGATCAGTGCAAAGCGGTTGTATCAGAAACACCTTTAGCTGTTTGTAGCCATGTGTCACTATAATATTTGATTTTGATTACTGTAGGAAATATTGCAATTACATCACTGTATATTTCTTCTTTATGCTACAGTGATCATTTTACATCATTGTAATTCTTTCCAGAGCAAAAATAAATTTTTGTATTAACATAATAGCAATTGATAGAAATCCTATTTTTTTAATATATTTCAATTGTAAAATATAAACCAGCACTGGGGGTCTGGCTTAAAACTAATCTATGCCAGACAACAGAGGGTTACAATCTGAATCTCTGTTGTTTTCTCCATTGTGCCATGGTGCACCAGGGATCACTAACACTAGGTAATTTTACATGCATTTTACATGTGCTGCATTTCCGGCATGTACCGTGAGTTAAAAACAGAGGTTCAGACTTAGAGCAAGTCTGATTTCCCTACCTTTTGTCAGTTTAAGCCTGCCCCCTCCTGTTGTTTACAATTTCATTTAATTTGTGGTTTCAAATGTTATTTTACCAAAGACAGTTAAAGAAACAAAAAAGGCAAGGGAAGGGAGAACAAAAGTATGGAAGAGTATTATGGCCAAATTCTGTCCTTTCAAGGATCTGCTTGTGTAAGTGTGAAATTTTCACAGATGTCAGCAGCACTGACTTGCTGCGCTGCCCTGGCCTTTCAGATGATACACAGCAGTGGCTCCAGCTGTGAGAGGCGTTTCTCTCTAAGAATTCTTTGGAACCCAAACCAAGTATAAGCACAGCTCATTTTAAAAAGAAAATCCTGATCCTCCTAGCATGTACCCGAGCTGGACTTTATGCATGGTGAGCAGTCCCGTTGACTTCAGTGGGGCTACTCACATGCTTAAAGTATGTCATGTGTGTTTCCACGATCGGGCCCAAAGTACAGGTGTACACTCGGTACCAGAGGGCATGGCTGAGCTCCTAGTGGAGATCCCTGCCTCAGCGGCGCACCCAGCTGACTAGGTAACAAAGTTCTGCTGAAGAGGAGGGACTTGGAATGCAGGAGGGCAGGGATGCACCACAGCCTGCTTGCTGCAGAACAGTGCTTCCTGGAGCTTTAACTATTGCAGGGAAGGGGTGTTTTGGAAGAGGGGGTAATGAACAATGGAACCATGCTGAATTTCGCCATCCGGGGATGGATGCAGGACTATTACCCTGAGGCTGTATTAACAGTAGCAGGTCTACCACCACTACACAACCTGGGGGTGAGGATTTAGTTCCACACACAGTACTACCGACTTCTCAAGCACATTGACTCGGGCTGTATCTTCAGCAATAAAATCCATACAAAAATCCCATCGGCACATGGACTTCTTCCCCACTTGGAATTCTTCTTCCAAAAATAAATAGGAATTTTTTTAAGGCCTCGGACAACAGAGCCCCAGTACAGATCAGGGTCTCCAAGCACTACCATAGCAGTAATACAACAAGTATGCCACGTAATGGATTAATCACTTGTCAAATTCCATTACATTTAGGATCCTAGAAAAGCATCTAACACTGGTAAATGTCTGCATTTGTCACAAGTCCATAATTAACTAAATCACTATTCCCCCCCCGCAAAAAAATTATCCACTCCCTTTTGCAAAAATAAAAATATATAAAATATATAATAAAAAAATAATAAAAATTAAAATACTTATTTGGTTGAAACCCCTTTTCAGCTAAATTTCCTGTGTAAGCAATTTTTTTGTAATCACGTGATTTGTAAACCCATGAAGAATAAGGATCAGGACTGCGTAACAACACTACGGACTACCCCTTAAAACAATACATTCAAAAATCACTACTCCACTCCATCTCAACCATTTGTCAATACACAGACTTCAGTGATCTGTGCTTTTAGATCATATCCATATCAGCATGATAAAGTAGACTATCTTATAAATACAAGTCCTGATTTTCTTCTCATAGAAGCCAATGGCAAATCTTTCATTGAGTTTAGCTAGAGAAGGATTGATCCTATTTTGTTCATACAGAATACATACAGTATCTGGGATCCAGGTCAGGCAACATACATCTGTTTCAGAGTAAAAACAAAATATTACCCTGCAACAAATCTGCTCTGAGGCCTGGGGACAGACTTTGGCAGAGTGTGCATAAGGAGCAAAAACAGACTCTCCTCCTCATTTTCATACTTGTTACTTCTGCCAATTTCCCTTTGTGGAATTTGCATGAGACTATATTCAAGTTCATATTAAAAAAAAAAACAAACAAACAATCTTTTTTTCCCCCCAAATAGCTTTTTAGAGTAACAAATATCATCTGGTAGTCAGCATTGGCTGTAATACAATCCCCTTTACCATAAAGTGTTGAATGTCTATTTCGTTAAGAAAATACAGTAAAGCAATATCATGACTCCATCAAATAGAATCCAGACAGTACTCCGTCAAGTTACATTGAATGCCACTCATTTAAAAATAATCTTGCGGATACCGTATCAACACAGCGCCATTAGAAAATGAGTAAACCTCAAAAAACTGTAAAATGCTTTTAAAACTTCACATATTCACCACTAACAGCAGATTTTTCTTGTAACTGAAACCGACACTAATGATAGAAATATGCCTTTCTGCAATTCAAGCGGAAGAACAGAAAATGAATACTATGTCCCATGTCATCGGGGAGTCCTTTAATTCATCAAGGCATAGAGACCCAGTAGAAAAGTATTTAACCCGTGAATTCCATTGAACATATCTGTATTTTGGGTGAAATTTACCTCTGTGCAAAGGGCCAGCCCAAGGCATTAGCATCACTTATGTAAAACTGCAGGGCCTGATTCTCATTTACACTAAAGTCCACTTGCCTTAAAACGGGTAGAAGTTACATTTGCACACACTTTCAGGCACCTTTTCACTGCCAGAGCAGTGACAAGTGGCCTTAATGTAAAAGAAAGTCAGGCCTTCTGTCCTCAAAACAGGGCTTAAGTGAGACTTAAATGGTACAGAGGCCTTGTGACTGGCCCTGTCACCCCGGTGAATTTCAGCACAAACCTATACTCACACAGAGCTGACTAAGCTCCCAATTTTCTGTCCTAGCAGACAGTGAACTCATTGTAAAACCTGGGACTGATTCTCTTGGGACATGTTCAATCTCATCTCTGTGTTAGTAGTTTCAAATCCCTGGGCAGGATCCCATCGCCAGGCAGCATGATCCAATGGACACGGCCCCACAATGGGAAACCAGAGAGCTGGGTTCTAGTCATGTCACTAGCGCTGGCTCACTGGGTGACCTTGATCAAGTCATTCAAACTCTCTCTGCCCTAGGTTCACCATCAGTACAACAATAACACTTGCCTGCCTGATAGTATTTACCCATCTTTGTAAATTCTAGGGATAGAAAGCTCTGCTAATACAGCAAGCAGCCTAGAATACTACCGTACTTCTCTCTTACAGCCTGCAGTGAAGAAGACAGACTTACATTCTCTTAAACTGATGATAGATAAGAAAAAAGAAGAAGAAAACTATAAGAAAAAGATTTTGTGTAGGGTATACTGGGATACATGGAGATGTTTGCCAAGAAATCCTAATGCAGTACAGAGGTAATCTATGTAATGTTGAACAATAACAAAGCACACTTTTCTTACAGGAAGTTGGGTGTGTCTTATGGGTGTGTCTGTTGCTCACTGTAAAAGGCACTATTTAATTACTAGTATGGAAGCAATTTCAGCATAAAAGGCAGGAATGTAAATAAGACCTCCTCTTTTGAATAATTCATGTTTTTGTCGATATAAAAATATAATAAGTTCACTACAGGTGTAAGTATTTCTTTACTTAGGTTTTTAATGGTGCAACCCATTCTCTTAGATCTATGTGCTACCTTTGCTCTGTTCATCCATCTCCCCTGGATATCTATGGAAATGCTGCACACCAACTGAGCGTGATATATGACCTACTTTATACAATTTAAATAAGACTAAGGCTTCTTACTGAATAGTCAAGATGTTGGCTAAGTTTTTTTTAAAAGTCAGTGATTTGGGGTACCCAACTTAAAACACCTGTAAAGGGCCCCAGTTTCCAGATGCCAGGTGCTCATCCATTTCTCAATATCAAACATCCTTAATGTGTTTCAAGTTGGGCTCCTAAAATTACTTTTCACTTTTGAAAATCGTGGCCATTAGTCTTTGTTTTTAATTAAGATTTTTACCAGGCTGCATATAATCTGGAACTTTTCTTTAATCAGCCAACCAGATTTCAAAACATCTGTACTGTAAGAACAAACAGATACCATAATAAAGTCACTCTGATCATAAACAAAGTAATAAGTAACATACTGACAGAAAATACAAACATTATTTATCAATGAATGTCAGCTTTTCAATTAGATAAAGCACAATTTGGAATTGCTGATGAACAGCAAGAGATTTTGTGTGTGCAATTTAGGATCCATAAACTGCAAATTTATGTGGGCATATGTCAGTATTTAAATCTTCTATGAAAGAAACATACGACTTGTTAGCGGAAATAAAGTGCATTTTCTTTACCTTGGCAATTCAAAGATTGCAAAACTATTGTAGCAAGACAACTATTCTGTCAGGAAAGCAGTAGTATTTGGAATGGGTCCAGACCAGACAGATGGCATGGCAAAGGGGTTCAGTGAGACTTTCAATATCTGGGAAGTTTGATTCTTCCAAGAAGGTAATGTAACGTTTTAAGGCCAACATACAAGTCAATATCCTGAGCCTCTGAAACTGCTAAAATATGTAGAAAGGAATAATAGGGATGAAAACATTTTTCTAAATTGATTCAGACAACTGTGTTATTGAGAAAGGTTAAAGAAATTTAGCATCAAAACATATGAACTCTTAATATGTGATCTAAATTCTTTTGTGTGCTTTGCAAATGAGCACGTACAAAAATCAGTGCCTCGTATCTTCTCCAACCTTTAAGATAAATTGTTTGAAACTGAGATAATAGGTGCTTCTTGATCTTTTTAGGATCTCTATTATCTTCTGGATCTTTGGATTTTATACCTGTGGTAAAAATGTTAAAAGATATGTAGTACAGCAAAGCGACAGATACAAGGGTATGTATCTGTATGTCACTTTGCTGTATGTCATGTAGCCCTGCACACAGTAACTGAGACACAAACATACATGCATAATACTATTATTCTCATTGGTCTATGCAATGTAATGGGGTATATAAAGAACCAAATATCGCATGGCAGGTAGAGCTGCAGCATGTGTCTGCTGATACAGGGCAAGCTGGCAGTGGGTAGGCACTACTGAAACCAATTATCCTGTGCAAAGCAATGGGAACCATTAAGAGATGAGACATTTCAGGGACGTACTTTCCGAGGGCCTGCTTCTGCAAACACGGACAAGCAAAGTCATGCCTGTGCATAAATGTTTGCAGGATTGGGCCCTAACTCAGCTCAGATGGCCCCTCGGAATAGGGACCCTGATTCCAACTGTGCAAGTCATTTTAGTTTGGGGATTATATTGCACAATTATTTTCATCTGTGCTTTGAGGGTAAAAAATAAAAAGATCAAAGAGAGACATATTGTATGAAACACAGACTTTGTTGTTTAGTTGCCCAGTGATGTAGAACCGGTGAGCTGGCCACACATGGCTAAAACAATTAAGAAAACTTCACAGTACTAATGCTATAATCCTGGAAAATGAAGTTACTGCTGCTAGGAGCCAATGGTACGTTTAGTTCAGTTTCAACCAAAAACATCAATCTCATCAAGTTGGTAATTTGGCACATTTCCTATTCAAATCAAGCCAATTCATCCCTTTCATGGTTTATTATTTTACTATTATGAAAGTTCCAAAGCAGACTGCAAGTTCTTTTGAAGTGATATTTTACCTGAAATAAGTTTTCCTTTTGGATTTGCCAAAACTCTGTTTCTGTAGGTCCAGAGGTTTCTCCATGTAAAATCATTTGTGCCGAATCTTGTCTTAAAACATCAGATATCTGATGAGTCCACTGGATTACCATAATATCAATAGAATATAGTGTGGTGGTTTCAATGGAAAGTGACCTGGAACAAAAATACCAGATTTTCACCATTCATAATGAAAACAAACAACGATTTCACATTATTTTCTATTAAACAGTTTGGATTTCATTCCTCCTATTACATCATCATAAAACTGAAAAATGTGTTTGTATTATTAACAGTATACCATGAATTCTCACTCTAAAAGATACATAACAGATCTAACATATTTCACATATTAAATAAGCCAAGTTACAAAAACAGCAGCTCACCCCCAAAAAGGAAATTTAACTCACACAGTGAACTTTGGATCCACATTTTAAAAAAGAAAAACTATTGTTCAATGGTTCAGTGTTTAGACCCAGAGCTTTGGTTATGGCCTATAAACAGTAGCCAGTTCTCAGCAGGGTGGATTAATTTAAATCAGCAAGCAGGAAACCTTGATTTGTCTCATTAGCTGATAACTATTAAAACATGTTGATTTGCAACTAAACATAGCCTTTACACTCATGACTTGCCTACAGGAACAAAGCTGGGATGTGTACCCCAGCACTAGCCTGCCAGGGCCTAACTACCTGTATGAACTGGCTGGTACATTAACAGTTTGTTAATGTGCTTTGATCTAGTCCTTTAAACCAAAGTGCAATAACAAACTGTTAGTGCGTGTCAATAGGGTTCACATGGATAGTCTGCAGCAGGCTAGTGCATGGTAGATTCACAACACACTTGCTACAGATTAAAAATTTGTGTAGACAAGCCCTAAATTTACTGCTCTGTTTTGCTAACCAGGAGGACACACTATAAGTATACACTTACGGAAGCAATTATATAGTTTAACTTACATTTACTCAGGTTCTTAATTTTTACATTTTTGTTAGAAAATGGTGAATGATACAGTTCTTATTTACTACATGAACTTTTTTTTTCCACGCTCTATTTATGTGGAAATTCAAATTCAATTAAAATGCAAAAGACAGCATTTTTTATTAAATAAAACTACCTTAAAAATATTGGGTACATAAGCTTTTTTCCTTATCAAAACATATTGTGCATTTAAAACTAACTGATGTATTAAACAAAGGAATTATCATCTGTAGTTAGTAAATTGAACTGATTGGTTCTGTTCCCTATGCCCTTCAAGATTTTAGAACTCACCCTTTCATACCTAGCTTTTATTCATAGAAGAAGAGGAAAACAAGCTGCTTTTTCAACTCCCAGTTGGTTTCTTAACTTTGAATGAAATAGTCATTGGCCCAAACTAGTTAAACAGAAATGAAGAAAATATTCTCGCTGCTCCTACAGAAGAGGCTACTCCTGTCAAATGTTGGTTGAGCTCTTCAACAAACAAGTCTGGTTCCAGGTGCTTAGCCAGTGACTTTCACCAGTTTAGTGATTTGACTTTCTTTAAAACTTGGCAACAAACTTGTATTGCTTAATATTATTTTTGTATTTAATTTAAATGATCTTAATAGGTAAGTTCATGCCTTAACACAGGCCTTCAGTTTCAAAATTAATTTGAAATAGTTTTATTTTTTGAAAAATAAACCTGTACTTCATTTAAATAAAAAAAAATAAAATTTAACAAAAACAATTTTTTAAAAAATAGAATCAATTTTTATCCACCCTGGTTCCAGAGAACTGTCTCAGCAGTCCCTCAGTGCTAAGGAGAGAAACTCCATCCCACCCTTGCTCCCCTCACTTTCTTGTCTTCCTGAGACTGTTTTCTCTTCCTCAGAGCAAATCCTCTGCTTCACTTACTATCTTTGGTACCGAGTGAGAACTAAAGCCTTCAAATGGGCCTAAAGCCCCACAGTCCTTTTCCTCTTCAGAGCCAGGAGAAAGTAAAGCTTTTAAACAAGCTAGTAAACAAAAGCAGTCTCAAAAGAACCACAGAGGCTGATCCAGAACTTCTAGTCAATGGAAAGACTCCTGTTCACTTCAGTGGGCTTTGGATTAGGCCCCCAGTTTTAAAGGAAAAACAAACTTATGCTGAAGTTAGTGGTGTTACCCCACCAGGAAGCACAGTTCTCCAGTCCCACCACTGAGTTACTTAGCCATTCCCAGATCCCTGCTGCTAGTTTGCACTGTCTCTCCAGGCTGGGTTTCCTATAAGCCTAACACACTACAGCTGTTTCAGTCCCACTGGTTAACCCTTGCCTCCCCATATAGAACTGAGCCCTGGGGCTTTCTAAAGCCAATTACTCTCCTGCCTGCACCACCCAGGATGCATACAGATCAAATACCCCTATCACAGCACCACATGAGAAAAAGGTGAATCATTAGATGGCTAAGTTATAAAGAACAAACAACAATTGGTCCTAATTTGGAGCCCTGTTCCTCTAGCTCACACATAGGAAGACTGATGATGAACAAGATAAAAATAATGAGGGCCGATCTGAGTTTTAATAGTTTATAACCATCAGGTATTTTAATTCCAATTGTAAAATAAAACTAGATCATAAACAGTTTAACATCTATTTTAACTTTATCTTTGAGGAAAGAGGTTAGCATTCGTTATGCAAAATTTAAAAAATCATCAGCCCCTTATTACTACTTTATATTAAAAATACCCTCTTAGCATAATTCTAATACCTATTTACACTGAAATAGCAGCAGCAGCATTGTCATTGCCATCTTGAAACATGGTTTGTACATCATTAAGAGACTAAATCCAGGAAAAAGAACTACAGTTTCTTTATTTAAAAAAGCTGTCTTTGGCTTATTTAAAAAAAGTTAGTATAATGAGAATTTTGCGCATATAGTCTTGTCATATGCTTGTTTTATTATGTGAATCTGCAATTTGTACAAATTATCACACACACAAAGCATACTTACACATCGGTTTCATCAAGGGTTTCTTTATATGTATGCAGGGGGAAGTAAGTTCTTCCTTCTACAAGTCCTCGCACAACAAAAACTTTGCTTATCAGCCATTCAAATGCTTCCTTACATCCTCCAACATTATTCTTACCCAACCATTGGAATTGTTTGGGTTGGAAAGAATGGTAACCAGGACCTGCCAACAAGTTTAAGTGAATCAAAGACGAGGTGCTGAAATTAGAATCTGAGGAGAAAAAAAAAATATTTTCAGTATGAAAAACAAACAAACCAAATAAGTCAGTAATGACAGTTTTTAAAACAAGAGAAAAAATGATAATGCATTTATTAAAACCTCTAATTTAGGTGTTTACATAATTATGAATTTGATGACATATTTATATTCTTTATGGTCCGATTGCTTTGTGATAGTGTATATGCTCAATATTTTACAAATCTATTAGCTGCTGTATTTTACCATGTAGGGCTTTTTTTTAAAAAAAAAACTATCTGAAAGCTCTTGTCAAAAGTGAAGAGTCAGTTTTCACTGTCAGTAAAATATTTGCTTCGTGAGGACATCCATTTGCTCAGATGTAGTTAATTTTGGCAAGATACCCCTTACAAGAAATCGCTGACTCAACATTCTTTACAACAACCTATTTTTATTTCATGACAGACAATTCCCAGGGATTTGAGAAGCTCCACTATATGGATTTGAGCACCCAACCCTTTGCCAATGACTTCAATAAGAGGAGGGCCTAACATATTTGGATCCACCCCTGCAGCCCTTGAATCCACATTAAACTCCTTGGGAAGGGAATGGAAGAAGAAGGGATATTGGATGCCTAAGGAACAGAACAGCAGGCCCCGTAGAAATCATCATCATTTCAGTTTTGAGTGTTATGCTGTTTGTGTAAAGTAATATCTATTTTTTAAAAAATCTGCTAAGAACTTATTCTGTTATTTACATATTACTTCTAAGAGCAACCTCAGTCTTGGAATGTGGAAAAATATGATTAGCACATATTTGTAACAAAGTTCATATGCATCAATTATATATATTTAAACATGAAAAAGAGTGTACTTAAATACAGATAGAAGACTAGTTGCCCAAAATATGCAGAAGTTGCTTTTGACTTCAGAAAATTAGACATTTTGTAACTGTGAAAATTGTACGTGGTATGGGGTTGGTAGGCCCTAAAGATTTCTTGCATTCACTGGGACCTCATCCCCAGAGTGCAGGGCTTCAGATGGGCTCAGCATGTGGAGAACTCAAGAAAAGGAATTTTAAAACATCATTTAAATAAAACTGTCATTGATAAAAACTAAGCTATAATTGGCCTAAAAATAAACACCAACATCATAGCTCAGGCCCCATTAATTTGGTTTATGCCACACTAACTTCCCAGTGTAGACAAGCCCTTTCTCCCGGTTTCAAAAGTGACTGAGGCACTTTTGAAAATTTTACCATATATGCTAGTCTTATTAATGGTTTCTGATCCTGCATCCCTTCTTTATGCAGGAGAGAAAGCATTTCACAAGATCACTGGGTTTAAGGCCAACTGAGAAAAATCTTAGCAGTAAAGGTATGACTGGATCTATAGAAAGATCAGTTGGTCTCTCTGACCAATCTTTAGGCTCTTAAGTGCCTGAAGTCACTTTTGAAAATGGAACATAAGCTCCTAAATCACTTAGTGCTTTTTGATAATTTTACCTACCTTGTCAATTGATGTGAGCTATGTATTTCCATGTTGCTCCTAACTCTTTAAGTGAAATAAGAGGAAAGAGGAGAGGCTAATGCAGAATCCTTGCCTACTCTATCTTTGGAAATAAACACATCTGCTCTCTCCCTGTTGGTTTGCAATGTACATGCTGCAGTGTGCATCTATCCAGAACCTTAGTTTTGCTCCTAATCCTACCCTGCCTTCTCAGATAATCCCATTTGAAACAGTCAAAAACTTCTTTGCACTTGAGGGCCACATACTAGACTACCCTCGTGACAGGAACAAATGGATCACCTCCAGGAATCTCAGTGTTGTCAGTCATCCGTCACCCCTACAGAAAGCCAGTCTGGCCCATTTACCATCTGAAGTCACAGGTACCCTAGCCTACAAGCTAGGACATTTTACTTACAGTATGTTAAGGAAAATTGGGTCTGTAAGTGTCATGTTCCACTTCATGTTTGTCAAGTTTACAAATGTTTTATGTATTAGTTTCCCCAATATGAGAGCCATTTGCTATCTAATATACTAGAGAATAATGCACATTTTCAGGTAGGGTATCTAGGGGTACTCTCAGAAAACACTGACTGAGCTAAATGCTTTTCCCCACTGGCATCTTTTAGATGATTTCTGATTTCTTCTGATTCAAATGGCTAAAAATGGTGATTTGGGCAGCTGGAAGCTTGGGCATTTATGCTTCATTATATATATTTTGTCAACTGGAACAGGGTTTTTTTGTTTGTTTTGATATAAAGATGGATATAGAGGACTTCAAAAATACCTTACAAATATATTTTGTTGTAAATGTAAATATCACTCATTGTATCCCTAATAACCAAGATAGTCTGTTTCTCTTACAATTCTAAATTTTTGCCAATGATCTGGGGGCTTTATTTCCCCCTCATATACATTTTCATTAGGCCTGAGGAGGGCACCTCCTATCTTTCCTGACTGACTCATGTTTAATTGGCCTCTAAGGTAGTATGCTGCTTGAGGGTTCTTTCAGAATCTGTTTCTCTGCTGTTTTGCCAAGTTTTTTTTTTTTATTTCATCTAATAATTTGTGGCCTGTCGGCTTCCCCTTCCCTTTCACGGCCAAAGACAAAGCTGATAAGTTTGTCTTTCATTATATTTTTATAATCATCTCACCAACAGTGTCTTTAGAATCTCCATTATCCAGGGAACATACCACCCTCTTTTTTCACAGGCTAATACGAGAATATCTTCACATATCATGTAGTCACAAGATTTTCTGAACTTCACCATAAGCCCAGTCTGACAGAGTCATCATTACAGGTTCATGGGCTGACCAAACTATTTAATCTAGATAAGGGATGAAACTTCTCTCCAGGAATTCACTACCTCTTGTAATATTCCCATTCAGTATGAATAACCACCTGAGCATCTCTCAGAGTTATCTTATGGAGTGTTCAGTAGAGGATTTGAACCACTTTTTCCATAATTTTTTTGCTCTTGGCAAAAGCTTTTCTCTTTCATTGTCTCCCTACTGCCAATAGAGCAAGCTGCCCCATATTTATTATGATTACCACAAAATAAACCAGTTTTTCTTCCTTCAGTCTTTCAGGGAAGACTACAAAGCTAAAATTATTTCTTTTAAGACAATCACCATCATACAAGAGTCTTGTTGACATTATGCCAATTTGTGTTTTATTTCTGTCTTCATGATGTACTGTGTAATCACTGTACCGTACAATTGAGAGAGGCATTCCTCCCCTGATTCTACTCAGTTCTTGATCTAGTATTTGTCATCAGAATATAAACACATGTCTGCAATCTCTGTAGATATGCTTTTAAGGTATTAGAAATAGCCTTATTAGCAGAAGTGCCTGACTGGTAGTTTTCTTTGCAGAAGCTGGGATTACTTCATCCAATATTTCTTTTTGTCACATTTCCGACACTAAATTTTAATGACCGCTGAAAGTCAGATATCTTTCTGCATGGATCACAATATTTGAAGAAATTAATATTTCATATTGTTGGAATAATGTGGGATATGAGCTTCCCCTGGGCCCGATTCTGATCTGCCACTGATGTTCCTTCTGATTTACAGTGTCTAAGGGTTCGGACTCACCCGGCAGTGCCTCTGGGTGCCACAACTGGGCCCTGATTGGGGCGTGGCCCAGCTGCGGCTACTTCCCCAATTAGCCCAGCTTCTAGCCCACAGCCCCAGCCCTCTCCAAGGGTTGGCTTTTCAGCCCTTCAGGGCAGGAGGGGTGACCACCCCGCTACACCTCCCCATCAAAACCCCCTCTCCTGAGGGAAGGGGGGGCCTCATGGCCTGGGCTCCCCGACGTTAGCCCTCCGTGGTCGCCCCTCCAGGCTCGCGCTTCTCTTCTCTGCGGCCTCCCAGGCTCGGGACATCTCCCAGACCTGGGTCTCCGCCCTCTGGAGGGCCCATTCTGCGGCCTCCAGCTGCACCCATAGGCTCTGGCCCTCTTCTTTCAGAGTCTGGGTCCCCACTGTTCTCTGCTCCACCACGGCCTGGGTCCCCACAGTCTCATCCTCTCATGACCTGGGTCCTGACCTCTTGGCGGCCCCACTCAGTCTGGGTCTCCGCATTGGCGACCGGCTCCACGCTGGTCTGGATCCCGACCTCCTTTGGGTCACAGTCACTCATGGGCCTCCTGGAGTCCCTGCAGGTCATCTGCCCCCTTCCATTGGGACACTGACCCCGGGGCCCAGCCTGGGATGGCACCTGGGGTCTTCGCATAATAAACCCCAGCGTACCCGGCATCCATCGTCCCCTTTTTCTCCACCTTCTAGTCCCTGGGCAACAGTCCCGCTGTCCTCACTCTGCCCCTTGTATCGGGGGAAGACCGCCTATACCCACATTCTCCACCACTCTGTAAGCATTCGCACACTCACCCGGTGGCGCCTCCTGCTGGTCATCCTTGGGAATTTGCTCACCAGCCTCCGGAGCGCTCTCTGCCGTCTAGTGATCTGCCTGTCACTGGCTCCCGTGTCCCGTCTGGACCCGGTGCCCTTTTGTCTGGGATGCTGCCCCTCTGGCAGTAACCCCTCAGTCTCGGGGTCTCCCCACCCAGGGGAACCCCCCACCCACTATCCCCACTTCACCTCAGTCTTGGCTACTGCCAGTCCTCACTTAGCCCCGTCCCTGGGCAGACTGCAGTGTATCAGCCACTCATCACACGTGAAGGGTTTTGGACCTGCTGCCTCTGCTTACCCATGGGCTGCCCCCTGCAACCCCAGTACCTATTTGGCCTTACTCTAGGCCTGCAGCCTGGGGGGTTTCCAGGCCAGAGCTCCCCAGCCCCTCTAGCCTTCCCCCAGCCCTACTCTACCTCAGGTACTCTCTCAAGCTCCCCAGCAGCCAGGCCCTTCTCCCTCTAAAGGCAGAGAGAGTGTAAGTACTCCTGGCTGCCCTGGCCGCCTTTTACAGGCCAGCTAGGGGCGTGGCCCAGCTGCGCCTAATTCCCCAACCAGCCCAGCTTCTAGCCCACAGCCCCAGCCCTCTCCAAGGGCTGGCTTTTCAGCCCTTCAGGGCAGGAGCGGGTGACCACCCCCCTACACAGTGGCATCAGTCAGATCAGAAGCCTAAACTACCTTAATCTTGTGATGCTCCAGCATTCAAAATCCATTTTAAAAGAAACAAACATCTTGCCCAGATTACAACGAATTTTTGCACTATTGTAACAGTCTGTGTTGAGGGGATTCTACAATAAATCAGTGTATTACTGTACAACATTCCTGCCCACTTTAGGAATTAAAACTTGCACTGAAAGACTTAAAACAGTACATGTTGCATCTTCTACTTTTGGTGGGGCAAAAGAGAAGAATGAGAGAGGAGGAAAGGAGAAAAGAAAGAGGAAGAGGAGAAGGGAAAAAAGGGAGCAGAAGGAAAAAATGAAATGCTAAGAGGAGAAAAAAATGGGAGCGGATAGTGACAGATCTGCTTTAGGGTCAGGTGAGGCGGAGCCTAATTCATTAGAAAACCAGTCTCAAACATTAACACTGAAGTAAACATTTTGCATGAAATCCTGCCCCCATTGAAATCAATGGCAAAACTCACATTAGCTTCATTAGGGCTAGGATTCCACCCCTATTTTAAAAAAAACGTTACAGGACAAGCATTTAAGGCCTCCTTAAATGTATTTTCTTAAGCCTCCCCTCAAGCAGAGGGAAGAAGAGAAGAAAAGTCGGATGAAAGGAATGAAAGAAACCAGTTTCATGCAAAAGTGGGTTCATCACTACCTGGCTGAAGAGAATGGTGACTTGTTCAAGAAGCTGGTAAGAGACAGCCTCTAACTCAGTCTCCTCCTTGTAAGCAGTCTGGGATATCCACATCATCTTCGGTTTCTGCAACGTGTACAAAACTTCAGTTTTCCAAGAAATGGCAGTCTAGGGTGATAAATAACAATCTTTTGCACTTGTATAGCTGCTTCTATCGGAGACCCCAGACACGGGGGACGGAAGAAGCCAAAGTATTGGGGGAGGGGGAATGTGGGGTCCCCCCACAACTCCTTGGGCCCACAACTGTGCCTGAGAGATATACCACACACACACACCCCCGCTGGGGGGGAGGGAGGAGTGGGGAGGCATCAAGACTTACATGCCGCTTCCCCTGCTGCGCACCACAAGGACTTGGGAGAAAACTGAAAAAAGAAGCCAGCCAGAGACATCAGCTGGTAGGGGCAGAGGCAGCCAAAGTATATTACTGGTTCTTGGAGAACTTTCCCAAGTTTTGACTGGACTTTCTCTGGCCTGTGCTGATTGCTCCAACCCTGCTCCTCCCTCACAATCTCTTCACCACAGCATCACTTCACACCTGCCCTTCTAACAATCTTCTCCCCTTCCACCATGTCCCCACTCCCTTCCTTTTTCTTTCCCTTTTAGCGTATCCCCTCCTACCTATACCCACCCAGAGAGACAATTGTGGAATTCACATGATGTTTGCTACCATCACATTATTCACTCTGCAGGTGTGTTCCACCCCGTGTCTGTCGTCTTCATTTAGATTGTAAGCTCTTTGGGGCAGGGACCTCTCTCTTTGATCTGTGTTAGTATAGCACCTAGTACAACAGGGACCCAGTCCATGACTAGGGCTTCCAGCTGCTACAATAATACAAATAATAATTAATAATAAAGTACTTTCACAAATACTTAAGAAAACCTCACAACACACAAGCCTCACCCTCTGCAAAATAACACCCCCATTCCTAAGCCTGTTTGTAAAATAGCAGAAATTGACAGAAATTGTAACTCTCCCATAACTGTGTGAAAATCCACACAAACGAAAGGATAACTCATTAATTAATAGACTGTGCAGAGGAAACAGTGAAACTGACTGTGCATACATTGTCAAATGCATAATGTAAACAAACTGACAACAACAGAAATGTTTGTTCTCTCTGGTCTTTTTTTAGTTATAGTTATCTCAAGTGTATCTTATACTGATAGCTGGTTAAAAAAATTTCAGAGAAGTATGACTTAAGTTGAAGGTGTCTCTAAGACACTGAAACCTATGCACTTTTATAAAGAAAGGTATGAATGCACAGACAAGCTAACTCTGATTTTTCAATATTTTACATTGCATAAGTTCCATATGCAATTTGCAAGCTTTAACTAATAACTAATGTCTAACCCTTTTCTTTTTTTAACTTGGTCAAAATCCTCAAGAACTATTTCCATGCTAGGGCGCCAGTCCTGTAATTTGCAGTTCACGCTTTGCAGAATTGGAGGCGGAGTTTCAAAATTCAGCTTTTTCAGAGTTGTCTGAAAACTAGTGTCGTTCTTGAAAGCAAAATTATTAAGTGCACAAAATAAAGCTCATTCCCCCTCATTATTCTTGCAGTAAAATAGTGCCCCATTACTATTGCCACGTAGTAAAATTGTGCATTATCACTGAACTAAACCCATGAAAAACTGGTTTTATAAAAATACAGTGTATCTTGATTTTTATGAGAAAATGTAGCATAAAGAGAATGGGAACTTTTCCTAATTGTGTATGGATTGGTTATATATTCCAATTATATATGCACTAAAGATACTTACATGGGAGTTTCATCAAGGTTTTCTGTATATGTGGAGAAGAATAAGCATGGTTTTCCTGCTATCAATCCATGCACCACAAGTTTTTTTTTTTTTTTTTTTTTTTTTTACTTTTTAGCTTTTCAACATCCTTTTATACATCCCCCAACATTCTCCTTGGCCAACCCTTGTAATTGCAATGTAACCGTATGGGAAAGAATGGTAACCAGAACCTACAAACAAGCAGGGGACACACTCTCTCTAACAAACTAAACACTTCCCTTCATATTTTTCACAAAGAAATTCACATTTGGAGCAAAGAAAGCATCATAAGATTCAGCCCAAGGGAATATTTTTCAGAAAGCGATGAGTGAGTGAAAATAGGGATTACAAAAATTGCTCCCATTTTGTGAGTTTAACTATAGCATCATTTTGTTAAATTGGGGACTGGATGAAACCTCACTGAAGCTGGTGGGTGTAATAGCTGCCCTTCATTCCAGATAAATGTAAGAAGCAGTTTAGCACCTGTTGGATAGCTGAAACAGTGGGAGCTGCTCCCCAAAACCTAGGCCACATGCAAGGCCAGTCAGGACTCAGCAGCTGAGTTGTGTGGATGAAGGGTTTCCACTGTGGGCTGAATGCAAACACAAAGGGCGGTGTATTGTTTTGGCAGAGGTGCATTGTGTACATGTGCAGAAGCAGACAGAGGAGGCAGCAGAAAGCCAAAGACAGCCAGAGAAGCTCTTGTAGCAGGATTTAGAGAAAAAGCTGACAGAGGGAGGTTTTTGGGTAGAGTGCCCGCTGGAAAAAGAGTCTTGGAATATTGAGCAAAGAAACTCCCTCCTGAGTCCTACTTCATGCAAGGAGACAGGATTTTGTACCTTCTTTGTAAATAAATAGGATTGCATCAAAGAAATACCTGACTTTATCATCCAGCTCTTCTTTTAACACAAACAATGCACAAATATTGGCTAACTACCTGAGTCAAAAAGAGTAACGTGCCTAACAAATGCCAAAATGAGCACACAAACCCCTCCCTTATTTGATCTGTGAAATCCTGCCTCCTCTGAAGTCAATGAAAGAGGGTCGGGATTTCACACTCAGATGCCTATTGCACAGCATTGGTATCTTCCCATCACCTGCACACAGGTTGCCCCAGCTCCAGTGACAGTGATGAGGAAATCATTACCCAGGAAATCCAGGAGGAGCCTTTGTATTTTCTTCAGCCGAGATAAAGCAATTCCATTTCTCCGCCTTCAGTCTGAGGGCCTTCAAGGCTTCCTCCTGTCCTGTAAATAGTCTGTGCACTTGAGTTAGCATTGGTGGTGGTGGCACTGGCTTTCTCCAGCGTAGCATTTGAAAGGTGTTTGAGCCCCTGTGCCCTGTGGAGCCCACCATGCTGCACTGTTGTAGCTGGTGCCTGCCTCGAGTGGGAGCTGAGAACATTCATATGATGCAGTAGGACACAACTCTCCTTCCTTTTCAGGGTCAGCCAAAGCAGCAGGCACTCTGACTTCCACGCAATGCACAGTGGCTACACTAGCCTTCGGCATTTGGAGAAGGGGTGGCTGCAAGCATTTTGCAGAGAGTTGAAAGAGAGACAGGGAGGATTGCTGGCTGGCAATACTTTGCCACAGTAACTACAGCTCTGATGCTGCTGTTCAAGCTCCTTGAAAAAGGATTGAGCACCTCCCTCACCCTGCCATCAGTGTCACCTGCTCCTAGGAACTGACAGCAGTAAATTGAGCTTCCTGTGTCTGAGCATACAATGACAGTTGAGTAACATGACACCTGTCTCGAACTGCACCCTAAGAAAGGCAGTTCCCTTAGGTAGCACTGCATTTTCTTTCATTATTATTACTACAAATAACACCTATGTTTGTGCAAGTCATGGAGAGACTTTATGAACAGTAATGCTGGTTAGGTGTGTGTTGGGTTTTTTTTACATTGACAAAGGCCTTGGTGTAGACAATCATACCAGCAAAAAAGTGCTTTTGTTGGCATAGCTTATTTTTTTCAGGGAATTGCTTTGAGCTATACCAGCAAAAGAACTCTTTTGCCAGCATAAACTGCAACTGTGTTAGGAGCGTTTGCTGGTATAGCTATACGAGTATAGCAAACCCTTTCTAGTGTAGACAAGGCCTCAGTAATTCTTGTCAGATCTTCACAGACAAAAGGAGAACCAGGTTGTGGGGTAAAGGCGTCATGTCTTACAAGAGGACAATTATATCAATTATAGAGCACTATTAAGTACTAAAAACCACATTCAGTTACATTTTCTGACACAAATGTTAGTGAGTGATAGTCTTAAAGCTTAGGAGAAAACCCAGGCAATGCATGAAGCAGTTATCATAAGTCTTGTACAACAAGGAATGTCTGACTAATTAGATCAGTACTGTCATCTTAAATCCAACAAAGAACCCCATGAAACTCAAGCTGGGACAGACATTGTTCCCTTGCCTCCTGCTGTTAAGAAATAAGAGGGAAAATCGTAGAGAGTAGATAAGGATACACTGTTAGCTAGAAAGGCACTTCAATACCACAGGGTTGAGCACAGTATAAGAACCTAAATAGGATATAATAGACAGCTGTGAAAGAAATAATCTCTCCAAGAAATACTCATAGTTAGCTCTTATACAGCACTTTGTGTGTGTTCATAGATCTCAAAGCCATTTACAAAGGAAAGTATCATTTCTACTTTACAGGTGGGGAAACTGAGGCAGAGAGGCACAGAGATTTGTCTAAGGTCACACACACAGGGCGGATAAAAATCAATGATTTAAAAAAAACTGGATTTTTTTTAATTTAAATCGGATTTTTTTTGGTAAAATGCTTTTTGAGGAAAAAACCTATCTAAAGATAGTTTTAATTGTTCCCTCTCAGGAGGCAGCTGCCTGACATGGACATCTAGCAATCATCCCTCCATAATGCCAACTATAATAAACTTCAGAGCTAAGAGTGAACCATTCAAGAAATGTGTGTTTGCTGATGATGTTTTAAAGAAAGTCACACCAGTGAACTGGTGGAGTCACTTAAAGCAGTTGGATTCAGAGACTGTTGAAGTGATAATCTCACTTTTAATAGCAGTAGCTTCTTCTGCCAGTGTAGAAAGTATAGTTTCTTCCTTTGGACTAATTCATTCCAAATTGAGAAATCGTTTGGGACTGAAAAAGCAGGGAAGCTTGTTTTTCTTTTCCAGATTATGAACAAACAGGAAAATAAAGGTGAAGACGAGTGAGTTAGCTGCAGAAGCCAATATTTTAAGTTTCTCATGTTGACCTGGCTGACATAGTCGATTTAATTTTTGGTGGGGTTTTTTTTTTAATATTTCATTTAACTATTTTAGTTAAAAACAATTTTAACAAAAACCTAATTTTAAAAAACTTGAATGTTTAACTAAATTCAAAAATTCATATGCTTGTTTTGTTAAAATATTATGTTTGCTGTTGAAGAAAAAAATCCAGAATACATAATGTTGTGTTTTAGTTAAATAAAACAGTTTAAATGTCTGTCTGGCGATGTTCTCCTACTAATACAGCATGTCAAGAAAATCCTCCAAATATTAATGATTAACCTATTGAATTGGAGATAGTTCGCCTCCCAATGACTTCATAAATATCTGCTTCAATTACCTTTGGTAAATGAAATAACCAAACAATCATTCATTTTCCGATACAGCTGTAAAACTAATCTGAAAAGTTTTCAAAATAAATCACTTTAAAAATGTATAGTGTGTACTTCTAAAAATGAAACCTACATCTTTCTCTGAGTTGTGAAGAATAAGTATTAAGGTTATAACAACCAACAAGAATGCATTTTTATGTAGAAATCCATGATTATTTCAAGTCTTCCTGACTAGTTATTTAAATTATGATTTAAATAATGAAATAAATCAATTTGATTTAAATCAAATCCACCCTGCACAGAAATTCAAGGGCACAGTCCAGAGTAGAATTCATATGTCCTGACTCCCAGTGCTCTGTCCAAGCCACTGGTCCAAGATTGTTTGTGTCCTCCACAGCTCCTTTATAATGTATAGAAAGTCCTCACCCCACACAGCTTACAAACAAGGGTGGGAGAAAGAAAGCCTTATTATTGGTCAAGAGGCTCTTAAAGGTTGGGGAGACACCAATGTGTTTAAATGCAGAGGTCAAGATGCCAGAGGGGAGAGATTGATTGAGGATGATGCAGAAAACTAGGGATGGGATTAGGGAAGGGAGATCACAGTTAAACATCATTACCTGAACTCTAAAATCAGAATGTTTATTTTTTATACCTATAGTTAACATTGATTTCTATTTTATACAGCTCTATATAAACAGTAATAAATAAAATGAAAGGGGGAAAAATTGAATAAAATAAAATCAAACCATTATTACCCTACTTTATTTTAAATACTTTTCATAGTCATTCATTCCTTTGAAAGCTCTAATACTTCAAGGATGGCTGAAAACAAACATGTACCGTGTATTTACTGGCTCTCAAGGATGAGTAAATACATAATTGAGTATTCTGAAAGAATAAAATTAGCATTAGTTCTCTGACTGAAAATGGGGCCATTTCAATCCCTTTGGTAAATAGTTAAGTAATCTTTTAAAAAGAAAGGTAGCAGCAAGACCAAAATGACTCTGCACAAATATGTAGTCATACAATTTCAAAAGGCGTATTATTTACAGAAAGGCCTTGAAAGGCTCCTTTAGAGCTAATCCTAACTATTAATTATGTATTTAGGACACGTTACCTACAGTAAAAATTCTTATAAAAATATATGGAAAAATGTACTATGCAACATGGTAGTTAATTATTAAACCACAATGTGTCTGGCATTTCATTGTTATTTTAAAGTATCAAAAGCAGTTGGACTGTATCACTTGCCATATTTTTTTCACTGGGTAGAAACCAAAAACATATTAATGCATCTTATGGAAGAATCTACTTAATATCAAAGCATAACTGATAACTATCTGCACAATGACATATGAACCTTCAAACCAGCTTAGCTATTTTAGAGGATAAAAAGTGGACAGGAAATCCCCCCAGCCGACTGGAGAACAGGCTATTAACTCCAGCACATTGGAGTGGCAGACTGATAATTTCAGGTCTCAAACAGAGGGGCAAGGCTGAACATCAGAATACAAAGCATCCAGCATAAGTAGACAAGTGGGCTGTTCAAGAAATGGAGATACCACATTGTGGCATGTGGGATAGTAGTGATACTGCTGGTTGGAACGTATACTACACAGTCAGAGAATGAATCATGTCCATGAGGCTGTTGTTAATAACATTCTAATTGAATAGAACTAGTCACCTTTAGGAAAGCAACTGAGTCAGGAAATAAGGAGCAATTTAACACCTTTCCCTCTCCAAAAAACAACCCAGTTTAACTAAAAACTGAAAGCACTGGTTCATTCTATACCATGTGTGACTGCTACTTCCTATATGGGATATTAAGGCAACAACATGTAAATAGCATGAAAGATGGAGATACTCTTGGGAAACATTGTGTAGGTGAAAACTATTTTGAAGTATAATGCTTTAGAAAAACCTGAGAATGATTTGGTAAAGATCAACCTTTTGGAAAGACAGAAAATATCATGAAAGTTATAAGTTCAAGGCATTTTATATGGGACAGGAGGAGACAAATAAGCAGAAATCAGGAGGTTGATGTGAAAGGATCTCTCTATGGGTGACCGCTTGCCTTGTGTCGTGAGGTTGTTTAGATGCATGCCCCACCCTATGAGCGGCGGTGTGTGGTGAGAAGCAACAATTGGGGGGGGGGGGAGGGTTGCAAGAAGAGGTCCCTTTGTAAACGTTGGCTGGGTCTTTCCACCAGTCTAAGGAGTTTTTGATCCTGCTACGTAGTGACAGGGGTTTGTCTAGTCGGTCCCAGTTTGGTCTGTATGCTGAGCTGAACCACATCTGGAGGCATTGCATGGGAAGCCTGGCATGAGGTATTACCGTTGTGCCCATTGCCATATGCCGCAAGAGTTGGAAGCAGCATCTGGTTGATATTTGCAGACTGCTTGAACAATCTCTGAGTGCGGCTAGGGAGAGGATTCTGTGTTGAGGTAGGAGAGCTCTGGCCTGTAACGAGTCGAGATCGGTGCTTATGAATTCCAGGTGTTGCACTGGAACAAGGGTTGATTTCTGGGCATTGATCAGTAGGACCAGTTCTATGAACAAGTGCATTGCAGATTTGGTGACTTGGCAAGCCTCTTGGAGAGACTGGGCTCCAAAGATGCTATAGTCGAGATAAGGGAAAATCATGATCCCCTGGGAGCATAAGCGTGCGGTCACTACTGAAAGTGCCTTGGAAAATACTCTCAGGGCTGATGATTACCCAAAGGGGACTACCCTATCCTGGTAGTGGTCTTGTCAGAGTGAATCTGAGGAATTGTCTAAGTCGGTAGGATTGAGATATGAAAGTAGGCATCCTGAAGAACAAGGGCCGAAAACCAGTCTTGCTGTTCCAATACTGGAATGATCGTTGCTAGAGTGACCATCTTTGATTTTTGAGCTTTGATAAACTTGTTGAGGTCTAGTATGGGTCTCCAACCTTCCTTCCCCTTCGGTGTTAGGAAATAGCAAGAATAGAACCCTTTGCCTCGTAGATGTTGAGGTACTGGTTCTATGGCTCCTAACTGGAGGAGACAATCTACCTTTTATCACAGTAAACTCTTGCAAGAAGAGTCCCAGAGAAGGGACAGGAAAGGGTGCTGTGGAGGGGGCAGGGAGGTAAAATGGATCAAGTACCCATTGCAAATGATCTCTAAGACCTATTAGTCCGATGTTATGTGTTCCAAGTGCTGCAGAACACTATCAGCTGGTAGCCAAATGGGTGAATAGCAGTGGTCAGCTGTAGCGGTTGTGGGGAGTGGTCTATGGACACCTTGACCAACACATCAAAATTGGTACTTGGACGTGGACAGCTGAGACAAGGAAGATTGCGGGCCAGAAGGTTGATACTTCAAAAATCTATTTTTCTTTCTGTGTGGCTTGTAGTAAAGCTGAGCCAGGTACTGGGAGGTGTGTGGTTTGTGCTGGGGCTGTGGACTAAGTTCTCTCTCTTGTCCTGGCAGATAGATGCCCAGTGAATGCAGAGCGGCCCTAGAATCCTTCAGGGTGTGAAGAAAGGCAACAATCTTCTCCGCAAAGAGCTTAGTGCCTTCAAAGGAAAGGTCTTCAGTGGTCGACTACCTCCTTCAATGGTCGACTACCTGACATATGGAGCCATGACATACGTCGCATCACCACAGCCATGGAGATGACCTTTGTTGGCTGCATCACTGGCAGACTGTAGTGTCGTCTTGGCCACTCACTGTCCCTCTTGGATGATGGCCTTAAATTGGTTGTGGTGCTACTCAGGCAACTGCTCAATAAAACCATTCAGTTTTTAATAGTTTACATAGTCGTATTTCACCATCAGGACTTGGTAATTGGGAATTCAAAACAGAAGCGTGGCTGAGGAGCATGCCTTCCTCCTGAAACAGTCCAAACACTTGAGGTCCACTCCCTATGATAGGGACTGGACCTCATCTGGTGTTGACAGCCGCGGGAATTAACCACATCCATCACAATGGAGTTCGGTGGAGGGTTAGAGAAGAGGAATTCAGTCTCCCTCACTAGGACATAATATTTTTTGTCTGCCCGCTTGCAGGTAGGTGCCACCAATGCTGGGGTCTGCCAAATGATTTTTGCAGGGGCCAGACTGGCCTTATTAATGGGTAGCAAGATTTTTGATGATGCGGATGCAGAGTATGTCAAGGAGACGATGGTGGGTGTCTTTGACTTCTTCTACTGGTATTTGGAGAGTGTCTGACACACTCTACGCTAGGTCCTGGAAGAGGCGAAAGTAATCAGCCAGAGATTGGTGGGGGGAGGCATGATGACCTCATCCATGGAGGAGGAGAAGAATATGGTCCTTGGGTTCACCTCTTTCCCAGCACCACCCTCAGTGCGGGGGTCCTGGTGCTGAGAAGAGGAACTCCGGTATGTCGGATACATGGAGGTCCCTCAAGTGCTGGAATTCAGACAGTACCAACCAGCATGGTTCCACTGGTGGTACCGGGAGGGATGGAGATCTTGCCTGTACCAGTCATTCTGGGGCCCAATGAGGTGTTGATGGCAATACCGATAGAGAATTGCATACTGGAAATGCTTTCTTAGTGGAGTGCTTACTCTTGTCCTGGTCCCTCGGTGCCATTGACTTGGTGCCCGTGCCCATCAGGTCCGTAGGCTTGTCAATGGAATCTGCCTCTGTAGATTTCTGTGAGCCGTGGGTACCAGGGTGGGATTGTCTCAGTGCTGATGGTACCAAGGATACCAAGCATGCCAGAGATCATTTGCAGTCATCCCACGGCGCTCTCTGTGGGAACTTCCGGCTCTTTTTTTCGACGATTTATTAGGAGTCAGCAGCTTGTTTCTTTGACACATAGCCTTTAGATGTTGAGGGCTGCAGGGAAGACTCACAGCACAGATCCAGAGAGGGTCGGAGAGCTGCCTCAATGATGACCTGTCTGAGCTCTCTATCCTTATGCAACCTGGTCTTGAGGTGCTGACAGAGATCACACATTTGTTGAATGTGGTCTTCCCTGAGTCAGCGTATGCACTGGTGGTGCTTGTCTGCGACAGGGATCGCCTCTTGGCAAGAGAGGCACTTCTGAAGCCCAGTGAACCGGGCATACCCCATTAGGGAAAGGAAATGCAGGAAAGAGAGTCTTATTTAATTTTATTTATTTATGAGAGAAAAACAAAAAAGGATGACTATAACTAACTAAGTACTAAGAGGCTAACTAACTATAGAAGTACAAAATCAAAAGCAATGGTAATAACAGACTACAAATAGCTCCGTTTCTAGCCAGGGACACTTGAAAAGGAACTAATGCGGGGTTAGCCCGCCCATGCTGACTAGCCTTCGGTGCAGGCCTAACGGACGCAGCTACCGAAGTTCTCTGATCAGCAGCACAGGGACGCAAGCACACCTACAGAGGAGCACCCACAGGGACACTACTCAAAGAATAATTTGCTAACGGACTCTTCTAAATGCCCTGAGCAAAAGACTGATAGCTGTTGCTCAGATGAGCTCTCTCTAGCTCCTTTCCCAGAGGAAAGTCTGAACCTTCATTCCCCACATCAGAGATCCTCCATATGAGTGTTACGTTGATTACTTCATTATCTTTGTGATCACGTTTCCGCTCTGCTATGCAAGCAGCTAACAGAAATGGCTAGAACCTGTTTTTCTCTGAGATTGTCACAAGAAGCCTGTAATCTGACAGGATTCCACGTGTCATTAGTACATTCAGGAATACCAAGGTCCAAGCACATGGACATACAGGTCTTGTACTTATTGAAAATAAGCACCCTGGGTGTTGAAGTTCAGTCACATAAGTCTCTTTCATCTCTTAAGTATAGACCTGCTCTCCAGTCCAGCCAGTTTTAAGGGCAGTCTCAGAGAACCTTACTAATTAGAGACTATTCTGAACTGCAGCCCAGATACGAAATCCAGGTCACCTTTATACTCCTGTGACAATGGAAGAATCTTGTGTCTCCATCCTCCACTGGGAACACAGTTGAGGAAGCATAATATGATAATATACTATGGTAAGTACCAACACATTAACAAAAAGAAGTCCTGGTAAGCAGGACCAAACAACTATCCATTTCACTCTTCAATAACATTTTCAGCAACCTGTGGTGACCTGAGACAAGAGCATCGTAGATGGGCAGCCTCAGGCCGACTTTCTATAGAGTCCAAAACAATTGCCCACCAGGGGCAAATGATGACTCAGGCTAACTAGGGCCTGCAACACTCAGCTTGATAAGGACCGTGCATCAGACCTCAAAGTGATGTTATTTATTCAATAAACAGTCCAACTGAAGAAGAGATGCACTGCAAGTTTGTGCAGGTAGGGTAGGCCTGCTGCCATACCCTTTGGGAGAATATGGAGTGATGCCAGTTGAAGAGGCAAAACAAATAATCTTGCCATTTCCCAATATTTGGCAAGTGTCCTAAGAGCCAGAAACTACTTTAAAGTACAGCAGAATATAGATGAGTACTAGTAAGTATAGGTGGCAATATGAATCTAAAGATGATTGATTCTGGGATGATAGAGAAAACAAAAAAAAGCTTGCATATCTGGAACAACAACGACACCCAATCTGCTGCAGAGGAAGAAAGCCACTTTTGAGTAGAAGGAAGGATTTGTGCACCTTTTCCTGTTGCCTTCCTATCGCTCAGCAGGCATGACAACATCATAATGCTTCCCTGTTCCTGCATCCTATACTGTTCCCAGCAACACATCTTGAGGGACAAAGGGTTTTTACCTCCATTCTGTGGTAATAGGCAAGTGGGCCCACTTTCGCAGAATTTTGACATGTTGTGAATGCAAGTGTCCAGGACTTATACACTACAGGACTTATGGTCTCTGTGTGGTCAGGTGCCAAGACACCAAAAATACTCCAAGTCACTCAGACACTGACTATGGTGCTGAGGCTGACAGGGTTCAGAGCCATCTGTGTGGAGCCTCAAAATGTTGATGCATCAAACATCAAAATACCAACGTTTTCAGCTATGAGATGTCAAGTTTCCAGATGCCAAAACTCTCCACAAGATACAAATGTCTCCAGGCTGAAATGGATTCTAGGATACAGATCCCCACCGTCTGATAGAAGCCTAATATAGCATCGGAGTCTGGAGATCCAGTCTTCAGTGGACGCACTTTCTACCAGGAACCCAAATAATTAGACCTGGTCAGAAAACAGGGATTCTTCTCTCCAGAAAATTTTAACTTCCTGGCTAAATGTTTTGGCCAAACCCCAAAATATTTGGATTGAAACTCAAGCTGCAGAGCTTCTTGGGGTTGTAGTACTAGTGCCTTATGCTCCCATTCTTCTCTGTGGTCCTACCTCTCTGACCAAACCACATTTCCTATGAGGCACCAATTTCTCCACTCTTGGTGAGTAGAGGGGGTGCACCATAGGAGTCCCTGGCCATGGGGCATCATGGGAGTCTTGCCAGAGAGCGCTGTCCATGGAGGAGAATGGGAGTGCTCTTTTGAATCAAAATATTTTAATTGTTGGTCAACATATTTCAGTTTTTCAATGAAATATTGAAATTTTCACTGAAAATTTATTTAGATAAAAATTCTTGTTTAGTTGAAAACCCAATGTCCATCAAAAAACAGTTTTGATGGAAAATTTTTATCCAGCTCTGCATATAATGATACATGAACACAGTCTCCCAATGGGTTTCTGCTGGGAGCTCAAGTTATATCCAGGGAATCTTTGGCTACGGTGATGACACCTCAAGTGGACCTGCAGAGGAAACAGAAGAGAACATAAAAAAGTATGTGCAGAAAAAAGCCAGGTTACCAGGCTCAGTGAACTAGAACACTGGCTAGAAATTGGAAAGTAAAACCCCAACCCCTTTAGCTGCTCAGGCAGATAGAACCAAAGCTACAAAAGTCAGCGTCTGTGGGAAACGCCTGTGCTGACTGCAGTCTGAAAAAAAAAGTACCTAGAATTTTCTTGGGATTTAATAGTGCATACTCCAAAAGGCAGAACCCCTCACACAGGGCTACGGATGTGTCAGAGCCAAAAACCTTACAACCTAGGGGAGACTCCTGCATGATTTACAGCGGAGACACCCAAGAATGAGAATCCTGCACAGATGGCATCTTTAGAGAATATAAATTACAGCCTCAGATAAAAGAGCTTGGCTGCGCATAGCTCTTCACTGTACTGCTCATAAGAAGTTTTTCATTTTACATTATGTGAAACACAGCAGGAATTAGCCACTGAACAGCCATTGAGATGTCTTCTGATTCACAATCCTCCTTTCATCTGCCAGAAAGATGTTCTACCGCCATTCTGAGTGCACAATGAATTGATCCCTCTTCAGATTTGGGTGATCAGGAAGCATTAACAACGGTAAAAGCAAAATTACAGTGCAAACTGTGACATCATTAATATCAATACTGTTTGGTAGGAAAAGTTCCCCCCTCCCCACACCCACTCATAAAAATGAGATTTTGAAAATTCTGGTATCATGCACTTTGACTGGCTGTCACACAAAAGTACTGAAGAACCTTCTAGAAAGATTTACTATGCCCTGCATCACCACTGATCATACCGCGTTGGGTTCAATGTACTTCGTTTTTGAGAGCACAGAACTGACACATGAACAGTTCCTCAAAGATGTTTGTTCTAATTATAGACTAGAAAGTCACATTCTAATGTGCAGTTCTGCTCTGAAAAATGGTTATATAAATATGGCACCTTCTTACTGAGATCTGTTCCATGTGTGCAGTAAGTCATACCTGTTCAATAATTAAAATATATTTTTGTTACAAAGCAAATACAGCTATAGGAGAGAACTGGATTCTGTTCTGACTCACCCATCAACAGATTAATATTAATTAAGCCCCAACTGCAGAATCTTTATTGCTGTTGAAGTGCAAGGTAGAAAGAATCCAGAATGACCTGTAGATTCCAGGTTGATTTTACAGGCCAACTAAACTAAACTTTTTTACTTGTAAACTAAAACAGATTTGATGTGCAAGGCACAGACAAAGTAACCAAAATGTCATTTTTAAGAACACTTTACAGCATTGAGCTGCAATTCATTCATCTGAGAAAACAGAGACTGTCCCCTGAACTCCCTTAAGGGCAACTCAATTAGACACTTGGGCTGTTCCTGTCACTCACAGCACTTTGGCTTTTGCCCAACTTTACTCCACCAACGCTGCCTTAAAAAGTCACAAATGACCTATTCCTGGCCAAATCCAAGGATTCTTCATGGTCATCCTGATTTTTCTGCTACATTTGACACCACCATTCTCTCTCTTGTGCTGAAACCCATCCCCTCTGTTGGATTCCTGGACTCAATACTCTATTACCTTCTCCACTGCCTTTTTCGGTGTCTCTACCACCTAACATCTCCCACTCTCTGTGTGTCTCACTGATCTATCCATCTTTTCTCCTTCTACACTCTCCCCCGGGGGCCCACTCTCACTTCTATGAATCTTTGAGATCAGTATCCCAAATCTATCTTGGCACCCCAACCTCTCCCCAGTCTAGTCATGCACTGCTGATTGAGACATCTTCCTGCATGTCCTGCCACCAACTCTCACAACATAGTTAAAAAACTGCTCTTTCCTATGAGCCCACCACCTCTTTGGTGTAGCTGAAAACACCATTCTCTTGGTTACCCATAACTCATAAGCTCAATATTCTACTGCAACCCCTCTCCCCCCTTCATCAAGGCCATTGTCACATCATCTTTCCATTGCTGACCCTTCCCTTGCCCAACAGAAATTTCAAGGGTCAACTATATCAGAGCAAGGTCAGCAAAAAAATACAACTATTTTCATTATGAAGTTTGTTGAAAAAAAAACTGGAGCTATTAAACATGTGTTATCACACCTTGTTACGTAGCACAAAGGAATGCAGTAAACGCCAAGTCAAAAGAAAAAAATAGTGTTTTATTAACTACCACACTGTTATAATACACTTTAAACGTACAATAAGGTAGCCTTTAAATTTGAGGTGGTTTTAAGGATAACGAACAGATTTCCACGTTTGTAAATAGGTGAACTGCTGTAATTATTGTTGTACATTTTTGGAAAATGGTATAGAACTTACAGACTGGCTATGTAACTTTATTTTGTACATTTTTTCTATAATTGAAAATATAAACAGTAATTAAAAATAAAAAGAAAATTCAGCATAATAAAAAACATATATGTTTATCAGTTAAATGTACTGGATACATACAATTTAAGGGAAGAAGCGAAAAAGGAAAGATGGTTGATATTTAAATGCAGATTGACTAACCAAAAGCTAAACAACAAATTAAAAAAAAAAAAAAAAACCTTGTCAAACCCCTAGATCACTATGACTAATATCCATATGGTTGGGAGTATTGTCACTATGGAAGTGATTTTCTGTTATATTTGCATATGTTATATTTTTACTGGTAAATTACATGATGGCTTTCAAGGCCCTGGGAGACAGATGTTTTTGGAAACAAGATTTGATAAAAATCACTGCTGAGACACAATACACCTAATTTTTGGTCCTCCAGTGTTCAAGAAAAGGGATATATTTCACTATAACATTTGCCTTACCACCCAAATGCCTCAACCTATACATTTTTTTTAAACATTTTAAACTTTTTTTAACATTGGTTATATTGCCGAACTTGGTTATTGAAAGAATATTAACAAGACATCATTTTGGCAAATTAAATCTTAAACATGGCTTTTCAACAGGATTTAAAAGGTGAGTATCCCTAGAGTTCCATGTTAAAATGTAGTTTTCAAAATCTTACAAGAGTAATGCTTAAAATATTGTACATAGTTAACCTAATTAAAATAATTAGCTTCAAAATGACAAGCTGATGAGCTAAGTAAAGCCTACACTATGTAACATTTGCTTGGAAACTTGATTTGTCAGTTATGCATAATAAAAATTCCAGTCATCAAGAAAATTACAAAATTTCTTTTATCATAACATGATTTCTTTTCACCCATCAACTTCTTTTTATCTTACAATAGATAAATACCAACATGTTCTCATTTTTACACTAAACCACACAGGATTGATGCATTTGGTTAGACTACCATTCCCATCATTAAATTCATTTTTTAATATAACTTGGTAAAATTTCATCTCTTCTAGATTCCAAAAGTACCTACAAAACCCATGCAATTTTACCATTTTAATATACTATGGAATATCATACAAAGTAAGGCATTTCAGTGTCATGTATAACCAAGTTACTGTCAATCCAAAAATTTTTGCACATCAATAAAAAGATATCTAAGAACTTAGGAACAATATTTTTCTCACTACTGTATAAAAATAACCACAATTAATAGGTATCTTGTGTAATATTTACTCCATTGTCTCATTTCCAGAAACTGTGACAAGCTGTAAAGGTATTTCAGTGTTGGTAAGAATATCTTGATTGCTGGTGCCAGATGTATTAACAGTCCCTATTCCCGAAACAGAACCTTGTTGAATATTTGCAAGGATAAGTGTTGTTCCTCCTGCAGTAATCAAAGTATCATCAGGTGTTGCTTCTACTGATGCCAACACTGTACTGCTAGAGTGAATACCTTTTTTATTCTGATGTGTTTTAATGTGTTTGGCAAGGTGGTCACTCCTCATAAAGCGTTTTGAACATTCCGGACAGACAAACTTCTTCTCTCCTGTCACACAAGATAATAAAGAGAAATTATCTTCATGAACAATAAACCACATAGCCATAAATCATGTTGATGAGAAAGGCACTGGCGGGACACTGTCAACTTCATGTCCTTTTAAAAAAAAAAAAAAGGTTCTCTCTCTCACTCACACAAATACCCCCGTATCACCCACACACTTTAAAAAGATTTTTAAAGCGTTTTCTGTTCCTTTGGTGAGGTTTCAAAGGGTTTTTTGGCATCAACCAACATGCTTGGACCCATTTGCTGCATCTTCAGTTTCATTGCTACTGTAACCTCTTGCCAGGTACGGAGAACAGAGTGTAAATGCATTTCCCCCAGAGCGGGGCTTGAGGCTGATGCACATGACTAGTAGGTACATTAATTATACAAAAAACCACTGTCAAAAGCATAAAATATGCTATTTAAAAATTTTATTTTTTTAAATTGCTTTCAGTTATCATAATCCATGGGTAACTTGTAACAACAGTCTGTGCAAAATTTTCAAATGGTACTGTGATTTTCACATTCACATCCCTTTAAGCTCTAAGAGTTCTGAAGCCCTTATCAGTTCATGATGTATTAGATATTGTAGAAAACAAGTTATTTTTAATAGAAACAGATTTCAAAATTAAATATTTGGTATTTAATATGGGGAGGGGGACATCTAATTATTATTACAAAATAAACAGATCACATAGCAACTTTGCTCTCAGACACACTAGCACAACTTTCATGAAGTCAGTGGAAGAGTAATCAATCAGTGGCAAAAATTTGGCCGATTTTAAGAGATTTTTATCCTTTACATTCCTCCAATCAAATCTCCCAAAATCAAATATTGATAACCTGTATGTGTTCTTCTGTGTCGCTGTAACTCATCACTGCGAGTGAACCTTTTACCACAGAACATCCAAGTACAAACAAATGGGCGCTCTCCAGAATGCCAGCGGAGATGAGCTCTCAAATGTGAAGTCTTCCCATAAACTTTCCCACACCCTGGGATGTGACAGATGTGTTGTTTCTTTTTTCCCAAATTAGAGCCTCTGTTTAAAAAAAAAACATACTAAAATTATTCAGCAAATCTAAGTTATTGCTCCTGAACAATATATATTTTGTATGATTTAGAAAAATGTATCCAAATAGTTCTGTATGTTAATCTGAGTGGATTTTCAGAGTAACTCCACATATAATGAAAGCCCTGTGTACTCCACAGGAAGCTGGACCTAAATTCTGTAGCACAGTTCCTGGATTCTGCAGCACTTTGATGCAGTAGACTGGAAATTCAGCAGCAACTTCATTGAAATGACAAAGTGCAGGCTTTTAAAGAAACATGAAATTGAAAAATACAATCATTACAGTAGCCCAATATCAAAATAGATAGCAGAAAGTCCATTTAATTTATAATCTCCATATTTTCAGGATTTTAATATTGCAAAGACTTGTGTATTTGCAAAGAACAACTGCACTGCTGAACTTGTGAAAGGGGAAGCTGGAGATTTTGGCAGCTAGGAAGGGGACAAATAGGGCTTTTGGCACCTTAGGGAGGCACAGAACGCTATTTCAGATTGTAAAATAAAGAAATTAGCTGAATGTTTTGCTAAAATGAGCAGAAGTGAAATAGTTAATGATTTTGACATTTATATTGTCAGACTTAAAGCCAGATGAGATGAATGGATCAATCTAGCTATACCTAAGTTATCATTTCCAGCTGTCCGCTGACTCAGGAGGAAAAAAAACTGAAATGTTTTACTCTTTGTTAGTGTTTTCAAGATTTCCTCACAAAAATGAAGGCGGAATTGCCCCTCCCACCCATCCCCGTTTTTTTAAATGAAGGCTTCAATTCCAGAGAACAATTCTGTGGAAGTGGTTTGACTCTACAAGAAACCGAATAGCCGTAAAACTACGGAATACACAGGGCTCAGAATATAATGCACTGTAGCAATTCAGTCGAAGAGGAAGTGGCATAACTATGTTCCTGAATCAATTCCATAGCCATATGGGCCTATCTGGTTCCCAGTCATATGTCTGCTCCCATCCATCAAATCTCTCTTGCTCTAACCCTTACAGCATCATACAAAGTTCAGTTATCTGCCTTGTACTTTTTTTCTTCCTTGTCCCTCTTAGATCAACTTACTTATTACTTTTATGCTTATGATACCCAGTTGCACATATCTTTTGACAGAATTGACTCTTCCATCTCCACCAGTCTTGACCAAGAACACTTTTCACTTGGGATATTTAACTGAAAAATGAAGATGAAGTGAGATGTACTTTTTCTCGCCGACAGGAACATCTCAAACATCTCTCTCTTCTACTTCAAATCTCAATTGAGTCCTTCCATTTGCCCCTAACTTTAGTTTTAACTTTGGCTGCTAGGATACGTCTACACAGCAAAAAAGACTGGCAGCAGCAAGTCTCAGGGTGTGGGTCACCTACTTGGGTTCACAATGAGGGGCTAAAAACAGCAGGGTAGACGTTCAGGTTCGGGCTGGAGTCCAGGCTCAGACTCCACCGCCTCCTGTGCAGTCTGAGCCGGAACATCTACACTACTATTTTTAGCCCTGCAGCGTGAAGTCCCATGAGCCCAAGTCAGTTAACCCAGGCTCTGAGACTTGCTGCCATGGGGTGATGGTGCTGTGTAGATATATCCTTAGCTCACCACCTTCTCCTGCATCTCTGCTGCTTAAGATTTTTTTAAAAGCGTCTAAAGTTAGGCTTCTAAACCCTATTAAGTCACCCAAATAAACAGACTAATTTAAATAGTGCCGAGTACTCAGCTGATTCCAAAGGGATTTAGAAACCTAACTTTAGAAAAAAAAACATTTAATTGCCGAGATCCTGAAGATGGCTGGGAACCACAGTCGCTCATAGTGTAAGTAACTTATGCTGCCTGCAACAATTCCATATTGACTCACCCATCAGCTGAGAGTAGCCTGACTCCAAGAAAGAGACCTAATCTATTCCTCGTCATCTTTTAATGTGACCATGCTCTCCCAATCCTCAGCTCAATGGATTCTCTCTTCATTTCAGGATGCAGTTCAAGACCATCTTTGTTTTGAAAACCACTTATTCTGTACTTGTTCCAGTCTCTCTTTTCTCCCCTAAGTGCTGGTTCGCTGAGTGTCTAGCACTTGCCTTTTGTATATATTCCTCCTCCTCTCCCCACCCAAGTATAGTCATGGCAGGTGGAAGTATTCTCTGAAAGCTCTTGCCATCTCTGGTCATTATCCTTATTTCATATAATCAGAAAACGTGTTCATCCCTTGCTTATGCCTTCCACACTACTTACTGATCTTATAATCCAATAGTTTGATATGTTCTGTATACTTTATCTTTACACCACTGTTCAGCAACATATGCCATATTCCATCTCCCTATCTTGTAATTAACACTAAAACATTTTGGGAGAGTGTCTGTGTAAGACATACAAAATTACATCCAAAAAGATTTCATTAGAACAATTGTTAGGTTGTTAAGAGAGTTAAGGTTGCAAAGTCAAACACTCAGAACTATCTGAGGAAGGATGGTCCAGTGGTTAGAGCACTAGCCTGGACTGTGGAAAACATGGGTTCAATTCCCGCTCTGCCAAACATCGTGTGTGACCCATGGTAAGTCACATAGGCCCAGAGCCTCACAGGTATTTAGGCATATAACTCCTATTTGATTTCAATGAAATTGATTTGAAATCAAATAGGAGTTAGATGCCTACATACATGTGAGAATCTGGACCTTTCTCTCTCTGTGCCTCAGTTCCCCAATTGTTAAATGGGGATAACTAGCGTTTAATGGGGATAAACAGATTGCAAGACAATCAGATACTATGTGATGGGGACCAGATAAGTACCTAACGTAGAAAAGTTAGAAAATGCCAGCATCAAAGCTGCCTATACGACCTTAATGAATATGCACAAGAATCTTGATTATGACACAGTCTGTAATTACAGAGTCACATTCTACCTTTTCCACAGTATTCCTGTCTCATTCAGTATACACGAAGGACAGCACTCACTGAATGGGAAGCTATTCAATACTTTTTCTTCATATTTACCATTCAAGGTATGGTTCCACACCTTATTTAGTGCATAACCATTTAAAACCTATATTAAATACAGAATTATTAATTTCCTAATGGGCTTTGCTCATCATGCACATTCATCACTGTATTATCTGAGCTCTTCAAACAAGTAAATTGATATTAATGTCCCCATTGTACAGATAGGGAGATTAAAGCCAAAATTGTCAAGCATCCAATGATTCTGAATGCCTAGCTTGAGCTACCAAAGACCTTACTGTTCAGAGTACTTTATAAGTTCAAAGCATAGCTCCAATTGACTTCAGTTGCAAGTTTGAGTGCTCTGCATTTGTGAAAAGTAGGCCTCAGATGTCTCAAACTGGACAGAGAATCAGTGGCTACCTGTGAAAAGTCTGGTTTTAGTGGCTTGCCCAGCATCACAGAGGAACTTTGTGGCAGAGGCAGGGACGGAATCCAATTCTAAGGCATTCAATTGCCTTAACTATGACACCATCTCTTCTCTTCCTTCAATATCCTGTCTCATTCACTAGATGCTTTCCAACTTCTGCTACAAATGAAGCAGGGGTCCCAGAGACAATAACCTCATTCACTACACAACCCCAATTAATTCCCTGAGCATAGGCCATCCTGTGCTCTGAATAAGGTAAGGGTCTTGTGGAAAAAATAGTATGTGATCATGTATTGAACACTGTATGATAGTGCATGCCCATAAGGAGCCAAATTAAGGTTGCATAGACAACCTTAATTCTGGCATTTCTAACTTTTGAGCACTTGACTTTGCAATCCTAACATTCTTTTAAAAATGTATTTTCTTAAGTTTTTACAAAAGCAAACTCCATAATGTAGAACTATGCTGGCCCCCCAGGAGTCATTGCCAAGGCTGGGACCTTAGACCAGTGGTCTCCAAAGTGGGGTGTGCGCACACCAGGGGATGCGCCAGAGGATCCCAAAGGAGGCGCAGCAGGAGGAGCGCCGCCTGACGGCACTCTGCTGTTTTTTTTCTTCGGCGGCAGGTCTTCCCGCCTTCTTTCTTTGGCGGCATGCCTGCGGCGGGTCTTCTTTCTTCGGCAGCACCATAGGGGTGCATGATCCAAAAACTTTGGAGACCACTGCCTTAGAACATCAGTACAGACCTCGACCACTGGAGCTAACTGAGGAATTGGTAGCAATAGTAGGCAGTTTTAAATGGTCACCAGTCATTAGAGGAGGAAAAGACATACATTTTATCCGTAGGGATACAGTTATTTACTAGACAGCATATGAATACTGAAACTCAAAAATCCTGTGTTCAAATCCAGGCTCTGGAGGAGAATGCACTCTATTGGTTAGACAGTTCCATCCTCAAACCAGTCCTCCTCACACCCCTAGTTCCTGTCCCAGTGTCCCTCTTACCTACCCTTTCCTCCCCCACAAACCAGCATCACTTGTTTACTCTCATCTTTTCCCGAGCTCCCATCTCGGGCTCTCCCAACCACCACCCTCTAAAGTCCAGCCAGGCTACTTTTTCCATGCTGACTGGGCACCAGCAGATTGCAGAAGGAACCCTGAAAGCACAGGAGAGATGGTGTTCCTGCTCTCAGTTTTGATGCGTGGTGTTATAGCAACCCCTCACTACTGGGAGGAGCATTTGCAGGGAAAGTCCTTCTTAGCCCCTGCAGCCCTCAGATGAAGCAAGCTCAGTCACTCTGTGAGGATGGTGCATGCAATATCTAGTTGGCATACAGGAGCATGACCGTTGCAGAAGAAATCTTCAGAGAATTTAACTCCCAGCCTATAGCAAACCTTTACTGAGCATGTGCTAATTCTGATTTTTCAGAAGTGTATTTGTCCAAATCTGAGATTTTCATGGGGGCGGGGGGACTCAAAAAGGCACATCACCGGCAACAAGGCAACCCCCTTAGCAAATTTCAAGTCCCAACTCCAAAGCATGGAGGTGCTAAAGCTTCTCAGTGAAACAGATATAAGTTTAAGGTGGGAAAATCAACATATTTTAACTTAATTATGTTCTCAGAAACTACTGAACCAGTTTTACTGAAACTTAAAAAAAAAAAAAGTCAGCCTGAGGCAGACACCAGGGATAGGAAACTTCAGCCCAAATGGTTAGAGTCCAGTGAAGTTATAAGCACCTGAAAATAGAGTTTTATAATACAAAGAGTTGAAGCTACTTTAACTATAAACACTGCTAACAGCTCTGCCCACAATTAAGTTGTACTGTATCATTTTGCCAGGAAATACTTTGGCTGGCTAATCTAGGTACTTTCCTTGCAAGCACATCAACAAACCAACAGAGAAGATGTGGAAGCAACAGGGGCAGCCAGACTTAGCTAGCCTCTCACAATCCTTAGACAGTAACAGGTTTGTAGAACCTTAAGATGTCAATATGTCCTCAAAACAGAACCAAAAAGTTTATATTTGATTTTCAAATAAATTAAGTGCCCATTTAAAATGGTTACCGACATGGTTGCCAAAATGGACATGAAAATTCCAGTACAAAGGCTATTTTCCAATATACAATAGTTTCAAATACAATAATGCTATCCTAGATATTTCCATTTCAGAAAGGCAACAACTTCTTCCCTCCTCCTCCAGTTTCCGACACCCATAACAAGATCCTTTACTGAAAATATGTCAAAACACAATAGGTCTCTAAAGAGTAAAAATGTTGCAAGTAAAAAAAAAATCCAGGCTGTTTCAGCTTTTCATACCATTCCCTTCACTATAGGAGACAAAGCTGTGGAAGCCTTTGTTTAATCAATCAGGAAATACACAAACACAGGACTTAATCAAATGCTTGAAAATTGAGATATGGTAGGAAGCCAATCTCAGATCTGCATATATAGAAAACTCAACACACTTTCGTATTATTCAGGGCCATGTTCTGCCACCCTTACTCATGCTGAGTAGTCCCATTCATTTCAGTGGGACAACTCAACAAGCATGGAGTAAAACTTGACTCACTAGAGTGTAGAATCTGACTCTTCCCCTGTAAACACAAAATAAGAGCTGGAGATGTTTTATTGCATAAGCTCAGTGCCCAAAGATCTCCCATAGCTACAGTCAAGAAGTTTATAATTGAGTTTCTTGTTTTTTCTCATTATTTGTTTTCCGCATAACAAGTATTATATGGACCTAAATAGTTGCATACCTCCCACCACCTTCTTTACAGTTGGGACAGGTGCAAGCAACTCGTCGCAATCTTTTTCCTTCTTGATGTGTTTGGTCCCCTTCCTCATCTACCACCTGTACTCTCAAATGCGATAGATCATTGGTATTCAGTGTAGAATCACCACTGAGCTGCCACTCTTCTGGATCAGGCTCCTCTTCTTTAATCCTAATATCTAAGGGAAAGAACAAAACACAGATCCATAAGTAGCCCATTGAACAGAGAGAAGCAAACCATAATGATGAAACCTCTACTGCAAAGAGCACTGTGTGTCATTCTAAAGTCAACAGTTTTTAGTGTGTGCTGACATTGCTCCTGTGCCCTGTAGCCTATTCCATATTTAAAATGTGTATTTAACTTTAAATTTCAAAGAGCAAGCCAAAACTAGAATACATCTAAAACTTAAAGTTTGAACTGTTCTTGGTAGAGAAGGCCACCAAGACCATGTCTTTTAGTTGGGGCTCAAAGAGTAGAGTTCTTACAGGGGTTTGCACAGCCTTTAACTAGATCAGTTTAAAAACAGATTTAAGTTAAACTGGTGCAACTTTCCCATGCAGACAAAGCCTAAAGTTAAAAAACGTTAATACTATACTTATTCAGAAACTTAGTGAGTGGTAAAAGGTAAAGTAAAATGCTTGAAAAATAAATACAAAACTACTCAAAATGTTACATTATCTGAATGCATGTATTTGTAATTTTAAAGGTAAACTGAAAGATTCAGTGTTTGTTTTATAAACCTGAGAGACCCAAGTTCAGAGCTTCTGCAAGATAGAACACCACCCTGAACATGTACATCAGAAAATGGAGTTACATTCCTAGTACTGCTTTAGTTTGTAATTTTGATATGTGCAAGAAAAAAACTGCACAAACCTGAACCTGAGTAGCGGTGGGTGACTGAGGAACAGGGGAAACTTTTTCAGAATAACAATTTTCTGCATTTGAAGACCTTTTCAGTTAGTTTTATTAAAAAAAAAAACAAAAAAAAAACCTGTAACACAGCAAAGTTCTAGTTTCTTTAAATTAACAGCTATATTTAAGCAGTGTCTTGCAATATCTTTTTTATTTGCAGAACTCCCACCAAAGGGCAATTCTGAAATGCTAAGGATACAGGGAAAAAATAAAAATTCCTATGAACCTTCAGTAATTTACTGTATCATCTTGGGGTTTAAATTTACACAAGCAGCTAAATCAAGCCCCCCTAGAAATTAAAGTCAAAACAAGTATTTCAGTATTGTTTGCATTTTTGTATTGTTTCTAAATTATAACCATTTCTTTAGATATTTTTAAGAATGAGACCATCCTACGTTCTAAGCACATACACAAAACACAATAAAAAGTATAATTTACAAATAGGACTACGCAAAAAACTCCACAGCTCAAAATAAAGGGGTTTTCAAAAAGAAACTCCCTGCCACATAAACTGATCATCATTCTCCTCCTCAAATGCTTGCGAGAAGAGCCAAGGGAAAGGGCTAAAACTTAGGAATATAACCCCTCATTCAGTTTTTTGTGCAGGTAATTGTGCTTCAAGGACTAAGGGGAAACCATGCAGGGAACAGTCAGACATATAAAAAATAATCAAAATGCCCTCACTTGCATTTTAGTATGCCACCACACTGAATGTTGGTATTGCACTTCTATAGTTGCCTTTTGGTGCCTCGATGAACTACAGTGCTCTGAGGCCTGACTGATGAACAAGGCCCTCCTCCCTGTACTCTGACACACAATGGACCTAAATTCTGTTGCAAGGTCCCTAGAACCTATGGCAAACTGATGGAAATTCTGTGGCAGCTTCAGATACACTTTTTTTAATATACAGGTTTTTATTAAGTATGAAACAAGTAGTGCCAGTAATCTTACCCACTGCATTTTTATGCTTCTATTTCACACTGTCCCTTGCTTTCAGTTTCAACATGCCATATATATTTTATTAAGATGAAATGAACAGTTCACAAACTCAAAAGCTAATTGTTTCCGGTTTCTAAAAGTGCATGAAAACCCACTGCAATGGCTTCCATTCTGTTCACCTTTTCAAGTTTTTCTTGGCATCTGTGGGGCTAGATATAGGTGTGGGTTTGTTTGTTGATGGGTTTTTCATAAGATGAAAGCTGAGCTTCTAGTCTACAATTCTGCAGCAAGGAGTGAATTCTGCAGTTGCAAAATACAAAGAACCCTGACTAAAACCTGCAATCTGAGTTTACAAATATCTGATGGACAAAACAGTAAGTAAGAAACTGCTTCAAAGAGCTGAGCTTAGGAAAGGAATACCCTAGTAGTAATCATAGAATCGTAGGATTGGAAGGGTCCTTGAGAGTTCATCTAGTCCAGTAATGCGGTGAAACTGAGCAGATGTCAATGCCATGTATGAAAACTGTCCTTAAGTATGGTTTGCTATTGCAGCTACCATGACTAGCTAATCTAATATGGAAAGGATTTTTGTAAAGTTTCTGATATATCAGTCTGGTACTGCTCAGCCATTTGCTTCTCATATGACATGACAAAAGCATCAGTCAAACCGGATCAGAATTAAGGCAAAAGGCTCTGGCCCTTCTCTCTTAAATTCCCATTCCTGTTCTGCCTCAACTGGATTTAAAGTAATATACTCCTGCATTATTTTTTTAATGAGAAATTAAGAGTTTCATTCCACTAATTTTTGGCTTATCTGCCTCTCCTGCCTGCAGGACTGTCAGCTGATACTATCTCAAAGATATCTGTGGTTTTCAAACTCTGTTGAACCTGTACAGCGGTACAGAAAAATATAGAAGTGAAATTCTGCTCACTTACTAATTTCTTGGTAATTCTGTTTAAAAGTAGTTTGTCTCAGAACCAAGGCTTTTATAAAAGCATGGGTAGAAGCTAGCTCCTCAAACCAGCCATTGTTAGGATGAGCAAACCAGCGATCTACTTTCCAGAGTGCAGCTACGTTAGACCTTTTAACTCAACCATCAAGATCAGGTCTTTAAGCTCAACTGAAAGGTTAAAAATGATAATCTGTCTATAGAACCCTATGAAGAGCTGTTAAACATCTGAATTCTAATCAAACTCTTTATCGTTCAGTCCACTAAGGAGACAGTTGCTGCGTCCGATCCTGTCGATATCTGAGATGCTGCGACAGGGGCATGCTCCATTCCTGCCTCTTTCCAGACAAAAACTTTTCAGACACCTTCTTCAGGTAAAGCATCCAGTGATTTATTTAAAAACTTTGCTCCTACCACCTTTACAGATTGTGCAGCACCTTTAACAGTATCCTGGGGCTTTAAGGCTCCTGAGCCCAGCAAGGGAGAGACTTCTTGTGGGCCTGGTTCTACCAGCCCACAGTTCTTTCACTTTCTCTCTCCTCCCTTCATTTTCTTCCTATGCCCTTGTACCTTCTGAGTTAAAGAAGTGATAGCTTTTAACTCTCTCCAGCCTATCAAAATTGGCACAGTGCCCATATTTAAGTGTGCATGGGGCATTTACCTGAAATTGCTGTGATCAAAGTGCTGGATCTGCTGCTTTTCCCCAGTACTTTGTCACAGACACAATCTTAAACCCCAGAAAGTACTGAGAGGAAGAACCTGTCTACTTTATGGTTTCTGCTTGAGTACTTCTATTTATGCAGAATTATTATTAAACTACTTAAGAATTAATCTGGTCACTTTAGACCTCACTTCAGGTGAGCTCCCCATTACTGTAGGGAAAAGGGGGTACCCCCACACAGTTGATGCAATTCATCCATCCACAAATGCTTTTAGTAAGCATCATTGGATTTGATGAACTGTATAATTGCAATTAACACAAATGCAGCCTCTTCCCCTGGACACCAAAATCATCCAGTCTGCCTGCTCAGTTAAGCTTTACAAGTCTCCCACCAGAGAGTTAGAATTATTGTTCTCAGACACCACCCCAAGTCAACTTCCTCATGGGTATCACAGTTAAGTCAGAGAGAGGTCTTAAGAGTGCAGACATTCAACTTGCATTTCCAGTTAATTAATTCTATATAACTGGGTCCCTTTGAAAGTCTGAGAACTTTTTAAATAAGCAAGACAAAAGTCACCACTTTGTCCTCTTATAGGATGTCAGGCCTCTGTGATTCAGTCTCTCTCTTTTTCTTCAATGCAGCAATGTCCTCCACATCTCTGTGTGTAATACAGCTCCTCTCAGCGTCATAGCTTTCCTTGCTTATACTTCTGGATGGGAAGAAACTCTGCTGAATCATATTAGGCAAGAGTCAGATTTCTTGGGTGAGATTTTTGTTTGTGCTAATCTAAACTAACTTCCTCCTCTAAGTCTCCCAACAGCAGTAGTCTTCTGTGTCTCAGACTAAACTTGTCAGAACAGGAACTCCTTATGGGTGTGGCAGTTACATCGTTAGTGCTTAATAGGGGTCATCTTTCAGGAATCCCTGCTGAAAACTACATCAACTTGCTGATGATCAGGAAAGCCTATTATCAGTTTCAAGCAGAATATTTGCCTTTTATAAAAGTTAGGCAAAACCCCTTGTTGGGTAAACCGATCCCTTTGCTTCAACTCCACCCAAATTTGAAGCTGAAGCACTCGCAAAATAAAGGAGCTCTAGAAGCTCCAAATATAACTGATGGAACATTCCCCCAACTATGGAACCTGGCTGTCTTCTGAAGACCCTGTTGCAAATACCAGCATAGTCAGTCTTACAGGAGTTGGTGGAACCAAATCCCAGGAAGCACTGCTGCCCATTGGAAGCTGATGACATACTGCCATAACTCAAAAGGCCTTCTAAAGCTGCTTAAATTACACCATATGCTATGCAGGCCTCTGGAGCAGCCCATCATCAGAAGGGTGCAAAGGTGGCCTAAAATCACCTTAGCACCCCACTTCCTTGACTCTTAGAGTCACAGCACAGATTCTTTTAAACAAAGCAGGTTTAAGTCATTTCCATGTTGATTTTTCCCACCAAGACCTCTGTTCAAGGTTCTGCATTTCTCCTACAACATTAAATCCTAAACCAATGGAAGGAATTTCAGGGTATATCACTCCTGCAATACTTTGGGCCCACCGAACTCCATGGAAAGTCTACCATTGTCTTTAACTGGCTTTAAATCAGGTCTTAATTTATTAAAATAATCCGTTGTTGCATGGAGACTAGAAACCCCAAAGGCTAAACTCAGGTCTTGGTAGGCAGTCTTTCATTTCACAATTAAAGTAATGAGTTTTAAAGTACTGTATCAATAATCAAGATCAGCAAAAGTGCATTTAAAACCATTCTTGCAAAGCATGCCACAAAATACCTGTTTTAAAGGACCACATGTATTGCTTCATCAGTCAGTCATTTAAAAATAGTCTTAATAGAGCTTAAGTCAGTATCACAATACATATTATGTGGCAAAGAATACTTACCATATAGTAATTATGGTTCTTCGAGATTGGAATCTGCATGGATAACCTCTCTTGGTGTGCATGCGAGATCAGATTTTATTTTTTGAATAGCAGTGTCCACTGAGCCCTACCTGTGCCATGAATGCACACTCAAGCCCCAAAATTGAAGGCATAAAAAGCAGGATGGCCACAACTCTCACTCAGTTTGTTCCCCACAAAAATTCCATAGGAGAAGGGCTCTGATCAGCAGGGATGGAGGACAGGTCTTAGAATCTGTATGGACAGTGCATCTCCAAGAACCAGTTACTGTAAGGTACGTAGCCACTCTCTCATCCTCAAGTGATTGTCTTGGTGACCATCAAACAGTGCTACCGGTGCTAGGATCTGAGTGAATGGAGGCCTCCTTGAAAAGTATTGTACGACTGCCCTACCAAAACGAACATCCAACCTGGAGGCTTGCACTAAGGAATAAGTGAGTGGTAAAGGTGAGGATCAAGCTCCACATCGCTGTTCTAAATATCTCTGATGTGGGGAAGTTACCCAAGACAACCAGAGGCCCCTGGAACAAGCTCTAACTTGTCAAAGTGGCTCTTAGTAATAGCAGCAGCAAAGCTGAAAGTAAAACTTAATAGGCAGCAAGCAGGAGCATAAACTGAAAGGACTAAGCATGTTTGGCGTTGCTGATCTGAGGCCCATACACAAAACTTTTCTGAATAATATGGGAGCAGAAAACTGCTGTTGTGAAATGTGTCAAGTTTAAAAATTCATACTGACAGTTCCTTTATAAACAATGGTTCACAGTGTTCCACCAGAAATACTGAAGTTTTCTGAGAACTAACCTGAGAGCTACAAATGTGTGTATTCTGTTTTTTAGTCATTACCAAGATGTTAAAAGTTTTGGTTTTTTTAAAGCCACATTTCATATGTTAGCCGTCAACCTCTTATTTGTTTCAGTCAGTGTACGCAAGAAAGATGCCAGAAAAGTTTTATATTAATAATGTGGTGTAGTTATCTTGGAGGTGAAAGATACCTGGCAAGATATTAAAGTTTGTCACTTGAGCAAGTATTTATCCAGAAAACTATTTGGCCCTTTTAAGGCCAAATTTAAAATTATTAGTTTATGCTACTTTTATGTCAGTGTGATAAGGACCTCAGGCTCTGGCCTGGATAGGATTAAATCTCCTTTATGAGCAGACCACCTCTCCTGCTCTCTAATATCCAGCATGAGTTGATTAGCACAGGGGTTCTCAAACTGGGGATTGGGACCCCTCAAGGGATCGTGAGGTTATTAAAGGGGGTCGCGAGCTGTCAATCTCCACCCCAAACCCTGCTTTGCCTCCAGAATTTATAATGGTGTTAAATATATAAAAAAGTGTTTTTAATTTATAAGGGGGGGGGGGGGTCTGCACTCAGAGACTTGCTATGTGAAAGGGGTCACCAGTAAAAAAGGTTGAGAGCCACTGGATTAGCAGGTATGAATGATGATGAGCTTCACTGGCAGCAGGTACCTAATTCTCTGAGCAGCTGTGTATATAGATCTACAGGAAGACACTGTCGGGAGAAAAAGGACTGGGACTCAGAGGACAACTCCTTCCTCAACAGATCTTAAATTAAACAAGCTTTACATTATACCATTTACTTTGGAATTATAGCTGGAATTATATTTGGATAAAGTCAGCAAAATGTTTATAGACCTTCAGGTATAGGTATAAACCCTTCTGGGGTTTTTTTAAATATAAGATGAACCTGACAGATGTGCAATATCAGCCCAGCTGTGTACATTCCCTTGGCAAGAGCTACTACTATTCCAACTGCTTTATGAGTTTTCTTCACATTACTTTTGGGAACCAAAAGTACCATCATAAAACTAAATCCAGCTTCTAATGAAGAAACCCTGATCAGAACTGATCAAGTTGTATTTACTTAAGGGAGTAACCACTCTAAAGTGGGATTCAATAGTTTAAAATAACTAATTTGAGAAGCCTTTAAAATTAGATTCCATTCGACTCATCAATTATCTAGAGAAATGTCTTCAGAGGAGCTAACGTACATGGTCTTTTTTTTTTTTTTTTTAAGTTTAAGTTTTAAGGGTCTCCAAAAGCAACGCAACAACTTAAAGTCTACATTTGGAGAAGGAGAAATTATATTATGTGACTGAAACGGAATATTTTTGGGGGACAGCTAAGCAGTAATTTGTAGCCTTCAAATACAAGTCATGTGCACCTAGCCTCTCGTTTTTACAGTGGGCATGCAATATGTCATTGATAAGTGCAGGTAAAAGGAGAAAGCTGCTAGAGATCTTTCCTTATGGTTAATTTCTAGTAAGAGCATCAGGAACTGAACCAAGAATCTAGGGGAGCAAAATACCTTTTTGACAGTACTTGACATTTTGGAAATTTGCTGTACTTTGTTCTGCACTTCTCAGATCTAGATAGCTTCAGACCCGACTGTTTACTACTTGCTTTTCCCACTCTGGACAATAACAAGCTTAACAGGAGGTAACATGAGCTCTTGTAAACATCCCAAAACAGGATGTTAACTAATTTAAGATGAAGATTTTCCTTCAGAACTGATTCAGTATAATGGAAGGTTCTGCATATACGTAAGGTATTGTACACACTGTTAGAACTAAAAGCAGTAACAACCTATTTTTCAAGTAAAGAGACAAACTGTCCCTTTCTCACTAGACTTAACTTATTTTGCAGTATCTGACTGTTTTTCCTTTTGATTCTCCGCTTTGTTTACTCATGAGGCATTTTTGTCTGATGCTGACTAAATCTCTCAGGAGTAAAGATGTCCTCTTCAGAGTCCCTTGAAACCAAGGTAGAGAAGAGCACCTCTTAACAGTAAATCAAGGTTGAAGGGACCAAACTCTAATTGGACCTACATACTTCACAACTGCATAACAGCTCACATGATTTTATTGAAACTTCACACACACCAATCAGTTCTGGCCTGAGATAAAGCATAAGCAGATGTTATTTTTCCTAGGGCTATAAACCCCAAAAGGAAAACTTTAAAGAGTATAAGCAGAATACAACTTAATTATGCCTTCTGTGAAAGGAGGAGCTTTAGTGCTTCAGTTTGCCTAGTAAAATAAAGAAATGCAATGAAAACCCTTCCCCGCACCTTAAAATTTTGCAATCCTCCTCATATGTGGTAAAGATGGATTCTTTCAACAGCCCAAAATAAAATAACCTGTCACATGTATCTTATTGATTTACCTTCTCTTGTTCTATTATTCACTCCTCATCTCTTCCCCTTTCATTGAAGAGAAAACAAAAAACCAAAAACACCACAAAACAAAACCAAAACAAACCTAAGCTTTTTTCCCCTCCCTTTTTTCAGGCCAGAAAAGCATAATTTCTTCTCCAACCCCAGTGATTATTCCCCATACCTATTTTATATGCATATCCTCCAAGATAGAGAAAATCTATGGTATTGCAAAAGCTACAGAGAGTTATAAATAAAAAGGTACGAATGGAACACTATACTACAGCAGTAGAAGGTTGTGGTGAATGGAGACGGAGTTTAGCCATTTTAATAGAGAATATGAGATATGTGCAGGAGATCTGAAATATTGGAGGTGAATATTCAATCTGATTCTATTGGTTTGAAGAAACTATGTTGAAAGTTTCTGCGGAGACATGCACCAAATAATATGGATTTAAATTTTTTTATTTGTAATTTTGGGGGAAAGGAGTGGTCTGATACGTGAAGGAAGGACAGATTAAGTTCTCAAAAAGTTTAGGGAAGGGACTTAAAAACAAAAACTACTAACCCATTTACCATTATCAGAAAGATAGCAAAAACCTTAACTATAATCTCCACTTAGTCTCAATTATAATCAAATTTTGCTGATCCACTGGTTTACATACAATTTCCTTCTCCCGTAATCCATTATTTCTGTGAACTTTGTCCACATTGCCCCCTTTACTTACCTTCCTTCCCTAGCCATATCAGAAATACTCCGTCAGGGAAGGCTTGATGGGTTGTCCCTGCAGCCATTCAGAAGGCATTCAAACTTTGTGATGTAAGCCATTCCCCTCTTGAAAAGGCCCAGAAAGCAAGGGGCCAAACTAACTGACAGTGGCACTATACCATGGCAGTCTTCATTTTTCACTCCTTGTGTGCATACTTTTCTCTTTTGGTTTCTGTATGCTTTCCCTTCTCGTCTCTTCTCTCTCACCCTGGATCATGTTTCTAGTACTATATAAGATAATGGATGAGGGCTATATTTTACTTTGTTATTGTTGGTCTAGACAATTTTCCTTAATAACTTAATGGTGCAACAGCACATGGATCTGAGGCCATCTTCACAAGGAAAAGAATTAGAAGAAAGCATTATGGTTTATTATTTTAGAATGAAATTTTGGATTCTGAATGGAAAGCAAAATTGCTGGATACACAATAGTAATAACCATTCAAGCCCAAAACTACCAAGTCTTTGACACTTGGGCCCTGATCCAGCATAGTACTTAAGTACACATTTACCTTTAAGCCCATGAGAAGTCCAATTGATTTAATTGGACCTACTCATGCACTTAAAGTTAAACATGTGTGCTTAAGTACCATGCTGAATCAGAGCCTTAATTAACATGATTATCTTAAATCACATAGGCTAAGAGTAAACGGTCTTCAATTTTGGATTTTTAATTCACTGTTGGAAAGACTTTTTCTGAAATAATTACAATTCTTATCTTACCTATGAAGATAAATGTCAAACATTCTAACTTTTGATATCTACAAGCATTATCTTACAAGCGGTTAGCAGTTTATAACTTACAAGCGGTAAGTTATAATAAACTTATAAGCGGTATGTATAATAAACATTGCGCAAACAAGTTGTACTAGACAGTAAAAGTCACTCGTTCTTAAACACAGATACCATGTAGATGTTTGTGCATTTGTTTCACTACTACTTGTACAAGTTCTGTAACCATAGTTTTGTTCAAATTAAATTGGTAGGAAACAAGATTAACAAAATGGTAGATCAATAATGGCAGAGGTTCTCAACCTCTGATACATGACACCTAGGGGTCCATGAACGTTTTCAGAGAAGGGTGGTATCCTGAGAAGCGTTTGGATTTTTCCTATAAAACTTGACAGACTATATGATGAGGGTCCCTGCTAGAAGGGAGGTAAGGTAATGGCACTGCTGCCCTGTAAATCTGATGGTCAGAGTCCCCTCAATTTAGAAGAGAGGTCCTCTGCTTCAGAAAACTTAGAAGCATAGAGACACCATTTTAGAAGGTGCTAATGTTGACTACTTTAATTTGAAAAGTCAAAGTAACTTACACTTTAGAGAGTGTATTTGACTACATTCTGTGAATCAGTTGTTCAAAGTACTAGTATAACTTGATCAGCTAACTGTATTTTGTATGCATCCTCAGCAAAACAATGTAGTTATGATTATCACTGTTCAAACAAACTACATACAGGAAAAAAAGAAAAAAAAAAGCCATTTTTCACAAAGAGTTAGAGTAAGATAAATACCTGCAGGACTGTCAGCATTTTCTCCTGGGTGCAGCTGAATACCAGCAGAATCTATAGAGTTTACTGTAACTGTCTGTAGATTTGGCAATTGAGCAGTACTCAGACTAACTGGAGTTGAAGTCAAGGCCCCACCTGCTGCAACTTGACCAAGAGTAAGAGTCTGCACAGGTGTTAGAGTTATCTGTTGTCCAGGTGCATTCTGAATCTGCAAGTTTTGCAAGTTTTGGACACCTTGTACTTGAAATGTCTGCCAAGTGATCTGCCCAGAAGGGGTCACTGTTTGTGCCTGAATTAAAAAAGTTCCAGGATTGAGCTGCAGCTGAAGATTTTGTAGAGCCTGTTGTGATATACCTTGACTTGCTTGTACACCATGGATTGTCTGTTGCGCAATACCTTGTACAATTTGGGCTTGACTGGTTGGTTGCTGAGACTCCTGAAGTTGTATGTGTTGTACAATAGGCTGTGCTGTGGAGACCTGAATATTCTGAGCCTGTGTGTCATCAGAGACTGATGTCTGGATGTAATTTCCCTGAAGGTCAGAACTGTGTACTTGCCCACTAGTTGTGGTCAAGCTGTTTGCATTTTGTTCCAATATACTTGTACTGTCTATGGTAACAGGCAGTTGTGATGAAGATGATGTTGGCACAAATAAGTCATTATCAGTGGTAGTTTCTGTAATTTCAGGAGAAACTTGTTCACCAGTCCTTTCAGAAGTGTCTGAACTATCCATGGCCTGTCCAGTATTTATCAAATGTCCATCTGCATTAATGCCTGCAGTCATGGTTTGAGAACCACTGTTGAGTCCCAGAGAATCTAGATCAACACTATTGATGGGTACAAAAGTAATATTTCCTGGTAGTCCAAGAGGGACATTAGCAACTACTTGTGCTTGGCCAGGAAAGGAAGAACCACCAATTGCAACTCCCTGAACCTGAACTTGACCAGTCTGTGATAAGAGATTCTGAATATTAGCTGAAGGTGTTCCAGAGGCAATTATGGTTTGATTAGAGCCAGGAATGATCTGAATTTGACCAGTTTCTTGATTTATACCACCATTATCAGAAGAGGTTGCAAAGCCAAGCTGAACCTGCTGACCATCGGCCGTCTGGATCTGGGGTATTACTTGATATTGTACGTTAGACACTGTACCATTTGATGAATCTGATCCTGGTGCAACAGAAAATATTTGTTGATTTTGCAAACTCTGAATGGGAAGGACATACTGTCCACTTGAAGTTACTGTGGCAGCACCTGGAATCTGTACTATATTACCAGCTTCATCCTTTATAGTGGTAGGAGCTGCAGACAGAACCTCCCATCTATTTGGAGTTCCTGCTAATTGTACAGAAGACAAATCCCCTGTCTGAGCAAAAACAAAAAAGGAAAAACATTTGAAATATAATATACAGATCATATATGCTAAAACAAGCATGCATTACATTCAATATGATATTGTACCAGAGGCTGGTATGCTACTGACATACGTGCAACGTAACCCACATGAACATCAGTAGCTGATTCAGAACTTCAAAATATATAGCCTTGTAGTCAGCGAGTGCCTAAATATATCACAAAATCAAGTCCCACAAATGAAAAGACTACATAAATTACTCTATCAACAGAAACAAAAAAATAGAGCTTTTTCAAAACGCAATATTAAGAATTCAGGTTAACATTCCTAATGCTTACATGTGTGTATTCATTTGAATTCCTGATAGTTAAAACATACCTTATCAGTTTAAAAATCAAATTCCTCCTTACCTGTGCTATTACCACTACAGTAGATTAACGTAATTACTTAAATGCTAGTTTACTTTTCATTATTTATGCTATTGATGTTTTCCAGCTTGCTCATCTTGAATAAAGAAACTATTCTGATCTCCTTTAGACAGTTTCACTTTCTGATTCCCATACCAGCAGCAATGACTGACTGTTCGGATGCAAGCACTACAGGGCAATGTTAATCTTTTCACATATATGTATGAAAATAGGGCTGTCAAATGATTACAAGAATTAATTGCACTGTTGAATACCACTTATTTAAATATTTTTTATGTTTTCTACATTTTCAGATACATTGATTTCAATTACAACACAAAATACAAAGTATACAGTCCTCACTTATATTATTTTTTATTACAAATATTTACACTTTAAAAATATAAACAAAAGAAATAGTATTTTTCAATTCACCTCATACAAGCACTGTAGTGCAATCTCTTTGTCGTGAAAGTGCAAGTTACAAATGTAGATTTTTTTTTTCCATAATTGCACTCAGAAAATAAAACAATGTAAAACTTCAGAGCCTACAAGTCCACTCAGTGCTACTTCTTGTTCAGCAAATCGCCAAGACAAATAAATGTGTTTAAATTTACCGGTGATAATGCTGCCTACTTCTTATTTACAATGTCACCTGAAAGTGAGAACGGGTGTTTGTATGGCACTGTTATACCGGCACTGTAAGGTATTTACATGCCAGATATGCTAAACATTTGTATGCCACTTCATGCTTCGACCACCTTTCCAGAGGACGTGTGTCCATGCTGATGATGGATTCCGCTCGATAACATCCAAAGCAGCGCGGGCTGACGTGTTCATTTTCATCATCTGAGTCAGATGCCACCAACAGAAGCTTGATTTTCTTTTTTGGTGGTTCAAGTTCTGTAGTTTCTGAATTGGGGTGTTGCTCTTTTAAAACTTCTGACACATTCCACATTTCATCCCTCTCAGAATTTGGAAAGCACTTCAGATTCTTAAACCTTGGGTTGAGTGCTATAGCTATCTTTAGACATCTCATATTGGTACCTTCTTTGCGTTTTGTCAAATCTGCAATGAAAGTGTTCTTAAATTGAAGAACACAGGCTGGGTCATCTTCCAAGACTGCCTTAATAAGAAATATATGGCAGAATGAGGGTAAAACCATGGAGCAGGAGACAAACAATTCTCCCCAAGGAGTTCAGTCACAAATTTAATTAACACATTTTTTAATGAGCATCATTAGCATGGAAGCATGTCCTCTGGAACGGTGGCTGAAGCATGAAGAGGTGTACGAATATTTAGCATATCTGGCACGTAAATACCTTGCAATGCCAGCTACAAAAGTGCCATGTGAACGCCTGTTCTCACTTTCAGATGACATTGTTAATAAGAAGAGGGCAGCATTATATCCCGTAAATATCTACAAACTTGTTTGTCTTAGCAATTGTCTGAACAAGAAATAGGTCTGAATGGACTTGCAGGCTCTAAAGTTTTACATTGTTTTATTTTTGAGTACAGTTATGTAACAAAAACATTTCTACATTTGTAAGTTGCACTTTCACAATAAAGAGATCGCACTATAGTACTTGTATGAGGTGAATTGAAAAATGCTATTTCTTTTATTTTTTACAGTGCAAATATTTGTAATAAAAATAATATAAAGTGAGCACTGTACATTTTGTATTGCGTTGTAATGGAAATCAACATTTGAAAATGTAGAAAAATATCCAAAATATTTATAATAAATTTAATTTGGTATTCTCTTAACAGTGTGATTAAAACTAAGATTAATAGAGATTTTTTAATCGCGTTAATTTGTTTTGAGTTAATCGCTATTAATTGAAAGCCCTAGTAGAAGTAGTTTTATTCGATTTTGTAAGCCTCCTTCCCAATAATGAAACCTACATTTTTGACCTAAACTGTCATGCAATGTCAATTTTAGAGAATAATTTTTTACATACAAATCAAAACTTGTATTTTTGTCCTTAGTAGAAATAAACTACTTGGAAGTTTCCACGAAAAAGCATATCTACTATTCCCAGAAGCAAACTGATTTTTTGGCTTTAGGGAGCAGGGAGAAAAAAAGGTAGATCCAATTTGAAGACTCCCCCACCCAGCTTTAACCTTTTACTGTTTTTCCTGCATTAGATACAATCCTGTCTGCGAAAAGGACAAGATTTAAGCTCTTTCAGTCTTTCAGCATCACTACTTAAGAGACGAGAAGAATTTCTGCCAAGCAACGCAATGCACGACCCTCCCCTACCAGCCATATCACACGCAGCTTTCCTCTGCTATCTAGTTAGCCCCATAATTTTCTATTACTGTATCATTTTAAGAGAATCCTTGGTTGCTGAAATGCTATGAAAAATATATAGATGATTATCTAAAAACAGACAAAACTATCAAGATGTAGAGACAGTATCTATTCCAAAGTTACTGCCAAAGGTGCAGTAAACAATATAAAAAGAACTGAAAAAAATTGTGGGTAAATCTATGGAGCAAGAGAAGCTAACTGATCTCCTGTTCTGCATTAATTAAAAAATAATCATTCTATTATTCACTTTTATTATCTGTTGGAAGAGCAAGGCAAAGAACAACAACAACAAAATGACTGAGGCTGCAGCAAACCCTAGCTTAGCAGCCTAAATAAGTCAATGAGAAAGTTGCATACGGAATAGCACTACAGCAGAACCTCAGAGTTACAAACAGTTCGGGAATGGAGGTTGTTCGTAACTTCTAACTCTGAACAAAACGTTATGGTTGTTCTTTCAAAAGCTAACAACTGAACACTGACTTACTACAGCTTTGAAACCTTACTATGCAGAAGAAAAATGCTACTTTTAACCATCTTAATTTAAATGAAACAAACAGAAAGTTTCCTTACCCTGTCAAATCATTTTTTTAAAAACTTTCCCTTTATTTTCTAGCAGTTTACGTTTAACACAGTATTGTACTGTATTTGCTTTTGTTGTTGTTGTCTCTGCTACTGCCTGATTGCATACTTCCGGTTCCCAATGAGATGTGTGGTTGATCAGTCAGTTCATAATTCTGGTGTTCATAACTCTGAGGTTCTACTATACTTGCCAAGGCTACAAACAGGGCTTAGCTTAGTAAGCAGCAGTGTACCTATACATGAAAACCTCTCCTCCAGCACTAATTCAAACCAGACCCACCTCCTATGCAATATAGGAGTGCCATGACCCAAACACCTATCTTTTCCCCTCACCAGGTCCAGTGGCTTTTGTCCTTTTCCTTATGCTGGGAGCACACACCCGCCTTGTAAAAGAAGCTCCCCACCTTTCTGCAGTCCCCTGAAATCCTTTCCCTCTCTTCAAGTGTTTTGGCTCTCCAACACTCCCCCTCTCCAATAACAAGGTCTACTAGTCACACTACAGAGCAAATGAGGATCTCCAGGCAGGGAGCTTTGAAGCAACCCTGCCATATATGGTGTGTGGTTGGCTAGCAGATGCTTCCTGGAAACATCTGCTAGCCAAGCGTGTTGCTCCTGCAGCTGGCTCTATCACCAACTACAACATGAACCATGAGCAGGGAGGGGCAGAAAAAAGAGCTTCTGGCTACTATCCCAATTTGGTAATATCAGAACAGCAGACTGAGCTACCATGGTGGAGACGGATGTTTGACAGCTTTCCCCACCCTTGACTGGTCCTCTACTATTCCTGTCACAATAAACTTTACTATTTTGCCCTTTTCTTACAGACCACAGAGTTGGTACAGCAGTTCTTGGAGCTGTACCTTGCCATCTCTTCTGGAGGTAACAGATCCTATTGTGCTCCCAAGCTGGGCAGGGGCTAAGTTACGTTAATAACTATAAATCCTATCACTGACCTAAAGAAGCAATGTCTAATTTAGACTAAGACTACTATTGAGCTCAAAGGTTCAATCCTAAATAACACACTGTTTGCCTTCAAGGACTTAACGACATCTGGGCTATATTGAACAAGGTGCAGAGAGTGATGGTCCCTTCGCTATCAACAGCGACTCAGCAAGCAGAATGCTTTGAGGGTTGCCCTTTCAGAAGAGAAGGTGCAGAATTTCAGCATCCAAAGATGCCACGTCAGTTGAGAGAGAGGGAGGGACAATGGTCTGAGGAAAGTGCAGTGTCTGCAGCAGAACCCACTTCCGCCAAGAAGGGAACAGGACGTGAGGGAAGTTAATAGGAAGCTGGCAAAAGTCTTTAAGTTGAGCATCAGGAAGTGAAGCACAGAAATGAGAGGGAGCAAAATCAGCAGCCAGGGACAAAGTGACGGAGGAGGAAGAACCAAATGGTAAACCCACCTGAAAAGGTCAGTGTCCTTTGGGAGTTATCAATGTTTCATGTGCTGCAGGAGGGAGACATGTTATGACTGCTGCCTGCTCTGTCTTTTGATTACTTATTTTATCTACTGGGAATTGCAACAAGCTTGTTACAGAAAGGTGCTCTCCACCAAGGTGAGGTTCTCCTTACTGAAGTCCCTTCTTATAAGAATGATGGTCAAGATGACTAACTTTGTTTTTTAAAAAAGAGAGGCTGCAGCAACCCTAAGTCAAATGGTGGGGGAGTGGAGGTGCACAAGTTTAAAGGATGACCTCTATCCCCAAGAGGTAACCTAGAACAATTGTGGGGGAAGGATTGATGGACTAACACCCTTCCTCCAATATGAAAGCTACAATAATAGGGGTGCACACATGCATCCACTTCAAGAAACACAGCGGGGCTAGGTAGAAAGCACGGCCCTGAGTACTCTGCTGGTACCTCTGTCCAGAAGCAGTCCCACTACACCAGGGGTTCTCAAACTGTGGTTTGGGACCCCAAAGTGGTTCATGACCCCATTTTAACGGGGTCACCAAGGCTGGTGTTGGCCTGGGCCCCAGCAAGTCTGAAGCCCAAGCCCCACTGCCCAAGGCTGAAGCCAAAGCCCAAATCCCACCACCCAAGACTAAGGTTACATGTCCCCCGCCCAGGGCAGAAGCCCTTGGGCTTCAGCTTTGCCCTGCCCCCTCATCGGGGGTGGCAGGGCTCAGTCTTCATTCCCCCCCTCCTGGGGTCATGTAGTAATTTTTGTTGTCAGAAGGTGGTCACAATGCAATGACGTTTGAGAATTTCTACACTACGCTATCAGTGGCCCTTTGACAGGGCGTGGGGTTTAGCACAGTGGGGCCACTAGCAGATCTCAGCCAAGCGGTGGCAGCAGCAGCAGAGCGCTCAGGGCCAACCACCAACACTGTTTTCCCTCCTAATTCCAAGGTTGGTCCAGCTTCCAGTGGAGGAGGGAAAACGGGCATCATATACCGACTCTAGACTCACCCAACTGTCTTGGGCAGTTCTGTATGGTGGAGAGGTTGACAGGTTTCACCCTCATCCCCTTAACTGCTCTGAGTTCCTTGGTGGTAATCTCCTCTCCCTACCCTATGTATCTCCCATCCACTCCCTTATGTGGGCTGCCCAGAGGAGCATTCCTCACTAAAGCTATGGAGTCTCTCCTTGGATGGGGGATCCTTTCTCTGCTCTAGCACCCACCCCAGCCAGGTCAGTCTTCTGCTGCAGCTTCTTCAGACAGCCACATTTTTGCCACACTGGCCCTGCTCCCTGCAGTGTTGTAACTGTCTGGGCAGGAAAATGAGGGAGAGGAAAATCAATCAAGATACCCTAAATGTTTAAAATCATATATAAATGACCAAGAAAGGTCACTCAACTCATCCTAATGTTCATTTTTCCCCACAAAGTGCACTGAAACAAGTGAGCAGTGTATCAAGTTTAAGATTTTAAAAGGAAAAATGCCATCTTGAATTATTGGAAAAAAAAAATTTTTTTTAAGAAGGAAATTACAATTGTATACATTATGTTTAAGAATGTGTAATTCAAGTGAACAATCTCCTTTAAAGTTCACCTGTAGAGATAAAAAAGGACACAAATCTGCCTTTTCTGTTTCTTTGAGATATAGGGCAGGCTAGGATGCTTAACAACTTTTTTTTTTTTTTTTTTTTTTTTTGTAAAAAACACTAGATATTCAAGTCCATTTAAGCTAAGGCCCAGTCTCCACCTAAAACTTACCTAGCTATGTTACTCAGGGCTGTAAAAAATTTCACCTCCTGTGTGACATAGTTACGTCAACCTAACCCCTACTATAGACAGTGTAAGGTTGATGGAAGAATCTTTTTGAATTAATCTTTTGTTAAAAAGATTCAATAGCATTAGCCCTTCATTTAAGGTATGAAGAACTCACATAGACATCTCATACCTCCCCACTAGTGCTTCAACACTGCGAGAGAAGACCTGTCTTTATGCTCTTGATGTTTATATATTTAATAAAAAACAAACAGAAAACCTTTTAAAACACCAACAATCTTAAAAATCAAAGGAAGCAACAAGACTTAGTCTTTGACAGGTCATCTTTAAAAGAAAAGTAATGAAATTTACACTAGCAGAAGCTCCAGGACTTCTGTATTTAGTTCTGAGCAAGTACCAAGAAAACACTACCAGAACGGGGAACCAATGAGCATTTTAAGATCTGATTTCCTGTACACCATCTAGGAGAGAAGTGAATTATTTATAAAATTGTAAAAGAGGAACTTTCACCTTTCCAATGGTATAAAGCATACATTTCTTGTTAGGTTGCAAAATACAGAACTTTAAAATCCTCTCATTTCAATTACTATCTTGATTTTCTCTCCCACCAGACCTCTTCCCCAAATTCATTCTAACATGTCATCTCAGTTAGAATTTAACGCATCTAGGTTTTCAGATGGCATAAAGCATCGATGGCTAGTTCTATGGATCAACCTATGCCACAGTAACCTTAAACTAGTCAGTCTACTGTTTTTCAGGAAGACACTGTCACCCCACTTTGTCAGAGGAACGTAAAACAAAGGCCTTGTCTACACTACAGAAGTTATACCAACTTTTCACCCTTTAATACATGGAAAAACATTGCTGGGAACCATCAGTGTAACTTACCTCAAAAGTTTGTAGAAGGAAGAAATAGTATAGCTTGAATCAGAGCAGCAGATGCAATTCACAATCACAAATGGGACAGTCAACTCTGACAGCTCCCACCATTGTCAGAACGGACAAATCTCTCAGTCAGCCAGCATTCTTATTTCCACTAGCTGAGTACCCACTCTGCCGCCTATCATATTACCTTAATTCCCCATATTACCAGTGGCTTTCTAAAAATCCTCCTCCAGACATGCCCAGGAGGCATTTGTTGGGCAGGGGCCCAATAGCACATTTTACAGGAGGTAGCAACTGGGAGGAAGGGGTATGGTAGGGAGACACAGGGGGGATTTTAAGTTGGCAAACCTGTTTGTCACTTGAGGTGCACAAAAGTAACAGCCTCCCCACTGGAAATCAGTGTAAAGCAGGTCTAATGCAGACACAGGGACAAACCTTATGATAATCATAGTGGGTAGCATGGATACACATTTCATGGGGGAAAGCATACCAATAATTGCTTATCCTAGTGTAGACAAGGCCAAAGAGAGAAAATCTCTATGCCTCAGATTCCCCAACTGTAAAATGGGAATGTTAATGCTCCTCTACCTCACTGGAGCGAGGAGAGTTAATTTAAGATGCACTAATATGTTTGAGGAGTAATAGAAATGCCTAAAAATAACCAGAAATTGAAAAGTTTACCCAACAGTTACTAGCTCAAGAGTTCAACATACAAGCCCATGCTGCTAGACCCCATGCTGCTAGACCCCACTGAAAGGCAAGTTTCCCTACAATTTGACAGAATACATTCAATATGGTTCATACTGTGTTACCATTGTCAACTTTCTACTGATACTTTTTTGAAGTGTACCTTAGGATTGAATGAACATACAAACAACTGACCAATATTTGCCAAGTTTAGACACTTTATCAAATAATATTGGTCCAACTATAGATTCAATTTACTGGCCAAATACCATTTACCAGTCCTTCATACTTTCCTGGCTTCCCTTCCTTCCACTATTAACTAACGCAATGATTCTCAACCACGGTCCCAAGGCCACCTGGGGGGCTGCAAGTAAGTTTCAGTGGGTCTGCCAAGCGTTAGACTCACTAGGGCCCAGGGCAGAAAGCTGAAGCCCCACTGCATGGGACTGCAGCTCAGGACCTTGAGCCCACCATCCAGTGCTGAAGCCAAAGCCTGAGCAACTTAGGTTCGCAATGCTTCCTGTGGCATGGGGCCCTGGGCAATTGCCCTCCTTGCTACCCCCAACACAGAGGTGGGGAAACTACAGTCCATGGGACCCTCCTGCCTAGCCCCGGCGCAATGCTCTGGACAGCTGGGCAACGCAGTTGCAGAGCAGCAGTGCTCTGGCCGGGGGCGTTGGATAGAGGGCAGGGGAGTTGGGGGTGGTGGTCGGGGTGTGGATAGGGGTCGGGGCGGTCAGAGGGCAGGGACCGGCGGGTGGGATGGGGCAGGAGTTCCGGGGCGGCAGTCAGGAAGGAGAGGGGGGGGGGTTAGATGGGGCAGTGGGGGGCAGTCAGGGGACAGGAAGAAGGGGTGGTTGGATGAGGCAGGGGTCCCGGGGGGCAAGTCAGGAATGAGAGGGGGGGTTGGATAGGGCGGCAGGGGGCAATGAGGAATGGGAGGTCCGGGGGTGGTCAAGGGACAGGGGTTAGTGGATGGGGCCATCAGGGAACAGGGGAGTGGGGGGTGAGGAGCGGGGGTGTCAGATAGGAGGTGGGGTCTGGGCCACGCCTGGCTGTTTGGGGAGACACAGCCTCCCCTAACTGCCCTCCATACAATTTTGGAAACCCAATGTGGCCCTCAGGCCAAAAAGTTTGTCCGTCCCTGCCCTAACGCCAGCCCTGGCTTTTATATGCAGAAAAACAGTTGTGGCACAGCTGGGCCGTTGAGTTTTTATAGCATGTTGGCGGGGTTCAGAAAGAAAAAGGTTGAGACCCCTGATCTAACACACAGTCAACCTGTGAGACTCTTTGCCGGGGATGTTGTGAAGGCCAAAACTACAACAGGGTTCAAAACAGAAGTAGGTACGTTCATGAAGGATAGGTCCATAAATGGCTACTAGCCAGGATGGGCAGGGATGTGTCCCTAGCTTCTGTTTGCCAAAAGCTGGAAGGATGACAGGGGATGGATCACTCGATGATTGCCTGTTCTGTTCACTCCCTCTGAAGCACCTGACATTGGCCACTGTCAGGAAGACAGGATACTGGGCTAGATAGACCATTGGTCTGACCTAGTATGCCCGTTCTTATGTTCACGATAACAAGAGTTGCACCAGTGCAACCAGACTTAAAATGGACTTATCTACCATATATATTCGTTCATAAGCTGAATATTTTTGGTAAAAAGGTGACGCACTAAAGCGTGGGGGTGGGCTTATGAATGGGTCTACACCAAAATTTGATGATTTTAAACTCTATGAAATCATTGAATTGAATATCTAATACATTGTCGGCTTTGTTTACCTGGAGCGTCTGCAGGCACGGAGCCCCTCAGTTCCCTGTGGCTGCAGTTCGCAGCTCCCATTGGCTGGTAATGGCAAACCACAGCCACGGTGAGCTAAGGGGCTCCGTGCCTGCAGACACTCCAGGTAAACAAAAGGTCCTGATGGGCTGAGAGCCAAAGTTTGCCAACCCCTGAAATATATATATATATTTATAAATATAGCGTCGGTTTATGAAAGGGTCACACAGTTTTTACTATTTTTACCTATCCATCTTGGGGGGTCATCTTATAAACGAATTGGCTAATGAACAAGTATATACGGTAGTTAAACCAGTGCAAACTCCTAATGTAGACACACTTAAGCCAGTTTAACCCTTGCCTGAAGGTTAATAGTTAAAGTGCGTCTACATGAGGGGTTTGCATTGGTTTAACTAGCTAGATTAAAAACCGATTTTGTTACACGTGCAACTCTTCTAGTTGAGACAAGGATTTATTGTATCTCTTTTCGAGTCCAAGTGTCAGTTTCTTCTTTTCCTTCCTTCTCCTCCACAACTTTGTTTCTCCTTTCTTCTCACCTTCCCTACCCCTTAATCCAGGGGTTCTCAAACTGGGGGTCACGAGGTTATTACATACGGGGTCGCGAGCTGTCAGCCTCCACCCCAAACTCCACTTCACCACCATCATTTATAACAGTGTTAAATATAAAAAAGTGTTTTTAATTTATAAGGGGGGTCACAATCAGAGACTTGCTGTGTGAAAGGGGTCACCAGTACAAAGATTTGAGAACCACTGCCCTGATCTCACTACAGATGTTTATTTAAATCCCAACTAGCAAAACTAAAGAACCTATCCAGGGCTCTATGCACTCTTGCCATCAAATAAAAAATATCAAAACCATTTTAGAACAAAAACAGACCATTAAAATATAAAACTCTAGTTTAACAAAAAACTATTGTTAAACCAAGTCAATACCCCTGCCAACACTCAAGCACATGCTCAACTTCAAGCACCACATAGTACAGTGACTTCACTTGGACTACTCAGAAGCTTAAAGTTAAACAAGTGTGTAAAGTGATGTCAGGAACTACATCAAAGTTTCCCACACCTAAAATTCCCAAAAAAGGGAAGACAGCCTTTACATCGTGCCAGGAAGGCTGAAAAATTTGGCCTGTTTTCTACCAGATAGATATGCCTTTAACTCCAAAAAAGAGAGGCCCGCACAGACCTTGCAGGCAGCTTTCATATGGAAGGGGTTCCAACTCCAGTGTCTCAGCTAACCAAAGTTGTAGCTGTATGGTATGGGGAGAAAGATTCTCAGGTAACCAAGTCACATACTGCTCAGGACTTTCTGAGTCAAAAACCAAACATAAACCAATCCAGAAACCAACAGGTAGATCACAAAGCACTGGTGTCATATGCCCATGGTGAAATACTCCACTTAACAAGTGAGCTGCCTCATTCGACATTTGATTCAACTTTTGAATGGATTTATGGTGTAGCCTCATACAGAACCCATTGCAGAGTCCAATCTAGAGGTGAAGGCAGCATAAATGCCAGTAGCAAAACTTATGTAACGATCACAACCTCCTGGCCAGATGCATATTAAGAAAAAGCAATAACTATGGCCTCTGCTACTATCTGGTCATCCAAAAGGAAGCAGAAATTTAACTCAGCTCCGTTCCCCATCTCTCTCCTAAATTGAAAACTTTGGTACCAAATGATGGGATGGTCTGTCTGCAAACTTGGAAAATACTGCAAGCGTGTACATTTTTTGTTTCAAATCAAAGCTTTAGTCCCTCCTAAATTGGTGGATCTTGCCCAGGAAAGCTATCTATTAGAAAAACAAAAATTAAAAAATGCACATAAGAAGCGAAAGAGCTAAAGACTTAAAAAATGAATAATATTGATAATTATATATTGATAATTAAAAGGTTATCGGTATTATCTACACTGTGATATCACACCTAAGGTCCCAATGAGGAATCAGGTCTAAGTGCTAAGCACTGTACAAATACCACCCCACCTCCCAAAAAGTCCCCTCTCCAAAGAGGTAAAGTAGTGACAGACTTGTTAAAGTATACACATGGAGAAGAGCTGTATTAGCACCATCATATTTCCAATATGTATCTTCATGGCAGTTCTGTTGCAAAGCACTGTGTACATTTGGAACTACCAATCAGATTTTTAAGGATACTTAGCAATCTAAAAACCTTTAAAAACCAAGTCCTGTATTATATATTGTGCTGCAAACTAATTTATAGTTAAAAGAGGTTATTAAAATGGAGACAAGCACACAGTAGTGAACAGGCCAAAGGACTAGGAGAATTTTGATCTACTCCTACTTCAGCCACTGACCTACTGTGTGACCTTGGGGACTGCTGTGACTCAGTTTCTCCTTGTGTAAAGTGGAAATAATGTTTACTGGCTTTTGAAATATATACATGACAACACCAAACTATTAAAAATTAACTCTTTAACGTTTAGATAATTTAATAAAATCTTGATAGCATTATTGTATTGTTACCAAGTCTTTTTAAAAACCTAGCAAACCCATTTACCCATGTAGTGTGTATTATTCCCTAATGACTGGAAAGATGTACTTAAACACACTATTATTTATTTTACATCAATGCCAGTCCTGAGTAACTCTCCTTACCTATGATAATAGATGTCATATGTCAATTTAGAATGTACAACTTCTGAAGCAGATATTTCTTACTATACATAAAAAAAAAATCAGAAAACTTAATAATCAAAAACACAATTCACTAATTCGCTTTGACCAATTAAAAAATAAAAATAAAAAAACTATAAAGTCTCCACCAGCATCTTGCTATTTAGATAAATAGCAGAAGGTGTTATAGGGATGCCTTTCTAGTCTACAACCTGATCCAGCTCATCAAGACTCTTTTCAGAACAAGCAGCACCAGAGAGATAAGAGTACAAACTTGGTCTATAACTGAGTGCATAACTGCACCTAGGAGAAGTGTTCCTATAGGCAGCTAGTTTCCAGTGCTCTGATCATTTCTACACAGCCATTTTAGTCTGAAACTGCATCCTCCCTTTCAGCCAGCCTTCATTTTGTGGTATTGTTCAGTGAAAGGTTCCAGGCTGACAGCTCGAGAAGGGGTTGGCTATGATCAGGTGTAGGGGAGATTCCTCTCTGTTTTGTGGGGAGGAGAGGGCGGAATTGTGCTGGTCTCAGAGGGGGGGCTGGATTTCCCGCCTCCCCCCGTTTAAAATAGGAGAACGCGCCACTTTCAGAGACGAGGCGGGGTAGTTACCCTCCCGCCTCCCCCAGGGCGCCCAGCTCCTCCGGGAGAGGCAGGGGAGCCTGGGGACCCCTCGCTTGGCAGGTCGGCCCTGCCATCGTCCCTCCCCCGGGCGGGCAGTGCCGTGTGTCCCGTCCCTCCCCCCAGGCGGGCGGGCTGGCTGCGCGCTCTCTCCCCCCGGCAGGCCGTGCGAGCGCGGCGGGGCGGGCACTTACCGCTCCGGCAGAGTGAGCGGCGGCGGCGGCCTCATCCTCCTCCGGCGACGGCGGGCCGATCTTGCTGCAGGTGGCCGCCAACAGAGCGAGCGGTGACGGCTGAGTGTCCTACCCACAGTGGGCGGGTTCAAAGAGAGAAAGTGGGTGGCGGTTAGTGCGGGGCAGCGGCTCGGGCTCCCGTCCTCACACTCGCACACAGGAAGCGGCGGCACCGGCTCCCGCGCTCGCTCCCAACGTGTCACCCGGGGGGAAGGGAGGGGGCCCGGCCGGGCCTGCGCTTACCTGGGGGGTGGCCGCCCCGGCGGAGGCCGAGGCAGCGCCGTTGCCGTGCTGGAGATAGTCGCTGTGGCTGCTGCTGTCCACGTCTAAGGCAGCCATTTCCTCTTGTTTCACGGGCTTCTCGGGAGCTGCGGGCGAGCGGGGAGGGGGAGGGGAGAGTCACTGACGGGAGAGATCACCCCCTCCCTTCCCCCCTAACCCCAGCGCTCCCCCCGCCCTCCCGCACGGAGCCCTCCTCCTCCTCCTCCTCCCGCGCTGCTGCCCCTGCCCCTCTTCTCCCTCCTCCCCCTGCTCCTCCTGCTGCTCTCAGTGTCGCTCTCGCCTCGCTCACACGCAGACGCGCCAGGGCCGGAGGGGAGCGCAGGGCCGGACCAGGAGCGGCAGGGAGCCCCGCTGGCAGCTCGCTCTGTGCGTACGTACCGGTCATGGTGTGAGTGCGAGCGGCTGGCTGGGCGGGAGGCAGGCTGGCTGGCTCGCACACAGGCCCCGCCGGTTGGGGCTAGGCGGCTGCCGCCGGGGACATGCTTATTGTGCTCACGGGCTGAAGCGGCGGCGGCGGCCCGAGCCCACTCCGGGTTTTTTTTCTTATTTTGATTGACGGTGCGGGAAAGCCGAAAGGTGGGGCTTGCAGCGGGAGAGGGGGCCCGGCCGACACCACCACCGCCCGCCCGTCAGTCCGGAACTCCCGCCTTCCCGCTCTCGCAGGCTCCGATTGGCTGCGCTGCGCCAGCACCGCCGCTCTCACTGGCCGCCCTGCCTGTCGCTCTTCCGTTCGGGGCGGGGGGCATGCCGAGGTGGCTTCCTGTTTGCCTGGGTTTGTGTGAGAAACAATGAGCGGGCTCCTCGGAGAGCTTTCGGCGGCTGGGCCCTCAGCCTGCTCTGGCCCCCGGGAGCGCCCAGCGCCGCTCGGGATATTTCTGGGTTAGCCTGCGGGCAGCGCTCCCCGAGCCTGGCCCGTGCTCCCTCGGGGCTGGGGGCTCCTGACCGCCTCACACCCTTGGAGCCAGCGCTCCGGGCAGGCGACTCCAGCTGCTGCTGCCTCCCCTAAGGCTGCGCGCTCGGTGCGGGGAGTTGACAGGCCCAGGTTCCAGCCGGCTGCCTTCCCCGCGGGGCTGGGGCGGGGGAGCGTTTCGTGGGAGACGTTTCCGCTCTCCCGCAGCAGGGTTTGAAATCTCCCTCGTTCTCGTTGTCACTCACAGCTTGTGACAGCAGCTCCCATGAGGCGGCGCCTTACAAAAAACCCACGAAGAAGTTAGTGCAGTTGAAATGCAGCAGGGGCTTTGTTTCCACGGGACCGGATTCATTTAATAGGGTACAGATTCCTAACGTGGCAGTAATACACGTTTTAAAATGGCTGGGCCTAAGCAGACAAGCCCTGTCTGTACAGTTCCTCTTTGTTGTAGCATTCAAACTCCATGATGGTGGGAAACTCACGTGTGTTATAAATGCTTCACTTGCTCAGGCTTCCCTTAAAAGCCTAAAGATATGATCCCAAATGATTACTGAATCTCTAAAGCAACTGCATTTCATATTTTACCTCAAAGCCAAGACAGATTTCACAGCAGAGTTAGTCACACTAGGCATACCTTACATCCTGAGTTTGCTACTGCAAATTGTGCATCTTTTGACAAATCCACCTCTGGTTGACACCTCAGATCTAAGTCCAGAAGGGTCCATCTGCAGTACTTGAGGCTTGCTGATCTGTTGCTTCTGTTAAATACAACCCATTCAAAACAACATCTTCTGAATAAGATTTAATATTCGTATGGAAAGTTGTATGTTAAGCATGATAAAATGTTAAATGTTTAGTGTTCTCTTTGAGGTCACTAAAGCAAGTGCATATAGAAGCACTGGGTTATGTTCCGCTTGTTCTGCCTAAATCCTTTGTCAACATTGCTTAACTAAGAGGAACTCCTGAGGCTGTTCATGTATCATTCCTGATATGTCAACTGCAATGCAACATAACAGGCTTATTCTTTTTAGAAATCTTAGATTATAAACTCAGGGAATGTATAAGGATATGCTGGCATATGTGTTGTTAATAATGCTTCGCTCTTGATTACACATCAGGAGTCATAGGTATTTGATATGGAAGGTGGACACCTCAATGCATCATCTCCCCACCACATATAAATTCTTCTTAGAGGGAACACACTGCCTAGAAGGCTAACAAAACAGTGGTATACACCAGGAGGCCCAAAACTGTTCTCTGGTTCTAGGCTTTGACATAATGTAAACCACAGAGACTTACCCTGAAGATACACAGCAGTGACCTAGAATCTCTGCATTTAGTTTCTAAAGGTCATACTAAGAATCCCTGAAAAATTGAGGCTAATAGCAAGACCAGAAACCTGGTCAGAATCTTGAGACATGGAGTATATGTACGCTGCAGCAAAACACCCACAGCTGGCCAGTGTCAACTGGCTTAGGCTGTAGGGCTAGAAAAATCGCAATGTAGACGTTTGGGCTCCAGCAGTGTAGACATACCCTATATCTTTCTTTTAAATGGGCCCCAACATCATTTCCTTGCAGATCTTAGCCATCTTTCCTACTGGGAGGCTTAACCTCTATAGTGGTTTCTACTCAGAACACAGGAAACTTATTGAGATAAACTTAAATCAGAAAATAGCCTGATCTTTTCCCATCTCCACCTTCCCTGTCAACGAACATTTCCAGAAATATATCCAGTCTTAACTGTCCTCACTTAGTTATCATGCTGAGAATTCCTTCTGTAGTTTTATCCTAAGTGTTTTACCAATAAGCAGTTAAACTCCCAAAACCATTTTTCACAATTCATTTTTCTTAAGTGCTGAAAAAACCTTTTCCATTTTGGAATTTCTGTTTTTGTTTTGCTTTTTCTGTTGGTATTTCATCCTGGAATCTGTTATTGGGAAGCTAAACAACACATCCAATATATAGTTAGCTGGTTAATATGATTTGGAGTTTATAATTTTTATAGCTTATGAACACAACATTCTGGAAATGTGAGTTGAAACTGTGAGGAAAATTCACACTAATGCTGACATATGAGACTTGGAGTTGAGCAGTTTGTATGTCTATACTTATAGACAGTGTTCAGCTACAGTTTGTCAGCACATGATGCCCTCTTTCAAACTATAAATATTTTTTGTAGTGTAGACAGTGTACACTCTTGTATCCTTGACAGGACCTGAATTTCTAATTTAAGACACAAGCCAAAGGAGGAAAAGTGCCAGACCTATTTAGGTATTCTGTATATCAGTGATTCTCAACCAGAGATACACGTACCCCTGGGGGTACTCAGAAGCCTTCTAAGGCGGTACATCAACTCATCTAGATATTTTCCTATTTTTACTACAGACTACGTAAAAAGCATTAGCAAAGTCAGTACAAACTAAAATTTCATACAGACAATATGCTATACAATGAAATGTATGTACAACATTTGTATTCCAATTTATTTATTTTATAATTATAGGGTAAAAATAAGTAAGCAACTTTTCAAAAATAGTGTGCTTTGACACTTTTGTATTTTTATGTCTGATTTGGTAAGCAAGTAGTTTTTAAGTGAGATGAAACTTGGGGGTATGCAAGACAAATCAGACTCCTGAAAGGGGTACAGTAGTCTGGAAAGGTTGAGAACCACTGCTATATATCATAAGGCATTTAAAAAAAAAGAGAACAAGTCCAACTTTTCTCCCTTTACAGGTCACCTCTAATTTATATAATGTTCCAGTTATGACTTGTTACATAGTACTTGAATAATTTCTGCTGTTTAGAATATTCTTGTGTTGTTTTACCTCTCCTTAGCTTGTACTTACTGTATTTGTGGATATTGAATTGTTACCCACCTTCTGCATATGGTGCTAGTTTACTCAAGTCATTTAATTCTTCCTTTATATTGACTGTTCCTCCCTCCAGTTTTGTATTATTAGTTTATTGTATGCTCTTTCATTCATGATCCCAATGCTGATGGTCTAATCTTTCCATCCCAAAGTGTGTTTTTTTTTTTTTTATTGAAACAGAAAAAAAATTTTATTGTGACACCAAAGTGTGTTTCATTCTAGTTCTGATATTTAGGGTCCTGGCCCTGCAATCAGATCCATGCAGGTGAACCTCTGAAGTTAGGGTCCACCCACATACTGTAGATCCAATTGCAGGATCAGGGGGCCAAACTTAGTATTTGGTTAACACACTGTAAATTAGTTGTTCGCATCAAAATATTTGCTTAAATCCAAAATAAATGACGACTATATCTTCTGCTGATCAACGGTGTCACTTGGTCAAGGAATTCTTTTGCACTTGAAGATAGGAATGATCACCCTCTTGTGAATCCACGTCAGCTTTCTTTAGGTAACCAAATTATTCCTCATAGTCTATTTCCAATTAACATTCCTAGTATCTTCCCTAACCTAGAAGTCCAACTGCCTTTGGGATTACAGCAAGTGAGTGACGCAGTATACATTATTTAGTATGTTTACCTAATAGAGTAAGGATTGGAGTCCATTAGATAAAAACTGGCTTCATAACACTGGTTAGAAAGTGGCTACAGACTGTAATTTAACATGCATATCATAGTTCTCAGAGACTCCGATCCTGATTGAGCCCTCATTGTACGAGATGCTATACAAATGAAAGATCAGCACAGAGCTGGCTAGGGGCTTGCCACAGAAAACAGTATTAGGTCCAGTTTTTTGACAAACAAACAAAAAAGTCTGCAAACTAAATCCTGGTCAGGTAAAAGTGTTATTAATGGCAGGCTTTTTGCTGCCATTTTGCTGATGGGACTATTGATTCCAGGCAAGTTACTTGTCCTACTCATTATGAAAATTGTATATTTGTTCATGCTGTTTTTCATGCTTGATTTAGTACTAGTCAAACTTATTTGTAAGCTACTTTTTATTTTACCTAACTTAAAACTACTTTTCTAGACTTTCTTCTTTCCCCACTACCACAGTGCTTATTTTCCTGCTTCTTTTACAAGAGACTTGTTTTCCCTTTGTTCTTTCAAATTATTTTGTTTTCTCACAGTATCGGTCTTCACATCCTCTCCTGACTTGAGCCCAAATGCCAAACTATCATCAACTATCCAAACTCTAATTGGAATATTCCCTTATCAATCATGTTCAGTCCTAGGGTGGAGCTCCCTCAGCTTCTCTTCTGACCATTTAAAGAGTGGAAGTAGCTTTTTCTATTAGAGAAAGTAAAACTACTGGGGCACTGCAGAGGTATACAAAAAAAAAATCAGGTAAAAAGGAAGACTGGTAATATTAAAGGATAAATAAGTGTTAAAAAGAGGGTTAGTTGAGAAATGAAAGGAAAGTTGCAAAGAAATGTGTGAAGTGTCTTTTAAAAAGGCCTGAAAGGAAAGAAATTGCAAGGGGGGGGGGAGAGTCTATTGATAATAAACAACTATTATTAAAATTCTAAGTATTTTCTATAATGGTCACATCAGGAGGTGACAAATTTCAAGGCAAAAAAAAAAAAAAAAAAGAAACAAGGAAACCAGGATCACAAAAGAAAAAGTTCTCTAGCTAATTCTAATATCTTAAACAAATTTACATAGCCAGAACAGTCGAGGAAGTGGCAATGAGATATACAACATAATTTATAGAGTGACTTTCCCCTAAAGAGTCAAATGCATTACATGCTATGAGCCTGATTCATTGAAGACATAGGGAGTGCAAATTGCACCCCCAGGACTGAAGGGGCTGCCTTGGTCTAATAGGGGGATTCACTGTCAGAGAAGGGTAGGTAGTGTTTCCACCCCAGCTTCCCGAGGGCAGCTATGAATTGTAATCTGGACTCCACAGGAATCAAGCCAGCAGTGGTTACCCGGCAGATGCAGTGAGTCAGCATGTACTCCAGACAACTTGGCCATAACCAGTTAAGCTAGTGCCTCTATTTTCGGGCTGTTTATGGCCAAATGCAGGCCTCCTACAATAGGCTGGGTAGATTTTCTGCAAATGGGTTACACCAACACAGGAGAAAGCAGATGTAATTGAGGGCTGAATGAAGTCCTATATCTATGTAATCTCATTCCATACCTTGGAAATACATGCATTTCTAGGGTGAACGTAGCAGCTCTTTTAGCAAGAGTTCAGGACAGGAAGTGAAGAATATACATTGTTGAACTAAAGAGGAAGTTTAGAAAGATCAAATTTAATTACATAAGATGGAATATGGGCAGAACACTAAAATAACCTCCACTTTTGCAGAAGTGTCACTTCAAAGGAATGTCCTGCTCCCTTGTAATGTAAGCTTCATCAAATCTATGGCTCCTACAGCAGCACAGTGAGCATGCTAGAACATCAGCTCAGTATGAACTCAAATGGAAGAATACCACTTAACATGACTTCCAATACAAAGCCATACAACTCTTCTGTCTAAAAGTACTTTCTGTTTAAAAAAATACTTGCTCAATTCAAAGTTTTGGGACATCCATGTTATGTTATACCTCATTGAAGGTGTGTGCATGGCATGCAGTATCCTAGAATACAACTAGGTAAGATGAGAAAGAAAAAAATTTGAAGATGGCATGTGTTCTTTGTCACTAGGGAAGTTGACATCCAGGGTCTCTTACTTTTGAAGGCTAGGAGTTAAGATGAAGTTGAAGAATCAGTAGGGGTTCAGTTCAATAAGTCATCTTAAATCACACAGCTTTGACGGAAGGGTGAAAAGGCAGAAATAAGTCTTGTGCCTGAAGAAGTTACTCAGAGCAGGAAGGTCCAGATACCACACAGAGACAGTGTTTTTAAAATCCTGTCATTTTCCATCGTGTATTTCAGTCCGTTGTTTAATATTATAATAAAATTTGGAGGACCATGCGTTCTTTTGTGTTTAAGTGCCAAGCACATTGTCAGCACAACTAAAAACAAAGCAGTAACATAGGTCAGAGGCAAACTTATTAAACTTGTTAGAGCCCAACTCCATCCTGATTTTCAGTCCTTCCTCCTACCAGCAATTTTCTTTTGGTTGTAGTAAACGAGAAAGAGCCTTTAGCTGCTATTTTCTAAATATTCTCCCCATTCCTTCTACATTAGATGGGGGGTTATTTGCATAACAAAATTGGAGTACCAGTTTCAAAGAGATGGTGGGGCTGACTGTAGAGGCCTCCTGAAGCCAGCAGGTAGTAGTTTGACTGCATGACCAACAGTTTGGCGACCTGATCCAAAGCCCATTGAAAATGGATAGGGTTCAGAGTAGCAGCTGTGTTAGTCTGTATCCGTAAAAAGAAAAGGATTACTTGTGGCACCTTAGAGACTAACAAATTTATTAGAGCATAAGCTTTCGTGAGCTACAGCTCACTTCATTGTAGCTCACGAAAGCTTATGCTCTAATAAATTTGTTAGTCTCTAAGGTGCCACAAGTACTCCTTTTCTTTTTATGAAAATGGATAGGAATCTTTCAGTTGACTTCAGTAACCTTGAGATCTGATTCTAGCTGAGGAAGTCACAAAAAGGATCCCTCTGCTGGTTTGAGTCAACAGGGAGGGCTGTTGGTCAGGAACATAATGTTGGTACCCAGAAGACAACCGCGGGTCCAGTGATAAGTTGCTATTTGAGCAGGAAATTTGCAACCAGTGAGCAGAGTTGAGTTTCAGGCAGTACTTTGGGTCAGGGACTATCTTTCTGTTGTGTTTCTACAGCATCTAGCACACTGGGGTCTTAGGTGCTACAGTAATTCGGATAATAATCATAATATTGAAAGGTCAGAAAAGCACCACCTTAGTATTCAGGCTGCCATGAGTCTCTAGGTACTTGGACACCCCCCCATCCTAGAATTATCTGAGTGTCAGAAGGCAGCCCAGGGAAGTGGCCTGGTAAATACAGCTCATGAAGGAGCTCTGTCTGCAAGGAAAATCCCAGTCAAGGTAATGGAACTTGAGAGGCTCTTTTGCTTTAAAGGACAATTGCCTTTTAGAAGGGTAGATTGCTGTTCTGAATGGAGAAGGCAGTTGTGAAAGTACTAACCTCTATCTGTTGCTAGCCAACAAGGGCCATGGCTAACTATTAGTAAGTAGGTCAAGGAGAACTCTAGCATTTGGAGCAAGCCACTGGCAAGATTGGCCCATGTCTCAAGTGGGTAGCCCTACAGTTGATTAAGAACACCATTTTTTCCATTTGATCCATTCAGACTCAATGAGGGGCTGGCCAGGAGGAAGGAAAAAATTAAAGTCCACTAGGCCCCAGGAAATTAGCAAACCAAAATGAGAAGATGGAATTGCATCTGTTCCTGGGATACTATCTGCATTTGGCTGGAGGTCAATGTGGGGTATCCCACGTGGACATAACATGAAAGTCATCAGGAGAATAGCTATCTAAGACATGTATCCAAACACTAGTGCACACAGTACTACATTGTTTTCACAAAGGAGATTTTGACCCTTAGCCAGCATAAGTGACAGATCTTCAACGAGTAGGATCTTCAGAGACTCTGTGATTCAGACTCTATATATTGTAAATAAAGGGACTGTATCATCTGGGACATTGTTTCAGCCCCTGGCAGTTCACTGTTCCTTAGTGATTTAAAACAGTTGAGTCAGGACAAGTTTTGTTCCCTTTTACTTAGTAGTTTCTTTTTTACTAAGGAGAAGTAACTATTCAAAGTTGAGTTTGCAATTTACATTTTCATTTTTTATTCATCCTGTTGCCTGGCTTTTGATTCTGTATTCATACATGTAAATAAAGAGTACATTAGTTATTTTCCTCTACAATTTGAACAGCTTTATTATTTAATTAGTAGACAGAATAAGTTACCAAAGTAACATTATCAGGTAATGCAAAGCAGCAATTCGTTTTCTACAAAGAGAAAGTAGTCTTATACTCCTTTCACTTTCTGGACAAAGCAAGAACATTTTTATTGGTGGTAGGGAGAAAAAAAACCTGTACTTTTTGACAGGTGAGATCATAGAAGTCAGGATATTACCCATTCATTTCACCTTGTAATCTCCATTTTACTAAATTAACAAATCTAATTTTTCTAACTTCCTAGAAGTTAACCTCTGGGCCCCTTATTATCCACGTTGCTTTCTCTGTACTTCTTCAATATTACCCTCCGATATTATCAGAATGGACTGTTTTCTTAATAGGACCTGATCCTACAAACTACCAGGCACAACATGTACTGCTGCAAATGAATATACACCAGGTAAAGTGTTTGCTGGAAAAGGTCCGTAATAGTGGCTCCCATTGTCAACAGTGTACATCAGACGATCCTTCTACCCTCCACATAAGAACAGCATAGGAATAAAGAAATAGTGGAGATTTACCTGCTGGAAAAATGCATCTCTTGTTATTTTACACAGAGTCTGGCAAACCTCTTGTTTCCTCTCCGTTTCTTCACTTTCTAATTAGAAAAGTTTTTTATGTTAAGTGATATTGATTCCATGAAAAGAATTTAAACCCTCTCAATCATGAAAGCAGACGAGCCCTTCCTCTGCTAGAAAATACCAGTGAAATGGTCCCACATGATAAAAGAAAACACATTAAAAGGAAAATTCAATAAGTAGGTGCCAGGAAGGGGTGAAATCTGAAAGTAAAACAAGCCTAACATTTCTAGCAGGAAAAGATTAAACAGTAAGTTTCTAGGAGTTTTAAATACTTTGCAATGGAATTTAGTATGCAATAGGTACTGTAAGAAAAAAAGTTAGGGGTTTTTTGTTATACACATGTATATTGCTACACTGGAGTGAAACACTCAAATGAGGGCCAGCCACGCACATGACATGGCCTCCATTTTAAAAGTCCAGCTTTTCAAATCCACAACATGGTGCTGGAAGAGACTGGGTTGTGGGGGCAAAGGTAAAAACCTGAGTTTACCAATCAACTGGAGACTTTCCTTTGGTTATTTGAATAAACTAGTTAACTCTCAAACTGATGTCTCTTGTAGAATCATTGGATTACCTCATTTCTCCTCCCAAACACTAATAATACTGAAAGTTGTGCATGATGCCCTAGGTATGAGCTTAGTAGACATTTTTACAGCTGCTTCTGTTATGTGTTTTTTCCCTGCCATTTATAAATTCCATTGTTCTATGAATTTTCCTATCTGTATGGAACAGTGAACTGAGGGTCTCAGTTTCTATCCAGTTATCAACTACAGTTCCTTTTCTTGAACAGTTCCTTGGAGCTTGTGACCCTTTAGGCCCTGATCTTGCAAATTGATCTGTACAGGTGCAGAGATCCACCCATGTGGAGCAGCTTGCAGGTTTAGGGCCTTAATGTATAAACCTTTTGCTATTTTCACTACTACTTTCTTCATTACTTTTCTTTTTAAAGTGATCAGGAAAGGGGATGGGTTTTGTGCCTTTTTGTGATCTATAAAGTAGGCTGAAAGGGTTGGGGAGGTTGAGTTGGGGGAGAAGATAAGGATTTTTTTAAAAAAACAATGGAAGACACATGGTAATTCATATGTCTACCATGTTTTTCCTGCAAAATAGTGACAGCCAGGTTTACGATCACCACAAATACCAAGAAATACCTGACAGAGGTTGGCAAGTTCAGTTGACTGTGTAAAACACTGGGGTCTGTCAAAGTTAAATATGTAGTAATAAAAACAGCTCTCTTACTTAGAAACAACTAGGAGGAAAATACAACATCCTTCTACTCCCTCACTTCACGACTGAAAATATCACATCTGAGAGACTTAAACCAACAACAAAACTTCACACTGACCTTGGTAAAGTAAAACTCTAACGGAATTTAAAAAACCTAGCCAACCTCAGGCCTTCCGTGTGCATTGTTTATTAAAATAATACAATAAAAACACAACCTCTCCCCTATCACTTCTGAAGATCACCATTGACTGTTGCTACTTCTCAGACCATGCGCCAGTTTACTCCCAGTCATTTTAAACTGGTCCTATTCCAGCATTATTCGCCAGCCTTCGCAGTATATCATCACTCTCAAATGGCTGTACTTTGCACATGTCCTTCTATTCCTGAAAATTAATAGGAGTTAGAATAATTCTGTATTATTTTCTAAAAATATTTTTCAATGTCTTGAGGGCCAGGTAATATCTAGATTATTGAAGAGCTACCAAAACAACAACACTCTTCCTAGGATTATGATGTCCGTTAATTGCAAATTAAGGGTGAAATCCTGGTCCAATCAACTTCTATGGTAGAACTCCCAGAGACTTCAATGGGGACAGGATTTCATCTCAGAACCCAGATCCCACAAACACTTTTGCACATGCTGAACTCTGTTCATGCAAGTATCCCATCAAAGTCAATGGGACTACTTGAGTGTTTAAAGTTAAGCATTGGCATGAATGTTTGCAGGATCAGGACACATTTTCAATATAGCCTTTATTCCATAATTCTAAAGGCTGATTTTCAATAGCATAAATTGCACTTAAGAAGATTGGGAATCCTGCACATAAACTGCCTTGTACAAAATTTCACCTTTAACATTGGGTCTGTTTCCCTAGAATGGTTTAATCTATCTATGGGTATAGTTGGGGAGGGGCAGGGCTGGTGTTGCACCCCAAACTGCAAGAATTTGCCCTTCCCCAATGAGCCCCCTTAGCCTGAATGGAACTGCCCCTCCAAATATTGAAATCAAACTGAATCTATCCTTTCCTCCGCCCCCTTACCCTCCCCCCCAAAGAAGTTAGTGCTCTTTATTTTTTGTGCACATGCCACAAGTTTTTTTTCTGTCAGATTTCTAGTCTATAACTGTCTGATTCAGAATATGGCAGGAGGTTTGTTTGTGTTTTTTAAAGGGAGAAGAAAAATCTTTGAAATCAGCAATCTTTTCAAAGTAGCCTTATCCTACAATATGCTAAGAATGGGTGAAGCTTGGCCAGACTTTTGAGATCCTGTTCTTAAATAATTCCTGATTTCATATACCCGATAAGATGAAACCAAGATGGCAGGAATGACAAAAGTTCTATCAAAATCAGCCACAGTTGCAGGAAATTTAGAGGTCTGGGATGTTCTCACCATATCCTAACTGATGATTCCTAGCCAGTGGTCTAGAGGAAGAGGGGGGGGAAATTCCAAGATCCCTGTTTCTCAGGGAATGCGGACAATTCTTTCTTGCTCTCAAGTCTCACAATTAGTTTAATATTGTTTATGTTAGCAAGACTCACTGTAGTTAAACATCTAATCCCATTTCTAATCTGGCATACTATTCATGTCCAAGGACCCTATCATCCTCTGCAAGACAGATTCCTACATAGCAATGTACAACTGTGCCCACTCTTAGTGTCCTATGATTTCTTCCATGCAGAGTTGGGTTTGCCCATAATGAAGCTGTAGCAGAAGCGGAACAGCTCAGACTCTCTGGGATGGACTCAGCCCTTAGAATGCAGCGGTTGTTACAGCATGGTGGAGTGGGTAACCCAGCCTCCCCACTCCTGGGCTCCATCAGGAAGTCGTCCATAAGGTCATCATACACAGTGACCTCCCCATTAACCTCCAGCCCTGGAAACAGACAGAGAAGCAGCTCAGACTCCCAGAACTGCTACAGCAAGGTATGGGCAGGGATAAAACACCCAGATCACCACCATGCTGGACCTCTACTCCTGTAGGGTGCTGTTTGAAGGCTTCTCTGGCCCCTCCCATGCTTCTAAACTCTAGGATTTAGAGGCTGTCCCATTCTTCACGGGGCAGCATGTGTCCCTTGGAACCAGTGCTCTGCTGAGCTATCAGAAGTGACTCCTAGAGAGATGTGGTAGTCATGCACTTTTGTAACCTGGGAGTGAGGCAGTCTCCTGTCTTGGATGGCAGCTTCAAAGGTATCAATGCTATCAAGGGATGGAAATTCTTTGAGGAGATGGGCATTTGGGAGTGGGAGTGTGGGACTTTAAGGATGGGAGTGTTTGAGAAATTTCAGTTATAGCACATTGTGACTGTGTATTTGAGTTGCTGTCTGGGAACTGACAAGTCTGTTTATTTTAGTGCATTTTCTGAAAGTTTTCAAGGGTTCCCAGGATGGCTGCTCTTTTATTACAGCTTGTGTTAACCTAAATAAAAGACACTAGCCTGCTTCTTTGTCATCAGGTTCCAACACAGGTCAGAACTAACAGGTGCTTTTCAACTCCAGTTAGGAGTGTGTCCCTCTATGATGTTCTCCGTTCTACCTGGGATTCCAGAAGGGAAACTGTGAGAAATGCATGATCAAGACTGCACGCTGAAAACTTAGATTTCCAAGTACACAGTCCTGCAACATGTACTTTAATGCTTGCTTTTTGTTATATCCATTTCTTTCCTCTTCTTGAGTCAGGGCATGTTTGATCGGGAGACTGATTTTGTTTAGTTAATTTCTGCAGGCTTGCTTTGCCTTCAAGTGCTTACACGGAGGAACTGTCTTAACTATTGCACTTCAATATTCACAGTCTCTTCTGGATGGCTCTGCCTTTTTTTCCCCTTTGCTATCCACAGTAACTTATCTTTCATCTACAACTATCTTCTAAACTGTACACTTCAGACCCTCCTGTGCTTGGCATGCTCACCTGTCTAAAAATATCATCCATGAACTTTTTATTCTTCTTAACGTTGTGTAGCAAGGAAAGTTGGCTCTCAAGATCAGCAATCTTGCTTCTAGCTGCTCAGGAAATAAATACACATACATTTCCTTGGATGCCAGCCCCATATCTACCACTCCTCTGATTCACAGTCCTTCATACCCTACACAAAAGAAAGAAATAATGAAAGAAATTGGCAGCCAAATCCCACTATTTCTCCCTACTTCTGAAAAGATTAATTATAAGAAAAAGAGAAGTGTCCATTTTTGACAGTGCAACAGAAGTTAGGTACTGTGTGGCATTATTGCCCCTCTTGCTGTTATACATGTATGATGTTAGTCTGAGATGCTTTTATGAATTTTGATTGTTTTTCTTTAATCTTTTGTTGCGGAGAGAAGAAGAATAATGATCTGGCATGAACAGGAATCTCCATGCCTCTAAGCAATGACATTAAGTTACAATCTTCTAAACCAGCTACATTTTGTAATTTTATGGAAAAATAAATATCCATCCTTTTCCACATATTGCAGCTGTCTTTCCCTGGTTTTTAAAACCAGTCTAAGATAAATTAGAAGAATAGGCCTCTTTTTCTACTCTGTCATTCAACAGTTAAGGGTATAAGAAATTATAGTCAATGCTCTTGTTGAATAGTAGGTATGTAATTTAACAAATGAACTTTCATTTTAACCCATTTTATGTTAAATACTACCATAAAACCATTGATATTTAGCAGTATTACATTTTTTTAGTGACACTAAGGTTAGTCACTGGAGCCATTATATTCTCAGATAAATGATAATCACTCTAGTATTATTACTAGAAAGACAAACACACATAATAAAATTAGTCAATTAAATCTGCAAGTTAATTTTATGCAGGAGGGGACAATGCATTTTCTGAAGTGCTTCTTTCTTCCAAGGAACTAAGGCCCCAGGTCAGTGGTACCTCAGCATGTACTTAAAAGTTAAACACATGCTTAAGTGCTCTCCTGAATTGATTCTCTAGTCTCCAATAATGTTGTCAATAGTGAACCAGGCAATTCTAGATAATTTAATTCACTTATTTGCAAGAAATGAAAAAGCACCGCTCAGAAGTGGCTTTCAAAAAGTCAGATATAAAACCATTTCTTGGGTTTCTAAGTGTGCCACAAAACCTTGTCAGCTGCCTTTTTTGTTGCTTTTGAGGAAAAGTAACTTACCATTAAGAAGAATTAATGGTACTAGCTGACTTCTGAAAAATCAACTCAGCCAGATATTGCTCTGGACAAATAGAAATCAATAAGAATTAAAAATGTTAATCGAGTATTTCTCACAGGCAGGCCAACGGAGCTGATTGTAGCACTTTGTTTAGCACTAGCCAAATCATGCATCAAAAAATTGGAAGCCAGGATGATAATGAGCTGAGCCCTATTCATTTCTTCCATTTTCTCATTGAATCAACCATCATTTGTCCAAATTCAGTTTGGTCATCAGTATAAATACTCAGCCAAGAAACAAATAAAACATTTCAATAGACACCCAAAACTGAGTCTAGGCCAGTGTTTCCTAGGGAAAGGTGATTAAACTTATAGAGCATCTCACATCTCCTGTTGTAATTTTATATAAAATTTCAGATGTATTGTATGGAGGTACAAATCTGAGCACTTCCAACTGCTGAAAACACAGACATCTTCACTGTTGCAACTAACCCTGCTTGAAGACAATTACAGCTTGCAAGATGAAGTATTCTCATCTCTCCTGACATATTACTATTGAACAAGACCAACACTTCAGATCTCCAGCAGTGTTTATTATCAAAGCAATGACCTAAGATTACAAACTACCATAGTATCTGAGCACCTGACACCCATAATGGATTTTATCCTCCAAAACACTTATGTGAGGTAGGGAGGGTATTATCCCCATTTCACAGATGGGAAACTGAAGCACAGGGAAGGATGAAGGGGCTTGTCCCAGGTCACACAGGAAGTTTTGTGACAACCCAAGTCTCTCAAGTCCCAGTCCAGAACTCACTAGATCATCCTTCCTGATCCACTGAGAAACACCTTAGTTAACACATGTTAATAGAGGAGTTGTACTTCCATTGTTATTTGGTTATTTATGTTTAATAAAATACATTTCAAAATAAACTTAATACTCTGTTTCTCCTGTCAGTGAATGTTTCTGCTACATCCCTGGTTAGAGGGCCTACACCAAATAAAGAAATAAAAAATGGTAAGGCATGGAATTAACTCAGAATTAACTCCCTGCAAATTCATTCAGAACACACATGCCTATTTCAACCTACCTCTGTCCCTTTACAGTTTTAGGGAAACATTTTCCCTTCTTGTTGGAGATTTTTTACATTAACACACTTTCACCATTTGAAATGTAATGCAACCGTGAGGGCAATATAAAAAGCATTTTGCATTCTCTGCAAAGAAAAAATGAAGAGGGCCAGGTCAATGACAGGATTCCCTATTAGCATTGACAGAACCTAAACAGATTTAAGAGCAATTTTATGTATTTGCATTCTGGGTTACTCAGAAAAAGAGCTAAAAGGAAAAGTTGATTGAGAAGCCCATGCCCACCAATAGAGTGGTTTTGAGATTCTACTGGGGACTGAACATCAGTGGTTGAGGGCTGATGAAGTTTGCAAAATCCACCATAAACCCCTCCACCATCCCAATTTTTTTTCTTTTTTAGCCTAATGTCATTATCTACTGTATTTATAGAGTGCTTATCACTTTAGTGGCTAGATGCTGTGATACTCTATAACATGGAGTATTAAATAGTAGCCTTTTGGGGCTATTTTGATAGTTAATGGTGGTGCCTTGGAAGTAGCTGCAGATTATTTTGACGTTCTTTTTCCTCTTTTTTTTTGGGCTGGGGGGGGGGGGTTGCACAGTACTTTAAAAAACTTGTTTAAACCCCACCTTTGCAATATTAGTAACTGTTTCCTTGTGAGATAGCGCTTTGCTCTCAATCATCTCCTGATGGTTTTCAATTTTAGCCACCTGCCCATCTAAGTTGTTAATTCTCTCTGACATTTTCCTGCATCTTTCTTCAAGAGAAGAAAGAGGACATTGAAGCATATCGTGCCGAGTCTCAAGCAGTTCCCGAATTGATCCATCATGGCTTAGGCTGGCAAGAGGGCAACACGCCTCAGAGACAGAACATGACAGAATTTGTTGAGGAATCTTTGAGCCAGCAGCATGCTGCTTGAAAAGTCTTTTTCTTTCAGACACGTTCGTGCCTTCATTACCAAATATAGAACCTATTCTTTCAACAGATACTACTTTCTCCACATGCGGTATCAAATGGTGGGAAAAGGTAATGCTGAAAAAATACCTAAGATACGCTGTCAAGTATGGTACATGAGTAGATCATAAGCTCTGCTAGAGCCTGATCCTGCAACCACATGAACAGTAACTTACTCATCCGAGTAGTCCCACCGACTTCAATGGCATTCCTCAAATGAATAGAGTTACTCACATATGTACATGGTTACAGGATTGGGCCCTTAGAATAAAGGCTTTTCATGGCAAGAACTCTTTTTACACATTCAGTGTAGCAGCACCAAGCACAGCAGACATTTAAAGATGTACAAGCATTTATATGTAAAATTCGTGAAAGTACATTAGATGGAATTATTTGTAACAACAAAGTATAATTAATAACAAAGAAAGATTTAAAAATCCCCATCACCTACGGCGCATTTGGTCCTCCCATAAACTATACACACAACTGCCAGTAGCTGTCATGGAACCTCCTTGTTCCTATACTGTAGGGCGGTGGCTCTCAACCTTTCCAGACTACTGTACCCCTTTCAGGAGTCTGATTTGTCTTGCATACCCCCAAGTTTCACCTCACTTAAAAACCACTTGCTTACAAAATCAGATATAAAAATACAAAAGTATCACTGCACACTATTACTGAAAAATTGCTTTCTCATTTATACCGTATAATTATAAAATAAAATCAATTGGAATATAAATATTGTACTTACATTTCAGTGCATAGTATATAGAACAGTATAAATAAGTCATTGTATGAAATTTTAGTTTGTACTGACTTCGCTAGTGCTTTTTATGTAGCTTGTTGTAAAACTAGGCAAATATCTAGATGAGTGGATATACCCCCTGGAATACTTCTGCACACCTCCAGGAATACACATACCCTTGGTTGAGAACCACTGCTGTAGGGAAACAGAATCACAGTCTCTTCTCCCACGTGAGCACCAAACACTATGCACTGTCACACAGCAGCCTCTCTTTCTATTTCCTTTCTGTGTTGTTTGTCTTTAGCTTAGAGGTGGGCAAACTGATATGGCCCGCGGGACCGTCCTGCCCGGCCCTTGAGCTCCCAGCCAGGGAGGCTAGCCCCCGGCCCCTCCCCTGCTGTCCGGGCAGCTACACTGCCACACGGGTGGCTCCGGCCTGGCGGCGGGGCTGCAAGCTCCTGCTGCTCTGAGCTGCATGGTAAGGGGATGGTTGGGGACAGGGAGTGGTTGAATAGGTGTGGGAGGCCTGTCAGGGGGCAGGGGTGTGGATAGGGGGTTGGGGCAGTCAGGGAGCAGGGGGGGGAAGGGGGCAGATGGGAGTGGGTTCCCGGGGGGGCAGTTTGGGGCGTGGGGTCCCGGGTGGCGGTGGTCAGGGGACAAGGAGCAGGGGGGATTGGATGGGTTGGGGGTTCTGAGGGAGGCAGTTAGGGGGCAGGAGCCAGGCTGTTTGCGGAGGCACCGCCTTCCCTACCTGGGCCTCCATACAGTTTTGCACCCTGATGTGGCTCTAGGGCCAAAAAGTTTGCCCACCCCTGCTCTACACCAAGCCACTTTAGTAGTGTTATTAGGTTATCGGTACATGCCTTGGGCAAGTTCACTCCCCCAAGAAGTGCACAAATAGCCTGGTGCTGTACATTGTGGCATAGCTTAGTGCTTTCAGAGGATGGCATATTAGCTTTTAAATTTAAGATGAAACTATTATATAAAAACAATTTTGGGAGTGTTCATGCAATGTATCCTTCCACCATGAAAAATATTTCCTAGGAAAAGGATCAGAAGAGTAGGGAAAAAGTGAAATTCTCACTCACTCTTATAAGATTTCCTGAATTGTTAAGATCCCTTTTCTCTCTTTCTGTGCCCCGGAAACCAGGCTGCCGTTTTAGCAGCATTTTGTGCCCCCAAAGCCATGTCAATATAATTTTTTATTATAAAAAGAAATCAACAGTTCCCAGTTTAATCCTTACCCTAGGCACTCAGTTTAGAGTGTTGAAGGCCCACAGACTGCCACTGAAAGAGAGAAGAGAGCTTAAAATTGTCAATTTCTCTTTTGGCCCTTCCCTGCCAGTTTCCCTGCTTCTCTTCACATCTTTCCCCCAGACTCCCTTTAAAATAGGAGCAAACAGCAAATCCTCTCCCCACTCTCCTCCCCAGCCATTTGACGTAATGGCCATACGGCTTCACGTCCATTTCAGCGATGATGTCCCAGCTGTGCACCATTAGGAATCGGGAGCACAGCAATGACACCATCAAAAAGGCTCAATAAAGTAGTGGCTTTAGGCAACTGGCACCCACAACCACATTCAACTGTGTTCTCTGCCCTCCTGACATAGGACTTTTCTCCCCTTATATTCTCTACTCTCCCCTTCCATTCTGTACAGTTTCCCTTTCTCCCAGCTCTTCCTCCTATTCTTGTGCAGTCTCCACCTGTTATTTTTCTTTTCATTTGTTTCTTTGTGCAGGTAGGAGAGCAGCAAAGCGAAACTTCTTAGAATTTTGCTGTTGGTGCTCAGGCCAGATAGTGCTTCAAAATCCACAATTCCAGTCTGTTTCACCTTGCTGCTTCCAGTACTTGATGCATTCATGTTAAGGCTCTCCATTCCATAAGAAACAAAGATCTTTGAAAAAAATATACTAGTGGCCATAATGTACAAAATGTATGCTTGCATAAACCCATGCATAGTAAAGTCCATATTTATCCTTGTTCACTTGAATATTAAAAAAAGAGTTACTAAGAGAGCCAGTCAGCCCATCTCAAAATTTCTCAGATATACATAGAATAATATTCAACATTATGGTTTTCACCATACCGAAAGAGTAGCCATTTATGATGAGTCATTCAGGCTAAAAGTAAACAATGAAACAAGAATGTATAAGAGCGAAGTCTACATAAGTGAGCAGTGGGGCACAGAGATCCATTGCCAAAGGGTCCCCTGTTCTTTGCAAACAACTTTCACCTCAGCCCTGACACTCACTACACCAAACATGTATCTTACAGGCTATTTATACATAAAGAGTAACATATCTACAGAAAGCTCATAACTTATCAAGATTCAGAGTCATTGTGAGATATATGTATGGGTAATTTTTAAGGAATTACATGTTTATATTGAAAATATGCTTTAAGGCAGCGATACTCAGACCTCAGTGGTTCAGGAGCCAAATTAGTGATCAACATTATCTAAAAGAGACATAGTAGTGTGAATTCATTGTTTCCTTTACTTTATATATATATATATATATATATATATATATATATATATATAATTCTCACAGCAATATGACTAACCAAGTATTATTTTATCAATTACAATTGGTTAATAACATAGTAAAAGCATCCTGATTGATTAATAATTAAATCACACTATTTTAATATCATGTGCTGCAAAGAGCCACTTCTGGCTCACAAACCTCAGTCTGAGTATCACTGCTTTAAGGACTTGGTCCCCAGGAGGTAATAGGTCTCCGTGATGACCCATTCAAGCAAGAGGAAGTTGTCATCCCTCCCTAGTAGCCAGTGACATAATGCAAGGTTCTATTGTCTACCCTTGCCACTTCCCAGAACAGTCAATGGAAAACCATGAGACACAATTGCAAACTACTGAAACAACGTGGAGGTGAAAAGGAATGTTACAGCAGGCAGGAGATCACCCTGGTTAGGAATAAAGACAGTTTCAGTATAACAGAGCGTAGGGAAAGGCACTTTGGATCCATTCACTGAGGAAACCCCTTGAGGAGCAGAGGGCTTTCAAGTACTTTTGGATCCTAGCTCTTATGAAACCAACCAGCTCTGCAACAGATTGAACTTTAGGAGGAAAAACCTGCTATATTAGAGTGGAAAGATAGCTATTGGTAAATGTAGACCCAGGTTTGCATTTTATGATTTTGTTTTGAGTTGTAACCATCTGGTTCCATCGCTTTCTCTCACTTCTAGTTAAATCTTTATTCTTTCTTAAATAAACTTACTTTCGTTTTATCAAAGTGCTCACAAGTGCTGTGGGCTTTACAGGAGCAGTGGCTTACGAGAAAACTGGCAACCTGGGTACGCAGCACCTTTGGGTGCAGAGGATCTACAATTTCTGTGAGACGCTAGTATCATGGACTAGATATCACAGAGGAACAAGCTACTGGAACTATTATTAATATACAAGGGAAAGTTAGGGCTGGCTTAGCCCAGAGGAGAGTGCTTGAGTGGCTGAAGGGCTGGCAGCAACAGGGAGCTGACACCCAGCTATCACAAGCAAGACTCCCTCTCACCAGAGGCAGAGGTAACAAAGGGACTCCCAGTCCACAGATACCCAAGAACCATCACAGCGTGCATCTCCTATGTAACATATGAATGCTGTATGAACTGTGCCTAACAAAATGGCCACTGTACCTAGAGGGAGGCAGGCTCCTTAGAAATAGAAAGGTAAAGATAAAGAAAAGGAGTCGTCACAATCACATAGCAATACATGCATAGACCAATACCTGCTGGTGTTTTGGGCCATGTGTATTTTTTCAATCCAGCACTTAAAATCTGCAGGGAAAGGTGGCTATGCTGCTCAGCTGAATAGAGGAAAAAGCGAAGGAAAGGAAGACAAGCAAACCATCACTCTCTTTACAGCTTGAGCACTGAAGATCTGGCCACACTTGTATGAGAAACAGCACTTGAAGCATTACTGTGCTAGTGTTTTTCAGACACAGATCCAAGATGCATTCACACACCAAGCTATCTTCACTGAAACAGCATTTTGCACACATTCATTCTATTATTCCTCTGTTGACACTTTGGTCACATAACTTGAAGGCTGATGAATTAAAAAGAAAAACACTGACACTATAATCCTAGAAGTAGAGATGCTAGATCTAGTTAAGGTGAGTATCACACCCTTGCATGAACCAAAAATCCAACATATCTTCATTTTACATCCTTGACCCACTAATATTACAGCATGCCTCTCACAAAGCTTCGCTACGAACCATTTCTTCGCCTAGTTCTCTGATTCAGATGCCTAGAGGAACAACATATGTTTGTTACAACCAGAGAACAATAGTAGGTCAAAATATCACAGAGATAAAAAAGGAGAATCAAAAATATTTTGACTCATGAAAGTCAAAATAAAAAAAATATTTAAATAGCTTGATTTTAGGCATTAACAGTTATAAAGATATTATATTTTACTCAATTGTAAATCACTCCAAAAATAAAACAGCACATCTTTATAAGTAGCTATTAGAAAGAGTACATAGTTTGCACTGACAACAATAAAACCACAAGATCTTTAGAATCTTCCCTTTTACCCAGCTAGCAAGCCAAAGTCTCTTCTACCCATTGAAGAATGGTCTTTATCCCCACCCCCTTCAAACAGGTTTACAAACAATCACAAAAATGCATTTGAATACCGTGCAGGTATATCTGCTTCAGTAACATATAGTACTTTGGCAGCAAATGTACCTATTTTAAACACTATAGGTCAATCTTAGGCCCCACTCACGTGGCACAAGTGGGATCTTCCCAGCTAGGAATTCTCTTTGCATAGAACAGTGGTTAATTTTTCCATACCATGACCCTGTACAACAGAAAACAGCTTCAAGACCCCTATCTAGCCACAAAGAAAAGGAGGGTGGTGGTCAAAGATACTCCCCAGACCTATTTGCAACCCCGTAGGTTGAGAACCCACACCACCCCCAGCACAGAGATAGTGTCAGGGGCAGGAGGAAGAGTGGCCAGCTCTCACTCTATCCTTACAGGCACACTGATCCCTTGGGCTCAGAGCTAGCCAGATGAGCCCTGAGGCCCCTCCCCTTCAGATGGACCCAGCACATACCAGGCACAGCTGAGGACTAAGGTCTAGTCTCTTTTGTTTTTTGTTCCCTTCCTTCACTCCACATTGTTCCATGGTTATATGCTTGGCTGGCTCTTTTCTTAGGTCTCTTATGTAAAAAAATAAGTTATTCAAATACTTCCTCTCACAAGCACCTTCATTTCCTCCTTCCGCTCAGCTAAAGTTCCCTCCTCTCTCTTCCTTCTCAAATCCCTCCCCACACACAATTATTTCCCCACTCTCTTACTAGCTTCTCTTTGCCTCCCCAGGGGAGATGAAAGGGACCTATTTCCCCCCTTACATGATTAGAAATGGGTGAATCATCTTAATCTCTCAGGTCTCTTCCTCCAGGGGGAGGCTGACTGGGGTGGGAACCTTTTTCTGCTCAATGGAGACTCTGTGATCTGCATGGAGAATTGTGCTGCTTCTGCTGTAACATACCCATGGTCTGCAAATGTCTAGTGCTTCCCCTCCTTCACAATCATTGTGACCTCTTAGTTCTTTCTCCAATCCCATCACTGAGAAGGGTTCACCAGAATCCCAGTCTTGATCTGTGCCTCACAGCTACTGCAGCCACTCAGCGGCTTCATTCCTATTTCCTCTAAACAGCTGTTCATTGGGATGGGTGGAGGCTGTCAAATTATAGTTCCAGCTAATTATCAGGGACCCTGGAAGAAACTACTAAAGAACTGCAGTATCTGGCCCAGATCAGATCTGCCAACCAGCTTTCTGTATGAGGAAAGATCAAGCCTATTCCCCCACACTCAATAATGTAGCTCCTGCCCACCTACCCCTAACCTGGTGTAGGCTAAGCCCAGACCACATGCCTGGCTTAGCCTACACTGGGTGGGGGCTGTATGGGCAGGAGCTACACTATGCCTGGCTGGAACATACTTAGAGTCCAGTTCCACAGACTGTATGTTCAATGGGCAAAGACTGTATCTTCCTCTCCACTTGGAAAGTACTGTACTTAGCACAGTTTGGGTCACAGCCAGAATAGAAGTAATTAATAAACACAGCTGGTCTCCGAACACAAACTGGGTTTCCCTGGCCAGAGTACATAGGGATTTTTTTCCTCCCTGGGAAACAGGCTAACTAAACTGCTATGCATTCCCCTATCTCTACTAGTCTAGAGCATGTTTCTACAATGCTGTTAGAACAGGGTTAATAAAGAACCCTCGCACACCTGCCAGGGGCAGACAGCAATACCCATCTTAAACTGTGTGGTTGCTAGCACAGTTACAACCATAATGTTATGAGAGCAAAACAGGGGGTGCACTTAGCCTGTCCTTGGTGGTGTGCCCTGCTGGCATGTCTTTGCTCCATCCAAACACTTAGGCTTTCATTAATGAACAAGTTTCTAGCCCCTACAGTTATGATGAAAAGATTCTGAATTTGAACTAACGCACTACTGTCTTCCAGAGTCTACACTGATACAAACAAAACCCTCTCTTAGGGTAGGGATCTGCCCAGACCCCCTGCTACATACTCAGGCAGCTAGCCCAAGCCACCACCCATGCTACCCACCTACTCTGCTATTTTTAACACAGTAGCTCCAGCAGACATAATGTGGTCTGTCTATGCAAGTTGGGAATCACACCTCACAGCTCAAATGTAGACATATCCTTAGGGTGTCAAATGCCCCCCTCTTCACTCAATGGTGTATTATTGCTATACTAGATCACTAACTCGAGTCTACAAGAGAAAGTATCTTGTGTTTAAATAAAATGAGATAACACAGTCCCATAAATAGAAGAGTTATGTCTAATTGGACCTGTGTGGGATGACTGATCACAGAGATTTATCAGACAACCATATCAGTAGGTCACAAAGCTGCCAGAACAATAGTTGATTCTTTTTTATGTCTTCCTATTTATCAAATTCTTTTCCAAAGTTCTTTCATTGTTTTCCCATTCTGTGTTTTTTCCTCCTCCCCAGCTCTGGCTGGTATTTACAGAAGTTTTACTGCTCCTTTGTCTAACTTTCTTTATTCTGTATTTTGTTGCTGTCACTCCTAACAGCCTTTCCACTGAAAAGCCTTTTCTTTCATTTTGATATATATTATATTAGTGAGATAGGCAGGAAAGGATAGACTGTTTGTGTGGGCCTGTAGGGGAGATATTCTCACAGACTAACCCAGGACAAAGGAGAAGGAAGTTGCAGGACAGAAGACAGAGGGAAATGGGGGAGGGATTTGATTTTTCATTGATTTAGGGGGGCTAATTTTGTTAACATTAATATTTCTGGTCATTGCTTTTTTATATGAAGGTATGGGAGAATGAGTAGAATATTGTACGGCACAAAGCCAGGCAAGATCAGGTATACCAGAGCAGATTCTGGGGTGAGGTTTATCCATATAGAACACATATGGGGGGGGGGGTGGAGGTGCATGTGCACACTTGAACCTCACCTTTGCACTCCCTCACACTCCTGGTGCTGCCTCTCCGCTGGCTTTGGCCCCCCACGTGGAGCTAGAGCACCGTTCTAACTTAGCTACAGACAAAGTCAACAGGTCAAAACCACAGCCGAGGATTGTGTGGATTCATGCCCTCTTTCCTCTAGTCACACTTCCCCTCACCCCCCAATATAGACAGCAGTGAGGGGGAGTGGCATAAAGGCCTCTAAACCACCAGAATATCACCTTACACTGGCCTGATCCTCTATGGGCCTGTTGAAATGGAAAGTAGTTGCACTGTGTAAGAAATCTGACCCTGAAATGACACTTTTCCCTGAACTAAGTCACACTCCTCCTCTCTTACTCAAGTGGCATGGACTGTCACTTAAACCTGGTCAGTAGAGCATCCAGCACAACAGGGTCCTAATCTAACTGAACCCTATGGGTGCTGCTATCAGAAAAAAATGTAATTCTTCCCCTAGACAAGAATAAATGATCCTTAAAAATGATCCCAGTTATTAATTTGTCAAGTAGCTATCCCTGGTGCACAAGTCCCAGGAGTCTGAGAAAGGTAAGCACCTGGCACAACTTTCCACTGTTGTAGTGTGCTGCTATTTACAACAATGCAAAGAAAATGTGAAATGCAGATAGTGATACAGTCAGAGATGACAGTGAAGTACATTTTATGTACAGCCTGCCTAGTTAGGGTCAATAGACAGAATGGTTATATAGGCTTTCCTAGTAAGTTTTCGGATTGGCTTACAGTTGGAGGGCACCCTCTTTGCTCCCTACTAAAATGGAGTTCTGCTTTAAAAATCATTGGAAAGCACTGCTTTTAGTTATGTCTTTACAAATACATACATATAGAGACAAAGTGGAGATAGGCCCAAACTAGAAGATTCAGATCCCAGCTTCCCCATATATTTCCTTTGACCCAGGAGGTCCTGCAACATGACATTCTCTGACCTCCTTCCATCACCCATAACTACAGTTGCCTTCTTGTGGAAAAAGACTAGTGGTGGTGGTCTGCTCTGCCCTCTAGTGGGACATCACACAGGCCATTGGTCCCCTGTAGAGGTGAGGAGGACCAAATCCTCCCTACACACACACATACTGTATCTAGGAGCAATACACAGAATCATTCTATTGTCCCCACCAGCTTTTTTAAATTACTGGTTAAGCAAGAACTCACAAAATACATCCACTCCCTCAGATAATATGACTCAAAATGGCTTCTACTAATCCTGACCACGTAGGGTAAACTCAGCCAGTAAGGAAACCAAAACCAATACAATCTGACCTGAGACCAGAGATAACCAAGCAACCCATCTTAAAATTAGAAAAATCAATGTGAATGGTGTCCATTTTTGCAGCAAAAAATGTTAATGCAAAAAATTTTGTTGAAAGATGTAATAAAACTGCTCCAATTTTGTGACCTCAAAAATAAATAAAGCTAATTTCAATTTAAAAAAATTTTGCTCTGAATATTTTGCTCAGCTTTAGCTTACAGATGGGAAAAGCTACTTCAGAAGTATGAGAAAATTCCCTAATTTTCATGAACAAATATATCACTAGAGTGGAGCACATAACATTTGCATTAGTTGACTCAAGTTCTTTTAAAAAATTTTAGTATAAAAATGATTTTAATACTAATCAAATGTAAGAGTGAAATGTGATCTCTTTGCATATCGTAGATATAATAAATTCGCTGCTAGTTTATTGTCACCTAAAACTGCATGCTCCTTTTTTCAGAATATTTTCTTTACTTTGTTGCTGTTTGCAAAACAAGACCCTGATTCAAGAAAACGCTTAATACATGCTTAACTTTAAGCATGTGCATAAACTGAAGTCACTTTGACTTCAGTAGAACTTAAGCCCCTACTTACAAAATTAAGCACTTTCTTAAAGTTAAGCAGGGTGTTGTGCAGAGTAGGAATAAGGTATAAGGTTTGGCTCTTAAACCAAATGAAATCATTATTAAAATTCCCATTGATTAAAGCTCCAGTCCTGCAAAGATGTATGTATATGTTTAACTTTGCATACTGGGAGCTGACCCACTGAAGTCCATGAGTTGGAATCGTACAGGAGAAGGTCTTAACTAAAACCCTAATCTTGCAACTTTATTTGCTCAGGCAGATTGCTCTGCAGGCAGGATCAGCGCTTAACTGAGGACTAGGTTCCCACTCTAGCAGTCAAATCTACACACCTTATGAAGAGCCCCAATGAGATGATTGGGTCATATGGATTTGACTGTACACCTGCCTTAATGCAAATGTAGGACAAGGCCTACCTAACTGTACAGGGAAAACAAAAGAGCTGTCAAATGTTCACAGACAAACTGAAGAGACAGAGGAATGGGTTTCTTTTCTCTAATCTCTTTTAGTCATAGTAATCTTAGGTGTGCCTTTTAACAATGAGTGATTTTTGTCGACAATGTCCCTATAGTATAGAGAGATTCCACCCAGAATCAGAGATTTGCCATCCATAAATATATGGCTAGACAGACAAATTTTAAAAAACCTTAATTTTCTGATGCATGGGATGTCAAAATCCTAACCTACGAGTCCCTTCTGTGCAACAAAGCTCTCCTTGTTAAAATTCTGCACAGGCATGTTTCCTCTTTTCTCTCTCAGGTACCATTCTTTCTATGTACACTACAATAACAACTGTTCCTTTACTCAGACTGAACACAATAACCAGATCTTTGTAGAGGATAATTAACAGCCAGCAGTGAGTCTTAGCATTTATTCAATGGACTATGAATGAGTTATGAAAATTCTTTTTACTGAAGAAATAATAGGATCTCATACTGTTCACATGTGTTTTGTTTCTCGTGTGATATTGTATTTATAGTTTTCATAATTTAAAATGAGAAATATGCACATAAATATGATTGTACATTTATATTGACATAATGATTGCTATATAGATTTGTCTCCTTTGCTGTCACTAATGAAATCCCCAATACATTTGCGTCTGTTTCCGATTCATAGTGTCCACTCTGAGCTGCATATTGCTGTATTGGTCAATACTAATGGGACAGAGCCTCAACAGCTGTTTCAGGATATTTGATGTTTGGTCTTTGATTCTGCAATTGGATCTACGAGGCTTTCACAGATCTACCCGTGGGATTAGAGCCCTGGAGTCTTCAGAACCACAATAAATGTGGAAATTATATAGCCAACATCATGGTCACCATTAAAAAAAATCCCAGTGGTTTTCACACAGTGGCCTGTGCATTAGTGATGTTATTTCCTGTTCTAAGTATAGAGGAAGTGAGGTCCAATTGTTAAACATGGTAGCCTGAGATCCCAGAGACCTGAGTTCAATTCCATACTTAGCTATCACTGTCCTGTGGGACCTTGGGCAAGACATTTAGTCTTTCAACATCTCAAACTTCTCTACAGATACTGTGGTAATGGGGGCCATAAAAGAATCTTACATATATAGGAGAATGTTGTAGTATCTCAGTGTACAGCTACACAGCAATAAAAAATGCCCTGCAATAATGAGTCTCAGAGCCTGGGTCAACTCATTTGGGCTTGCAGGGCTAAAATTAGCAATGTAGATGCTCAGGCTGGAACCCAGGCTCCAAGGCGCTTGCCGAGCCTGAGCCCAAACATCCACACGTCTATTTTCAGCCCCAAAACCCCAAATCAGTTGACCCAGGCTCTGAGATTTGTTGCCACAAGGTTGGGGTGGGGAGGACTTTTTGCTATGTAGATGTACACATAGAGATCACCCTGTAGTAATTGCTGCCAAGTGCTGATTTTGTTTAACATTGGCCACTGTGGTTCGTGGCATTACATACACTATGATTCTATTTATGACAGGCTACCTGCCTGTCTGTGAGCCTCCATTTCCCAACATTGCTTCCTTCTTCACTCACCCGTTCCTGTAGAGCTTTAAACTTCTTCTCCCTTCATCCCCATTTCTCTGCTTAGGACCCATCCACCCTGTCTAGACACAGCTGCAGATTTCTCTAGCTCTCTCTCTCTGTGCCGTAGCAATGACAGCACAGGATGTCTGGATGTGACTATAAATAAAATGGAATTGTTCTGAAATATATTTCATTCCTAAGCATTGAAAGATGTGCTTGTGCTTTTGGTTTCATTATAGAAAATTATCCTATTGCCCTTTCTACTGTTTATTGGCTACATATGTGTAAAAGAGAACAACTCACGGTCACAGGTTGGGACCATTTTACAGGGGATCCTAATGGTAAACCATGTCTTTTTGCTATGAAGCTGATAAGCCAGTTAGAGAGCAATTTGACATGAAAAGAAACACTACTCTCTTCCTGTTGAAACACTGATGACCATTAATAAAAATGTGAGAGAGGGAAAAACTTTCTGGATAAGTAAGAAAATACTAAGAAGAAATAAAACTTCTTCTCAGTATATCACCTCCTTCCCCCAACATCTCACCCATGTACTAAATCAGTATAGAAAGTCATAGGATCCAGCTTGAGGAAGTGCATGCTGATATTGCACAACATAAAATCAACAGACCCTTCTTCCTGATTTTCAAATAAACCTTGGTACTCTGGTGAGACAGGCTATAGGAATACATGCATCTTGCAGATTTCCACAGAAAATGTATCTAGACGTAATGGTTTTTATGATAAAAATGCCTGTGTAGAAACCCTCATGAAGAGTTTGCATAAGACCTTGAAACCACACAAATTGCCAGAATCAAAGCCAAGTCAAAAAGGAGGGAGACACTGTTCCACTCAGTGTATTAGTGGGATCATCTCAACTGAGTGAGTAATTGCTACACAGAAAGAGACTTTCACAGACTGTGCTTATAAAAGCTTAAAGAATTCATTTGTGAAGAGAGAAGTGAGTGAGCCTACTGAGTATGAGCCCTCCTGACAAGGGATCAGGATAGTGCAAGCAACTCATGCTGTGACACGGGCCAATCCCACCTAGAACCAAGCTCCTATAGCAAGCAGGAAAACACTTTAAGACCATGTGAGATTACTTGAAGCATCACAGGAACCTGCCACTGGTAGAAAATGAGATAAATAACAGAATCCAGAAATGTCTGATCCCGGCAAGTGCCTAGTCAGTGCTGGAATGCTGAAACAATATTGCTATTTTTGGGACAGTGCAATCAATGGGGCATGGCATTCACCTGAGTAATTAGGATGTATTGTGATGTGATTGATTACATCTAAGTTACATTTCTAAGTGGCTAGAGCTGTCTCTGCTGCTGTTTAATTTTATGTTATTTGCTAAAGCTCAGAAAGAGAACACACAAACAGGAAAAAGCCTTTGAATTGGTCTTGGAGTTGTGAAATACCTGGAAAAGCATCCTGGTTATTACTGACATGCAAATGAGCACACCATGAAAACCACCTTGTTTCAGGAGAACCGTGAACAGATGGCTTTTATACTAGTGCAGGTTTTACCCAGGCCAGGATGCATCCAAGGGTATGTTGTTAACCCCAACAAACGTAATGCTATTTCTCAAGAGACTGAGCTTCATGGCAGTTCTATAGTTGTTTCCATATTATTAGATTGTTTTGAGCTTGCAGTGCAACTAAGCAGTATCAGTGGAGCAAGTCATTCTCAGGGAAAGATCTCTTTCAAAAGCAGTGATCTTAACAGAGGATGGGGAATAAAACCATGCCATTAATAACAGAGTGACATTCAAGCTCCTTGGAAGTTGTCCTGCAGTACAGGCAGGCAAAGTTCACTGCAGCAGAGAGTCCAATAGTCTGCTGCAGCACAGCAACACTTAAAGGGGATCTACAAAGGAAGTAAAGTTGAGCTTGTGGCCATTTTTGCCTCTTTATGATCTTTAAGAGAGGCCTGACATTTGTCTTTTAAAGATAGTGGTGGTAGGTGGGAGGGTTCTGCTTGTATTTTACGTTTGAAATTTGTGTCCTGTCTAGCCTAGAAGGATTATTATTATTACTATTTATTATTTGTATTATAATCTAGCATCTATTTGTGTAGCATCTAGGAGCCCCAATCATGGACCAAGACCTCATTTGTTTAGGAGCTGTATAACCACAGACTCTTGATGCTGGACAACTAGTGAAATAATGGTATGGTACAAGTCCAGGGAGTGAAAGTTGAGCAGGGAAGGTATGTTTAGTCTGACTGTGTAAAATCCTCTGTTTCTTGTTAACATCTATTTAAATTCAACTGCCATTTTGGAGAAAAAGACATCTTTGTTAAAGTTCAACTAACACTGCTCCCTCAACAACACTGCTCCCTCAACTGTTGACCTGAATTTATGGGCTAGTTTATTACGGCTCGCCAATGATCTGACCAGAAGATAGTTAGGTTCTTGTCCCAATTCAAGCTACAGGGTTTGAGAACACAGAGAGTTCAACATCGTGAGAGGATTCTCAGGTTGTGTGTTAAGGACAGTTGTACTGAGAACAATACCAAATAGTTAAGATCTTTATTAAAATGAATGAAAGAATAATCAAAGATGTAAAACACAGAGTCACAAAGAAGTAATACAATTTTATGGCCCCTTGTGGTAAATTGCTATTCTAAAAGACTACTTAAACTAGCATACTCACACCCTTCCTTGAAGACCTGGTAGTGGGAGACAGAGGACCAGCCTCGTCTCTGGCGTACCCAATGAATTTGATGGTCCAGGCTTCCCAGGTTGGTAGGGATCAGGTTCGAGTGTTGAGTAGCTAAGCTATATTGCAAAGCTGAACCGATAGCTTGATAGAAGATAGGAAAGAGCGACCACCCTGCATGGTTGTTTGCCCTCTTATAGGGTCCTGGTACTGCCTTAATCAAAGCCCAACCTACCATGCCCAAATCTTATTTCCTCACCCAGATAAATCTCTGGGTAGACTTACTCTATAGGTTAACATATTATGACATATATTATATGTATTAATATCAATTATCTCATCCCCAAAACTGTTACCCTTGACCTAACTTATGACTTCCATGTTCTGTGGAGTACCCTGCGGTTACCAGTCTGTTCCAGACCTATGGTAACCATATTCGGTTCTTTGTTCGGTTTCCCATTCAGCTTCCCAGTCAAAAGGGGTAACCAGCAGGCCATTTATATACATCAAAGATTACAAACACTCATACTAACTTACTCTAGCTAATCATACAGGATAAAGATCTGTAGATTCCTTGCATTACAGCAAGCAACTATTATAAATAATTATTGTGAATAACATATACTGGAATTCAGCATAAACAAAACCCAAGGAAATAATATAATCAAACCAAGGAAGAAAACACATTATGTAATATAGCAAGCTAACAAAGTGGCCTTATGGGTTATAGCCTCAGTGCTAACAACATTCATCCTCAGACCCTACAACGTTCTTTCGGAAAAGCAGGGAACACCAAAGCTGATACTCCTGATATTTCTAAGATTTAAAAAAAACAAGCAGGAAAAAAACCTCTGTTTTAAATAGTCTTCCTTGTTCTCTTTATCCATCATACAAATAAAAAAGGCCTACCGAAGCCCAATTTTTAAAAAACCCTTTGCAAGTCCCCTTAAAACAGCCAGGTGATCAGATAGAAGAGGTCTGTTCCAGTCCTCTTCATGCCTGTTCAAGTAGTTGTCTACACATTTCCAGACGTGCAACATGAGTATTTAACAAATTAATTCTACGGTGTGACATAAATATGGTCGTATCCTTTTTGAACCAGTAATTTATAGGGACATGGCAGATATTGCACCTGTTATTTTACAACTGTTATTTTAATTATTGCCGTCCTTCATTTCTTTCTGGATAGGTGCAGGAAGCATACTAGGTGAGGGAGGATTGTCTGTAGCTCAGGCAAACTCGGTAGACACCGATGGCATTGCACAGAATGGTTCTGTGACTATGAAAAAGAAAAACACAGCTCCTGACCCCAATTAATTCTCACTCATTTTGTTAATGTTCTACAAAATGTTAATGTTAATTACAAAATGGTCAAGCATTCTTGGTGTGATTCGTCATAAAGCTCACCTGTCTTGGTAATTAACATTCCTTACCACAGAGTTTGGAACACCTTTTTATACACAGTAGCTTCATCACAGCTACAAATGAAAACATGGCTTAATATACAAAACACATCAAAATAAGTCAATGGCTTAATAACCACTATTAAGGATTTTCTAAATCCATTTAATAACTCTAAATTATACTGAAATTGTATTGTCTCAGCCAATCAGCACACAGGGATGTTATACAATTACTGACCCATAACAATACACTTATTTCTCAGTTTTGCAAATCTCTGCATGCTGATTGGCTTAGGGTTTTGTTTTTGTATAGTTATTTTGTATCAATAACTACGTTGTGTGTAAATCTCTGTATGCTGGCTAAGGGCCATCAACCAACAACAACCCAGGGATTTGCATATGTACTGTACAAAATTCATTACTTTCAGTAACATATGTGCTTAAGTAAGTCTCTCCACCCATATATAACAGACACCACTTTACTCCATCCTTTGAATACACTACCCTGGATCATCCCCTCAAGATCTGTATAGGGAGAGAGGCTTTCCTCCTGGGCACTATCTCCTATCTCTTCCAGAGCCCTCAGGGACTTCTCTGCTGATCCAGCATCACTGCTAATGGGGAGAGTGCAGGGTCATAGGACATACATACCATCTAGCGGCACAGATACCTCTTGGAGAAGATAATACAGCCCCAGGCGGTCTTCTTTTAACCATGTAGCTTTCCGCCATCACCTGAACCAGCCTTGCAAACAGGGAACACTGGAGGCCAGAGCTAGTGCAGATTAAGCTGTGGAGCCTTCAGATTTTACTTTCCATGGGAAGGGGTAACCAACTCCCACCCCTCAAAGGGATGTCCACCAGGGGAGGCTAACAGAACTTTTCCTCCCTCAGAACCACCTCCTATGGGTGGGGTGGGGATGATCTGGACCAATTAAACTAATAACTAGAATTACTCTTGGGGAGTGTCTACAAGAGGCCTAAACTTATATGTCACACCATAACCAACACCAGCAGTAGCTCCAGCCTAGCCAGCTCCAGAGGCTGAAGGGAGCGCTAGCATAGCCAAGGCATTGGTGATATTAGGGTTTTATTATCTATTGCAAGGTTAAATGACACAAATGGGTAAAATGTCAGCACCTACTAGAGCCTCGTGTGTACTAGTGCTCTCACCATTTCTCCCTTCAGTAGTATCGATGCTGACAAAATTTAGAGAGAAAAGGTCTATGGCAGAGATAGAAAGGAAGGAACTCACAATATTTAAATATATTTACTCTTAGCTATAATTAGCATTAATTTATTAGCACATTAATTATACTTTAACACTTAAAAATCAGACAGACTAGGGAACTTTACAGCTTACTAGCGAGCACACAGAAGTTAGAAATGGAAAAGACGTACTAGAACATCTTCCTGCAGATGTAGAATTATTTGCTTCTGTATATTTTCTGCAGTATGATTCTAAAAGTTCCAAGCCGTGAGGCTTTTTCCTCTTGCCTAGGGAGAGGTATTCTGCAGCCTAGCACATTTCATGGGTCAGGAAGATTTTGTGATATTCAGCCAATTTTTTTCCTTTCTAATCTCATCTTGCTACCCTGTTGATGCATCCATATTGCATACTAAAGGAATCATCTCTCTCCTTCCTATTTATACCCTTCAAATAGCTGTAGGCTCATTGCCCATTTTTTAAGGTATTTAGGTGTTGTGCTGCTCAGCATTGCAAGGCCTAAGTTACTTAGGGAATGTTGACACTTTGAGGGGGAGGTGTAAATTCTGGCTCTAGAAGACATAAAAATAGAGTGTAGCTGTGGTGGTGTGAGGGGTTAGCAGCCCTGAGTACCCATCCAAGACGCTAGGCTACATTTCTATTTTTGGCATGGCACAGTCAGAGCTAGCATGGGTAAATCTCCTAAAACTAGCAATTACTTCTCTAGCTCAAAGTGTAGAGGTACCCTTAAACAGCAAAGTCCCAGGGGACTTAGGTGCTTAAGTACCTCAGTCACTTTTGAAAAATGTGACTTAGCTGGGTAAATCACTTAGGCCTTGCAACACTGAATGGAGCAACACATAAGTACCTTTATAAATCTGGGTCATGCTTGCTTAGCCAAGCTATGCATATTTACCTGTTTTAATCTTTCCTTGTAAATAACTCATTCCTGCTCCTAATCATTTTGCTTGATCTCCGCTGTACTCCTTCAGTTTGTCAATACTGTATCTCACTAGTAATGTAGTACATTGAACTGAAGGGAATGTTCTGGGTACAGTTGCACCAGAGTCTCCTGTTTCATGATGTGATGTATTAAAGCCCTAGCACACTTACAAACTTATGTCTAATTTGTTGTCCACTATCACCTCTAGGTCTTTTTCAGCACTGCTGCTTCCCAGGTCTCAATCTCTTATTAACTATCTGCATTCTGGATTATTTTTGCCGGGCATTGCTTGTATTTTTCCAAGTGAAATCTCATTGATATTGTCTGCCCATCTTTCTAACATCTCTCAGTCCATTTGCATTATTTCTCTACTTTCACTAATGTTCATAACTTATCTCAGTTTAGTATCATCTGTGAATTTGTTAATGTGCTCCATCTCACAGATCATTAATGACAGTGTTAAATAAAACTCATCTGAACTCTGACCCCTTGGGTAATCCACTATATACCTCCCTTCATCGCCATCCATTGTGGTTTATTATTACACTTTGTTGTAACCATTTTTTCACTCCACCTGACAGGGAAGGGGAATAAAGTTTTGTTGTACTGGTGTAAAGAATTAATAACAGTCCATAAATTGATTTTGGCTTTTATTTGTAAAATTAAAATTGTCCTGTGACAAACCTTTAAAGGGCATACATAATTTTCTGTTTTATTTTTCTGTTAGTCTCTGACACCTCATGACATTTGATATTTTCATAGCTGAAATTTCTCAAAGTTGTCAGCAGCGTACACTGGAGCCTAATTGCAGTGGCAGTAACTGCTCGTTTATTCAATTTATTTTTCAGAAAATAGGCAGCTGAGATCTAACTGTACATTGTTATAGTTTTTCATAAGACTGTCACACTAGCCATTTAAAAAGCTTCCAAAAAGCATGCAGCTATTCTAAGCTCATGTTCGCTTTCCAGGCGACTATTTAATTGCGTTTTAGCTATTAATATTTGTCAACTGTTCAGCACAGGAGATGGCAATACTATACCATAATGTTGCCTAAAGTAATAGATGCCTTTTTTCTGTATTCTATTCCAATGGCTAGAACTGATTAAAACGCATACTTCTTAATTCCCTAGTGTCTGATAACATGATTTTTCTGTTTTTGTGTTTGCAAAGCAGCATACATAGTTAAGATTTTGTGTATCCCTGCAGGCTATAAGTTAGCATAGAAAACTCTCAGTAGAGTGTAAAGGCCAACCTCATGTCGAGAGTCAGTGCAGAGAAAGGGGACACTAGTTCCAATTGCCTTTTCCTACACATGCCCCATAGTCAAGCAGTGATGCTACCATTCCAGCTGCTTTGTTACCCTGCTTTTGATTTAGGCTGAAAATAAACAAACATTTTAAAAGCTGTAACTAAGGTTAGTCTGCTTGGGGCTGGTCTAAACAACATGGTGGTAGAAATGCCAGTGCTAGCACCGGTGGATGTGAAACAGTGCTTAGACCAACAGAATGATAACCACTGAAAATAATCCGCCACGTTGAAAGTTCCTGGCGGAGCTGCACAGATGTGAATTAGAGCTCCTGTTTTTGCCAGTGCTGTCCGGGCTTTAGGCACAGAGTAGGTATCAGGCTATAGTAAGTAAGGCTGGCAGCTCTGGAAATGTTTCTGCCAGCCCAGAAGTATGGGTCTTCTATTGCTTATTATTATGGTCACAGCACTCAGAACTGTAGTAGGCACCTTATATTTGTCAATAGGCAACAGTTCACCACAGACTTGCAGGAGCATGAAGTTACAGGAGGGAACTAATTCTGTTCTCCCTTATGGCTGGGGAATCTGAGCTCCTACCTCTTTCAAAGAAGGTTAAATCAGCACAACTAAAGAAGGTACAATCTCTAGTGACTTTGCTGACAAAGAGGATGAGACGCATTGTTATATAGTTTATTATTTATTTGCCATTGCTTGGAGCACTGTCTTAAAATGGTGAAAGTGAATACATCTTTCTTTATTCTTGTGTTTGAGTGGAGCTGAAATTGGGTTGTGGTTTTACATTTAACAAAACAACTTCAGCTCCTCCAGTGTCTGCTGTGCTTAAAGATCTGGGCTGATCTACATATTAGCAAAGCTCTGGGGATATTGTTTTACTGAGCTGTAGCAGCTGAATCAGTAGAGGGAGCACAAAGCTACAGAGTGGTTGGTTTGGGGTATGTTTGTTTATTTTTATATAATGAATCCAAAAAACTTCCCCTCATCACATAACAACAATTTGAAGATGGGGGTCAAATCTTGGTCTTAAAAACCATTGACCAGTCCCCTTAAAAGCTTTCAATTTAAAACAAAACACAGAACTGGCACCTTGCCATGGGACTCTGCAGCTTTTAACTGACCCCACATGTAAAGTCAACCTGGAGAGAGCTGTAAATACTTTAATCCAGCCCTTCAGCCCCCTAGAGGCATATTTTTCCTGTGAACTGTGGAGCCAAAGTTCTGCTAAAGAAAGCTTTAAATCTGGAACATTAAATACCCTCCCATGTAGTTTGAGAATAAATGTGTTTATTCACTGGGACGTAATGAACAGTAAACCAAATGAATAAACTATGGGCAAAATGGGCTTTGTGTTCCATGCCTGAGAATACAAACTTCTGAAGTAGTTTTTAGTTTAAAAGAATTGATAGGCATGAGCTGCAAGGTTCTGCTTGGATCTTCGCTTCCTCACAGTTTGTGCGGTGTTTGGATCAGAATCTTGGGCTTCTCTCCCCCAACTCTGGGAAAAGTGCTGTTTAGTATTTCAGATGCTGGGGAGAGGTACATTCAGCACATTTCACATTCAAAAAGCTATTTTAAACAAATATTTACTCTTGGGTTGATGAGGTTTAATAGGAACTGTATTGATACTTTACATAAAGTTCTTTAAATTTAAAAAATATTGATGTAGATACTGAGGGGGAGGTGTCATTTTTAAAATAAATATCAGACATTTGTTATCAGTAAAGATAGTTCAGATGAGTCCAGTAGGAAAAAGCATTGATCTTAATTAACTCTCTACAACATATTGGGAATAAATCCCTTCTGTGCCACACAGATCTCCTTGTTAACATTCCGTAACCATAAAACCGTACTAGGCTGCTTTCTAATGCTGTGGAATGCAGCCGTTCTTGGATGCACTGGGGTTTACCTAGTGCTTTGAGACCAGCTTCCCACTTACACTAAACTGTGTTTCAGATGAAATCTGGACTAGATTGCACCAAGTTCTACTTCCTCTACTAACCTCTTCATTATGTGCATTTTTCTTTCCCACAAAATCCTAAAGGAAAAAAGCATGCATAAAAGCATTTGCATTTAAAATATGCTGTTAAACACTTCAAAAATGGAAGACTTTGAGATTACAGCCCTTTTCAATTCTTACTGCATCGCGAAAAAATAAAAAATAGTCAATGTATTAATTAGACAGTGATACAGGATGCTGTCTCTTCTTCCTGTCGTGTAAAACACCAAAACATACTTGTTATCAAAGGTGGCTTTAGGACCAGTGAAAACCTACCCAGTACTGCTCCCCCTCCATGTATTGCAAAGGGGCTGATTACTTTGATTTATTGACTATTAATGTATGAGTGTTGAAGTATTTTGCAGTGCAGTAAATTTAACTTCCTGAGAAAATACAATATAGATTCAATCTGGAATAAAGAGAAAAAAACCATACAAAGGACATATTTAGTTAAAACAAACTTTGATGTTTTTGATTCAGGAAATAACATGGTTCCTTAAGCTTCAATTCTGTGAAATGTTAAGTGAAAGACTGTTTCCAGCAGAGTGCCCTCATAAAATCTTGAGATTTTGCTAAATTTAAAAATTTCAGTGTTCAGTTAATTCTCTGATTAAGAATTCTAGATAGGTGGGTAGCTGAGGGTAAACAGCAGGAATCTTTGTCCTCCTTTGAATGCTTTTGCTTAGTACTGAAGTTTTAAAAACTAGAAGGAGATGGAGAAGAAAAGACTTATTTTTTTTAATGTATGTTATGTCATAAACTAGAACCAGCCCTCCAGATTTTTGCTTGTCAGCTTTGCATTCACTAAACAGAAGTTTTCCTTAAAGATAATTTAACATGATTACAGGCCTCCATTTACAATTGAAGTTTTCTCACCCCTCACTCAAAGAGTAACTTGCATGAAGAAAAAAAATGGCTTTTCTTCCTTTTTGTTCTTTATTATGTATAAAGAAAGCCCAGAAGATTTTAAATCCATTGTTACCTACTTGTCTTTTGTTTTCTTGGTGTACCTTGGCATGTTAAGTCTTCTCTCTCCTGTTTTGCTACAGGACTTCTTGGATGAACTCCTAATGGAAAGGACAAGGGAAACGGAATGAATCCTTAACAAAAAGAGCTTTTGACCTAAGTGTATTGGTGACACAGGTGTTCGCAAACACAAAGACAACATTTTTTTGAACAGTCTGAATAAAAATCACAAATAATGAGGTTCACTTTCTTGGCATCTATGATTTCTACCAATTCTCCAGTCATCCACAGAGTCTGACAGAGTAGACAAGGCTTACATTTCTATTGTTTAAAATATGCAGAATGTAAACAAAAAATAAAACAATCCTCTCCCCCCCACAAACACACACACACACACACACACTCCTTTCTTTATATATCATAGAGAAGAAAAAAAATAGGGCATACATTTAGTTTTTCTTTCAACACTTGTGAGGATAATTAGTACGTACGTCACACTTCTAATCCGTAGATCTCAAAGCGCTTTACAAAGATGGCTAAAGGTAATCTGAGTTAATATCTTTGATGGATAAAACAGAAAACTTTTCCCTACACCAGTGAAGATCTGAGTCTTTCACCTCCCCAAATTGGATATCTACAAAAATCTAAAACTGTACAAAATACCACACTGGAGTAAAGTGGACTGTACTGAGGAGAATTCCAATATACTGCAGATAGTAAAAATTGTCTAACCCCCTGAAGTTTGCTACGCTTGTCTAAAGTACTGTATACTTGATAAGTAAAACCTCCTGCCCCAGAAATCCAAGGGAGGGTGAAAGACCTCACTTGAAGATTTGTCTCTTTGAAAAAGACCTGAGGAAAGAAAAAAGGTCTGTTCCAGGGCTTGTAGAATAAGTGTATTTAGATACTCCTCCTCAAGAAAGAACCCAGATACAAGCAAGGTTTGTGCCATAGTTTAAATCCAGGTTCCCAGAAAAACTTGCTTACAGAAAGATCAGAAGATCTGAGGATCATTACTGTAGAGAATTTTGAGAAATTATTTCCTAATACACAGTTGAAGATAGAACTAGTTGTGGTCTTTCTTTGGCTTGAACCTCTACAGAAATTTAATGCTGACAAATCAAAAGGGGATATATCCAGAATTTGTTACCCTTGTAAAAATGGGAAATCTGTATCATCTTAATCAAAGGATATGCCACCCTGAGCTGGATCTGTGTCTTGTCCCTTGGCCTCAAGTGACTTCTGTGTGCTAAAGGTTAAGGGTTTGTTAAAGAATATCGGTTTTGATTAAGTGTCACATATGGTGTAAAACATCCTCTTTATCATTGTAAGTGAAGGTTGGGGGCCAGACAGTGCCTTTTACTGAGCTTAATATAAATTAGGTGTCTTAGGTAATGGGTGGTTTTCAGACAGGATTGATCTTTCTATGGTCCAGTGAATGTAGGTATGCTTGGTAAGATGTCACAAAAGCAAGTTTCCTGGCACCTATACTAATAAGCTGGTTACCCCTTTTGGAGTACGACTTGAAAAATATAACACAGGAATCCTCCCCCTTTCTAACTTTTTCATTTTCTTGATGTAATGGGCAAAGGTCTATGTATCCTTTACTCCTTTGGTATTTCAGTAGTTGCATTTGCAGTATCACTCAGTGAATCTTAAGCCACTCATCTTTTTAGTCACTTACAGTTCCCTAAACTTGCATGAACTTAAAGATGAAACCATTATGAAGTAGTCTAGGTTACTTACTATTTTTATCAACATACAGCCTTTTTTTAAAAAAAATTCTCAAATACCCCACCACCACCACCAAATGATTTCTATTCCCCATTAAATCCTCTATAGAAACTGAGATTGCACAGAGACCTACAGAGTGGTGTAGGGATGCTAAACCATAACTTTCCCTTCCTCAGAAATAAGAGCAAACATGCATTTAGAAAGCCATCAAATGTATCTAGTTTCCTCTTTATGAAACAGAATTCCTCCCAGCTCTGTGCATAGCATGACCAAAAGCACAAACCAGTGTGTGTGGACAAGAGCCTCCAGTTGAGAGACTTGAACCATAGACCCCTGGAAAAGAGGGTATGTACAGAAGAGACCATTGCTGACAGACCTTTTCAGAAGTGTGTCCCTGAATTTATCAAGATGTGGAAGCAAAAAGACACACGATGAGCTCAAGAGTTCTAAGCTTGGTCTATGAACAATATCCAGAAACCTAAACATGTCTTTTTGGCAATATCCAAAATCTATTATGAATTTAATGGCACAGTTTTAGTTTTTCACTACCTTGTGGCATCCTCACAGATCTTACTTGTAGACAGTGAGTGCCTATATATGTAATGTGGAGGTTTGTTGAGAAACTACTAGGTAACCAAGATACATAAATCGCCTCTGATTTCTTACCATGAAAAACTCTGCAGTTCCCTATCTGACAGTGATAATCCTATTCTAACTTGACCCAGACTTCATTTATAATGATGTATTTTCATTTAGGCAAAGATATAGGCACATGCTTAACTTTGAGCACATGAGTAGTTTCATTAAATTCACTGGGATTAATCAGATGATTAGAAGGTAAGTACATAGCAAGTTTTTGCAGGATCAACTGAGTTAGTTTTGTTAGACCTGAAGAGTTAATGCCCTTCTGTTGGCATGACAGACTTATGCCACCCTATCATTATATTTCAGTCTCCTTGGTGCTCATCTTTGCAGACTTGCTCACTATTATAAAGAGGCAACTTTGTCAAACTGTAGTTATATTTCTTTGTCTCATGGGAGACATTTCAAAACAAACGTATTTGATAATATTTTTTTCTTACTAACGATGAATGGATATGGACACTTACACCTCATGACTCGGAATAGCTTTTCAGATGCCACTGTTTATGTTCACAGGGCAGTTAATGGTGCGAGAGAATGCTTTGCTATTAGTATGTCATCTCTATTATATTAACATATTGCAACAAATGGAAATGAAGGACATTTTCCAAATCTGGGTGCTTAAAGTTAGGCACCTGTCAAGGTTCCTTCCCCACTCTGAACTCTAGGGTGCAGATGTGGGGACCTGCATGAAAAACCCCCTAAGCTTATTTTTACCAGCTTAGGTTAAAACTTCCCCAAGGTACAAACTATTTTACCTTTTGTCCCTGGACCTTATTGCTGCCACCACCAAGCGTCTAACAAAAATAACAGGGAAAGAGCCCACTTGGAAACGTCTTTCTCCCCAAAATCCCCCCAAGCCCTACACCCCTTTTCCTGGGGAAGGCTTGATAAAAATCCTCACCAATTTGCATAGGTGAACACAGACCCAAACCCTTGGATCTTAAGAACAATGAAAAAGCAATCAGGATCTTAAAAGAAGAATTTTAATGAAAGAAAAAGTAAAAGAATCACCTCTGTAAAATCAGGATGGTAAATACCTTACAGGGTAATCAGATTCAAAACATAGAGAATCCCTCTAGGCAAAACCTTAAGTTACAAAAAGACACAAAAACAGGAATATACATTCCATTCAGCACAACTTATTGTATCAGCCTTTTAAACAAAACAGAATCTAATGCATATCTAACTAGATTGCTTATTAACTCTTTACAGGAGTTCTGACCTGCATTCCTGCTCTGGTCCTGGCAAAAGCAACACACAGATAGAGAGAACCCTTTGTTTTTCCTCCCCTCCAGCTTTGAAAGTATCTTGTGTCCTCATTGGTCATTGTGGTCAGGTGCCAGCAGGGTTACCTTAGCTTCTTAACCCTTTACAGGTGAAAGGGTTTTTCCTCTGGCCAGGAGGGATTTAAAGGTGTTTACCCTTCCCTTTATATTTATGACAGCACCTAAAAAGCAATTTGATTTTCAGCAGTGCTCAACAGTTGCAGCTCTCATCGACTTCCATGAAAGCCATGGTTACTTAGTGCCTCTGAAAAACCAGACCACTTCTTGAGGTGCCTGAATTTAGGTGTAGGTGTGTAACTCCAGGTATCCAGTTTTGAGGATACTGGCTGAAATGGCTCCCCTGTCCCACAGGGATGCTGTGAGGATGAATTCATGATATTTATAAAGTGAGTTTTCAGATTAAGAGGAGCTATAGAAGAATTAGGTACCACTTTTAAATAAAACATCTGATCTGGATGATAGCTAAAAAGTAAGTAAAAATGCTTTTAAAATGCAGCTAGCCACACAATTAACATGTGACAATTTTACAAAGAGATCATTCTACTCTTTAAAAATAGACCCAACAATCTGGGGGCAAGTGTTTCAAGCTTAAATTGCATAATACACATCCAACCTTTTAAAGTGGTTTTCTGTATCGATAAACAATCATTTGCTTAATAAGAATGCCTTACACAGTACACTGGAGCATCATTCGTGCAGGAGGCACGTAAAGCACTTTGCAGAACTACAATAAGCATCACCGGAGTGTCATTTTCCTGTAGGAAATATACATGATCCTGTAGTAACATAGTCTGGGACCTGGAGTAACTGTGAGGCAGTATCAGTTAGCTTGTTCAGGATTTACTGCCTTATTACAGACATGCCAGTCAGGTCCTACAGGATACCTTCAGCTCTGCTAGATACAGACTGATACAGTAAGTAGCAGTACCACATACAGTTACCCTGATGACTCATTGTCCCAGAAGTTAGACACCCCTTGTCAAGATACCCATATGCTGCCTCCTAACAGCTGCAGATGAGATTATAGAATTTACTCCTAAGCATTTACCACATCCCCCTTCTAGGAACAAACTGTTTTTGTGTACACAATACTCTAGCCAAATGTTGTTATCTAAACAAACATACCCATCCAACTTATATTCACTCTGCTTCTGTAGCTAATACCCATTTTAGCTGTTAAAAGCTAGAGGCCTGATTTTTCATGTGAAGTCCTCATTTCATATCCCACCCTCAGTGGTGTAGGATCATGGAGGAAATTAACAGAGAATCGACAGGATTGCTGGCTGCTTTGTTAGATGCCCAGATTCGCTGGTCTGGATAAAACCCTAAGTTTCTGGTTAAACAGCCTTTTGCAAGACATATTTTCTCACAATCTGGTAGTGGTGAACACAGGTTTGAGGAGTGAATTTATATATTTCTTAGGGACCTACTTCTGGGACAACTAAGCATGGATCAGCAAAGTATTGCGACAATTCTTTAACAAGCTGGTCTTCTCTTTCATCTTCCCATTTCTTGTGGGCATTTTTGATGGCTGGTGTGATGCTCAAACCTATTCAGTAGTGAAGATAGGAGAAGCACATGATAGCACATCATCAGTCACAAATAGCTCTGATGGTCCATGACATGCAGAAATAGATTTAAAGATAGCTATACTTCTAAGGGACAAAACAGAGACACGTGTCACCATTCCAGTGAAGTAGGTGTTATAGTCCGTCACAATGAAACCTACAATAATCGGCGACCCTGACCCATTTCTGGGTCTCTCATATATGAGGTTGCAGCATCCCATGGCTCTCTCGTTATACTCCACTGAGCTATTAGCTCTTTAGGATGATACAAGGTCTGATTCTCATGAATATTAAGATGTTAGTGGGTTTGTTTCATCCACCAAAGTCAAGATACTGGATCATCTAAGACTTTCAAAATAATCAGTCTTCTGACTTTTGAAAGTTAAAAAGCTCTGGAAGGCACAGGTGACACGTTAGAAGAGGGGACTGGCCGGATACTCAGTTTTTCAGATGGATATCATCTTTGGAGCTGAGTTTGAGCTGGTGGTAGCAGTTCTTTTTCAAGTGAGTTATGACAAAATGGTCAATGGGATACTGAGATTCTTGGGACCTCTGCTTTAGCAACATAGGCATCCAATTACTTTTCCCCTCATGCCTTGGATGGACATTTTAACTGATCATATGGCCACCCGCGTGGCAGTTTTTTATTCTCACTGAGAATCAAGGGTATTTCATGGAGATGGAACAGAATTTAAGAGTTGCTGCTTTGCAATTTAGGGCTTCTTGCTACACAAGTACCCAGGGGCCCTGCATATATGTACTAAGGCTGTTCAAAGAAAGTCTATGCTTGAGTTTAGAACAACACTTAAAATTCTAATGGTAGGTACATTGCACAGTTCAAAATTTTGCAGCAAGTGGTGTGATGGGTTGGACCCCCTGGGATGTCACCTGGTGTGCTGGGACACTGAGTCAGACTATTCTGCCAGCCTGGGTTCCCTTTGCCTTGTCTTGCTGGGTTAGGCTCCCCAGTCTTTTCCAGCCAAGAACACAGGCAGGGCTACACCCAGCTGCAGAGAGAGAGAGAGAGAGAGAGAGAGAGATCTGCTCTGGGAAGGCTCAGCTTAAGGGGCTTGCCACAGAACCCAGATGTCCACCCCTGCCCACCTTGGAGTACAAACCCAACATTGTATGAAATTCGCCTCTTCCCTCAATATGGAGGAGAGTGTACACAACTTCTTGCCCCCCAGTTAAAAATCACATAAACTGGGTTATACTGTAAACCAGAAATAAATGTATTAACTAACTGGTGTATTTTAAGTAGTTAAGGAGGTAGGAGATAGAAAAAGGCAGATTATTAAGAAAATAACATGAAACACGCAAACTAAGCTTAATACACTAAAGAAACAGGTTACATGCAAGTTCTCACCCTAAATATGGTTCTAATAATCTTCTTCACAGGCCAGATACATCTTCTAGCCTCGGTTCAGTTCTTTCCCACAGTTCAGTCTTAGTTGTTTCCAGCAGTCATCTTAGGTGGGGTACCAGCGGAGAACTGACGACCAGGATTGCCTCACTCCCCACCCTTAAATAGGATTTGCATAAGGCAGGAGTCCTTTGTTTCCTAGTTTGACCCCCATTCCCTTCCAGTGGAAAGTTACAAGAAGTCCCAGGTTATGTTTTATCATCAGGTGACAAGATCACTTGACTCTGTAGGGCCCTTCTCGCCATTCTTCACAGGCTGACCCACACGTTCACAGGAAGACTAAGCTCTTTTACAGTCCATTTGGCTCTTGCTGATGGGCCATCAGCACTGTCAGGCTTTTTCAATGTCGTACCTGAAGTGTTAGCAGGGGGCGTCACCCAAAGTAACAGTTGGAATATAGATACATAGTCAATATTCCTAATTTCAGAGACAGAAATGATACAGGCATACAAATTGAATAATCACATTCAGTAAATCATAACCTTTCCAATGATATCTCACATGAGCCATCTTGCATAAAGTATATCTCAGTTATGTCATATTCATATCATAAGTGTATTTTTCATAAAGAATATGGAATTACACGTCACAAGTGGCATCAGGAGTATTTTATTCTGGGGGAAAATGTTAGACCAAGAACATTCCCAGGCTGAAAATATGCATCTCTTGCTACACTTTGATCATGACAATTAGGCCATCAAGAAGGGGGACCCAAATGAAGTTATGCAGCCAGCCCTGAGAGATTTCCCGTGTGGACTTTATAAATGCAAAAATTCACCGTTAAGCAGTGGCCTTTCTAGGGTTTCTTTGATTTTTGCCATAAAGATGACAGGGAGATTTTTAGCAAACATAGAAGAGCAGATCAAGAACAGGCCTGCCAAACATTCAGGGCAATTTTTGTAAGGGAGAGCGGAAGTCCTAGTCCCACTCTAGCTACCTATAAGAACCCTGACTAGTTAGCCTGCATCTGCTTTTGGCTTATTAATATCTAATTCCTATATATTAATTTTTCTTCATTAGATGGGAGAACAGAGTATACTTAACATGCTGTGTGATGGATCTATTTTTATCATCAAGGTCAAATTGAAAAGAAAGAGCTATTACCCTTCCCCACAGTCACAACCAGCCTGTGTTCTCTTTAAACACAAGCTCTTTATTAGCAGTGGGCTTTTTTGTTTTGTTGTAATATCTCCATTCTCTGCAGAACGTGTAATGTTTTATGCCACTCTTGTGGTGCGCTGTGGTTCGCCTGAGGGGTGTTGTGGCAACACATGACAGATGAGCTTGACAGACTGCATTAGAACCAGGTGACTGAACATTAGCTTGACTATATGTGCAGGCATAAGTAAATCTCATTCTTAATCTAAATTGTTTTTGATAAGAACAAAAGCCATGTGCAAATGAATATTTCCATCTTATTTCAAATTCTAGGTTTCGACTACAGTATTAAAGCTATTCCCCAGTGTAATTTACTTGTAATAATATGTCATTATTGCCATTTTACAGTTTTCTCTTAAAGTAGTATAGAAAATGTTTTAAAAAGCACAAATACCAGCGGCCCCAATCTCCATTCAGCCTAAGCATCAGTGCTCTCCTTTCAGACAGGCACATCACTGAAAATAATAACAACCCCAATGTGCTAAATGCTCCAGTCGTTAAAGCATTTTGATTCGGGACTAAAGGAGCATACATGTAGCTTTTTTGTTTGAGACAATAAATATTTTTCCTCTATTCCCAAAGTGGCATCTGCTGGAGAAGCCATGGCTGACCACAGCTTGTCAAACGCCTACCTAAAAATCAGTAAGCCATTTTTAGACTTGAACCTGTCCAGTACAGAGACTTTGCCTGAAACACAGCCTGTATGAGTCTACGTTTAACAACAGAATTCTCTTTCCCTTGTAATGTCTCTGTACACCAGCTAAAGTGACTGCACCTCTACAGCACTGCTAGTATCGGCAAGAAAACCCTGGACAAGGGCCTTCAATAGCAAGGAGGTAGGGAAGAGGAGATAGGCATCAGGGTACAACAGTTGTAATTAGATAAAGGTAATTTAAAAAGAGAATTTTACCCCCAATGATGTTTCTGCCTCTCAGATACGTCAGGCTGGAATTAATGTGTTAAATATGTCAGCTCACGCGGTTCAGTGAGGAGGGATAGTCATGTGCTTAAAGTTCTGGCCTGGAACTTAGGAGATCAGAACCCATATCCCAGCTGTATCACCAACTCTCTGGCTGAGATTAGGCAAATCACTTAATTGATGTTTGTGAGATGCTCAGTATTATGGTGATAGAAGCCATACAAGTAGCTGGGACCCTGGGCACTCCCGTGTCCACACCCTACATGCTGCTGCAGTGATATTTGGACAGAATGCACCTTGGGAGGTATCATCTGAAAACTACCACCGCACAGTCACTAATACCATTGTGAAATGTATGTGACAATGCTGTGTGAGGATTCTGAATACTCACGGATATTATGCTTTCAAGTCTGTGACTAAAAGGTGTTGAAACCAGGCATGTCAGGGGCAGCTGACAAAACAGGTTTTCTCAAGACAAAGGAAAGACATCAACTAGGTGTGACCAAATTCAGTGGGCTATGCATTTGTATTGGAGGTTGCAGGAGAAGAACATTTACATTGTACAATTGCATCACATTAGAACACACCAGACACAGCTTAATCAAGATGGAGTTGGCCCCCTGGGAGGATACAGAAGACTGAACCCCAGGGGATTAATTTGACCTTTGAAACAAAGGCAGACTTTGAGATATAAGGATACACAGAAAGCCTTTGGCTTACCCTTCGCCGCAGGAGAAAAAGGACTACCAGCACCTTGGACTTGGGGGTGGGGTCCTGGCTAAGAGCTAGCCAGCTATTAATGGGACAGGAAGGTTGGTGACGAAAGTACCTTGAACAAAGACTCTAGCTTGTTGAATTAGGTTTTAGCCATTCAAAAGCGTATTTTTACTTTTTTTTGTAACCATTTCTATCATTATTCCTTCTACTTGGTATCACTTAACCCATGTCCTTTATTGTCAATAAACTTGTTTTATTTTTAGTACAAGCCAACACAGTGCTGTGTTTGAAGGGATGAGGCTGTTTATGGCTTATTAACTGGGGTAATGGACTAACTCTTTAAAAGAGCAGCAAACTTAGTATCTTCTGTGAATGTATAGTCATAGGGGCCGTGCATTGCAGAGAAACATATCTGAGGAGCTCAGGGGTTAGAGATCACTTATTGTAAGCTGCTAGGCAAAGTTTGGGCCGGGAGAGCCTTGAGGAGTTTGCAGGTGAGGAAGACAGACTGATGTGGCAGGGAGTTGACACAGTCTAATCACCAGCAAAGCTCACTCTTGCTGAGGCAGAGTTACAGCGGCTCACTGCTTTGGGGGTCCGCAGCAGGATGTTACAGTAGCTAAACAAGCAGACTGACGTGTGAGTTGCAGGCAGAAGCAATGAAGACAGTAGTAGGGAGATCTGCTGGGATCTCTCTGGCAGTCTCATACAGGGAAATGAGGCAGTGGGAATAGGGTTACCATCTCTGAGGTACAAAAAACTGGGACATGTGGGATGATCCTGAGCTGATAAAACTAGGCAGCTGGCAGCGTGTACTGAGCACTGTGACAGATTTCCCAGGACAGCAACCTCCAAAAAGGGATGATCCTGGGAAAACCTGGGCAGTTGGCAACCCTAAAATGGGAATGAGAAGGAACTTTCCATTTTTTAAAACCACCTCTCTAGCCACAGAAATGCCTGTTCCTACTACTCTAGGATTCTGTCTACACATGGAGCTGGAAGGGTGATTCCCAGCTAGAGGAGACAGGCATGTGCTATTGTCAGGCTAGTGCATTACAGATAAGAATGTAGCTGGAGTGGGAAGGGCTAGCCCACCCACACTGTATGTCTGTCCAAGACCCTAGGCACACTTAGGGGCAACTAACTCCTTCAGCTGGTTGCGCTGGTAAGGCTACATTCTATTTTTAGTGCACTAGCTCAACACGAGACAGCGACAGTATTGCTCCCAGCTCCAAGTGTAGTCATACTCCATGGGGGAAAGCCAGGTTTGCTGTGGCATAGGTATCAATCCAGTAAAGACTGAGGCCTTGTGCACATTCCACCAAGGCTTCCCCTCTCTCTTACTATCCAGGAAGCATCTGCAGAATGAACAGAATGGACTTTGGCATTCAGAAGATGTAGAGACCTCTTCTTCCTGTAGTCACTGAAATGGCACTGCAGTGATCTTGGTTAGCACTGCAGTGGTATTTCTTCCCCCTCCATACAGTTGGAGAGAGGTGGGAAGAGATTTGATTTTTGGACGCCAGGAAGCAGGTGAGGCCTTGGCAGTGGGGAAGGCATATGTCTTTTCTTTCCTTCCCAATTGCAGGCAGGAGTGGAGGTGAATTATTTTTGGAGGGATAAAGAGTGGGGAATTTTTTTCTCCTCGTTCCCTGCAGTACTGATTGTCTTAACTAGGGATGGGCCAAACCCTAGATACAAAGACCCTGACCTTGAGAGAAATTTGGAGCTTACCTGATCTTGTGTCTCAGCACTTCCTTGGGGTAAATCAATCTGTAATTTAAACATCTTATTTGTGCATCATCCAACTTGTGATTAAACCTGACCAAAACTGCCAGCTCCTCTTGGGCCTTTGGGAAAGGTATTCAGGCTCTATCTGGTTCGTTAGGAATATTTTTCTAACTCCTTTGGCTGCAGCTCCCTTGCTCAGAGTGACAGCACTGGTTTCAGCCATCTGAATGTCACAGCATGCTTCACTACCAAGTGTCCCTCAAAACTCGAAAGCATCCTTTTAGCCAGCGTATGACACAGTGGACAGTTCACCTTTGCTTTTAATTATCACAGTCAAGTTTTCCTTCCTACACTGAAAGAATTTCCACCTCCTTTCCAGCCACACAGACATCTAGAAACATGGGGGGAGGGTGGGAAGGAATATTATTCCAAGCCTAACAGGCAGAAACAGCAATCATTAGAATGATTCTAGAATGCACTAGGTTCTCTCTCTAGGTGTGCAGCTTTACACTGGGCAACCACTGTCTGATAATAAATGTGATTTCCATCACTTGTCTAACAGTGGTATTTCATCTCTGACTCAGTATTGCAGAGTAACCCTTAAACAGGCATGTTGGTCATAATAAATGGCTGGCAGAGCATTAGGAAATACATGGAGATCAAAATGGTGGCTTAAGATGCTTCCTCTTCTTGTAATGGGCGAGAACAGAACATCTTGCATAAACAGAAGATTGTATTAGTGCCCTTTTTCCCTAGGACATCCCTGTTTAGAGAGGCTCCCCAGGGCTTATGAGAAAAGTCATACATGATGATTTAATTGTCCTGGGGAGAGATTGTACTATGTGTTGAGCTCCCTCTGCCTCCAGCAGCATTTGGGAGAGTGAGGGCTCCACTTTGCTGCTCTTCTACATGAGTTAAAATCCAGTTTCAAAAACTGTACTTCAATTAAACTATTCCCGAGAAGACAAATGAGGCTTTTTTATTGTTATTAAGGTTAGACTCCTGTAGCCAGTTATTGCACTTTCCCCTTAATTTTCCAGGCATATGTGCTTATGATTGCAGTTCTTGGAGCTGAAATTGTATAATTACTGAAGAGAAAATTATTTTTGCTTGAGAGTATAAGGACACCTATGGGTCCATGAATGACTCACCCTCAGGCACTCAGGTTTAATTTATGAGCTATTTATCTCCTTGTACACACCCCAGCAGAAACAATTATACTTAGTAATTTGTTGATCTTATCAAGGCTGTTTGATGTTACTATTGCTACCTCCAATAATACTGTGCTTTGAAACAAATAGAATTTATACCCAAAGCCTAATAGTTTGCACATAATTATTATGTTAGGGAAATTTAACTCTTATAGCTAGTAGTTTTCTCCTGCAGTTTTTAAAGGAGAGCAAATGCAGTTTCCTTTACTGCCTGTTTTGGCTGATGGGTCTTTTCAGCAACAGAACACAGAAAACACCAAAGCAGGTGTTAAGCGCATTTACAGCGCTCTTATCTCAGTTTCACATGTTGCAAGAGAGAGCTTTTCCTTTTACTGGAACGCAAGAATCTGGCAAGTCCAGGAAGGTAAGGAATTGGGTCCAGTATAGAAGGTAGCTTTGGGCTGAAACTGTAGCTGTGATTGCCTCTTCACTAGCCCATTAGTGCAGTGGATTCTCCCAGTGCTCTGATGCACTCTTATTACACTACGGCTGTAATCATGCTACCACGTGATTGTCTAGCATGGTGAGGGGCAGCCATGCTCTAACACTTTTTGTGTGTAACGCAGGCAGAACAATGTTCCAAGTACCCTTTTAGGTGCTGATCGGCTGTTTCATCAACCCAACACTTCTAGAGGGCCTCTTTAAATGGATGAAGTCTCTCAGTATGAATGAAAACCAAACTGATTTATACTAAATTAATAACATTGTTAAAAATTTGTGATAAATTAAACCCTGGCTGTTTGAAGAGGCTCCCCACTCAGTCTTCTCAGGAACCAGCGTCACGCTGATCTCTGTTTGGAAGGCAACACCAAAGTCCCTGCTGTAGGCCCATCATTTCTCTTGGCTTCCTGGGCTGAAGGAGTTTGACCCAGTCTCCCTTCTCAGCTGTCACAGACCCTCTCCCCTAACTCCCACCAAGTTTCCCCCTAAATGGCCTCACCAACTCCATGAAAGTTAGCTAGTCCCCAGGTTTCTGCCACCTGGGAACTGGCCAGTTACCTAAGGGTTTAGAGGTTAAGTGATTTAACTCACCAGATTGAAGCCTGGGTCAAATTAGACTTGGATCACAACTGACAATTTTTTGGTGGTCTCAGTTGGATGGAGAAATGTTCCAAAGTCACATCAGAATCTGCAATAATTGTCACTCTCTGCTCAGGGCTGGAACAGTGCAGCTGTTGCAAGTCAGGAATGAGCAGCACCCAGCAGCTCCCCATGCTACACCTGGTCCCAGTTAGCGGGAACATTCCCACTCTTTTAGAAACACTTCATCAAAATGTAGTCAATACAGCATTGTGATTCTTGCATCAGTTCTACTCACCGAAACAACCCACACCATACTGCATACCCCTGATTGCACATATTCAGTTATATACAGCCTTGGCTCTTTAAAATTCCTTTTGTTGTGCAGATGTCCGGCCTTGCAGGTGGAATTCCAGTGAATAACAGAGTTCCTGTAATAAAGGCACTCCCTTTCTACAGGATAGGTGGAACGTTAAAGGGCCAGGGAGGACTACATGTGCTTCTATTCATCCATCCTAAATCTTTAGACTCAATTCCATTCTCATGCCGGGAAAAATCTATTTTGTGGCTAATTTGCTACTTCACATGCACTTGCAAAAGCAGTAGCTGATTTTGCTATGTGGTTTATAAAGTGCTTGTGCACTGAGCAGAATCAAATGTTGTGTGTATTGAAAATAAAAGCCTAGGGGATTCTGTCCATGTAGAGAACTATTCGGATCTCTGATGTACAGACATATCGACTCAGCTCTTTTATGAGAGCAATTGTACGAGAGCAATTTTACAAGCTACAATGTGCTGCAATATGTACCTGCTCTCAAAGATCAGAAATGGACCCTACCTGTAGATAGAAGCCAAGTAACAACTGCTTCTAAGAGAGCCTAAAACCAAAGAACTTACATTAAAACTTTAAAAGCTAAAACAACACTGCTATTTCAATCCCTTGCAACACAGTGATGAATGCCACCACTTTTATGTTTTTTTCCAAAGCATCCAGTGGTTTTCCTAGCTTAAGTGAAGTGAAATGATAGAATTAGCGTAATCAAACATATGTAATTAGTAGTTTCCAAAGAGTCAAAATGAAAATGGACAATTCAGTTTTAAACAATTACTAATGTTCTGAAAGGCGATCTCACTTAATCTAGTGTGTGTGGGGGGAGGGAAGGTGAGCCTGGGAGGTCATCAGAGGAGGGGAGAAGAGAGAATATGCTTGTTTTTAAATTTTACAAATTGCACTTAGCTATATTCTTATGCTTCTGTTTTACAACAGGATTTTATAGCCTGAGCTTACATGTGGGTTGAGTAATGCTCACTATTTAACCACATCTGATAAAGAGGGCAATATATCACCATGGCTGACTTCTTTTTTACATAAAATTCTGCAGACATTTTTAAAAAGCAGGCCTAAGAACATAACAAAACGTGACATTGGAAAAGCACTGCTACAATCTGAAGCTAAAAAGAGTTCTTTGTCAGCCTGGTGGCGTAGCTTCCCGTGGCACATGCTACCACACAGCCCACCCATCTGAATTCCAAACTGGAAGCTCTTACTGCCTGAGCCAGCAGGGCTGGAGAGTACTTTGCAGGAGGCTCTCAGCAGGTGAGGCTTTTGCCCCTAGCAGAAACAGTTGGGCAATCATGACCAGAATGAATATAGTTCTGAAAAGAGCTCAGTTAAGCCATCCCAGCCCCACTATAGTCATTGGGACAAGATTTCTGTGTAGCATGAGAGGAGAGGTATGTAAGGAACAAAAAGGCGGCTTTCACCCATCTACTTTTAACCCAGACTCCCTGATATATAAGCTCATTGATTAACTAAATTCTTCTGTCTGGGAAGAGCTCAGACTGTGTACAGGTGGTGAGAGGAGGGAGGCGGATGGGAAGTTGTAGCAAACAGGGCCCCAGTCAAGCTGTACACAACTGAGGAAATGTAATGCTGGAATAGCAAGGGACCACAAAACAGACACACAGTGAAAGAGCAAATAAAGGTGAAACTGAGCAAATAAGAAAGTGAAACGTTTAATAAAATGTGCAAATAAACACAGCAAAGAAAAATATTATGCAACGTTTGGGTGTTTTCAGGGTGACCTTTGAGGAAAGGTGAATTGGGTGGTTGCCTGAGGCAGCAGAATGCAGGGAGACTGAATATACTAAATTTATATTCTACAACTACAAAAGTGATGAAACCCTGCATTCCAAATAAAATATTCTGGGCCCATATGGATGCTGATCAGCTAAACATACATTGCTGAGGGTAATCTGCACTCTCACTGCTGGTACAACTACTTTTCCAAAGCAAAGCAAACATTTAGGCTTCTCAAGAGGAGCTCAGATGCACCTGAATTTGACTTTTTTACGATCACTACATTTATTAGTTTCATATTTTCCGCAATGGTGTTTCATTTGAACTAACGTACTCTGGAAACAACCACTTTACGTTTTGCTATACACTCTGGACCAGATCCTGGGCCTCATCTCTGTCCCCTTTGTGCTGCTCTTGGGGACCTGAAACCTAATCTGAAAGGGCCAGTGGGGATCCCCCAACATTAGGGGAACCCGCAGGTGGCATCAAGCCAGCCTAGCTGACTCTACCACATGCTCCCCCTCACTCTTAGGCATAGACAGCCTGGGAGGAAGGGGCTGTGGCCAGAGCACTGCAATTTGGTGATCCCTGGCTGGTGAAACCTTCCCTGTGGGACTGATTTGAGCCAGTCAAACCCAAGATCAAGGGAGCAGAAAGGTGGCTTAAATCATGTTCCCCTGACAATCTAGGTCCTGCATCAAGGTCAATCAGATACTGGGAATTGGCCTTCTATACTTTTAATGAATCCATTGAGTCAGTAGTCTGAAGCCTTAAGTTTTAGTGATGTATTTTATGCTTTATCGAGCTTTGAAACATCACATTTTTGGCGTGCCTCAGAAACAAAGTGTCACGCTGGAGCCTACTGATTGCTCAGAGTTGGTGCTGTCCAGAAAAGGCAATACCAGGCCCTTTTCTGCTCTGCCTGCGCTGGTGCAAAACTCCAGGCTCCCTCCCCTATGTTCGGTTACTGGGGGCAGGTAACAATTTTCTTGTTCTGTCAGTGCTTGTGTTGTACTTTAGCCATCAAAGGGTGTCACATTTACAGTAACTCAGGTGTTGAAGGGAGCACAGTTTCACCTCTTCTGCCAACTGTAAAGGGAGCGCTTCCTTCCTTTCTCCGAGGTGGGGAACAGTGCCCCCACAACAGCTCCTCATCTGGCTGGTGTAGCAAGAGCTTTCCCTCCACTTCATTCTATTCTAACCACTGTAGTGACCAGTTTGTGTGGGTCTCCTGCACTAGTGATGGGGCAAATCTGTATGGACTTTAACGCATTTGTACAGACGTGTGTGGGGCATGGCCATATATGGGTCTTGAAGCAATTGAGCAGGTTGGTATGCAGGAGTGGTTGGTTGGTCTTAAGTGAAGTTTCCTACCACGCAGATTGTGTGGGACTGAGTCAAATTTGTGCATAAAATTATAAGTGTTCACAGGCATTACAAGAACAGTTAGATTTTATGAGTTTACATTTTAGAGCCCTGCAGACTCTCAGTCCTGCTGGAGAAAATGAGGACTGTCTGTGCCCAGATATTTATTGTGGTAGCTGCCAGGCAGCACTGGAGATTGGAGAGTACTGATCACAGGCAAAGTTGTCAGATTATGCTTTTTTTAGACAACACTTTTAAAAGATCAATTAAAATTATTAGGTGAACCAGACAAATTATTCAGCGAGAGATGACTTACTTTTCAGTCCAGTTAATAAGTCTAGTTCAGGCCAGTTTCTGTGACGAAATTTAAAATTTGGGGAGATACTGGAAATGCTATAATATACAGCTAACAAAATTACTGTCAAGTCATGAAGAAATTAAAATGCAATTAAGAAATCCAGTCAGATGAAGTCTCCAAATTCTGCAGTTCTGGTTTCTAGCATAATTTCTTCATTTATAGGAAGTGATTAAAGGACATAAGAACATTATTCACCTTTGGACTCCACTCCAATGATCATTCTCTTCCCTAACACTGCCCATTGGAGCCCCTGCAGCGTGTAAAACCGAACTGAGTTAGGGTTCATTTTAGAAAAATAACAAGATATCTTAAATTAATTGAATGCATTTTAAGAGCTATTCAAAGTATTGAAGTGAGTTAATATTTTTAGTTGTATCCCCATTTTAACTTATCCTTCCACAATATCCAGAGAAATCTGCTCTTGTTCATGGTTGAAGGGGTAAGCCAGTAGCTACAGTCCATGTCAGTGGAACTGTCTGACTGACAGAACAGCACGACCTCTTTCTTCAAGACTATTACATACTCCTCCATTGCCCTAAAACCTTGAACGGAGGACATCTTACATAGGGCACCACTGGGCCAGCCTCTGCAATTTTACAATTTCAAAGCAGGAATTAAATATTCTTTTCAGAATGATTTTAACAAAAATGCTTTAGCCTCAAAGACAATATGATTTTTCTACATATATTTTGCTCTCTGTGGTCAAAATCACTTATGCTATATCCTTTTTATTATCCTTACTATCATCTTTCAATGAATGTCCATCTACAAATTCATTAACTTTGAGACAAATCATTGGCATCCTAATCTTCTGAGTCCCATGAAAGACTCACTTTTAAGATACAATTGCAGCTGCCCCACGCTGCCGGTTACTGTATCATACACATGTCTTTAAATTCTGTAATCAGCATCCAGCAGGTGCCGTATCGCATTCAGCACACCACAGTCAGTCAATACAGACATCCCCAAACACACCAAGGCTGGTTTTGTCAAATGTTTTATTGAGTGTAGACATCTGGAGTACTGTAAAACATGCATTATCTGTAGATTCAAAAAGGAGCAAGCCACATTGTCCTCACTGTCAAACGTGTCAGGCTTGGCATACATGATGGAGATTAATGAAGTATCATGAGAGTAATATGGTTCCTGAAAAGCTTCTACAATTTGGAGTAGGGTCTTAATCATTTGAAATGCAAAGCTGTTCACATTTAGTGAACTTGTGTGTTCACTGGGGGTGCCATATTTTAATTAAGAGCAAACGAGTAATTTCATGGGGCGGGGGGGGGGGGGAGGATTTTCCCCCTAGGTATACACTGTATGCTTTCTGGTTTTAGATATTCTGTCTAAATAAAAATTCATATCCTTTTTGAAGTAGCACAGTTTATTGTGAACAATGAGCAACATCTAATATTCATTTCTTCTTGGATTGCTGAGGTGTATTAAATTTAAAGAAGATAATATCTCCATCCTCAACTATGTAATTTCTGCCTTGTCGTCTGTATTTCCCAGCACTCTGTAAACGGAAAAGACAGGAGAAAAACAGATTATTACTTTAAAATTAAGTTTTTATAAAAAAACCCAGATTTAAAAATATTATATATTTTATTTAAAATAAAACAGTACCATTATCTCAAATTCAGAGTTTGATTCTTGTAATGACTTCTTGATTTGGGCAGAACTGGATTTTACATACATAGATAACCATAATTTCCTCTTCACTAAACTATGGTACATAAATATGATTAGAACAGTATCATGAAGCTTTATTACATGATGTTAATGGTACATTTCTGATGTGTCCGTAAACACCAGCAACTCATTAGAACAAAATGGATAAAACACCATTTTCTTTTAGTTCTTAGGCTTTTTATTCCCACCTCCAAAATGTCCTCAAGTGTAAATACTAATGATAGCAATCTAAGACTTTACTGCTAGAGAGACAATAAAAAATGGTTTGTATCCTAACTACACGGCTCTCATACTATCTATCTGTTGACCACTTCTAGGTGATCTACTGAGCTGCTGCTATCAATGAAGAAGCGTGCATGGTCAAAACAAAGATCATCACACCATGTAAGAAAGTTAAAATTGGGCATGCAGTACTCTTCAAGCAGAGCTTCCTTCTATGCTTCTGCACAGGACAGGAAGGGCTGAGAAACACAAAATAAAGTCTCAGTCTTTTTGCTACGTATTTGTTTGGAGTAAATTTAACTAATCAAATTTACCGGTGCCACAGAAGTTAGAAGGACAGAAAGCCCACAAAAGGACAGAAGTGACCTTCAAAGGTGGGCTGCTGAGTTTTGTACAGGGCTGAAAGAGCAGACTGGAGGCAATGACAGGATATTTGGAACTCAAATGTAAAATCCTACACTTTGGGAGAAAAAAGAGAGCAGATACAAAATAGGTGTTGATGCTACTACACGTTGGTACCTCACTGCACTGAAGTGTGTGATAATTTTCTTCTCTCTTCAATGTTGTCCTAGGTTGGTTGGTTTTTATTAAGACAAGTATTATAAGGGCTACAGAGAAGGTGTGGGATCAACGCTGTGAGGCAGGGCGTTAAGGAGGTCTACATGAACATTTACTTTGAAGATGTGATCTATAACATGGAAAAGATGAGACCCACTCCTGTAGCTCAATACTCTTTGTGTTTTGAAGAGTTCTCCTGCAAGGGAAACTGCTTCCATGCAAGATTTTGCTGTGCCAGTATTCTCAATGACCTACCACAGTGGTGGCATGCTAAGATACCACTGTAAAAAAGCTGTTAACTAATTACCTTAGTTACAACAAAACAGGTCAGATTAATGGTACATAAGTACTTTAGGTACTTTTCTGCCACAAAACCCTCCTTTGCAAAACACCACATTTCCCATGTTGGTGTGTAGGAATCTAGAAGCTCAATGATCTTGTAGCTGTCATTCCCAATTTAAATGGGAGGACCAGTGACTTTACTCTTCAGTAAATCTCTCAGATGCAAGAGCCTATACAACGAACACCTCATGCTATAGTAACTGACCCTATCCCATACGACATGTCTATTACTACCGAAATAAGAGCTTAAAAACATTGACTTCTTTTTCTGGAAATTTACTTACAATATACAAGATTCGCTCTCAAGTAATATTAGTAGATCTTCCCTTTGAAGATACTAATAATGCTCTAAGTCAAGAGTAATTAGACTAATTGGCAGCATAAACACTAATAAAACAGTCTGCTGCAAAAAATTATCAGCAAGCATAATCCGCATGCACAGGTATGTAGACTATTTACAGATAAATACATACATAAAACATACATACAGATAAATACACTTTTCCACTGGAGAAAGGAGAGATTCATTAGTCACAAATATTTACAGAATAACCTAGTTTACAAAAAGCAGCACCCAGTTCAGGGTTTCTAGGACACCACTACATTCTGTCATAAAGTGGTATAGTCTTCTTTCATTAAATTCATTTTGACATACTAATATACATTTATGTATTTCTGTTGCTAGTTTACAATTAACAGTGACAGTGTTCCTTTAAATTCTCTAGAGACCATTTAATCCATTTCCATTGCTACCAGAAACACTGGTTGAAAAAATCAATACCCATTTGTGAATCTTGAGTATGTATTAAACAAGACACGTCTAACCAGTTCATTTGCACTTGAAAGCAGCCATCTGTAGAAGCCAGCTTTGCCTAAGCAGATATGATTGCTAATAATGTGATATCCCTGTAGACTACAAAGCCCACACAGAGCTATTCAGTATATAGTTCACAGCACTGGCATTAAATTAGTTATGCTGTACTGGTGTTACACACACACAAAATCAAACTTAAAAATCGATCAACTTGATAACATACAAAGCAAGCAACTCCAAATACCACTGTTATTTTAACTGAATCCAAAAGCTCCCAAGTTTAATTTTGAAATCTAACAGCAATATAAGTTAATTAATATGGTCTATAGCCTGAGACAGCATTTTTCAAATTATATTTAAAAAGCCTATGTAATATCATACATTTTTCTAAAAGCAAGGATTTCCTTTTACTTGGCTTTTAAAAAGTTTGTATAAGCAAATGTAATTATCTGTGCTCTACAGACATCTTCAAATTTGTTCATAACAAAATCTAATTAATTACGATTTTCAGTTGGAGCACAGAAAAAGTCCTAATTTCTGGATTCATACATTGGGAGAAAACATCTAAATCAAAAAACTTACCAGAAAAATACTTACTGAAGATCACAATATCTACTAAGGTGACATAGCTCTTACGCAGGATACTCATATTTGAATTTCAGCAACTACTGTTGGTATAATTTCAGTCCCAGCTACATAAACAAGTTTTCTGACTAAGGAATATTTGATTTATTTATACTGTGGTTTAGCTGTACTTCCCTTTTCACAAGATAGCTCACATGCCGCAATGAACCAATTATACTGGGATTTCCCCCTCGCCCCCCCACTTCCTGGGGTTCAAACAGACCTATAAAAGCCTTGCTGCTCAGTATCATCTTCCTTAGTGATACTACTGAGAATAAGAGGAATCTGAAACCAATTTTGCATAGTTTTCAAACTATCAAATAGCAAAAACGAGGCAGAGCCTTTTAAATTCTTTAACTCATTATAGTAGGAGCCTTCAAATACTGTGGTGGGTTAAATCTAACTAACCTTTTTAAAATCTCAATGTTATAAAATACACATCTTCAATTTAGAAATGCAACACTCACCAAGTCTATGTGAAATAAAGGGAAATTCTACTTCCTTATAATAAAAACAAAAACTGCAAAGACTGAAACAGCATTACAAAGATATACAGCTCTTCTTACTGCATTTATTGCCATGTATAATTTTACTCTGTGTTTAATAACTGCAAATCAGATTTAATTTATCAGAAGTAATAAGGGCCCAACTATGGGCACCCAATCAGTCTCTGCCCTCTAGTGTTGAGAATGCAGATAAAATGCCTCATTCTTTATGAACGTGTACAGCACAAGAAAAGAAATTATGAAGTGTCACTACAAGAAAAAAGTTTTTCATTTATTAGCTTATAACCTATTCCGTAAATAAATAGCCAGGAAACTATCTATTGTACAGAATAGGCTACATACAATTACTCGGGGCACTATAAAATCTTGATGTCTACTGCATCACAGCATTGATTTTATGCATGGCATCTGCAGTTCGTCCTATACTTAAGATGAGGCAGCCTGCACATTTTTTCATAAAATTAACTGCTGAACATGGCAAACGTTAACATTTTAATCGTGCCTACTATGACAGGGTACTACTAACAAAACCATTATTATATTTCAGTCATAAAATATTTCCTTAAATGTTTGCATTAGAAATTTGACACACAGTTGTAATGTAATGCCTTCACTGCTGACTTCAAAACAAACTCACTTCATATTAATAGAAATAGAGAGTGTGTGTGTGTGTGTGTGTGTGTCGGGGGGTGGGGGAGGAATAGTCAATTTTCTAAATAGTCAAAATATTTTTAAATGTTACCAAAATATCACCACGGTCTAAAATATTAAGATTAGATGGTTAATATTATAAACCTATGTGAAACTTTATCAGAATTCTTGCTCGTAATGTTGACATTTGGTCTGTTAGCTGTCATATTTCAGTTACTAAAATTGTCACATCTCTGTTAGTTAAACTACTGTATTTTAATTCTTTTCCAAGTATAAAATGACAGTTCATCTGTGGTCTATTATTAGAGGTAACTGTCAGATTCACTTACCACCAGAGATTTCTTCCCAATGAAAGAAAAGTCTTGAAATGGGAAAATGGTGTGTATGGGGGAGGGGCACAGGAAAAGATGGGGAGCTCACCTTGACAGCTGTTTCCGAACCTTCTTCTTTAAAGTCTTCATATTTCATTACTTCAGCCATAATGAATCCCTTTTCAAAATCTGTGTGAATCTTTCCTGCTGCCTGAGGAGCCTTCGTCCCTTTCTGTCAAAGAAAAGACCAGAAGAAAATTAATTGCATTTAAGAAGATTGATTGCAGGAGAGAGGTTTCTCCTTTCTCATATGCTTTCAGGCTCTACTGAAACTTTGTTTCATATCAGTTAAAATGTTAGGCATACAACTTGCGAATTCTCAATATTAGGACATATAGATAGATGCCCTTAGCACAGATAAACCAACTGATATTAAAGAAGGGCAGCTTTGTTTTTTCCTAATGGCTATCAACAGCAGTATTGATTTTATAAGCTGTGGTTGTGTTTTGTTGTGAGATTCACTTTGATCTCCAGTTCTTTCCAAAGAAAGTGAGGAAACTAAAGATTTTAAAGTAACTTCTAAAGCTGAATTATCAAAGACTTCAGTTGAGTCCAAATAAATGTTCACCGTCTTTCAATTAGACTACTTCATCTACTCAAAAAGTATATTAGGAACCATGAATACATTTTTAAAAATCTCAAACCTGAATAATATATTACATCTTATTCCACAATTTTAATAAGTGTAAATATGGAACAAATATTTTTTTAAAAATTGCCATCCAATGACATTCTAATCATAAATACATAATGAAAATATAAAACTACATATATTCATGCAACCTTCATAAAAGAGAATTTAAATTTATGTAGAACAATGCATGCTGCCAGTCTTGAATTACAAGGGCATACATTCTGTGCACACACAACCATGGAAAGAAATTTGAGAAATAATGGTGACCTAAAGGATGCTTAATAAAGCATGTTAAAGTGCTAAGGAGTCTGACACTGTAAAGCACAGTTTTTACAATAAAAGATGTATTGGGTTAATATGGCTACTCACTGATGCTTACCTGACTAAATATCTTAGCACATTAAATCAAGGATACTTACAATCAGTCTTAAGATAAACCAGCTTTCAAATTTTCTAGGAAAGGGCAAACATCTTTCCTACTGGAAATGCTGGCGTTTTGGAAGGTTGTTTTTCAAACAATGGCAAATAATGCAGAGTAGCAATACATCCATGATTTAATGTTATTTTGTGAACCTATATAACGGACCTTGGCTAGGAGTCATCACTTCAAGGGGGATGGAGTGGAGAAAACTTAAAATTAAATTCCCATGAAAAACATATTTAACATCGAAGTTGAAATGCCTAAACATCTTTAGTAATATTAAATCAAAATAAAAATTTAATGGAATAAATTACAGTGGTTATTGAAAACAGAAATTATTTTCTTTGAAATGAAATCAAAGCAGCACTGAAATTCATTACATAGCACTAAAATAAATGGAAGCAGCAGATTAAAACTCAATGACACATTCACTACCTCCGAAAGTTGATATTTTTATAATCTGTAAAATGAAATTTGTAAGTATATGCATTTCAAAATATTTTTTAGTACTAATCTCTATATTATATGTATTTACATTCAAAACCAAACCATTACAGCTCAGCTCTTATTGTCCTCAGGGAATAAATTAGTCTATCTCTATGGTTGTAATCAGTCTACATGGATATTTAAACACATATAATATAATTTTTAGACATATGTAACTGGACAGAACATATTAAACTATCAAAATAAACTACTTCTAAATATTCAAATCAGTAAAAGACCTTAATTATTACACTGATTTTAGGTTTTTGAGCCCAACTGTGTATCCATGAGGAATATAATGATGTTATATTGCTTTTATTGCTGAAAATGTAATCCGAGCAAAGCAAAGGAGGAAAGAACCACCCGCAACCCAAACAAACTTCGCGAATACAAAATGAAAAGCAACATCAATTTCACTGCAGACAAACCCGGTCACATAGATTAAGCAAGCACAATACTGGTACGTCTTATCTCTGACCACAGGAGGAGGGTAGACAGATTCTACAGGATGAAGAAATTCAGACTATGTAATAGGCAGAATCAATTGTTACCTGCCTCAATCAATGCAGCTCCACTTTCACTGTTCAGCAGCTCACAAATAATTAAAGTTATCCTGGACAAAAACCTCATCTGTAATGACTAGCTAACCGCCACCATGACAAACTTCAAAGTCAGTGATATCAATCTGAATTCAATAGTGTGGAACTGGATGTAGCTGATGAATAAGTATGAATCTTACCCTGATGGTCCATGCACGCACTTCATCTGGGCCTGCAGTGAAAAAGTATTCTAGTTGGAGTGCTGCATACCCAGCCTTAATGATCTTTGGTAAAGCACTGAAATAAAATCAAACCAATTCATTTAACATATAGGCAAGAAACAGCTAAATGCCTCAAGTAATCAATTTACAAGGAAAAGCAACACACATTTGGAAGACACTGGATCTTTTTTCTTATTACTTTTAAACATGTTGGTAAGCCGAATAGTTGTTTTTAAAAAAATCCCTGTAGGAGAATCACTTTTTACTACGCCAACACAGACAGTATTTGGTTTGTTTGTGCTGCAAAATGCAGAAAGACAGGAGAAATTTAAATCATCCTATCACACAGTACTTTTGGTCTCACGCAAATTATTTCCAGGACCTTAGCTAATGAAAGAACAATTGTCTGACTGAAATTCAATATTCAAACAATTTATTACAGTTATTCAGAAAAATTATGGCAAATTTTTCTCACCATCCTAATTCCCCATACATGACGAAAGAGTTTTGGTGATCATTCCTTCTCAAAAATATACATAACTAATACCTATGTTATAATTAAAACACTGTAGAGAGATGACAGATGACAGTTAAAAACTTAATTTAAAATAAATCTTTTCACTCTGTCTCATGGTAAAGAAAGGAGAAGATTCCCTCTTTATAATGGTAATTACTCTGTCATTTATTATTCTATCAGCACAAGCAATTAAATTACTGCAAGGAAATAGTTGATAATAAAGTGTAGGGAAAATGAATGCTAATTAACCTTTGTGTCATGTTCTCTTCCAGATACTTCTGTTTCTCCTCAGCACTCATTTCTTGCAACTTGAGTTCCAAGGCCCCACTAAAAGGAATGACCAAGGCACCTGGGTCATGCTTGTCCACCCACTTTATAATTTTTATCAACCTGTAGACAAAAAAGGGCACAACATTATCTTGTAGTGCATGCATGACTGTATCACATTCATTATTATCAAGTAGCACATACATATTCATAAGAATTGCACGGTTTTATGATGCCATCTTTTGTGTATTGCTTTCCAAGGTCAAGGCATTAACAGGCAGCAATTGCTTCAGGTGTACAACATTAATATTTTACTGTTATCTGGTTTTACTTCAGTATATACTGTATAAGAAACAAGAATAGATTTTAGAAAATAACTAAATCTTTGGCTGTGTAAGTTAAAGCTGCCTGATTCAGTCAAACTTTAAGGTTCCATGGACATATTTTTTTCTTAGACTTCCAAAAGTGATACAGTACTTTCTTCCATATGGTAAGGCAAAAATAGGATCTTCCGTTTTAATTCATCTATCTCCTTTTATGAGCATGTCCTAGAGGCTACAGCAGCTGATATCGGCAGGTAGAAAGAACACAAGGCTCTAGAGGCTCCTATATAGCAAGCAGCACCCCAGTTCTGTTGGCTATTGATTGCGGACTGTATAATAGCTAATGAATAGCTAATGAATCATGAAAACATGATCACATGTTTCTTCTAGTTCCTCCCACCTTCCATTACTTCTACGGGATAAAGCCTCAGAACAGTAGGAATAGTTTTATTTTTTGAATGAAGAGTCACAAAAATGTGCTACTATTTCTCTTCACTACCAATAACTCTAGCAATACCGGTAATATGTTGCTATTTATAATTCCACCCAATCCAATTTTCAGATAAGCAGGACTGGTTACACAGTTTTGTAGAACTATCTTATTAAGGGTTTACCATCCTATCACCAAACAGTTATGTTTTTGTAAAAACTAGTGCATAGGTTCATAAATTACTAGTACATTTAAATCATCATTAAAATAATTTAACAAACTAAAAGATCATTAAAATAATTTAAACTACAAGTGTAAGCATATCTGTGATTACAAATACTATATATTAGGAGATTCAGTGAAGACATTCACAAATTACTTGAAAAGGATTATGTCTTTGTAATGTTATTTACATGGGAATATTTTAGAGTAGGCTGTTATTTTTTCCATTAACTCCTGACATGCTCAGAAAGTAAATTTTACAGGTATGGTGTCTAGGAAATATTCTTGAGATCCAAGGTATAGAATTCAATATAGCAGTATGGATGCCTCATACCTAAAGTACCCACGTAACATATGGTTTTTATGCTTGCCGAGTTCTTACTCTTAGTCCCACTAATCTCTCAGACTTAAACTAAGGTTTTAACAGCTATTATGGTAAAGTGCTTTGAAAGTGTGGCCTGCAATCCTTTAAATAATCAATGCAAATGTCACCTCAGGAAAAAAAAAAAAAAAAAAAAAGAACTAAACCACAAGTTCATCTACACACATTTGTCAGAGAAAATAGCAGGGGATCAGAGCTATTATGAGATTAAGTATATGGCCCACTGAGTAGGGTTTTAGATGGGACAAAGAATATAAAAGTTCACTCAACAGTTTTCACATGTTTGTTATATAAGGCTGCTCTTCTATAATTTTCTTATGTAAATACCCCACCAGTAGTTTTCAGTGCTCATTATAAAAATCTTTTTTCTTTCAGTTATCGAGTGAAAATAGTCTGGTAGCGAAGACTGATATTGGGACAGTGTTGACTTCCTAAGTATCTAATCCAAAAATAACACCAACTAGTTCACATTTCTGAAATCTCATGGGACATTTAACCCCAGAATAGCAGTATTTCTCAAACTGACATTTTAGGTAATGCAAATTATTGAACTATTCATATATCAAAAGTTACAATTTACCATTACTGGCCTTTTACTTAAAAGAATACCTAGAAATCCTGCTATTCACAGCTGTACTTCAAAGGGTGTATATTTATTTTGTTTAAAAAGTAAACACTTATTATTCTGGCTTTTATATTAATTAGATAATGTACTACGTGACCAAGTGAAAGAAAAGCATGAACTACACAAACAAAAGGAAGTGAAATCTGTGTAAAAATAATGTCTAAAATCAGATACAAATTTTGTTTGGTAAATAATGGTCATCATAACTCAAACTAAGAACTGTTGTGGAACAACAAGATAAGAAATAATTACTTTGGATAAAACATCAATTCAGAATAATAATAGTCCTACACTGTCATTTTAACAGCTTTTCTATTGAGTCCTTAGAGGGATTATTTGCATTCCTCAGGTATTCTATTGTACAATTCAGATGAATAAAGACTTACAAATCATTTTTCTACCGCCAGTGAGAGACTTTGATCCAGTGAATACACCATTGTACCTTAACTATAATTGGCAAAAATCCTGACAGTGTAGAGCATCACAAGCTTAATAACAAAGGGGAATATCTCAAAGTGTTGACAGATGATCTTCATAATGCAGAAGCAGAGCTGGTACGTTTTAGCAATAAATGAGCACTGAGGTCTAAAGGTCTCTGAAGTGACTGACATCAGACCTGCCACAGCCTCACTAAAAGAATAAGGTACTGCATCACACTCTGTAGAGACAGTCAGGTTCTCTGTCTGTGTGTTTCACTTTTGTGACTTTCAATGTCACAGGAAATAAAAAAAAAAAAACCCAAAAAACCAAAAAACCACCACTGAGGAATTTCCCTAACACTGACCAAAACAGACTACCAAAATAAAGAGTACCAGAAGCATAAAGCCTGGTGGAACAAAACTCTGAACTCTTTCAAACCGTATATTGGTGACTGATAACTTAATGAATGCAAGAATCAAAATGTTAAACTTGGTTTCCTATGCAAAGTACCAAAGTTGCCAAAAAAGAACAAACTTCCTGTAAAAAACTGTTGTGGTAGTAACAATTAATGCCAACTTCTACATTTCTTTGTGTGCATTATTATTACTGGAACATGCTGGAAATGTCTATAAAAAGATGAGGAGATATTACACTTATTTGGAATTGTGCTAAGGTAAGCAAATCCTAGAGAATTTTTCCAACCAGTTAATGTTATACTTGACAGAAAGGAAGAACAATTTTCTTCATAGTTTGTTTAGTTTACAGAAACACTATCAACTTAAAAATTGCAATTGTCTGAATTTTTAAAAAACGACTATACCAGCACCTGAAATAACTGTAAGCAAAAGGAACGAGAAGAAAAAACTTATTTCCTCCAACTTTGCTTACTTTGTGCATTTGCCAGCACTTAGACCGGGGGGTGGGGGGGGTGGGGTGGGGGGGGAAAGAGGAGGAGGAAGAGACGGATGGACGAACTAGACTAGACGCGATAAATCGACCCCCACTGGATCGATCACGGCCCATAGATCCTGCAGATAATGTGGACAAGCCCTTAGTGGAAACTAATTATGCAGTTTCCCCTGTACAGTCAGTCTGTTTCTCTGTGGCTGTGTGGATCTCTCAAGTAACTGGGGAGATAAATATATTTTAAAATAGGAAAATATAATGGTAAAACCACCACTGTTAGCAGGAAGATTCAGGGGTAGATGTAGTACCTAAAACTAATTTTAAGTAATTTTTAAAAACGTATTTTCAAGTTGACAGTGTCCCTTTAAACACAGTAACTGAAAACTATATTATACTGAATATAGTATTTAACTATTCCATATATTTTTCACATGTGCCAAATGCTATATTATATACAAAATGAAGCTCTCAAAGGCATCATCTTTGCTGGAATGTGAAAGTGGCATATTTTAAAAACAAGTGAAAATTGTTTATACTGCTAGAAATAATGAGAGGAGTACAGAGGAGCTGAAACTGTGGAAAGACCTAGTATGTAGAACCTAGTGTAACTAAATACTTTCTGCTCTCCTTTGTACATTATAACCAGAGTAAGAGTGTATGTAACAATATCATGGGACAAAATCTTAATTAAAATATTTTTTCCTCAAAAAAATGGGAAAAAGGAAATTTTTAGTACTACTTGTACATTGCACTTCTTTTAAGTGTGCCAAAAATTGGAAGCCAGGTTGCTCCTTTGCTTAATCAGAGCCTCAGATCCACAAATCAAATGACAGAAGATTTGAGGGCTTTTTTCTCCTCAGACACCAACTCATCTTCACTAATTTGTTGATAACTTCCTAAGCAGGACCCAAACTCTGAACCATAGTCTCCAGCAAACAGACTGACAGACAGTTCAGCTAATCTGCCTTCAAGTTAAAAGTTCCTGCCTGGTAATTGATCATGCCCCGGAACCAGAAAATAAGGCTAGTCTCATGGTTTTGAGATTGAGAAAGTTGAGGTGTGCTTTCATTTCTGGTCTGGACCCCACCCTCTGGGAATTTCTGGATAGGAGAATTTCACTGTCCATTGCGGCTCTTGAGAGGGCCTGCTAGTCAATAATTTTCTGGTAGTTCTAGCTATCAGAGGGATTTGACTGTCTGCCATACTGAAAATACATGGACACTGAAACTAATCTGACTAGTGGTTCCACTGAGTCAAGAGGGCTCTTAGTAGAGGACAAGAATGCGTCTTGGTCCATGACAGCAGTTCTGCAAAGATGCTCATGATTCCCAGTATCTGAAATATGTGAGGGTTGATGGGGTCTGCATCTCCCTGAACTTCTCTGCACTATGAACTTTTCCACTGTCTCCTGTGAAAAGAAGGCTGCCCTCATATTGGTGTCAAAGATGACGCTCAGATGAATATGGACTGAAATAAACTTGGTCTTAGTTGATAAATGGTTAAAGGAAACAATATAAGAAGAGCAGACATTTCTGAGAAGCTAAAGGATTTCTCTGCATTAGTCTTTAATACAGAGGATGTTGGGGAGATACCTACACTGAATCTGGTTTTTTGGTCATTAAGATGAGTTATTCAGATATTGCTAAAGGTGCTGGAGCAAATACACAACTTAAAAAGCAACAACCCATCAGGCCCATATAGTATACATCCATGAGTTCTGAAGGAGCTTAAGTGGTGGTGCTTAGGGGGCTGAGCTGCTAAAAAAAATATTCAATCTGTCATTAAAACCAGTCACTGTTCCAGATGATTGGAGATGTTTACTGTACATTTTAAAAAAAGCTCTAGGAATGATCTGGGGAATCAGAAATGTGTAAACCCTACACACCTGTACCTAGAAAACTGGCTGAAGTGACAACTAAAAACATAATAAAACACCTACGTGATCATTATAGGACAGGTCTAACCAGTATGGTTTCTGCAAAGAAAAACTCTCTCACTAATCTTAGATTTCTTTCAACATGTCAATAAAGTAGTGGTCCCATACAAGAAGCGAACAAAGCTACATAGTCATGGGGTGAGAAGCAAAGTATTGTATTGTCATGCATCAAAAACTCGCTTAGAGACAGAAAGCAAAGAGCAGGATTAAATGGTCAATTTTCATCATACCAAAGGTATGATCATAATGGTCCCTTCTGACCTAAATATCTAAATATCTATGAATCTATGAATCATACCAAAGTTTAACAGTGGGGTGGCCTCAAGGTTCTGGTCTTGGTTCAATGTAACTTAATATATTTTATATAATATACATTATTTGGAAAGGTGGTTGGTCAGTAGTGAGATAGCAAAATTTGCAGAGGCCACAAAATTATTTAGATTAGTCAGGACCAGACAGGACCATGAGGAAGTTCAGAAAAGCCTAAATACGCTAGGCGAATGAGCAATGTGATGGACACATGAATTCAAAGTCAATAAATGCAAAGAAACGCATAGTGAAGGAAAATAATTAAACTACTCATACACTTTATGGGGTTCTAAATTAACCCTATAAACTCAAGAAAAGGACTCAGGTGTCAGTGTAGACAACTCAATGAAGACCCCTGCGCAATGTGTAGCTACAATAAAAAAAAAGCAAAGAGTTAGGATGGATAAGAAATGGGATGGTGAATAATACAGAGAATACTATGCCTTTTTATAAATCAATCAATCATGCAGCCTTGAGTGGAATGCTATGGGAAGTACTGCTCATCTCAAAAAGGATACTGCAGAACTAGAAGGAGTTCAGAGCAGGGTGATGGGAATGATTCATGGCATGGAGAAATCTCATTCTGACATTGGAAGTCTGGGATTCTTTCTTATTAATTTCCTTTCTAATGTAAAGGACATGAAAAAAGTTTATAAAATAATGAATGGTCTAGAGAAGGTAGATTGGGAACTTCTGTTCTGCCTGTCTCATAAAACAAGAACAAGTAGCCACTTGATGAAATCAGAAGATGGGGAATCCAAAACCGATAAAAGGAAATACTTTTCCACAAAACATAAAATATGGGAAACTTTACAAGATTCTACAGGGGACTGGACACTCATATGCATAGCAAGAAGATCCAGAATTGTTATATTAATCATAAAACTGTTGTGGAAGAGACATCAAACCTCATGCTTCCAGGTTTAAGCTAATCTCCAACTATGAGAGATCAGGATGAGATCTAATGTGGCAAATAGATTACCCCACATCTACCTACCTTCCTCTTAATCTGTTGGCCACTGTTGGAGACAGGACACTGGACTAAATGGACCTCAGGTATGATCCAGAATGAGAATTCCTGTGTTCCTATAAGCCTAGAGAGGAGAAAATTGCTCACAAGGCTGACTGGCAATTGGGGGCTTTTATGAGCCAGTCATCTGGGTAAATGAAAATTTGAAATTTTGGTGACTGACAGCTGCAGATACCAAAACCAGGATCTTTGAAGAAAGTTCAAGTGTTGATGCTAGGTCAAAGTGAAGTACTAAAAATGTTGAGGACCAATGGAAAATGGTAAGAAACTGATGAGATGGAGTGGTGGGCACATGAGAGTTCGCATTCTGAAAAATCAACAAACTGAGGAAGTCTCCAGACTAAAGAGCAGCTACACAATTAATGGAATACTTATTATTTTGAAGTGCTTATAGTTAATGGAAGAATTGAGCAACTTGAAATCTAAGAACTACTGTATTCATGCTGACCATTTGGGAGCTGCAAATGGATCATTTGGGAACTGCAAATGACAAGGAGTAAATTCTAAAAAAATCACTGATTCTCTGGAACTGGTTTGCTTGGATCTCTACCACGTGCTCCAGGGTCTGGCCCTGACTTCCCTTTTTCCTTATAGGATGAGATGGGGAAGGACATAAATCCACTTTAAGGTGAAGTAGACCTTTGTGCTGTCTGTCAGGTAGTGATAAAAGGAAGTGGAGCACAGAGCCAGCCTATGACCATTATCCAGGCAGCTTCATTCCCATCCCATCTCAGACAAGAGAGGAAAAAAAGAGACCAGTCACAGTTGCTGGAAGTATACTTCTCTCAGTGGGGAACATGTTAGCCTACATACAAAGTCCTGATTATCCCAAATAAATGGGAAGGAGAAAAGAGAGAGATCCTGTTCTGTGCTGGCCTCTTGGAAGGCCAGCTTTTAAAATCACACAAAAAGTGAACTGGATACGAGTAGATGTTTAAACAGACTTTTTTTTTATCAGAAACAAAACATTTAGAAAAAAAATCATTTTCAAAAATGTCCCAATGTGGGGCACTCTGCAATCTGGAACAGTTTCAAAAAGTTATTGTTTTGATCTTGTCTTACTTTACATCTAACTGACTATTCAGGCCTCCCGTAATGGTCCTACCACTTTCTGAATCCTAAATCAGTTTTATTCAAGACAGTGCTTCTTTGTTAATGAATGACAAGGGGCATTATCTAAGAAGGGCTACCCTTTTCTTTTCTACTGCCCCATCTCTTTTGTTTTCCCTTCCACTTGTCTCTTTCTCCCTAGATATTTCGTATCGTCTCTTCCTTTCTCTATCTAATGTTCTCTCTCTCTCTGTTATTTTCCTCTCAATCCACCCTACTCTTCCTCTCTTCTTTTGCCCCTTCCTTAGCACTTCTAAAATTAGACCTTATAATTACTGTCAGCATATTACAACAGGAAAGGCAATAAAAAATGCAGTGTTGTCTAGTGGGTAGGACAATGGACTGGGAGTAAGGAGACCTGGGCAGTCCCAGCTCTGGCACTGCCCTGATATGTCATCTTGATTTAACTGTTTCACCTATTGGTGTCACTGCTTCTCCACTTTCCCTTTGTCTATCTTGCCCATTTAAACTGTAAGTTCTTCATGGCATTGATTGTCTCTTGCTCTATATTTGCATAGTGCTTAGCCCAGTGGAGACCAATCTTGGTAGGGACTTCTACATTCTGTGAGAATACAAAGAAAGAAGAAACACCATCAGCTTCTCATGTCACATGACACTAGGCAGTAATATCTGTGTCTAGCTTACTAATGAATCCCTAACAGGAGAGCGTAACTGTCATTCATAAAATGTTGTTACAAGGAGGAGGGAGAAAAAATGTTCTTAACCTCTGAGGATAGGACAAGAAGCAATGGGCTTAAACTGCAGCAAGGGCGGTTTAGGTTGGACATTAGGAAAAACTTCCTGTCAGAGTGGTTAAGCTCTGGAATAAATTGCCGAGGGAGGTTGTGGAATCTCCATCATCGGGGATCTTTAAGAGCTGGTTGGACAAACACCTGCCAGGGATGGTCTAGATAATACTTAGTCCTGCCTTGAGTGCAGGGGACTGGAGTAGATGACCTCTCGAGATCCCTTCCCGTTCTGTGATTTTATAGTTGTTTATATATATAACAACTATATATTTTATAGTTTTATAGGCATCTGATTAGGATTGACACAAATATGCAACCTCACAGAATTAGATCTCTTCCAAGTCAGAAGAAAAATATTGGGGCACATGAAAATTAAATTACGATTTCAACTAGAAAGTCAGATGGAAGGACCATACACTGCCAAAACAGAAGAACTTTACTGTTACGACATCCAAGATGATAGAAGATTTTTAGTGGCATATGGCTTTCTGCTTCTGTGGTATGGTCATTTACCTGGGGAAATTTTAGGGAGGGCATACTGGTTACTTGTATGATAAAAGTACCATGTAAACCCTAAAATATATGGAGACCTTACTAAAGATCCAACACTTCCAAGTTTCTACTAACTGCAAATTTATATTGGGAATATTTGTTTTATATTTCATACTAACCAATGGTATAGATTTGACTTTTCAAGCAACATTAAACTTGCTTAGCTGTTGCAGTAGGTAAGAAGTCTGAAAGAAATGCTATAAGACTGCAGGAGGCTAACTGAAAAATTGAAGACAGAAACAATGGTTGACGGACATGACACTTTTCTAACTTAAAATACTGAAGACTGTAAAACAAAGAAATCAAACTGATGACCTGAAAAACAAGCTTAGACCAAGAAACATCAGGATTGTAGGGTTACATAAAAGCATGGAGACTGAAGAATCCAGGATGTTTTTTTCCCCACAGTAGATTGTGAAGCTGCTGATAATGAAGGATTTTGAATTTGCTCTACAATGTCTCTCTCTCTAACCCCTCGAAGGTCCATCAAGGTAACAACATGATTTGTGACCAGTACCAAATTTAAAGGATCCAGAATAAACATGTTAAATTTAGCTTAAAAGAGGCCTGATTTTGATCTGATTTTTAGGAGTTCACAAATCTCTTTGTAAGCAGATTATAGTTCTTTTTACAGCAAAAATATCGGTTACTCAAACAATAATGAAAACTGCAGTCTTTTCATTGCAGGTCAAATACATGCTGCCAGGCAGAAGGCCAGCAGTCTCATGCATCCTCTTTTGGATGCCTCTGCAATTCTGAACATAAAACTTTACCTATAGTAAGAAAATTCCACATTGCTGTCAATGGGTATTAGCAACAGGCACAACTGAACTATTGCTGAACACAGTTTAACTGCAAGTGTAATCCAGAGCAAATCACATTCAACATGTTTCAGAAATCATGGCTGAAATCAGACTGGAGCAGACATGTTGAGGATGGGAAAATATTTCACGGTACATTTATTTTTATTTGCTATCAGTTGGTATAGGTTTAAACGGATGAATTTTGCAGGAGTTCAAAAAAGATGATTTAATATTATACTTCATTCTGTTAAGGAAAGACATTTTCTGAAAATAATCTGACAAAAACATAGGCATAAAGGATGATACATTAATAAAAAATGTATTTAATTTAAATTAATACAATACAAAAGGCATGATCTTTGAGGTATACTAAATAGGCCAGGAGTATGGATCCATATTCAATGTTCAGGAATACATCATGGTATGACAGTTTTTAAAAAAATATTTTTAGACAGTCTTTGGACATGGGCTTCTCTAGTGCTATTTTGAAAATTTTGCTCCTTAGATTCTGGTAAAAAGAAGGCCTTATATAAAAAAAAAAGTCAGACTATTTATAAAATCAGTTACTGAAAAATGTCTCAAACTAAACAATCATAACAAGGAACTGAAGATACATATACAGAGAGAATATTTGAGAAGAATATTTAATTTCTTTACTGTGGAAATATTATATGAAATACTTTGTTGTATGCAGTATTGTTGTAGCCGTATCAGTCCCAGGATATTAGAGAAACAGGGTGGGTGAGATAATATCTTTTACTGGACCAACTTGTGTTGGTAAGAGAGAGAAGCTTTCGAGCTTCATCACATCTCTTCTTTGGGAGGAGGAGGAGTGCTTTGAGTAAGTTCGAAACCTTCTCTCTCTTACCAACACAAGTTGGTCCAATAAAAGATACTATCTCACTGTCTTGTCTCTCCAGCATGAAATACATGACATAGAACATCACCTTATGTTCACACCATCAGATCCAATTCCCTCCACCTCGCGCCCATTACCCACATACAAACCAACCTAGAAATAATGCCATGTTGCCTAATACAAGATCTGGTCTACATAAAACTCCCATGTAATGAAATAAATATATACTGACAACACTAGAAACAAGATACTAGACTTGAAGAGCAATTAGGTATATATTGCTAATTAAAAACCTGCAATGAGTAACACAAATTCAGACTCTAATATGTGTTGTGTTTCATCTTAGAGTGGCAGATTAATTTAAGAATGGCCATACTGGGTCAGACAAATGGTTCATCTAGCCCAGTATCCCGTCTTCTGACAGTGGCCAATGTTAGATGCTTCAAAAGGAAAGAACAGAACAAGCCAGTTATCGAGTGATCCATCCCCTATTGTCCACTCCCAGCATCTTGCAGTCAGAGACTTAGGGATACAGAGAACATGGGACAGCATCCCTGACCATGATGGCTAATAGCTACTGATGAACCTATCCTCCGTGAACGTACCTAATTCTTTTTTTTAAACTGAGTTATACTTTTGGCCTTCACAACATCCCCTGGCAACAAGTAACACAAGTTGACTGCGGGTTTTGTGAAGAAGTACTTCCTTTTGTTTGTTTTAAACCTGTTGCCTATTAATTATATTGAGTGATCCCCTGGTTCTTGTGTTATGTGAAGGGAGTAAATAACACTTCCTTATTCACTTTCTTCACACCACTCATGATTTTATGGACCTCTATCATATCTCCCCTTCGTGTTGTCTTTTCCAATTTGAACAGTCCCAGTCTCTTTAATCTCTCATCATATGGAAGCTGTTCACTACCCATAATCATTTGTTGCCCTTCTCTGTTGCCCCTCTTTTCCATTTCTAATATATCTTTGTTGAGATGGGGAGACCAGAACTTCATGCAGTATTGAAGGTGTGGATATACCATGGATTTATATAGCGGCATTATACTATTTACTGTTTTATTATCTATCCCTTTCCTAATGGTTCCTAACTGTTAACTTATTTGACTGTTGCTGCACAATGAGCAAATGTTTTCAGAGAACTACCTACCAATGACTCCAAGTTCTCTTTCTTGAATGGTAACAGCTAATTTAGACCCCATCATTTTGTATTTATAGTTGGGATTATGTTTTCCAATATGCATTACTCTGCATTTATCAGCATTGAACTTCATCTGCCATTTTGTTGCCCAGTCACCTAGTTTTGTGAAATCCAAACAAATGGGCCAGATTTTCCATACTGGACTGGAGTAGAGAATCTATCCTGCTTGCATAGAATAGGGGTAGATGCTCTTGCCACAGCCCCTCCCTGGCCGTATTATCTTAAGTGTGGAGTTCCTCATCACCATGGAACACTGCATAAATCTTCCCCACGGCCATTGATGCCAGTACCGCCAACTTTAACTAATTAATCTTAACTAATTAAAGATTATGTAACAGACCCTCTAAAATCTTAAGATTGGATTGAAAATCATGATATTTTTAAAAATAATAAAATTTGGAATTTTTTATATATACCTTCTGGTATTTAAGCTTTTACTTTTCACCTAAATCACATTTTCAAGTTTTTGGCCAAAGAAAGGTAGAAGAAAAGAAAGCTGAATAAGTCACATTATCCCAGAAGCTGGGGTTTTAAGAAAAATATCAAATATCATGAGACTTATAATAAAATCGTAGGAGTTGGCCACGCTAAGTGAGTTTTTCTGCAGGAGGAAGTAATCTGGTTCTTAGACAGAAAAACCCTACTTAGTTTAAAAAAAAATAAAAGGAACCCTGAAAGTTTCATGTTAAATACTTGATCTCTGAATAACTGATACATGAACCTATGTGTACCAAAACTAGCTATATGCTTAAAATCGAGGCGACAATAACTCACTATACTTTACCAAAATACTGTATAACTTTATGAAATGTAGCAACACGTATTGTTATGAGAGCTTCACAGAGTTGAAGTAAAATGAATTAGGGATGTATATAGCCTGAATAGTTAGCCACATCTCTGAGTTTCCTTGTTTTTGTAGTGTAAATAAGACTCTTATTAGCATAGTAACTTGTGACTTTTAATTAAAAAAGGTATTAACATTTATGCAAGTCAGTAGAAAATAGCCCAACCCACACATAATGTAATACACATTTAAATACTTTATAAGTGTGTATTATACCTTCTGTAATACTAAACATATGTTTTATACAAGTGGTTCTCAAACTTTTTTTTTTCCACGGACCACTTGAAAATTGCTGAGGGTCTTGGCGGATCACTTAATAATCTTTCCAAATGTTGTTTGTACCATTAGCCTGCGTGGCTCCACTAATTAGATGGGTGGTCCCTCATTCTCTTGTGTGCAGCTGCCCAGACGTGCATCTTAGAGGGAATTATCTGCGGACCACCTGACTAGAGCTCAGGTCCGCGGAGCTCAGGTCCGCGGACCACAGTTTGAGAACTGCTGAAATATATGAAATAGACTTCATTAGTTTGCAAAGGAGACATGAAAATTTATCAGTCTAGTCACAAAAATCTACTTGTCCACCTTTAGCAGGATAAAGATAAAAAAATATTAACAATATTTTAGTTAACTATTTAAAAAAATATTTGTCCCAGGGGAATGGTGAGTAGGATTTTTGCAAGAGTGTGATATAGAAAGGCATTTAGACTATTAGTTGAAAGTACATTGTGCACTTCAGGGATAGTAATGCTTCTGCTAAATTTTAAGGAACTTTTTATGGCTAAAAAAACCGCGATGACATAGCCTTTATTACTGTCAAAAGTCAGTACCCCTAAATCTGTGTATGAATGCATACATGTACATAATATTTTAAAATCCATTTTATAAATACAAAACTAAAGCTTGGCTTACCATAAAACCATATATTTTTATCTAAAGTTGAAACTCTTATTGATGGCTGTATTATTAAACATTCTCCTTAACATTATATTAGTGGCAAAGAATATTCAATTAAAAACAAATGCCATCTTTAGGCTGAGTTTCTTTTGATGTCTGTTTTACCATTTAATTTAAGATGCAGCCAAATATAAAAACACGTGAATCTAGAATCATTCTAAAATGTAAGATCCTCCAATAAGCTGCATGACATGGCCCCTGAAACCATTTTTTTTTTTTTTTTTTACAGAAAATCAAGAATGTAAGCGTGAAAAAAAATAATTCACATTCAACATCTCTCCTAACAAAGGAAAGGCTCCACATACATGACAGTTGTCAACATAACTGAAAATGTTCATGAATAAAAAAACCCGTCTGTACAAAGAGCTAATTATAATATTGCTATCAATTGCTAGCTTGCACTTACAAATCTTCCATATCATATAAATGCATTATTTTTGACATTTCTCTGTAGATAAACATCACATCATTTCATTTTCTAAAAGCAGCTCAAATCCAACTATGATACGATATAGTTAACGGATATCAATTATTTTAAAGTTCCAGTGGAACAGAAAGAGTCTACTACATGACATAGTTTTTAATACAATATGAAAACACAAAGTTAAAAGAACATTATTTAGGTTGCCAAGTTAAGTACTCAAAAGTTGGGAAGTGCCAAATTTATAGCTGCCTCTGCAAACTTAATTCTCCCCTCTTGCACATCCATCCTGTGCACTGAATATGGCAGAGGTCTTGTTGAAAAAAACTGTACTTGATTATGAAATCAAAAGGTTATCAGAATGCATACTCACATGGTGGCAGCAAAGTTAGTTGTGCACAGTTTAACATCCTTCCAGATGTTTGGCTACCATTAAAAATACTGCCAATTTGTTAAACTATACTGCACGAGAAACATATGAATCTCAAAGGCTCACAATAGCCAAATCAAAACCTATTTTCAACAGAACGCTCAAAGGCACTTCTCAGAGAAGACTATTTCCATGCCAAATTTAAACTTTTGCACCCCCCTCCCGGATTTTAGCTTGGGAGCTGTTCAAAAAAAAAAGATTTCAATAATATTTTGTAATTAATGAGAAAAGTATTATTTTTACTCTTACCACCCAAAAACAGCAAAATGCTTGTTCTGCTCAAACTTTAAAAAAATGTCATCCTTGATCAGAGACCCAGGTTTGGAAAATGTCAGCCCAATAGGCTAAAACTTTAGAAAGATATATGTAGCTAAAAAAAGAGATTATAATGGGAACAAAGCAACAGTTCTAATATACATGAGGGAGAGGAGACCAAATTGTTTGTGGCAGAATAGGTGTTTTATTGGTATATCTCATATCTATATGAGATATGAAGTTATTTACTGTAGTACATGGGGGTTATGTTTACAGATGTGAAGTTTATGAAATAACATTGGAGTGGGACAGGGCTATATTTGTTTACTGGTGGTTTGTTAGAAGATAAATCAGTCATTGATGCGTTACGCTGTTTATAGAAAGATTTCTATGTATTAAAAAATACTAAAATGATAAAGTGTGTACAGCTGCTTATTTATGTTTCTCCTGCCACTCTGAATTTCGACCATTTAAACAGGAGATATGGTCAGTTGGTCTGAGTACAAGACTGGGGGCCACAAATCTTGTCTCTCCCACTGAATTTTTTCCTCTGTGATCCTGTATAATTGTAAGCCTTTCTGGAACAAATTCCCCACCACTAATGCCAGTACAGCTCCAAGGGCAGTAATACCAGAGTAACCAAGGCTCCTGCAGCTGTTTAAACCTGCTCAGAACAGGATCACTCAATGCAGTGTTAAAAGTGGTGCCATGGAGCCTGGTATATGGTAATGCTTCCACTGTTGCTACCACTGGTGGAGTTGCATCAGTGTTAAACAGCAGCATGAAAGATTCTAGCATAGACACAGCCTGTGGGTTGGGAAAGTCATTTACTTTTTCTGCTTTGGTAACCGACTGTATAGATAGAGCATTTATGTAGCACTTTTCATCTTTAAACACATTAAATATTAAAAAGCAGGTTCGCAAAGTATACAAATGCACTATTTGTGTCAGATAACTACATATAAGCGTCCTAATTAATGAGAATGAATTAAATTACTTATGCTCTCATTTGATGTATGGGAATCTGGATGAAAAACATATTTTTCTGACATCTTTACAAGAGCCTAGAACAAAAAAAAAATTAAATGGGTGTGACACCTCTTCTGCTAAAGACTGCTTTGTTAGCAACAGAGCAGAGCAAGAATGGAAGTCGATGTATGACAATATATTCATAAGGGAAATGCAAATTTTATACTGGTTACGGACTCTACTGAACTGAGATAGCCTTTGGCAGGGCCAGAGAATCCTCCTTACCAAGATAACATAGTTTGATTAGTCCTGACAAGAACTGTTCACCACCTGTCATATTATAATGGTGGTTCAAATTTGATTTTATCAGTCATTCAAAACAAGAGTGAATTTACATTAACAGCATGATAGCAGCAATTACAGATTATCTGTAACCCACACTATGATGGAATTTTGTTAACTACCATGATTACCAGAAACTCTCTTGCCAAAAATTCAGCATTTGCAGATTGCTGAACTTCAAATCAAACCACTGGAAATGTAAAACATATTTGTGTATTGCATAACAACAACAATCTAAAAATCTTGTCTCTTTTGATAAAAAAAGTTTGATATCTTGTACAACATTGAATTGGAAGCTTGCAGTTGAAAGTAGATAATGGATGATATATTATTCACATATAAAAATATTGGCGTGAAAATTGGTTCCCTGATGCATACCTAACACAAAACCACAAAAGAAAGGAAGTTAAAAGGTAAGCCACCTAACAATACATATTCTTTACTCCTACACCCACACCCCATATACTACCACATCAGTTATACACCACCAACCATAAAACCTTGACTCTGCCCATGTAGTGATGGCATCCTATGACCATCCTTCTTTTTCACTGTTTCAGCTTGAGCTGCTCTGTAAGCCAGAGATAGAGATCTGTTCCTCCATTTCGACTGATTGTGCGAAATACCACTGAGCTGTACAAGCTTGTACAATGAAGTGACTTATGCTTTAAATTTTCAAATGCTCACCTGTAATTTTTATGAAACATAAGAATACATCCTACTGACGTCTCTTGTCAACTCAACTTCATCAGGGATCTGTATGTGCTTTCATTAGGAGTTATTCAGAATCAGCATATTACTAAGCTATCCTATGACCAGTTTAGGAATTAGATGCATTAATACAGACCCTTTTACACATATACTCCAAGATGCTGATTCATATTTTTGTCATTTTAAGACTTGACTACACCTTACTTCATCTTGCCTTGACAAATAAAGCTCTCTATGGGCTCTGCTTTTATTTGGTTTAAGTTGCTATAGTTCCAAATGAAGTTAATGGAGCTATGAAAATTTACATCAGCTGATGATCTGCCCCTATATGTTATGCCTACTGTAAAAGACATTGGCTCAACGATGACAGAGTTAAGGCTGTAGAGCATGGTGGCAAAGGTAACGTGCATATATGTGAGTGGAGGAGCAGAAGGTACAAATTACTAGGTGGTTTAATTTTTCATTTCCTTGCTTTTATAGCAGGTATATTATGTGTGTAGCAATATTAATATTTGTTTCCAGTAGTATCTATCTTCTAGGTGCTCTCCACACAGTTAAGAAGGAATGGTTCCTGACCAGCACAGCCCACAATCTAAGGACACACAGGCAGACAAGTAGACAGAAATTAGAGGAAAATGGGAAACATGCTTTTGTCTTACTTTTTACTTAAAATACACGTCAACAAGATTGACTATAGGCAGCATGACAGAAACGGGAATGGATGAGAGAGGGGACAGAGTGGAAGTGGAAGGGAGGAGCCATGCCTCCCTCCCTTAAGTCTGCTCTGCCCCTCTCTCTACAGCCACAGAACTTCCCCACATTAGCCTCTAGCATTAGCCCTCTCCTGCCTTCCTTCCCTCTTCAGTATACTGCCCCTATGGCCTCATTCAACACAGCTCGCCTTTCAAGCCTGCCCAGAAGTAGCCTTACTCCCCAGCCCTATCCATATGTTTTGATAATTTGAACCGTGGACAATTGGGTGGGGGTGGGGGGACGCGGGAAAGGGGAACATGGGTGAGAACAGGATTACGAGGAAGTGGCACAGGGCTAATCCGTATGGCTACAGAGGGAGCAAAGAGCTTATAAGGGCTATGGTGGTGAATGCCCAGGCAGCAGTATACAGAGGCCATGAAGCTTTGCTGTCTCAGCATTGAGACACTCAGCTCAGCTTCCCCTCCAGCCCAGACATCCTGAACAGCCCTATATTCCCCACACCCAATCCCCTCTTCCTGTCCACACAAGCCTCTTAAAGACTCTGTTGGATCCCCATCTCTTTGCTTACTTCCCATGCTTCCACAAAAAGTTGTTCACCCCCCCACAGCCACAGCATACACAGCTGCATACTGCTTTTCCTGTGTTTGTGGTGGCCATATAGGATGACCATCTGTGTGTTGGTACATGTGGGAGAGCAGTACTCAAGTTTATATTTTAAAAGTTTTCTTCACAACAATGGCTAAAATGATAGTAATTAAAAGCTTGGGCATTCACACAAAAGTTGTATTAATTTCAAGTTAGAATCTAAGTTAGTTAAATTGGTGCTTCAGACAACAGAATGTAGCTCTGGATTGTATAAAGTTCTCAATCTTTTCCCGGGACAAAGATGGTATTAATATGCCTCATGTAAAGAACAGCAGACTACTGAAAGTTGTGAGGAAAGCACAAGAAAGTTATGCTTAAGGGAGGGCAATACAAGCATTCTCTAAGTTGAAAGAATACTTTCTGTGGGATGTGAGAATATATGTGGAATTTGATTTTTGCGTATTTATAAATACTGACAATCTATATTCAGACTGTTGATTGATACATACAACTTGCAGGAACGGTAAATTGTTTGAAATAAAAGATAGAAAAAGACCCACTTCACAATCATTATAATACACAGCCTGAAATGCAATGAGAGAAAAAAATGGTTACTAACATCTCGAAGAACAACAGTTATGAAAAGTGTTGCACCTATCTATTCTACTCTTGGTGTAAGTGTGTCCCGTGCATAGTTGCCAGAAATGTTTCCTTCAGTAGTGCCTGTTGGGGTTGCTCGAGCCTGCTCCGCAGCTGTGTGCTGCTGGCACCAATATAAAAGGGCACTGTTGACCCCTAGCCCCCTCACTTCCTTCTTTCCAGAAACTCCAATGTAGAGGGGTAGGAGGGCAGGCTGTGGAATGCAAATGTGCAACACGTTTTGAAGAACAACAGTTATGAAAGGTTAGTAACTTTTTTCTTTGAGTGACTGCACATATGCATTCCACTCTGGATGACTCCCAAGCAGTTAGACGGAGGAATCAGAGTTCATGTACAAACAGACTGTAGTACAACTCAACCAAATTTGGCATCATCTCTTGAGTATTGGGAGGAGAAAGTGTGCACAGATGACCAGGCTGCTGCTTCACAAATGTTCAGGGTAAGGATCTGCGCTAGGAATGTCACTGAGGATGCTTGCAATTTTGTGGAGTGAGCAGTCAGCTTATCTGGTAATGAAATGCCTGCCAGATCATAACAAGTAAGAATATAAGAAATAGTCAAAGATGAAATTCTCTTTGATATTAGAACAACTTTCATTCTATCTGCTATAGCCACAACAGTTGGGTGGAACACCAGATTTAGTCCTATCTATATAGAGTGCCAGTGTTTGTCTGATGACCAACTGCATTGCTCATCCCTATTTGCATTTGGTTTGGGGTAAAATACACACACGTAAGTAAACTGATTTGTGTGAAAATATGAAATTACCTAAAACAGAAAGCTCAGATAAGAGCATACATACACTATCTTTAAAGAAGACTGTGTACAGCGGATTGAATGTGAGGATGTGCAGCTTGGAGACCCTTTTGGCAGAAGTGATAGCAATTAGGAAAACCACCTTCCACGAAATGTGTAGAAGGGAGCATGTTGCTAAAGGCTCAAATGGGGATCCTGTGAGCTTAGACAAAACCAAGTTAAAGTCCCAAGGGTGAACAGGCTCCCTTAACTGAGTGTACAATTCTTCCAGGACTTTAAGGAATCTAATTGTCATGTCACTAGAAAAACAAAAACAAAACAAAAAAAACAGGTACCCATTCAAGGGTGGAATGCAGATATTGTTGCCAGGTGAACCTGAATAGAGGGAATTGCTGTTTCAGGCGCAGTAGATAGTTGAGTATTTGTTGGACAGACGAATGCATTGGCAAGACTAAGATTTGACCATCCCAGGCACAGAACTGCTTCCATTTTGACAGGTAGAAAACTCTGGTAGAGTGCTTTCTGCTTCTTAATAACACCTGGAGAACTTACCCCAGGCAAGCCTACTCTCTGGGATTTAACCATGGAACTCCCAGGCTCTCAAATGAAGGAATTGCAGAATTGGGTGGAGCTGGGTGGTCCTGAGAGATCAAATCCAGGTGTAATGGGAATGAGATTGGAGTTGCATCTCTGAGGTTCAGTAGAGTGGAGAACCACTATTGGTGGGACCACACTGGGGTTATTAGTATTACCCAGGAGTGATCCCGCTTGATCTTTAGCAGCACTCTGTGTAGGAGTGAGACTGGAGAAAAAGCTTAATATTTACTGTCCAGGGTTGTAGGAAGGTATCTGTGATGGAGCTTGGACTGTGATCTTGCGAGGAGCAGAAGTGGTGACATTTTCTGTTGTACTTGTTTGAAAATAGGTTTATTTAGGGAATGCCCCACTGTTGGAAAATGCATCTGGCTCCATTCAGGAGAAGAGACCACTTGTGTTGGCTGGAAAAAAAGCCTGCTTGTTCTGCTAGCTCATTCTGCACTCCTGGAAGGTAAGAGGCCTCCGGGTTAACTGAATGGGCTATGCAAAATTCCCACAGATGAATTGCTTCCTGACACAGGAAGGATGAGCAAGCTTCTCCCTACCTGTTGAGGTAAAACATTGCTGTGATGTGGTCTCTAAGAACAAACCGGTTTCTCTCCCAGATGTGAGACTGGAAAGCTTGACAGACAAGCTGAATCACCCTGAGCTCTCTGATGAGATATTAAGAGCAAGCCCCGCTGAGGACCAAAGACTGAGTTTGAAGGGGTCCCAGGTGAGCTCCCCACCCCAGAGCCAACATGTCTGAAACCAGAGTAACTGATGGCTGAGGGTGAAGGAAGGGAACGCCTGCACAAAATACTGAGAGAATTCAACCACCAATTCAGCAAAATTAGCAACCATGAAGGTACTGAGACCACAGTATCCCGACGAAGACTGCTTGGTGAATACACTGAGGCCAGCCACATCTGTAGGGATCTGAGGTACATCCTAGTGTGTTGTACTACATATGTGCATTGGGCCATGTGTCCTAGGAGCCTCATACAGCTTCAGGCTGTTGTGATTGGATGATGGAGGTCTGTCAAAAGAGATCAAATAGTCTGAAATCTTGACTCTGGGTATAATGCTCTTGCCTGGGCAGAGTCCAACACTGCCCCTATAATCTATCTTCTGTACCAGGCAAAAGATAAACTAGTCTGCATTGATCAGTAGGCCTAATGCCCTGAAGGCAGACTGAATGAGTTGAACGCTGTATATAACCAGAGCTTTGGACCGGGCATTGATTACCCAGTCGTCCCGGTAAAGGGTAGACCTATACTCCTAGTGTCCTGAAGAATGCTGCTACCACAGCCATACATTTTGTGAACAACCAAGGAGCTGCAGACGGGCCGAATGGAAGCACTGTGAACAGGTAAATGCAAGTGCTTCGCAATGAATGTGAGGAACTTTCTGTGCCCTTGGTATATCAATATATGAAAGTAAGTGTCTCTTAAATTGAAGGCAGCGTACCAGTCTCCAGAGAGAGAATAATGGATGCCAGGGTGACCATGCAATACTTTATTTTTTCGAGATAACTATTGAGCTGACACACATCTAAAATAGGTCTGAGACCTCCCTTGATTTTTGGGATTAGGAAATAATGGGAGTATAAACACTTCCTTCTTAAATTCTGCAGAACCTCCTCTATGGCTCCCACCTGAAGGAGAGACTGAACCTCCTGGACCAGAAGTTTTGTGTGAGGGGGTCCCTGAAGAAGGATGGGGAGAAGAAATAAATTGGAAATAAACTGAAATAAACTGTATTGCACTTCTATAGTGCTCATCACTCAATGCTCCATGGTGATACAGGACTAAGCACTGCAGAAACGTGAAAGGCGGTTTGCAAACAAAGGAAAAATGGGGTCTGGCATCCTGGGAACTGGTATGGTGTCCCTGAGCATCTAATCAAAACACCTGCTTCAAACCCCCTGGATATCTAGGTGGGGCTGGAATTTATGTAGAGGCAGAAGGATGAGATGGTCAATATCTAAAACCTCTACACTTCTTTCTCTGCAGGTCCTGTCGGATGGCTGGAGCAGATTACCAAAGGGGTTGCTGAGGCTGGAAATGCTGCTTGGAAAGGCAGGGGTGTACAACCCCAAGAGACTTTAGGGTTGCCCTTGAGTTTTAACTAGGGCTGTCAAGCGATTAAAAAAATTAATCATGATTAATCGCACTATTAAACAATAATAGAATACCATTTATTTAAATATTTTGGATGTTTTATATATTTTCAAATATACTGATTTCAATTACAACACAGAATACGAAGTGTACAGTGCTCACTTTATTTTTATTTTTGATTATAAGTATTTCCACTGTAAAAAAACAAAAGAAATAGTATTTTTCAATTCACCTAAAACAAATACTGGAGTGCAATCTCTTTATCATGAAAGTTGAACTTACAAATGTAGAATTATGTACAGAAAATAACTGCATTAAAAAATAAAACAATGTAAAACTTTAGAGCCTGCAAGTCCACTCAGTCTTACTTCTTGTTCAGCCAGTCACTCAAACAAGTTTGTTTACATTTGCAGGAGATAATGCTGCCATCTTCTTGTTTACAACGTCACCTGAAAATGAGAACAGGAGTACTCATGGAACTGTTGTAGCCAATGTCGCAAGACATTTACGTGCCAGATGCGCTGAAGATTCATATGTCCCTTCATGCTTCAACCACCATTCCAGCGGACATACGTCCATGTTGATGACGGGTTCTGATTGATAACAATCCAAAGCAGTGCAGACCGATGCATGGTCATTTTCATTATCTGAGACAGATGCCACCAGCAGGTTTATTTTCTTTTCTGGTGGTTCAGGTTCTATAATTTCTTCATCGGAGTGTTGCTCTTTTAAGACTTTTGAAAGCATCCTCCACACCTCGTCCCACTCAGATTTTGGAAGGCACTTCAGAGTCTTAAACCTTGGGTCAAGTGCTGTAGCTATCTTTCGAAATCTCATACTGGTACATTCTTTGCGTACTGTCAAATCTGCAGTGAAAGTGTTCTTAAAATGAACATGTGCTGGGTCATCATTCAAAACTGCTATAACATGAAATATATGGCAGAATGCAGGTAAAACAGAGCAGGGGACAAAATTCTCCCCCAAGGAGAACTCAGTCACAAATTTAATTAATACATTATTGTTTTAACAAGCGTCATCAGCATGGAAGCATGTCCTCTTGAATGGTGGCCGAAACATGAAGGGGCATACAAATATTTAGCATATTTGGCACGTAAATACTTTGCAGTGCCGGCTACAAAAGTGCCATGCAAATACCTGTTCTCACTTTCTGGTGACATTGTAAAGAAGAAGAGGGCAGCAGCATCCTCTGTAAATGTAAACAAACTTGTTTGTCTTAGCGATTGGCTGAACAAGAAGTAGGACTGAGCAGACTTGTAGGCTCTGAAGTTTTACATTGTTTTGTTTTTGAGTGCAATTATGTAGCAAAAAAGTCTACATTTGTAAGTTGCACTTTCACAACACAGATTGCACTGTATGAGGTAAATTAAAAATACTATTTCTTTTATCTTTCACAGTGCAAATATTTGTAATCAAGAATATATACTTTTATTTCAATTACAATACAATATATATCAAAACGTAGAAAAACACCCAAAATATTTAATACATTTTAGTTAGTATTCTATCGTTTAACAGGATGATTAATCACGATTTTTTTTATCACGATTAATTTTTTTGAGTTAATCGCGTGAGTTAACTGCGATTAATCGACAGCCCTACTTTTAACCCATGGAACTTAGCATCAGTCTGCTCTGAAAAGAGTGAGGATCCCTTAAAGGGCAGGTCTTGCACAGGGTAAATGCTGCATCTCCTGTGGGAGCCCCGCGGATAGCAACCAGGAACTCCTATACATGGCCACTGCCAAAGCCAGGGACCTGGCAGGTGAGTCGGCCACATCCAGAGCAGCTTGCAGCGAATCCTTAGCCACTGATTTTCCCTCATCCACTAGCAAGGAGAACTCCTGCCTAGCATCTTCTGGGAGCATCTCTTTAAATTTTAGCATGAAGTCCCATATGTTAAAGTCATACTTGCACAAAAGTGCATGCTAGTCTGCAGTCCTGAGCTGCAACCCCTGGTATTATAAACTTTCCTACCAAACAGGTCTAACTTTGAGTCATTCGATTTTAGGACTGCATCCCTGATGCCCTAGCCTTTCCCTCACTGGCATCCAATGCTACCAGGGACCCTAGTGGGGATGGAAGTAAAGGAACTCAACCTTGGGCATGTACACAATACTTGTGCTCGACCCTTTTGGAAGTGGGGAAAGGGATTTGCCACAGTCCCTTAACTAGGTTGACAATGGCCTCATTGAGGCAGTACAACACTGGAAGGCCCATCAGTAGCTAAAATACTGACCAGGCAGTGAAAGGATTCTTTTACTTACTCCACCTGTATGCCCAGACTTACGGAAATCCTAACAATTCTTGGTGGCCTTATAGTCACCTGGGGGAGTAAACAAGCCCCATCCTGAGACAGCCTCCTCAGGGGAGGAAGCCAGCTCTAGCTGTGGATGGTCTTCCTCCACTTCTTGATCTGCAGGGTCCTGTTGAGCTGGCTCTTGATGTCTGGTACCAGGCTGAATACCAGAGTCAGAAACAGGTCAGTCCATAAGCACAGGTTTTCTCCTGTCCTCTGCCACTCCAACTTAAATAGTGTTTCAGTTGTTTTAGCTTTAATACATGAAGTTTATTGTTTAAGACTTTTTCCTGTTGTATCTTTTCTCCTATTTCTTTTAAGTATATGAATTAACTGGCCCAAGTGAACAACAGTAACGCACAGCACTACTATGTACGAAGTGGGGTTTAAGTCCCATATTTCTGTCTTTTGCTTGAATGGCCAGAAAACCCCCTCCCCCTGGGCAGTGGACAGAGCAGAATTAAAAGGCTCTTAAGAGCTGCATCCAATCATCCTTAACTGGAGAGAGGGTTGACATGGGGACCAAATATGGTGGCAGTAATAAATTAGAGCTCAGTCCAATGAGTTAAGTGGGAATATTCACATGCTTAAAGTTAGGCATGTGCTTAAGGATCCTGATAACTGGTGCCTTAAGGAATAAAATAACCAAGTCCCATCCCCTGGAAAAACAATGAATACAAAAAATAAATTTAGCAAGAGACTACTCCACTATGAGGTTTTTTCCCCCATATTTCAGAAACATACACACAAGTCAACAAAATGCTGAAGTTTAAAAATCATGTCATGCACATGTGCAGTATATTTTCTTTATTAATTTTAACCAGGATTTTTACCATGAAGACCACAGGATAATTACGTAATAGTCTGAAATGGCTCAGGAACAAAATACAAACTAAAAAACCTCCAACAATCCACTGTATGATTATTTAATTACTTGAGATACCAAAATGGCTCTAGAAAGACATTCCTGCTTATCAGGTACATACAGTAATCAGTTTAAAAACCATTCCATATAATGCAGTGAAGTCTACAAAAGCACAGAGATCACAAAAATACATCTGCTTTACTAGTTCCTTCATTCATTACATTCAACCTGCTTAGAAGAACTTAATTTTAATGTGTTTTATTCAGTTGTAGTTAAACTGAAAGCAGACAGAAAAATTAAAAGGTACAGTTGAAACTTTGCCCTTCAATGTGTCTCCTTATCAGTATACTAGATCTTCAATATTTCATATCCTAGCAACATCTGAGTGGAACTGCAGGGAGAGGAGACAACTTAAAGTAATGTCTGGACCTTATCTGAACATTCCTTCCTTTATTAGTTTATTGCAGAATGTTACTGTGACACAGGAAATAGGTTTTTGAATTATATAGCACTTAAACAGGCTTTTTTATTTTATTCATCTGTAAACATGCAACGTTTCTAAATGTTTAATTAAAACAAGTTTAAACTCTGTATTAATGAAAATTTCACTAGCTGCAGTACTTACAACATACTGTGGAGTAAGCCTTTAGGTAAAGTGTTTATAAAATTTTTACTAAATTTTATTTGTCACTTTCACAAAGCACTACATTACAAATGCTTTTCATCCATTTGAAAGTAAGTCAAATTCAGTACTATAGAAACTGAAGGTACAGTTCAATATAATGATTCATAGTTTCTCTAATAGAAAGATTCAGCAGTTTTCAATCGAGACCTTTATTCCTTCTCTGAATAAATGATGCCTGAAATTTTTATTCTTGTTCTAATGGAATTTCAATGGCCTTCACTGCAAATCTACTGGAAATTTTTGCATATTAAGTGGAAAAAATTAAATGATGTTAACCACATTTTAATGTGATTAAGGCTGACAGGGTCATTATTTCTGCTAATCACTCAGTTTAAAAAGCTCAAACAAAACTTTGTAACAGACAAGTTTTTTTTTTTTTTTTAATTTTTACTATATTGGCGGCTGTTGAGAATTTCAAACCACTACAGAATATAAACTACTATATTCCATGAAAAAACAAAAACAAAAAAAAACAAGCTATTAACCATTTTCTGCAACTTGCAGGTGAATTTTATTATACTTAACCTGGTGATACAGGAACAAAAATGCAAAACCAAGTCTTATATTATGTATGCTTCTTTGCTCTCCCCCACCAAAGAAACAAGGACAAGAGAGTATCTTTGGAATTTTCAGTTTTGTTACTTTTATTTAAACATGTTGCCACTAAGTGGAAAAAACCTTCCTGCTTCAGATCTATATTAGGAAATCGAAATCAGGAACTAATTCTACGTGATTATGCTTCAAAATCATTTCTTCAGTGTGCAATTGTGCTATATTGATCATTGTAATATGAGATTATGGTTTTTACCAATTATGTCCACATAAGCTGCAGAAAAAGGCATAAGAAAGGTAGAAATGGGGGACTAGTACATGAGAGTGATAGGGTTTAAAGTGGAAAATAGTATGCAGCTGTATGGCATTCAGTATCTTGTAATTTTCTCTAGTGGTCAATCAATGGCAACGCACAAAATCAAAGCTGCTGTAGGCAGATGTCACTGGTCTGGTTTGATTTGATTCCCACAGCCTTGCAGCCAATCCCCACTCTCTCGTTGAATAAACTGTGACTCTTGATACAGCAGCCTGACAAGCTGCAAAGGCATATAGGAGCCTAGTAGAGGGGTGTGGATTTAAATCAGCAGAATAGTTATGTTTTGTTAGCATCAATTTTCTGATACAATCAATATTTTCTATAAAGCATTCCATTATTGTAATTAAATGCTTGCCACCTGCTTAAACAACAAATGCTATTCAACAATTACTTCTACAGATATTTACTCTTGCAATGTATATGCCTCGAAGCAAGAAAAACACAGCTCGTTGGGGCCACATATCTTCCCGCTCCCCCATCCTCCCACCATAAGAGCCAAATATACTAGTTTATAGAAAGGTTTTAGGTTACGTGCTCATCTTACTAGACAAGAAGATGTGGTAACACTTAAATTAGTTTAGAAAAGGATTAAAATCTACATTTCCATTTACAGTAATAGACAAAACTTCCAGCTTATTGGGTACAAATGAAAAAGGTAAATAAATATCACTTTCTGTATTTTAGCTGCTCCTTCAACCTGACTGAAACTATAATCTTTTAAATAGTAAAGGAAACCATTAACTTTTTATCTAAGCTACAGGTGCAGGAACTTTATCCAAGGACTATTTCTTGTCCCTCAGGTGAATTATTCAATTGCATATAAATAGATTTGTGTGTTTATTCCTGATCACAATAAAGAATGCTAAGACAAGCATAGTATCTGGTCATAATAAACAAGACCTTTCAAATATAATTTACTGTTAAATTTTTGGGAATTACTTTCAAGTATAAATAATGCCTAACAAAACTGTTTTTAGTACAGTACTTCAGTCTGAACACCTTCTACAACAAGAAAATGTGCACAAACTAAATTAAACCATCTAGAATCAAGAAATTAACCATTTCAATATTAATGTCACATTATAGTCCTTGATGTTCTTAACAACAGACACTGTTAGCATTGTTGGCCTTTCTTGTTCTAGTGTGATGCCATGCACTAGTGCAACAGCTAATAACCTAACAGAATTCTTGTGCTCTTCTAAAAAGGGTCCCTGCTGAATGTCCTAATGCATCTTATTGTAAATCTTCAGCAAATAAAACTTCATGTATGAGCTCATGATGTGCTTTGCTGCTGGAAAGTCACAGACTCTGTGGGAAGCTTTTTATCTTCCCAGCAGTCAGTTCTCTGAGAACATCAGTGCAGCTACTGTCGTTACCTGTAGATTACTTGTATTTTCTCACATCTGTGTCCAGCAATCTAAACCATGATGATAAAGGGTCATTAGGTTTTGAGTGAGGAAGGGGATGGACTAGACAATTTGCTCTGATAAGCCCCTTGTTGTGAGCTCCAGTTTAGAATGTGAAATGCTCGGTATGTGCACTCTCAACTGGAACAAAAAGATTGTTTACCCAGAACACCAATCAAAAATCATGCTGATAATATATTTTAAATTACTCTATAATACATCATATCTTAGTTTTGCAATTAATAATATTAAGGTAAAATAATTCTACCACAGTAAAAAGGACATCAACAGTCTATTAGACACAAGAGAATTCAGGTACAATTACTAAGATAACTGCTGTTTGGAGCACAGCAAAGCAATTTCCCACAGTGGGACTTACAGTTCAATTTACCAGTTGGGCAAATATTTTGTGCTCTGCAGTGGTCTACAGAGTTAACAGTTATAGGTAACATTTGAGCGGTGTTATACTTGGAGAAAAGTTTCTTCAAATAGGTGTTTTAGATTTATCTATTTCCAAGCCTGCACATTTTCGAAGCAAACACATTGCTAAGAATTATGTCTCAGCTTTTCATTAATATTAAATGCAAATTGTATGAAAAAGCCAATAGGTCTCTTTTCATTGGAAGTTCTTCTGTACAGTTTTTTGGGTGACATTACTAAAACATGTCTGCCATAAAACAAGGCTAGTCTTCAATTACGTCAGATGATGCAGCATGCTATTTTTCTCATAGGGTATTCTTAACTGGATAGTAAAATAATTCAAACTAATTACTTCATTTAAGACTTCTTGGTAACAATGGCAGGGCCACAGACCTACAAATGGATGAAAGCTGGTGACCTTAATCCTTGCTATAGCAAAGTCAGGTTATGTCACGGATCCAATAAACACTGACAGTGCTACACGACCAAGCTCAAGGATAGGGCTACAATAATTTTTATAAATATTTATAGTACAGCAGTACCTACAGGCCCCAATTAGGATCAAGTCATTACATTTGTACGTGCTTATATATCATGTAAGACATGGTCCGTACTCCAAAGAGCCTGTGGGAACCCTTTTTCCATTGGTTCGGTCAGTGGGCTAAGTATATCAAAAGAAATTCAGAGAATCATGGCTACAAAGAATACAACTACATATACTGTCCCCTCCAGATTAAAAATAAAAATAAAGACTTGAGTGATCAAACATTAAGTCATCAATCTAGGTAGTTCAAACACATGTTTTTTCCACTGCAATTTTAGAAATAATAAATCTTGCTTTTAGGTTTTCATGGGTTCTTGATGGAGAGAAATAAAACAATTTGATTTTTTTTACATGTAGGTCCATTTACAAACTAGGTTGATATTAACGCTGCACACTTGTAAGCAGTTTTCCCATAAAATATTAGTTAAAGAAACGTAAGCATTTGAAAGAGCTTCTAATATTATCCACATTTCTTCTGCGTACATGCATCTACTGGTTTCCTCTACTGCAACAGCACCAGACATGTTCATGTTACCACTAGGTATCCCTTCGTTAAAAGCCATGTACAAATAAAATACAACATTTAGGTAACTAACATTAACAGTCTGAATTATCTGAGAAAATGAATCCATAATAATTATTCATTCACCAAGCAACTGTAAACCTAAATCATTTCAAAAGACCTGAATATGTCAAGAACTTTGACAATTATGACTGGAGCCAGGAAACTGTAGCACTGCAGAATTTCTTATGAATTTCTCCAGTTACTTTTTATAAATGCTGTCTTAGATGACAGCTTAATGTGTACCACATGCAATATTTATTCTTCTTCAGTGTCAGATTGTCTAGCCATCCAAGGGAATACAAAGAATGTCACTTATTAGGATAAAAGCACAAGGAAGGTAATCAAGGACATATGTAACATCAGCCAATCATGCCCTATTTCAACGTCCTATTCCATTCATAACAGTTCAACAATTATTTGCTTACTGATAACTTGCTTTCAGGCTGTTTGTGTTCCCCATAATGGTGGTTTGCATTTATTTTGCTCTTTTGAATTGGACACTTGCTGTGCCATGCATGTTTGTCAAAACTTTATATCTTCTGTCAGAAATAGCTTAGCATATCAAATCATTTCTATTTGTCGGAAACCACTAATAGAACAATCCAGTTACCCTCTATGTGAAAAGGGCATTAAAATAACTAGAAATCAGAAACATAAAAGCTACCATATAACGATATTAAATACACTGCTGCAAAACAGGAAACTAAAACCATGCCTCTCGTTCAACATTTTCAGCACTTACAGACTATTGTGATGGCAGCCCTAAAAATACTTGATAAAGTAGACAGACTTTTGATTGGGGTAAAATAATGAAAAATGATTCAGAAAGATATTGTAATACATATTATTTTTACCTTGTTTAGCTTGAATAAATACATTCGCTTCCAGTGTCTTATATGGTTTTCTACAGTACTTTTAAATAAATAAATAAATATACAAACAAACAGAGCAGAAATATGGAATGTCTGCAGAAACTTGATCAATTGATTCCAATGTGTTTGATGAGTGAGAGTTGTGGAAAATCAGCAATTCAAAAAGACAAATAGAGACAGGATGATAGAGGGAGCCAAAGACAAACATTCACCACCCAGAAAAGATATTTTAAATAAAAAATAATTTAAGAAACCCTAATGGAAGCTGAACAACAGTCCATTAACCTTTGAGTGTCCTGGGATGTTAATATTTTACTAAATAAAAATGCGTATGATCCTATGGACATACGCAGAGAGCCACAGATATTTAACACAAGCTAAAGGAATACAGTCATGTGGTTTAGTCACAAAATGTAGGTTTTTAAAAAAAACCCAACCCAACAGCTAGAAATATAGGTTTTAAAATGAAAACAGTTTGTTTGGGTTTAAATGTACCCTTTTTAACCCCAAAATTGCTACACTTTGTCAGTGGATGAGAACCAGTACGGGAAATTGACTACAAAACAAAAGAAGTGCAACTGATTAATCCCTTTTCATGGTCCAAGATGAGTGACAGGCAAAAAATAAACAATGAATAAACATGTGTATACTTGGAAAAAGACACATCTAAATACCTGTTTGGGTTGAAGAAAATATTGTTAAAGCACAAAAAAACTCAAACATTAGTGTGTTACTGCTGAAAAGTAAACTAGATGTTTAAACTGCCATTTTTAATAATCTAAGATGTTAATATAGGTAAGAAGATACACACAATTCTTAATCTGACACCAGATGTTTAGAAGTGTACAGTTTTAAGAGCACCTTCTCCAATTTAGATAGCAGGAAATATCTCCTCTTCTCATTTAAATAAAATTTGTACCAAATTTTACACCAGTGGCGCCAAAGTTATAAGTATTTGGGAATTGATGTTTACATGGAAATATTTTGAAATTATTTACATTGTGCATTATAAACAAAATCAGATGAGAGTATTATGTTCTTTTATAAACAAAGGTAAATTATCCTAGTTGGAAAAAAGAGTTAAAAGAAACCATTGATATCTTCTCTGTACAAGAAAAAACTTAACTGTAAATATCTGTAAAATAAAAAGTGGAATTTAATAGAATCGTATCAAATGCACAAGCTTTAAAAACTACTGGCAATGACAGATGTAGTTGTCAACAGGAAAACTAAGTATTTACTTCAGTGCAAAGATAAACCTGAAAATTTTGTGCCAAGGCTACAGCAGTTTACATTCCCATTTGGAAAAAGGAACTTCCCTGCCCGATAAAACATTCTGGACTGACTAATGTTTCCTTTTGGCTCTGATGGGTAGCAAACAGAACAATAATCCTGAAGCTTTTCTCCATAAGAGTGGAGATGCTGCAATAGGAAACTCTCCAGCTGAGTAGTCCCCAGACCACCATAAAATTTTCAAATATCAATTGTAATGAGTAAAAGTACTGTACATAAAAACTATTTAAATAACAGAATTCAATGGGATTAACAGAACAGTTGAATATTTGGTAGCAAGAAATGCATCAACATGTGCTCAAAATGGTCTTCTCTAATTAGCAGAAATTTACAGGTACAGAAATTCAGTTTTCTGCAAAACAGGAATGCCAATGTGGACTCAGTGGTTATAAAGGAAAAGTTACACATTAATCTGAACAATGTTTAGACCACTGACATCACAGCAACAGTGTTAGCAGTGCTAGTACAAGACTCAGTGGAAGCAATGCACATATGGCTCGTCTTGTCACAATGGTTAACAATACCAGAGCTTTTTCAGATAAGAGAAACTACCAAACCAGGATTGGTCTTTCTAATTAATTACAGTAGAACCTCAGAGTTCGGAACACCAAAGTTACAAACTGACCAATCAACCACACACCTCATTTAGAACAGGAAGCACGCAATCAGGCAGCAGCAGACACACATACAAAAGCAAGTACAGTACAGTGCTGTGTTAAACATAAACTACTAAAAAATAAAGTGAAAGTTATAAAAAAAGATTTGACAAGTTAAGGAAACTGTTTCTGTGCTTGTTTCATTAAAATTAAGATGGCTAAAAGCAGCATTTTTCTTCTGCATAGTAAAGTTTCAAAGCTGTATTAAGTCAGTGTTCAGTTGTAAACTTTTGAAAGAACAACCATAATGTTTTGTTCAGAGTTACAAACGTTTCAGAGTTACAATCAACCTCCATTCTGGAGGTGTTAGTAACTCTGAGGTTCTACGGTAGCAAAGAGTTGTACTGATTACTGATGTGTCTACCCTGGGTCATGAAAATCTCCCCGAGTGACTTGGTGTCTCAAAGTGCAGCAACTACATACTGATAACCTGAGTGTAGGTGCAGTCCTGAATGCTCTAAGGAGATTAAGAAAACTGGACTCCCACAGGGTGATCCCGATTAAAACACAGGACCTCTTTTTGCCTTTTGGATCCATTTTCTCCTTCATTTACACACACAGTAAATTTCATACACCAAAAATTGAACAGTTAAAGTTGCTGCACATATAACATACATGACAAAACCAAAAAACCCAAGGAAATGAACAATATGTAAGATCTACTCTTCCAAAGGCATGCAACTTGTCACCACCACAAATACTATACTACCAAAAGCAAGACAGCACTCTGCCCCCACAAAGATCCTAGCTAACATCACCCTCCCAAAACCATTAATTATGGATGTTTGGTATCGTAAAGAGGAAATGAAGCTCTAGAGCAGCATGAATAAATGTAAAAAATATTCAATGGATGAATGAATTCACTTAATCTGTAATCATGTTCACTTTCCATGACATTTCAATGATGCGGTTTACTGACAAGTTTGTGGAAAGCAAATTTTAACAAAGCATTTTTGCTATAAATGGCTAACTAATAGCAGCCTGGCTGTAGACCAGTGGGCAACAGTAGAAGGTAGTGGCCATGTTTTCTAAGGACAGCCTGCACTTCCACCTACAGGCTGCCAAGAAGTGGTGCCCATCTTATTTGAGGTGGTAGCTATTTTGAAAAAGGGAAATTCCTCTGAAGAATATTCTTTTCGCCAGCCTCTGCTGACAAAAGTTTTGTTATGAAGTAACCAGGTAAATAACGTTTTAGAAAAACAAGTTTAAAATTTGAAAAGTGACCTATACCTAAGAGTGAGTATTAAGTTCAGTGGGGCACTATGGAGTTTTTGTTTTCAAACAGTCCACACTTTTTTTAAAGTTTTTTTTAAAATGCTTATCAGAATGACACACAAGGGGACTAATTTATTAATGAGTACATTTTAATTAATCTTAATTCAGATTTAACAGGTTAATTTGAATATCATCAGAACATTCAAACTTTATTCACAGATTATGTGGCATAAATTTGGGAAGTTTCACTTCATTCTTTATGAAAAAGACTGAATACTTGAGTTAAGACAATTCAACACAACCTAAATTAGGGAGTTGTGACCAGCACCTCAATAATTACAGATGCACAGGTACTGTTGTCTATAGTTCAGGCTGCCCAACACGTTCCATTTTAGAACCCTGTTTTCAGTTGTTTTTAACCTGTGCTGACAACAAATTGGGGTGTAATTTTCAATACTGGTTGTCTTCCCCAAGTGAATTTTTTCAGCAACTGGGGCTCCTCTCTCCTGTGGCACCAGGCACCTGGATTGAGAGAAGGGTGGCTGTCTCTCCTGTGTGCTCAGTCTTCCTTTTACGACATTTAAGCAGTATGGAGGAGGGGGGAAGCAACCTGACTCAAATTCAGAGGGTGAAAATCGGGGCAGGGAGAAAGAGGGGAAGAGTTGCAGGGCTGGGGTATGAGGGATAAGGAGCCTGTGGGGGGAAGCATGTCATGGCCAGGAACAAAGGGGGTAGAAGACAGGTAAGGGGGGGGGGGGTGCGAGACGAGCAAGAGCTGGCAGGAAGTGAGGTGGATAAGAGCAGAAGGGGACAGGGAGAGGCTGGGGGGACAGAATGGTCTGTAATACCTAGATCACACTCCCCTAAAGAACCTGGAATTGACCCCATTATTTCTGAATGTCTACATTCCTTTGCTGTCTTGCAAAAAGCTGTGAAACCCACTGGCAAAGTATTAGTATCACCTTGGTCTAATGATGTTTCCACATAGAAAACAACATACCTTACCATTCCCAAAGCCTTTATACAACATAGATCATGCACTACAACCTTAACTCTGACCCCTTAACCCTTTCTTTACCTAACTAGCCTAAGCCTATTGGTTGTGGAAGTTTGATGCAGTAGTGCATGCGGGGGTGGTGATGGTAATGGATGGATGGCATTCCACATTGGCGGAGGGGGGACATAGTTAAGGTTGTGGTATGTTGTCCGTAGTGTATGATAATAGGATGTGTGTGAATGAAAGAGTAGAGGATATTATTTACGTGTCTTAACTTTAACTAACCTTGCTTTCGTGAGTCATTTAAAATTATGTTTGCAGCAATCCTAATTACTTCACAACTATGTTTTTTGTATATTAATTTCCCAGGTATTTTTTAATGATTTAATGTTGGCACTTCGAGATGGGCGGACAGCCCAGTGGGGTGAATGGAAGTGCAGCTGCTAACACAGATACTATGAGCTGCAGCACTTACGTGGCTTATGTGCCAGCAGCTGCAAATAAAAGACTTTTTTGCACATGAACAGCACATAGAGTTTATGAGAATGGACAACACAGAATATCTCACCAAGAGTAAACTTTTGCCTGTGACGAACTGCCAAAAACAACACGAAATACAATTAAAACCATACCGTTGCACCAGATATACTAAGGATATACCTTTCTATCAAATTTTGTGTAGATAAACAATATTTAAGAGAATTATTGTATTGCCAAGCAAAAATATGAACCAGAGCCAGAAATTTCAAACTTTTCCAACTAAAGAGAAACCATACAAAAATTATATAGAAAATTCAAGGGATCTAAAAAAATAACCTGGTGTGACATTTCAACCCAACAAGCCACCTATTTTTTTCAGATGGGGGACAGGGTGAGGAAGGAATTTATGCCCCATTTTAAGCCTGTTCTAAAAACATAACTAATTATGGAATTGCTACCAGATACATGCAGAATAAATTTTAATATTACTTAATTTTGTGCAATAATTTCATTCTTGCAGTGTCGACTGCAGCAAGCACTGTTTAGCATTTTGAGACATCCCCTGAGCTACTCAGCCTTCAAAAGTGGGAATCGTATTTTTAAAGAAGGGAAAATTACTGATCCATAATTTTGCTCCTTTGAAGAGACTGTCACAGAGGATCCTTAGGGCTTGTTCACAAGGAGACTTAGTACATGACAAGTCGGGGTATAAATCTACAGCGCATTACACTGCTATGCACTAATTGGCCATGTGGATCCTGCTACCATGCACTAAAAGGTCCACAGTGGACTTTAACCTATTGCTGCTTTAGAAGAATGGGTGAAGTCTGAAAACCCCTGAAATGGTGTGTGAGAGAGAGAGAGAGAGAGAGAGAGAGAAGCTGCGAAGTCATGAAATTTAGTGGAACTCACCACTAAGCCTGTAATTTTCAAATTGAGCACACAATCCAGAATGCACTTTATACAAAACTTAAGAGGCAGTATAGATCAGTGATTGCACTAAGGCCAGAAGTGTTTACCCTTCTGCAGGTAAGTTTTCCTTGCTGTGGGTTTCCTGCTATGAAGCAGTACTGTTTATACCTCTAGAGAACAGTCTTGTTCTATACCAGAGAGCCATCTAGTAGCCACAACTTGAGGTGAAGTACTGAGAGGTTTGCGTGGGTGATCGATCCTGACTTCCAGGTGAAGACATTCACTATCAGGGGAAGGTGGAGAGGTGAGAGACACATGAATCTGTTCTGGGAACCACACCTGTCTTGGCCATGATGGTGCTATGAGGATGGCTACTAATCTTTCTTGTTTCAATCTGGTCAGGACCTTAGGCAGTGAGTAAGTCAAGGAATAAATGTTATATCAATACAAGAGGCCAATGACTAAGGTATCTCCTGTCAAGCTGCGGTCATGGCTCCAGCAGAATCATCTGCACTTCACATTGAATGGTGTTGCGAAGAGATCTATCTATGGATGACACCAGGTAAGACATCTCCTGCATCTCGTTGTTCAGCTCCAACTTGTGGTCAATGCTGAAATGCCTGCTGAGGGAGTCGGCCACTATGTTCTGTATTCCTGGTGGATACACTGCTGAGATCTGTATGCCATGTAAGATGCACTGGTTCTACAGTTTTACAGATTTGGTGCATAAGAACAAGCTCCTCCTTGAGGACTGATATAATAAGAGTGCTGGCAAGCATATAACAAACCGCTCTGAGTTCTAATATATTGATATGGAAGATCACCTCCTACGAGGTCCACTTCCCTTGAGCTGTGAGGTTTTGGAAGCATGTACCTCAGCCTATCAGGGAGGACTCTATAGTGATGATCCTTGTGGGAGGAGGCTGAAAGAACAGAACTCCCATGCACACCTTTTGTCAATCTTCCACCAACTTAGAGAATCGAGGACAGTCCAAGATACAGATACCCACTTGGATAAACTGTGCTTGATGGGGATGTAGACAATTCTCAGCCAGACTTGAAAATGCCAATACTGCAGTCTTGCTAAGGGTGCCACAAACGTATACAGTTGTCAGATGGCCCCGAAGTTGCAGGCAAGCTTTTGCTGTGGTTTGTGGACTCTGATGTATTTTTGAGTCAAGGCAGGACATAGTGACAAATCTGTCCTGGAGCAAGTATGCTCTGGTGGTGGTGGAGTCCGAGTGGACCTGATGGAAGTCTATTTGTTAAGTGGGTGAGAGAAGACTTTTCTGAGATAGAGACGGAGGCCCAATGAGTGGAACAAGGATAGAGCCAGGCTGGCTGTTGTCTGTGCCTCGAGAAATGAGTGACCTTTGAGGAGCCAATCATCCAGCAAGGAATAAACCATTATTCCCACCTGGCAAAGACGGGCTGCAGCAGCTGAGAGAACTTTGGTGAAGACTCTTGGGGCTCTGGAGAGGCTGAAAGGTAGGATGCGATACTGGTAGTGGTCTCTGCCCATCACAAAATGTAGGAAATGCCTGTGTGAAGCATGCATGGAGCTTTGGAAATAAGTGTCACAGATGTCAAGGAAGTCAAACCAATCTCTCAGGTGCAGAGAGGGAATTATAGCTGCTAGGTGAATAGACAAATATGTTCAAAGTCCTGAAGCCCAGAATTGGTCTCCGTCTCCTCTTTTTTCTGGGAAGTACCAGAAATAGAATCCTTTTATGACAAACTCTGGTAGAACAGGTTTGATACCCCCAGTCTTAGGAGGGAGTGTACCTCCTGCCTCAAAAGACTCTCATGAGAAGGGTCCCTGAAGAGGGATGGGGAGGACGAGTAAAGGAGTGGAAAGATGGTGAAGTGGATGGAGTAACCTATAGAAATCACCTCCAGATCCACCTGTCTAAGGTGATGAGCTCCCAGGAAGGTAGGTAATGGGAGAGACTAACCCCATGAGCGTGACGAAGGACAGGGGAAGATAATGTGTAGGATCTGGAATTGGAAAGTCTGTGACCCTCAACTAATGGGTCAAAATCGTCATTTTGAGTATGTCACCGAGTAGGTGGCCACTGTAGAGGACGGTCCATTCCTAGTAAACCTGGGCTTCTTCCTAGGGGGCTAAGTCTTTCCCATGGGATGATAGTAGACTGGGTGAGACCGTTGAGCCATCTGCAATATCCTGTACTTTCTCTTTGCCAGATATGTATAGATACCCAGAGATTGTAGTGTTGCCTGAGAGTTTTTAGGAGAATGAAGGGACCCATCCGTGCCATCACTAAACATTGAGCCCAGTACTGTAGCAGAGCCAGAACACACTGGGAATGCCATTCTGACACTTACAGAGAAACAAAAGTGCATCCTCTCCTTGCATGCACCATAGGTGTGAAGTCACTCCAACAGGGGCAGGGTACCGGTACTTCAAAAAAAATTAGGACTGTACTGCTGCTGGGGCCCCTGCACTGGAAGGTCCTCAGCAGTGTTGTGTGCTCAGTGCATGACAACTGCCGTAGCCATAGAATGTGCAGCTGTGTTGGTGGCATCCACTGAAGCCCGGATAAATGCCTTGGTGATTGTCTGGCCTTCTGTTAGGAGAGCTGGAAACAGATCCTTTTGATCCTGTGGCAGGTTTTCAATAAAAGAGGAAAACTTGGAATAGTTTGTAAAATTGTATTTTGCCATGAGGGCTTGGTAATTAGGTACTCTGAATTGCAACAAGGCCAAGGAGTAGCTCTTGTGGCCTAGAAGGTCCAGTCTTTCTCGTTTTCTGTTGGATGGTGCGGAGAAGAAAAAACGGTTACTAACCTTCCATAAATGTTGTTCTTCAAGATGTGTTGCTCATGTCGGTGTGCGCACTCCCCCGTGCACAGCTGCTGGAGATTTTTCCCTTAGTTGTATCTGTAGGTCAGTACTGTAACTGGGTTCCCATGCTGGGTGGGAAAGTGTTGCAGTCTGCCTCTCTGATGCCACCAAATAAGATCGGTGCAACGAGGGTTCCGGTACCGTTGACAACACCCAGGGTTCCAATATTGCCCCTGTATAGGCCAGGCCAGTGGCCAAGCTGAGGCTGCGGAGCCAGCTCCGAATTCCAGTGCAGAGGCCGGTACCCAGTGCTTCTTCTGCGGCACTACTGACTCCACCTCTGAGTCCAGTGAAGACTCTTCACCCTGAGACCAAGGCAGGACCAAGCTGTGCCGGCAGCTGGAGACCAATGCCAGACCGGTGACTGTTGTGGTGGGACAATCCAGTGTTTCTCCCTGGAGGATGCTGCTACCGAACTGTCCAATCTGAGCCCCCTATCCCCTGCTGGGATAGGATCATGGACAGTGTGTGGCCCTGGGAGGGACAATAAGTCCTTCGCTGCCTTGGAGGCCTCCTGTGTCGAAGGGGCCCACAGGGACGAGGGACCGTGACCACTCCCAGGAATTGGAGGTGGGCCCCAAATACAGTTTGGTGCCCTTGGCGGAGCCGATGGAGCCGACTGCGGCTCTGGGGAGGACAAGTGGCCCAGCATGGGTCTCAACACATCACCTGCTCCCCTTGAGTCTCTTTTCATTGCTGGCGAGACCTCTCTCTGCACACTGTTCCTTGTACTGCCTCCTCGGTGCCAGAGACAGCGAGTGGTGCTGGATGGCACACTTTGCACCGAGGCTGAAGTGACAAATCTGAGGACAGTCCCAGATTGAGGTGTCATTAGAGGTGGTTTTGGAACAGATAAGAAGACAGAAAATATCATATTGCCTCTATATAAATCCATGAAACTCCCACCAATGTTCCCTCTAATTTTTTCTATCCATGTGCGAAATAAATTTTGTTATGTGCACCAAAGTATGTGCAGATGTGCGCCACCATTAGAAACAAAAAACCTAGATAGAATATATATTTTTAAAAAGTTACCATAGGAACAGTTACTCCAGCCAGGACAGGTTAGACATTTTAGAACTCACTACTCAAAGAATTAATTTTAAGTATAAGAGGAAAATAAAAATTGTGAAATGCATAGACCAGTCAAAAAACTAAAACACACTTTGAAAGAATAAAATTACAGAGAATATATGTGTATTGCAGGAAGTACTAAGAAGTAACAGCAAGAATAGTACAAGTATGTGTTGGGAGGTGAGTGAGACACAGAGACTGTGTGTGTGTGTGTGCGCGCGTGAGAGAGGAAGTGCGCACATGAGTGAGTGAGACACAGAGACTGTGTGTGCGTGTGTTCGGCATAGGGGAAGTCTCAGAGACCCTGCACCGTCTCTTTAAGGCACTCACTCACTGGGAAGGGAAGGCTGGTTCAGACCTCAGAAGCTCTCTCCTGCTCCGAGTCCTAAGCCAGGCTGTCCCCCTCCCCTGTTCTGTGCAGATGGGGTTCAAGAGTGGGGGAAGGGGGACACTGACATCAGCATCCCCCTTCCCTCCCGCCCCCCACTCTGCACAGCCAGCAAGAGGGTCCCAGGAGCAGCTCTACCAATTTTGCTGTCCCAAGCAGTCGCCGCCAAATTGCTGCTGCCGCAATAGCAGCAGAGCTGCCGCCGAAAGCCGCCGCAGAGGGAAGAGCGGCGGAGCTGCCGCTGAATTGCCGCCCTGGGACACAGGCTGCCGCCCCATTCTAAATTCCGCCCCAAGTACCTGCTTGGAAAGCTGGTGCCTGGAGCTGGCCCTGCCCAGGAGCAGCGACAGGTGCAACGTGGCTACAAAGCAGCGGGCTGGAGGGAAGCCCCCCCATGCTGTTGGATATGTGTGGCTCTGCTAATCAAGTGCACGGCACTTGAATCACTCCTGGGTGGCCATCCAATCGTGCAGCTTAGAGGGAACACAGACGCTCACATCTTGAATACTGCATGAAGATATGGTCACCCCAACTCAAAAAAGATATATTGGAATTGGAAAAAGTTCAGAAAAGGGCAACAAAAATGATTGGGGGGTATGGAACAGCTTCCACATGAGGAAAGATTAATAAGACTGGCACTTTTCAGCTTGGAAAAGAGATGATGAAGAGGGGATATGATTGCGGTCTATAAAATCATGACTGGTGTGGAGAAAGCAAATAAGGAAGTGTTATTTACTCCTTCTCATAACACAAGAACTAGGGGTCACCACATGAAATTAATAGGTAGCAGGTTTAAAACACAAGAAAGTATTTTTTCACACAATGCACTGCCAACCTCTGGAACTCCTTGCCAGAGGGTGTTGTGAAAGCCAATACTATAACGGGGTTCAAAAGGGAGCTAGATAGATTCATGGAAGATAGGTCCATCCATGGCTATTAGCCAGAATGGGCAGGAATGTTGTCCCTAGCCTCTGTTTGCCAGAAGCTGGGATTGGGTGACAGGGCATGGATCACTTGATGATAACCTGTCTGTTCATTCCCTTTGGGGCACCTGCCATTGGCCACTGTCAGAGGACAAGCCACTGGGCTTGATGGACCTTTGCACTAGGTTTGCCAGAAGCTGGGAATTGGCAACGGGGGATGGATCGGTTGCTTATCTGTTCTGTTCATTCCCTCTGAAGCACCTGGCATTGGGCACTGGCAGAAGACAGGTGTGATAAATAAAGGGCGGCTGGGGGGGAAGGGGGGTGGGACTCCCTTTTATGGACACCCAGCTAGCCAGTTTGCTATAAAGTCCCTCTTGGTGGCTGTTCTCTGCTTGCTTTACCTGTAAAGGGATAAAGTCCCCCAGGTAAAGGAAAAGCAGTGGGCACCTGACCAAAAGAGCCAATGGGAGGGCTAGAACTTTTTTAAGTTGGGAAAAAACTTCCCTTTGTCTGTGTGTTGTGGTTCTCCAGGAGAGAGCGGAAAAAGAGCAGCAATGTTGTAAGCAGCTTTAAGCCAGGTATGATCATAGACCAAGTCATACCTAGAACCTACTTATCTGAAGCCTCAGATATGTAAGTAAATTAGGGAATGTCTAGCAAGACGGGATTAGGGTTATTTCTTTTATTTCTTATTGGCTTGTGGACTCCTCTGTGTTAACCCCAGATGCTTTTGTTTTGTCTGTAACCTTTAAGCTGAAACTCAAGAGAGCTATCTTGATGCTTAATTTTTGTAATTGTTTCTTTTAAGATTTAGCATCCACATGTATTTTGGATCCACATCTAAGATCCACATGTATTTTCTTTCTTTTTGTTTTTAAATAAATTTACCTTTTTTAAGAACAGGATTGGATTTTTTGTCCCTAAGAGGTTTGTGCATATGTTGTTTAATTAGCTGGTGGCAACAGATGATTTCCATTTTTTTTTCCCTCAGCTCTTCCTGGGAAGGGGGTGAAAGGGCTTAAGGGTATCCCACAGGAAGGAATTCCCAAGTGTTTCTTCCTGGGTTCTCAAAAGGGGAGGGGGGCTCACTTGGGTGGTGGCAGCATCTACTCATCCAAGGTCAGAAAAAAGCTGTGACCTTGGGAGTTTAATACCAGCCTGGAGTGGCCAGTATTAATTTTTAAAATCCTTCCAGGACCCACCTTCTGCATTCCAAGTGCCAGAATGGGGAATCAGCCTTGACAACAGGATACTGGGTTAGACCGACCTTTGGTCTGACCCAGTATGGCCATTCTTATAGTTAAGTACTTGGCACCAACTTGGAGCGAGATGGCTCTGAAGATTATCTAAGAGCCACCATTAGTAGAGCCTTCAGGAGAATGCCCCTATCTCTCTGAGTTTTTGGCCTGATGCCTCTACAGATCTTGCACTTGTCTTTGACATGAGCGTCCCTGAGGCGCTTCAGACAAGCTGGTCTGGGTTTGCTGCAGGTGGAGCAAGGCTTGAAACCCAGAGACCCCCGGGGCATGCCCAGTCTTAGGGACGAAGTCCCACACAGACTGGGACAATTATCTACACTGTAACACTAACTACTTTAATTAGCTAATGAGAGAAAACCATATACAATTGAGAAAGTCTGACCCACTAGGGCAAAAAAGCCCTGAAAGAGCAAGAGACCGTTTCAGCAACCATCACAGGAGATAAGAAGGAACTGAGAGGACATAGGACTGGCAGCAATCCTAATACTGGCACAAGAGCATGGGGCTCCAGGGGCACTAGGGCCGGCCCTTCAGATACCACTAAGGGAAAATCTCCAGCAACTGTGCTTGTGGGCATGCATATACCTAGCATGAGCAAGCACTCGAAGAAGAACTGCTGTTGTCTGTTCATTAATGGCCTCTACAACCAGCGAGATGGGTGACGGTGGGAGGAAAAATTACTCTAGGTAGAATGTAGTATTTGTTGTCATCCTGCTTAGACATTGCTGGTACAGCAGCTGGAGTTCGCCATACAGTACATGCTGGGGCCAGCAAAATATCATGGATAGGCAAAGTGACTTTGCCCTTAGATGTAAGAATAAAGTCCAACAGGAAACTTTGGGTTCCTGTATCTCCTCCAATTCATAGATTCCAAGCCCACAGGGGACTTTTCTGACCATGTAGTCTGACTTCCTGTATAACACTCCCTTAAAATAATTCCTAAAGCATATCTTTAGAAAAACATCCATTCTTGAATTAAAAATGGTCACTGATGGAGAATCCACCCCAATCCTTGGTAAACTGTTCCAATGGTTAATTACTCTGTTAAAAATGTACGCCTTCTTTCCAGTCTTAATTTGTCTAACTTCAACTTCCAGCCATTGGACTGTGTTATACCTTTTTCTAGACTGCACGGCCCATCATCAAATATTTGTTCCCCATAGGGGTACTTACACACTAACCTTCTCTTTAAGCTATATAGATTGATATCCTTGAGTCTATCACTATAAGGCATGTTTAACCACTTAATCTTTTTCATGGCTCTTTTCTGAACCCTCTCTAATTTATCAACAGTCTTCTTGAACTGTCGGCACCAGAACAGGACACACAGTTTTCCAGCAGCAGTCACAACAGAGCCAATTACACAGGTAAAATAACCTTTTTACTCCTAAATTGCTCTGTTTTGGTATCGCAGGATCACATTAGTTCTTTTGGCCACAGCTTCACATTGGAAGCTCACGTTCAGATTATCCACCATGATCCCCAAATCTTTTTCAGAGTCATTGTTTCCCAGGATAGAATCCTCCATTCCATAAGTAAATATGGCACATATTCTTTGTTGCTAGATGCATACATTTACATTTAACCTATTAAAACACAGTTTGCTTGCAGCCCATTTATCAAGCAATCCAGATCACTCTGAATCACCCATAGGGACACACATCTCGAAGAACCATCATTACTGCACCAGGTGAGTAACTTCCTCTTCTTCTTCGAGTAGTGTCCCTATGGATTCGCCACTTTAGGGGACTCCGGAGCAGTACCCATCACTGGAGGCTGGGACTTTGGAGCGGAATCTTTTACTACAGTGAGTACTGTGGAGTCGAAGATGGTGTCAGCGGCCAAATCTTCAGTGATCGCATAATGTTCTGCGAATGTATGGACAGAGGCCCCAATCATTGCTCAACGGATTGGGGAGATAGGGGTATCTCTATGGAATGTGATTGAGATAGGAACTGATCTCATGGGGTGCGTATGGATGGAAGCAAGTTGCATCCTTGCTAAGTGACTGATGCAACTAGAGACCCATTTGGATAGTCTTTGAGGAGATATCACAGAGCTTTTGGATCTTTCTGTGGACGAAAGGAAGAGTTTAGGGGATTTCCTGAAGTCCTTAGTCTTGTCCAAGTAGAATGCTAATGTCCTTCTAATATCTAGCATATGCACAATTGTCTCCCAGTTGTCACAATGTGGTTTTGGGAAAAAAAAGGGAGATGGATCTGTTGGTGCATATGGAAAATGCAGAAAAAGTAGGGAGAAACTTGGGATATGGCCTTAGAGTTGTTTTTTATTTATTTATTTTTAAAGACAAAGGCTGTGAATGATGGGTGTGCCATCAGGGACGCTATTTCTCCTATGTGCCTAGCTGAGGTGATGGCAATTAGAAATGCTGTCGTCATGGACAGGTGTAAGAGAGAACAAGTTGCCCTGGACTAGAGGGAGGTCTAGTCCAAGCCCTGAGAACTAGATTAAATTCCCAGGCTGAAGCGGGTGGTGTCACATGGGGGAAAAGAGTCCCAATGCCCTTAAAGAGTCTACGCATTAGTGGTTGAGCAAACTCCAAGTGGGAAGCCATTTTCGCCATGAGATGTACCTTAAGGGAGCTGAGTGAGAGTTTAAAATGTAGTGCAAAATCAGAGGGAGGAAAGATGATGTTGGGTCTGTCCGTTTGGAATGTTACAAACTTGGAGTAGTTTTCATTTTGTAGATAGGTATGTGGAGCGGTCAACTTGTGGTTGTGTTGCAACATGTGTTTCAGCTTGTCAGAGCATTCTGCTTCTAAGCCTTGGAACAAAGAAAGATCCAAGCCTGGAGGCAGAGGACCCATGGGTTGGGGTGAAGGGTCAGCCCATTGTTTTGAGAGAGCAGGTGAGGAATGGGCTGATGTCTGAGGAACAGGAGGGCATATTGCCATCTGCATCAGGTAAGGGAGCCAGACTTGTCATAGTCAAGAGGGGCAATCACAATAACTCTCACTTTGTTTCGTTGAATTTTCAACAGAATCTTGGATAGGGTAGGAAACTGGGAAAAGACATACAAGTGGACCCTGTCCGCTGGGAAGATGAGGGCAACTGCCAGTGAATGCTTCCCCAAAGGGTGGCTATATCTTGAAACACCTGTGAATTCAGTATGCACTCATTGTTGTGAGAAAATTCCAACTGAGACTGTTGGTTATCCCGTTCTGTATCCCTTGTAGACAGACAGCTGAGATGAGCACATTGTGATGGGTGCATCAATTCCAAAGTTTGAATGCTGTCTTGCAGAGGAAGGGAGATCTGGCAGCTTCTTGGCAGTTTATGAAAAACATACAGGTCACATTAAGTCCATCATAACCTTTGTGTGTTGTTTTTGATGAAAGGCAGAGTTTGTCCACAGGCAGTCCTGACAGCCCCTAACCCCAAAAGAGTGATATGGAAGGTCATTTCTGCGGAAGACCATTTGTCCTGAACCTTGTTATTGTGTAGGTGAGCTCCCCAGCATATTAGGGAGACGTGTCCCAGGGTGGTGAATGTGGGTAGTGAGAGGAGCGCTCTCGCTTGTACTGCATCAGGTTGGTGCTGTTAAAGTCCAGTCACTGTACCGGGGTTAGTATGCCACTACAATGAAGTGAACCTTGGAGACTACCCTGTGTGGAGCAGTCTGTACCTATAATGATCCTGCGCCAAAGGTAAGCAGTAGGAAATCTCCTGTACGCTGGTTGTATTGAGATATGGAAGTAGGCACCCTGTAAGTTCAGGGCTAGAAATCACTCTCTTTGCTTTAGAGCTGGTCCTAACTGCTGTGAAGTAAGGTAAGATGACTTTTGAGTGGCGTGACAGGTGTATAGATGGCAGCTGAAGCTGTAAGGTATCATTGTTCAGGCCCCCGACCAGCTCATCAAAGTGCTTATAAGAATCACAGAATATCAGGGTTGGAAGGGACCTCAGGAGGTCATTTAGTCCAACCCCCTGCTCAAAGCAGGTCCAATCCCCAATTAAATCATCCCAGCCAGAGCTTTGTCAAGCCTGACCTTAAAAACTTCTAAGGAAGGAGATTCTACCACCTCCCTAGGTAACGCATTCCAGTGTTTCACCACCCTCCTAGTGAAAAAGTTTTTCCTAATATCCAACCTAAACCTCCCCCACTGCGACTTGAGACCATTACTCCTTGTCCTGTCATCTTCTACCACTGAGAATAGTCTAGAACCATCCCCTTTGGAACCACCTCTCAGGTAGTTGAAAGCAGCTATCAAATCCCCCCTCATTCTTCTCTTCCGCAGACTAAACAATCCCAGTTACCTCAGCATCTCCTCATAAGTCATGTGTTTCAGACCCCTAATCATTTTTGTTGCCCTTCGCTGGTCTCTCTCCAATTTATCCACATCCTTCTTGTGGTGTGGGGCCCAAAACTGGACACAGTACTCCAGATGAGGCCTCACCAATGTCGAATAGAGGGGAACGATCACGTCCCTCGATCTGCTGGCTATGCCCCTACTTATACATCCCAAAATGCCATTGGCCTTCTTGGCAACAAGGGCACACTGGTGACTCATATCCAACTTCTCGTCCACTGTCACCCCAAGGTCCTTTTCTGCAGAACTGCTGCCTAGCCATTTGGTCCCTAGTCTGTAGCGGTGTATTGGATTCTTCCGTCCTAAGTGCAGGACCCTGCACTTATCCTTGTTGAACCTCATCAGATTTCTTTTGGCCCAATCCTCCAATTTGTCTAGGGCCCTCTGTATCCTATCCCTACCTGCCGCCGTATCTACCACTCCTCCTAGTTTAGTATCATCTGCAAATTTGCTGAGAGTGCAATTCACACCATCCTCCAGATCATTTATGAAGATATTGAACAAAACCGGCCCCAGGACTGACCCTTGGGGCACTCCACTTGATACCGGCTGCCAACTAGACATGGAGCCATTGATCACTACCCGTTGAGCCCGACAATCTAGCCACCTTTCTACCCACCTTATAGTGCATTCATCCAGCCCATACTTCTTTAACTTGCTGACAAGAATACTGTGGGAGACCGTGTCAAAAGCTTTGCTAAAGTCAAGAAACAATACATCCACTACTTTCCCTTCATCCACAGAACCAGTAATCTCATCTTAGAAGGCAATTAGATTAGTCAGGCATGACCTTCCCTTGATGAATCCATGCTGACTGTTCCTGATCACTTTCCTCTCGCGCAAGTGCTTCAGGATAGATTCCTTGAGGACCTGCTCCATGATTTTTCTGGGGACTGAGGTGAGGCTGACTGGCCTGTAGTTCCCAGGATCCTCCTCCTTCCCTTTTTTAAAGATTGGCACTACATTAGCCTTTTTCCAGTCATCCGGGACTTCCCCCGTTCGCCACGAGTTTTCAAAGATAATGGCCAATGGCTCTGCAATCACAGCTGCCAATTCCTTTAGCACTCTCGGATGCAACACATCCGGCCCCATGGACTTGTGCACGTCCAGCTTTTCTAAATAGTCCCTAATCACCTCTTTCTCCACAGAGGGCTGGCCACCTACTCCCCATGCTGTGTTGCCCAGCGCAGTAGTCTGGGAGCTGACCTTGTTTGTGAAGACAGAGGCAAAAAAAGCATTGAGTACATTAGCTTTTTCCACATCCTCTGTCACTAGGTTGCCTCCCTCATTCAGTAAGGGGCCCACACTTTCCTTGGCTTTCTTCTTGTTGCCAACATACCTGAAGAAACCCTTCTTGTTACTCTTAACATCTCTTGCTAGCTGCAGCTCCAGGTGTGATTTGGCCTTCCCGATTTCATTCCTACATGCGCGAGCAATATTTGTATACTCTTCCCTGGTCATCTGTCCAATCTTCCACTTCTTGTAAGCTTCTTTTTTATGTTTAAGATCTGCAAGGATTTCACCATTAAGCCAAGCTGGTCTCCTGCCATATTTACTATTCTTTCGACACATTGGGATGGTTTGTCCCTGTAACCTCAATAGGGATTCCTTGAAATACAGCCAGCTCTCCTGGACTCCTTTCCCCCTCATGTTATTCCCCCAGGGGATCCTACCCATCAGTTCCCTGAGGGAGTCGAAGTCTGCTTTCCTGAAGTCCAGGGTCCGTATTCTGCTACTTACCTTTCTTTCCTGTGTCAGGATCCTGAACTCGACCAACTCATGGTCACTGCCTCCCAGATTCCCATCCACTTTTGCTTCCCCTACTAATTCTTCCCGGTTTGTGAGCAGCAGGTCAAGAAAAGCTCCCCCCCTAGTTGGCTCCTCCAGCACTTGCACCAGGAAATTGTCCCCTACATTTTCCAAAAACTTCCTGGATTGTCTATGCACCGCTGTAGTGCTCTTCCAGCAGATATCAGGATGATTAAAGTCGCCCATGAGAACCAAGGCGTGCGATCTAGTAGCTTCTGCGAGTTGCCGGAAGAAAGCCTCATCCACCTGGTCCAGTGGTCTATAGCAGACTCCCACCACCACATCACTCTTGTTGCTCACACTTCTAAACTTAATCCAGAGACACAGGTTTTTCTGCAGTTTCATACCGGAGCTCTGAGCAGTCATACTGCTCCCTTACATACAGTGCTACTCCCCCACCTTTTCTGCCCTGCCTGTCCTTCCTGAACAGTTTATAACCATCCATGACAGTACTCCAGTCATGTGAGTTATCCCACCAACTCTCCGTTATTCCAATCACGTCATAATTCCTTGACATCACTAGGACCTCCAGTTCGCCCTGCTTGTTTCCAAGGCTTTGTGCATTTGAATATAGGCACTTGAGATAACCTGCTGATCGCCCCTCATTCTCAGTATGAGGAAGGAGCCCTCCCCTCACAGACGTTCCTGCCTGTGCTTCCTCCAGGTATCCCGCTTGCCCACTTACCTCAGGGCTTTGGTCTCCTTCCCCCGGTGAACCTAGTTTAAAGCCCTCCTCACTAGGTTAGCCAGCCTGCTCGCAAAGATGCTCTTCCCTCTCTTGGTTAGGTGGAGCCCGTCTCTGCCCAGCACTCCTCCTTCATGGAACACCATCCCATGGTCAAAGAATCCAAAGCCTTCTCTCCGACACCACCTGCATAGCCATTCGTTGACTTCCACGATTCGACGGTCCCTACGCTGGCCTTTTCCTTCCACGGGGAGGATGGACGAGAACACCACTTGTGCCTCAAACTCCTTTATCCTTCTTCCCAGAGCCACGTAGTCTGCAGTGATCCGCTCAAGGTCATTCTTGGCAGTATCATTGGTGCCCATGTGGAGAAGCAGGAAGGGGTAGCGATCCGAGGGCTTGATGAGTCTCGGCAGTCTCTCCGTCACATCGCAAATCTTAGCCCCTGGCAAGCAGCAGACTTCTCTGTTTTCCCGGTCAGGGCGGCAGATAGATGACTCAGTCCCCCTGAGGAGAGAGTCCTGGACCACCACCACCCGCCTCCTTCTCTTGGGAGTGGTGGTTGTGGAAAGAGGCAGTTTGAGAGGTCATGGACTGGGGTGCAGACTGTTCTCACTTTTGAGCCCTGGGCCTCTTACACGGTGGCTCATAACAGTACAGAGATAGTGAGTATTGAGAAGATTGTGATCTGTGGTGTGGTTGAGCGGTATATCTTCTCTTCTGTTCCACAGTGTAGATTCCTAAGGAGTGTAGTGTGGTCCGAGAATCCTTCAGGATGTGGAGAGAAAATCTGTCTTCTCCGCAAAGAGTTTGGCCCTTCAAATTGGAAGTCTGTAGCTCTTTGGGCAATCTAGAGAGGTGTAGCGAACAAAAAAAAAACCCCATAACCCACCTCAGTACCACTGTCATGGAGATTGGGCAGGCAGCTGTAACAGCTACATCCAGTGGTGTCTCTAGGTCCGGTCTGGCTATTAACTGACCTTCTCTAAGAATCGTCTGAATCTGTTCTTTGTGTGTTTCCACTAATGTTTCAGAAACATCCTGGGTTTCCCAAGATTAACAAAATTGTTTTGGCCATGACAGTTTGGTAATTTATGACTCCAAAGAGTAATGTTTATTGTAATGTTATTGATGAATAGGCCATCTTGTGAAGCCTGATCATATGGAGTTGACTTGGCATTATGTTGTTTGCTTCATGCATTAACCACATCCACTATGATGGAGTTGGGTTGCAGATGTTGAAAACTAAGTCTGCCTCTTTGGGTAGAGATGTAGGGTTGTTTTTGTTTACACTCTGTTGCTGGTTGATGCGATGGAGGCTGGCTCTGCCAGATGATTTTGGTAGGATCTAGAATCAGCTCATTAACTGGGGGGACAGTACTAGATGAGAACATAGTGTGCAGAATTTCCATCAACTTGTGATGTGTATTTGCCACCTCCTGTAAGAGAATCTGCAGCTCGGCTGCCACCCTCTTGGTAAGATCCAGAAAGTTCTTAAATCTTCACCTTCTGATGAGGGGTGGGCAGCACAGTCTCATCTGTGAGAGATGAGAAGTATGCTAAAGAGGTAGCTTCCTCTTCAGGTGTGTTTTTTTGTTCATTTGTTTTTCCCCTTCCTTCCTGTTTTGAAAAAGCTTTCTCCTGTCCTGGCTCAGGTGCCAGGCTGTAGCAAACTATCTGGTGGACTCTCCCCGAGAGACACTGGAAACGGTCGTGCCGTGTGTGTATATACCCGAAGAGTTACAATATGGCCTTGGGAGGGAGAGGCAGGAAGGCAGGCACGGGCGGTTGGTGTGATGGAATTGGGGATGACCCTTGTCATGTGGTGGTGGGCCACCTTGAGGAGACAGGGAATGATCTTCTCCTGGCCAGCGTCCGATTTGTCAGTGAGTAAGGGTGCCGCTGACTGGGGTATTGGCAATATACAGCCCAGTGCTAAGAGTGATTCTGGGTGCCGGGATGTGCTCGATACCGGGGTCCTGGTACCAAGTAATGGGGATTGTGGTTATTCCCCAATCATCAGGTCTCCAGGGTACCAGAGCTCATGCAGTACCGTGGGTTCATTTGGTACCAGAGAGGAGGGTCCGTGGTACATTGTCAGTACCGATAGTCAGGCAGAGCACTCCCTAAATGAGAGTTTTGCCCAGTACAAAAAGTTTGTTGGTGCCACTTTTTTTTTTAAAAAAAAGAGATGGTATGGTAATGGTCTCTCCCTCGGTACTGAGGCCACAGGTCTCCAGAGTATCAGAGTACCTGTATTACCATGGGCTCATCCGGAACCCCAGAGAATTGTTTGTAGTCAGTATCAATTGTTGGGAAGGTGTAGAACACTTCCTAGATGGGAGTTTTGTTGCATCTGGTACCAAAGGGTTTCTCTATGCCGCTCTTTTAGAGATGGTACAGTAACTGTCCCCTCTCCTTAGGGGATGGTACCCCTGCCTCAGAGCATGATGGTGGAAGCCTCTGGTGTCTCGGTGCCGAAGGAGAGCTGACAGCAGGACTTCTCTGTGTTGCTCTTTTAGAGATGGTATGGTAATTGTGCCCTCTCAGTGCAGTAGTTGCCCAGAATAGAACTCAGAGCAGCACAGAGCTTACAGAAGCCCCTTGTCCATGCGGAGAGCAGAGCTCAGAGCAGGGCAGACCTCACAGCACGAAGCCCCTTCTGAGGTTTCAGCTTTCAGAGCTTCGGTGCGGAACCTGAGCGGCAGCTGAGCTCACAGCAGGAGGTTCCTCTGCTGGTACTGTCCTACTGAGATGGCCACACTGGGGAACACCCCTCTAGCTGACCAGCTACTCGGGGATGGGTGCCGAGATGGCCGCACTGGGGAACACCCTTCTGGCTGGCCACTTGTTCAGGGTACAGTGCCGAGATGGCCGTACTGGAGAACACCCCTCTGGCTAGCCAGTTGCTCGGGGGTCGGTGCCAAGATGGCCGCACTGGGGAATACCAGTTCTGGCTGGCCAGTTGCTCAGAGGAGCCTTTCCAGGGGGAGTCTGCTGGTGGCTTCTTCTTTCTCTCTCTCTCTTCTCCTCTTCACCACTTGCCCCCTTTTGAAGTGAAGGCTCTGGGGATAATCCAGGGTCAACACCCACTGGAGTCCCCTGCAGACTGAAGTGTTTTCTCTATAGGGAGGAATTTTTACTTCAGCTCCCAGCTCCTGTGAGGCTGCAGTTTTAGGTGTGGCAGGTAAAGCACTACTGTGAGGGCCTCCCAGGCACAGTGAATGTCTGGCCATTACAGGAACTGACTCCTGGCAGGAGAGGCACCGCTTGGAGCGGAGAGAGCCAGGCAAGCCCCTGGGCAGGGGGTTGTCATCTTCTAGCAGGGAGGAATATGCAGAAGAACATCGTCTTTACTTTTTTTTTTTTTAAACTGAAAAAGAAATAATTATGAGTCTACTAGATGCCTGGGGAGGGGGAGGGAAATGCCCCCAGATGGGGAAGGAAAGTGAAGTTCTTTTCTTTTAAAACAAAAACAAAAAACCAAAACCAAAACAAAAAACAACACCACACACTAGCCTGAGTACTTTTAGGGAGAACAAAACAAAACATTACTTATGCTAATGACACAGATAAGGCAGGGACAACTGCTCATTCTGTCAGAGGCCAAAGGCGGTAGAGAAGGAAGTGAGGGAGGTTCCCCTGTGCAGTGCTAAATAGCCTCCAGGCAGACCACGAGGGAGGGAGAGCACACGCGCAGGCTCAACAGGACACTGCTACCAAAAATCTCCGATTACAGGTGCAGGGGCACATAGACACCTAAAATGGAGCACCCATAGGGACATTACTTGAAGAAGGAGGAAGGTGTTTGGGAAGCTGAAGTAAGTGTGACATCAAAAACCGTCTTGGCCAATATGGGACTATTATAACCTTGAGAGCATCAAAGGAAAAATGCATCAGTTAGGAAGCCAGGGCTCATGCCTTCCCTGGAATATAAGTTCTTGCATTTGATGTTCTCTGTCACAGCTAATAAGTCTTTGGTCGGGGTTCCCCAATACCTGAATATCGGGTCTCAGATGGATTCCCACAGCAAAGACTTACGGTTGGTCACCACAGGTTTCTGCTGACTCCAGGGAGGCGACAAACTAGAAGAGTCACCGTGTTGCTGGCACCATTCTCAAATTTTGATGGTTTTCATGCACATTGGGGACAACTGAGCTCTGCCTTGTTTGCTAGTACACTAAATCACCAATGTATTGTCCATTAGAATCTGGAGAACAGGAAGAAATGCTATACAATTCAACCTGATGACTCTGCTCTAGGGCATTAAAAGTGTAACTTCAGCTCATTAGGGGACCACGAGCCTTGCATCCAAAGATGGTTCAGGTGGGCACCTGAGCGTGTCCCTAATGCATCTGTAATGAGTTTCATTGCTGGGATGGGGATGAGGTCACTTCTTTCCTCGCATTTAGGAGGTCTACCCACCAAGTGAGTTCTTATAGAACTTGGGTCAGCCCTGTTACTAGTCTGTTCCTTTGGTGCTTAGCTGGGGAGTACAAGTCTGTAGCCAGTGCTGTAGTGGCCACAGGTGGTCTGGCAAGTGGTATCATGTATGCACACATGGACATGTGTCCCAGTAGAACTAGGCACCTGCAAACTATTGTGGTCAGATTTACTCTTACTTTAATCAGTCCTCCAGAACAGAAGGTTTAGATTCATAAAATTCATAGGAGCCTTACTTGAGACAATCTGGAATGGAGAGCAGCAATTTCTCTTAGTTTATCAAGGCCTTAACTGAAAAAAAAACAGGGAACGAAGAGGTTATTTACTTACAGTAACCTGAGTTCTTCAAAATGTTTTGTCCCTTAGGTTCTCCACCATAGGACGTACATGCATCTGTATACTCTTGACTGGAAAATGCAAAGGAGTGTCTGCAGGCCCATGCCAGCACAGAGCAGCTGCTCATACCTCCAAACAAGGACAAATAAGGAAGCATGGACCCACACACACATAGGGACAAAACATCTTGAAAAACTCAAGTTACTGTTGCGTAATCTCTCCACTGTCAAGTGTATGTTTCTATGGGTACTCCATCGTATGAGACTCCGAAGCAGTAACACAATGAGGAGGTGGGTGCTGAGAAGACAAATTCAGGACAGTTTGGAGGACCACGTCACCAAAGGTAGTATTTCTGGATGCAGGTAGGATGGCATAATACTTGGAAAAGGTATGGATGGAAGATCAAGTTGCAGTCCTACAAATTTCTGATAAGAATATGTTCTTGAATAGTGCTACAGATGTGGACTGAGCCCTAGTGGAAAGTGCAGTAACTCTGCGAAGGGGCTGCATGCCTGCAGATTCATAGCAGGTTAATATGTACCTCAAAACACACTTTGATTGTCGAAATAAGTTATCCCTTCATCCTTTGCAAATTACACAAATAGCCTACGAGAGGCCTGGAAGGTCTTTGTTCTGTCAAGGCAGAAGACAAGGAGCCTTCAGATATTCAATGTGCATACACTGGTTTCCTCTGGTGAAGCATGAGATTTTAGATAGAATACTGCAGGCAAATATCCTGATTAATATGGTATTCCACAGAAACCTTAGGGAGAAAGTGAGCATGAGGATGCAACATGGCCTTGTCTTTATAAAAAGGTGGTATATGGTGGGTAAGCCATCAGGGCACCAAGCTTTTCCATTTGTCTAGATGAAGTGATGGCTATGAGGAATCAAGGCTTGAGAGAGAGAGAGATGGAACAGTGAACAGGTAGCCGCTGATTCAAAGGGCTGTTTCCTGAGGGCACTGAGAACCAAACTGAGGTCTCCTGAAAGGTGATGTTTAAAATGCCCACCAAACGTTAAGACACCTGAAACTCCTTTAATGGATTCTGGAGGGATCCTCATGAGGTCTTGAAAGGCCTACAAGTTGATAGTGTAAGAAGGTGATGGAGGCATTACTGTCTCATCCAGGAATGAAGAGGGCTTTAATGATGGTGGCCAAAAGGGACGCAGGTTGCTGGAAGGAGGTCATGCAGTACCAGATGATCCTGTGGTGCCAAAAGTCAGACAGTTGGTGCCTGTGAATAATGTGCCAGCTGATCCAGAGATCTCTTTTTGGATGGGACCCTATAAAAAACTTCACCAAGGTGACCCCAGGATGGATTCCAGTAAGCCCACTGGGGGGGGGGGGCAGATAGGGAAAGGGTCTCCATGGATAGCCATAACTCTTGGTTCTAGGGCATCTGGTGGGATCTAAAGGAGCTTATTCAGAGTACTGGCTCAGTGAGGTGTGGGTGGGTAAGGTGCCAAAAAGGAGCCCAGTACCAAGATCTCACAGACTGAAGAATCCTTCCCTGGGCTGAAGGGGGGAGCCTCAGAATAGGTGCTGGTACTGAAGGTGGAAGGGGTGACCATGGTTCAATCCATCTGGGCACTACCGGGTCAGGGGCCCTGGTAGAGGAATATAGTAGGGAAGACTTCAGTTCCTCCAGTACAAACAGTTCATCCAGGGAAAGGAACCTGGAGGGTGCTAGAAGACTATGACATCCAGACATCTGGGTCGGTACTGAGTCTTGGTGGAGCTGAGAGGGCAAGTGCAGTATTGGCGAGGCTCGCAGAGGAGCTTCTCTAACCTTGGAGCCCTAGTGCAAGGGAGACAACAGTACCAAGACGTGCGCAGGAGGCCTATGCAACTCTCGATGCCTCAGTTTCAGTTGGTACCAGCTGCTCCCTGTGTTACCTGCTAGAAGATTGATCTGGTTGCTCCTTCTTATCCTGTACCACTGCCTCGGATGGAACCTCAGTTGTACCCTTCAAGGGACATGAAGTCTCCTTAAAATAGGATTTATGGGGTGAACTGTGCCCTTCCAAAGAACCTAAGAAGGGGAGTAGAGGCTTCTTCTGCCTTCATCTGGAGGTACAAGGGGATGCTTTCTGCAGCTGCAGGCCTGCAGACACGGCTTTGCATTCTCCATGGAGAGCACGCAGGCATGCGTACATCCTACAGTGGAGCACCTCTAGGAACATATACTCAAAGAAGGAAGACTATCAGGGCTATCTTGGTCACATCCTGTGACTTCATCCCAGGGAGCCAGCCATCCAGGAATGGGTAGGCATGAATTTGGTGTTTCCTTAAATGTGCTGCCACTACAACCAGGCAGTGGGTGATTACAGTCTCAGGGCCATGGAGAATCAGAAGGGCATGACCTTGTATTGGTAGTGGTTGGGTCCTACCATAAATAATAAGGTACTTTCTGTGTGCAAGATGAATGGCAATATGTAAGCATGCATCCTGCACTTTGAGGCCATGAACCAGCCTTGAGCTTGGAACAATGAGGCTAACATTACCATCCTGAATCTGAGGCAATATATGTATTTATTGATTCTTCTCAGTCTAGGATAGGGCGAAGGCCCCCTTTCTTTTTCAGAATAAGGAAATACTGAAAGAAGTCTCCTTAAGCAGGTCCTAGTGCAGCTCTTGACTGTATCATCAAATGTGCTGACATGCTGTTGGAGTGCTGGTGTGACTGATGTACTCTTTTGACATCCCCCAGGGTACAATCTGGACTGTTGAACTGATGTGTCCCTTTAACTCTCCTGTCCATGGTGCCTTTTACACTCCTTTGGCTAGTGAAAAGCAGCCACTCCAGTCTCTGCTCACACACAACCATTAGCATGTCAAGTCACTCCCAGCAAAGTTATGCAAATGCTCTCCCAGACACTCATGAACTACATACAGGGTGACACTTGAAAATTCTTAGCCCCAGACTTGCACCCCAAAAACCGTGCATCTTGTACTGTCCAGCACATTACTGAACAATGCAGGCGCATTAATAGTCCATCATTTTGTCAATGGAAATTATACACCAATCTTTACTAACCTGAGTAGAGATTCCCCAAACACTTCAACCAAAACACACTGGTTTAGATAAAACAATAAAACAAATTTATTAAACTAGAGAAAGATAGATGTCACAACTCTACCATACCTCAAATATTTCTTGGAGTGATATTCCTGCTGCCCATGGTAGGAAGGCATCCACGGCCATTTGCTGATTTTGAGGCTGAGGATGATACATTTTGCAATATGCTGGGGTTCTGCAGATTCCAAGGGAACATAAGGTCACCTTGGAGTCCTTGAGCTGGAGTAGGCCTCTGTGTTTTCTTGCTGAATAGCTCAGTTCCTTTGAATGATACTGTTATAGGGCATACAAACCCCACACTGGTCTGGAAGGACAGCACTGGACCCACGTAGCCCCACCTCTCCGGTCCTGCAAATCATGGTCCAACTGGGTTGAACAGGGAGCAACCATGATCAGAAGAGGGAAGCTGGAGAACACAACAGACCTACTCTTAAGACTTTTGACAAGGGTGCTGCAGAAGTCTCCCGGAGGGAGTAAGACTATATGCTGAGTCAGGTTGGGGCTGATTGGTTTCCTTTTCTTTTCACCTTATCAGGGACTGAAAGCAAGGACAGAAAAGCAGCGATAGGAAGTGACCCAGGGAGAGTAACTCAGAGGGAACCATGTTGACCTACCTAGGGCCATGGGTCAGAGCCTGGTGCAGTGGGTGGGCTGGGCTCCCTTACCCACAGGCCCCATTCTAAGAGGGTCTTGAACCACCTGTCCATCTCACTGCACCTCTGATTAAAGGAGGACCTATAAGACCAACCCACTAGGGGTGGAGGGGAGAAACTAGGTGCACTAACCACTACGCCACCTAACCTGCCAAGGACACTATTACAGGTACATTTTTTGATTGCAGTCAAACCTCTCAAGGAATGCCACAGGCCAGGACCCCCTTGGCAACTGTGGTGGTCATGGGTCTAGCCATAGTGTCTGAGATGCCCACTGCAACTTGCAGGGCTGTCTTTACCACCAGTTAGTCTTTTTTTTTTTTTTAAATGATCTCATTAATCTCTTCCCTGCTATCATAACAGAGCTTGTGGGTGAACTGTGTCACTCTGTCTTATGTCGGGAAGTCACATGTGGCCAAGAGGGTTTGGCAGTTGCTCACCCTCAGTTGGAGCGAGGCTGAGGAATCTTTCTCCTGAACAGACTGAGCTGAACTGTTTCATGCCCTTGTCTTTTGGCGTGTTCTTGGTTCAGTGGGATCTCTCTTGAACAGTCAAGACCGCAAAGCATCTGGAAATAGGGTCTGAGTAAAAGTACTTGAACCCAGCAGACGGTACCTGGTATCTAATCAGGAAAAGAAGATACGCGAGGAAGAAAATCCATGGGTTTTGTCCGACACTCCTCTTCTTCAGTCAGTTTCAAAGTTGGGGGATGGCTGAATAACCAGAAGAGGGTCTTTCCCTGACAGACATAGTGCTAGAGATGCTGACTTGCTCTTAAAGCCTGTTGCAAAAGGCAATCTGGAAGCCCTGGGAGCAGTCCACAATGGCCAGGGTGGGTAATCCACTCTTTGAATTAACTATGGCTGGTGGGCACCAAACTGGAACATCCCTGTAATGGTAATGTTCTAGCATCATACCACAGGTGAGTGTGTCTGGAATGTTACCGTGACAAAGTTCCTCCTCTGCCTTTGTGGGTCCTGCACTTATTGGAGGAGTTTCTCGCCTCAGAGGTTCACGGCAGCCCTCAGTTTGGCAACTTCCGTGGCTCCAATCTGCCATTCACTGAGTTAGCCTCAGCACTGGCCAGTACGGGGAAAGGAAGAACAATCCCTGCAGTCTCTGCTGATCCACCTAGTGGATCAGGCAACAGGCCGGAGACCTTCCCCTCTGGTGGAACCCACAGTCCAGTTCAACTCCTCCGGTATCAAGGAGGGAGTTGGGGGGATGGAGGGATGGGGGGGAACCCGGGCCCGCCCTCTACTCTGGGTTCCAGCCCAGGGCCCTGTGGATTGCAGCTGTCTACAGTGGCTCCTGTAATAGTTGTGTGACAGCTACAACTCTCTGGGCTACTTCCCCATGGCCTCCTCCCAACACCTTCTTTATTCTCACCACAGGACCTTCCTCCTGATGTTTGATAATGCTTGTACTTCTCAGTCTTCCAGTAGCATGCCTTTCTCACTCTCAGCTTCTTGCACTCTTGCTCCCAGCTCCTGGCAAGCATCACAAACTGAAGTGAGCTCCTTTTTAAACCCAGGTGTTCTGATTAGCCTGCCTTAATTGATTCTAGCAGCTTCTTGATTGGCTGCAGATGTTCTAATCAGCCTGTCTGCCTTAATTGTTTCCAGAAAGTTCCTGATTGTTCTGGAACCTTCCCTGTTACCTCACCCAGGAAAAAGGGACCTACTTAACCTGGGGCTAATATATCTGCCTTCTATCACTGTCCTGTAGCCATCTGGCCCGACCCTGTCACAGTTATCTATAAAGAAACCTGGAAAATCTTGTAGAAAAATAAGTCTGTCATGCTCCCAATCTGAAGAGGAGGAGGCGATGCAACACTCTTCAGGGAATGGAGGAGATGCTGCAGTGGGTGTTACTGGAGGCCTCAACCCCAGAGATCCATACATTAAAGCTTGTGGGAAGTAGCTGTGGAGAACAAAATGCCAGCTGGTATTCAGACTGTGCCACAATAATGATAAGGAATTGGTGCCAATGGAGCCATGGAAGTACATGGTGCTACTGCAGATTAAGCCACTGCTATCAGTCCCAAATAGCATAGTGTGGCAAAGTTCCTCCTCTACCTTGGTGGATCTTACACTTATTGGTGGATTTGCTCGCCTTGGAGCTTCACGATGGCCTTCAGATGGCCGTTTTCATGAACCCACAGTCCAGGTCAACTCCTCCTGTGTCTGACCAGGAGTTGGGAGGTTTGGGGGGAACCTGGGCCGGCCCTCTACTCCGGGTTCCAGCCCAGGGCCCTGTGGAATGCAGCTGTTTAGAGTGCCTCCTGGAACAGCTGTGCAACAGCTACAACTCCCTGGACTACTTCCCCATGGCCTCCTCCCAACACCTTCTTTATCCTCACCATAGGACCTTCCTCCTGGTGTCTGAGAATGCTTGTACTCCTCAGTCCTCCAACCGTATGCGTTCTCACTCTCAGCTCCTAGCGCCTCTTGCTCCCAGCTCCTTACACACGCACCACAAACTGAAGTGAGGTCCTTTTTAAACCCAGGTGCCCTGATTCTACCAGCTTCTTGATTAGAACACCTGCAGCCAATCAGCCTGTCTGTCTTAATTGTCTCCAGAAGGTTCCTGATTGTTCTGAACCTTCCCTGTTACCTTACCCAGGGAAAAGGGACCTACTTAACCTGGGGCTAATATATCTGCCTTCTATTACTCTCCTGTAGCCATCTGGCCCGACCCTGTCACAATAGTTATAGATAATCAGGCATAAAAGGCAGAATAGGTCTTTTGCCTCAAAGAATGCATGAGGAGTTGACAGTACCAATATCAGAGGTAAGTGCTCATCATACAGAACAAGTGCTAAGGGACCCAATGGTGCTGGAGGTGTGAAGATCACCACTAGGGAAGATGAAGACACAATGGCTCTGTCTCAGACAGTACTGGTGAATACTGATGTTTATGAACAAACCTTGACTTGGTACTGGAGCACATTTTAAGAGGCTGTCCCCTTTTTTGGGACCAACTATGAGACCTAGACAGTCTGTCAATCTTCTCCTGCAGCCACCTTGTAAGCTGTCATTTGTTCATTGGTCTGTGCCTTGCACGCCTCATGTTTGCACCAAGGATATAATGGGGGTTTGGACTGTGAACACCAGGAAGGATCTCTCAAGCAGAGGGGAAGGAGGCTGGGTAGTGAAATACAGATAGGGACAACACATCAAAGAACTCTAGTTACAATAAGGTAAGTTCTTTCCTTTCTTCGAGTGCTGGTCGCTATGTATATTCCACTTTGGGTGACTGACAAGCAGGACTCAGAGAGGAGACAGGCAAATGCAAGGATGCAGGCAGTATGGATGTAGGACTGCCACTCCAAAGGATAAATCAGCTGTGGAGGCTTGAACTAAGGCATAAACTTTGTGAAGGTATGAACAGAACTTCACACAGCTGCTCTGCAAATGTCAAGTAGGAGCACTCCTCAACAAAATGCTACTGAAGCCACTTGTGCTCTAGTGGAATAAATCCTCACTTCTTGTGTGGGATGAATATGTGCAAACTAAAAGTAGAACGCAGCCAGCAATCCATTTAGAGTCAAATAAAGCATTCATTCTCCTATAGCCACAATCTAGGTGACTTTTTAATAGATATTGTTCTTTCCAAGTAAAAGCCTAAAGTCCATCTCATGTCGAGGTAATGAAGTCTCTTTCACTGGTGACATGAAGCTTTGGGAAAGACAGTAAATGTACTGTCTGGTTTATGTGAAAATCCCAAATCACCTTTACGGTGAATTCAGAGTAAAGTCTTAGCAAGACTCTGTCCTTGTGGAACACTGTATATGGTGAATGGGCCACAGAAGCTCCAAGTTCGCCAACCCTCTCGGTGAAGTGATGGCTACCAGGAAGATCACATAAGTGACAAATGAGACATTGAGCATGTATCCATCAATTTGAATGGTAGTCTAGTTAACATCAAAGAGTAGTAAGTTAAGATCCCATTGTGGAGCTGGTTTTGTTACTGGTGAGAAGGTTCTAATCAAACTCTTCAGAAACCAGGCCATCACTGGGTGAGTGAAGACACAGTGATCATCAGTGAGTGGGTGGCATGCACTGATCACCACCAGGTAAACATACAGGGAACTAACAGAGACCCGCAGCCTTAAGATTGAGCAATAATCCAGAACAGAGTGAATGTTAGCTACGTCTTGGGAGAGATGGTGTTGCTGGGCCCAGACAATCATTTCTACTTGGATAAATAATACTTTCCAGTGGAATCCTTTCCGCTATTAAAAATTTCTTCAACTGCTTCCGACCATGATGGTTCTAGGTCTGATGCCCATCCAAATACCATACCATAAAATGAAGAAATTCTGGATTAGGATGTTGACATTGTCTTGGATCAAGAGTTCCAGGAAGGTTTGGATGGTGATGGGTGGACAGGCTGACATTTTTAGAAGAAGAACAGGAAACCAGAACTACCTGGGTCTCTGGGGGTGATGAGAATGACTAGTGCTCTGCCCTGTCAGATCTTTCAGAGGGCTTGAGGTAACAGTGGGATGGGAAGAAAGGCATTTCTTGAGTGACCTGTCCACAAAAGCAAGAGGACATTGCCTTTGGATCTGTGTCCCTGAGCACCAGTGGAGCAGAATGTGTTGCATTTCCTGTTCTTGTGGGATGCAAAAAGGTCCCATGTAGGGGTTCCCCACTGAGCGAAGCTCTGGTTAGTATGGTATTGTGTAGTTCACACTCATGGTCAGTGGTGAAATGCCTGTGAGGTCATCCCCCAGTGAATTGTGAACACCTGGAAGGTATACTGCTGACAGGGTAACAATGTTGGATGCATCAATTCCATAAGTTGACTACTTCAACAAAAGGGGGATAGATTTCACTCCTCTCTGTTCCTGATATAGAACAGTCATAATGTTCTCTCAAATTAGGAGGATATGTTGGGATCATATGAGTGGGAAGAACACCTTATGTCTTCCCAGGCTGCTCTCTCTAGGAGATTTATATGCATTCTAGTCTCTTGAGGCATCCAGATGCCTTGCACTGTGGGTTCATCCATGTGGGCTTCCCAGCCGAGAAGCAAGGCATCTCTAACTAGGGTTTTCTCAGGTGTGGGAGGGAGGAAGGGAACTCCCACATGTACATTCTTGGAGCCTTTTCACCACATCAGTGAGGCCTTAACCTTGAAGGGAGGGGAGACAGCCACCATAATGTTCATGTTGTGTTAGCAAAGCATATACACTGTTCAAAGCCAACCCTGCAGGCAATGGAGGTGGAGCCTAGCAAATGTCACATAAGGACAACACCATGTGGCCCGAGAATATGAGGTATACCTGTATTGATCTCTGAGGACAGTATTACCTGATTGATTAGGTTGCTCGTGAACTGGAAACTGTCCACAGTGAGGTAAGCTCTTGCCCTGACTGAGTCTAGAGTCACGCCTATGAATTCTATAGTTTACATGGGATTTGGGTTAGATGGTTCTGTTTGCACACATGTTCCCACGGATGTTAGGAGATGGAGCAGCAATGATGTTGATGTCAGAACTTCTAGTCAGCACCTGTGTGACAGCCTGTAACCTTATGTTCACCACTTTTACAAGACTATCACGAATTCTGTACAAAGTATGCCTTGTGAGGTATCAACATAATCAAGTGGACTATTACCAGGTTGAGCGGCCATTCTTTGGCAGGAAGAAGCGTGTGAGCAAGAAATGTACATCTCGGCAGACAGACTTGCTGTTGCCTGAACCCCAGCTGGAGATGATTCTCAAAGAAGAGAAATGCTATAAGAAGGAAGAACAGAGGACACAAATCCCCTCATCTCTAGTCATGGCATCAACAACTTTGAGAGACAAAGGAAGCATCAGTGAACTGGGAGAGTGTTCCTGACTGAAAGAGTTCAGCCAGTAAAAGCATGTGGTGAAAAAAACCTTTGCTTTGAATTCATTTAGGTATCAGTGTTTCACTTTTTATTTCTTTGTAACCAATTCTGACTTTTATGCCCCATTATTTGTAATCACTTAAAATCTATCTTTCTGTAGTTAATAAACTTGTGTTATTGTTTTCTCTCACACAGTGTGTGTTTGGATTGAAGTATCTGGTACCTCTATTTGAGGTAACATGGTTTATGCATATCATTTTCTATTAATGAAATGCCTACCTTCTATGAACTTGTACTGCACAGAAGGAAAAAGCTAGGCAATACAAGACACACATTTCTGGGGACAAATCTGGGACTGGAAATTTGCCGGTGTCACTCTGCAATATAATTCAGGAGTGGCTGGCTAGAAGCACTCATATGATTCAGCTGGGAGTCATTTTGCATGCTAGAGGCTGCGTCCAAGTAGACCAGGAGTGGTTATTCTCACAGCAAAGCAATGTAAAAGGCACCCCAACTGGAGAGCTGACGGGACACAGCTGTCCCAACAGTCCAGCTTGTACCCTGGGGAATGTCGCAACCTGCCTGTCAGGAGCCAGTCTACTAGGTATGAGAAGACAGCCATTATGAGAGGCCTCTGCTGCCTTCACTGTGAAGGCTTTCGTAAATACTTTGAGTGCTGAACAGTATTATTAGTGGTTGGGACCTGCCACGAACTTGAGAAACCTTCTGTGAAAAGGCTGGACATCCACATGGAATTATGCATCGTTCATGTTGAGAGCTGTGCACACACAGTTTCTGTCCAGTGTAACCAAGTGGAATTTCCATTTGTGAATAAATACATTGATCCGGCAGAGGTCAAGAATGAGTTTCCATCCTCCTCTTTCTTGGGAATCAGGAAATATTTTGAATAAAATTATTTCCCCTAATATTGTGGTGGTACTTATTCTACTGCACCCAGAAGAAGATATTCTCTTTCTTTCAGGAGGATCTCCTTGTGCAAGCAGTTCCTGAAAAGGGACAGGGAAGGGGTTTTGAAAGGAATGAGGAGATTAACGTGACAGTATAGCTGGAATAGAGGATATCCAGCACCTAGCTGGCCATTGCTGTCACCCTTCACTTATGGGACAATTGTGTCAGGCAGACGCCAAAATAGGTGGAGGTGGTATGAGTCGTAGTTTTCAGCTCCTCTGGAACAGTGTACATCTCTAAACCTCTTGGGGGATATGGAATTGTGTCTACCTGTACCACCAAAGGAGCTTTGGGGAGGTTCTTTGTTATCAGTGTTTCCTTGCAGGACTGAGGCAGTACCAACAATGCATGGGGGTTCCCACCAACTGTCCTTAACCAGAACCAATGGTTCCCAATGCTTTGGGTTATGGTGTTTACTGTGGCAAAGTCAGTGCCACTGACAACATGGAGGCTGGCACCAAGGGAGTCTTAGTATTATGCACCTTCTGGTCAACCATGAGGCTTAGGGGACTGAGTCCTTGAGACATGGCCAGAACAACATGCTCAACTCTGATGGAGCAGGGAAGGATCCTTCCTCTTAGAGGTGGACATAGAGGGAGATCTGCCTTTATGGTTATGAATGTCTCCTGCTGTCATGGGAAGGTCAAGGAGAGAAGTCCCCAGCCTGTGCTTCTCCATTCCAGGGCCAGAAAATATGGTGCTAAGAGGCATCCTTCCGGATGTTTCTGGACAATGCACAGACACAAGCTTAATTTGGCCTTCTTGTGTATATACATTTGATAGCCTTTAATTACAAGGTCAAATACTATTTTTTCCATGGGGCCACTGCTTTGTTCAGTACGCAGGATCGACTTGCTCTGGGGGTGAATCAGGGCTGTGTAATACAGGAGACTTTGTGTGTGGAACACCTGCCTCATTTCCAGGAGCAGCTGGAAGATATGTAGCAAATGAGACATGGGATTTAAGGAAGGACAGTCCCATAGTTAAGACAGGTGAATGCTGCCCTGGAAAACAGGATTTTATCCCTGCCTCTGCCACAGAGTTCCTAGTTCAAAGGTGGTCACTAAGGGTGTGTCTACACTAGAAACTTAAGACTACCTATATTAGGTTGACTTACGGCCACCGAAGTAATTACTGCAGTGGTGCATGTCCACACTAGCAGCGCTTCCCCCGACCTAAGAAGGGCACTGTGGGGAGCTGAGAGCCCCGTCTCTCAGCTCCGCTGGCAGCTCCTGCTGGGAGCCCTGCTGCCCCACAGGTTCCCAGCGGGCTGTGCCCTCCCCACAGCTCCCTGTTTGCCGCTGGGAGTGGGAGAAGCCACTGGGGTTTCTCACTTCCTCATTCCCCACCTGTTTATGGCTGCAGCTGTGAAACTGACAAGACAGCCAGTGTTCCCTGGTGGGAGTAGGGTCCAGCCCCCTGGGCTTCTTGCCCTGGCTCCCAGCTGGGAGCAGGGTCCAGCCACCCAGGTCTCCAGGAAAGCTGGAGTGGAGACGGGGGAGAGCTGGGCTCTAGCTGCCTGGCTTTCTTGTCAGTTTCTCGGCTTCTGAGAAGACAGCCAACAACCGATGTAAGTAATACAGCGTCTACATAGACACTAAAAAGAACGAGGAGTACCTGTGGCACCTTAGAGACTAACAAATTTATTTGAGCATAAGCTTTCATGGGCTAAAACCCACTTCATCAGATGCATGCAGTGGAAAATACAGTAGGAAGATATATATACACAGAGAACATGAAAAAATGGGTGTTGCCATACACACTATAAGGAGAGTGATCAATTAAGGTGAGCTATTATCAGCAGGAGAAAAAAACCTTTTGTATGATAATCAGGATGGCCTATTTCCAACAGTTGACAAGAAGGTGAGAGTAACAGTGGGAGGGGGGAAATAAGCATGGGGAAATAGTTTTACTTTGACACTGTCGCCCTAACTACACCGACAAAAGCCCTATGCCTCTCATGAAGGTGGAATTATTACGTCGAAGTAGTAGGGCACTTACATCAGCAGGAGCAAAGCTGTAGAGTGCAGACACTGACATAATTAGGTCAACATAAACTGCCTTACAGTGACCCAACTGTGTAGTGTAGACCAGGCCTAACTACAGACTCCTCATTTTCTGGGTGCCCAAGTTGAGCCTCTCGAGTCTAATTTATAGAAGTGCTGAACACTCACAACTGCAACTGAAGTCAATTGTTGTGCTTTTAACATATGAAGTGATATGCAAAGCTAAGCACTTTGCAAAATCAGGCCTTTGATGTCTCAAATTGGGCACTCAAAATTAGCAGATACTTTCAACCTCAATCTCTCTGTGCCTCAGTCCTCCATTTGTAAAATGAGGGTAATATTACCCCCCTCGTATGTCTACCAATCCCCTCATAGGGACATTGTGAAGATAAATTAACAGACATATGTGAAGCACTCATATACTGTAGCGATAAGCAGTATAGACAAGCCCATTAAAAATGAATAATTCTGACTTTAGAACAGGGTTTAAATGGGGACTAGACTGAGATTCACCAATCCTAAACAATGATCAGATAGTAACAACTTTCTTTTCCTACTGACCTACACTGAATTTGAACCGTTGATCTCTAGGTTAAAGACTATTCCCCGTTCACTGAATCACCCACTCTCTGCCTCACATTTCTCCCCTGGTACTGTGTAATTTGTTTCTATTTTTGAGTCATAACATTTGAGACAACATGGAAAAATGAAATAGACGAAACTATTGAAATTATATGGCCTGATATGCAGAAGGTGAGACTAGATCATCATAATGGTCCCTTTCTGCCCTGAAAAATCTATTAATATGAATATAATTTACATAATATAGTCTATACATAATTTTTATTATTGGGGGTGTACACACACACACACACCCCCCAATAATAAAAATTATGTATAGACTATATTATATATAGTTAATTAGTGAAATAGCAAATTACTATTTGCAGTGTGTGTGTGTGGTTATTTCACTAATTAACTTCTCACAAGCTAGGATTAATCAAATAAGACAATGACAAGACTCCTTGCAATTATCCAACAAAAAGTTTTGACGGTGGTAGGAATGGCGTGTGAGGGGCTTGAAAGCTGACTTGCATGGTATGAAATATTACAACAACGAAGGAAAATTTAGTATAGTGTAACAGAGCGCTTATGACAAGTCTTTTCTATTTTTATGGCCTGGGAATTTCAAAGGAGCCTAAGGGAGTTAGGCACCTAATTCCCATTGACTTTCAATGCCTGTTCAACAGCTCGTGCTCATAGTTCACTGAAATTCTTAGCAGTGAATTTTTGAAATATAGTTCTGAAATTATGGTACTGCATATATATTTGGACACACTAGAAGTTTTTCAAATCTGAGTTATATCACAAAAGATTAGCACTGACAAATCAATTTTTAGGAATTCTTACAAACTATTTATCCCAAATAAGTAGTGTTACATGAAGTAGGAAAATCAACATAAGAAAATACTCTCAATTTACACTATTAAATGCTTTAAAACATCATTAAAGGATTAGTACAAGAAAATTTTACTTGGTAGAAAATGAAGTTCGGGTCCAAAGTTTCGATTTCTACAATTTTGATATATATAAACTTTATCAATGTTAAGTTGGGGGAAAAAAACATTTTAACATATCAAAACCAACAGATATATTGGAGCAACGTACATTCTCGTATTACTATGTTCAATATATCTCGTAAATGGATACTATGTTCTGACCCACTTGAATCACCAAATATGCCAAGACTGAAATTTACACCCTTAAGTGATGGTTTGACATTTCTAATGTTCAGTGTTTGCTTCTAGGCAGTTTTAACTGAAAATTAATATGCTGTATTTAGTGTTCTTTGATCTGAGTAAAACAAGATGTTTAGAAAGTGTTAAGTTTATAGGTCCCCATAAAATTATTAGGAATTAAAAGGATTGAAAAAGGATTAAAAGGATTAAAAATAATTGGATTACTTTATTCATTTAAAGAATAGCAATATGTAATAAAAATGGTTTCTGTGGATTCCTCTACACAACTTCATCCTTACGGTCATCTGATCATAAAACAAGTTCAACTAACACAGCTGTCATAGCAGCTTCTCTTCAAGGGCTAGGTCTTAATCATAAATCAACTGAATGACTAATTCAACACTGTTAAAACCAGCGAGTAGCTGCTTGGAGCCATTCCAGTTTTTACATTTTTCAAAAGGTCAATACACGTACTCACACAGACAACAGTCTTATCTTTCACAGTTTTCTTCTTCTCTAAGATTGAAAAATACCATTACCACTTACATTTAAATGTGTTTTAAATTAGCAATTAAAATGATCTTTAATTCTGAAAGGGTGACCCTAAAACAAAGGTAATTTTAGTTTTCCTCTTGCAGCCACAATCAAAATCCTCTCCCATCTCTTTGCTAATGCTTTAAATACTTTTCTACATGTTGAAAAAACTATGAAAATATTACGGATTTTCTGCATTAACTTTAACTCTGTTACAATAATATTACAAATTATATTCCAAAAACTTTTTTTTGCGCTAGTTGAGCAACTAATCCAAATGTAGCTCAGATTAAGAACATGAACACATACACACACAAAAATCACAAATTGAAAAGCATCTCACAGTAAATATATACTAATCATTTGCATCTGTCTGCACTGCAATGACAAAAGCCTACCGTTAGCATCCTTCACAGTAAAAAATTATTCTGTACTTTAATATAAAAGCTATGTTGCACAAACTGTGGATTTAAAGTTTTAAGAATGCTTCAATGAAGGAAAATGGCAATCTTTCTGGCTCCAGTAGATGCCATTCCCTATCACACAATGTTTCCCACTCATAAATACATGACAAATACTTCCTCAATCATTTTTTACGAGCAGGGATGCACAGGGGGTAGTCAATGGCTAGCTTGAGGGAAAATAGGAACAGCAGGCGGCAGAAACTGTACTGAAAATGGCTATGTGGTAAATTCTCTTCTGGAACATCACTCAGCTACACAGGCTTTGATCTTTCAGCTACAATTACACTAACATTCATGAGAGCTGGAATTTTTTTTTTAAACCTAAATCATTAGTTGTGCATAAAAACGGTTAAATCATTGCATTATATGACTTCCCAATTCAAACGTCTAGATTTTTACAAATTAAAAATTGTAATTTATACAAAGGTTTGCTTTCAATTGGCTATAACCATATCTCTGCCCCAACTGGTCTCACAAAAAAAACAGGGAATGTCTGGCAACAGCTAAATCACAGACTGGCATCTCACAAGTAGTCTGTTTACCATCAGGGTCTGGGAAACGGTATTTACTGTACAATTAGAGCCATTGAACTCTACCTGTAATCATCCAAATACAGGTGTGAAAATCCCTTTTGGAAAAGGAAACTGACTCATCCAGTTTCAAATAAACTTTGTACTGTCCTAGTGAGCCTCAGAAAACCTCAAACATTTGCACTTAAATTAGGACAGTTAAGATTTACTGCACTGTCAGGGGATAAACTTTTAAAAATTCTATTCCTCACCGAATATGGAGGAATTTAGGACTAGTTATCACAGTTTCTGCCAAGTTTCAATTTTAAGTCTGTATTTTCAAAAATATAAACTTTCAGAAAGGTTAAATTTAGTTCCCTATCATAAATACAAATGTCTTATAGTAGTATCAACAAGACAGTTTTAGTTGCAGTAATTTCAGAAAATTTATTCTAATGATTTATTGGAGTTAACCATATGACATTAATTATTGTTTTGGCTTCCAGTCTATGAACGTTTATTTTTCAGTTTAAAGCCTTTTCGCTCTTTGATATCATATGGAAATGAGAATTTTTAATGGAAATGAGAATTTTTAATGGAAAATTGAAACCATGTGCATCTAAGTACTTAATGAAGTACAGGGAGAAATGGAAGGTGCATTTTAGGAGAATTCAGATTTTTGCTTTAGATACTTTTCATTTGTTTGGATGACTTAATGCAGCTCTCTATTCACAAACATACATTTATATCCCAAAACCTTAAAGATCTCACAATTAAAGTGTTTACAAATCTTTAAACTATATAATTTGTTGTAAATTTTAGAACAAGTATGTTGTCATTAATTCTTCTTTATAGTGTAATATTTAATCTGCCTCTCCTCTCCAATCCAATGGTCTGTCTCAACTGCTATTTTTTATGACAAGCTAACGCACTATGCTTTTCAACAATGGAAACCCAAAGTATTTTCACCATGTTGGAACTGGATTTCATCCAGTTCATTGCATGTCTGATAGAGAGCCTTATTCTGTAACCATTATCCATCCAAGTCATCTTGACATTAACAAGAATATTTGTTTGAGTAAAAACCATGTATGAAGATAAAAATACTGCTTATATAAGTATGAGAGAGTAGGCCTAAATACTACAAGGAAATTGTAAAACATCTTCCTTTGTGTATTATGCACAACTGTTAACAATGCCAAGCACTGTTGGCATTCAAACATAAATGGAAGTGTATTGTTGAAATGTTCAATAATAAATTAATGCCACAGTACAAAAAAATTCTGTCGCATTACAAATTAAATAGTTTTACTCTTTCAGCACATAACAAATGAAAAGCAATTATATGAATAATCAGTGTTTAATAATTTTAAAAGCCAGTTTTATTGGAAAGTAATGGTTTCTAACCAGATTGAGTCCATTTCTGAAATGGATTTGTTTTCTTCACAGTTAAGTTTATGTAAAAACTGAAGGAGGGGAAAGGATTTCCTTCTGTTTTGTAAATTCATTGGTGCATTTTTATCACCACTGCACTCAGGCAGAACTTTTAGGGAGATATAATAAGTATGAAAGATATTGATTTCTATTAAGTAAAATAATAAGAATAATCCTTACGTCCTTTTAAAAAATAGTGAAGTATGTGCCATTGAGAACTATGAAAGTGTGAATTTCATATATTAAAACTAAGCAAACTCACCATTTGTTTTTACATCGAAGGTAATCCTTTTCCGAGAGGTTAATCAAGTAAATCATTGGTTTTGAAGTCAAAAACAAGTATTTGTTCAACACATCAATCTAAAAATGAGGATATAAAGGCAGAATCTTAAAAACAGAACGCAGTTACTGTAATCAACATTTTCAAACTCAGTTTCTTTTTTATTATTTGTATTTCTGAAAGGGAAAATAACTGCTTCAAGTAATAATATATATATAGTATACTATGATAAACAAAATCTACTGATAAATTTAACATTCAATTCAATACCCTATAACTCTCATGGATTCTTTTGTATTTAAATATTTTTACCAAGTGAAAACAATAATAGGTAGAAATATTAAGAGTCTATGCATGGGATAATAGCCTACCTCTTTGTCATTCCAATCATGATAGAAGCGCACAGGTTTCTTTTCATCTATTACCCAGGTTTTGATTTTACACATTATGTCCTAAGCAGGATTAAGAGGAAACAAAGTAATTAAAGTAGATGAAGAACAAACTCAGCGGGATACCAGACAATTATTTTCCATATGCAAAACATTCATATCAAAATACACAATACATACTCAAATTAAAAATTAGTTAACATCCCTTAAAAAAGACCAAAAAATGAATTCAAATTTCATTTCAGAAGCTAAAAATATATTACCATTTTAAACAAGTCACTAAAAAGCAATGCTGAATGTTAATACAACACAACATCTATAATTAGAAAGTTCAGTACACAGAATTTTTAGTAACAACCCTCCCCAAATTAGTAGAGATCATAAACCCTATGTAAAAATCCAAGGGCATTTTAGATTGCTTTTCAGTAAGCAACTCACTAAGATGTAACATTTCAGCATCCAGTGGGTGAGACCACATACAATATAAACATGCTATTTAGAAAGGGGAATGGGTGGAGGAGGAAAAAACGGAGTGAATATATTTTTTTAAATTGTTAGCAAAAGAAATTGAGCCTATTATTGATGATCCACCCTTCAAGAAATTAATTCAAATATCCAAAACCTTATTTATTCTGCATTAATTTTTTTGCCAACACCTTCTCCCTCCCCTAAAAAATGAAACCTGCCAAAGCCTCCATTACACAATGGCAAGAGCCTTGCACTGGTGACCTCCAACCAGCTGCACTCACTTTCAGAACATCTCTCTCTGCAGGAAATCTAAAGGCCTTTTAGTTAGCAAGCCAGTGTGCATTCAGAAGGAGTAACTACAGGAAGAGCCCAATGTGCTTTGTTTCTCTGGCCTTTCTTCACAGAAAGATTAATCATCTGTGAAATGGAAACGGCAAACAGCAAGTGACACAAACTGAACCCTTCAAGCCTTTCCTCATCAGTTTTGTGGTTCTGAATCTGAAAGCTGCGTGTGGCAAGGTTCTCCTTACAGGCAGGTGTTAATAAAAGGCTCTTGGGTCTGAAAGGTCAAACTTGGCTCTTCTAGGAGTAGTGCATTTTAGAGTCATCTATTTTTTGTTGTAGATAATTTATGGTCATGCTTTAAATAATGCATTTATTGAAAGTTATAACTGGTGTGGTATACAATTAGATATTTAACATACACAATTCTGTTGCCGAAATTTTTCTTCAGTGCACAGAATATTTACTCTTACTGATATGTAGGTTAAACAGATTTATAAAATAGCTATAAATAGCCCCACTATTTAGTATACCCTCTTTTCCCAGTTTTGCAGTTGCCTTAGGGAAAAACAAGGAAAAGACTCTTCTAAATGCTTAGATCCTGATTTGAAACCCTCCAGGAATAGGACTCCCCACAGATTTTAACAAGGAAGGGACAAGCAGAAAACTTTTAATGAAATTTAACGTGTTCTGACTAAGAATAATCACTTTTACTCTCCTATAACTGAATTTCACTCATAAATGTTTAAAAGTGGCTAATGTAACACCATTTCCTACAAGGAGAAGATCAAAGTGCTATATTACAAATGCATTATGATTAAAAAAGCACAGTGCCTTGCTATTAACTGTTCTTTAAACCCTAAAAGGCTTCCCATAGATCTCACTTGGCATTGCATATACAACCTTTGACAAGTAATGTAGACCATTTTTATTCATTGCCTACAATTGTAGGCAATTATGTGTGTCACACTGGCCACCTGCAAATTCTGAATGCCTGCTCCAGTTGTCAGTGCAAAAAACTAATGTCGGAGGGGATTAATCTAGGGGGAGAGAGTCCTCTTTAATGGCTCCAGCAGGTGAAATGGCCCAGCTGGTTACTATGATGAGTGGCCAGAACAGCTTATGTAGAGACATGCAACAAGATTACACATAAAGAAGAAAACAGTAGTACCATCTTATCTTATCCTTTAGCCCTATGTGTTTTTCATTTTTTAATTAATCAATAAAAATATATAAGGAAAAACTCTACTTTATGTAAGCTGTAAGACTAAAGTGCTATTTCTCAGCTTTTGCTTCATCAAAAATCATTAGCTCCTCAACTAATTCTGTTAACTAGTGAAGGAACCTTTTGCTTGCATAATTTTTCTGATTTTAAAATTATTTTGGATACACTTATAAATCCCATCACAAAGACGTTTGACATTACAGTTTTCCCCAGTAGCAACATATTATATCACATTAATTAGGGACACTCAAAATTGAGATAAAGAATTGAAAGGAATTAAATTCTAATTAGAGTTCTCTGGAAGTAGTATTTTCCATACAGCCATACTCAAGTCTTTTGAGACCAATTAGCTAAGTTTTTGAACTTGCCTGCACGTGCGTGAGGGTGTGTATATATCAAAATTTGTATACTCAGTTTATTTCTGACCTGCCCCTGATTATCCCAGCAAAAGACACAAAGGTCAAGGGCAGGTAAGTGGATTAAAACCTTCAGGAAACTTTAAACACAGGTGAAGCAAGTAGCTTTGCCCTCTCTGAAAGATAAGCATATTCTACAGATCCCTCTCAAATCTAGAAAAAAGTAATAGTGAAAACATACAGAAGAAAGTCACTATATAACTTTTTAAAAAAACTTGGCTGCCTAAATACATGTCTAAATCCATGCTGATTTTTCAGAGGGGCTCAGACTATGTGACTAACTTTATGACTTTATCTGCCTAACTTTATAACAGATTCTGTGTCTAACTTTAAACTCTGTTAACATAAGTTAAAGACTGACAATTCTCAATAAGAGTTCCCTACAGTACATATAGTGATGTAAATTGGAAAATTTATTTTACACAGAAATTAATGGAGCAACAGAATATAATATAAAAATAAATAAAACAAACAGGACGTTCCTCTATGTCTGATCTCAGAAAATTTTAGAGAAGAAAAAAAGAATAAAGTATCTCTGTCATACCAGGCAAATTTATATTCTCACTGATGCAATTATACTGAATATAAAGTAAAGTGGATAGTCTGAAAATTTAGAAAAGGCCTAGATAAATTAAGGTTCACTAGCATACATGCCAGATCCCAGGTTAAAGGATATATAATCTTTGAATGACAAAGTGTGGCAAAGTCGTGTGATGAGATATGAACAACAACTATTTTCACATATTTCTTGCTCACCTGCTGACCCAGTGTTCTAGGGTCAAATAATAATAATTTTTTTAAAAGTTAGTGACAGCTTTTCAGATTATATTTAATCTTCTACATCATTTGTTGTTTAGTTTAATTCATTGCTTTTATTTTGGCCTAAAAATTTTAATCTAGCAATTATCTTAGTTGGTTAAAATTATAACATTCATCTACAAATATTTAATCATCCTCCTAGTTAATTTAGCACTATTCGAAGCTGAAATACAGACAGATGACCTTGTTTGTTTCATCAGGTCTGGTCTATCCAGTTCCTACTTTGATGTAACTCTTTCACTGGAGGAATGATCTCTTTCTCCCTGCTCAATGATATATGTACAGTTATTTCTTATTTGGGCCAGCAATGCTACAGTGAGTACAATAAAACAAGCACACACACTTACTGCCCACAATAGTTAAATTTACAGGAAATACACTTTATCTTTGACAATAGATATTTTTATCATCTCTTTGAAAATATATATAGCCTGCCATATCTGAAATGCCAAATACTATACATTAATTTATCTTCACGTCCTCCAGGATTGAGCTCTGGAGTTCCCTGCCTTGCCTAAGAAAGCAAGGCAACCAATTCGAAGATTTTTAACCATGAGTTGAATGCTGTACCCAATAAATCTCAGCAGTTTATAATATTGTGAATTAATACACCCACACCTACTAGTTCACAGAATGTCTTGATAAACTTCATCAGACCCTGTCACAGTGAGGAAAAAAGCATGTGTGCATGTGCATACATTGCTAAATCCTTTGGGTCGCTGAAAGTAGTAATATCTCTCAGTGCCAAATACTTTGTACAACATCAAGGACTAAACCCTGGCTTGAAAAATTCACTTGTCTACTTGGCACCAGAGAATGGGAAGCTTTCCTTTGGAAATTGAAAGGGCATGTAATTAATTTCTGCAGAATTTAAGCTATCGTTGGGGTGGGGGGAAGGGAATAAATTGCAGTTGTGAAGATTACAGATCATATTTGAAAGTCTCAGTGAAGCAATGACTTCCTGACTCCACTGACAGACAGCTCTAGTGAAAAAAAAAGTACACTTCGGTGTAAATATAGTATATTTAAGTAATGCGACATTTTACACAACTGTTTGGAGTACCACATATTTGCACTCCTCTCTTTCTCAGGCTTGGAATTCTGATACAGGTCAGTAACAGCCCATCCTAGTGAGCAGGGTGTGGTCTCATCAAGGTTTCAGCTTCTTGCAAATGCTTTTGCAATGAGGGTGTCAGACTCTTACAAAGGTTTTAAAACCTTCATGTATAAATATTACCCTGCTACTCAGATTTCCCCAGGGGTGAAAATAAGTCTAGGGACTTACTGGTATGCGGCTGGGTTGTGGGGGGGAGATAGCTCAGTGGTTTGAGCATTGGCCTGCTAAACCCAGGGTTATGAGTTCAATCCTTGAGGGGGCCATTTAGGGATCTGGAGGGGAAACTGGGGTTTGGTCCTGCTTTGAGCAGGTGGTTGGACTAGATGACCTCCTGAGGTCCCTTCCAACCCTGATATTCTATGATGAGAAAGGGGCCAGCTCTGGCCCCCAGAAGGGGGGGGGAGCCTTGGGCAGGAAGGGGTGGGGTTGGGGGGGGGGGGTCAGAGCAGCCCCGGCCCACGCTGTACCAGCAAGTGCCTCCTTCCCCCTCCCCAGGATAACAGCGGCAGCAGGGGGCTCTGGCAGCGGTTTAAAGGTCCTTGGGTGGTAGCAGCAGCCGGAGCCCTGGGCCCTTTAAATTGTCCCCGGAGCCTGCCGGAGCCCTGGGGAAGCGGTGGCGGGGCTCCGGGAACGATTTAAAGGGCCCAGGGCTCGGCCGCTGCTACCGCCCCGGGCCCTTTAAATCGCCGCCCCAGCCCCACCGCCGCTACCCCTCGGCTCCGGCAGCGGGGTTCTGGCAGCAATTTAAAGGGCCGAGGGCTCCAGCCGCTGCTGGGAGCCACAGGCCCTTTAAATTTCGCCTGGGGAAGCCGATCCACCCCGGTACGGTGCACCGGTTCTTGCCGGTACGCCGTACCGGGGTGTACCGGCTTACTTTCACCTCTGGATTTCCCAAGCAGCAGCAAAATGAAATTGATGACAGTTGCTCAATTTGATTGCTGCTGTTTATGTGTACAGCAGTGAAACTGACAAGAATTATGTCAGCTTCTCTCTGCTTCTACTTGGGCATTTTCATCAATGACCTGGAAGAAAACAGAATAATTACTGATAAACTTTGCAGATAACACAAAGATTGGAGAAACGGTAAATAATGAAGAGGTCAGGTCACTGATACAGAGCAATCTGGATCATTTGGTAATCTGGGCACAAGCAAATTGTGCGCTTTAGACCTAGGAACAAAGCATGTAGGTCATTTACAAGATGGGGGACTCTATCCTGGGAAGCAGTGACTGATTAAGACTTGAGGTCACTGTGACTAATTAGCTGAACATGAGCTCAACTAAAAAGGACTAATGCAGTCCTTGTATGTGTTGTGACAGGGTCGGGCCAGATGGCTATAGGAGAGTAATAAAAGGCAGATATATTAGCCCCAGGCTAAGTAGGTCTCTTTTCCCTGGGTAAGGTAACAGAACAATCAGGAACCTTCTGGAGACAATTAAGACAGGCTGATTAGAACACCTGCAGCCAATCAAGAAGCTGCTAGAATCAATTAAGGCAGACTAATCAGGGCACCTGGGTTTTAAAAAGGAGCTCACTTCAGTTTGTGGTGTGCGTGTGAGGAGCTGAGAGCAAGAGGCACTAGGAGCTGAGAGTGAGAATGCGGACTGTTGGAAGACTGAGGTGTACAAGCATTATCAGATACCAGGAGGAAGGTCCTATGCTGAGGATAAAGAAGGTGTTGGGAGGAGGCCGTGGGGAAGTAGCCCAGGGAGTTGTAGCTGTCGCACAGCTGTTCCAGGAGGCACTCTAGACAGCTGCATTCCACAGGGCCCTGGGCTGGAACACGGAGTAGAGGGCGGGCCTGGGTTCCCCCCAAATCCTCCCCAACTCCTGGTCAGACACAGGAGTCGTCGACGTGGACTGTAAATTCAGAAAAACGGCCAAGCTGAGAGCTGCCGTGAAGCGCCAAGGCAAGCAAATCCACCAATAAGCGCAAGACCCACCAAGGTAGAGCAGGAACTTTGTCACAGCGTAAACAGGGGAATATCAAATCCGAGTGTGGAGGTTAAATTACCATTTGGCATTGACGCGACCGCTACTGGAATACCGAGTCCAGTTCGTGTCCACAGTTCGAGAAAAATGTTGATAAGTTGGACAGGGTTCAGAAAAAAGCCATAAGAATTAAGTCTTTGTAAAACATGCATTAATGTAAAAGACTCAAGGAGCTAAATCTTTTCAAATGCGAAGGGTAAGGGGTGACTTGATAACCATCTACAAATATCTACATGGGAGATGGAAATTAGATAATAGAAGACTCTTCAATTTAGCAGGTGTAACAATATCCAGTGATTGGAAATTGAAGTCAGATGAAAATAAGGTGCACATTTTTACCAATGAGAGTGATTACTAAGGGTTACGATGGATTCTCCATAACTGGAAATCTTTAAAGCAAGATTGGATATTGTTCTAGAAGATATGGTCTAGTTTAACCTCAGATATTGGACTTTAAGCAGGAAGTAATTAATGGAAATCCTATGGCCTATATTATGCACAGACTAGATCATCATAATGGTCCCTTCCAACCTTTAAAATAAATAAATAAATCAACCAACTATGAAACCTTTTCAAATCCTGATAGAAGATTGCACTGTTTCAAGATTAGATGGTTCAGCTAAGTGGTTATTGAACTGTTTACTTCTGAAATGGTTTAACGTATCCACACTCGTCATCCTTGGTTAAGATAAACTAATTTAGTGGGTAAACACATCTTTCCAATCATGGCTGTGCTTATGTTATCATAGAATCATAGAATATCAGGGTTGGCCGGGACCGCAGGAGGTCATCTAGTCCAACCCCCTGCTCAAGGCAGGGCCAAACCCCAATTGTTGCCCCATATCCCTAAATGGCCCCCTCAAGGATTGAACTCACAACCCTGGGTTTAGCAGGCCAAAGCTCAAACCACTGAGCTATCCCTCCCCCCACAAAAGTAACTTTTCATTCAGTTTCAGGCCCTGTTCCCTCATTTCTTAATTGTGGTTTTTCTATTTTTTTTTAGAAGGTGAAGACCCACTGGCTTAAAGAAGTAAAACAAAAGTTAAGTAAAAGTTTATTATAAAAAAAACAGTGTTTAAAAAGACATCTTGTAGAACATTTATTGTTAAAAAACATTGTAAGTGTTTGAAAAAAGGCTAATATTAAGAACAACAGTTTGGTAGAACATGCTATGTATTTAATGAGATGTAACTTACTGCCTAAGACTTTGAAACCTGTCTAAGACTTTGTCTAATCTAGGTTTCAGAGTAACAGCCGTGTTAGTCTGTATTCGCAAAAAGAAAAGGAGTACTTGTGGCACCTTAGAGACTAACCAATTTATTTGAGCATGAGCTTTCGTGAGCTACAGCTCACTTTTATTTTGCTCACGAAAGCTCATGCTCAAATAAACTGGTTAGTCTCTAAGGTGCCACAAGTACTCCTTTTCTTTTTGTCTAATCTAGCACTTTTGTTGGCAAAATTTTGTGTCAGTCAGGGGTGTGTGTGTGGGGGGGGGGGGGGGACCAAAAACCCCGACCAACATAAGTTTCACGGACAAAAGCACCAGTGTGGACAGCACTACGTCAGCGGAGAGTGTCTCCCGCTGACATAGCTACTGCCGCTCGTTGAGAGTGGTTTAATTATTTCTGGTTGGGAGAGCTCTCTCCCACGGCATGGAACGGCTACACAGGAGACCTTACAGCAGCGCAGCTGCAGCGGTACAGCTGTGCTGCTGTAAGGTCTGTAGTGTAGACATAGTCTGTTACTCATAACACCAGAAAAGCTACTGGCAAGAGGTATGTTAGTAAAGTATGTACAAGACTTACTCTTCCTTTTCCCTGTCTCTCCCCCTCTGTGTTGAGTGGGAGAAACAGAGTTCACAAGTTGAGACAAAAGCCCTTTATAATAATTATGATGCAACATTGTATATATCCACAACTAAGAGACAAAGTTAAATTTCATCAGGTGGGGTGAAAAGGAGTTGAGGTGTGGCAGAAACCATATTCAGCACCATTACTGAAAGGTAAGCAAGAGCATTGGGTGAATGCAACAGGAGAAGGAACTGAACCAGTACAGGTGTATCATCTATTTTTCCCTCCTACCCTAACAAACTGAACTGGAGCAAGAATTGTCTGCTCTAAGACTTGCTCAGAGCTACAGCAGTTGTAATAATACTGAGAATATTTGTGAAACATCACAGGAATTTGTGTGCGCAGATATGAAGCATTTTACAAATATCCCAGGTGAGTACTTGTTTTAACAACCCTAAAATTCTCTACTGTAGATCAGCCTTGCGAATCCTGGGGGTTTTCAGTTATAGGAATCATCAGCTATGCTTGTAGATTTTCAAAACAAAAGGCAAGCAAATTATATGAATGGGGAAAGCTGTATTTCAAGGATGAATACTTGTAGCAGTCTCATGTTACTTCAACTTTAGATAGCCAAACTTCACTTAAAAGCAACACTGCATTTCTCTTCTGAACAAATCTACTTCTCACTCTTACAGAAATTCCTTGCAAAATCTTAAAAATCCACTGGATATTAGGTCAGATATCATCATCATAAAACAAGTTTACATTGGAAAGACTAGTTTTGTTACAGGGGTTCAGGCACTAACTTCTCTGTGCGTACTGGTAATATCAAAAGAAGTCACAATATGCAAAGCACCCTACGCTCTAACACCACGACATCTGTCAAGAATATTTTTGATGCATTCAAAACACTCCTTATAAAGAATTTTAACTTCCTCTAAATACCCCATTAAGCACAGTAAACAGTCCACTAAAGACTTTAGGCATAATTACATACATCAACAATAGAAATATTTCCTTGAAGCCTAGTAACGTATTCCTTAAGTTACTCAAGTATCCTCAATGTTTGTTTTTTTTAACATTCCAATTAATTTTATTTCTTTATTTTAAAAGTTGCGTTTTGTTTGAAGTATTTATTTTAAAGAAAGATGGCTCGGGAGATTGCATAAATTTAGAGTTGAAACCAAACTAAACTGCTGATCGCGTTCTAATGGACAAGCATATACATCACAAAGCCACTACCGCTAGAAATTTATTTTCCACTTTTATTGGCAGTCTCAACAGAAACACCAAGGATTGAATGAATATAAACACTGGTCCTCTAAGGTGACACTGGCACTACAGTGTGGGTGAAGTTTGCAATACTGCAAACTGTGATGTATCTGTTCTATGAATAAACAGGACCTTTCTGTATCCAGGGCTGACAATCCAACACATTCACAACCTTTATTTTAAAAAAAGCTAAGTCTTAAAACTGAAGTACAGGAACTTGATAAACTTACTAAATAGTTTAATTCCAGGTTCTCTCCTCACAGCACAGATGATAGACTATGGGCTTGTCTACATGTCACTGGCAAGACATGCTAGAGGGGTGTGATTTGTAAAGTGCAGTAATGTGTCGCACTTTAACTGCCCCACATACTTCTAAAAGGCAGACTCCAGCAAACTCAGAGAATTGGAAGGTAAGATCCCATGGGAAGCAAGCCTGGGGGAGGGAGGGAAAGAGTTCAGGAGAGCTGGAAGTTTTTTAAAGAGGCATTAAGCAAGAGCAAACTATCCCAATCATCACCCCGCACTTTAAGCAGGGGTCGGGGGGTGTCCCGGCTAGCTGGGAGAAGAGAGCAATGCTTTCTGCCTTGCGGGAGGAGGGGAGACGTAAAACTGTTGGAAAAGCAGTCAGTGTGGTGGATGGTTTGGGACACGGCAGCAGGGGGGAGCAGGCACTGGTTCCCTGTTCCATAGAACTCCCCACATGGAATCAATCTGGACTGTGAACAGGAACAGCAAGGGGGTAGAAGCCCCTTCCCCAATTCAGGCCATAGAAACAGGGTGGAGTTGGGACATAGTGGCAAGGGGCAGAAACCCCATGTGAGGCAGCAGGGAGGGGGCAAAAATAGTGCTCAATCCACTCTCCCATAGAGCCAGACAGTGTCAGGTAGGGAAAGGCACGAACCCTCCTCCCAACTCCCAAATCACTACAGGAGGGAGAAAGAGGGCACTGGAATCAACACAATTTCGCATATAGCCCATACAGTGGGGGAGGAGGGGGGGAAGAAACCTCCCACTCCCTGGGAAAACAGTGATTGGGATGGACTGGGGGATAGGAAGTGGATGGGGGCTACAAGCCATTCCCTGTTTTAGTCAAGGAGGCAGAGGGGCAGGAGCTGGTAAGCAGTCTCAGCCTGGCTCCACGGGGACACAAAAAGGGGAAAGGAAGGCACAAAAGGGAAGGCTTCATTCTCCTTTTCCTCTGGCACCAGTGGAACTGGGTAGCAATAGTAGAACAGGTTCACAAAGGGAGGCAGAGGTCATTAGAGGAGGTATAGGTACAAGAAGAAAAAGGATTAGGGGAGCGGGCCCCTCCCATAGCAGTTGCAGTGTACATGAATTTTAGGGAATCATGATGCAGTCTTCCTCTGCTGTAGCCAGAACACAACAGGATGGGGGGAATTTGCATTACCCCCCCCCCAAGTTAGTTTCGTTACCACAGGAACCCAGAAAGCAATCAAATCACACACAGGGCAAGCCAGAGGCACAGTCCACACAGCAAGGGCAAGTGGCTGGGGGAGCCTGGGGTAGTACACTGGAGTATCAAAGTCAGCTTATCAGGCTTGGGAAAATGGGGGCTCCAGATGCAGCTCTCACTCACCCAGCTGAGCTAGCGGCATCTGATGGGGGACCAGTTAGCATGGAGCTGATACGAGTAATTAAATGTATTGTGTATGAGGTCGTTTCCACAGCACTACAGGCTGTACAAAGCGGAACAGGTCATGCAGATCCAGGACATCCCGCTCAGGTAATTTCAGGAGCAGTGGTAGACACACAGGGCAGGAATCGCCATCCACGAACCCAGACAAATGCTGTTCACAGTAGGGAACCACGGCGTAGCACAGTTGTAAGTGCAGTCCAGAGATCAGTGGCACCATGCACGTGGCACCGCTATGAGAAAAGTTTTAATGCATTCATACAATTTCAGGAGCAGGAAGGGCAGTCGGCAATGTGGCCCATTACAGAGGAACAGGTGCTGCGGTACATGCTGTCACTGGCAACCCGTTAACTGGTGTCCTCCACAATTTCGAATCGCCTTTCGGCCATTACACTTGTCAGTAGGCTAAATGGCTACCCAGATCCTTGTGGGGGTTTCTTAGTGTGAAGGTTTTTGGTGGGATGGTCATGTAGCGGTGGACCCATGGAGGATTCCTGTCATCCCAGCAGGGTTTCCACGCTCAGGGACCTCCTTCACATCCTCGGTGTGCGCTATTACATATGACACGTGTCCCTATTCAGGGCAGCATTCTTGACGGCATTTTTTGGTGCTTTCAGGATCAGTGAGCTAGTGCCTGGGTCCATCAGGGATTCTACGGGAAAGGCTTTGGAATTTCGTGACATAAGCTGGCACAAGCATGCAGTGATACTACATTTGCAAAGGTCGAAGACTGATCCAGTCGGCTAGGGTGCATTCGTTACCCTATGGGAGGGAGCAAGGCTGGGGTCTGCCCCATTTGGGCATTAAGGGCCTATATGACAATATGGTAGAAGGCCCCCTTTCTGTACACAGAGACGGGAGTCCCCTCATGGCATATCAATTGATTACCATGTTGAGACGGGGGCTAACAAGGTTGGGGCTGCCAGCCCATGAATTTGGTTCCCACTCATTCAGAATAGGGGCAGCTACGGCAGCAGCGCAGATAGGTATGGAAGCAGAGGCTATTCAGGCAATCAGGCGCTGGCAGTCTAATGCATACCGAATATATGCAAGACCACAGGTGGAAAATCAACACTGATTGGTTGTGTTCTCATTTCAGATACGGGACAACCAGCTATACACAGGAGGGTGTGGATCTGTGGGCACAGTATTGTGTTTTGTGTGCATAGGCACGCATCCAGGTTGCCCGAGGGCTCCCAAATGGGATTTGGTGGTGAAGCATTACTCAGCTGGCACGCATGGAGGGTCATGTTAAGGGATCAACTGATACTGCTGTTGTATGCTGTGCGGGTGCGTCAGCGGCCACCGGATATATTGGTGATACACTTGGGAGAAAATGATCTGGGAACACTAAAGGGGGCAGAGTTAATCCTTCAAACTAGGAGGGACCGGATGCAGATCCTGGCAATTTTTCCGGGCGTTAACATTGTCTGGACGGATATGCTTCAGCGCAGGGTCTGGCGGAGAGCCATGAACCCTTCCAGGGTGGACAAAACCAGGAAGTATGTGAACAGGGAAGTGGCCAAATTCTTGTTGCCCTTGCGGGGACAGTAATTTCACATCCTGGCATACTCTATGGGGCACCGGAGTTATTTCGGGAGGATGGGGTGCACCGGTCAGACTCAGATGTTGCCATATTTTTGGTTGATATAAAAGAGGGCATTGGGAGATATCTGGGAACCCAGCTGGGTGTGGGGAGGAGGTAGCCAAACTACTGGCTGGTGCCTCCTTGTGGCGGATGTTCAGTGCAGGTAGTCCATAAATTAAGGCACAAAAGAATGGATAAATGGCTTGCAAAAAGAATTAAGGAGCGGTGTTTGGTAACTGAGCAAGCTGGGGGCAGTTGGGGACTCCTCTCATTGGTACAGCAGGGAGCCAACCCTCCATCATTATACCTTAACCCCTCCTATGAGCGGGGGTGGTAAGGTCCTGGCAAGGGAATTGCTGGAGGGACCTGGATAAAAAGGTGGGGGCAGCAGGTGGAACCCCCCTTCCCCCGCCCAGAATTAGTAAGGTCCTTGCCAGGGAACTGCTGGAGGGACAAAACAGAAGGGGGGGGGGGGTTTGAGCTGGAAAAAAGCACTCACCCCTTTCCCCCCCCCCCTCAAGTGAATTGTGGGGGTTTTCATGTGCACTGCACATTTTATCTGCTGGGTTAGTCCCAGGCTTCTAACAATAATAAAGCTGCAGCCTGATTAAACCCATATCTAATGTCTCCTGTCATTCTCTCTGCATAGTCAAACAATACATAGGAAATATAGGAAGTATGGTAAAAGACCACTCTGGCTTAACCAGGAGATGTTCAACGACTTGAAACTCCAAAAAAAAAAAAAAAAAAAAAAAAAAAAAAGTGTCATACATGAAGGACAAATATAAAAACCAACACAGGCATACATGGACAAAATCAGAAAGGCCAAGGCACAAAATGAGATTATACTAGCTAGGGACATAAAGGGTAACAAAAAAAAAATTTACAAATACATTAGAAGCAAGAGAAAGACCAAGGACAAAGTAGGCCCATTGCTCAGTGAGGATGAAAAGACAACAGAAAACATGGCAATGGCTGAAATGATAAATACCTTTTTTGTTTACATTTTCCACTAAAAAGGTTAGCCGTGATTGGAGAACTAACATAGTGAACACCAGTGTAAATTGAAGTGTGTTATTACGATGGATACTCCGGGGAATTCTGTGCCAAAAATTAAAAATTCTGCAAAATTCTGCATATTTTATTCGTCAAAATAACACTACATAATCACACCAGTTTCAATTACTTTGGTAAGTTATTTCAAAATACCTGTCAGCAACTATGTCTGTAACAATACATACACAAAAAAAATTCCCCCAGGACTAGAGTTGAAGAAATCAGTTTCTCTGCCTCCTCCTCCCCCAATCAGAGCCCAGCGGGAGGGGGAGACACCCACACCCCCTACTCCCCAGAGCCCAACTGCAGGGTGCCACCCAACCCATACACTCCCCCGCCCCCCACCGAGACACTCGCATGCACCCCCTCCCCACCAGAGTCCAGCTGCGGGGTCCACCCAGCCCAGACAGCTGCACCCCCTGCCCCCCAGAGCCAAGGGATCTACAGGGAGAAACAGCCTGATGCTAGGTCCCGGGGCTTGTATGTTGTTTCCTGCACACCACCTCCTTCCTTCAGGGTGTGCTGAGAACTACAGGGGCCAAGAACCCTCCAGCTCCCTCCCACTAGCAGCAGTATTTTCTATTTGTGAGCTGAGCTCTGCCGGGTCCAGCAGCCCCTAGTAGCAGCCAGTAGCGCTGCAGCCCATTTCTGTGGGAGAAAAAGGAAATTCTGCACACATAACATTAATTTCTGAGCAAATTCTGCATGTGCAATAGCACAGAATTCCCCCAGAAGCAGATGGAGAGGACTTTGGAGAATAGTTTGGGTGCAGACAAGAGGCCAAATGGGAGCACTCTGTACTGATAATAGTCCTGCCAAAGGTAAATCGGAGGAATCTCCCAAAACGGTCGAATTGAGATGTGGAAGTAGGCATCCTGTAGGTTGAGAGCCAACAATCAATCTATAATAATGCCTGCTAGTGAGACCATCCTGAACTTCTGAAAACTATAAACTAAACGCTATCAATATAAAGAGAGATAAGGAAACTGGACTGCTACTCACTCCGTTTCCAGGCCAAGGGCGGTTGAGAAGGAACTGAGCGTGGTTCGCCCACGCAGTGCTAGATAACGTTGAGGCAGACCACAGGTGCTGGCTGAATGGACACTGCTACCTAAAATCCACCCCTGAGTGACAGTTATGCTGACCTCACCCACGGCGTAGACAGCGCTATGTTGACAGGAGGGCTTCCTCCCATCAACATAGTTACTGTCTCTGGCAGAGGTGGATTAACTACACCTGTAGGAGAAGCCTTCCTGCCAGCATACACGCATCTTCATCAATGCAGCATTTTAAGCATAGAACTGTCCTTAGAGAAGTTAGATGTCTTCAGGTTGGTAGGGCCTGATGAAATACATCCTAGAATACTTAAGGAACTGGCTATAGAGAGCCAACCCTTTAGCAATTATTTTTCAGAACTCACGGAGGCCGGGAGAGATCCCATGTGCTGCAGGTTGGGTTGGAATTCCAATCAAAAAGCCATCCAGGAAGGGACACAGGTGAATGCCCTGAGATGTGTCTAGCTGTCATCACCCGCATCTTCACCAGCATTGTGGTGAAGAAACTGGGGGGCAGGGACAGAGACTGAATAGAAGTGTTTGGTGCTGACAGTGAGCTGTGCAAATCTTAGCAGCCTGAGGTGGTACAGTCACATGGGACTATAAAGATATGTATCTGCTGGATCCACAGCAGCAAGATAGTCCCCTTGGGATGGGGATGCTACCACTAAAGCTAGGTCTCCATCCAAAATTTCACTTATTTCATTTATTTGTTGAAATGCTTGAGGTCCAGGATGGCTCTGACTCCACTGGTACATTTTTAGACAATGAACAAAACGGAGTACAAACCTAAGAAATTTTCTTCTGAAGGAACTCCTTCTATTGCTCCTATGTCCAGTAGACGCGAGATTTAATTTAACACCAGCTCACATGACAGGGCTGCTCAAGATGGGGGACTGGGTGGAGAAGGTATGGGATGGAGCTCTTAGTTCAAGGGAGTATCTGCAACTCACTATCTCTCTTGCCCATCTCTGTCAGTCTGATCAATACAGACCATTCTTCTGAGAAAATTCTGCCTTCTAGATTCCCAACTGGGAGAAGGCACATTTGTTCATTGTCATAGTGGGCTCTTACAGTCAACGGAACCACCTCTGGATTTTCCACCCATTCCCCAGTTCTGGGGCTTACCCTGATATACGTGTTATCTTTCCGCTAGTATTTCTGTGAGAAAATTGGACAAAAGGAACATTTCTGTCTATAAGGTTTATAGTCCCTCCTTAGAGCACTGAGTGAGGAGGGAAGAGGAAGGACTATTTTGGTTTGGTAGAATTTTCTGCAAATATTTTGTCTAGTTTTTCCCCAAAGAGGAGAGAATCTGTGAATTTAGATGAGGACAGTATTTGTTTGGAGTGAGTATTGACCTCTTCCAGGGGTGAAACTACATGTGGCCCCCAGCTTGCTCAAATGGATACCATGGCCCTGCCCCCCCGCAAAAAATCACATCGTATGCATTGAAGCATTTGCCAACAAATGTTGTTGTTAAGGAAATTTTCTTAAGTTTAGACTGGAAGTCAGATGTTCATGGCCTTAAGGTCATCCAGCCAGGCACTGTTGTTCTTGTCTTGCGAAGCAGGTATTGCCTTTAGCCTTGTCCTATTTCAAACGTCTCATGGGGAACACTGTTGCATTTTTTACATGTCCTGTTCAGAACATGAACGGTACTAGAGGAAGAGGTGTCTGAGTCAGAAGACTTTTTGGTACCTTTTCAGATTTTTTTTAGTCTTCTTAACCTGCTTTGGAACAGTGCCAACCAGCTGTGGCTAGAGCATGGTCTTTTGTGGTTTGCTTTATGCAATACCTTGAGACCCCTGGAAAGGTATCCCTCAATGTCTCCCCCACTTGGGGTCCCATTCCTCTTATACCAGGGATGGTCACATTGCCGGAATTCCCTGTTTGAGCTGGCAAGAAAGGGAGTTGAGTATGATCCCTGTTGCTCTCCCCAAGACTGGCTGGCTGGCGTCCTCCTCATCCCTACTCTGCAACTCCATATCGGATGTTCTGTGCTGGAGTCTCAGCTTCTTGGGGCACAGAGGAGGGGACCCAACATGCCCATTCTTCTCAAAGCCCTGTGCCCTAGCAGTGCAGGGGTCAGCTAACTGAGAAAAGGCAGGGCACAATTCGCCCTCCAAAGAGCATGTAAAAGCTGCCTCACAAATACAACACTTTTTGGATATACCTTGGTGTCTGAACAACAGCTCTACCATGTTTGGGGAGTGGTTGGGGGAGGAGAGCAGGGATGCACTATACTACCAACTCCAGTGGCTATGACCACTGCACTGCTCAATACGGAGAAAGGAAGAATAAAGAAAGGCTGCTTACTACTGCCCCCAAAAATGAATAAAATAGGCTACTACAGAAAAGTCAGGAGCAAAGTGAACTGCCACTTGACTGCAGTCATGGCAGCACAAAATCTGGCAGCAGGCCAGAGAAAGGGGCATGGCTAACACCGGCTGTGCTGCAGCTTTGAACTGCCTCCGGAAACTATAGACAAGAGTGAAATAGTCTATTATTAGAACTGTGGGAGATGCTGGGCTACAAAAGAGGGACTTCTCCTTGCCCAGCATAGGATGGACATGATGTGGCACCCCCACAATGCTTTGCACATGTTCATGCCAGCATGCTCAACAAGAACGCTCCAACTGTGGGCCCTCTCTCAATGAGATCAAGAGGAGCCAAGCAAACAAATGATCCTAGACACCAATCACTGGGAATAGCACAGCATCAGAATTTGTTCAGATTTTGGGAGCAAATCCCAATTTCAAACTCTGGAGGACTTTTTAGGCCTTTGGTGCTTAGCTGAAGACTACGTGCTGAGCTCTGAAATTATCAAGTCTGACCAGGTTATAGACATCTCTATTACAGATTTATAAATGGGAATATCACCCTATTTATAGGTGACAGACTATCTGGATGCAAGTTGAGATTTTGTAGTGTCATGCACACAGAGGCACGAGCTGGGATATCCATCTAGGCGGGTATGAGCTTTCAGATTACACTAAAGGTCAGCATCATCTCCCTCATTTTGAGCAAGACTGGACTGAGTTATGTCAGAGCACTTTAAATGGAGTGCATCTAGCTCCCTCAGTGTAAACCTAGGTTATCAACAGAAAACAAAGCTCATTTTAATGATTTTAACCCAACAGACCTCGCAGCAGTGATAATTTTAAAATAAATACAGAAATAATGGTAATCTTTTACATTATAATGATTTTTAAAAGTGTGAACACAAATGAAAACATACTTGTACAGGAAATAATGATACATTTAACAACACACTTTTTACTTACATATTCAGGTTTTAATTTCTTGTCCCCTCCTCTCACAGCTACTTTTTCTAGTTTGTCTATAATTGGAATGATCATTTCCTCATCTTTAAGTCTAAGTTCTTCGTGTATTATTTCAATGTCACGAACGGGATCCACACTTCCTTCAACATGAGTGATATCATCATTTTCAAATGATCCTAGAACAAAAGAACACTTAAATTAAGTATTAAACCTAAATAAACAAAACACAACATTAAAGTATAATAATAATAGAAAGTCAGAGATGAAAAAAATAGACCATTCTTCTCCCAGTGCAGAACAGTTGCCTACAATATTCTGCACAATATTTAATATGTTAATTTACAACACTATAGTACTTCAAGTGCTTAGCAATTCATTCTTAACTAACGTGGTTACCCCATTATTTCAAGCTTTACAGGGACATGTACAGAACAGTAGTCATACCAGCCCCAATTCAGAAAAGCACTTAAGCACTTAAGTTTATACACATGCTCAAGTGCTTTCCTGAATGAGGATGGATTTAAGCACTTTCCTGAAAGTCAGGGCCATTTTACTTAAAAATGTCTCCACTATCAGCAGTAAAACATGGTACCCCAATATAAAATACCTTTGTATTGATTAAAATATTTAATGGTGGTTTGAAGAAAGAAAGAGTCATCGTAACACTATCATTAGCCACAAGTTTTGTACATAAAATATACATAAGGAAGTTCTAGCCAAAGAATTTTGAAGTTCTGAACCACATTGTCTAGGGTTTCCAAGGGAAACAGGATTTAGAAAAAGGCCTGAAATCATCTGGCAGACCTTTTCCCTGCTTCAATCTACTTTATCACTGTGGTTCTGATGGTGATTGGATAATGAACCACTCAGACACACAATTTACACAGCAGCTAATTTCATCGCCTTGATTTGAGGGTATGGTTTTTCGGAGGCCATCAAAGAAGCGGAGGAAGGTGCATTTGTCATATATGAGTGACAACCATTCACAGCATCTGAACAAAATGGTGCTGGCCCTTATTAGAAACACATCTATTATCACATATTTAAAGTGCAGCTGAAGCCATAATTTCAAATTGCCAACTGGAAACATAAGGGTAAAAAAACCCAGATATTATTGAAGCATGTGTACCGACTTTATGCTCTTTTGAAGACAATGTGGCAACATAACTCAACTGTGATTTACTCTTAAATTATCAGATAAGGAATAGCATCACAAAAAATAAACAAAACCTAAGGAAGTTTTTAAATGGGGGGAGTGGGGGAAGTTTGTGAAGTATTCATGGATTTCATTGTAATGACCCCACTATACAAATTCCTTAGCACAAAAATTTACTTAGAAATTAAAAGACAGCTTGAAAAACAAAACTAATATACTTTTGAATATTACTGAATTTCTGGAATGTAGCTCACCAAATGTGACCATCTTGTGAAGGAATAAATCAATGGACTTCACTCTTACTGCACCAAATTTAGAGCAAGGTATTTTCTACTCTAAATTAAAAACAATAGTTCACAATTGCTAGATTGTACAGAAAACTAATGTTCTACCACATTTCAACAGTTTTCACTTTTAAATTAATTACTGAAGAGAAGAAAAGGAGTACTTGTGGCACCTTAGAGACTAACCAATTTATTTGAGCATAAGCTTTCGTGAGCTACAGCTCACTTCATCGGATGCATACTGTGGCCATGTATGCTCAAATAAATTGGTTAGTCTCTAAGGTGCCACAAGTACTCCTTTTCTTTTTGCGAATACAGACTAACACGGCTGTTACTCTGATACCTGTCATTGCTGAAGAGAGTGGTTTTAGAATAAAAGGATTAAATTTAAATGTTTTAAATAAACGTCATGATAAGAATATCTAAGTTATTCAGGTACAACAGCAGGTGTGTAGCTTACAGATGGAATAAATGAAGATGCACAATGTCCAAACCATTTTCACATTGTAGAAAATGCTAACAGCAGCTTGGGAACCCCTTTCTTCTGAAATTCTCTAAAGCATACCAATTAGCTCCCTAAAACTAAAAGACTTGCAACCAAAAACCATTTCGAACATACACCAAGCTTAGCAATATAACATCTGGATATGAACAGAAATGTTATTAACAAGGAGTAACTCACCTTGTAATAACTTCTGTTCTTCAAGATGTGTTATCCCTATGTGTAGTACACTTCAAGTTGGGCATGTGTGCCATATGCCCAGACGAGAGAATTTTCTTTAGCAGTTTCCCTGTGGGTCCATATATGCACTCCTGCTGTCCTCATGCTCTGCATCAAGAGAATAAAGGGGGCTGCTGGACTACTGTCATTTTAGTCCATTCCCTACCGCAAGTTCCCAAAAGCGGAAAGCAGGCAGCAAGGACAGAGAGCTGCAGTGTACTAACATAGGGACAACACATCTTGAAGAACTCAAGTTACTACTAGATGAGTACCCCTCTTTCGAATGACGTCCCTATGTGTAGTGCAGCTCAGGTAATTCACAAAACACCATCTTTATGATGTGTTAGGTGCCTAGAGTCCAGTAATACAACTGATTCCAAAACTGTCCTGCCTATAGAGGCATCAGAAGCAGCTGCTTGTACCAGTGCATAGTTTTTTAGCAAGAGTGTGAACAGAATTCCGAGCTGCTGATCTGCAAATGTCAGTAACAGAAACATCTCTAAAGAAGGTATCAAAGCTGCCTGAATTCTAGTCGAGTGAGTTCTTATGCTGGCCTCAAGGGTGATGTTCACTTCATAGCATTCTGACAGCCTCTGCGACGAGATGGCTTCTTCTTTTTAAAGTTCTGTGAATGAAATGAAGTGTCTCTAGTGGACTTTCAGACAGGTAGAAGCCAAGAACCCTACACACGTTCAGTGACTGCCATGCCATCTCTTCTCTGCCTGAGTAGGATTTAGGGTAAAACACTGGCAGATGGATATTTTGGTTGATGCGAAAGTCCAACACTGCTTGAGACACAAAATTAGGATGCAGCCTCATAGAAACCTTATCCTTGTATATGGGGATGGGAGGGAGGGGGGAAGAGGCAGGTGGTGAGGGACGGTTATTAGCCATGAGTGTCCCTAGTTCACCAACTCTTCTATCCAGAAATGCTACTTTAATAGAAAGATGCAGAGGAGAGCAGGACACCAGGGACTCAAAAGGAGGCTTAGTGAGGGTTTATCAAGTTTCAAGTCCTAGGGCAGTACCAGTTTCATCACAAGAGGGAAGATGCAAATCACACCCTTCATGAACTGGGCAGGAAAATACAGAGTTGGCGTATATTGGTGCTGATGGCTGCAAGTGTACTCTGATGGAGCTAACAGATAATCCCAAGGATTTTAATGACAAGTTGTAATTCACATGTCTGGGATCTTAGCCTGTAAAGAGGCAAGTACTCACTGGTTACACAAAACTGAAATATTTTCCACATCATTACTTGTAGGGAATTCTGCACCCAAAAATTAAAAATTCTGCACACAATATTTGAAAATTCTGCATATTTCACATGTCAAAATAACACTACATAATCATGCCAGTTTCAATTATTTTGGTAATGTATTTCAAAATACCTGTCCACAAGTCTGTCTAACAATTGTGATAGACCCAAGCCAGTTGGGTACAACAAAATAGTCGAAGGCAGATATACTGGCCACTGGATTAGCAGTTTTCTGTTCCCTGACTGACCAGAGCAGGGGCTGCTCCAGGCTAATGAGAACACCTGACTCCAATTAACTTGCAAAGAGTCAGGTGAGGCCACTGAGGTAATGTGAACACCTGACTCTAGTTAAGGCCCTTCTGGTACTATAACAGGGCTCACTCCTGTCAGGCTGAGGAGAGCCAGGGAGCCAGAGGAGAGGAAGTATGGCTGAAGGGCTGGTTAATGAAGACACCCTCAAACCATCAGTAAGGGAGCCCTAAGGTAAGGGTGAAGAAGAGATAAGCAGGAGAGCTGTGGGGAAGTGGCCCAGGGAAATGTAGCAACTCTGGCAGTGAAAGGTCGGCTGCCAACAGCTGCTACCATTAGGGTCCCTGGGCCGGAACCCGGGGTAGAGGGTGGGCCCGGGTTCCCCCCCAACCTGCCACTATAGAAACACCTCCTAGGAGGGGAAGACAGGCCCCTGTCAGGACAGGAGGCTAAACTGTTCTGAAATAAGCTCCTACGGACAACAGAGACTGTGGGAGTTCTCTCAACAACCCCCTTGCTGGGTTATGATGAAAAGGGCTGAGCAAACTGTAACCCTGGCCCTAGAGAGAGAAGGGCTATGTGGAGGGTTGCAGTATGCCACTGAGGCTAGCATAAACCGCCTAGAAGCGTGTGACCCACGGGGACAAGGTCAGAGCTCTGCCACACAATACAGACAACAAAAAAGATTAAGGAGAGTATTTTTATTTGACAAATAGATTCCTGACTAGGCATATTCATACAGAACTTTGGGTAATAATTCACTTAAACTGCAATACAGAAATGTATTTCCCATACCCTGCAGAAGCAGTACAAAGGCTTGGGAGAACCAGGGGTAACAGAGGAGTTGCAGGAGAGGGAAGTAATTGCTGGGAAGGAGCCTGGGAATGAACCTGGAGGGTTGTTGGGTGTGAGTGGGAGAAGTAAGGAATAAGATTTTTTGGGAGGAGGGAATTGTTAGGGAGTTGGGGAACCTCCCCCATGCAGACCTTGGCTGACCTCTAGCCTCTCCCATTCAGTCAGTCAGGCACAACTGCCCCTATTCCCACGTGGCCCTCCACTCCCTATTCCCCCATCCCCATGTGACACTGCACCCCCATTCCGCCCCTGCCCCAGTCTGTCCCCCCTCACTAGCCCTTCTGAATCCCACTCTATGTGACCCCCGCCAGCAGCCCCATGTGCCCCACTGTCTGTCCTCCCTTCCCCCATAGCCCATGCCTCCTAATCTGGCCCCACGGGCAGGGTGCCGTGAGGAACACGGCCGGCTGATGGCTGCTACTGTCCATGAGCTAGCTGCTTTCTGATCTGGCACCACAGCAGCCCTTGGGAGGTGAAAGGTAATTGCAGCGCCTCTCCAGGTGAATGTATTTTCTGAGGAGAAAAAAAAAATCTGGGGGAACTCATGAACTCTGTATGTGTGCAGCAGCGCAGAATTCTCCCAGGAGTACCATTTATAAAACATTTTCTGGTGAAGTCCTTCCTACTGCTGTTCTCAGCATTGCCTGGACATGAGACAAACAGGCCCTCTCCAACACTGAAATGCATCCAAATATGATTCGTTCAGGTGAAGCATGGCTGGGTACCAGAACAGTCAGGCCCAATCTAGTGCTAGAAGAATGACTTGTGCCTTGACTGGTCTGGTTTTCCTCAACACAAGGTAAGAGGAGATATCGGGAGTAACACCTACCACAAGAGTCCCAACCACTGTATGAGAAATGCCTCTCTGAGAAAGTCTGGGCCACAACCCCGTCTGGAGTACAATTTCTTGCACTTGCTGTTCATGTGGTACATGAAGAGATCCGTGGATGGGAGACCCCATGCCACCCAATCAGGTCGTGGAGAAGTGTCTGCTCAGAGAATCTGCCAGTGCAGTGTTATGAATCCCTGGCAGTTGGGGTAATCTGCATTGGAATGCACCAGTTCCAGAGGGCAGCAGCCTCCAAACAGAGCTGTGAAGCACCTGCTCTGCCATACTTGTTGAGATAATAGACCACAATCATTGTCCCATAATACCTGCATTGACTGACTGCAGATGTGTGGGAAGAATTGTTTGCAGTCTAATCTGACTGCTCTCAGTTCCAACAGATAGATGTGAAGTGTAAAATCATGAGGGGACTATACCTCTGGACAACCTGTCCCTCCATGTACGAACCCCAACCTAATAGGGATGCATCTGTGGTCAAAGACGTGGTTAGAAGAAGGGAGATGGAATGGTACCCAAACACATACTTTACGTCTGTCCTCCCAGCAAAAGGGAGTGAAGATTCTTTGCGGAATCATGACTAGCAGGTTAACACTGTGCCTACCTGGCACATAGACAATACTTGTAGACATCTGAGGTGAAGTCTTACTAATGGGGTCACGTAAGTGTACACAGCCATATGGCTCAACAATACCAGGCAAGATCATCTGGACGATCTGGGCTCAGATTCCCTAAATGAACCCAGTGACGGAGAGGAAGCAGTCCTCCAGTAAGTAGAGGCCTGTGTGGATACAAAATTTATATCCGCATCCACGGATATAAATCTGTATCCATGGAGCTGCAGGGTTCTACTGGGAACCGCAGTGGCAAAAGCAGCAGCATGTTGGGCCGCTGCTCCCTGAAGCCAGCGCCCTGCACCGGCAGCTTCTCCACCATGGTTATACCAGTCCAGCCTCACCCAAAGGGCGGGCACCAGGCATACCAGCAGCTTTGCCAGCTTGCGCTAGTGTGTGCAAGCAGCTTGCGCTAGTGTGTGCAAGCAGCTTGCAAGCTCCTGGACAGGAAATACAGACCGCTGAGTGGAAGGGATTCCTGTCCAGGCATGCGAGCCACTTGCATGCATTAGCGTGACCAGGGACAGCTGCTGGTGAGTCTGGTGCCCGCCCCAGAGGGCACGGTATGCTGGCTCCTGGGAGCAGCAGCTGGAGATGCTGCTGCTTTTGCCACTGCAGTTCCTACTAGAGTACTGCAGCTCTGTGGATATCTATTTATAGCCACGGTGTGATACAGCATGGCCAGAGGGCAGCAGGAGAGTGTTAGAAGGGAGCCTTATTCCCTGTAGAGGGAAGAAAGTTTGCTATAGATTAATTAAAGCACCTGAAGCCAATCACCTGATAAAAAACCCCTGTTTCAATCAGACAAGGGAAGGAGTTGAAGCAGAGTGGATTGGTGTTGGAGCAGAGAGCAGTTTGGAAGAGTTGAAGCAGAGTGGATTGGCACTGGAGCAAAGAGCAGTTTGGGGGAGTTGAAACAGAGTGGATTGGTTTTGGAGCAGAGAGCAGTTTGGAGGGAAGCAGAGGAGAGTTTGGAGAATTGCTGTGGTGGGCTAAGAAGACCAAGACCCTGGGTAAAGGGACACCTGGTTTGTGCAGAAGGAGGGCAGGAAGTCCCACAAGCTGAAGGGCAGGAGAAGGAAGTAGCCCAGGGGAAGGAACCACTAGTTTAAGTGGTTTACCGCTATCCCTAGGGCCCCTGAGTAGAGGGTGGGCCCGGGTCCCTCCCTCTCCACTCCCCTTCTCTAGGACACTAGTGGGACAGTTAATACCCCAGTTTAGGGGCGAGAAACGGTGCCCTGAACCCTCCCCAAGAAGATAAAGCACGAGACCCATCAGAGTAGTGCCGGCAATTTGCCACAACGGATATAAATTTTGTATCTGCGCAGGGCACTACCAGTAAGCAAGCCCTGGCTGTAACAGCATCCAACCTTGCTCCAGTGAATTATATGGATTGCGAGGGTTCCAGGGTGGACTTCTCCAGGTTCACCTTGATGCCCAAATTCTTGAATAGATGTAGAAGCATACTGGTTACTTCCCATGTTTTCTGGTAAGAAGTCCCTTCAGCAACCAGCTGGTTAAGTAAAAGTAAAACATTGCCCCTTTCCAACAAGTGAGCTGCTACCACTGACAGTACCTTGGTAAACACTCTAAGTGCCATCAAGAGCTCAAAAGGGAAGAAATTCTGTATCGCTAGTGCTGTTGACTGGCCACAAATCTCAGGAATACACTGTTGAATGTCTATATTAAAGTAGGTATCTTTGAGATAAAGGGTCATGAACTAATAGTCTGGATTTAGTGATAGGATAGAGGCCAACAGGGTCACCATTCTGAACTTTATAGATGAATTTGTTCGGTTCCCTGAGGTCCAGAATGGGCCTCCATCCACTATCTTCTTGGGGACGACAAGGAACCTCAAATAAACTGCTTTCCCCTTGCTGTCAGAGGTATTTGTTCTATCGTTCCTCCCTCTGTCTTGAGAGATGGGTCCTAAAAGAGGATAGGGAAGAGGAATGGGGGTTGTGTAGGGAAGAGAACTAGATCGTGTATGCCAAGGAAATGACCTCGAGTACTCATCTGTCAATTATGATTTCTGTCCAGGCAGACAGGTAGTGAGAAAGTCAGCCTTCAAAGGGAAGAGAGACCAGAAAGGTTGTGCAGATCCAGAAGGACAGTTGGTGAGCAGCTTTTGAGGGTCCCATCAAAACGCTGGTCTCAAGGCTGATGATGGTTGAGAGGTGAAAGATAGTTGACCTTGGACACCCTTTCTTTGCTTCCTCTGATGCTTACACAGTGGCTCATGCTGCCACTGGTGATAAAAGGTAGGTGTGGCATCATCTACACTGTGGCTCACGGGGTTTTCTTTTGATTGCAGGTCTATAAATACCCAGTGATACCCAGGGACTCCTTCAAGGAGTGGGAACCTCATTCATCATGCTCTAAATAGAGCACTGCACTCATATGGATGGTCCTCCACTCTCGTTTGAACCTCCTTCAGGATTTCTGAGGAGGAGAACCACAACGAGCATCCCATCATCACAGCCATGGCCGTGAATCTTGCCACTGTGTCTGTTTCTCAAGCAGTCTGAAGCGCCAATTTCATTACCAGTTTTCCTTCATTAATCAGGGCCTGGAACCTCTCTCTAGCATCCTGAGGCATCTTACTGGCAAAGGCAGCCAGCTTGTGGTAGATGGTGTAATCATATTTGGCCATCAGAGTTTGGCAGTTTTGAGACTAGAAACTGCAGAGATGCCTTGGAATGCACTTTCCTAACAAAGGGGTAAAGTCTGTTCGCTTTCTTCTCATGAGGCCTAGATCTGGGTTGTCTTTGTTGGCTACAGTTGGTGGCCGCAGATACCACCAAGTTGGGAGGCAGGTGAAAAAATATGTTGTCTGATCCTTTTGCAAATACAAAATACCTCTTCTCAGCCCACTTGGGATACTGGTTGGTGTGTGCCAGAGAACCCTGGCAGGTTTGAGGATGGCCTCATTAACAGGAAGCAACACTCTGCTCAACCCAAGCTATGCAAGTGTCCAGCAGTTTTTGTGGTGCTTTCTGGCCCTCTTCCAGGGGAATCCCAAGTGATTCTGCCATTCTTACAGGTTTCAGAGTAACAGCCGTGTTAGTCTGTATTCGCAAAAAGAAAAGGAGTACTTGTGGCACCTTAGAGACTAACCAATTTATTTGAGCATGAGCTTTCGTGAGCTACCAGAGGGTGATGCAGTTTTCCCTTTTGAAGTCCTTCCTGGCGTTAAATGGTTCTGCTCTGGAACATGAGTCTCCTGATGACTTGGTTTGGCTGCATCCTAATTTTGTGTCTCAAGCAGTGTTGGACTTTCGCATCAACCAAAATATCCATCTGCCAGTGTTTACTCTGGCTCTGTTCTCCAGAGTCTCTTTGAGCCAGAGGGGGGAAATGGATGTTTTAGAGCCACTAGGACCAAAGAAGAGCCATTCCTACCTTCTTCAGACTGACGCATTTAGAGATTGTTCATGGCTTCCTCCATGAGGAACTTACAGAGCCAAAACAGCCCGGACTGATTAATCATACTCAGTAATAAAATGCAGACACTGCACCTGGAATGGACATACTCTTGCCCCAGGCAGTATAGACAGGTGTTGTAGTCCCTGATCAGAAAGGTTCATGGCTAAGGCTGTGAGTTTGTCATGGTGGTCACGGATTCTGTGACTTTCCAGGACCTCCGGGACTCCTGCAGCAGCCAGTGCAGTTGGCACAGGGGCTGCCTGAGCTGCTCAGGCAGCCGCTAGGCCAGCTGCACTGGCCTCTGCTGGGGCAGTCTCAGCAGGAGTTTGGGTTTGAGAGGGGGCTCAGAGCTGAGGCACAGGAGGGTGCGAGGGCTCTGGGTGACACTTACCTTGGGGGGCTCCCCGGAAGTGGCAATACGTCCCTCCCTCAGCTCCTTGGCGGAGGTGTGGCTAGACAGCTCCGCGCACTGCCTCTGCCCGCAGGCACCTGCGGCTCCCATTTTCTGTGGTTCCCGGCCAATGGGAGCTGCGAAGCCGGCGCTCAGGGGTGGGGGACGACCCGCAGAGCTATCTGGCTGCACCTCTGCCTAGGAGCTGAGGGAAGGACATGTCACTGCTTCCAGGGAGCCACACAAAACCAGATAAGGAGCCTGCCAGCCCCACCAACCCCCTACCCCACCCCAGCACTAGCGGCGGTCCAGGACTGCCCCCGCCAGAGCACCCATGGCTACCCTTGGGCTGCCCCCCACAACATTTAGTCAGGGGTATATAGTACAAATCATGGACAGGTCAAAGGATGTGAATTTTTGTTTACTGTCCATGACTTTTACTAAAAATATCTGCGACTAAAAGGTAGCCCTATTCTTGGCACATATCACAGTTTTTAAAGCCAATTATCCTCGGCAAACTCCCCACAACCACTCCAAGATTGGGGTGGGGGTGGGGTGGTGGCAACAGATTCCTGCCCCAGAGGGTTGTCCAAGATAAGAATCCAGACTCTGTTAAACTAACTGTACTAAGAACTAAGCAACTAAAAACTTTTAAAAAACTATCAACACCAATGAGTTGAAGTCAGAATGAACACTGAAGCTCTAACCTAGACCACGAGCAGTAGGAGGAACCAAGATGGTTGCAATCCAGCAGCCCCTTTTATTCCGTAGGTGCGGCGCATGAGGAGAGCAGAGAGGCACACGCAGACCACACAGAGAAAATTATTTGGTTCTGGGTGCATGCACAACCAAAAGTGCAATACACATAGGGACAACCACGCAAAGAAATAGGTTTCTGTAGATCAATGATGACATTATAAAAATTAGTTGGACAGAGAACATTTTTCTCCACCTTAGCAAAAATATCATTTCTATCTTAGAAAAATTACTCTGAATGTGCGAAAAGTGATGGACCTTTTCACAACTTTGGTTTTTGTTAGGTTTTTTGCTTAATAAGAACCAGCATCTTTCTAAGTTAACTGGAAAAACAAGAATTTCAGAAGCTTTGACCAATCCCTGAAAATAGTTAATACTGCATTTGTTTTTGAACCTTTCATCTAAAAGAATGAGAAATAATATAGTAATTAGCGTAATATATCAACTTGATGAGGATGTCACATTGTAGTTAATATAGACAGTCAAATTAGGGATTTCTGATCCTGAGAAAAAGAAAAGCTATTCCAAGGACCAGATGTTGTAGGTGAATGGGCCAATAAGTACAGAACACATTTAATGTAGTACATACAAACCAGTGATATGCTGCCAAATTTTAAAAGGGACTCTCATTTAAACTCTATCTCAATAGACAACACACAATAGTCCTTGGATAAAACACTTTTCTGCCCTTCACAAAAATAAATGCCTCCATCAATTCCATATTCTTTCATTCCTTCACTTCAAAACCCACATCAATTCTATTTTCTTCAAAACCCACATCTCACACACACAAAAAAGAAAAAGTGAATTCTATGTCATTCGTGTACACCCCTATCTCCCCAAAATCTCTGAATTTCACTCTTTGCCCATTGAATCCTTCTAACCCGTGCTTGTCCCAGTACCCATTCCAGACACACCATGCTTCCTCCCTCCCCAGTATTTCATGAAAGTTTCTTCAGTTTTCACCTCCATGCCAGTTCTTCCTCACAGCTGCAGCAATGGCTGTTCTATAGGTCCCACTAGCAGCTCTGGTGACAAGTGAGCTGTCTTAGAGCTTCTGCCTATGGACTGGTTGGTGTCTCAGCTAGGGAGTCATCCCTTCTGACAGACTGAGGACTCCCATTCAAAGCAGCAGAAGATTGTCCCTGCCTCTCTCTCATTGCCTGAGGGGATAGAGTTATGGGCGGTGAAGGATATACATGGTGTGCACCTCATGTGCTCCAAACAGAGAGTGGGATGCAGCTGCTGTGCCAATAACTGGCAAAACCAACGGCTTGTTAGCTGCCTCAGGGAGCAACTGATTCAGTAAATACCTCAAAGAGGGCCAAAAAATTTTAACAAGTAGAGGTAGGCCTTCAAACGCTCCTCCTTCCCTCACCCTTTGGAGAGGAGGAAAACTAATCTTAAAAGCATAAAGCTAGCTCAAAGATTTTCAGGAGAGAGAGTTAGTCAACTGATTTTTGGGATACATCACAAACTTATGACTCATTTTACATTTTTTTAAGAGTCTGTGGAGTAGATGGAGAAGAGGTGGAAAGGGAGACAGGGAATGGAGGACGGAGAAATCCTTCTGGGCCTCCTTCTACAGAAGTAAAAACCAGTTATTTGCATTTGGGTTAAAGCAGTTTACTTTTTTCAAGACTAGCTTTAAACCTTTGCATTTGGGTTAAAGCAGTTTACTTTTTTCAAGACTAGCTTTAAACCTTTGCATTTGGGTTAAAGCAGTTTACTTTTTTCAAGACTAGCTTCAGAAGGAAAGAGGCTATAATCTTTATTTAAATGAAAAAAGACTATCCATTATGGAACCAAAAGACTACTTTGTTAAAGGACTCGTACAAATCCTCTCCAGCTAATTAGCAAAATAAACCGAAGTGAGGGGAAAAAACTGCAAGAAACACACAGTGTTTACTTTAAATGAATTGGCCATGGCCAAGAAATATTTCTGGGATCATTGTGGAAAAATCCCTATAGTCATAATCCAGTTTATTACTGCAATAAGACAGGTAAACAAAATATTTCATTGTTAAGAATAAATACAAACAAAGAAATATTTCATACTCAGATATATATATTATTGTCTCAACTACGAGTGTTTGCATTGCACGGCAAGCAATATGATCCATATTTTAATAATCTTTGTTAGAACTCATTAAAAGAATTAAAGCTTATTTTTCTTCAGAGAGAATTCTCTGCTTCCCATCTGAAATATTAAAAATTATCCGAGTGTCTAGACAAGTTGAACCAAAACTATTCCCACTGAGATGAACTCAAAGGCCACAATCTAAAAATAAGAAATTAAAAATAATTTAACTGTAAGATTGCCATACACAAAGCCCCAGATTCACTGAACTGGCTGCGTGCTTGGCACAAATTGAGGGAGTGAGGTGGCATGGCATTAAGCCACCTTTGTGACTCCCTGTTCCAGAGGCTGAAAAGCATCAGCCCTAGACCAACACAAAACAGATCAGCCTCAGGGCTGCAAATGGGTCCCAGGCGCTAGTCCAATAGGCAGGCAGATGAAGGGGTGGGGGTACAGGGCCAGAATTGGGACAATAAAGGAGCCACTACTATTCCCCTTGCCTTATCCCACCTGGGTACTCTCTTGTGAGGGGGAATCCTTAAGCAGCTGGTAAAGACAACTTCAAGTCTGCTCTGCACTGGTAAAACTGGTGCAAACCAGACTTAACATTCTGGTAAATCTGGCCTTCAGTACTAAATATGTAATAAATGACCAAGTGATGCCAATGAGGCAAAAACTGTGAGTGACCGTAGGCAACTAGACTATTATTTTTATTTAAAAGAGGGGAAATATCTCTGAAAGCGAGACTGTGAGAAACCATACTGGAGGAGACTTTTTAAAATAACTATTTCCTATCCAATCATTTAAAATGTTCTTGTAAAAGGAAAACAATAGTTCATAAGGAAGTTTCATACAAAAAAACCCCCAAATAAATTAACATTAAGCAAAAAAAAAAATTAAAAAACAAAGTTAAAGTTAGATGCTTAAGTATGCCGTATTCCCTACAGAGCCAGCATACCACACACAGCACAAAGTAATAGTAAAAAAGCATGCTGTCATTTGATGGAATTTAGATTTTAATTACAAACTTCAGTACTACAATACCCTAGTTACATTAATATATCTTACTGTAATCACAATATTCTACTTCAAAAATAATAGCTGAATTGTATTTTGTATTAGTGTCTAAGAGCCCCAGTCATGGACCAGGACGCCATTGTGCTAGGCACTGAACACACACAGAGGTGGTCATTGCCCCAAAAGAGCTTACAATTTAAGTGTAGGACGGGAGATGAGAGGTGGATATACACAGACAGGTGGGAGAGCACATGGAAACAATGAGAATTTTTGTCTGCATGACAGGCAATGGCATCAACACACCAGCAACTTTGGCTGTTTTAAGCTTCTTGTTGTGGTTGTTGTTAACAGCAGGGCTGAAGAAGAAGAGGGGTGTTTTCTGTTCAAGGAACAAAACAAACAAAAAACAGAGGTAATCAACCAGAGCCCACCCACATTGCTATCTTTGTGCCAGCTCCTTTCCTGAAGAGAGTTCAACATCACCTTTGCAATGACTTTGTGCAAAAGAAGCAGGCTGGAAATCAGACTATTTGGTGCCAAATATGGGTTTCTTCAAAACTGGACATACTATTACATTCTTGAGATTGCCTACTCTAAAGCTATCACAATATCAATTTTCTTCACTAGCCTTCACCAACTGCGTCAGTTTTACAGGTGGCAGATTGGACATCCTTCAGCCATTGTCCCAAACTTTAGTCACTGCAGATGGTAGATAAACCAGTCTCTTCGTGCAAAGATCAACCGGCTCTATTCCGTCAAAGTTCCTGAGAATCTCCATGATGACATGTATTTAAGCCAAAAGCTACTAGACATAGTAAAAAGCATGAAAACGTAAATGTTATTGATATTCTTTTCGTAATTTTTTCAACAAAGTTAAAAATCAAAATTCGGAAAATCTGGATCTACCATACAAACAAGTATTCAGCTGAGACTGAGCACAAGGTGTATGCTCCTGGAACTTTTGGCAAGAACTATTTCCTTAAAATGTTCTCTTTGGGAAGAGGTCTACAGTGCCTTTAATAAAATAAAATGACAGCACCACTGTTTTCCCTACTCTCCAATTCTTCTAGCTCTTCGGGGATGGGAGACTTCCTTATGAGTGGAGATTCTTGTAAATGGGTAGTGCCCAATGAAGAGCACTGGAAGAATCCATCTGACATCTATGATTTGTCCCCACTGCTTTGCAAAGTGGTGGATTTTGCATCCTAGGGAAAGCAAGTTTAATGGAAAAGTTAAAAAAAAAAATCTTTAGTAATGGCTCACTATGTACTGTTGAGTCCATGAAAGCTCAACCCACCGCAAGGATAAAAACTAAATGCACACAGTCAGAGAGGCTAATCTGGGAGGAAGCTAACCAATCATCCTGGTTTTCTCTGTCTAATTTATGATGATTAATTATGGAATTGGTATGGTCCACTCACATTCAGTTTCTCCACACAAACATTAACTATCTTTTTACCAAAATAAGAAATTAACAAGGATTCCTCAAAAAAAAAAGTGGGGGGCTTTAGGATGGAGTTAACTTCCTTTTTCACCAGTCGTATTATAAATGTCTTAGCCATGTTCTTCATATGGAGGCTCCCACTCCCCCAAACCGCCCTTTCAAACAGTTCTTCTGGAAAACACTAGAGGACATCAATCAAGCTAGGAAGATGTATCCTTATCTTCTGTTGATTTAAGAGAAAGAGGGGATAGAAGTGGGAGACAGGAATCTTAGACTTGCTGGAAACAAGTCTGGTGACAAATCCCCACAATCACTTAGTAGTTTGCAGATAAGGCTATCAAAGCAGAAAGTCAAAGACACATTGAGTTTTATGGAACCATCTGACTGAGTCACAAAATTATCACAGGGCAAAATACTACTTACCTAATCTGAAGCTGATGGAAAGGGAGGGGTCTGGAAATTAATCCTTCCTAAATCCAGTTTCTTCTCCTGTTGCCAGTGGGCCTGAATCTCAAGGTTCTATTTCAAGGAAAGATTTGTCTTGGGCTCTCTGCATTTCTTAGACTATGTAGGCTAGCAGGGAAGGATGAGTCTTGAGACTTCATCTGTAGCCAAAAGCAGTGCAGAAGGAACCCCTCCATGCACCTGCAGGTCCTTAGGGAAAGCCACCTTACAATGGTACTCATTTTTCAAGAGTTGAAATATAATTCTGAGAAGAAGAAAAGCTTTAAAAATCTGTACTGTAAAGTCAGTGCGTGATGTCTGGTTCTGTTGCTTTGCTCTTCAAGTGAGGCTGGAGAAACTGGGGCAACAAAAGAGGGGAAAAATGGCATGGCTGCTCATGGGGGGTCACAAAATTGAACATTTTCACTGGTTGCTGACCTGCCAGTTAAAGAAGAGAAGGAAGAGCTACCCATATGTCAGTTACTAATAGCACTGAGGGCACAGAAACCTCAACATTTTATTAATGTAAATTTCTTACCTACACAGGCACAAACATGTAAAGTAACAAAAGATAAATATGCACATAATATGGTAGTAAAAGGAGGCATCTGTTAAATAGCACCCGATCAATGCACACATTTTTCTTCCACTTCTTTCAAGAATCTGCTTCAAAATTCCTTGAGACAAAATTTACCACTAAACCTCCAGAGATTTTTGCAATGCTTATGTTATACCTGTCAAGATTCGACGACGTTATGTTATGTATTCATCTGAACAGAACCACTACACTTAGTTACAGGCTATCATCAACCAATTCATTCTCTTGCTAAAATCAAGTCATCCAATTACTCCTTGACTAATCAAGGCTGTTTTGGCTTTTTCTTTTTTCAAAAGGTACTCAACAGCATAAACAGTTCACTTACAAGAAATGGAAAGAGGCTAATCAGCAGAATTATTGTTTTGCTGCTACAATTTGCAGTATTTAAATGTAGTTGCTGATTGGACTGAAAGTTTTATGATATAGCATACGAAACTAGTTTGATACAAATACAAAGCTGCCTATAACATAAGCTTTATTGTCTTTATCACAGACCACTTTGCAGCACAGATAGATGTAAAAATATATTTGCAATTATTCATTTTTCAATATTTTGATTCTGAATGCAATTAGGTACAATTAATAAGAGTCTTCAAGATTAATTCACAGGGATCTTTTACACTATCTGCTGCTTCATGTTTTTCTTCTTGTTATTATCCTTGTCTTTAATTAAAAAAAGGTGAAAAAGTTAGTATTTGACATGAGGTTAAATTTACAATAAAGTTAATACAATGTAAAATATTTTAGTATCGTATTTACTAACTGGATAAGTATTTACACAATGAGTAATGAATAAGAGTATTCCTACTGATCAGAATCTGAAATGTATCACAAATTATCTATATAAATTTAGGGTTTCTAACAGTATTTTTTTAGGGAAAAAGTTAACCCACTTAAGCTTGTAAAGAAATGGTAAGAGAAAGTTTGATACTTCTGACTTTTAAGAACAACAGTAAGGAAATGTAGTTGATACTTGCTCCTCTCCAGCAAATATTCAACACATGTTATTAAACCAGTTCCCATTTACAAAGAGAGTTTTTTGTGTGTTTGTAAAAACATGCACACACCATGTACATTGATATGGACCCAGAATTAATAGTCATTATAATGTCCATTCACCAAATAAAACAGTGCTGTGACTTGTCATTTTTTTAAAAAGTAAAAATTGGATGTTCCAGTGAGCAACAGAAATGCACAAAACAAAACTTCTGATTGATATATATCAATTAAAAATATGTACAAAGGCCACCTATATTAAGACTGAAGATCTTGCATGCCAGTATCTTGAGAATTAGGGGGATCTGTAATGGAAACAGACACCCTTAACTATTGTGGTAATGTTACACTAAGCATTAGAAAAAGTGCTTAACTCTGAAGATACTGAACTTTACAACATAGACTTTATATACAAAATATACTTTATGAGCAAAAAACCAATGCTACTGGATAAACATACCATAAAATGTCTTAAAATGCTGCATATATGTTAATAAATTCCTACAAATGCAAGGGGCAGATATACTAAACCTTCTTTAAGAGGAAATTAGTTTATAATAAAAATCCATTAATTGTAAACAGAGATCTAATATTCTTTAAGGAAGAATATTTTTCCAGTTAAAGAAGGCATACCTAATATCTTAAACATAAGTAAAATCAAGTAAAAAAAAAAAAAAGTCAACAAAAAACACCCTGGTCGATTTGACTTGTGGAGAAAATTTTTCAGATGTCTTTTGCGGCTTTGTTTAATGCCATGGTCCTTTAAGTTTTGTCTTCATAAGGCCCTAACTAGTTGTAATCATATGCAGCTTAATTGTGGACATTTATCTGCTTTTCTTATGCATAGAACATAGCTATTAAAGCTGAATGGTGATGGTGTGAAGTATAGGTTAAATTGGGTGAAATTAAAGCAAATTACTCTGGGATGTGGAACTCTGAAAATAGAAACTGCCAATGATTTGCAACCCTCTTGATGATCAGCTTCACAGAACCCTAAATGACAAGAAAACTTACATATTTTAAAGTTAACTAGATTTTTTTTTAAATAATATGTATAAATTTATTTTAAATGCAAGCACTCAGTGACTGTGGCAATAATTATTTTGTTTTACTCATACTGTAGTAACATGAGAAGATTTTAATTCCCATTCAAAACACTTGTTTTTGTTAAGTTTAGCCTTGATTTTAAATAACTAAAAAGAAGTTCAGAAACTGAGCTGCATTGTTAGTTACTATGCACCTAATATACTTTGTTCAAGCAATCTGATACACATACACACAGGGGGCATGTGGAAAGTAGATGCTTCTCTATTATGAGGCGAGTCATGAACTGAATGTCTAGTAGCACTGAATGTCTAGTAGCAGTTAGGGTAAGGAGAAACTAATTCTAGCACCAAAGAGGAAATTGCACACAAAAATCAATCTTTTGACAACTATTTTATAGAAGGGACAAAATCTATTTGTACATTAACTAATGTATAGGGAGAGCACATGCAAGATAAAAACAAGACAATAGCAGCAGTACCTGATTTAAAAGTATTAATAAAGAATATAGCATCTAGTTCCTGAATGTATGAACCAATCCATATAAAAACACTTTCCATTTACATAAGAGGAACTTTTATCCAACAATCTGAAAGTACTTCACAAAGGTGAGTGATTATAACTTCCATTTTATAGATGGAGAAACTGAGGCAGAAATGTTCATTTAAGGTCATCTGAGAATTCAGTGGAAGAGAACACAATTCTGATCCTAATAAATCTATTTTAGCAGAGGGAAAGACTTAACCAAGAAAGCAGTCCAAGGGAACAAAGAACATACCTACAAATACTGCTTCAGGGTATGGACATTTGTATCTGTATGACAAGCACTGGTGACAGATTCCTTTTGCAACGTATGTCTAGAATGTGCTATCGTTCTATCTTGCTACTCCCACAATTGGAAGTAGTCATCACTCCACTGGCAGAATCTTCTACCTGCTGAGATTGGTTATCAAATTGCTCTTGCCAGTTAGGGGTAATTATCTGAAGACAGAAGAAATGAATCTTAGAGCCCTCTGTGCTTCCAAACCCACAGGCCCATTACAACTCCCCTTGATTGTTTACTGCAGATGCAATCACTGCACTGTCCACCAAATCTTGTTCGGGAGGGACTTCTGGACACTCTTTTTTCTAGGTATTTATGTTAAGATGTGACACTGACCTTATCAAGTGCCACAGAATATTGGTGATGTGGAGGGGCGACCCAGCACAATATATCATGAGTATTGCCCATTCTGAAATAATGTTACTTTTCTGAGAAGACAGAAATCCCACAACCACCACTTCAGAGAAATGCAGAATTCCCTAGGAAAGCACAATGTGTCCAAATTCTTTGAAAAAACATCCTTCTCCTCTGGAAAGTAACCAGGCCATTGGCACCATTTCCAAGCAGAAAAAAAAAAAAAAAATCAGAAGACCAAGGAGCTCCAGTCTCATTTTCAGAGGTAAGTATTTTTGCCCCTCTCTTGATTTATTTTGCTTACTTCTCCTGCAGACAGAAAGACTCTCCTTTTGTCACTATAGAAATGCATCCCAGGTGATTAATCTCCTGACTGAGTTAAAGAGTTATTGTGTTTGATCAGTCAATAGTCCTAGGTCCTGCAATAAATTTCAGGCAGCTCATACTGCTGTTACTGATGATGAAAGAGATGAATCGCATATTAGCCACACATCCAGATAGCGAATTACTGATACCGTTTCTCCTGAAGGCTACTACTAACCTAATTTTGGTTAACTTTCTTAGGTATGTGGCAAGATTAAAGGGCACAATACTGAAAACACTGGGATTCTGTTACAAACCTTAAAAAGAAAAGGAGTACTTGTGGCACCTTAGAGACTAACCAATTTATTTGAGCATGAGCTTTCATGAGCTACAGCTCACTTCATCGGATGCATACTGTGGAAACTGCAGAAGACATTATATACACAGAGACCATGAAACAATACCTCCTCCCACCCCACTCTCCTGCTGGTAATAGCTTATCTAAAGTGATCATCAAGTTGGGCCATTTCCAGCACAAATCCAGGTTTTCTCACCCTCCGCCGCGCCCCGCCCCCCCCCCACAAACTCACTCTCCTGCTGGTAATAGCCCATCCAAAGTGACCACTCTCTTTACAATGTGTATGATAATCAAGGTGGGCCATTTCCAGCACAAATCCAGGTTCTCTCACCCCCCCCCCCCACATACACACAAACTCACTCTCCTGCTGGCAATAGCTCATCCAAACTGACCACTCTCCTTACAATGTGCATGACAATCAAGGTGGGCCATTTCCAGCATAAATCCAAGTTTAACCAGAACGTCTGGGGGGGTGGGGGGGTTAGGAAAAAACAAGGGGAAATAGGCTACCTTGCATAATGACTTAGCCACTCCCAGTCTCTATTTAAGCCTAAACTAATAGTATCCAATTTGCAAATGAATTCCAATTCAGCAGTTTCTCGCTGGAGTCTGGATTTGACGTTTTTTTGTTGTAAGATAGCGACCTTCATGTCTGTGATTGCGTGACCAGAGAGATTGAAGAGTTCTCTGACTGGTTTATGAATGTTATAATTCTTGACATCTGATTTGTGTCCATTTATTCTTTTACGTAGAGACTGTCCAGTTTGAACAATGTACATGGCAGAGGGGCACTGCTGGCACATGATGGCATATATCACATTGGTGGATGTGCAGGTGAACGAGCCTCTGATAGTGTGGCTGATGTTATTAGGCCCTGTGATGGTGTCCCCTGAATAGATATGTGGGCACAGTTGGCAACGGGCTTTATTGCAAGGATAGGTTCCTAGGTTAGTGGTTCTGTTGTGTGGTATGTGGTTGTTGGTGAGTATTTGCTTCAGGTTGGGGGGCTGTCTGTAGGCAAGGACTGGCCTGTCTCCCAAGATTTGTGAGAGTGTTGGGTCATCCTTCAGGATAGGTTGTAGATCCTTAATAATGCGTTGGAGGGGTTTTAGTTGGGGGCTGAAGGTGACGGCTAGTGGCGTTCTGTTATTTTCTTTGTTAGGCCTGTCCTGTAGTAAGTGACTTCTGGGAACTCTTCCGGCTCTATCAATCTGTTTCTTCACTTCCGCAGGTGGGTACTGTAGTTGTAAGAATGCTTGATAGAGATCTTGTAGGTGTTTGTCTGAGGCGTTGGAGCAAATGCGGTTGTATCACGGAGCTTGGCTGTAGACGATGGATCGTGTGGTGTGGTCAGGGTAAAAGCTGGAGGCATGTAGGTAGGAATAGCGGTCAGTAGGTTTCCGGTATAGGGTGGTGTTTATGTGACCATTGTTTATTAGCACTGTAGTGTCCAGGAAGTGGATCTCTTGTGTGGACTGGACCAGGCTGAGGTTGATGGTGGGATGGAAATTGTTGAAATCATGGTGGAATTCCTCAAGGGCTTCTTTTCCATGGGTCCAGATGATGAAGATGTCATCAATATAGCGCAAGTAGAGTAGGGGCATTAGGGGACGAGAGCTGAGGAAGTGTTGTTCTAAATCAGCCATAAAAATGTTGGCATACTGTGGGGCCATGCGGGTACCCATAGCAGTGCCACTGATCTGAAGGTATACATTGTCCCCAAATGTAAAACAGTTATGGGTAAGGACAAAGTCACAAAGTTCAGCCACCAGGTTAGCCGTGACATTATCGGGGATAGTGTTCTTGACGGCTTGTAGTCCACCTTTGTGTGGAATGTTGGTGTAGAGGGCTTCTACGTCCATAGTGGCCAAGATGGTGTTATCAGGAAGATCACCGATGGATTGTACTTTCCTCAGGAAGTCAGTGGTGTCTCGAAGGTAGCTGGGAGTGCTGGTAGCGTAGGGCCTGAGGAGGGAGTCTACATAGCCAGACAATCCTGCTGTCAGGGTGCCAATGCCTGAGATGATGGGGCGCCCAGGATTTCCAGGTTTATGGATCTTGGGTAGTAGATAGAATATCCCAGGTCGGGGTTCCAGGGGTGTGTCTGTGCGGATTTGATCTTGTGCTTTTTCAGGAAGTTTCTTGAGCAAATGCTGTAGTTGCTTTTGGTAACTCTCAGTGGGATCATAGGGTAATGGCTTGTAGAAAGTGGTGTTGGAGAGCTGCCGAGCAGCCTCTTGTTCATATTCCGACCGATTCATGATGACAACAGCACCTCCTTTGTCAGCCTTTTTGATTATGATGTCAGAGTTGTTTCTGAGGCTGTGGATGGCATTGTGTTCCGCACGGCTGAGGTTATGGAGCAAGTGATGCTGCTTTTCCACAATTTCAGCCCGTGCACGTCGGCGGAAGCACTCTATGTAGAAGTCCAGTCTGCTGTTTCGACCTTCAGGAGGAGTCCACCTAGAATCCTTCTTTTTGTAATGTTGGTAGGGAGGCCTCCGTGGATTAGTGTGTTGTTCAGAGGTATTTTGGAAATATTCCTTGAGTCGGAGACGTCGAAAATAGGATTCTAGGTCACCACAGAACTGTATCATGTTCGTGGGGGTGGAGGGGCAGAAGGAGAGGCCCCGAGATAGGACAGCTGCTTCTGCTGGGCTGAGAGTATAGTTGGATAGATTAACAATATTGCTGGGTGGGTTGAGGGAACCATTGCTGTGGCCCCTTGTAGCATGTAGTAGTTTAGAAAGTTTAGTGTCCTTTTTCTTTTGTAGAGAAGCAAAGTGTGCGTTGTAAATGGCTTGTCTAGTTTTAGTAAAATCCAGCCACGAGGAAGTTTGTGTGGAAGGTTGGTTTTTTATGAGAGTATCCATTTTTGAGAGCTCATTCTTAATCTTTCCCTGTTTGCTGTAGAGGATGTTGATCAGGTGATTCCGCAGTTTCTTTGAGAGCGTGTGGCACAGGCTGTCAGCATAGTCTGTGTGGTATGTAGATTGTAATGGATTTTTTACCTTCAGTCCTTTTGGTACAATGTTCATCTGTTTGCATTTGGAAAGGAAGATGTCTGTCTGTCTGTATCTGTACAAGTTTTTTCATGCAGTTGACAGATTTCCACTCCATACGGCTAAATGCAGTGCCTTGCATAATGACAGGTTTCAGAGTAACAGCCGTGTTAGTCTGTATTCGCAAAAAGAAAAGGAGTACTTGTGGCACCTTAGAGACTAACCAATTTATTTGAGCATGAGCTTTCGTGAGCTACAGCTCACTTCATCGGATGCATACTGTGGAAACTGCAGAAGACATTATATACACAGACACCATGAAACAATACCTCCTCCCACCCCACTCTCCTGCTGGTAATAGCTTATCTAAAGTGATCATCAAGTTGGGCCATTTCCAGCACAAATCCAGGTTCTCACCCTCCGCCCCCCCCCCACCAAACTCACTCTCCTGCTGGTAATAGCCCATCCAAAGTGACCACTCTCTTTACAATGTGTATGATAATCAAGGTGGGCCATTTCCAGCACAAATCCAGGTTTTCTCACCCCCCCACCCCCCTCCAAAAACCACACACACAAACTCACTCTCCTGCTGGTCATAGCTTATCCGAAGTGACCACTCTCCTCACAATGTGCATGATAATCAAGGTGGGCCATTTCCAGCACATGACAGTTTGCAGAAGGAAGCATTTTGATGATCCATCAGTGTACAAAACCCGTTTTAGACACAGCTCATGAATTTTGATCTGTTCTTGTTTACAAACTGGTTCTAAACCATTAATGGTCAAGGCCCCTCCTGACTTCCTCTGGGCAATAAAATAAATTAGATACAATTCTCACGCTCTCTCTGATTTCAAGATTATCAGTCCTATCCACACGAAAAAGAACTATTCGGACTTTTGAGTCTTGTATCTATGTCACAAGAGCAAGATATCATCATTTTCCTAGATATGAGGGAAAGCTGTGTAAACAGTATGCAGTATACCCTCTGAACTATTGCTAGCATCTATCTTCCCATCTTAATTTTCACACAGGGATAGATGTCTCCTCTCTGGGAGGACCTAGAAAGGCTAGTATTGACCAATCTGAAGAATGCTTCCTTAGGAAATCTGCTAGTAGCAGAGACAACAAGATCTAAGAGTCTTCCCTTAGGCCACAGAAAGGAAAAAAAAAAGGGGGGGGGGCCCCCCACGGGAAGAGAACCTGTGGTGTTCATTCCATTCTGATAATGCTTTGTCTGTTGTTAGAAACAGAGGCCTTATTTTCAGTCCTTCGGTATCAGATGTATTGTTTTTAGTTATGTATATGGAGTTTAGATACTACAGCAAAGGGCACATAAATATGTAGCCAGATAGGCCATAATTTGCAATCTTGTATGCTTGAAATGAGGCATCTCTTAATTAGGAACATAAATAAGAAGCATGATTTATAGCCTTCTCTGTTCAAAAGTGGTGTACTGTAACCCATTATTATTATTTGTGCTGTGATAGCGTCAACACTGCAGAAACACAACAAAAAGATGGTCTCTGACCCAAAGAGTTTATAAACTAATCTGAATGGATATATGGAGGGCACAAAAATAAGGCATTTCCTGTAGGATCTGTACCATTCGAGTTCTAGAAATGACCACATCTGGGAAGGAACAGGAAGCCAGATCTAGTCCATGGATCTCTTGTATAAAGAGCTGCTAAGGTTAATCCCTCTAATCAGCCAGTCTACCATGCTATGAATCAGCTGAAGTGTCCAAGTGATTTCCAAAGAAAGGTCCAATCTGGAAGTACAAAGACAGACAACAGTGACAAGTCCCAGATCCAAGAGCAGTCATCACAGGATTTCCATGAAACACAGATGTAAGAAGTACTGTGCCAGTGAAGATGTCTGAGATATGCAACTGTGTCATCTACATACCAGTGACAAAGAAACCCAAATATAATTAATTATCCCCAGTAGTCCCATAATAAGCAGCTATAGTGATTTGCATTCATTTGATTAAGAACAAAAACCATGAAGACTTCAAACTGTAAAACTTTGGGTTCTTATTACTTTCACCTTTGTCATCCTCCTCCTCCTCAATCCCTTTATTTTCTACATCCACCTGTTGTCTGTCCCTATTGAGGCTGCAAGCTCTTTTATTTCAATTTTAGACAGTGCCAAGCCCAATGGGGAAGGATCCTGATTGGGGCCTCTGTTGATACTGTAATAAAAATCAACACTAATAAAAATTACATGTTAAACAAGACAGGGACTACAGAACTCTCTCGATTACAAAAAGTGAAACTCTTCAGACTGGATAAATAACTGTCCAACACCCACCCACCTGGATTTCTGTGAGGAAAGGATAAAATCATTGGCTAACAATCCTCGTCCACTCCCTACACTGGGCCAGCATCAAGTCAAAAATAATTTATGGTCAATAGTATTGAAGGCTCCTGACTGATCTGAAAGAAAGCATGTACAACTGACCTTCATCTATTGCTAGATCATCAATTAGTGATAACAGTGCAGTCTCCATATTACAACTAGGGCAGAAAATATTTAAAGATATCCAACAAAACTCCTTGTTTGCTGAAGTATAGGATGTAAACAATACACATAAGCTAACAAAGAGAAAATTAATTGCAATCTTGAACGCCTAAACTGAGGCAGCCCTCGTTGCAAAATTTAAGAAACTCAGGAGAGAAGTTTTCGGCTTCCAAAAGGTTATTTTAACAACTATTTAAATTTTAAATATTTTGAGAAATATCTTGTTTCTGTTAATGGTAGCATACTATAATAATGATTGAACCAATTTAGTCTAATACTTTATACAAATATCAAACATTGGATTGTCCAACCAAGTACACTAAAAAGTACTGCCTAGGCATTGTTTTACAATGAGAAAATTAGCATTGAAATTCTTAAAACAAAAACTGTATTTAAAAGATTTTTTTAATTGGCTTCATTGTTCTGTTATTACTATCAGTATTTTATATATCTGTACAATTTCATGGTTCTCCTTTGAATATCTTCTAATTCTGAGCACTATGGAAGTTAGTCCAGGTAAACATAAAAAACAAAGCGAGACCCGCAGTGTTCAATGCTAAAAAAACGTATGGTTAGTTTGACTGGTGTTACTGCATGCCATTCATGATCCCACACCTTGTTTCTTGGCATTCCAGGCCATCAGACCTTTTGACGGGATATTTGGCAAAGGCTACTCTGCAACATTTTGGTTACAGTAATTAACTATTTATTAATCCTGTTGAGACTTGCGCGCGCGCGCACACCCACCCACCCACACTATTATATATATAATTCACAGTAAGAGTAGTAAGTGTTTTTCAGAATATAACCACTTGTAAATCTCAACAGGATTAATAGTTAATTACTGTAAAAATGTTGCAGAGTAGCATTTGCCAAATATCCCCTCAAAAGGCCTGATGATAATTTGTAAGGTATATTTTACATAGAGTAATTGACATTAAATTACATTACTTGCTGATATCAATACATTTATAAAGAAGGGAGATGAGAGTTAAGTAATTGTTTGCTCCTGCTATTTATTCATCACATATAGTTACCACCATTCAATTAATTGTGATGTCATTTCTGAGACCCTCAGATAAGGAACAAACACCAGAAACAGGTGAAATCTTAAGCCATAAGAATTCTGTTTTCAGGCAATGTCCCCAGTAATCAAAATAAAGGGTAAGAACTCCATAAAATAAAAGTTTTATCTTTAGCGAAAGTTTTTTGGTATTTTCTATTAGACATCTACATGTATTTATGTAACTATGAACCAGATACAATTCAGTGCTTACATGATATTTTGAATGTTAGCTCCTTCACCTATAAAAAACAGGTTACTCTTTCAAGATTGGTTGACTGCCTAGTACACAGGCAGTAATTACTCCTCCATATTCTTTGAATGAGGTAAAAATCTTGATCTCAATTATGCTGATTTTTAAATAGTATTTAACTGGAAGAATAACTATATTCTGAAATGATGTTCAGTTGCATTCTGTAACTATCTGGCACCATCTAGTAGTCACAAGTGTCATCTTTTCCTGATCCTATTAATAGCACCTAGGTCAGCAATAGTATTATATACTCCACTACCATATTCAAGAGTTTTTACATATACTACATTAGGTGGTACTTAAACAGTCATACATCTGAAAATTTTTTGATGTAGGGGTAGCTGCTGACTACACCCAGCAATACCTTGAAAGAGCACAGACTGGTCACACTGGTCAATTAAATAATTGTCAAGTAAATTAAGCAGCACTTTTGGCCAAATTCTTGGCAGTAGTTTATAAAATATATTAATTGCGCACATCTGTGTAAACAATTTCAGTACACTGTTTCATTTTCTCCCAAACACATAATATACCATAAGTTATCAAAGAAAAAACCATCCTTTGATTTTACTTGAGTCTTGGATGTCCAGGACATTTGTCAGAACTGCCTAAGCACAGCTTCTGGTAGGCCCAAAAATCCTTTGAGGGCCAAAATAAGTAAAATGTATCGCGGCTACTTGCAGTGTTCCTGAGCTCTGATTCAATAGGAATCTTCAACTTCCAACAGTGCTAGTCCTTTAACCTTCACAAACAAGAATACACAACCCCCATCCTCCTACTGCTTGCAAAAATAAAAATGTTAAAAGAATATAATACTTTTGCAGTATCTAACCACAGCTTTTTAAACTGAAACGATTTTTCTCCTTACACTTTAGATGTCAAATCCATCACAAAGCAAAATTTTGTTTTTAAAAGACTTCCTCAATGAAGCAGTTCATTTCTCTACATTTAGTTCACTGTATTTTTACAAGCACCAGACTGAGCAAACTATGATTGAGAGAAGCCATTTTATGCACATTGCTGTTGTCCCACATCATTCAGAACAAACCTTTTTAGATCGTTAACTACCACAGGAGTGCTGATTACACAGGCACCAGCAATTTCCTAACCAATGACCACCTGAACAATGATGTGTTCAGCTTCTCAGACCCTGAAGCCTTTCAAAGGTGAATCATTTCACAGTTTGGAACTAGATCTCCATAGCAACTTCCCTTTGAGGGTTTTAGAATCACCATCCAGTAATTCTATGATCATCAAGCTCAACCATTCCCAATGGTTCTTTTCACAGCAGATGGAAAAGGAAGCCTTGAAATTTTACAGTCTATTTCAAGCAATTCATCTGGCAGCCTATTAGAATTCAAAATATTTCGACCTTCAATCACAAAGCATGTTATCTGAAGCTGTGGTGATCTCAAGTCAAGACAAGCAGACGTTTTAGTCTAATCATCCATGATGAGAAGAGACTGACAAAAACTCTTAATTCAACCACCATCAAAATGCTTATTTTAACTGCATGAAAGTCTTTCAACAGGCAATGAAAACACACCACATGTACCATTTTTTTTTTATCACAACCATCCATTCAAGGGAAATATGAATTCTGAATATTGACATGGATCTTTGCACTCCCACTTTGCTTTTCAACAAATATCTGCTTCTTAAAAATCAGTATAAATCCAGTTTTACTCTGTTATTCTCTGCAATGGCTCAAGAAACTATGGAAGTAAATTGCAATTAACTTCTTCATAAGTCAGTTTTGTAGCACTAAATAAGTGAAACTGGATCTATCAGTCATTTTTCAGGCATGTTCTAATAAATTCAATCAGCAAGAACATAACTGCCAGTTAAATTATAAACTATAGCACTGGCTAAGATCTTGAAGAAAATCTCTATTTGAATGATTCTATGGATTTTGTTGCTGTTGATGATGCAACCCATTTCCCTAACAGTTTCGGAGTTACAGTAAGATTTTTCTTCTCTTAAATGTTGCAGTCAACCATTGAAATAATTATAAGACTATCGTGCAGAAAAGCTTTAACTTGAAAGTCTTTTAGTCTAATATCCCAGTTTGATTAATTCTGCATACACATTTAACTGCAAGCTTGATTCAACTTATTTAACAAACTGCTTACTGTTCATAAGAATTTGGCAAAATTCATATTTTAAGACTTTTTCAAACTAATGTAACAAATGTTTGTTTTTTTCCCTAAATACCTGTTAATACTTAATTCTTATTGCTTCCAACCCAGAATACACAGCAGCAAAATGCACTGACTAAAAAAACCTTTAACTGAAACTTATCAGCACTCAGATGATTTTAAAGTTCAGAAGACAAGACGTTTACAATAATTATAAACACTTATCTCTAGTAATTAACAAGACCAAGACCAACAGTAACACAACTAAAATGTTTAGTCACTTGAAAATGCCCAGAGGCCTTCATACTAAAACCATGATGAACTACAATAGGTTTGATCACTTCATGAAAAAACACAGCCCCAAAACGTAACACTAATTGGGAAATTAATGTAATTTTACCAAATGTAAGGGTTTTTTTCATACTTGCACTAGCAAGAAATATTTTAAGTTATTTTACTGTTTTGGAAGATAGTTTTTTCATAGAGAAAAAGTGTTTGTTCAATGCTTGTAATATGCAGTTCTCAAATCAACTGCATCCATTACCCCAATTTAGACCCTACAACAGAACAGCATTTGAAATCCCATTTATTAGGCCAATGAAAACAAACCTAAAATGCCTTTTTTCTTTTTGGAATCTATATTGAATATATTTCTGTTGAGCTTTATCATTTTCCTTTGTTAAAGTGTTTATAAAACATTTTAAAGAGAAGTTTAAAAACAAATCTAAAGACCTTGAATAGCCACGGATTCAATTATTTATTCAACAGTATTATACTGATAGCTAATAATTATAATGACCATATTTTAACATCTGCTTTTAAAACCTTCCTGTAAAAGAAAGAAGGATCAATGTCTTCAAGGAAAAAGCTTTCATAATACAGAAATGTTTGTCTCCATATATTTTCCACTTTTTTCAAAGTCAGTCATGATCAGAGCTATACAGCTTCGTATATTAAACTTGTCTGAGATCTAAGGAGAAAAAGTATGTAAATATGACCACAAAATTTAACTAGGGATCAAGCTAGCAAATGAAAAAGTTATGCATCAACTGAAAATGTAAGCTGTTTGTTTATGGCCACATCTGATTGCTAAAATGAAACCACTAGAATCTCAGAAAAAGACATCAAGGAAAATCTCTTGGGTAGTTAAAGTACCATCTCCTGCAAAGACCAGAGTTGAAGACAATTATATGAAAAGAATATTAAAACTGCTAGTGGTTTCCAATGTTGGTTACCTCAACAGCCAGTATAAAGTCTTTAAAAATATTCTCATAAAAGGAGCCAAAGAAATTATAGATAGTATTTCACATTATAAAAAAAAGTTTGGTTCCAATTTTTTCATTTCAATTTGAAGGATATTCAAATCCATATATTAACCGCTGTTTTATCTCACGCACATGAAACTTATCTTGAATTTTTAATAATTAAAAAGGTCAGGTAGCTACACAAACATTAACCACAACTTTCTGTTTAGCATTGTTAGTCAAAAATTTTATACAAGCTATAAAACAATGAATAGATTAATTTTATCTAAAAAGCTTCTTAAAGTTACAACAATCAATACAACAGTGCTGAATCAGGTACGCAGGCCTGCAGATATACAAATGAATTATCCACCAGTACTGCAGCTATTATTGAATAAAACTGAGGATACAGAACTTTAAAAAAAATCCTTGAGACATTTCTCAATTATATTGTATGATGCAGAACTGAACCGTCAAATGTCTGTATTAGTAAAATTTACACTTAAAATTATTTGAAAGTCACAATTTTCATTAGCTATTATGTGGTTATATGTAAATATGGTTAAAAATATGTGCTCAGTATTTTCTTTTATCATCATCAGTTATAAATGGAAACTTTAAATTGTCTTAAATTCTTAAAGTGTTCATGTATCTCGTCAGACTTCTGCCTTAATTTAACCATTTTCTTTCTTGAGCTTCCCTCTACCATATCCTCAAAAGCCTGATCCTAAACAGTGAGCTAATACATAACTACTCTGTTTAACAATCATGAAATAAACTTAAGTTTATTTCATAACATATAATCAAGCAACATACAGTAATTAAAGCACACTGAAAACAGCAGTTACTAGCTAATTAACATTACAGAAACACTTTTCTTAATGATGCAAAAGACAAAGATGTTATAAAGGAAAGTATTTATTTTGTTTGAAACCCCCCCTTGTTTAGAGTACTAGAAACTTGGCTCGAGAATTTTAGATTACATTACTGTAGAAGTCAAAATAATGTTGTAAAATTTTTACACAAAAAAAAATAAGCATTTTAGGGGATTATCCTCATCTGATTATTTTTGCACAAAATGTGGGCAACAACCAATACAAAAACACCAACATAAACTGGAGGTGCTCTTCGGTAAGGCTTCACATTTGAAGTCAGGCTCAGTCTTTGCAGTCTTTACTTAAGTGTAGTAGCTCCACCATTTCTGCAGTAGCAAGTTACTATGCTGTATCATCACAGCACTTGACCTCTGACTGGGACAGCAAGCAGAGGACGGCTCCAATAGCAACCGTGCTGACCTACAGATCAGTTAGCAGGGAGAAGTAAGCCCACCAGCACCTTTTTCATTAAAGTGATACTTCAATGAGGCACTAAGCCTACACACTGGCCCGCAGCTTTAGATCACCAACACATTGTCTTTATCAGACAAAAAAAAATTTTTAAATTAAACCACCATTTTAAAAAAAGACCAAACATATACCGCAGATGAATTAACTTCCATGCTATTATTACATAATGTGTCCTGTGTCTTATATTTATCATTTTTTATATTCTAGTAGCACCCTCACAGAAAGACAGTCCCTGCCCCAAAAAGAAGTCTCCCTTTACGTTGTTAGTTTCATCTGGAAGCAACTTCCGTTTCTTTTTACCATTTGAATCCTGCCATCATCCATTACATATATGTTTGTTTTGATTTTAAGTTAACCCTCTTTTCCACTTATCAATCATTATTTCCCATTAAAATAAATGTATTCATACTCATAACTGCATCTCCACTATAGAAATGTGTACAAAAACATAGACGTTTTCTGCAGTTTGTTATTTTATGAAAGACAGACATGACAACAGCCCTCTTTGCATAAATGTCACTATGCACATTCACACATACTAACATGCAGCAAAAGTCTCAAGCAAGGCAACAGGAATTATTTCTTCCCCTCAAATGCTCAGAATTCATGTTCATATTTATTATGAAGAGTGAACAAGAAACATTTTAAGGAAAACAAAAGATTCATAGTGGAGAAAATCTAATAGTGGCATGTTCTTGCCCTTCACATTACAGTAGAATCTCAGACTTAAACACCAGAGTTACGAATGGATCACCTCATTTGGAAAATGCACAATCAGGCAGCAGCAGCAGCGATTAAAAATAAATAAATAAAACAAATACATTACAGTACTGTGTTAAACGTAAACTACTAAAAAAAGGAAAATCGTTTTTCTTCTGCTTAGTAAAGTTTCAAAACTGTATTGAGTCCATGTTCAGTTGTAAATTTTTGAAAGAACCACCATAACGTTTTCATAGATTCATAGATATTTAGGTCAGAAGGGACCATTATGATCATCTAGTCTGACCTCCTGCACAACGCAGGCCACAGAATTTCACCCACCACTCCTACCAAAAACAACCTCACACCTATATCTGTGCTACTGAAGTCCTCAAATCGTAGGATAAAGACTTCAAGGAGCAGAGAATCCTCCAGCAAGTGACCCGTGCCCCATGCTACAGAGGAAGGCGAAAAACCTCCAGGGCCTCTTCCAATCTGCCCTGGAGGAAAATTCCTTCCTGACGCCAAATATGGCGATCAGCTAAATCCTGAGCATATGGGCAAGATTCATCAGCCAGATACTACAGAAAATTCTTTCCTGGGTAACTCGGATCTCACCCCATCTAATAGCCCATCACAGGCCATTGGGCCTATTTACCATGAATATTTAATTACCAAAACCATGTTATCCCATAATACCATCTCCTCCATAAACTTATTGAGTTTAATCTTAAAGCCAGATAGATCTTTTGCCCCCACTGCTTCCCTTGGAAGACTATTCCAAAACTTCACTCCTCTGATGGTTAAAAACCTTCGTCTAATTTCTAGTCTAAATTTCCTAGTGGTCAGTTTATATCCATTTGTTCTTGTGTCCACATTGGTACTGAGCTTAAATAATTCCTCTCCCTCTCCGGTATTTATCCCTCTGATATATTTATAGAGAGTTTTGTTCAGAGCTGCAAACATTTCAGAGTTACAAAACAACCTCCATTCCCAAGATTCTACTTTACTGCCTTCTTGTCTACCTTTGTGCATTTGTACAGGATGGGATTTAGTATTTTATTTTAATTAAGGACTGGATATGTATAAGCACTATCACTTAAAAAGTCAGCATTTTCAAGAAGTATCCAGAAAAGATTCTCCCTCCATTCTCATTCTTTCAAATTTCTTTTGCAGTCGGGTCCCCATTTCAGTCACTGGTTCCCATGTGTGGCATTCTTTGCTTCAGTTTGTGTTTTTCCACACAGTCAATCCATCCATCGGCCATGGTTTGTCCTTCCTCCCTGGAAAAATGGAGGTTCTGTCCCCCCTCAAAATCCAATCGTTCTCCAAGTATGCCAGAGGAACTATGCTATTTAGGGAGCGCTTGCTCTCTCTCTCGGCAATTACTGGGTGAACTTCTGGCTTCACTGAAGTCTATGTAATATTTTCACTGACTTCAGTGGAACCAGAATTTCATCCAACTACTTTCAACCAACCTCCTGGCAATTTTCACTAAAAGCTTTCACATACTGTATGATAATTCTTGATTTGTATCCATACCATTGTAAAGATGCAATAGTTTAATAAAAAAATATGTTCCACTATTTAACAATTTGACATCTTGGCCAATTTCATTAACAGAGAAAACAGAATCCATTGTGCTTTCCAACGTATTTTCAAAACTGATAGCATAATAGGTTGGAGAAAGAGGTCAAGTTTTGAGGATGCTCAAAACCTGTGCAACTTGAAAGAATTTACCCAGATGTGTCTAATACTATCCTTCAAAAAGTAGATTCAATAGAAGGTATCTTGGCAGCACAGAATAAACCTGTTGAAGTGAATTTGTTTCTTTAAAAGTTTATTTTTCCACACCAATTTGGCTCACCTCAAATACCACTGTTTACAGTCCAAATATTTCCATTTTGTTAACACTCACTTCCTGTCCACAGCACCACAATTACCTATTACATAAAGAAGTGTTCTATCCTAAATGACCGTGAAACAAAAGGATCATAGAAGTTTAAAGACAGAAACAATTCTGTTCAGTTTATCTCCCAGCCATTTTGCAGGAAAGCTCCACCATTCAGCAGTTAGAATAAAAGTACATTTTGATCTACAAGAGATCACCCTTGGTAAAAATCCAAAGGCTAATAGTATAGTTAGTTGTTACAAAGCAATGAAAGTAGGTCAAAGTCTGTGTACCAATACACTGATAAATAAATACCAATAATTTTTGAAAGACTTGTTTTCATGGAATTATTTCCTGCAGACTGAAATGGTGTTATTCTGAAAGGGAAAGTTCTGACACACAATGTTGTTAATTTACATTCTGTCATGCTACTTAATGGTACATATTTTCCTTTCTGAAAACCTATATGCAATAAAGCTAAAAAAATTGCAGGGTGAAGACAAGATGGATTACCTTTGACTAGATTATAGCTCCCAGTGAAAAATCAGAACTCTGATCACAAGATCATTTTGTTTTGTGGTTTGCTGATTACTAACATTCAAAAAATGTTTTTCATGTCATTAAAATCATCTGTTCCCTACAATGTGTTTTTAGTTACCAGTTTCCAACTTTCAACACAATATTGCTGATATTATTACAATATCCCCCACCAGCAGCGGCCTACAGTGCCATTTTGTATTCCCACAAAGTATCCGGTCTCAATTCTGCTGAGAGATGCAACTTTCATCTGGACTCCACCCCCACCGCAACAAACATTTGCAAAGCAAACTTCTTTACTAGAAATATAAAGACTTTAGTAATAATTTTAAGTTGTACCTGTGCTGCTGATTTAATAATTCAAATCCTGCAATCATACAAATCTTCTTCTTCTTCTGCACCCACCCAAAAAATTATAAATGCCTTTTCTTGCTAACATATTGGATTGTTCTTTTGTGTGTTACTGGGTGATTGTTTCTGTTCTATGTTTGCACATACTAAAAGGGCCAGTCCACATAATTATGCTGTTCCAAATCAGAAGAAACAATTATGACTTCTGAAAGCAAAGATTTAAAACTCAACCTCACCACCACCGAGTAGGAAGCTTTCCGGATGAGTTGGGGCTTAATCCATCAATTTAGGCCAAATTTAACATTTCTTTTTAAAAACAGTTTGCGTACAGCCACTACTGGTCGCAAACATAACCATCAAGATGTGAACTGATGCTATGCAGTCTTCCTGAGTTTGCCGACAGACTGCGGTTTCTCATGGTTAGCCACGCAGCAGCAGAGTGAAATTAAGAAGAGGATGGTAAATTACAAAACCCGTTAAGAATCATGTCAGCATTACTCTGCTAATGCAAGCAAAAGCTGCAAGAAGCAACACAAACATGCACCAACAACATTCACAAAGGAACAGCCGAAAAATCCAAGCATAGGACAAAAAGGATAAAATAGAAACAACGTAACCCTAACTCTCCTTATCCAGCAGCTAGGTTTCAGAAAAAAAGAACCCTCTCTTCCAACAGCAAGAGGACTTTCCTGTGATCTGGTACTTACAAGCCTGAGGAGCATGTGAAAAATGTATCCCTACACCAGAGTACATTGACAGCTCCATTGTAGGAATGTAAACACCCTCCCACTTTAGAGAACGGGCCTCTGATTAGTAGCACTGTCTCCATGGATCTCACTTGTCCCCTTACCATACACATGTTTATTAGCCAGTAACTCATGCATTTACTCCTTCAGCTAGACAGTGTCTGGTAAATTTATCAAGCCTTTCCATCTGAATAGCTATGCTGATTAGTGACATCAGAACAGTAAAGCAAATGTTGTCCCTAATCAGGGGCCATGGATTCTGCCTAAAGTGTGGGAGGGCGAGGCCCCACCCCTCCTCTTCCTCTGAGGCTCAGCCCCCAGCCAAGCCAGAGCCTGCCCATGTCCCTGCCCCCCAGACCTCCTGCCCAGGGCAGGTGGAGGGTCTCTGGCTCCCCACAGCTGCCCACATGGCTCTTACCCCGACTCAGCTCTGGCTTCCGGCCTGGCTGCAGTCAGGCCATGGTAAGAGCTGCCAGGGTAGCTGTGGGGAGCCACAGATCCTTCATCAGCTCTGGGCATGGAGCCCGGGGAGCAGGGACATGGGCTGGGGGCTGCTAGTGCATCCCAGGCTGGTGGAGGGTCCATGTCTCCCCACAGCTGCCCAGGCCACTCTTATCATGGGTCAAGCTCCAATTTCTGGCCAGGTGGGAAAAGAAGGGGCAGGGGGCCAGGCCCAGGTGAAAAATGGACAGGACAGGCCCCTCCACTTTCAAAAAGTGGGAGGGCCCTGGCCCCTTGGCCCTGCCCTGTTCCGGCACCCCTGTGCCTCATGATTCATAACACTTGGAAACTTGCTCAAATAATGCAGTCACAATATCTTAGTACCAAAAGATCACACTAAACATAAAGCAGGGAAGGAAATATGAATACCTAAAGCTTCTTCAGACGTAATATCTTTTATTAGCCCAACTTCTGGTAAAAGAGACAAACTTAGAAGCTGCACATATCTTCGGCTCTTCCAAAAAGGTTACATTGGCATTTTTAAAAAAGGAACCTTATTTGTACTTTCTCTTCTACTTTAATCACTGAACCCCTGTTGATTTTCATCAAGCATGTCACTGTGTGCGGGTTGAGTGGCCTATTCAGCTTGAGGGGGTACCTTTACCCTGGCTAAATGTACTCTTATTGTACTTTAGATTTGTAACAATAGCTAAAAGCAAATCTAACAGTGATACTTCAAAAGACTCGTATAAAAAAAAACATGCAATAATTTGCTTTCACAGAGCAATTCCATTCCATTACCACTCAGTCATTTATCGCTAAAAAATAAGTGGAAAAAAAACTTCATTTTAAATAATATCAATATATTAATGCTGTTTACTTGTTTAAATAACATGGGAGAAATTAGCCATCAGAAATTTGAGCTTGATTTATTCTTTATTTTCGGATACATACAAGTTTACCTATGTAGATAATAATTATGCATTTACATATTGGGTTATGAAGGCATTCTTCAAATACAATCAAAAAGACTTTCTTTAAACACTTCCTTAAATTTAGGGCTAGACTCAGCCACCTTTATTTCCACCGAGTAGTACCTGACTGCAAATATTTCCACTGAAATAGTTAATACCGGATGAGTAAAAATGGGCAGAATCAGGCCCTTCAGAACGTAAAAGTACATAAAATTTGATTCAAAGTATTTTCTGGATATCTGTTCTTTTATACATATTTCAGAACAAAAAACTATGTTAAAATGTAGTTAAAGTTGAAAGTATGCCTCAACAATTTACAGGTAAAAGTTATAGGGATGTTGCAGTTATCCCAAAATCAAGAGTTATAAAAACTGTCTTTTAAAGATATATCAGTTTAATCTACTCTTAGACACAAACACTAAAATATTTTAATAATCATATCATGATTACATAACACTACAGAAGAGAAGTAAGAATGTTTGGGTGCCGTAACTGTGCATTTTCATACTTTAACATCTTTGGATTTCTGTTAAGTGTAACTTTAACTTTGAATTTCCTGAGTTTATACCTTTTGTGAAGTAACTGCAACATCCCTTAAACTACTTTTTACCCGTAAATTACTCTCAACCTGAACTCCATGTTAATGTATATTTGTGCCTTTGAATGTCCTTGGAGTGGTTTTTCTCCCCCCGTCCCCATTAAATATGTCTCACAAGAACACACAACAAGAAACCCCAAGAGAAAGATACTATATATAGTCTAATGATTTTAAGATGTGCAATATCAACTTTAATTTATTTTAATAGTAGATTCATTGGTACACCAGAGCACCACAAAGTGGTCAGATCACACGCTCCAATTAAGCTGGGTTTACATCTGCTTTGCTTCACTAGAGCAGCATAATGCACTAGTTCACTGGTGCATGTGGCCCTTAATTTGCAATCTGCTTATTTGTCTAGAGGGATAGGTTAGTGAGACTGGTGCTGAGAAAGGAAGTGAATAGCACCCTATATGCGTCTCAATGTCTCTGCACTTCAAGTGGTTCTGACTAAGTTTCTCCAGCATTAGGAGCAGACAGGGCAGACCCAAGAGCCTTTAAAACACAGATCCCCAATGTAGTATGCAGCCACAGAACCTTTAAAGCTGGGCCAACCAATCTACCAAGGAGAGTTTGATGTGTCTCCAGTCTCCCTAATACCACCGACTCATCAGAATCAATATAATTGTTGCATGCAAGTTAGTTGTTGAAATTTAGGGCTTGTCTCCACTTACCGGGTGATCGACACGCAGCGATCGATCCACCGGAGGTCGATGAAGACCTGCTAAATCGACCACTGATCGCTCTCCCATCGGCTCTGGTACTCCACCAAAACAAGCAGCATAAGGTAAGTCGACGGAAGAGTTTCTCCCGTCGACCCAGCACGGTATAGACACCGCAATAAGTCGACCTAAGGTACGTCGACTCCAGCTACGTTATTCATGTAGCTGGAGCTGGAGTTGGAGTTGCTTAATTTAGGTTGACTTAGCCCTTTAGTGTAGACCTGCCCTTACTTGAACTGTTGAGCTGGCTTTGTCTGTAGCCTATATTACCACAACAATCTGATACAACAATTAGTAATAACTTGCCTTAATTACAACATAATTTCTTCAAATACAGCCTATGCTTAAGATTGCAACTAATTTTACCTGTATGGGAAATTTGAGGAGTCTGTTAATCTATTACTAAGATCACATTGGACAAAAAAAGTCTCAGACATATCACATTTCTTAAGTGGTTTAATTAATTTAACTCAAACAAATCAATGGGTTTTCTTGTAAATTCTCTGAAAATTCAAAAAGAGTGAGTGCTGTAATTTTCGGGAGGATACCTTATTATTCATACATATCTATGAAATTCATTATCTCTGCCTTAGCATAAGCAAAACTGAACTCAATTTAACGACAGAATCAGATAGATATCACATATGTACACACAAACTCACTCGCAATCTATTAATTTTAAATGCAAAGACCTGTACACATTGGGATTCGAATAAATGCAGAGATAAGGTAAGATCTCTGGGACAATGACAGTCATTTACTATATGTTTGTACATCTCCTACCACAAAGGGGCCCTGACCTGTTTAGTCTCTGGGCGCTACCACAATATAATGGTTTAACAACAGAGGAGTATATAACTATGCATAGTTATGTCATAATCTGTTCATATGGAACTGTCTCCTGAGGTCTGGATCTCTTCAGTATAAGATTTTCTCCTCTTGCAAGCCAATTATGTGCATTTAATTCGCTATTTTTAAAAATGTAGGAACTTTTTAACAAGCATAAAAAAGCATCCAATAGTGGCGCAAAAAAAAAAAAAAACAGAAAAAACCCCATCACACGTACCCTCTTCCCAAGACTACTCAAGGCAAAAGGAATTTGTCACATTAAACAGTAGTCAATAGCTACATACAAACAGTAAACAAATTCAGCTTTTTTTTTTTTTTTGGGGGGGGGGGGGGAGAACTACATCACCATTTAGTGGTTGCAATTTAGATTATTCTAGCGTGTAATACTTTAATTGTATAAAACAAAGCTGATGTCACAAACACAAAAGAACTTCTTGCAAAGCAAGCACCACAAGTAATTTTTATGCTGCCACTGATGTCTGACAAGTGATGAGCACTTAGTTGAATTTACACACTTATGCATCTAAGGCAACAGGTGGCTTGTAAAAAGAACACACTGAAAAGAGCTTTTTAACTCTTCACAATAACATTTTTACAACATGCTTTGTCAGAAGAACCAGCTATAGCCTTTCTACAGCTAAAAAACCTCAACATATTAACTAAAAAGATACACAATACAGTAAAGTAAATTCACTTGTATTGCAGTAGGCACCTTAAGGCCCCAATCAGGATCACGGCCTCACCAAGTAAGGAGTTGTACAAACACGTAGGAAGGCAGAACAGTTACCCAAAAAACACTGAAATACAACAGATTAAAACAATTAAGACTACAGTACCACATGTTCTGTATAACTGAACTTCAGTTCCATAATTCATCCTATAATATTAGATTGTTTGTGTTGATTTTTCTTTTTTCTAAAGTTATTTTAAATATGACAACTGAATATTACAGTATATTATGGAGGAAATCCTTAACTGCAGAGTTCTTTATCCAAACCAATTGAGAGAATTACATATTTGCTTCACTGTTTGATACAAAGATATCAAAGATACTATAGTCATGTAGAAAAAATACTGCAGTCCAAAAGAGTCTTGTTAGTTTAACCATAACACGTTGTAAGATCACAAATTTTTCGAAGGACAACATTGCACAGGACTTAATACTTTTCTCAATTTCTTTTCAACTGCAGAATATTCCCAGACAAAAACTAAAGTTAAAATAAAGCTATGACTGATTGACTGTATCTGTAATTTAGGTTATAAAATTACAGGGGTGTTAAAATTATCCCAAAATGTAGCATTGTAAATGCATGAAATTCAGAATTGAAGTTAAATTTTAAAGAAATCTAAACATAAAAAAGGTTCAGAAATGCAGTTTGGGTGCCCTAATAACCTTAACTCTTCCCTGTAGTGACACCATGATATAATAATAATTAAGGTATTTTAACGTTTGTGGTCTCAGACTAGATTACACTGTTCAAAGATACTAGATTTTTTTCCTTTCCTCTCCACCTGACTGCGTCATTTCTAATGATTTGAAGATATGGAGTATCACCCTTAAATCTCCCTTTTTTTTTTTTATTTAACATTTATGGCCATATTCGCTGGTATGTTTGAACTTAGTGATATTCAGATTGAGGCTCAGGAGCCACAAGTGGCTCTTTAATGTGCCTCCTGGAGCTCTTTGCAGCACGTGATATTAAAACACTGATTTAATTAATACCTAATCTAAGTTATTAAACAATTGTAGAATACTTGGTGAGTCATTTTGTTGTGAGACCACACACACACACACGCACGCACACACAGTGTAAATGAAAAAAAAAAGTTACCCACCTTTTCATAAAGTGTTTGAGATGTGTTCCATTCCATTCTAGTGCGTGCACGCCCACATGCACGTCAGAGATTTTTCTCTTAGTGGTATCCATAGGACTGGTCCCTGCCACCCCCTTGAGTGCTGCGCCCATGTGCTGGTATATCAGGCGCTGCTAGCCCTACACCCTCTCAGTTCCTTCTTGCTGACAACTTAGAGGGGCAGGAAGGCGGGTAATGGAATGGACATAAGCAACAAATCTCAAAGAACAGTTAGTAATGAAAAGGTGGGTAACCATTTTTTCTTTGAGTGCTTGCTCATGCCTATTCCATTCTAGGTCACTTACAAGCAGTATCAACGGAGGTGGGCTTGGAGTTCAGTCTTGCAGCCCTGCTCTGCCAAAGCCAGCGTTGTCTGTAATACATCACAGCAGTATTGTCCATCAGGACCTGCACCACCTTGCCTTTCAGGTGGGGCAAGAAAGCCCAGCAGGCCAGGCAAACCATACTGAGCTCCCTGATGTTGGTATGGAGAGTGAGATTGTCTCACAACCAGCAGCCCTGGGTGCTCAGAACCCAGGTGGGCTCCCCAGCTCAGATCCGAAGCGTCAGAGACCAGGGTCAGCGACAGGGAGGGAGCTGAGAAGGGAACTCCCTGCAGCACCAACTTGGGGTCCAACCACCAATGCAGTGACAATAGGATGTGGTTCAGCACCCTGACCACTCGGTGCCTGTGGGGGATATAAACCAAGGCCAACCACGCTTGCAGAGGCTGTAGATGGAGTCAAGTATGAGTGACCACGTACGTGCTCACAGCCATGTGGCCCATCAGATGTAGGCAGGTATAGGCTGTAGTGAACGGATGGTTCTTTAAAATGGGAGATCAAGTCCAACATGGCCTGAAAACGCGCTTCTGGAAGGAAGGCCCTGGTTCATGTGAAGTCAAGGATCATCCAGATGAATTCTATGTGCTGGACTGGCGTTAATGTGGACTTTTAAAATGTTTATTAACAGGCCCACACCATAGCAGGTGAAACGCACCAGATTGAGGGTCCTCTGCACCTGCTCCCGAGACCTACCAGTCGTCAAGATACGGGAAAATCTGGACCCCTCGATGTCTCCAGTAAGCCGCCACACATTTCATGAACCCCCTTAGGGCCGAAAACAGGCTAAAGGGCAGCGCTGTGAATTGAAAATGGTGCCCGCCCACTAGGAAACAGAGGAAACACCTGTGACCCGGGAATATGGAATTAAGAGCGCCATCAAAACAAGCGCTTCTGGCCTCCGGGCTGCTTTGCTTGCCCAAGCTGCGCAGGTGAGCAGGAAGTAGAAGGGTGGCGATGACTAAACCCAGTGCCTCTGTCCCTTGGAACTCTCCATGTGTTCCAATAAGGGCACTGCACAGGCCACTAACCTGGCTGCCACTGCACTGATGCGGTCGCTACGGTCTCGGTTGCCCAGTTGCACTGTTGGGGTCTAGATGACAGGCTAAACTGTCCTTCAGTACCAGAGGACCAGCCCTCTGGAGATCACTGAGGGGCCGTGGATACTTGGATCTGCTTAGAGACTACAGATAATGGTGACTAGTGCCCAGTATAAGGGGACTGGTACTGGTGGAGTGGAGACCGGTGTCAGTGCCAGGGGACTGGAGGTGGGATGGAGAACGCTCCCACAGCATGGGTGACCTGGATCAGCGTCGACACAGCAGGAAGGCGATCGGTACAGATAGGAAGGGGACCCGCACCTCTCTCTCATAATCCATGTCGACACAATGGGGACCCGATCACCGTGCCAGTGACCAATGGCAAGCACCAGATAATCTTGGTGGTGGCTCTGGTGACTGGCAGCATGGAGTTGGAGGGGGTGTCACTGTCTCAGAGATTGGCGGCACTCCACTGCTCCCTGGGGAGATTTATCGGCCCTCTTGGGGAGCCTTTGCCGAAACCTGCGCCCCTGCTGCATCTGTGGCCCTTGCTCTCTCGATGCCGGAGGAGCACATGAGGGCATCGGTCCAATACTAATCACAGGAGTCGGAGGACCACCTTTCACGGGGCTAACGGCCCCAACGGGAGAAGGCCGACTGCATGGCTCCAGGGTAGACGGATGGCCCAAGGCGGGTCCTTTGCCAGCAGCCAAATGGCTCTTTTCCCTGGTGCTGGGGAGATGTGTTTCTTGGCCTTCTTTTTCAATACCGGTGATGGGAAATGGTGCCAAGCAGAGCTCGGTGTCAGGGGTGCACTTCGCACTGATGCCGAGATGCTCAGCAAATCGTGCAAGATGGCTCGGAGGCCGGACTCTATCAAGAGAGCCCAAAGTCTAATGTCCCACTCTTTCTGCGTGCAGGGCCAAAAGTTTTTGCAGATAAGGCACTTGTCTTTTCTGTGTGCATCTCCCAAGGACGTGAAACAACTTCCATGGGGGTCACTAACAGGCAGAGGCCTGTTACAGTCTGCGTAGGGCTTGAACCCCATACATCAGGGCATGCCCCCGCTGGGACTCTAACTACTAACTAAAGACTTAACAGGTCATTAATAACTATTGAAGCATCTACTATATACAGGGATATAAGGCACGAAGTCCAAAGGGCAGCTAGCCCTTGATAAGCAAGGAAAGGTGCTCTGACTAACCACCACGGGTGGTAAGAATGAATTGAGAGGGTGTAGGGCCCTGGCAGTGCCTGATATACCAGCGCATGGGTGCGGCACTCAAAGGGGCGCTACGGACACCACTAAGGCAAAAATTTCAGATGACCGCGCATGTGGATGCACACACACCTAGAATGGAATCAGCATGAACAAGCACTCGAAGAAGAACAATGAATTCATACTACTGTGGCTCTTTTGGGTAATGTTGATTGCTAATTTGGCTCCTGAACCACTGAGGTCTGAGTATCACTGTTATAACTGCTTTATGTCACGCTGGCACATAAGCTGCTAGAGAACACTGGCCATAGGTGCCCAAAGCAGCCAGAGTATAATGTCAAGGTTCCTTCCCCACTCTGAACTCTAGGGTACAGATGTGGAGACCTGCATGAAAGACCCCCTAAGCTTATTCTTACCAGCTTAGGTTAAAAACTTCCTCAAGGTACAAACTCTGCCTTGTCCTTGAACCGTATGCTGCCACCACCAAGCCTCTTAAAGAACAGGGAAAGAGCCCACTTGGAGATGTCTTCCCCCAAAATCCTACACTCCCTTTCCTGGGGGGTAAGAATAAGAATAAGGAGGATAAGAATCCTCACCAATTTGTACATGTGAACACAGACCCAAACCCTTGGATCTTAAGAACAATGAAAAAGCAATCAGGTTCTTAAAAGAAGAATTTTAATTAAAGAAAAGGTGAAAGAATCACCTCTATAAAATCAGGATGGTAAATACCTTACACGGTAATCAGATTCAAAACAGAGAATCCCTCTAGGCAAAACCTTAACTTACAAAAAGACACAAAAACAGGAATATACATTCCATCCAGCCCAGCTTACTTTACCAGCCATTAATCAAAAGGAAAGCTAACGCATTTCTAGCTAGACTATTTACTAATTTAACAGGAGTTGTAAGGCTGCATTCCTGATCTGCTCCCGGCAAAAGCATCCCACACACACAGACAAACCCTTTGTTCCCCCCCATCCAGATTTCAAAGTATCTTGTCCCCTCATCGGTCATTTTGGGTCAGGTGCCAGGGAGGTTATCTTAGCTTCTTAACCCTTTACAGGTGAAAGGGTTTTGCCTCTGGCCAGGAGGGATTTTATTGCACTGTACACAGAAAGGTGGTTACCTTTCCCTTTATTTTTATGACAGTATATGCAACCAGAATCCCTCAACCTCCTGTCCTTCTAGTTTCCCCTCCTCTTGCACTTACATTGCCCTGTACACTCCTACCATCCTATTCCCCACTTTCCCCTGTATGCATGCATGCACGCACATTTTCCCCCTCACTCTCTTGTCCCTCACCCACACCCACACCCCTAGTTCCCCCTCCTACTCTCTCTGTTAAAGTTGGCTCTCTGTTAAAGGATAATTTTTTAAAGAATGTTTAGGATTAATGGTAATTACTGTTATTAATTTTCATAACTGAAAGGCTGGTGCATAAAAATCTTCAGAGACACTTATGAAGAGTTATCCCAGGGTTCTCAAACTGGGGGTCGGGACCCCTCAAGGTTATTACATGGGAGGTCACGAGCTGTTAGCCTCCACCCCAAACCCCAGTTTGCTTCCAGCATTTATAATGGTGTTAAATACATAAAAAAGTGTTTTTAATTTATAAGGGGGTTCGCACTCAGGGGCTTGCTATGTGAAAGGGGTCACCAGTACAAAAGTTTGAGAACCAATGAGTTATCCTCTATCAAAATGGCCACCACCTGTCATTGTCTGAGAGTGAAGCAAGAACCATCTTTGATAAGAGCAGCGTACAGCTTCAATTCTATTGAACAACAAAGATAGACAGGAGTACTTCTTAAAACGCCCACCTAGCTGAACAAATTATATCAGTTCCACTGACAATGGGAGAGGGCCACTATTTAGAAAAAGGGCAGTTATGCATGGAAGCCTCTAACAGAACATTCATAAGTGCTTGAAGAAAAAACTTTTAATTATGAAGGAAAATGAAAACAAAAAAAAAACAAACAAACATTAATTCCCTTCTCCTCCCCCCCACAAATTTAGCCTAAGCAACATCAACAACAACAACAAAAAAAGAATTTTAACCATGATGGAAGTTTGAAGTATGTATGTTAATTTGTTACTAAGATTATCAGGATAAAGAAACTATGACACAGGGTGCTAAAAGAATCTATTTTTAATCATTTGAATTCAAACAAATTTGTGAATTCCCAGAAAATTCATTTGGTACTCTAAAATGTGCTGAAAATTTGAGTTGAATCCATGCTTTAAGTGCAAATCCACGGTGCTTCCAGAACGTACTTTGGGGAAGGGGAAGAGAGAGACAACAACAAGAGCGACTGAAAGGTTACTTACTAGTAAGTTTTGTTCACTGAGAGCCAGTTCTGTGCATTGACACTTGTGGGTTGGGACCCCCTTGCATCAACTCCACAGAACCTCTCCCAAAGCCATGTCTACCAGGGCTGTGCTTGCACTTATTGGTATCAGTGGTCCATACTGGAATGTGCGTAAAGAAGTGCAGCCCCAGCCACCTCAGTTCCTTCTCCTGAACCACAGAATCTCCAAAGACAACCTGATGGATAATCAGCTGAACAGGAGTTCTCAGTTCAACACTGGGGCTACAAGGGCTCATGCAATCCTTGGATACATCAACAGAGGAATCTATCAGGAGTAGGAGACATGGTTACTGCTGTATCTAGCAGTGGTCTGACAGCTGCTGGAATACAGTGTTGAGTTCTGGTGCCCACAATTCAAGAAGGATGTTGATAAACTGGAGAAGGTTCAGAGAAGAGCCATAATAATGATGAAAGGATTAAAATGCATTCTTAATGAGATATGAAGAAAATCGATCTATTAGCTTAACGAAGAGAGGGTTAAGGGAGGTGCCATGATCACTATAGTCTATAAGAAACTACCTGGGGATCAAATATTTGATAATGGTCTCAAACCTAGCAAAGATATAACAAGATCGGATGACTAGAAGTTGAAGCTAGACAAATTCAGACAGCAAATATGATAAATCCTTTCAATTAGTGGAACAATTTACCAAGGTTTTGGTAAATTCTCCACCACTTGCAATTTTTAATCAAGACTGTATGCTTTTCTGAAAAGATATACTCTAGTTCAAACTGGAATTATCTCAGGGAAGTTCCATGGTCTGTGTTATAGCAGAGGTCAAACTAGATATGGGATTCTCAAACTGGGGATCACGAGCTGTCAGCCCGGGCTCTGGCCGACATCCCTGAGCCGGGCTGACAGCCTCAAGCCCCTCCAGCCCAGCTCCACTCCCAACCCCACTCCGCCTCCAAAAACAAGGTGCCAAAATAGAAGTTCACCCAGCCTGGGAATGCGATAACATTAGAGGACTTGATTGTTCAGCAGTTGAACAGCTGCATTATATGCAGCCCAATCAGAACACTAAGATTGGCCAAAGAAAAATTTATAATTTAACAGTCAAACACACAGGCAGGGGCAGCACTACAGAGCTTGTTGGGGCTATAGCCACCCCAAACTTTGCCTTAGTTCCCCCTGTAGCCACCCTTCCCAAGGCAAAGGTCAAATGTTACACAGAAGTAAGGGTGGCACTCTCTGGCTGCCCTGCTCTGAAGGCAATGCCTGCTGCCAGCAGCAGGGCGGAAGTAAGGGTGGCAAGGGGCACTAGTAAGCCTGCTGTGAAAAATATTGACAAAGTTTCTTCGCGCTCCACCCCAGAATTAAACAGTAACTATTTAAAAAAAAAACTTCTGCTTGTAACAATAATTCAATAAAAATGTGTTTTAGACTTAATTTAAAAGCAGAGGAAAAAAGGTAAATTCATTTTAAACAATAGGGTTATACATTTGGCATTTAAAATAGTGTTAAACGTAAAAAATGTGTTTTTGATTTATAAGGAAGGGGTCACAGTCAGAGGGCTTGCTGTGCAAAAGGGGTTGCCAATACAAAAAGTTTGAGAACCACTGAACTAGATGATCCGAGGCCCTCTGGCCTTACAATCTACAAAAAGTCCAAATCCCACACAGGACCAGGCTCTTCTACAGTCAGAAGAATGTTGACATGGTCTTTCAGAAATCAGGTAACTATGAGGGGGAGGGATAGCTCAGTGGTTTGAGCCTTGGCCTGCTAAACCCAGGGTTGTGAGTTCAATCCTTGAGGGGGCCATTTCGGGATCAGGGGCAAAAACTGGGGATTGGTCCTGCTTTGAGCAGGGGGTTGGACTAGATGACCTCCTGAGGTCCCTTCCAACCCTGATATTCTATGATTCTATATGGTATAGGAAAACACACTGGATTCATTAATGGATTACTGGTATGCTGCAACTACAGCTAAATGAACTTTTAGGAATGAAATGCACAAGCCTTTGAAGTATAGCGTATGACCTTGGACCACAGAGACAGGGATGGGCTCTGAGAAAGGCCATCTATTCCACAAGCTTCCACTTCTACCTATAACATTTTCTAGTTTCAGGTGTCATGGACTACAAGAGAACCTATTTTACTATTCCAGAGCAAGAAAAGTTGGGGCTCCTTAGAAGTTTATCGTCCAAGCCACAAGGTACGCTGAGAGTCGATTTGTCTGGAGCATCTTGACTACTGCCTGGAACAACAGGTCCAATAATAGAAGCAAATGGGACAATGTGGCTTGGTGAGTTGCAATGGATCAACAGTGATGTCTGCTTCTCACTGGTGCTATTGGAAAAATCTTGGCCATGCCTATTTGAATCTTGTGTATGACCCTAGGTAACAGTGATATAGGTGGGAATGCCTACAGAAATGTCTTTCTCCAATGCAATAGGAAGGCACCACATCCAAAACTTTATAGCTTCCTGACACACGGTGTGGAATGAGCCATGACTAAGGCTAAGATTATGTCATGGAGGTTGCGGAAGTCATGGAATCCGACCTCCATGACATTGGGGGGCCCCACAGCCAGCAGCGGGGGACCCTGAAGCAGCCCAGCCTCTGTGGGCAGCAGGGGACCCTCCCACAGCTTTTGGCAGGGGTCCCCCCTGCAGCAGCTCAGCTGCTGCAAGCAGCAGCCTCTCCTCCAAGCAGCTCCCAGCCGCCGCTGGTGGGAGCAGAGGGACCCCAGAGCTGCTCAGCAGCCACAGACAGAAGTCCTCCCCCACCCCAGCCCCCCGCAGCTCCCAGCCACCACCATTGCTGGCAGCAGAGGGACCCTGAAACTGCTCAATGGTTGCAGGCTGGGGGCCCCCCACAGCACCCCAGCTGCTGTGAGCGGCCCCTCCCCCCGCAGCTCCCAGCCCCGCCAGCAGCAGAGGGACCCCGGAGCTGCTCAGTGCTAGTGTCTACCTGTTTCACCACTGAATCCATCATTTACTAAGTAGGTGAAATCTTGAAATCCATCCTCAGTTCTGTACCACCCTTATCCCATCATCTAAAACAAGCTCAAATGACAGTCCTTCAAAATTAGTGACTCAGTGGACACTGGCTACTCCTCCTCTACATTGCCAGTTCCCTTTTGGTGCTCTGTTACTTCAACTCCTTTGGTGCAGGCCTCACATTCCATTAATGAGGACATGTGTGCACCCCTTGCTTTCTCTGCCATGAATCAGGGTACCACCTCTATCAGAGCTTAGCTTTCATGCAGAAAAGCAGACAAGGGGAAGCATAAAGCTCAGAACTCTGGGGTCCTTGAAACCCCAGCACCATCTCAGAAGGTGGTCTCAAACTTTCAGACTTCTGCAGCACCCCATAACCTACAGATTTCACCAGTCCACACTGCATATAAACCATCAGCTTCACCCAGAGTAACCATCCTTCAGAATTTTGGCTTCTCCACTGCAAGTTTCATCTGAGAAATATTCCCCCGAAACACCAACAGATTATACATTCAGTGATTTTCAGGAATTCCTTCCAGCTGCTTTTGATCCTCCATAAGACCAAACCAATCAACCCTCTTTCACCCTTGCTGCTCCAAGGGATACTCCATTATCAGTTCTTTTGGAACCAAGGAATGCTCATCACGGTCCTTAAAATTACTGCTGTGGGCCTTGCTGCAAGAAATGCTGAGTGTTAATTGACCTTAAATCATTGGGCCTGTAGCCTCTGGCATTGGTCTTAGCTGTTTGGCATCTCTAGCTTCATTACAAGGTCCTCATGGCCTCTTCTTGAAACTGTTTGTGAAATATATGGTGCTGCCCTTTCCATCACAGAGAAGATTAGGGAACTGAGGGTGGGGGAAGACCATCCTGCTCACCCAGATGTTGGGGGTACCAGGAATAAGTCAGGGCTTAGGTAAAACAATATGCATACAGGCCTTTTAGTGTTAACACTTTTCTCTCCGATTGCTACATTCCTATGAATAAATACTGCCATATTTTGGAGAAGTTACTTGGTGTCATTCTCCTATTGATCACAGCTCCTGAAACACAGTCTATAGCAAGGGCCAAACCCAGTTGGACCTGTTGAGGAAACTGGTTGGTAAACAAGGGTGAGGTAACTGGAGACCTAGTCCAAAGGGGAGGTAAAATGTAGGCTCTGGCTCTATTTCTCAACAGGGGTGTCTACAGGGGGTCCACCAAGTTACCCTCACCCATGACAACATTCATGCACTTTCCACAGACAACCAGAAGGGGAGTGAGACTTCCTTCAACCAACTGTCAAGTATATAGCTTTTAAAAATAAATGAAGTATGAACTTTCCTTTCCCATAATTAAACAAGTCCTTGTTTCAGGACAGATGTAAACACAAATATCAATAAAAATATTCCTTCTAACTCCAATGGTGGACTTACAAATAGCTCAGTAGGGGAAGGTGGCAGAATAATGGATTGTCAGTGGAACTGCATTAGGAGAAAACGTCTCCAGTCACAAATATTTTTACTGGAAATACAGAAATGTCATTTTGATCTTCCATTACAGAAACCATCTTCAGATTGAAGTTATGCATTGGATATGAAAAAAACCCTTCTTACTCCAACTTATATTAGCTATGTATTGGGGGGGAAACTACCTCAACATGGAATGTGAACCAACATAGTGCTTTCTGAGTCTGCAGACTCACTAATCTGGTAGACTTCAGCAACAGGTGCCAAGTGATATTAACAAATCTCTGGTCAGTTACAATGCTGGTTTTCTGCCCCTGTGCGTAGCAGTGTCAATTTCACTCTGTTTAAGAAAGCTCTTCATACTTTCTCCAGCCTTATGGCGACCAGGGTTTCAAATTTATCAGACACCAACTTATAACAAGCTGCTAAAAAAAAAAAAAAAAAAAAAAAAAAAAAGCTGAAGTATTTCCCTCAAGCTTCCAAACAAATCCAAGGCAAAACACAGAAAATTTCTATGTAAAAAAAATGAAGAAAAGTGATCAATGTGTGAAAAGAAAGAAAGTGGGCAGACACTCAAGATAGAGAGAGATCTGTGTCTCATTCACAAAAGTGTACGTTAATATTTTGAACCTTCCCATTTGAGAGAGAGGGTTTTGTGGGAGAAATGTGTATTTCTATTTTGTACAAACTCAAGTTAGTTACTTTTGCCATATCCATTTAAAGATATGTTTAATCCACCAAACCACTGTCTCTGCTCATAGCACCCGATTTAGACAATTCCCCTAAGGAATCTCAATACTGCCTCCAGGTAGTATACAAGGTGGCATATTAGGTGGCAAGAACAAGCTTCAAATATAACCAATGCCTCCCTCATAATGGATTCAACAATCTAGCCCCCTGGTTTTAACCTTCCACATCACCTTTGAGTGAGGTTTAATCACCTCAGATGTGCTGCTAATGATGACTGGAGCCTTCATGACTCTCACCTTTGCTGCTGTGGTCGGTAATAAGAGATAGGCCACATATTTGCAGGCTTCACCCATCACCACAGTCTGCTTGATTCCCTCATGGATTTGCATAATGCCATTCCCTCATCTGTTGAATAGCTAAGACACAGACTAACACACTTGACTTGTTTCAGAGTAGCAGCCGTGTTAGTCTGTATCTGCAAAAAGAACAGGAGTACTTGTGGCACCTTAGAGACTAACAAATTTATTTGAGCATCAGCTTTCGTGAGCTACAGCTCACTTTATCTTCAACACTTGACTTGATTATCTATGTAGATGCAATCACAATATCCATTATACTGTATTGCAACCGTACATATATCAGGTACATCTATATCAGGTACCCACTTAAAGCCAATAAACATGTTTACAAAAATTTAGGGGCCACCTGGCCAGCCCTTATACTCTAGCTATAACATAAGGAACCATAATTCCTAAGAAAATATTATACGGAAAATGCTTCAAATTTGTGTCAGTGTTGCCTATATAGCAACCACACACTGTCATATGAATGAAACAAACAAAACTATAATAAAAAATAGCTGCACATAAGTCAGATGCTGGTGACTCAAAAAAAATAATCTGCCTGATCTTTATTCTCGGGGGGAAATGTTACTGGTCAAGTACTTTGTGACTCACAGAACAATATATTAGAAATTTCTCTATAGTCTGTAGAATTGAGAGAGATTGCCCCTGTAGCTCACTCAGTAGGCAGCTCTCCTTTCTGGCCTACAAGGTCATATTTTTAAGTTCCTGCTGAGGAAACTTAAGTTCCATCTATATATAGCATTGCACTAGATGCTGTTACACTGTTAAAGGTGCTGTCCTTTAGATATTAATTTTTTTGTTTAATCTGTCCTGTAAAAAAAAAAAAAAAGGAAAGGAAAAAAAAGGATGTTACTCACAATCTATTAAACTAAAGCAGAATGAGTTTGCTGGCTTCATAAATCTGTAGTGAGTCATGGTTTAGTTACTATGGTAAGACATCCAACAATTTGGCACAGGCCAGAGATAAGAAAAGTAAGACTGAAATCCTTCTTTCTGCAACCGCAAGTAACTAATAGGAGTTGTACGCAATGCGTCAAGAAACTATAACCCTAATGCAGTATTTGCAATAATGAACACTGTAGTTAAGGTTGAAAAAAAACCTTATCACACACGTACAAATAAAATGAAAACGTTCAGCATGTGATGTCAAAATTCAATGTACATGCATAATGAAAATTCATGTCACTAATCAATAAAGAACATTTAAAGATCCATGACTCTATGCTTCCTAAAGATTTAAAAGATAGAGAGATCGGTCTCTCATTGTGTATGTAAATATTTGGAACCTTCCCATTTGAGTAAGCGTTTTGTGGGGGACACGTGTATTTCTATTTTTTACAAACTCAAGTTAGTTACTTATGCCCCACTGTCAACAAATATAAACCAGTTACAATGCAAAACCACGATATGCCACAGTGGTTTGTTTCTGAAGGCAAACTTCACTGCAGAGTTTGGGCTCTTATTTCAGTGGAGCTCCTAACCCCCATCCCATCCACACACAGGCCCTCCCACTCAAGTTTGGTGGTGACTTTAAACCCAGGCTGGCTGAGCCAGCTGGGGATAGGGTTAAAGCTGAAATGCCCACTTCACTCTGGCTGATAACTTACCCACTTTGAAATAAGGACATGGGCTACAATCACTCAAGTGCTGATAGTCCTTCAGTGACTTCCCATAATTTGCTCATGCTCAGGACAGACAAATCCTCCCATAACTCACTGCTAAAGCACCTTGTACTACTACAGTATAGAAGAACTAGGGCATATATCCCTGGAAATCCTAGCGAAGCACACAGGTGACTGAAGCACCAGCAAGAATATAGTAACCCAGGTCCAGTTTTGCAAATATGGCTGCTCACACCTGGGCTAAACTGATCAAAGGGCCAATCACCTGAGTTAACTCTGCAGTGAAGACATAACCCTAAGTGTTACTGAATACACAATACCTAACTCAAGCCTGCAAGAAGTATTTATATAGATTAAATTAAGACAAGAGGAAGCGACTGCATTTTTGGCGTAAAGCTTTTCCAATACACTACATGAAATGCAGCTCTTTTCAAAGCTTCACAGCACTGCTTGCTAACAGACAACTGTTCATTGCCTTTAGCTGAAGTGCACTGGAAAGGAAAGCAAACCCACTGCAAAGTAACATACATGAAGCTCAGTAGTTCACATATTGCAGCAATATTTTATTTCAGATTATATCAAAATCTTGGACAGCAATGCTTGGAATGATTTTAATAGTCTAGGACCCCTTTGGTTGAAAATAAGTTACTCATCTTGTGCAGTAACAATGGTTCTTCGAGAGGTGTGCCCTTAGGGATGCTCCACTGTAGGTGTGTGCGCGTCCCTGAGCTGCTGATTGGAGAACTTCGGTAGCAACGTCCGTTGGGCCCACACACGCGCTCTCTCTCTCCTTGAGCTGCGCCACAATGTTAGCCAACATGTGGGGCCTAACCATCCTCAGTTCCTTCTCTATCGCAGAGTCATAAATGAAAACTCCAAAGTAGAGGGGAAGGGGGCAGTTTGTGGAGCACCCACAGGGACACACATCTCAAAGAACCATTGTTAATGCACAATATGAGTAAGTTCTTCTCTGAGTAGTGTCCCTACAGGTGCTCCACTGTAGGTGACTCCCAAGTAGAACCTGTTTTGGAGAGCTGGCACTTCGGAATCAGGTCAATTACAGATGACAGTACTATGGAGCCGAAGATGGCATCGGAGGCAGTCTCCAGTGATCGCATAGAGTTCTGTGAAGGTGTGGATTGACGCCCATGTCACCACCCTGCAGATCTCTGAGATAGGGATATCCTTGAAGGTGACAATAGATGAGGAATCTATCTTGTGGAATGTGTACAAATTGAGTCTGGAGGGGTCACGTTACTAATTTGGTAGCACTGTATGATGCAATTCGAGACCCACTTAAGAGTGTCTTTCGGCTGATGTCGTTGAGCCCTTGGATCTTTACACCACAGAGAGGAAAAGTCTAGGAGACTTCTTGAAGGCCTTTGTCCTATCAAAATAGAATGCTAGGGCTCTTCTAACGTCTAAGATACATAGTACAGCCTCCCTATTGTCTTGGTGAGGCTTGGTAGAAGACTGGAAAGTGAACTGACTGATTCATGTGAAAAGGAGAGGTTACCTTAGCAATGAATTTTCGATGCGGCCTCAATATAACCTTGTCTGGAAAGAATACTTGGGGGTGGAGGGGGAGGGAGGGACGAAAGAGCAGCTTGGATGGCACATGTATCTCCCCTATTCTTCTAGCCAAGGTAATTGCTATCAGGAAGGCCATTTGCACTGATAGGTACATTAGCAAACAGGTGGCCATGGGTTCGAAGGGGGGGGGGGCGGGGATCTTTCAGAACCAGGTTTAGGTCCCATGGGGGGGTAGGGAGTCAAGGTTGAGGGAAGAGGTTTATTATACCCTTAAGGAACATTTTAGTGGTTGGGTGCGATAGTACCGAGTACCCCTCTATGGACTGGTGAAAAGCTAGGATAGCTGCTAGATGGACCCTAAGAGAGTTTAGGGATAACTTCAATTTGTTAAGGGTCAGAGCATATTCCAGAATATGTGGAAGAGTTGCTCACATTGGAGAGATTTGTTGGGACATGCACCAAATCTGAAACCTGGACCATTACTGCAAGTCAGTCAGTCATGTGGAGGACTTTCTACAGTGTAATAGAACCTCTTGTACTTCTTTTGAGCAGGAACTTCCTAGGTGCTGGAACCATGCAGGAGACATGCTTTTAGGTGGTGTAGGGTACACCTTTTATCCTGCAAGAGGAGGAGTGGAATGGTTGGGAAATTGGCAGGCATGTTGCAGCTGTGTCAAGTAAGGGTACCAGGTCTGTGTCAACCAAGTAGGAGCAGTCAGGATGACCTGAGTTCCGTCCCTTTTTATTTTTAGCAGGACCTTCAGCAATAGAAGAAACGGGGAAAAGGCATAAACAAAGTCCTTCTCCGAAGGGAGAACAGCATCACCCAGAGAGTGCTATCCCATCCCCACTCTGGAACAGTAGTGTGGACACTTCTTTTTCTGGTAAGGGGCAAACAGGTCTGTAGACAGTGTTCCCCATCGTGTGAACAAGTCATGGAGTACTGGCAGACGCATCTCCCACTCATGATCATGCAGGAATTTGGGACTGAGGTTGTCTACTATCAAGTTCTGCATGCCCAGGAGGTAAGCCCCGGACTAGGTGACGTTGGGAGAGATGCACCAGTTCCATTGTCTCATGGCTTCTGTGCATCAGGAGGGAAACCTGGCCCCTCCCTGGCAGTTGATGTTGTACATGCAGGCTATGTTATCTGTTAGGATCTTTGTATGTGATCCTGCCATCAGCAGGAGGAAATGGGCGCAGGCATTCCTGACCACTCTCAGTTCACGGAGATTGATGTGTAGTGATATCGCCACAGGTGTCCATCTGCCTTGTGCTCGGAGGCTGTTAAAATGTGCGTCCCATCTTATGTGTGATGCAGATGTCTGCGAGAAGGGGATCCCTTTGTGTACATTAGCTGGGTTCCTCCACCAGTCCAAGGAGTTTTTGATCCTGGTAGGCAGTGACGGGTTTGTCCAGACAGTCTCTGTTCAGTCTGTAAACCAAAATGAACCATACCTGGAGGCACCACATGTGGAGTCTGGCGTGCAATATCATAGCCGTGCCTGCCGCCGTATGCCAGCAGTTGGAGTCAGAGTCTGACTGGTACTTGGGGACTGCATTGAGCCATGTCTATGAGCGAGACCAGGGACAGGAACCTGTATCGAGGTAGTAAGACTTTAGCCTGTAGAGCAAGTCAGCCCCTATTAATTCCAGGTGTTGCACTGGCATGATGGTTGACTTCTGGGTGTTGATCTGAAAGCCCAGTTCTGTAAACAAGTTTATCATGGTGTCTATGGCTCCATGAGCTTCCTGGAGCAATCAGGCTCTGAGGAGACAATAATCCAAGTAAGGGTAGATCATTATCCCTGCAAGAGTAAATGAGTGGATACCAAGGAAAACTTTGAAAAATACTCTCAGGGCTGATGAGAGTCCCAAGGGGAGGACGCTCTATTGGTAATGATCATGTCCCAGAGTGAATCTGAGAAATCATCTGTGAGATGATAGTATTGAAATATGAAAGTAGGTATCCTGTAGGTCGAGGGTCAAAAACCAGTATCTGTTCTGGAGATGGAATGATCGTCAAAGGTGACCATCTTGAACTACTGAGCTTTCACAAACTTGTTCAGAGCTCTGAGGTCAAGTATGGGTCTCCAACCACTCTTCCTTTTAGGTATTAGGAAGTAATGAGAGTAGAACGCCTTGCCTTGTAGATGCTGAGGTGCTGGTTCTATAGTGCCTAACTGGAGGAGTCAATCTCCTGTTGTAGTAGACTCTTGTGAGAAGGGTCCCGGAAGAGGGACAGGGAAGGGCATTTTGAAGGAGGTAGAGAGGTGAAGTGGATGGAGTACCCAGATCCTAGAGATTGTCCAATCCATCTGTCCAACATTATACATTCGCAGGCACTGCGGAACGCTGCCAAGCATGGCCAAATGGGTGCACGGTCATAGACAGTAGTGGAAAGTGGTCTTGCGGCACCTCGACCTGCCCATCAAATTGGTGCTTAGAGGCAGGGGGCTGGGTCAAAAATTGTGGATAGAACAGCTTACGTTTCGGGAATTTTCCCTTTTTTCTTTGTGGCTCATAAATGGTGCTGTGATGGGAATTGAGACAAATAAGCTCTGTGTTTGGATTGGGAACTAAAATGTCGTCTCCTTTGCCCCGGTGTGCAGATTTCCCCCCAGCAACCTGAGGGTGGCCCTGGAATCTTCAAGATGTGGAGGGAGGAGTCGATCTTCTCAGAAAAGAGCTTCACACCCTTGAAGGAGAGGTCCTCCACTGTTGTCTGCACCTTCTTCGGGAACCCCGAAAAGTGGAGCCAGATGCCTATATCATCACCGCAACCATGGAGATGGATCTGGCTGCCATGTTGGTGGCATCGAGGGCTGACTGCAACAATGTTTTTGCCACCAGTTGTCCCTCCATAATGATGGCCTTGAAGGATTCCCGATGACACTCTGACAGCTTATCAATAGTCATTCAGTTTATTGTAATTTGTGTAATAGTAGGTTGCCATGAGCACCTGGTAACTGGCAATAAGAAATTGTAAGGTGGCAGAGAAATATGCCTTCCTGCCAAGGAGATCGAGGCGCTTCCATTCCCTGCTCTAGGGAGTTGCCCTGAAATGATGTTGCCAGCCACGAGAGCTTACAGCATCCACCATGATAGAAGTGAGTGGCAGGTGGGAGAAAAGGAACTCTGATTCCTTTGCAGGCACATAGTATTTCTTGTCTGCACACTTGCACGTCGGGGATACCAATGCAGGGTTTTGTCGCACTGTTTTAGCAGGGTCTACAATAGCTTTGTTGATTAGGGCAGCGATCTTCGAGGACAACAGTGAGTGGAGGATATTGATGAGCTGGTGGTGTGTGTTTTTGACCTCCTCCAATGGTATGCGAAGGGTATCCGCTACTCTTTTTGCCAGCTCCTAGAAGAGACAGAAGTTGTCGGACATGGACAGTGGTGAAGGCATGACCACTTTGTCCGGGGAAGAGGAGGATATGGCTTTAGGTATTACCTCCTCCTCCATGTGCCCTTCTTGCTCCTCTGTCTCCCAAGGCTCTGAGGCCCTCAGTGCTGGCAGTGTGTGCCCAAGGATCCCAGTATGGCCACTGTAGTGGCATAGGGCCCGGCGGAGGTGCCCATGGGTGGCCGTAACAAGATGGTGGTGGTGCCATCTGTGGGTATATTCCTGGAACCTGTTGATAGTGGGTCCCATATGGAGCTTGGGAGAAGTACTGTGAAAGTACTCTTCAGGCTCACTATCCAACCCCTCACTCGACAGGGGGATAGGCATGATTGCGGGAATATTCAACATGCCTGGCAAAGGCTCAGTGCCATGACATCGGTATCAAAGGGTGGAGAGCCGGGTACCTCTATCATGCCCAGGTCACCAGCCTGGTGGAATTCTGCTGGTACCGATCATCCCATGGTGGTGCCAAGGGAGATGGAGACCTTGTCTGTACCAGTCTCTCTGTTGCTGGGCAGACTATTGTCAATGGCGGTACTGATGTTGACTCGTGTACCAGAAGCATCTTTCTAGGGTGTTTTCCTTTCTCTCTCTGGACAGAAGATTTGGTTCCTGTGCCCAAAGAGTCCATGGGCCTGTCAGCAGTACCAGATACTGACAGTCATCGTGATGTCAGATTGTGGTCTTGGTGCCGGCGGTGCCGAGAATACCAAGCAAGATGGCGATTGCTTTTGGATATCCCTAGACTTGGTGAGAGGACTTTCCATTCTCTTTTTTTTGACTTCAGAGAGGAGTTCCCAGTCTGTTTCTTTGACCCACTATCCTTCGAAGTCTAAGGCTGAGGGGAAGACTCATGCCTGCGAGAAAGCTGGGGTTGGAGAGCTACCTCCATAAAGATAATTTTTTGGCGACGCTCTTTGTCTTTACAGGATCTTAGCTGGAACTGCTGGCAGAGGGAACGCTTTCATTGGCTGTGGCCTTCACCGAGACAACGGATGCACTGGGAGTGCTTGTCCGCAACCAGGATCACCTTACTACAAGTGCAGCACTTCTTGACACCGAGAGAGCTGGGGCTTACTCTTTTCCAGGGGTTCTGTTTCCCCTGTACCTCTCCAGCGGTTTACAAAGAACAAGTCTTTTTTTCCTTTTCGGCAATGGGAAAACAAACAGTAGAACGAGTTAAACACACAAAAGACGCTTCAAAGGCAGCTAAAAAATAGCAATTGCAAAAAAGAGTTAATGATACGTGAATGGACAACTAAAGTGCCATCTATCTCTAGCTGGGGTGGTTGAGAAGGAACTGAGGACAGTTAACCCATGTGCACTGGGGCTAGCCTCATGGCACAGCACGAGGAGACACACCGCATGTGCAGGCCAACTGGACACTGCTACCAAAGTTCTCTGATCAGCAGCGCTGGGATGCAGATACACCTACAGTGGAGCACCGATAGGGACACTACTCGAAGAATCAATTTTTCCTTTAAATTTGTTACTGGGAACTGCATAATCTGAAACAGCCAAAAATTCTTAGCTTCTTATTGACTACAATTATTTATGTTCATCACCAGCATTTTGGCCAATTTTGTATTAACCATCCATATTAGAGTGGTTTATGCTATATTTTGTTGCTCTTTCAACTATTTATTGAAAAAGTAGGTTATATCATCAGACAAAATTTGTCTGCAGCACCAGCCTTCATCACAGTACTTCTTTCCATAGCACTGTATACCAGAATAGGCATGAGTAAAGGGATAATAATGGTTGTCACACAATGGGATGTCTGGTCTTGCCTCTAATCTACTCCCAATTTCCACCATCTACTCTGCTACATGCTATGCAAATGCTTACCCCAATCCTGCATGCTTATTTCTCAAGTGGTTTATTTGAACAGATACCTCTATTAATGTTTTTTCTCTCTACCAGAACTTTTTCTACACAAAAAACAGACTACTGTGCTGCTGTCCTTTGTATTTATTGAGAAAAATCCAATGGCACTAGTACTGGCTTTTCTTTTCAAACTGGCTGATGCTAGTACATTATACTCTTGCATGTGTGTGTATCACTCCACATTCTTCCATCATAGCTAGCACTTCTTGCATATGATTCATAGATACTAAGGTCAGAAGGGACCATTATGATCATCTAGTCTGACCTCCTGCACAATGCAGGCCACAGACTCTCACCCACCCTCTCCTGCAATAAACCTCTCACCTGTGTCTGAGCTACTGAAGTCCTCGTATCATGGTTTAAAGACTTCAAGGTGCAGAGAATCCTCCAGCAAGTGACCTGTGCCCCATGCTGCAGAGGAAGGTGAAAAACCTCCAGGGCCTCTTCCAATCTGCCCTGGAAGAAAATTCCTTCCCGACCCCAAATATGGCGATCAGCTGAACCCTGAGCATGTGGGCAAGACTCACCAGCCAGATACTCAGGAAAGAAGTCTCTGTAGTAACTCAGATCCCACCCCATCTAACATTCCATCACAGGCCATTGGGCCTATTTACCATGAATAGTTAAAGACCAATTAATTGCTGAAATCATGTTATCCCACCATATCTTCTCCTCCATAAACTTATTGAGTTTAATCTTGAAGCCAGATAGGTCTTCTGCCCCCACTGCTTCTCTTGGAAGGCTGTTCCAGAACTTCACTCCTCTGATGGTTAGAAACCTTCATCTAATTTCAAATCTAAACTTCCCGATGGCCAGTTTATATCCATTTGTTCTTGTGTCCACATTGGTACTGAGCTTAAATAATTATCCTCCCTCTCTGGTATTTATCCCTCTGATATATTTATAGATAGCAATCGTATCTCCTCTCAGCCTTCTTTTGGTTAGGCTAAACAAGCCAAGCTCCTTGAGTCTCCTTTCATAAGACAGGTTTTCCATTCCTCGAATCATCCTAGTAGCCCTTCTCTGTACCTGTTCCAGTTTGTATTCATCCTTCTTAAGCTTGGGAGACCAGACCTGCACAAAATATTCCAGATGAGGTCTCACCTGTGCCTTGTATAGTGGTACTAACACCTCCTTATCTCTGGAAATACCTCACCTGATGCATCCCAAGACCGCATTAGCTTTTTTCACGGCCATATCACACTGGCGGCTCATAGTCATCCTGTGGTCAACCAATACTCCAAGGTCCTTCTCCTCCTCCATTACTTCTAATTGATGCGTCCCCAGCTTATAACTAAAATTCTTGTTATTAATCCCTAAATGCATGACCTTACGCTTCTCACTATTAAATTTCATCCTATTACTATTACTTCAGTTTACAAGGTCATCCAGATCCTCCTGTAGGGTATCCCTGTCCTTCTCTGTATTGGCAATACCTCTTAGATTTGCATCATCCGCAAACTTTATTAGCACACTCCCACTTTTTGTGCCGAGGTCATTAATAAAAAGATTAAATAAGATTGGTCCCAAAACCGATCCCTGAGGAGCTCCACTGGTAACCTCCCTCCAGCCTGACAGTTCACCTTTCGGTATGACCCGCTGTAGTCTCCCATTTAACCAATTCCTTATCCACCTTTCAATTTTTATATTGATCCCCATTTTTCCAATTTAACTAATTCCCCATGTGGCACCGTATCAAACGCCTTACTAAAAATCTAGGTAAATTGGATCCACTGCATTTCCTTTGTCTTAAAAAAAAAAAAAAAAAAAAAAATCTGTATTCTCTCAAAGAAGGAGATCAGGTTAGTTTGGCACGATCTACCTTTTGTAAAACCATGTTGTATTTTGTCCCATTTACCATGGACCTCAATGTCCTTAACTACTTTCTCCTTCAAAAATTTTTTCCAAGACCTTGCGTACTACAGATGTCAAACAGGCCTGTAGTTACCCGGATCACTTTTTTCCCCCCTTTCTTAAAAATAAGAACTATGTTAGCAATTCTCCAGTCATACAGTACAACCTCTGGTTTACAGATTCATTAAAAATTCTGGCTATAGAATGTTTGTGCCTAATCGGGTAAAGAATGTGAGCCTTTAGATCCATAAGTTTTTCAGTCCAATCCACTTCCCTAACTAATTTCCTTAATTTTTGAAAGTCAGCCCTTTTGAAATAAAAAACCCTAGTCGCAGATTTATTTTTGTTTATCCTTCTGTTCAGTTTGAACTGAATTAGCTCATGATCACTTGAACCAAGGTTTTGCTTACAACCATTTCTTCTTTGAGGTCCTCACTACTCACCAAAACCAAATCTAAAATGGCATCCCCTATTGTCGGTTCAGCAACTACTTGATGAAGGAATCTATCAGCTATCGCATCGAGGAAAATCTGAGCCCTATTATTATTCCTAGCACTTGTCCTCCAGTCTATATCTGGGAAGTTAAAGTCTCCCATGATCACGCAGTTTCCATTAGTATTTACTTCATTAAAAACATTAAAGAGGGCTCTATCCATATCCCAATTGGATGCCAGCAGTCTATAGCACACCCCAAGCACTATCACGGCGCGGACTCTAGTAGTTTTCTTCCCCAATGTGATTTTTGCCCAGACGGACTATGTCTTATCCATTTCATCACTTATTTCTTATTTCTCAGATGAAGTCCATCCCAAGAGACCTGCTCTCTGTCCATGAATGCCTCCCAGTGGCCATATATCCCAAAGCCCTCCTTATAGCACCGCTGCATGAGCCATCTGTTGATAGTCATAATTCTGTCACACCTTTCTTACCCTTCTCTAGGAACAGGCAGAATCCCACTGAAGATCACCTGAGCCTCGATTTCCTTAAGCATCTTCCCCAGCCTGGCATAGTCTCCCTTGATACGTTCCAGCGAGAATCTAGCCATATCATTTGTTCCCACATGAAGGACGATCAGTGGATTCTTTCCGGCTCCCTTTAGGATCCTCTTCAACCTCAGGTCCACATCCCGTATCTTAGCACCTGGAAGACAGCACACCCTTCTATTCTCTGGATCAGCTCTGGTTACAAGCCTGTCCATTCCTCTCAGTAAGGAGTTCCCGATCACGTAGACCTGCCTTTTCCTGGTGACGGTGCGTTTCTCCAGTCTATCCCCTGTTCCCTCTGGCTGCAAGTTCTTTCCATTCCTATTCTCCCTTGTAATCCTCTTCAACCCATCCTGTATCCTCCTGGGGCTCATATTTGGTGTAGTCTCCTTTGACTCTTCCCCTTTTCCTATAGGACTAGCCACTCTTCTCTTCTTCCTTGCCCTTCCACCTTCAGTGACCAACTGTTGAGCCCCTTCTTCATTTTCCAACTCTGCAAACTTGTTCTTGAGCTCTATTTCTCCTTCACTAGCCCATCTTTTCCTCTGCTTGGTTCTCTTAGTCACATGCTTCCACTGTCCATTTTCTTCACCAAGCACTCTCCCCTCAGAGTTCTTCGGTCCTGCTTCCATCTGCAAGTCTGAGCTTTTCCCTTCAGCCGCCTCATGTCTTTGCTCCATAATCTGCTTGAACTCCCTTCTAAACTCAACCAGACTTTCCACCTGCATCTCCAGTCCTCTGATCTTTTCTTCCATCAGCTTTATCAGGAGGCACTTCATGCAGACAAAAAACTCTTTCCAGGTACCCCCTCCAGGATCATGTACTTACCACAGCTTCCACATCCAGTCATCTTCATTGTGTCTTCCACTACTTGGGTCACTCCCACTGCTGCCTCTGTATCTGTCATAGCCTTCCAACCTAAATCCTGTTAATCTGGGAAACACAAACCACACCAAAACACCAGCACCCACAGCAATAAGGGATTATCCTACATTATTTAAAAAGTTAACAGTTGCAATTAATTTTAGTTACATGGAAACAAAAGAGCGTGTAAATGCATCTTAAAAGGGCATCTAAAACTTTTAGCTAAAACTTACAATAAAAATATAGTTTAAAACTGTGTGAGAGACACCGATGCCATTCTTGTTTTGATTCATTTCAGGGTGAGTTTTGACATGTAAGTTACAAATATCAGAAAATAGTGACACAACCAAACTACAGCACAAAAGAAATGATGCCATTATATAATTGCCAATGCAAAGATTACACATGGGGACAAGATTCTTTATTCACTGAAATGCTGGTGCAATGTAATGTAGCTAAGTGATATATCATCATATATCTCCTCTTTATAGCTGTCAGTTTCCAGCAGCATAAATCAGCAAGGATGATTTCTACTTTGAGATCACAAAAATATTGCATACCCAGAACATACATAGCTACAAAAAAATAAACATTTGATCAATCACATATTTATAGCAAATGTTCTGCCTTGCCCAAAATTTGTATTTAAAATTTCTAAAAAAGTATATTAAGTCCTGAGGGTAAACGATACAAAATAAGTTATCTTTCTTAGTTATTTATGGAAGTCATTTTGCAATCAGCACTGTACTCGTAAAAAAGGATTTCCTCTTTAAAAATCAAATTTAGGGAACTTAAGGTAATACATTCAGTAACCCTACTGAGAAACAGGAGGCACAAAATAAAGCCCAATTAACTCTAGCTTAAATTTAGTGGGGGAAAAAAAAAATCACATTGAAACAGTTTTCCAACCCAGTTTTCAGTAGAGTTACACCAATGTAAAACTGGAGTAATGCAGTACTGAGAACATAAGAAAGGCCATACTGGATCAGACCAAAGGCCCATCTAGCCCAGTTATCCTGTCTTCCTATCCTGTCAATGGCCAAATGCTAGGTGCCCCAGAGGGAATGAACAGAACAAGTAATCATCAAGTGATCCATTCCACATTGCTCATTCCCAGCCTCTGGCAAACAGAAGCTAGGGACACCATCCCTGTCCATCCTGGCTAATAGCCATTGATGGACCTATCCTCCATGAATTTATCTAGTTCTTTTTTGAACCCTGTTATAGTCTTGGCCTTCACAGTATCCTCTGGCAAGGAGTTCCACAGGTTGACTGTGCGTTCTGTGAAAAAATATTTCCTTTTGTTTTAAACCTGCTGCCTGTTAATTTTATTTGGTGACCCCTAGTTCTTGTGTTGAGAAGGAATAAATAAAACTTCCTTATTTACTTTTTCCACACCAGTCATGATTTTATAGACCTCAATCATATTCCCCCCCCCCTCCGGTCACCTCTCTTCCAAGCTGAAAAGTGCCAGTCTTATTAATCTCTCCTCATACAGAAGCCGTTCCATACCCCTAATAATTTTTGTTGCCCTTTTCTGAACCTTTTCCAATATATCTTTTTTGAGATGGGGCAACCACATCTGCATGTAGTATCAAGATGTGGGTGTACCATGGATTTATAGAGGCAATATTTTTTTGTCTTATTATCTATCCTTTTCTTAAGGATTCGCAACATTCTGTTCGCTTTTTTGACTGCTGCTGCACATTGAGTGGATATTTTCAGAAAACTTTCCACAATGACTCCAAGATCTCTTTCTTGAATGGTGACAGCTAATTTAGACCCCTTCATTTTATATGTATAGTTGGGATTATGTTTCCAATGCGCACTACTTTGCATTTATCAACATTGAATTTAATCTGCCATGTTATTGTCCAGTCACCTGAGATCCTTTGTAGCTCTTTGCAGTCTGCCTGGGACTTAATTATCTTGAGGGTTTTGCATCATCTACAAATTTTGCCACCCCACTCTTTAGCCTTTTTCCAGATCATTCATGAATATATTGAATAAGACTGGGCCCAGTACAGACCCTGCAGGACACCACTATTTACCTCTCTCCATTCTGAAAACTGATCATTTATTCTTACCCTTTGTTTCCTCTCTTTTAGCCAGTTATCAATCCATGAGAGGACCTTCCTTCTTATCCCATGACTGCTCACTTTGCTTAAGAGCCTTTGGTGAGGGAACTCGTCAAAGGCTTCCTGAAAATCTGAGTACACTATATCCACTGGATCCCCCTTGTCCACATGCTTGTTGACCCCTCAAAGAATTCTAGTAGACTGATTTCCCTTGTTGTCAAACCCATGTTGCCTCTTCCACAACAAATTATGTCCATCTATGTATCTGACAATTTTGTTCTTTACTATAGTCTTGACTGAAGTCAGGCTTACAGGCCTGTAATTGCCAGGACCACCTTTGGAGCCCTTTTTAAAAATTGTCACCTTTTTCGCTATCCTCCAGTCATTTGGTACAGAAGCTGATTTAAATGATAGGTTACAGACTACAGTTAGTAGTTCTGCAATTTCACATTTGAGTTCCTTCAGAACTGTTGGGTGAATACCATCTGGTCCTGGTGACTTATTACTGTTTAGTTTATCAATTTGTTCCAAAACCACCTCTTATGACGCCTCAATCTGGGACAGTTCCTCAGATTTGTCACCTAAAAAGAATGGCTCAGGTTTGGGAATCTCCCTCACATCTTCAGCCATGAGGACAGATGCAAAGAATTCATTTAGTTTCTCTGCAATGCCCTTATCATCCTTCAGCGTTCCTTTAGCATCTTGATCGCCCACTGCCCCACTGGTTGTTTAGCAGGCTTCCTGCTTCTGATGTACTTAAATTCTTTTCCTATTACTTTGAGTCTTTGGCTAGCTGTTCTTCAAATTCTTTTTTGGCCTTCCTAATTATATTTTTATATTTTATTTGCCAGAGTTTATGCTCCTTTCTATTTTCCTGACTAGGATTTAACTTTCCTTTTTTAAAGGATGCCTTTTTGCCTCTCACTGCTTCTTTTTACTTTGTTGTTTAGCCACAGTGGCACTTTTTTGGTTCTCTATTTTTTTTAATTTGGGGTATACATTTAAGTTGAGCCTTTATTATGGAGTCTTTAAAAAGTTTCCATGCAGTTTGCAGGGGTTTCACTTTTTGCACTTTACCCTTTAATTTCTGTTTCACTAACTTCCTCATTTTTATGTACCCCCCTTTCTGAAATTAAATGCTACAGTGTGGGGCTGCTATGGTGTTTTTCCCACCACAGGGATGTTAAATTTAATTATATTATGGTCACTATTACCAAGCAGTCCAGCTATATTCACCTGTTAGACCAGATTTTGTGCTCCACTTAGGACTAAATCAAGAACTGCCTCTCCTCTTGTGGGTTCCAGGACTAGCTGAATTAGATCCTTAATATTTTAAATAGGTCACATGGTCTGAATTCATCGTGTGCAAATTTTAATTCATGCAGAATGGATTTATATATGTTTCCAAACCCTGTTCAGCAACTTAAGCTGGAATGTGGTGAACATTAATGGAGTTACATAGTCTTAAACCTGTGTAACAAAGTGATTAATTAAAACTTTTTAGGGAATGATTCTTGTGGAGAAGACTAGTGAAACCAGTCACTTCTCCTCCAATGTGATTTTGCAGTAGGATGGTTATAAGACATAATTCTGTCCTGTCTGTTCCCAAACAAAAGCCTGACTTATTGCTAAGCACTCCCATGAATTTTCCAGTGTTATTTACCACGCTGAATTATTATTTGCTATTCACTTAACACAGTCTGAGATTTCAACAGAACTACCAGATATCTCCTAAACCAAGATTTTTTTTTTTTTTTTAAAAAAGAGCATGAAGTAATTTACTAACAAAAATTTCCCTCTGATTTCCTGTAACTTAAAAAAAACAAAACAAAACAAAGAAAATACAAGGTTTGCTTAAAGAAACAAAAAATATGACAGATGGGGGGGGGGGGGGAGAACATGTTTTCTAGAAAATAGGGTCCCTACTCCAGTGCAGTGAGGCAGATGAAATCTGAATTAAAATGGAAAACAGGCTTTAGAAGCAAGCTTAGAAAAACAACTTCCTCAGTATGGTAAAGGTTTAAAAACAAAGTTGGGCGGGGGTGGAGAAGAAGGGGGAAATCAAGAGGGAACTATTAAATCTACCATTTGCTTCATCCTGATATCAGACATTATTTAAGGTTGGATCTTCAAATTAACACTTATACCAAGGATCCTATTTCAAACCCACCATGCTGAGAAGAAAGCAATTTGATATATGTGCTTGTGACTACCCTGCTGTAAAGCTGAAAGGTAGTTAAAGCTTTGCAATTGAGAGAGAAACATTGCTCCCACCTTAGTAAAAAAATCTACATTGTACAACAATGAAAATATTCCTACTCCAATTCACCACCAACCCAAATGTGCCCAAAACACTACAAAGAGCACAGTAATATGAAAATCATTCATAGAATATAGAACAAACATAGAAAAATGGAAGCTGGACAAAGCTTCAGTTACTTAAGTGCTTAAAGAATTTGTGTCATATCACCATAGCATTAACATGGGAGCAAAAGCTACTGCGGATAGAGAACAGTTTCAATTAAAATTTCCCATTTTCACTCACTCCCCAATGATTTTTTTAAAAAATAAATTTAAAAATCTAACCTTGGGAACAAAATGTTCCATACTTGGCCTGTGCCCAAAAATGTAGTTTTCTGGAATTTTTTCTTTTCAGAAGTCAATTTGTCAGAAAACTACATGACTACTTTTTTGGTTAAAGATACCAAACAATTACTTTTCAGTTCATACTCTTTAGGCAAGAACTAATATATATGCAATGTCTATAACAATGTGCCCATGAGAGAGAGAAACAACAATATATTTGAAACAATACTGAAATTTTATTATTCTGCACTGAAAAACAGATTTTATTTATTACCCTGGAGTGCTAAACTAAGAGATAAACTATTCCACATAACTTATATATGGCTTTTTGTATAATTTACTAATTATTCAAAAATCCAATGTTCTTCCCTGTAAGACTTTTGTCATTGCTGTAATCTGCAAGTCTTGTCCTACCTCATAGGTTCCTACTTCATGGATGCTGTGGGGATGGAGAATGGGGAAAAAATGGCGGGTGCTGAGCACCCACTGGCAGCTCCCCATCAGCTCCCCCATGCCCTCCCAGCGCCTCCCGACAGCTGGTGGGCCCCGCCGATCAGCACCTCGCTGTGCCTCCTGCCTGCCACAATGAGCTGGGGAGGGGGGAAAGAGGGGAGGAGCAAAGGCATGGCACACTTGGGGGAGGACACAGAACGGGACAGGAAGAGGAGGGGCAGGGGTGGGGCCTTGGGGCAGAACTAGGGGTCAAGCATCCCCTGGCACACTGAAAAAATCAGCACGTGTCCTACCATAGCCTATTCAACTACTGTATGTTATTCTCATTCATGGTGTCACATCTAAATTTACATTTACATTCTTTGGGACAAAAGCCAGATCTTCATCTGTTTAGCCAAGGTTGTTATCTGAAATCCACCTAGGCCCGTAAGCATATAATAACCTCTTCAAAAACATTTAAATAGTACATTTGGTAAACACTAATGAATCCTGATATGGCAGCTGACTACAGTTTCTGTTATAATACTACCAGACCTTTCTTTCAAAGGTCACCCGAATAGCTGAACACATCCTGAATCAATGAAGAAATAGGATTAAAACCTTTATCTATGAACCACAGAGAAATCCTTTTAATGCCTATGCTTTCCACACAGAAGGCTTTTGCAACCTAAGTATATGTAGTTCCCTGATGTAATCTGCCATGACGCCTGTCCTGCCTTCTTCCCAGCAGAAACGGCATAGGCTCTTGCGTTTGTACCTTCACTGTACCCTTTTATTTTAAATTCCCTCCACCATTTCCACAACAATCCCTGTGCAACAGTCTATTTACATCACTCTGCTTTTTGGCCGTCTCCCTAGGACCTTAAGGAAACAGGTCTTCCTCCCAAGGCCTCTAGGTAACTAGGCTCAACTAGTCCATGTCTCCTCTCCCGCCCCACCTTAGCACTTCCTTCTTGCCTCTATTAGCCCTGGGCTGAAGGGCTAACTGGCTCCTCCTGGATCCCAGCCAGCCAGCCTGTCTAATTATCCGCATCAGCTTTCTCAGTGGGAACTAATTAACATCTAAGTGATCAGAGCACAGGCTCACCTGTTCACCCCCTGCATTCTGGCACACTTGACAAACAGTGTAAGTCAACTCCTTGGCGGTTGATAAGGAGCTTGGTCCAAAAGACCCTGATTCTGCTATTGCAGGGGTGGGCATAACTTTTTGGCTGAGGGCCACATCTCAGTATGGAAATTGTTTGGAGGGCTGGCTGGGGCAGGGGATTGGGACGCACCGGGGGGGGGGGGGGGGTGAGGCTCCAACTGGGGGTGCAGACTCTGGGGTGTGGCTGGGGATGAGGGGTTTGGGGTGCAGGAGGGTGCTCCGGGCTGGGATGGAGCGGTTTGGAGGATGATCAGGGCTGGGGCAGGGGAACAGGATTCGGGTGGCACTTACCGGAAGTGGCTCCTGGAAACAGCAGTCCATCCCCTCTCCGGAGGCGGGTCACACCGCTCTGCACGCTGCCCCATTGGCAGGCACCACCCCCACAGCTCCCATTGGCCACGGTTTCCAGCCAATGGGACCTGCAGAGCCAGCACTTGGGGCAGGGGCAGGGTGCAGAGCCCCCTAGCTGCTCCTGCTTCCGGGAGCCGTGCGGAGCGGAGCAATGCAAGACCCTGACCCCACTCCTTGACTGGAGCACCGAAGCAGGGAAAGCTCCCAACCCTGCTGCTGGGCGGGAGTTCGAGGGCCAGATTAAAAGGTCCAACTGGCCGGAGGCAGCCTGCGGGCCGCAGTTTGCCCACCCCTGTGCTATTGAGATGGAGCTCAACTGCACTCTGGCACTGTACAGGAGCTTCTACTGCCATATCCAGATGGCTGGAGAACCACCAATAATATGACCATGTCAGGGCAACCAAAATATTTCTCTCTCATATCTTGGTCAAGGCACTAAAGGAATCCGTGAAAATTCACACACAGAGAAGGTCTTTATCTCATTTGAGTAAGAACGCATCTGTCATACAACTTACGTCTGTGCTTGGGCTGGCATAATAATGGAAATTCTTCATGTTGTATTTTGTACCTAGTAGTCTCATTTCTGGAAGAGAAGGTTTACCAGACCCCTGACATAGTACCCAGAAAGCTCCTTTCTTTGAGATTTCAAAAAAATGAATTGTAGCAATATTGTCTGTTTACACTTGGGCCAGCTGTAGTTCTTCCCCAGAAACCAAGTTTCTATGAACCTGAAGAGCTGCTTGAAGCTTCAGCACAAGACTCTCTCCCCAAACTTCTCTCTCATAGGAATGAGCATCCACTCCAGACTAGCTGCCTCCTTGCCTACCATTATTCTAGTACAGACTGAGTGTCCCAAATCCCACATATTTCGTTATGCAAAAATATCCACACTCAACTGCAGCAAATTTATCAGCAACAGAAGCACTTGCAACCACTTGGAAAGGCTATCCACATTTGGGGCCAGTGCAGAATTTTGTAGTGCCTTCAGTACAGCTGCACTGATTTGCGCCAGCTGCACATATGATCTTTGGTCTGTAATGTGCCCTGAACCAGCTCTGAAGAGGTTTCATTCATAATCCGGCATAGGGGATCACATAAGTATGCAAACAGCCACAAGCCCCAGCATCTTCAGTGTCTGTATAACAACCTGAAAGTCTCAAGTAATTGTATCTTTTTGCACCCGAATGTACAGAAGCCTATCTAGAATAAGGTATGTTCTTGCATGAATCTCAAACCGCTCATAAGAAAGTAAACTTTGGAGTTGGAATCAATGCTGACTTCTGGTTTATTCTGAGGTCCAATTACTGGAAGAGAGAGCAAACAGCTTTCAGAAAGGAGATTTCCTTGAGGCACCTGAGCTTTTAATGATAATCATCCAAGCATATCAAGAATACCCAATATCTCAAGTGTGCCACAATTTCTGCCGACATTGTAGGAAAACTAAGGGACCTGCTGAAAACCTACAGAATAAGAGTTGGCATGGAAAATAATTCTCTCCCACCAAAATATATATTTTTTAAAAGTAGTATTTCCTGTGACGTGACTGGACAGATGTGGAAATAAGCATCCCTCAGGCCTGAACAAATCCTGTGAACATAAAGAAGGAATGATCGCTGCCAACATCTCCACAAGAGGAATAAAACATTTTCCCACAACAACAAGAAACTATTACTTTTGTTGGTAACTCAAATACAGCAATAATCTCACCCTTCATTACATTCAGATAAAAAGAGATACAGAAGGAATGGAGTAGGAAGTCGGCATACAGAGGACTTTGAAAGAACATTCTCTATTATTTTCAAAACTCATTTGCCCTATGCAGCTAGGAAAAAGGAAAAAAAGATTGCCCAAGGAGAAAAGTGAATAATTCTTCCATCCAACCTGGCTCCAGGCTCTCTGGGAACACAAACATTCTGTCTTGAGACTATGGGAAGAGGCCACAGAAACTTGTCCAGAAAACTGCTTTTGTTCCGAGTTAAAACAATTGTTGCTGCTTCTCTTGATGTCTAAATGAACCTTTCTAATGGGGATAGTAATGTGAAAGAATGAAGCTACCGTAAGAATAGTTTAAAAAGAAAAAGTAGCTTCACAATCTAGGACTTCAAAATTCTGTAGGACCAAAAAAAGTGCATGTACATGCTGTAATCTGGGAGAAAAATAATGCAGATTGGGGCTGGGTCACAGTTTACAGGCTTCTTTGGGCATCAAGAATTCCACCAATGGATGCTTCTCTAACAACTACTGACAAGGTAATCCAATACTAAGCTATGCGAAACAGAGGATTCTCTGTAGAAAACCTACTTGCCATTATAAAAGCTGTTTGTGATTACAGGTTTCTGTCTGGAACAGCTGAAGCGCTATAGTTGGTTGGTTGTATTTTTTTTTTTTTAATGTAATGTGGCATGGAGACACTCCTTGAGTTCAACATATGCACTCTGATATTTTAAAAGAATTTTGATTGGCTTGAGTTAGTAGGGGTTTAAAATTATTCTGCATGATCTGACTTTTTTTAAAGTAAGGGGCATGGGTTTTTTTGTTTTTACAGTAATGATCTCCCCACGTTCAATCTGCACTCCCCTAAATAAATGGAATTAGACGGCACCGTGTAAATAAATGGAGAGTCTGTCTTGGCTAAAAATGACTAGTGTATCAACTAATAATTATGCATTTTTGTTGAGATTAAAAACTGACACTATTAATTGCATTTTTCAAAGTAGAGTTTGCCAGTGTTTTCACATTCAGACTGTTTTGTGCAACTTATAGATCTTTGCTCACACACACACATACACACAATCACACAAATGCTTTTTTTTGGTTCATATATCAGAGTTTGCACAGTTTCAGGTACTGTGTATCTAGATTCCTCTTTTAATCCTTAAATACTTATATTCATATTTTCATATTAAGTGGCGAGAACAAAGATTTTGTATTATAGTACCACTGCAGTAAAACAAGAGCTGTGGGACAGATTCCTTCAGCAATAATTAAAACTAATTTTTATTCTTGCTTATATTTACTGAATTAGATTTTAAAAGCGAGCTTCAATGTATGTTTATAAGATGCACTACTGGAACCATTTACTTTCAAACCACAGTTTTAATTTTTTACCCTACTGTAAATCAAATGGTTGGCATGCTTTTGTTCTAAATGATAGGTTCAGGTAACTAAAAACTGACAGTTTTCATCTAGCCACTGTGATGGTTCAGATGTATTAACACTATTAACTGAAACAAATTTAAAAAAATATGCCCTTTTGGAAACATTGTACAATATTTTGTTGAGATGACCAAAGACATATTTGAGTACAAATACTGTGAGTACCTAGTACTGAAAGCAATTCCACATATATGACCTAGGTATGTATAATATTCTTGCCAATTAACCCCAAATTTGTTGCAACAATAAAATGATAGGAAAAATGCAGAGTCTCCCTCACCACATAATTTTTTCCCTATAGCATTATGGAGAAAGTACCAAAAAAAAAAAAAAAAAAAAAAATAGGTAGCTTACATTAGGAAAAAAACTTGACATCTCATATCCAAACTAATTTGCTTCAAATTAGAAATAAATATACCCCTAGATATTACTTAAGTTCTTCATGTCTACAGAGCAATCAGCACACCTTAAAGTCTAACAGACTTCAATTTTGGTTAAAAAAAATAATAATATAACGCAGTTTCATTCATTCTTGTTGCTAGAAGGGCAAGCAAAAGTGAGATAGAGCTAATCTAAAAGGCACCAGCATTGCCTTGTTCATTCTTAGGGAGAAAATAAGACCTAAAGCAACAATAATTTCATAACTGCTGCAATACCTCAGAATATCTTGCCAACAAACAAAAGTGCATTAAGGATACCTGTAAAACAAGATTTCAAAAATATTGAGCATGATTACAACTGTAGCTGACTACATGGTTTAAAAAAAAAAAAAAAAAAGATTGCCATACTGCTTTATACAAAAACTGACCTTGAAGAAAAGTAGTTTTTCACATATGTATTTTGTTTCCTAATTATAACAAACACATATCAAGCAATATTCAAGCAGTTTATGACTATTTACATATGTCAATTCACAAAGCAGTAAGGCCTCCAGATTCTGAGCCAGCACCTCAGCTGGAGTAAGTCAGCTTCAATGAACCCACATCAAATTTACTTGAGCGAGGATCTGGCCCTCTACCTTCCTATAATATGTTCCATCATTAAAAGAACATTAAAAGTTACTTACCCTAAATTAACTGGTTCTTCAAAATGTTTTAGTCAGTGTGGATTCCACTGCAGAGGCACATGCGCCTCTGGCGTGTGAGCTCAGAATCTTTTAAATAGCATTGTCTGTTGGGGCCATGCATATGCCCTGTGCCCTATGCTCCCGTATGCAGGCATGAAGGACAGAGCGGTGGGAGCCATACTGACTACAACGTCTCAAAGGAAGTTACTATAGGGTAACTAACTATTCTTTGAGTAGGTGTAATTGTGGATCACATTATAGGTGACCAGCAAGCAGTATCTTCTTCAAGATAGCAAGAATGAGGAGCATGAGCTGACAGCCTGATCTATGGCTGCATGGACATTTGCAGGTCTGTCAGCCAGCACTGCCTTGCCCAGTAGGGAACTATGAGAATGAGTCTGGCCCAGTCTTCTCTGGCTTCAGCAATCAGGCTGGGGATGAACAGAATCAATGGGAAGGAGCAAAAAAAAGGCACCTGGCAAAGCACCTGGATTCATGCCTCCTCCAAAACAGAAGTTACGGCACTTGGCACTGTCCTTGGTGGCAAACAGGTCTCTCACCAGATTCATCCACCTGTAGAATATTGAACTGCTGATGGATTTCAGCAATGACCACTCATGGTTGGTGAAAGACAGACTTCTATCAGAGTTAAGAGGGCACAGGTTTCATAGCTTGCTTGCTTCCTTCCTTGAGAAGAAAGAGTCCTTGTTTACGTACTTCCTTGCGGATATATCACCAGGCTCCTTGGGATTTTTATTGTATTCTTGACACCAGAAGCTAAGCCTGGTCCAGATGGCGTAGCAGGCCTTTAGTGTGCAAGCTCTCCTGGGGTAGAGGAGAGTTCTGATCACTTTGGAAGATAGATCAAATGCAGCTAACATTTCCCTCTCAATAGCCAGACTGTCAGACAGTCTGGGTCAGAACAGAGAGGGCCTTGGTAAAGGATGTCTGGTCTCAATGGAAGCTGCAATGGTAATTCTAATTTCAATTCCATCAGATCAGAGAACCATGGTCTCTTTGGCCAATGCAGAGCTAGTACTATCACTTTGCTTCTTCATGCCTTATACTCTGGACCCACCTTTCCTAAAAGTGGAAAGGGAGGGAATGTATATAGCAGGCCTTGTGGCCATCTGTGTGAAAAAGCATCAGTCTCCAGGGCCTTGGGATCTGCATCCCTGCCGCTTTGTGTTCTTGTGACTGGCAAACAGGTCAACAACCAAGAGGCTGAATCCCTGTGAGATCAGAGTGAAGACTTCCTGATTTAGGCACCATTCTGAGTTGTTGCCAGTGCATCTGCTGAGCCAGACTGCCTTTTCAATTCTTTTATGCCTATTCCATTACTTCCATTGCTTTTGCACGTAGAGTTACTCTCCCTGTTCCCCCGGTTTGTGCATACAGGCCACAGTGATTGAGTTGTTCAACTGCTCCAGAACATAATCCCCCTCTAGGTAACTGGAACCTTAGTATGAGCTCAGAGCTGTCAGTCTAGACCAGGGGTGGGAATACTTTTTGGCCTGAGGACCACATCTTGGTATGGAAATTGTATGGAGGACTGGCTCGGGCAGGTGATTCGGGAGCACGGGGGGGGATGAGGGCTCCGGCTGGGGGTACAGACTCTGGGGTGGGACTGGGTATGAGAGGTTTGGGGTGCAGAAGAGCGCTCCAGGCTGGGATGGAGGACGGGAGGGTGCTCTCGGCTGGAGCAGCAGACTGGGGTGGGGCTGGGGATGAAGGATTTGGGGTGCAGGAGGGTGCTACGGACTGGGATCAAAGGATTTGGAGGGCGATCAGGGCTGGGGCACAGGGTTGGGGGCATGGTGGGGGGCTCAGGGGTGCAGGATCCAGGCAGCGCTCACCTGAAGCAGCTCCTGGAAACAAACAGTGGCCCACCCCCCTCTGGAGGCGGGGCCATGCTGCTCTGTGCGCTGCCCCATCTGCAGGCACGACCCCCGCAGCTCCCATTGGCCGCGGTATCTGGCCAATGGGAGCTTCAGAGCTGGCACTTGGGGTGGGGGCAGCGTGTGGAGCCCCAGGGCTGCTCCTGCTTCCGGGAGCGACGCAGTGCAGAGCAAGGCAAGCTTCCAACCCCACTCCTTGGCTGGAGCACCGGAGTGGGGAAAGCTCCCAATCCCTCTCCCTGGCAGGAGCTTGAGGGACAGATTAAAACATCCAGTGGGCCGGATGCAGCCCACGGGCCGTAGTTTGCCCACCCTGGTCTAGACCAACAGGTTGATACTCTGGTTTCTTTCCCTAGGGTTCCAGATACCTTGCATTCTGTTGTGCCCCAGATGTACCCCCCATCCCATAGACTGGCATCATTTGTCAGTACCCATGGGTCTGGAAGGCATATGGAAAGACCCCTGTGAATGATCTCTGGGATTTTCCACCCATTTTAAAGTCTTTGGCACTGGTATGGAACTAGTACCTGATCTTGCATGCATTGCAATGAACGTTTCCACCCTTTTAAGAGAAAAAGCTTACAGACACCTGATATGAGGCCTTGCCATGGGATGATTCCTATACATAAAACCAGGAAGCCCAGTGGCTGCAGACACAGAGTGGCCTGGTAAATCTTACCAACCTGGACATCAGGTTCTGGATCTTGTGGAATCTGTCCAGTGACAAGTAGACCTTTGCCACAGAAGTAGCAATTTCCACTCCCAGGTGAATTATCCTTATAGAGGGAATCAAGAAATTTTTATTGGTGTTCATTATGAAGACATGCACTTGAATAGGTTTTGTCTGTATGCTTCTTCTCTGTAAATAAACATATTCTGATCTGGAAAATCTGTGTGGTCACTAGTAAAAAACACTATCACTGTCGTTATAGAGAAACTAAGGACCCCGGGCTGGACTTTTATCAGACCTGCTTGGGATAATCACAGTGACATGCACAGGGACTGCAGCATAAAACTCCCAGTCAGAAGGGGTAGGATGTAGGTCCTTGCCCAGAAAGAGGAGAAAGCTAGAGGCCTGAGAACTGAGCAGGCATTCCTCAAAAGGACCACAGAGGGGAGATCAGAGGTGCAGTTACCCTGAAACTGTAAAAGCGTGGTCTTTTTCAGAGGATATTCTGGTTGGAAACCAGAGTGTTTTCTGTCTTTGAGGCAGCAGATACCTGGAGGGGCTAGGGTATGGAATGGGGCATAAATTCCCTGAGATCTCAGTGTCATCTTCAAATCCTTAAGGGACTATAGAGTGTCTTGTCCATTCAGGCACTTTGCCCTCAAAGGGTAGATCCTCAGTTGTTGCCTGGACCTCTTCTGGATGCCTGTAATCAGGAAGCCCAGCACATTGTGATCACTATATCCTTGGATTGTGCAGGTCCAAGATCTGAGGAGATGCACTCAGAGATCAGAAAGAACAGAGATGCAGGTAGTGCTGTAACCAGTTTATAAACCACCACACGTTCCCCTCACACTGTTCAGCCTTCCATTAACACTTATCATTCCTCCTTGTTTGTGAAATTAAAGATATCCCTCCATTCTGAGCCTCCCCCGAAAACAAGATAAAGATAAAGTTACTACAAACCCAAAAAATCAGTTCAAGGTTACATTTGCTGGAACACCAAACAATGCCATCAAGAGTAAATAAGTCACTACATATCTGAGAATGGGAGAGTTCTCGAAAACATGTATGAAAAGAATCCCAATAGGCATCAATTGTATAACTGAAGAAATTTTTTCCCATTTAAATAGACATTTTCTACTTAACTGTATAGTTTTTGTTTAACAAAACGTTACAATATTATTCTTACGCTAAACAGTTCACATGAATTAACGAATTTACATACGCATCAGATGAAAGATTCCATCACAGGCGCTAATATGAGACAAAAAGGCATTTCCTAGGCCCTGGCCAGCATGGGCTCCTTTCACAAGACCAGCAATATCCACTACGTTCAGAAAGGCTGGAATCTTGCTGAAAGATAAAAGTTAAAGGTTTCATTACCAAACAATATCAACTAAAACTGTCTAGCACATAAAGAAATCCAAAATACTACGAAGTACTTAGGTTAATATGGGCTCTATTTCTGTTTTTAAAATAGATCTGTAAAAGAAACAATTGTCTTTTGTCCCCTTTTTCTTGTTTTTGATGTATAAAGGCTGCCTGATCTATTTAAAAAAAATACAGATCATATAGATATAAAATGAGACAAATTTCTGAATGCATTTTAAATACAGGTCTTGTCTACTATTTTTCCTGGTAGACTCTATAGATAACTCGTAGGTTTAACCTCAGAAAAACCTTGGATTTGATTAAGAGAAGCAATTTTTATTCAAACCTTTTAAAATAAATAGTCTGGCTTGTTTTTTAAATGTTAAAACATTCAATTTTTAAATACCTAAGTTTTAAATACCTAAAACTGAAAGGACAAAAAAAAAAAAAATCTTTTATTAGGGATTCAGCATTCACACCCTTTCAACTAAGGGTGGAAAGCACTCCTAAGTCATATCCGACTCCCCAAAGCCTTCCGCAAACCAGGGAAAATAAAACTATCTCAGAAATATCAGGAATGTAAACACAAGAAAGAGATTTTTGTTTTTAAGCATTTCAAACCTTTTTATACACAAAGAAGAAAAACGTACAAATCTGTTTTTTCCCCTCTTCTGGTCACCTTTCATGAATATAATGTTTGAAGAATTTGAATCCTTAACTGTCTAAAGAGATACACTCCTGATCTAACGACAGGGAAGGGCATTATATAACCTTCCACATTTTTTTTTCAGGAAAAACAAACTCATACAAAACCTTGTTACTCAGACATAATATATATAAAGGTCAGGCATTTAAGACCAGATCCTTTGTCCCACCTAAGTCTGCTTTGTAGGGTTCGAGCAGCTTGAAGATTTAAAACGTCTTTAAGCAATCAGATTAGGATTCCCATAAGCAAAGGGAATTCTCTAGTACATTAATAGCATAATCAGATCTAGAGGTCCATATCATGGACCAAAAACAATGTTAAAAGAACCTAAAGTTTCAAAGTCAAACAAAATTTAGAAAATGCTAGAATTAAGGCTGGCTGTGCAATATTAATGCATATGCATTACTAAGCACTCTGTAATTACATGCACACACACTCTTTTTCCTCCAACAGGACCGCATTTTTAGGAAGCAAACTGAAAAAACCTTACATTATAAGTAAGGCTACATTTATGTCATGGAAGACACGGAAACTGTGACTTCCAGAGACCTGCGTGACATTCTCTGCTTCAGCCCCAGGGGCTGCAGGACTCTGGAGCTGGCAGCCAGTGGGCCCCTGGGAAGGTTCCAGTGACAGGGGGCACCCTGCATGGTTCCCATTGATGGGCGACAGTCTCGCAACAGGGGAATGAGACACCTTGGGCGAGTGGGTGTCCTGTTTTCTCTTTGGGAAATATGGCCACCCTGCAGCTCCCAGCTGCCATAGGCAGAGGAGGCCCTCCCCTGCAGCTTCCAGCTGCCACGGGCAGAGGGGGAACCCCACAACTCCCAGCCACCACAGTGGCAGGGGGAAACCACAGAGCCGCAGCAGCAAAAAAGTCACAGACAGGTCACGGACTTCTGTGAATTTTTGTTTATTGCCCTTGACTTTTACTAAAAATAACCATGACAAAATCTTAGCCTAAATTATAAGGAATTATGCTAACATCCATATGGATCACAAGCAGATTCACAGCATAGGCTTCTGCCACTTGACCTAATGAAGTAACTGATAGCAGCAGGCTGTCATCTTCAACTTGATACAACACTGGGATAAGACATACTTTGCCAGTGGGTTTCAAAGATTGTTGAGAATAGACAAATCTTAGGATTCAGAAACACAAAGTTCCACAAAGGAGTGTGTTCTAGTTGTCCCAGATCCTTCCCTTACTCCCCACAAGCCCAATCCTTTCTATTTCTGTCCCCTCCAGCCTGTCCCTGCCCCAGTCTTATCTCAATTCTCCCCCAACCACTTTGTGGTTCTTCCTCTCAGTCCCACTCTCCTCACATACCTCTAACCAGAGGTGGGCAAACTACGGCCCACGGAGGCAGGGAACGGGGGGGGGGTTGAATAAGCGTGGGAGTCCTGGGGGGCCTGGCAGGAGGCTGGGGTGTGGATAGGGGGCAGGGCAGTCAGGGGACAGTGAGCAGGGGTGGTTGGCTAGGGGGTGGTGTCCCAGGCAGCGGGGGTCTGGGAGGCAGCGGTCAGGGGATGGGAAGCGGGGGGGGTTGGATGGGGTTGGGGTCCCAGGAGGGGGCGGTCAGAAGACAAGGAGCAGGGAGGGTTGGATGGGTCATGGGTTCTGAGGGGGGCAGTAAGTGGGAGGGGGAGGAGGCCAGGCTGTTTGGGGAGGCACAGCCTTTCCTACGTGGATCCTCCATTCAGTTTTGCAACCCCAATGTGGCCCTCGGGGCAAAAAAAGTCAGCCCACCCCTGCTCTAACCTATTCTTTCATTCCAAGCTCCCTGTACAAGTCCCAGTCTCTCTCACCTCCACTCCAACTTCTTGTCCAATTTCAGTCTTCCCCCAACTGGCTCCCTTTCCCTGTCTCCTTGCCTACCTAGTATCAGGGCATGCCTACACTATGGGCATTATAGGGACACTGCTGCAGCACTGTCTATATGACGCTGGAATGCCGTAGGGCAGACTGCTTTCTATATTTCAACAGAAGGGTTTTTTTCCATCCATGTCAGTAATCTGCCTCCCTGAGTGGTGGTAGCTAGGTCAACAGAAGAATTCTTAAGTCAAGCTAGCCACTTCTACACCAGCGTTTAGGTCAGCTTAACTACAGCATTCAGGGATATGAAAAATTCCTGAGCCCCGGAGCTAGGTTGATTTCAGTAAGTGTGCGGCGGCGGCAGCAATCCCTCGATACAAGGAGGATGTCTGCCAGGGGAAACATCATGGATGATGGTGGAATCGTCGAATCTGTGCTCTACAGTTTTTGACATGGTGATTGCTTAAAGAGAGCAGTACTGCTGGCTGGGATACTGTACAATTTCCTTTTTCCTCTGCCATTTCTCAGCCTCACTCTTGAGCAAGGTGATTCTCTTCAAAAACAGGCTGAGGCTTGATGTATGATGCAACGCTACTGAAGTCTATTGCCAGCCAGCTCTTCCCCAATTCGTGGGATCAATGGCCCCCTTCTTAAGATATACTTTCAGGGAATCCTTGCAGCATTTCCTCTGTCCCTCACGGGTCCTCTTACCATGATTAAGTTAAGAGAAGAGAATTTGCTTCGGAAGACAAGGACCAGACACCTGCACACAACGACCAGCTCAGCTAAGTTGATGTTTCATAATCTTCGCCCCAACACTGGTGATGTTAGCTGCAGAGAGAAAGCTGGCATTGGTGCAATGGTCTTCCTATCTGATATGGGGAATCTTCCTAAGGCAGCGCTACTATCACTCCAGGCGCTTAAAATCGCTTTGGTATGCCATCCATGTCCCAAACCCATAAAGGAGGGTGGGGATGACTACTGCACTGTAGACCAGGATCTTAGTTTCCATTTGCAAATCTCTAGCAATAAAGATCGGAAAGTTGCGCAGTTCTAAAGACACACTGGCACAACAGATCCTATGTTCAATCTCCGCATCTAGATTGGTTGTCTGGGAGAGGTGGCTACCAAGGTAAGGGAAATGCTCAATGTTTTCCAGGGGCTCACTACCGATGACAATTTGTGGGAGAAGGGGGGCTATTTGTGCTGGGGCAGGCTGATGGAGCATTTTAGTTTTCCCAATGTTGAGGGAAAGTCCCAGGCTATGATAGATGCCTGAGAAAAGATCTAGGGTGGACTGTGTGCACGCAAGGATAGCAGAGTCATCAGCATACTGAAGTCAGTAATAACAATCCTGGTGACCTGATTAGATGCAGTGCTGCAGCTGTGCCCCTGTAGTGGGAAAGGGAACCAGCAGGCAGAAGACAGATTGGACAAGGAGTTGGAGTGGGGTTGGGAAAGACTGGGACTTGCACAAGGAACACGGAATTAAAGACTAGGTTGGGGTATTCAAGGAGAAGCCATGAAGTGCTTGGGGGAGGGTTGAGATAAGACACAGGCAAGGACAGTGTAGAGAACACCACCAACTATAGTTTATGGCATTAATTGACCTAAGGCTTTTGATTCCATCAATCATGAAGGGATATAGAAGGTCCTGTCTAAGTTTGGTTGGCCACTGAAGTTCATTTGTATTCTCAGGCTACTTCATGATGGGATGACCGCCACCATCCTCTGTAATGGGGTGGAGACGAACTTGTTCACCATCTGTACTGGTGTCAAGCAGTGCTGTGTTGTTGCTCTAACCCTTTTTTCTATCTGTCTTGCCATGATCTTGGATTCTTATTCGTGAACCGCCTTTCTTCTGGAATTGGGATTATTGCATCACAGGGACAGCCAGCTCTTCAACCTCTGGCATCTTCATACTTAGTAAGTATAGAACAGGGCTCAAACTCTCTTTCTAACTGATACATTTCTTTCAGTTCTAGCCATAGCCATTTTAAGGAATAAGACAAAATCCAAATTTCCACTATTGTTGGAAGGAAATGCCACTCCACCCTGCTAAGGGCCTTATCATCTAGAACTCAGATAGCTGGGTTTTGTTTTTGCTTTTTTACACTGAGTCTTCAATTGTGTTTGCTGCGCTATAAATATTATTCAATATATTCCTTATGGTTGCGTAGTATCTCTAAACAAACTATAAATGTAGTTATTTTATCAAGCCTTGTGAAAGTTTTATAATACCAATTCAATAAAAGGAGAAAAGTTTATCAGATTCATCTTCTGTGGAATCTTTGGTTAAAAATATAGACCAATTACAACTAATCTGAACTCATGAGAAGAAAGTTCTCTTTCTCAATTATACAGCTGCAGGATTTTGAAGGAGAGGAATGGTTTTTGGTATGAAATATCCTCTAGTCCTGCGCCGGCTTCCTGAAACTTTGGAAACTTCTGACGTTCTCCTTTTACTCACTCCAATTTCTTTTCAACCGTAAGTTTCTCTCAGCTAAGTAGTCTTCTATATTTGTTATAAACAATGGGATTCATATGTGTATATAGTAAAGTGTTCCAAATCTGATTTGCAGATGTTGATCATTTCCCTGATTCATCCAAAACCATTAACTGCATTTTGAGTTTCTCCCTTTTAAAAAGCCAAGTAAGGAGCCTTCCTGTTTTATTTCCTCATACACTTGCTCCTGCTTTAGTAAATTTTAATATTTCTGCCTTATCTAAGGACAAACTACTAGACAAAAATATAAACAAAGTGAAGAAAATTCTCTTTCTGTATTTAAGTTTAATGATTGGCAAATACAGTAATATGTGAGCTTCTACTTTTATTTTTTCTACTTGGCTTTATACAATTATTTGACATTCACTAATGCGAGTACCAATAAGTTAGAGGTCATATTAGCCTCTTCCAAAAACTTAATTTTGCCTTTTATTATTTTAATTGGGTCTTCTGAGAAATATGCATTAAGAGGAGTCCATATTCTCTGAGAGTTCATCCCTTTACCCATTCTCCACTGTGCTGTAACAAACATTAACTGACCGATGAATATCCAAGATGTCACCCATGCATCTTCCAAAGCAATGATTTAGAAAACAAGAACTGAATCAAACCTACAAAAAGATATATGATGAAGGAAATATTTACATAGTACATTTTTTTGGCTCTCTCGCATATATCACACACACCCCCGCCTATGCCTTTTATTTTATGATTTCCTTTGATTTTCTGAATGGCGGGGGCAAAATACATCAAAGTTGCACTTCAAAGTGAATTTAAAAGGGATGTGCTGTCCACCCTTCCTGCAGCCCCCATTGGCCTGGAGCGGCGAACCACGGCCAGTGGGAGCCGCGATCGGCCGAAGGTGCGGACGTGGCAGGTAAACAAACCGGCCCGGCCCGCCAGAGGCTTTCCCTGAACAAGGGACGGACCGGCTTTGAGAACCACTGCTCTATAGAACGTTGTGTCACACACCGAAGGTATATAGGCCGGTGTGACAGACCGCCCACAGCTCAGTTCCTTCTCTATCTAAATATCCAACAAAGAACGATCTGAAAAAAAGGGAAAGGAACGCAGGTAGCAGAGCACCAATGGGGGGTGGGGAAGAGAAGAGGGAGGGAAGACACGCATCTCTAAGAACCACAGTTAGTGCTCGGGTGAGTTACCTCTTCAAGTAGTGTCCCTTTAGATGTTCCACTTCAGATGACTACCGAGCAGTATCCCCAGAAGGGAGCTTCTGAATTGAGTCCAAGACAGAAGACAGTACAGCAGTACCAAGTGCCTCATCAGATCTGATGGAATGGACTAAGGTATAGCATATAGAAACCTATGTAGCAGCTCAAAACAGAACGTTCCTGAATAAAGTTATGAAAGTCAACTGTGATCTGGGAGAACGTGCTATTATCCTTGGGAGATGGGGGAAAGCAGAGGGAGGAGAGGGGTAGAGCACCAGTTCCTTCTTAGCAAGCAATGACACACCCAGAGATCCAACACAAAAGTCTGTGTAAAGATTGTGGACCACACTGGATCTCCCTGCGATAGACTGTTTGTCTCTAAGTGATCTTTAAAACTGCTTGGTCCAATCTAAGTAGAAGGCCAATGCCTGTCTAACATCTAAAATATGAAAGGAGGTCTCACATTGAGATTTATGTGATTTAAGGAAAAAACGCTGGTAGATCAATGGCCTAGTTAAGATGAAAATCCAACAGCACTTAGCTGAGAATTTAGAGAGTGTGACCATGAAGAGATCTTGTCCTTGAAAACCACTGTAAATGGGGGGAGGTGTCCGCCATCAAGGCCCCAATTATCGCAACCTTGTGGGCTGGTGTAATGCTACTAGAAAGGCTGTCTTCACAGATAAGCGACGCAAGGAGCAGGTTGCCATAGCTTCAAATGGAAGGTCCTATGAGGTATTTAAGTACCAGTTTGAGATCCCATGTAACAGTAGGATCCTTAACTTGGGGAAGATGTTCCCCAAACCCTTAATAAATCTTGACAGCATAAGGCGTGCAAATCTGGAACACCCTTTTAGCAAGGAATGAAATGCTGACATCACAACTAGACGAACCTTAACAGAGCTAAACTGACAACACTGATTTCTTCATGTTCAGCAGGTAATCCAAGACCACTAAAAGTGAAGAGGATTAAAAGCACAAGATGGTGATGGTGACAACAGAAACGGAAAAGATTCAACCACTGAAGGTAAGTAATTCCAGTTGATTCCCTTCTACTGTTGAGTAATACCTGTGGTACTCCTGTCAGGCAGGTGGCTTCTAATCCTGAAGCATGGGACTTGCATCCAGGGAGAGAAGATGTAGGATGGTTGGAAGTTTAAATGACCATTGGAGACACAGGTGAAGCAGGTCAGGACTCTGACTCTGTCTCAGCCTGGTCGGTACTATAAGGATAACCCTAGCCTTGTCTTATCTGATCTTGTTAATCACTCATAGTATTAGCAGGGTTGGAGGAAATGCACAGAAAAGACTTCGTTCAGGGAAGGAGAACAGCATCCTCCAAAGATGATCCAAGGACGCTTCTTGTTGCTGAATGTGGTGAAGAGGTCCACCACATTTGAAATATCCTGTGAAATAATTTGAGAGTCCAACTCCCATTTATAGCCTGCGAAGAAGCGCCTGCTGAGCATATTCCTATGATATTCTGGGCTTGGCTGTTGTAATAGGCTGTCAAGCCTGTTGGAATTGGGGAAGGCAGTCTTCAAAAGTGGGGAGGTGGGTAAAAGGTTGCAGGAAGAGGTGAGGGAGGAACTGAACCCTCAACCTATCAGTCAAACCAGGCATACTCAGCCAGGCAAAATAAGCTCCCTGGAAGATATTTTTAAAAAATGTAAAAAAGAGGGGTAAAAAAGAAAAGGGGGGGAAACCTTTCTAATTCTGTACTAACAACCACCAACTGGAAACACTAAACCGACTAAAAGAACAACTGCAGAATGCGCAGAGGAAAACGCAAGGTGGACACACTAGTGTTCCATCTCAGGCTAAGGCAGTAGAGAAGGAAATGTAGGCAATTCACACACAAAGTCCCAAATATCCTCAGTGTGCAGTGCAAGGTTGCACAGAGCACATGCATGGGTTGAACAGACACTGCTAAAGGAAAATCTCTGAGCAAAGATGTCCAGAAGCGTGAAGGGAAAAGTGCAGTTTCCAGATAACAGGCCTGGAGGCCAACATTTACTATCTGTCCCACTAAGTCCAAGTGTAATATTATCAGAAACAGGAGGTGCCACTGTGATGCTGGCAAACCAGGTGCCAGCTCTTGCCAAGGCTTTAGGCCTCAGCCAAACACTAACAAATTCATTGATGCAAACCAGCAACATGAATTAGTATGGTTAAGATGGGTACTGAACTTATAACAACGTGTTTAGACTTTATGAAATGCTTTTAAATTGCTGCATGTATTAATTTCACTTAAATATTACCAAACAGCATGTGATACAGATGTAAGTAAGTTTTTGCTTTAACTGTAAAAAAATATTTGCCCTGAAACTGTCAACCTGTCAGACAGAATCGTCTCTTGCCATCAGGAAGGAGTATCAAAACTAAATGGCCAATTGTGGGACATCACGATACAAAGACTTCGCTAATTGACCCTCCACAGGCTACGCGCAAAAGGGCTCATCCCATTAGCTTGAATTCTGGAAGAAGAAAATAAAGACTGAACAAGAAAATTTTTCATCTCTTTTACTGTTTGGACTCTGACAGGGCTGGAGCTATGAAACAGAAGCAGAGATCCCCAGGGTCAACCTGGGTGCTGACAGCTTACTATAACTCTGTCACCTTTTAGAACCATAGACTAACTCATTTGTGTGTATGTGTTTACCTGCTTTAACCTGTCAATAAATCTCATTTCTTTTTCCTAGTTAATAAATCCTTAGTTTACTATAGGAATGGCTACAAGCATTGTCTTTGGTATGACATCTGAGGTACAAATTGACCTAGGATAAGTGATTGGTCTGTTGGGACTGGAAGCAACCTGAATCTTTTGTCATCTTCGGTGTATGGCAACCAACTATCACTAAATCCAGCTTACCTGGGTGGCACGAGTGCCCAAGGGGCTATCTGACTCCAAAGCAGTGTCATACTGTTTCAGGAGTTCACATTTGTTACTGGGTTAGTGAAATCTAATTACAGAACATACAAATAGTTTGGGGTGTCTATCCTGCTTTTTGACAGTCTGCCTTAAGGTTGGCATTCATGGTCGTGAACCACTCCAGACAGCGTGACAGCCACCTGATTGATAGAGGTGATAGACTCGGGTAGCTCATTGCAACACTGATATAAAACAAGGTCACTATCATTCACAGATTAAATGCAAAATAATATTAATAAGATATTAAGGTTGCAGTTAAGCATGTGAGTCAGGAATGCCAGTGTTAATACTGACTATGCAACCTTCCATGTTCTTTTGTTTTTATGGTTATTGAATGATCACATACTGTCTCAAAAAAACACTATGATTTTACATTTCTCTCACAAATTTAACTAACTTAATTTTCGTAATGGCCCAGTATCTCTGAGTCATGAAAAATTGCCTTCTTTATGGTGCATACAGGCATCTCACAGTTTCTTCCATTTTTAAGATTAGTATCAGTTAAAATGAGGAAATACCACTGGAAGCATAAAGGAATTACAAATCAGCAAAATCTTTCAAAACTGAAAAAACTAAGGATGGCCCCTATATTTTAAAACTGTCAGCAGTTCACATATTATACATTTAACAGGATGGTTTTGGTTTGCCTTTGGAGAGAGACCTTAGAACAGTAGTTATGCCATCTCAACCTGTAACTGAAAGATCACATTTCTAGACTAGTATTAGCAAATTAACAAAATGTTTGTTTTATTTTCATATCTTAAGTAGCACTGTATACAATTTGTGTTTTTCATAGAACCCCAATCTAAAACTATATTAACAAAATTCATTCTTCCTTTGCGTATCTGTTGTACTGTAATATCAAGCTATTTTATGCACAATTTTGCTTACAGTATTCACATGCATATGCTACTGATCTGAAAGTTAGAAATAACTTGATAAATTGAAGAATGAGCCCTATATGAGTATATAAGCAATATATTATTTTCAGATGCTAAGTCCCAAGTGATAGCATGTTTACAGTATTATACATCATTAAAGCACACTGACACTGAAAGTTTATCTTTGAAATTCTATAGAACTAAAAAACAGCTTGGTTGAGGTACCAGTACATGCCAGCATGCCAATTCAATGCTTTCAACTTTCATTTTAAAAAAAGGGGTTCTAGTTTGTTATGGTTGTGAGGACAATCTTCAAAGAGTGTACAGAGCGATACAGACACGTCTGCTGAATTTGCAGAGACACAAATTATAGCTTAAAGAACTGCCTCATTCACCTCAATGGATCTTAACTCAGATCCTAGTAATGATAATTAACAATATTGACATTTAAAGTATTTCACTGCTCAAAGCATGGAATAAAGAGGAGGAAAGAATACTGTGAAGATCTGCACGAGCTACTGTGAATGAGAGCACATTTTTGCTTCAAGAACAGATGGTCTTGGGAGACTATCACAATTTATTCCCCTTGCCCCCACAAAGCAGACAACCCTGAAGGATGCAGTGGAGCCAAGCAATCACACATGATCATACTCCATCCACACATACAACTCAGAGCAGCATCTCTTTTTAGCATTTCAAGTGTACATATCTAGTCTTGTGAAAAGAGTTTGGACAAGTACTACCTTACACTTCCCTTTCCCCCTGAAAACTCTCAATCTGACCCCTCTTGGAAGAGGAGGAGATTATCTAAAAGTAACTAAATGTCTCTGAAAGCAATGCCTCTATAAATTCACATTTGTGACTTAGATCCCTACATACAGCCACACAATACTTTCATCTGTTTCCATGTTGCTTGAGCATGTTTGACAATGTATTTCTCAAGTTGTTTTCATAGATGGCCTCATACACAGTAGTATGCAGTACTACAAGATGCTACACATTTGTTGCAAAGTCTTCAGAAAAGAGGTTGCATAATATTTTTGTATTCAGTTCATATACAAGACAGAAATTATACTAGCGGGTTTGGTGGGTGCTGCATTTGTTTCCTCTTTTGAAAGAGCTTGCACACACCCCACAATTTGAGACAGAAATTTGCAACCCATGGGTCCCTTAAAAGTGCTTCTGGCTTCTCAGGTTGCCGCAATAGCCAAAAGCATATTTTTACACGTGATGTCAGTTAGGTGATTGCAACCTTTTTTCTTGGAGGTGCACCAGGATGCCCTTTTATCAAATCTACTTAGGATCAGTGCACGCCAATCTACATAAGGCTATCCCTGAAGACCACTTGCAGTTTAGACTACTTGAAGCTTCCAGTAGTCTACCTGCTTGACTTTATAAAGTTGATTAATGTACATTCCTTAATGCGATGGCTTTGCACTTATCTCCTATCTGCTTACTAGTGCAATCGAAGGCATTGCTTTTTAGCCTACTAAATGCTATTTGATCCAGGGTCCTACAAACATAAGAGGTTAATTCTCTATATATGAGCCATCCCAGCAGTTGATACCATCCAGTGTATTTGCTGAAAAGTCCTCAGATTTTAATTCTGGAGGAAGTCTCCACTACTGCATCTGTCTGGCAGAGCCCAAATTAGTTATTTATCTCCAGGTCACAGTGCCAGGTTCATCTGTCCATACAAGTTTCTGTTTGAGGTAGATTAGATGAAGGAAGCCCCTCTTTAAATAGTAGATAGCCATGGGTTGCCTACTAATACTCTCATTGGAGGGCAGTAAGTAAAGCAAATATTATAGTTAATAAATGGCATGATTTTCCTTTTACCAATATATAAACACAGTCCCTGTCAGATATTTGAAAGAATGATACTTATCAGACATAGCACTCATTCATCTGGTAGCTGTGCAAGTCTTCTTAAGCAATGATGAACAAACACTTTAAATTTGGATCAGTGTAACAAAGCTGAAGTTAGTCTTTCATCTGTACCTCTTAAAGGCTGCCCTCTTTGAGAACTTACATGGTTTGTTTTCTTTGTGTTATGGTCAGTCACAGAAGTATTAGCGGTTTCACCATCAGATGATCTGCTTCCATAGCAATTTTGGAGTGCTATAAGCACCTGCCAACGGCTTGAAAATATAATGCAGTCCACTTGGCTTTTTCCTGACTTAGTTTTCAGATACATGAGTGCCTGCACTCCTGTTCTGATTAAGCCAAGCAAGCTGGCATGAACAGACTTCACTGACTTGACAGCTGCTGCCTTTACATTTTTGACATTTCAACACTTTTCTTTTTAACCAAACTTAGTTAGTGTTTGAGTAGGAACTTTAAAATAAAGACCACTGAAAAGCTAGAGCAGATTTTGGAGACTGCAAGGACCTCAAAAATTTGTAATGTAAATGTATTTGTTGGGCTCAGTTTTGTAAGTGAAGTATACTGTATCCATAGAATGAGCAAATTAAAAGCTCTTCACATCTGGCTGCCTGCATCTGCCTTCTGTGGCTCAAAACGGAAGCTTTAAAAACTAAGCTTCTCCCCATGAGAATTTAGCATCAGCCAAGTGCCCACCACAACTGGGTTTGGCAAAATGATAGAGAACTATAAATAAAGATATTTGGTGCCATTACTGACTCTAAGGCTTAAAAATGAGACCTCGCTAAAAGATTTATTTTAAATAATACTCACTCTTGAAACTGTAATGCTGTAAACAGATTTCTGAATCAGTAAGGACTTTTCCCCAACAAAGAATGTTTCCTACAAAGCATTTTTGGTGTTATGCCATGCTTCCTATCAGCAGTCCACCTGCAGACACAATGAGTAGCAGTCAACAATGGAACAGGTAGCAGCAGCAGCCTGCCATATTTAGCACATAATATAATAACCAGAAGCACTGTACACCCAGACAGCTCCCAAGAATGACTGAAGACTGCAGAACTCTAATTGTCTTCCCAGCTATTTTAACGTATTTGGGCTTGCTTCCACACAAAAAAGTTTGCATTTTCCCTCCTCCACCCAGGAACATCCAGACAGCACCCTCTAGGGATTCTCACAAGAAAAATTTTGGTAGCCTCAGCGCACGGCCATCAACTCTTGCTGGTGACTGCTCTGACAATTTTTCCTAAACTACTTAAGCTATATCTACACTGTGCACTTTACAATGGCGCGGTTGCAGCGGCACAGCCACGCTGTTGTAAAGTGCACAGCATAGCCACTCTTTTTTGCTGGGAGAGCGCTCTCCCAGTTAAAAAAAAATAAAACCGCCCCCAACGAGGGGGGTTAGCTTAGTCACTGGGAGAGGGTCTACCGCCAATGAAGCACGGTCCACACTGGTGTTTTTCATTGTTAAAACTTTTGTCCTTCGGGGGGGGGGGGGGGGGGGGCGTTCATGCCTCTGAACAACAAAAGTTTTAACAATGAAAGTGTAGTGTAGACATGGCCTTAATTAACTTTAGGAAAAATAAAAATGCATATTATATACAGACACACACGTCATTGTAATTTATTTATGTAGGTTTTTATTGCAGACTCAATAATAAAAATGTACAGTTGTCTATTCTTTACTGGACCTAAACAGAACAGAAACAAAATAATGTGTTTTTCATGTTCTTTTCTTTTTGTTGTTGCTGCTGCTCTTGCTTTTTTGGTTGCCTTTTTTTAAATTATTATTAAAGACTTGCCAGCTAGTAAATTTGTTTCTGTGAAAAATTATATTTGTATGTTGTTAACAATGTTTTGCCCCCCCCCCATCACCACCCACAAGGCAGTGACCACATGACAAAGCCCTCGGGTGGCCGCATTACTAAATGCGGGGTGGGTGGGGAGAGGAAGAGAAATAACAGAAAATGTGGAAATGGCAGAGGTGCTTAAGGACTTCTTTGTTTCGGTTTGCTCCAAGAAGGTTGGTGGTGATTGGACATCTAACATAGTGAATCCCAGTGAAAATGAGGTAGGATCAGAGGCTAAAATAGGAAGAGAACAAGTTAAAAATTACTTGGACAAATTACATGTCTTCAAGTCACCAGGGCCTGATGAAATGCATCCCAGAATACTCAAGGAGTTGACTGAGGAGATATCTGAGCCATTAGCGATTACCTTTGAAAAGTCATGGAAGACGGGAGAGAGACTCCAGAAGACTGGAAAAGGGGAAATATAGGGCCCATCTATAAAAAGGGAAATAAGGACAACCTGAGGAATTACAGACCAGTCAGTTTAACTTCTCTCCCCAGAAAGATAATGGAGCAAATAATTAAGCAATCAATTCGCAATTATCTAAACAATACTAAGGTGATAAGTAACAGTCAGCATGGATTTGTCAAGAAAAAATTGTGTCAAACCAACCTGATACCCTCTCAAAGAGAGCTAACAGCCTTGTGTGTGGGGGGGGGGGGGGAGAGAAGAGGAGGAGGAGGAGGAGGAGATGTGGTATACTTTAGTAAAGCTTTTGATACAGTCTCACATGACCTTCTCATAAACTAACTAGGGAAATGCAATTAGATGAAGCTACTATAACGGGAGTGCAAAAATGGTTGGAAAACCGTTCCCAGAGAGTAGTTAATGGTTCACAGTCATGCTGTAAGGCCATAACAAGTGGGGTCCCGCAGGGATCAGTTCTGACTCCAGTTCTGTTCAATATCTTCATCAATGATGTAAATAATGGCATAGAGAGTACACTTATAAAATTTGCGGACAATACCAAGCTGGGAGGGGTTGCAGGTGCTTTGGAGGAAAACATTAAAAAATTCAAAAAGTGACCTGGACTGTAAACATGAAAAGCTGAGTCAACTTACGGAAAGGGTTTGTCCGATCTAGGTAGAAAACCAGGGCCCTTCTTACATCCAAAGCATCTCATGGGGCTTAGGGTAGAAGACCAGAAGGAAGATGCCCTGGCTCATGTGGAAAGTAGACACCACCTTGGGAAGGAAGGCCGGGTGGGGCCAAAGCTGGACCTTGTCCTTATACAAGACCGTGTATGGCAATTCTGAGGTCAGGGCTCGCAGCTTGGAGACTCGCCTCGCTGACATCACCGCCACCAGGAAAGCTACTTTCCACGATAGGTGAGACAGGAAGCACGAGGCCAAGTCTCAAAGGGCGGGCGGGCCTGTGAGCTTGGACAAAACCAAATTGAGATCACACTGAGGGGCTGGAGCCTGAACTTGAGGAAAAAGTCTCTCAAGGCCTCTGAGGAACTTAATTGTCATGTCCTGGGAGAACACCAGTCTGCCCCTGGATTGGTGGATGAAAGGCGGAAATGGCCACCAGATGCACCCTGATAGAGGAGCGTGCCAGGCCCTGGTTCCTTAAATGAAGCAGGTAGCCTAAGATTGACTGCATGGAAGAACTCAAAGGGGAGATGCCCCGTTCAGCCACCCAATGGGAGAACCTCATCCACTTTGCTGGATAAGTCTGTCTAGTCGAGGGCTTTCTACTCTCAAGGAGGACCTTCTGGACCCCTTCTGAACAGGCCTGTTCCTCAGGGTTCAGCCACACAATATCCACGCAGTGAGGTGGAGGGGCGCAAGGTTGGAGTCCAAGAGTCAACTGTGATCCTACGACAGCAATTTCGGTTGGTAGGCAGGGGCCACAGAGGGAAAACTAACAAGCTTGATAGCATCCTAAATCAGTGCTGGAGAGGCCATGCTGGGGCAATCCCGATAACCTGAGCCTGGTCTCTCGATTTTCACTAGGACCTTGCTGATGAGCAGAATTGGAGGGAACGCATACATCAGGCTTCCTGCCCACAGCAGGAGGAAGGCATCAGAGAGGGAGCTCTTGCCCTTTCCCAGACCCCATCTGGAGCAAAACTGTGTAACCACCTGTTCTGCCTGGTGGTGGACAAATCCACTTGGGGAGTTCCCCACCTCTGGAAGGTTGTGCCAGGTACCTATGGGTGGAGCACCCACTTGTGGTGAGAGGAGAAGTCCCTGCTTAGCTGATCTGCTAGCGTGTTCTTGGCACCCAGAAGGTGACATGCTTCTAGGTGGATTCCGTGGCCAATGCAGAAGTTCCAGAGATGGAGTGCCTCTTGGCAGAGGGCCGAGGATCACGCTCCCCCTCGTTTGTTGATGTAGAACATCGAGGCTGTACTGTCCGTCAGGACTCTGACCACTTTGCCCGACAGCTGAGGAAGAAAGACCGCGCAAGCTCTGCATGCCACCCTGAGCTCTTTGACATTTACGTGTAGCATCATTTCCTCTGGGGACCACATATCTTGGGTCTGGAGGGTGCCGAGGTGCGCCCCCCCAGCTGAGGTCAGAGGTGTCCAAAACCAACTCAACTGAATGCTGACAAAGGAAACTCCTTACAGGACTTTCCCAGGGTCAGTCCACCATCGCAGTGAGGTAAGTATCATTGCGTGGATGGTAATGACCTCTTCCAGGTGGTCCCTGCATTGGGAGTAGATCATCGCCAGCCATTGCTGCAGGGGTCACATTCAGAGCCTGGCGTGGTGCACCACATATGTGCATGCTGCCAGGTGACCTAGGAGGCACAGGCACACCCTGGCTGTGGTCAGGGGAAACGCAGAGACTTCTGCAATGAGGTCCGTCTGTGTCCTGAATCTCTCCAGTGGCAGGAACGCCCTGGTGCAGGTCGAGTCAAGCACCGTTCTGATGAACTCTATCCTCTGTACAAGAACTAATGTGGATTTTTTGCCGTTTACCAACATGCCAAGGTGATAGCAAGTGGCTAACAGCATCATGACATCCCTTTGGACCTGGAGCTGCCCTTGACTAGCCAGTCGTCGAGGTATGGGTAGATCTGGCCACCCCAATGTCCGAGGTAAGCAGCCACCACCAACATGCACTTGGTAAACACGCACAGTGCTGTCGCTAGGTCAAACAGGAGGACTGCAAACTGATAGTGGTTGGGACCTACCGTAAACTGGAGGAAGTGCTTGGTTCCCTCAAAGATGGCGATGTGAAAGTATGCATTTTTCAGATCAAGGGCTGCATACCAGTCTCCCGGATCCAGGGAGGGGATGATGGAGGCCAGGGAGACCAGGTGAAACTTCATCATCGCTAGGAAGCGGTTCAAGTCTTGCCGGTCCAGGATACGTCACAGACCGCCCTTGGGATTAAAAGAGTAGCGGGAATAGAACCCCTAATTCCTGGTACTCTAGAGGAACAACCTCCACCACACCTAGCTGCAGTAGCCCCTCTGCCTCCTGCACAAGGAAACTCTTGTGAGAGGGGTCCCTGAAGAGGGACGGGGAGGGGGGTGGGAAGGATGGGTAGAAAGTAACTGAAGGGTGTAACCCTGCGCCACCGTACTGAAGGACCCATCGGTCCGATGTTATAGATGCCCCCACAATGAGGAAAGCTAGCAAGTATAGGGTGAGGATAGATCCTGGGAACAGTCAGATAGATCGCCTTCAGGCGTACCCTCAAAATGAGCACTTGCCCGCCTGCTTATTGCGGGTTGAGCTCGACAGAAAGGCCTGTTGGCTAGGATGCCACTTGTAGCCTCTAGATTTCTTATGGGGAGGCTCCTGAGGTTTGAATGTTGCGGGCAAGGCCGGGAACGCACAGGCCTAGCGTTTTAAGGGTCGTGCAGGAGTCCTTTAGGCCATGGAGCTTATTGTCAGTCTGTTCCGCAAACAGGGCTTGCCCATCGAAGGGAAGGTCTTGCATCAACAGCTGAGCCTCCATGGACAAGCCAGAGAGGAGCAGCCAGGACACCCGGTGCATGGCAACAGCCAAGGCTATGGTTCGGGCAGCAGTGTCTGCCACTGCTTAGAGCGTCACCCTGGCCGCAGTCATACCCTCCTCCATTATTGCCCGGAACTCCTTCCTAGAAGCTTCAGGAAGAGAGCCCTCAACTCAGCCATGGCTTGCCACATGTTAAAATCATAGCGTCCCAGGAGGGTTTGATGGTTCATAGAATATCAGGGTTGGAAGGGACCTCAGAAGGTCATCTAGTCCAACCCCCTGCTCAAAGCAGGACCAATCCCCAACTAAATCATCCCAGCCAGGGCTTTGTCAAGCCTGACCTTAAAAATATCTACGGAAGGAGATTCCACCACCTCCCTAGGTAACGCATTCCAGTGTTTCACCACCCTCCTAGGAAAAACTTTTTCACTAATATCCAACCTAAATCTCCCCCACTGCAACTTGAGACCATTACTCCTCATTCTGTCATCAGCTACCACTGAGAACAGTCTAGAGCCATCCTCTTTGGAACCCCCTTTCAGGTAGCTGAAAGCAACTATCAAATACCCCCCTCAATCTTCTCTTCCGCAGACTAAACAATCCCAGTTCCCTCAGCCTCTCCTCATAAGTCATGTGCTCCAGCCCCCTAATCATTTTTGTTGCCCTCCGCTGGACGTTTTCCAATTTTTCCACATCCTTCTTGTAGTGTGGGGCCCGAAACTGGACACAGTACTCCAGATGAGACCTCACCAGTGTCAAACGATCACCTCCCTCGATCTGCTGGCAATGCCCCTACTTATACATCCCAAAATGCAATTGACCTTCTTGGCAACAAGGGCACACTGTTGACTCATATCCAGCTTCTCATCCACTGTAACCCCAAGGTCCTTTTCTGCAGAACTGCCGCCGAGCCATTCGGTCCCTAGTCTGTAGCGGTGCATGGGATTCTTCTGTCCTAAGTGCAGAGTCCTGCACTTGTCGTTGTTGAGCCTCATCAGATTTCTTTTGGCCCAATCCTCTAATTTGTCTAGGGCCCTCTGTATCCTATCCCTACCCTCCAGCGTATCTACCTCTCCTCCCAGTTTAGTGTCATCTGCAAACTTGCTGAGGGTGCAATCCACACCATCTTCCAGATCATTAAAGATATTGAACAAAACCGGCCCGAGGACCGACCCTTGGGGCACTCCACTTGATACCGGCTGCCAACTTGACATGGAGCCATTGATCACTACCCATCGAGTCAGACAATCTAGCCAACCTCAACTGTAGGCTAGAGAATGAATAAACCTTGTGCCCAAACAAGTCTAGTCTCTTGGACTCTGTTCTTAGGGGTAGCCCCAGGTTGATCTCATTGCTCCTGGTGGTTAACCGCTTCTAACACAGTTCCTATTTTTAAGAAAGGAAAAAAAGTGATCCGGGTAACTACAGGCCTGTTAGTTTGACATCTGTAGTATGCAAGGCCTTGGAAAAAATTTTGAAGTAGTTAAGGACATTGAGGTCAATGGTAATTGGGACAAAATACAACATGGTTTTACAAAAGGTAGATCATGTCAAACCAACCTGATCTCCTTCGATGAGAAGGTAACAGATTTTTTAGACAAAGGAAGTGCAATGGATTTACTTTACCTCTATTTCAGTAAGGCATTTGATAGGGTTCCACATGGGGAATTATTAGCTAAACTGGAAAAGATGGGGATCAATGTGAAAACTGAAAGGTGGATAAGGAACTGGTTAAAGGGGAGACTATAACGGGTCACTCTGAAAGGTGAACTGTCAGGCTGGAAGGAGGTTACTAGTGGAGTTCCTCAGCGATCGGTTTTGGGACCAATCTTTTTATTACTGACCTTGGCACAAAAAGCTGGAATGTACTAATAAAGTCTGTGGATGACACAAAGCTGAGAGGTATTGCCAATACAGAGAAAGACCAGGATATCATACAGGAAGATCTGGATGACCTTGTAAACTGGAGTAATGGTAATAGGATTAAATTTAATAGTGAGAAGTGCAAGGTCATGCATTTAGGGATTAATAACAAGAATTTTAGTTATAAGCTGGGGACGCATCACTTGGAAGTAACAGAGGAGGAGAAGGACCTCGGAGTATCAGTTGATCACAGGATGACTAAGAGCCGGCAATGTGATGTGGCCGTGAAAAAAAGCTAATCTGGTCTTTGGATGCATCAGGTGAGGTATTTCTAGTATTTCCAGAGATAAGGAGGTGTTAGTACCACTATTCAAGACACTGGTGAGACCTCATCTGCAATATTGTGTGCAGTTCTGGTCTCCCATGTTTAAGAAGGATGAATTCAAAACTGGAACAGGTACAGAGAAGGGCTACTAGGATGATCCAAGGAATGGAAAACCGGTCTTATGAAAGGAGACTCAAGGAGCTTGGCTTGTTTAGCTTAACCAAAAGAAGGCTGAGACGAGATATGATTGCTCTCTATAAATATATCAGAGGGATAAATACCACGGAGGGAGAAGAATTATTTAATCTCAGTATCAATGTGGACATAAGAACAAATGGATATAAACTGACCATCAGGAAGTTTACACTTGAAATTAGACGAAGGTTTCTAACCATCAGAGGAGTGAAGTTCTGGAACAGCCTTCCACGGGAAGCAGTGGGGGCAAAAGACATATCTGGCTTCAAGACTAAGCTTGATAAATTTATGGAAGGGATGATAATGGAATAGCCTAATTTTGGAAATTAATTCATCCTCAACTATTAGCGGTAGATATGCCCAATGGCCTGTGATGGGATGTTAGATGGGGTAGGATCTGAGTTACTACAGAGAATTCTTTCCTGGGTGTCTGGCTGGTGAGTCTTGCCCACATGCCCAGCGTTTAGCTGATCGCCGTATTTGGGATCGGGAAGGAATTTTTCTCCAGGGCAGATTGGAAGAGGCCCTGGGGGTTTTTCGCCTTCCTCTGCAGTGTGGGGCATGGGTCACTTGCTGGAGGATTCTCTGCACCTTGAAGTTTTTAAACCATGATTTGAGGACTTCAGTAGCTCAGACATAGGTTAGAGGTTTGTTACAGGAGTGGGTGGATGAGATTCTGTGGCCTGCGTTGTGCAGGAGGTCAGACTAGACGATCATAATGGTCCCTTCTGACCTTAAAGTCTATGAGTCTATCACTAGGAAGTTGGGAGCAGGGTGGGTGTACAGCTACTCGTGGCCTTTGGATGGCACAAAGTACTTGTGCTCCTCCCTGCCACTCATCTCCAGGAGGGCAGAGGGTGTTTGCCACAAGGCATTAGTGATCTTAGAGATCCCATCATGAAGGGGAAGAGCCACCATGGCCGGGGCTGTGAAGCAGAGGACATCGAAGAGAGAGTCTGAGGGCTCCTCTAGCTCCTCTGCCTGAAGACCCAGGTTGGTAGTGACCCTCTTCAGTAATTCCTAGTGCGCTTCAGCATCATCCGGAGGAACCGGGAGAGGGGACCCCGTTATAGCCTCGTCTGGCAACAACTATGAAGATGCCAGTGCCGTAGGGTCCTCAAAAACCATCAGTGGCCCAGTGGCTTGTTCCCCTGCTCCCTCTTGGACCTGCAGGGTCCTTGCGCCCGAGGTTTTCTGCACCGGAGGAGGGCGGGAGAGAGAGACAGCTGGTCTCTCCGATGCTCCAGACACTGAGTGGGTGGTCTGGGAGGGCTGGGTGAACCCCCACGGGTTCCATGGGTATCACAGCACCAGCCACTGCGCCCGAGGCCACGGGGCCAGTTTCGGTGCCAACATAGTTGGTACTGGAACTTGTCCCACCATCAGGGAACCTCGCTCCAAACCAGGGCTGGATCCTGAGCAGTCACTCCCAGACAACCAGGACGAAGCAGAACGGTGGCTCTGTCCTGACTGGTGCTGGTCACGCCGCCTAGAGTCCAATCTGGAGCAGGGTCTTATGAACCGGTGGCACTTGATGAATTGGAACCAGCAATCTACATCTCATGCTTGACAAGCAGTACAGGGATGAGGAGTGGGACCAGGAGTCAGAACGGGCCCAGTGCCGGGATGCACCCGCATGTGGAGATGCCCTCCTAGGGGATCAGTGAAAGTCTGAGGAATGGCAACGTCGATCTCTCGACAGGTCCCTGGAGTGATACCATGGTCTCAGAGATATCAGGTATCAGGACCTGGGGGCCGCGTGCCTCCAAAGGTCTGCACCCAGTAGCCACCGAGCTGAGCTTCAAGCCTCTCTGCCCATATGCAAGGTCCAGGGAGCAAATGAGACTGCACCGCATCTGCCTTTCGCGGTCAGATGCATGGTGGCTACAGGAGGGCGAGCGCTGGCAGGACGCCCCCCCCTTGACGGGGAATGGTGACGCTGAGATGGGGACCGAAGCGGTCTGAACATGGGTTTACCCTGTGACCAGGGAACCACAGGAGCCAGCGTGGGTGGCACTGGGTGGGACATGATCTCCTGCGCTGCCTGCAGGGCCTCTGGCATGGACAGTACCTGGAGCTGATGGAGGCCTCTGCCACTATCCGGGGTAGCCGGCGGGGAGCGGGTTGGGCTACATCGCTCCACTGGAGCTTGGGCCAGAGATCCCGATGTGGGTGAAGAGCTGCCTGGCATTGGACCTTGATCACACTGTGTCTTATCCTTTCCCTTGTGGGAGGCTGGAGACTGGCCTTGCACTATCTTCTTGGGCTTCTTGGTCAGAGCCATGGATGGGGATCAGTGCCAGCCCGTGGACGATCCCAGTGGGGCGCTGCATACCAAGGTCACGGTGCTCGGCACCGAGTCGGAGAGCTGCTCCGGTGCTGGGGTGAGGGCAGACTCCAGAAGGAGCGCGATATTCATTTAAGAGCGCTCCTTCTTAGTCCTTGGCTTGAAGGACTTGCAAATTTTGTGCTTTTCACTAATGTGCCCTTCGCCCAAGCAACGCAGACAACTGCTGTGTGGATCCCTAACAGGCATGGGCCTCCTGGGGTAATCACAGGGCTTAAAGCCTGGGGACCGGGGCATGCCCCATCCTGAGGCAAAGTCCCGTTCGGGACCTACGAAGTCTCTAACTATAGCTAAGGGATTTATAAACACTAACAGAAAACTATGTTCACTATAATACAAGAAATAACTAGTTCATACAAATGAGCAGCAACCGCACTAGTTGAAGCAGCAACAGTTCCAGCACCATCACTGGTGGCAAGAATGAACTGAGGGTAGTGGGAACTGGCGGTGCCCTATATATCGTGGTATATGCATGCCACTCCAGGGGGCACCAAAGCTGGTCCTCTATGGATACTGTTGAGGGAAAAAACTTCTAGCACTGGTGTATGTGGTGAGCATTCAACTTAGGTGTGTGTGGACATGAGCAAGCACTCGAAGAAGTAAAAATGAAAGAGTCAAGATTGTCTGCACCATCTTATTAAGAAAGACATCTTATTAATAAGAAACTAAGAGACGTAAGGGAATCAGGATGAATCTACTGTAGATGCCTGGTTTTTAGAGATTGAATACAAAGTTACCAAAGCAACAAAATACACTACTGGAACTAAATTTTGCTCTCTCCTGCCAGGCAAAAAAAAAAAAAAAAGACAGTCCAAACTGTGGTCTTTAAATTCTGTTTCACTGCTGGCACATTTACTTTTAATGCCAGAATATAAGTGTCACACACAAGCTGACTTAAATTGGCGCACAAACAAGTTGAAGTGCAAGATAAACAGAATGAGGCCAAAGATGATTTTATGTAATCATACGTTTTAGAGAAACTTTGGCCTGTAAATTTATGTGGTTCTGGAAAGACGGATTATCTTATACGGTTGCAGACATGGCAGTGCTTTATCCAGATAAATTGTGTATATTCCTATGTGGAGTTAAATGCTTTGTTTTTATCTCAAAAATTGTTGCATATATTAGACCACAGGTACGATTTTCAAAAGGGCTCAGAGATGGCCCAATTCTGTTCCCATCGAAGTGAATGGTAAAACTCCCATTGTTTATTTTAATATGAGCAGATTTCAGCTAGCACGGAGAACTTTGGGGGCGGTGGGGAGGAATCTCATCCCAAATATCTGACAATCCAGTAAATAAAGAGATTCAGGATAGTCTTTTTAATTATAAGGAAAAAAAGCAACTTATTGCTAACTTTTATTTGAAAGCTATTTCAAATTATTGGTTTGCAATACTATTTAAAGTTTCAAGAGAAAAAAAAAACCTTAACTTGTATTTCAGTAATATTAAATGCATTTACCATACACAAAACAATAAAAAAAGCCACCACTTCATTAATCACTACCCTACAATCTTCTCTCAAATTCACAAAACATACAGACTTAACTCTGAACTTATTGAATAAATGGTTTTGTAATGATTTACAGTGTAATAAGATGCACGGAACTGTTTAGGCGATAGAATAAACAAAGTCTTGAGGTGCTGAACTGAGATTATTGAAGTAACTAAAGTGTACAATGCTAGTGTTGACACAGAAAATATAAACATTCATTGTGTATCCTTCAAGAGAAATAGCATACAGAACTGCATTTAAATTGCTAAGTTTGGAGAGGATATTATTGTATTCTGGCTGTAGGAGAAGAAACAAATGCCTGTTGTAAAGGAATGTGACATTGTTTATGGTTGCAGATTTAAAAGAGTGTAAGCTGCAAAATATGTGGGGCCCTACCAAATTAACCGCCCATTTTGGTCAACTTCACCATCATAGGTTTCAGAGTAACAGCCATGTTAGTCTGAATTCGCAAAAAGAAAAGGAGTACTTGTGGCACCTTAGAGACTAACCAGTTTATTTGAGCATAAGCTCACGAAAGCTTATGCTCAAATAAATTGGTTAGTCTCTAAGGTGCCACAAGTACTCCTTTTCTTTTCACCATCATAGGATTTTAAAAATTTTAAATTTCACGATTTCAGATACTTACACTGAAATTTCAGTGTAACCATGGAGATCCCAACCCAAAAAGGGGCCATGGAGGGGTGGCGATATTGCCACCCTTCTGCGCTATTGCTGGCGGCAGTGCTGCCATCAGAGCTGGGCAGCCGGAGAGCAGCGGCTACTAGCCGAGCACACAGCTCTGAACGCAGCACTAGCACAGAAGCGAGGGTGGCATGGTGTGGGGGCAGAACCAGCCCGATGGGTGGGCAATGTGTGCGACTGCCCAGGGCACTGTGGTTGGAAAGGGGGGGCTCTGTGGTCAACCCCAAACACAGCCAGCCCAAGGCCCATTTAACCCCCAAGTGCCAGGGCACTGGGCCTGGAGCCAGGGAAGGCCAGGGCTGGGGGCACTATGGCCGAGGGCTCCTACCGTACAAAGGGCTCCTATGGCTTGTCCTAGCCAGGCTGGTGAGGGACAGGACTTCCTTTTCCCCTGCAGGAGCCACTCCCGGGGCTGGGTCAGACCCATCTCCAGGAACCTCCCCCTATTGCAGGAAGCTCTGCGGCTGCTAGCTGGGAGCCAAATTCTGAAGGTAGCACCACTGCCAGCAGCAATGCAGAAATAAGGGTGTCATGGAAGGGTATTTCCATTTTTACTTCTGTGCCGCTGCTGGCTGCCTTCAGAGCTGGGCGGCCAGCCAGCATCTGCTGCTCTCCAGCTACCCAGCTCTGAAGGCACCGCAGAAGTAAAGGTAGCAATACCTACTCCTGGGGGAGTTCTCTGCCAAAAAATTAAAAATTCTGCACACAATATTTTAAAATTCTGCATATTTTATCTGTCAAAAACAACAGTATAATCACTCCAGTTTCAATTATTTTGGTAATTTTTTTCAAAATACCTATCAACAATGCCCATAACAACGAAAGACTCCTCCAGGGGTAGAGAGTTAAAGAAACTCCTACAACAATCCAGTTGGGGGGTGCTGGATGGGGCCCCCAGACACCTGAACGCCCCTCCCCCAGAGCCCAGCTGTGGGGACACTTGCACCCTCCTCCCCCCAGAGCCCAGCCACAGGGCAGCCGCCAGCACAGACACTTGCACCCCCAGACCCTTTACTCCCCCCAGTTTCTTTACTGTTCCACCAGGGAATATGGTGTGACGTGGCCCTGCCCTTTCTCACCCTTTGCCAGAGCTGGGTTTTTCAGTCACTCTCCCATCCCCTGGAGAATGAGGAAAAAGTCCAGCAGCCAGACCATGCAGAGCCTCTACCCCCGCCAAGTGGGGCACTGCAGAGGCCAGTGGCCAGCAGCTCTGCAGCCCCAATTCTGCAGGGGAAACAGTCTAATTCCCATATCCTTTGAGTATCTATAAAGTCAAGCAAGCTTGTAAAAATGAATCAGAGTGCTGTTCAAACTGTGACTTTCATGTAACTGTGACTATTTATGCCTAAAGGTTTAGCAAGAGACAATATTCAGTAATATTTAAGAAATGGGAAAAAGAGTACTAACTGGCTACTTTAAAAGTGTCAATACTGTTTCTATAAAAAGAACAGAAATTGAATTAAAACAGAAGTTTTTCCGCTTAAACTGCATTAAGATCAAGAAAAAATTATCCCTTTGATTTTTTCACCCATGTCACCACCTTTACTTTAGAACACAGACCCCAGAAGGATTTCAATCCCCTACCTTCTCCTCCTCAAAACACCATTCTTCCATAAGGCCCATCAGTGTTAACACACCACTATGTCTTGGAGTAGGATTCAAGAAAACGACAACTGAGCCATTATGCCTTGCAACCACTACGTCTGGTGTTTCTACAATAAGCTATTTTGTAGTTTTGTTTTCTTAGATTGCAAGCTCACTGGGGCAAGAACTAAAACTTTACTCTACATCCTGCATAGCATCACTTATGCTATCAGTGATCATATTAGAAGAAATCTATAACAAAGATCTCTATACTAATTTGATTTCCAGTATTAGAAAAACTATTTGAAAAGTATTAGAAATATGTACCTATCAATTACAGTTAGCAACAGGTTTGCAAGTTTTAAGAAATTAATATTTGGCCAACAATTTCATTATCCCTTTTAGTTCTACTGCTGATTTGGTACTAAAATTGAGTTGTAACAAACCATGCAAAATGCAGAGATACACCACATTTATTGTCTGATTATTTCACACTGATTATGATCTGGCTACATCAGCAGCCTCAAAACTAGAATTTCTAAGCGATAAAGAAAGGTGTTTATACAGTTTTTGACTTCCAAAAGCAAATAAAAAGGGGTCATCTTAAAATTAAGATTTTTGGCTTTTACGTATGTATACTCCAAGTCTGATGCTGAACATATTAGATATAACTTTAATATGTCTTATAACAGAAAGAAGAGTCGAGACAGGCGATAAAATTGATTGGAAGCTTTTATATGCATGTCTGTTTCTTTAACTGTTTATAGGAGACAAATGAAAATATCATAGAAGCATATAAAATAATAGTAGAAAGAGGTTAACTAAGAGCAGACCTTTTTCCTCTTATTAAAAAAAAAATGACGACATTTAATGAAACTCAAAAGCAAATTTACAACCACCAAAGTAAATAGTGGACCAGTTAGAAAAAAAATAACCTGTGCAACTCACTAATACATCATCATTGAGGCCCTGAGCTCAGTAAAATTTTAAAAAGGGATTAGAATATTTTTAGGGACAATTAGAGCATATACATTTACTTTAAAATAGGATAAAAAATAAGATGTAAACCCATCATGGCATAAACCAGCTCTAACTGATAAAGATCCTCAGTGGGCAGCTTAAATCATAATTGTTCACTCTGGGATGAGAGAATACTGGACTACATAGTCTGATCAGGAATGGCAATTCCTATGTTCCTAATTGTTCTATCACAGATGTCAGATGGAAGGCACAAGATTCCAATTACTTGTACATTTCAAGTCACATTCTAAGAGGTCTTAATTCTAAACTAAAATCACACACACTGAAGTAGTCTTTAGAAGAAGGTGATTAAAGAAAAAAAGCCAGCACTGAACTGACATTCATCTTTTACAATAATTTAGGACAGTTTTTGTTAAAAAAGCATTTTAGTTGGAAAAAAAATAAGATTTAGAGTTACCTTGGAGGCTTATGGTACTGGCATAGGAAGTCGAACCTATCATCTGGCACAGGTACCCGAGACTCATTTGGATCAATAGTGCAGAAAGGGAAGTTTTCTGCTGCTGCCTGACTTTTTGTTAACACATTAAAGAATGTTGATTTCCTAAAAACAAAAAGAAGACCCTCTTAATCCAGTTTCATTTAGAGCAGGGGTTAGCAAACTTTTTGGCCCAAGGGCCACATCAGGGTTGCGAAACGGTATGGAGGGCCAGGTAGGGAAGGCTGTGCCTCCCCAAACAGCCTGATCCCAGCCCCCTATCCACCCCCCTCAAAACCCATGACCCATCCAACCCCCCCCCCGCTCCTTGTCCCCTAACCACCCCCTCCCAGGAACCCCAGCCCCTGACTGCCCCCCCAGGACCTCCCCCCGTATCCAACCCTGCCTGCTCCCTGTCCCCTGACTGCCCTGACCCCTACCCAGGCCCCTAGCCCCTGACAGGCCCCCCAACCCATCCAACCCCCCCCGCTTGTCCCCTGACCGCCCCCTCCCAGGACCCCCCATCCCTAACGGCCCCCCCGGACCCCATCCAACCCCTCCACTCCCTGTCCTCCCACTCTCAGGACCCCCCGACCCTCCAGTACCCCACCCCCTATCCAACCCCCCCGTTCCCTGACCACCCCCAAACCTCCGCCCCATCCAACCACCCTCTGTCCCCTGACTAATGCCTGGGACCTTCTGTCCCTCATCCAAAGCCCCCCCCCCCCACCCTTACCATGCTGCTCAGAGTGGCAGGACAGGCTTATTGGAACGCCTGGGAGGTGAGCGGGCGCAAGCGGTGCTACCTGCGTGGCAGCATAGCCACGGGGGAGGGGGAACAGCAGGGGAGGGGCCGGAGGCTAGCCTCCCCCGCCGAGAGCTCAGGGGCTGGATGTGGCCCGCGGGCTATAGTTTGCCGATTTCTGATTTAGAGGTATTAAAAAGAACAAGATAAAAAATTCTCTCATTCTATTCTGAGATCCAAAATACAAAGACCGGATCCCACAAAATAATTAATATTATGAACAAAGATCATACCACCATGAACTAGTACAGACCAGAAGAGGAGTTAAAAATTCATTAAACATTATCAGCTGTCCCTCTTCTAGTACAAGATGCTTTCAAAGGTACAAAGGGGAAAATGGAAACCCAACCCTCATTTGTGTCTTTAAAATTTTCTCACTAAATGTTATCAAAAACAAAAATAGAGGTACAGTAAACCAAAAGCAGATCACAAAAATGTTTTGTTCTCAGGGCAAAAACTACACTTTTTCCTACCATGCAAAATAAGATAAAATGGCCAGGCATGAAACAATTATTTTCTTATCCAACTGAAGTAGTTCCACACTGACAAATGAGAGTTTGAAACCCTTTCCCTGTTTCTACAAACTCTTGTTCTTTAAATACCTTGGGCATTATTTAGATCCATAGCATCTTTATTACTTGTGCTGGGCAGAACATTTAGATTTAAATAGGCAAGGAGACAAGAGATGAGAGGAAAATCTAAAGAGGAGAAGTCTGAAAAGGACATCATATTAAACAATTTGAAATATTCTATATGGATACACTATTCCTCTAGTTGAGAGATAGAAGTATCTTAAACTTTCTTTACCATGTGAGCTAGCCACCAATAGTAGAACTGCTATCAATATCAAACTATTAAGTAGAGCATTTTCACTCACACCATGTTACAGACTGCTTATATATCGCTCAGTCTGCCATTTGTTTTGAACTTTACTTGACTCCTCAATCCTCTCTGAATGCCTAATACGTTAGTCCATTGAAGAGAACAAAAAGGCTCCCATTACCTTCAATATTCTTTGGATCAGACCATGAGTTATAAGTCTACTATTCTATTTTTTCCTGTGTTGCTATTATTGCCCTTTTAATTTCAGAAAGATTCTTGGTGGCTTATAGAAAGCTATGAAAAAATCCCATTATTAAAATCAGAATTTTGAAAGTTGAATGAGTTAAATATACAATACAACCATCAGAGAGTTTATTTTGTTATTACATGCATCGTACCTAATACCATTTGTCTCAAAGAGATGCTATCCACTTAAAAATTACATTTTCATCTGAGAATTATTAGCCTACTAGTTTCAGGGTAGCAGCCGTGTTAGTCTGTATTCACAAAAAGAAAAGGAGTACTTATGGCACCTGAGAGACTAACAAATTTATTTGAGCATAAGCTTTCGTGAGCTACAGCTCACTTCATCGGCTGCAGCTGTAGCTCACGAAAGCTTATGCTCAAATAAATTGGTTAGTCTCTCAGGTGCCACAAGTACTCCTTTTCTTTTAGCCTACTAGTGTGACAAAACTCCAGTTTGTTTACTTGGTATATCTGACAATATTCTTGTTTCTGGTACATAACTTTCACCAGGCTCTGCAAAAACGTGTGCACAAGCAGGTGTGAGCAGAGAATGCAATGAAATAGCAAGGAGGGTATAGGAATGTAGGCCCACATTAGAAGATTTGGGTGAACGATGGCTTTAAATGGAGTTGGATATTAGCATAAGCAATAAGACCAAAAGTACATGACCAAATAAGAGTGAGATCATGAGAAAAGCGTCGTGTTGTTGAAGTGACCCTTTGATATATCAGTGTTCATATTTAATGTTTGTGCTGAAGTAATAGAAATAAAACACTTAGTTACATACTAGGAGCAATAAGATTTTTTTATGTATTATTTAAAAAATGGCTTCATCTGGCCTTAGCTAAGTTGTTGGGTTAAAGAGTATTACAAAAGGTAAACTCTTCAAGGGATGGTAACATCTGCCTGACCAAGCTGGAGATGACCAATATGTCTCTAAGCATCCCTGGGTTTAACCTGTTTGTAAATATCTTGATCAAATGCTTATAAATGTTTTGTTGCTAGTTGGATATAGTAAATTGCTTATTATTTAGGCTTTTTAGGCATGTTTAGATCAATTGTATAAATAGCATCTAGTCTTTAGATTTAATAAAGAAATTTATGGTTAAATTAGTATTACAGCAATACCCTGTATAAATAATAATTACAAGAGTATTTTTGGTGCTGCTGTCCTAAGAAAGTTTTAAAAGGAACTTCTTGGCTAACAGGAAAGCAACATATCCTTTTTCTTTAAAATTATATATAAAAATAAAAAAAAAATACCATTTAAGTTGTGAAGTTATCAGAATTGTTTACGATCAATTCCAAAACAATTAACAGTGTCTAAGTTTATTTTCATATTTGTATAAAATACTTTATAAGCCAGTGAAAAAGAAAATGCTGCAATCATTTAACAACTAAAAGTTTTATTCCTGTTTGTACTATACAAATTTAATGTGAGGAGGAAGATTTTTTAAAAAGTAAACCACCACCAAACTGATCACCTATTGAGATCTGGGAGCATATCCAGAGGTTCCACCCCCCAGCCTACGGGAGGGAACAATTGAACCCGGGACTAAAATAATTCCAGGGGACAACTAACAGAGGGCAATCGTCAGTAACCGACACTATCTTTGGACACAGCAGCACGTAGGATCCTTCTTTGGACCCAGGCGTGAAGGCTTGCTGCACACTGACCCTGGCCCATTCAAAAACGGTTCAGGTGGTCCATAAGCAGCATGGCAAATAAAAGCTGAGTAAACGCATGGTCAGGTCAGTTATAAGACACTGGTTTCTGACGTCCACTGCAGACCATTATTCATGCCACACTTACGTCACAGAGAAATCTGGGCAGGGGAAGTTGCCCATAATAGGTGTCTCGACAAGAAGCACATTCTTGGGTGGTCAAAGAGTTCTGTGTATAGTGGTAAGCTCAGGTCTGCCCTGATCTTGTCAACCATTCTGTCTGTAGCATCCTCATGGCAGATGTGCGGAAGAGTGATGTTTAACATGGGGAGCCACAGCACTGATGCGGGTCAAATCGTGCTAGTTATGATGCGCATGGTGGAATACAGATGAACATTAACCATCTTGATGTGAGACAAATGGCGTCAGATTGGACCACAACATTCTGCTGCAGAGTAACAGAGGCCTAAACCGAATGATCAGCAAGTTTGAACATTTGTGCCCCATGTTGTTATGCAACCTCACCTTAGCGTCAGTTTTCCAAATGTAGCATAATCACCAATGACTATTAATAATCTACCATAAACTTCATGCATTTCCCAGTTATTCCAACATCTTCAATTAAAGAGAAGTCACTTAACCTCTTTGATAGGGGCTTTTGAGCTCTACAGATGAAAAGAGCTATTATCACACTTCCTATCAAATTTCTCTCACACAAACAATGTAGCACTAAATTTTTATATAAACTCATTTCATTCACAGACCTCAGAAAACTTGACCAAGAAGGGAAAATATAAAAGTTATTCTTAGTGCTTATGATTGTGGCATCATTAACCTGCCCTGTCTACAGTCTTCCCTCTTAAATTTACCCATTATTTGCTACTATTACAACATACAGCCCACAGAAGCATGAAAGTTAGGAATGGTAATAACAGATTACTAACATTATCTCCCTGGCAATAAAGGATTGTTTCTTTCAGTATATTCTCTCTCCACTATAATTTTTTCAGCCCTTTATGTAAGGTTATTGTAGAACAGGATAGTATTTTTCATGTTCTCAACCTAAAAGCAATTCAAACTTAAAAAAAAAAATTAGATTTTATCCTTCATTTTAGACATGTTTCCACACAAAATATAACCAGTTTTCAAATGAGTGGCTTTCAGAAATGTTCCGATTTAAGCCAACACCGCAAACATAGTGCATTTTGATCATTAACAAAAAAACCACACACACAAACTACCTATTTGTTTCACAAATGAATTGGAGTCAACGCCTCAAACACTTTATACAGATTTAGTTATTCACTTGCTTTTCATTTCCAGAGGATAGGCTTTAATGTACAAATTTGTGTATATGACTATATTACATTTTAGCCCTCTGATTGTTGTTTCTTCACATTCAAACAAATATAATAAAATTGACAAGCCAGATCATGACTGCGATGCAAACAAATTCAACAACCAATGGAGCCTAATCAGATCACTTCATCTAACTAATAAACACATAAAATAAAGCATAAAGTTTTGTTCCATCCTGTACGTTTTCAACACTTGACTGCTAAGATGCATACTAAACACAACCAGCTACAGTCTGGAGGATGGATAAGCCCAAAGCTTCTCCTCTCAGTTACCTACCCAACATTTGGCAGCCCAACAATGCCGATTTTCAGCGACGTCCCAAATCTTCCAATGATTGGATGTGGCTTAACCCCATCATCACCTCCCTTTTTGGGGGGCATCTGAAATGACAACATAGAAAACGTTTAATATTTGGAGCCCGGTTCCCCACCCCCCCAGTTCCTTTCTAGTCCCTCAGAGCCTACAACAGGCAGCGTGCGGACGCCCTACACACGTTTCCCTTCCCAGAGAGATTACAGGTACCTTTCTGGGAGCCATGACAGCAGGGCACCGCAGGCAGCAGCAGCAGCCGGGCAGAGCAGCGCATGGCCCCCTCACGCAGCACAGAGACCTCGCGTGGCTGAGAAGATGGATTTGGCTGCTGCAGCTTCTGCAAATCCCCTGCAAGGCTGAGCTAAAAATAACCGGCTCAGAGACTAAGAGGGGGAGCGAAATTTAACACACACCCCACTCGGCCTGTCCGAGGCAGCTACCGCCTCCTGCTCCGCTTCCAAGCCTGACGCGTGCGGACGTAAGGGGCACGGCGGAGACTGCCGGGCGGGCACTGGGCCAGCTGGGCACCGAGTCGGGCGCCTAGGCACGGCGAGGCCGAAGCGCCCCACGCCAGGGCTGGGCGCCGCTCCCTGGCCGCTGACCAGAGAGCAGGGCAGCGGCCCACCGGGGGAGGGTGCTGCCAGCCGGAGGCCCGCTGCTGCCCCGTGCCCCAGCCCATGGGAGGCGGCTGAACCCCAGCCCACGCCGGGGCAGCTGGTAGAGGGGCGCAGAGCTGCACGAGGCCTGCTCCGCGGCCCCCCGTTCCCGACGGGCCGGAAAGGAACCGGTGCGGCGGTGACAGCACCCAGCTCCCCCGCGCTAGATACCGCCCGGGGCGGAGCGGGGGGGTTCACCTTGCTGCGATGAGGGGGGTTATATTTACACTGCCCCCGCCGGCCTCAACCACGAGAGCGCGAACACGGCGGCCACACACGCTGGCGCCCCAGCAGCAGGCGGAACAGGCGGGGCCCGCGGGGACGCCCAGAGAGGAAAGGTCACGCAAAAGGAGGGGGAGCCTCGTGCTCGCGCGGGCGTTGCGGGAGGCTCTGGCGGCGGTTGAAGGGGGGTGGGGGCGTCAGGCGCTAGCTCGCCCTCGCCCAGCCCGTGTGCGGGGCGCGCACGGTTCGGCTCTCCCCGCCCTGGGCAGCTGGGCCTGCCACAGACCCAGCAGGAGCGGCTCTCCCCACGCCCAGCTGCTCCGGCCCACCTCTAACGTTACCTGTTACGCGTTCACTGCGGCCCCGTGCGTGGCCAGAGACAGGCGCGGTCCCTGCCCCTCCAGCCGCAGGGCTCTCACGGCAATAAAAGAGCTGCTTCCGTACGGGGGCGGCAGCTGGCCTCCGAGAGCGAGCAGCGGGGCAAGGGGAAATTACTCCAAATGTACAGTGGCGCAGAGGTCAGGCTCCTCAGATTCTTTGTATTCAAAATTAGTGCCTGGTAAACTGGCTGTCACCCCTCACCTGCGGCCACAAACTCTTGCTGCTGCTTTCGTGCCCGGCTGGTCACGCGGCTCTGGGGTGCAGGGGGGGTGTTTCCAGATAAGATTGTAGAAACCGGGGCCTGGCTAGTCTGCAGATCCCAGGGCATTTTTCGTAAACAAATAGCCGTGAATCCTTGTATAATGTCCCTTTCCTTCCCCAGCCCACCCCTGTCACCCAACTTTGGCAGAGTGCTGCTTGCCACACTTCTGTGCTGTGCAATTGAATGATATCGTTCTTATGTCATTGGTAAAATGCTTTCGGATCCTTGGGGATGAAAGTCACTATACATATGCTATAAAACACTGGATTATGGGTACTATGTAAATAAATATTTTTACTCTAACTCACTCCTTATTTCTACCTGGGATGGCTGTGGTTCAGTGCACACTTTCACTCACTGGACTTGACTTCCTGTTCAGATGCCCTGGTAGAGTTGTTTTGTACTCTCTTTTCAACTCAGAACTCCTTGGCTCAGCTTCTATTTAGCCATTTTTTACAGACAATCACCCAAGCAGTGGGCATGATTTAAAAGTACTACAGAGAGAAGGCTGTATAGTGTGAATGCTGCTCAGAATCCATTTTATAATGCAGGAGTTCTCAAACTTGGGGTCGGGACCCCTCAGGGAGTCACAAGGTTATTATATGGGGGGTCACGAGCTGTCAGCCTCTACCCAAACCTTGCTTTGAAGCCAGCATTTGTAATGGTGTTAAATAGAAAAAGAGTGGTTTTGTTTATATGGGGAGTCACACTCAGAGGCTTGCTATGTTAAAGTATAAAAGTTTGAGAACCACTGTTATAATGACAGGTTTCAGAGTAACAGCCGTGTTAGTCTGTATTCGCAAAAAGAAAAGGAGTACTTGTGGCACCTTAGAGACTAACCAATTTATTTGAGCATAAGCTTTCGTGAGCTACAGCTCACTTCATCGGATGCATACTGTGGAAAGTGTAGAAGATCTTATTATATACACACAAAGCATGAAAAAATACCTCCTCTCACCCCACTCTCCTGCTGGTAATAGCTTATCTAAAGTGATCACTCTCCTTACAATGTGTATGATAATCAAGTTGGGCCATTTCCAGCACAAATCCAGGTTTTCTCACCCCCCCGCCCCACACACAAACTCACTCTCCTGCTGGTAATAGCTTATCCAAAGTGACCACTCTCCTTACATTGTGTATGATAATCAAGGTGGGCCATTTCCAGCACAAATCCAGGGTTTAACAAGAACGTCTGGGGGGGTGGGGTAGGAAAAAACAAGGGGAAATAAGCTACCTTGCATAATGACTAAGCCACTCCCAGTCTCTATTCAAGCCTAAGTTAATTGTATCCAATTTGCAAATTAATTCCAATTCAGCAGTTTCTCGCTGGAGTCTGGATTTGAAGTTTTTTTGTTGTAAAATAGCAACTTTCATGTCTGTAATCGCGTGACCAGAGAGATTGAAGTGTTCTCCGACTGGTTTATGAATGTTATAATTCTTGACATCTGATTTGTGTCCATTTACTCTTTTACGTAGAGACTGTCCAGTTTGACCAACGTACATGGCAGAGGGGCATTGCTGGCACATGATGGCATATATCACATTGGTGGATGTGCAGGTGAACGAGCCTCTGATAGTGTGGCTGATGTGATTAGGCCCTGTGATGGTGTCCCCTGAATAGATATGTGGGCACAGTTGGCAACGGGCTTTGTTGCAAGGATAGGTTCCTGGGTTAGTGGTTCTGTTGTGTGGTATGTGGTTGCTGGTGAGTATTTGCTTCAGGTTGGGGGGCTGTCTGTAGGCAAGGACTGGCCTGTCTCCCAGGATTTGTGAGAGAGTGTTGGGTCATCCTTCAGGATAGGTTGTAGATCCTTAATAATGCATTGGAGGGGTTTTAGTTGGGGGCTGAAGGTGACAGCTAGTGGCGTTCTGTTATTTTCTTTGTTAGGCCTGTCCTGTAGTAGGTGACTTCTGGGAACTCTTCATGCTTTGTGTGTATATAATAAGATCTTCTACACTTTCCACAGTATGCATCCGATGAAGTGAACTGTTATAATACTTGCTTAGTTTCACTCATTAGGAGAAAGACTCACACTTTTACATTACATGTGTTTATCATAGCTCATTTGTGATGAAGGATTTTGCTCTCTGGGTTTTAATGAGATTTAAAATCTCACTTTTAGAAAAATTTCTCCTATACAGACCCCAACTCCTCAAGCACTTTCCACAGAAAATTCCTACTGAAGCCAATTTGTGCTCTCAAATTATCCCAGCTTCTTGTGATCAGCCTAAACCTTAAAGGTATGTCTACACTGCCATGTAAGATCAGAGTTAGTGGAACTCAAGTCCATGGACCCTAGGTTTGCAAGCCCAAGGCTTAAATGTACACAGTGCACATGCACCCTCAGTTTAGAATTTCAGGACCCAGGCCCAAATCCAGGGCTCCAATGTCTACCCTGCAGTATGCAGATTCGAGTCAAACCAGCATAACCCAGGCTTCCTAGTGCTCTCCCCAGCTGTGACCACTCTGGTTTGAGATGGAATATGGGGAAACTGACTGCCCACCCCATGCATTACAGGAAATTGTCGCAGCTCACCAACACTTCTTGTTGAGACGTCTTTTAGATCTGCATGCTCCCAGAAACAAAAGCCAACCACATGAAGGAGTCACCATTTCAAGAGCTTCTCTTGCTTGTTTGCTTTCACTCCTGTTTCTGCTAACAGATAGAGCATCCATCAGACACTGGTGGACATTCTGACAGTGTTTTCTGAGCAAACAAAGGTGCCTGGTGGAAAAAGGGGACAACACAGACATGAAAGAATTGAACTGGCTGATGCTGCTTGTGATTCTTGGTGTAGCTGCTGATGCCCTCAACCAACACTTCTGGAGCAGGGCCACAAGCACAGACTGGCAGGATTCCATCACCAGGGATGACCAGCAATGAGTCCAGCACTTTTACATGAAGAAAGGTACATTTCTGGAGCTTGTGAGCAGCTTGCCCCAAACCTTCAGTGTCAGGACAGACAAATGAGAGCAGCCATACTGGTCCAGAAACAGGTTGCTATAACTATGTGGAAACTGGCTATCCCAAACTGCTACACGTCTATTGCCAACCATTCAATGTTGGAAAGTCAACCATGTGTAAAGGGGTCGCAGAGGTTTTTGAGGCAATCAGGCATGTGATTTATCCAAAGGTAGTGGGCATAAACAAGATCCCTGAAGTAATTGCTAGTTTTGAGAGAATGGGATTTCCGAAATGCATAGGGGCCATATATGCAAATCACGTGGCCATAATTCACCCTCCCCAAAAAGTAATATCACATAAATCACAACAGGTACTACTCTATTATTATGAAGGCCCTTGTACGTGCCAACGTGGGCTGCACTGGAAAGGTTTGTGATGCCAGGGTTTTCCACCCATCAGAAATCTACATTAATGGGCAGGCTGGGACACCATACCCACTGGATGGCATTGTCATAAATGGAGTAACTGTCCCCAGTGTTATCCTGGGGGACCCCAAATACCCCCTTTTGCCTTGGCTTATGAAACTATATCCTGATCTCAGACAGCCTGGTAAAAAGGTTTAATTACATCTCAGCGGTGCAGAATGGTGATTGAATGTGCATTTGGCAGACTTTAATCTGGCTGGCGCTATTTATAGAAACATTTGGATTCCAGTGTCATCCAGGCTGTTCACATTATTGTGGCTTGCCGTGCTCTACACAATCTTTGTGAAGCCAAAGGTGAGCCATTTGCTCCTGAATGAAACTGTGACAGTATGGATTGCTGAATCAATACACTCAATTATAAAGTGCATCTATCACAGCTTGGGCAGGACAGAGCTGTCACATCCATAAAACGGACTGGGGCAACCACCCCAGGCCCTGCGCTTTGGAGGCCCTGCATTTCGGGACTCAGAGTCCAGGGCAGCCTGGGGAGGTTAACAGGGGGCCTGGCGCTGGCAGCAGTGAGCGACCTAATCCCAGCCCACGCTGCCAGCTCCTAGTGTCAGTCAGGGAAGAAAGCTGGAAAGAGGTGGGGCAGAGGCGGGAGGAGGGGGGAAGGGACTTGGGGGAAGCGGTGGAGTGGGGGTGGGGTTGGAGCAGGGGTGGGAAGAGGCAGGGCAGGGGCTGGGGGGAAGGGGTGGAGTGGGGACAGGGTCTGCACCCCCCCTAGGGATAGCCATGGGGCAGGATGTACCCAGGCAACACCAAGCAGGGATGCTCTGTTCTGTCACATTACAGACTTGCATGGGCCAATGAAAAAAGGGATAAATAGTACATTTATGAATGTTTGTGCAATGTTTACAGTAAATGAGGTACTGTCTCCCTCCCTCCCCATTTCATTATTTATTGTGAAAGGGAGGGTTGATTGTCATGCATTGTTCCTTCTGATGACAGGACTGTTTGTGAACTGGGGCTGAGGGGAATTGATTGCCATTCATAAGTACAGTGCATGGCATGACTTCTTATGAAATGGGGAAGGGACATGTGGCAACAATTGAGGATTTATAGTATGGCTTGATGTAGAGAAATGCATTGAGAAATACTGTTTGTATACAGCTTTCCAGTTGTCTTTTATCATGTGTTTACCTTTTATAATGTGTATAGCAAACAGTATGTGATGCAGTGACAGCAATAACATTTCTTAATAAAATAAAAACAAACATTTATTTTTGAACAAGTATTAGAAAACCACAATATTAAATCATTGCCAGGCAGACCAGCTGCCATTACAACACCAGTAAGAAACCAACACCAAAACCTTTAAACAAAAACACAGTGCATGAACAGTGCAAACAGTGAAACCATTTCCAAAAAATGAATGCCCTACTGTTGCATGTCCCTTGACCCTCCCTCATTCTACTTTCCCTTCCTTTCATGTTTAGCACATACTTGCATCTGTAAATGCTTCCACTCAGCGATGCCAGGGTCTGCACCACAATGGAAGCATGAAGTGGGTGAGGGAAACTGCACAGGGTGGATAACTACATGGTGTAGATTTGCCGTGCCCAGCTGCTAAGTCCCAACTGCACTGTCCACTCAACCATGGAATTGTCCAAACATGGTACCATGGAGGGGACTCAGAACATGATGTGGGTGCAGCAGGAGCCTGTACCCTGGCAGCCATAAGCATAAGCAGCCTATTGAACAGTTCTTTCTTCTGGAATCTGTCTTCTTCCCTCAGCTGATGTTCCTGCTCTAGAAACTGTGCTGCAAGCCTCTTCCCTCATGCTGAAAATCTGTCCTCTTGCTTTGCAGCCTGTCCATGTCTTTCCACCTGTCATGAATTCTTCTCCCTCTGATTATGGACCTGTTTATTGGCCCTCTCTAGAATGTCAGCCATCAGTTCATCACAGAAACACTGCTGTTTGAACCAATCCATGACAGTTCTGCATCCCAGGGAATTGCAGCCATGGGCCTGCACTGCCAGCGTGGAAGGACCAGCAAAGACTGAAGGACCTAAATGCAAGTATCTAACAGTGCATTATTGTTTCAGTGCTTCAAAAATAAATTCGACACATCAGCAGGTAAAAGTGCCTTGTGGAACCTCAAGCCCAAAAAACGATACTGAGAATATACTGAAGCTCATTTTTACAGAGAGAAATGTCTCTGTTCCCAAGCCCTTGAACATAACTGAGTTAATCCTGGTTTTAAAAAAAAAAAAAAAAAGTCCAGAAACCGTGGTAAGCTAAAATTTACAGTTGCTTTTGGTTTAAAAATTGAAGACCAACTTGGCCTGTTGGGGTTGGGAGAGCCAGAAATTTAGTACGCTGAGGGTCTACTTCTGCCTCTATCCTTGAAACAAAGCCCGTTGCCAAATGTGCCCACATATCTATTCAGGGGACACCATCACAGGGCCTAGTAACATCAGCCACACTATCAAAGGCTCGTTCACCTGCACATCCACCAATGTGATATATGCCATCATGTGCCAGCAGTGCCCCTCTGCCATGTACATTGGGCAAACTGGACAGTCTCTACGTAAAAGAATAAATGGACACAAATCAGATGTCAAGAATTATAACATTCATAAACCAGTCGGAGAACACCTCAATCTCTCTGGTCACTCAATTTCTGATCTCAAAGTGACTATCATTCAACAAAAAAACTTCGAAAACAGACTCCAACGAGAGACTGCTGAATTGGAATTAATTTGCAAATTGGATACAATTAACTTAGACTTGAATAGAGACTGGGAATGGTTGATTCATTATAAAAAGTAACCTATTTCCCCTTATTATTTTTTTTCCCCCTCCCACTGTTCCTCAGACGTTCTTGTTAAACCCTGGATTTGTGCTGGAAATGGCCCACCTTGATTATCATACACATTGTAAGGAGAGTGATCACTTTAGATAAGCTATTACCAGCAGGAGAGTAGGGTGGGGGGAGAGAAAACCTTTTGTAGTGATAAACACCCATTTTTTCATGGTTTGTGTGTATAAAAACATCTTCCGTATTTTCCACAGTATGCATACGATGAAGTGAGCTGTAGCTCACGAAAGCTTATGCTCAAATAAATTGGTTAGTCTCTAAGGTGCCACAAGTACTCCTTTTCTTTTTGTGTTTCTATTGTTGATTCCGCAGTGGGACACTCTTCCAGGGTTGGGAGGGGGGTATTGCGAAGCTTCTCCAAGTAGGGACCCAGAATGTGCTGCAGCTGCTCCAGTCGGAAATCCTCCTCAGACTGGTTTGAGCACAAGAGTCACTTCAGCAGCAGCATCCACTTCTTGCTGGCTCTCTTCCCGTCCTATATTGGATTCAAGGGTAAGAAGGTCTCCATCCTGGCTGACCAGGCTGTTGTGAAGCACTGGTGGCTCAGTGCAGTAGCCAACACTCAAACTCCTCATAAAAGGTGATGATGGTGAGTTTCCAGAGGTTTGGTTCTCATCCATGGCTTTCAGATTGTCAGTTTTGAGCTACTTAATCTGCTCCCTGCACTGGTCACTAGTCTGGTGAAACAATGCTAACAGCTTGTTTGCTAGTACAGATGGTCTTCCTGGAACTTTGCTAATATCAACCTCACACCAGAGATTAACCAAATCTGTCTGTGCTCCTGTGACCAGCTAGTCGTGTGCTTGGCAAAGGACTTCTTCATACTGGTGACCATTACAAGTACAGGAGAAGGTTCACTCTGCTTGCAGCTCAGTGATCAGAACAAAATGGAAGGGGTTAAACATCAAACAGCTATATTTGAACCAGGGGGAGTTGCTTCCATTTCCTGGAAATCAATTGACCAGTCTTGATATAGAAAAGACAAAGGACACAATCCCACGTGGAATAGTGTGGCAGACTCTAAGGACCCAAATGTGGGGGCCAGAGCCTGAGATGCATCCATACTGCAAAACAATGGAATTTGGGCCCAAGCCTCCATGGGACTCAGCTCGAACCCACCATCCTGTGAAGGCTGGACACACATCAGACAAAATTATAGATAGATTGAAGGGAGCGTTGTGCTTGAGCCTGAAACTAAGCTTGGGCTTTCACTGCAGGGTAGATGTACCGTGTGTGTCTTCAAATGACTCCACTTATGTAAGAAGATATAATGAAGCTCACAGATGCATACTCCTCATCCCACACATAAACACAGAGATGAGGTAAAACATGTAGGCCTTTGCTCATCTGCACTCTGTAGCAAACTTCTACAAATATCAAAACCCCATAGCTGGTTAGAGGCAACTTGACACACAGCAATGGAGGCTAAAGCTCTTAAAGGTGCTTGTGTCACTTTTGAGGGAGCATTAAGAATTTTAAGTAGTCCAGCAGGAGCAAAAAGAAAAAAAACTTGCTGAATCATATGGGTTGACAAGAACTCCTGGTGGGTCACATCCAGGTCATCTTTCTTTGTCATGACACAATTGATTAATGAATAATCTAATCCAGCACAGAGTATCTATAATGATGGTGATATGAAAGTGAATGACATGAGCAAATACATTATAATACAGTATAATGGCAATTACTGAATGCAAACATAACAAATTCACCAACTGTAAATCAACAAAGTTGCAACCAGAAAACTACATACAGCAATTTCAGGATTACATTAAAAACAATAAGACATACACATGTCTCAGTCACTTAGGGGAAAGAAAAAAAGTTGTATTCCTTAGCTGAAATATTTTTTAAGTTCACTTTGTTATAGAAAAGCCAATGGTTTGCAACATGATGTATACAAGTGCTTTCCCTTGTTTCAAATTTAGACATAAAAATCAATGTAGAAAGTTTCTTTTCAGCCTGTGAGTGTGAGAGAGAGAACAGTGGGAGAGTGCTAGAGGGGGAATATATAAACTCAAGGCTAATTAAGGTGTGGTTCCCTGTAGACTAGGAAAGGTGGCTGCAGGTTAATTGGAGCACCTGAAGTCAATAAAGGCCCTGTTAGGAACCTAATAAAACCCCCCTGCTTCTGGTAGCTAGAGAAGGAGGAAGGACTGGAGCTTGGAGGTGTGTTGAGAAATTTGGAAGACCTGAGTTCTGAAGTAAGGGACACTGTACCCCAGCAGGACAGGGAGACTTCCTTCCCCATAGCATTTAAGGACTGAGGGTAACCCCACCTAAGGGGGATGAGGGTAAGAAACCTGCAGGCGTTGAGAGGGGCTAGGACTCAGAGCGAGAAGCAAACCCAGACCCCTCCCCCGCTTCCCTTCTCTACCACCTTCCTGGGCTAATAGTGGGGCCCTTGGCACCCAAGAGCAGGGGCAAAGGGTAGTATCTTAGCTCCCCACCAAGAAAAGCGCAGGACCCACCAGACTAACATTGGCATCTTGTGTGTGTGTGTGTGTGTGTGTGTGTGTGTGACTGAAAATAAACTTTCTACATTTTTATATATCACTTTTTGCTCAAGGTAATTTTATATCCATTTCAATACCAGCATGCAAAGACAAGAGTGATAGGAGCTGATTTTGATCTGTTATGCCTGTATCAATGCAGAACAACTGCCAATTGACAGATTAGAATGTGGCCCATAGGAAAAGATAATCAACTGCTATTTAAACAGACAGTAAAAGCTACTATTAATCTCAAAAGATTCAATCCAAATACGACCGTTCCCCCTTCAAGTTCAACTACATTGGAGTGATTGATCTTATTGACTACTCCCTGATCAGACAGACTTTGGGTGCTATTTTCTTAACACAGAAGGTTTGGAATGTTGGAATCCAAAAGGCTCCATGGCGGTTGGGCAGAGGAAGAAAGCTCTGAGGAAGGTGCAAGTGACAGCAGCAGGATCCATCCTGAGAAGGCGGGAACAGGCAGTAAGGGAAAGTTAATAGGAAAGCAACAGAGGTGAAATGAAGCAGAGAAATGGGATAGAGGAGGAGAAGCAGCCAGGGCCAGCGGGGCTGAGGAGGATAAACAGAGTGGCAACCCCACCTGAAAAGAGAAGCATCCTCTCAGGGTTCACACATCCTGTGCTGTGTGAGCAAAGGGCTACAACTGAGGCCTGTTCCCATTTTTTGACTACAGGTAATCAAAGCTGTGAGGTTTTTCTTTTTCACGCATTCTTCTCTCTGCAAGGGCAAATCCTGCTTCCTCCTTGCACAGGTCTCTAGAAGGACATGGGGATAGGCTGCAGAGGGGACACCCCTGGTGACTCAGCAACGTTGAGCTCACGGAGCATTGCTCCATGGTGTTTTTCCACAACAAATAATAGTTGCTTAGAATCTATACTGCAGCTTTACATCCATAAAACCCAAAGCACTTTACAGAGGCAGAATATGTTTATCCTTATAGTACAAAGGAGGAAATTGAGGCACAGACCAGTGAAATGAGTACAAGAACTTGAGCAGAACAGAATAGAATCTTAACTCCCATTGTGGTGCCCTATCTGATTGATTATGCTAAATCAGGCTAGACCAAGGCAGGGGCATGTGTGATATGTCTTCAGAGGTCATAGATCCACCAGGAAAATAACTCCATAGGGGCTTGTAGAGGATTGTGCTATGCACTGAGGCACTAAATCACATGGTAGGCAGCTATGGAGTTGCAGCCACAGCTACCGGAATAGGGAATTCTCTCATCAATCCCTAGTAACAGTCCTCACTGTATAAGTTTAGCATGTAAATGGACTGAAGAGAGCTAACTAGTAATAAGTGTCACCCAGACTGCCAACTCTCCTGAACTGTATTAAATAAAAAAATTAGTTCCATACTGAAAAAAGATGTGAAGTAAATATGATGACCGTAAGAAGGACAACCCCTCCCAGAGCACCCTCCACCATCAAACCGTGGCATGACAGGCGCACCTGCCTCAGTTTTCCCTCTTATGTAACCCAATTCCATGCAAGGCTTACCCTCTAGTCCATAAACATGGTTTATTACGAGAGCATAGTTCAAATAATCCTTAATAACATTCCAAATATATAATTCATTTCTCATCCCCGTGCAAACAGTCCTTAAGATCACCCAACATCTCATCCCACAGTGTACTACCTATCACACGTGGGCATCTTTGACCACACTTGGACTCTGTCAGTCCTTCCCTGCCCTTGTACCAGGCCACTCCAGCTCTTCCAACTGGAATGTAACCCTATTCTTCCAAGCAGGAACCCTCACAGCCATTCTGCAGGGAGCATCCCTCACTTCCCCTGGCCCTCTCATGGTTCCTCTGGATCCAGCTCTCCAGGCTTGGAGATGTCAGCAGGTAAGCTCTGCTGCTGCTCCTCCTGCCTTCAGCCTCCTCTAGCCCTTGGCTCTGGCTCTCCATCTTGGGGACACCAGCCAGCAAACCCATCTTGCTTCTCTGCTGCCTTCAGTGTTCTCCCAGGAGCCACCTTCTGCTTCCTTTCAGCGGACTCCTCTAGTCCCCTGGAGTCTGCTCTTTCTGACTGAACCACTCTGCTCTGACTCACTGAAAGACTCCCTCTTACTGGCTCTCTCCCTGATCCTTTCTAATCTCCAAGTGCTAACCTCCTATCCTTTAAAAAAAAAAAAAAAAAAAAAAACCTACCTCTCTCACACACAGTTTGTGTTTGACCTTCAAGGAACCTACAGGGCTACTCTCATCCCAAACCAAAACATCTTCCCCAAAGACATATTACTCAAAACATTCCATAGAACATTTCACAGTACACATCATATACACATAAGAAGTTCCCCAAGTTTTTCACCAAAAACTTTAGAACAGTCCACAAGGGACCAAGCACCTAATCCATACATAGGCGCCAACTCTGTGCGTGCTCCCACACACACACAAAAATAGTGGCAGCCCCTCACTGGCAGCCCCACTGATCAGCTCCTGCCCGTCTCTCCCCCCACTCCGCCAGCGCAACCCACCCGCCATGATCAGCTGTTCAGTGGCATGCAGGAGGTGCTGGGGGGGGTTGGAAAGGGAAGAGTGGAGGCAGGGTGGGGGCTTGGCAGAAGGGGTGGATTGGGGGTCGAGCACCCCTGGGAACTCTCAAAGCTGGCGCCTGTGAATCCATACCATCCAGGTCCTCTGTAGTGCAGCAAGCCTCCGCTCCCTGGAATCTCTGCTGAGTCACTCCCCTCTTGCCAGGGACTGATTGAAATTCCTGCATTCTCCTGAGACCCTTGGCCTTCTGCAGCCACTCCTATTGCTTGAAGTGGGCTTCTTGCCATCATTGCCAAATTGTGCCTCTTGTTGCTTTTGCAAGCTCTCCATCAACTGCTGGAGCATTGCCCAAGTTTTTTGCTGCTGTGCCTGCTGACACTGTAACATAGTCATCTGTGGCTGCTGCGCCATCACCCCTACGTATATCTCCTTCATCTTTCTTAATCACCCAACTAGGTGGGACCAGTCGCTGTCAAGACCTTCAGTTCCCATCTTTCTTTTCCACTTTGCAGTAAGAATCTTCCTTACTCTCCCCTTGTATAAGGAGCCGATCAAGGTGTTCAGATTCTCCATCACGTCATGAAATAGGGCTTCTCGGCAGCTTGTCAGGGACTCACTACCACACCCACAGTCTCTATGAGGCAAGTTTTTATTATCCAAACTTAAACCAACAACCAAAAACAATTTCCCAGCACACCCTTTCCATCTCAGTCTTTTACTACCTCCCCTCCCAGAAAACTCTGGCAGTCTTGCTTCCTGCATCTCCCTAACTTGCTCTCCCTCACCCAAATTTCTTTTCACAGACATCCTTTATAGCTCCAGGTGCAGCCCCACCCCCTTAATTGGCCCACTTGGAAGTACATGGTCTGTCACAGGGGAGCTGGACCTGCTTCAGTTACAGGGGCCAGACAATGACTACTTTTTGACTCCTTGATGTCCCTGAAATCCTTTTTTGTTATAATTGCATATGGCCTTGTATACCATTATCCTCAGAGATCCCCAGGAATGTAAATAATGACCGGGTTATCCTAGTTCTATGTATAATTATTTATTGTGTCTTTAAAAATATTTTATTTAATTGAAAATTAGTTCCCTTATTTCTCAGTTCATCTGTTGCCCTTTCCTTCAAACAAATAAATAAATAAAGGGCAAAAAAAAAAAAAGCCTTCAGCAAGAAAACAACAGTTCTTTCAGCCTAAATTGTTCTTGTCAAAATATGTGATGCTATTATTTAGGACACCCTTGTATCTAGGCTCTTTTAGTGAATATGATCTCCAAAAGCTTTCTGAGATGATTATGGCTTATAGGAAGCTGCAAACAAGAACCTGGACTCTTCTCAAAACAATAACTTGAATGAAAAAGAAACATTAGTTTTATAGCCTAGAGAGAAATGCTATTCACTACCAAATAGAGATCTGGGTTCAAATTCTTTAATCTTCTGTTTTCTGACTCAGCAATCCTGAGAATGCTGTGAAGGTAGCACTCCCAGCTCCTATTAAGACAGGCTGAACAGCAACAGTGCTCCTTTGGCTCAGCCAGGAAGTGATCACATTTTGAAAAGAGAAAACCTGTTCAGGTTCTTATACCACACTCATCACTGTGGTGCATTAGGACTCTCAGAATAAGAGACAGTTGTGCATATACAAGTCTTTTGCATTTATTTATAAAGGATGTCATGCACCCAACAAGAGGCCATTTACAACACATTTGTACCAACACAAATCTGGCCACATTTACAACATTAAAAATTCCAATTTAATTATTATAATAAAATAATAAACTATTCATCCTGGCTTAAATATTTAACCTTTAATGATCCAAATGGCAAACAGAGCTCCAAATAAAATCATAAAGTTTCCCCATGGTCACCTCCCCACATGCCTATGGAATATGTTCAAAAGTTAATAAATCTGGGCTCTGGAAGACCAACACGGGGAAGTGAATTCCAGAGCCAAGCTGACTTCATGGACAGCACCCTGCCAGGAGCCCAAAACCTCTTATAGCAAAGGAGCTCCAGCTCAAGTAGCTCCACTGACCTCAACTGTAGCAGAATGGCATGTATACATAGTTGCCAACTTTCTAATCACACAAAACCGAACACCATTGCTCCTTCCCTTCCCTAAGGCTCCGATGCCCCGCCCCTGCTCATTCCATCCCCCATCCTTCCGTCACTCGCTCTCCCCCACCATCACTCACTTTAACCAGGCTAAGGCAGGGGTTGGGGTGTGGGAGAGGGTGAGGGCTTTGGCTGGGCACGTGGGCTCTGAGGTGGGGCCAGAAGTGAGGAGTTCAGGGTGTGGGAGGGGGCTACGGGCTGGGGCAGGGGTGCAGGAGAGGGTGTGCGGGGGATTTGGGGGACAGGAGGGGGATCAGGACTAGGGTTGGGGTGCGTGAGGAGGTTCGGGGTGGGGGAGGAGGTTCAGGGTGTGGGCTCCAGCTGGGCGGCACTTACTTCTGGGAGCCACCTGAGGTAACTGGCATGTCCAGCTCCTAGGCAGAGGGGCCAAGGGCCTCTGTGCACTGTCCACACCCACAGGCGCCGCCTCTGCAGCTCCCATTGGCCATGGTTCCCAGCCAATGGGAGCTGTGGAGCTGGAGCTCAGGGCGGGGGCAGTGCGTGGAACCCCCAGTGGCTGCCCCTGCTCCTAGGAGCTGGACATGCCAACCGCTTCTGGGAGCCACGCAGAGCCAGGGCAGGCAGGGAGCCTGTCTTAGCCCCGCTGTGCTGCCGACCGGACTTTTAGCGGTCCAGTCAACAGTGCTGACCAGAGCTGCCATGGTTCCTTTTCGACCAGGCATTCCAGTCGAAAACTGGATGCCTGGCTACCCTCCATGCATCCAGGAAGGGGAAGCTATAGAAGGGACAAAACAAGGCTTTCATAAATGTACAGATATGACCCAGCCCTTCTTTTGTGCACACTTCTGAATTTCATGACTTAAGCAACTTCTTCCAGCCTCAGAAGGACTCCAGTCTGTGGTAGCATCCTGGGGTTTGGGAATATTGTATCACAAGTTATAATGTCAATTAGTGGCTGAGCTGGATCAGGGAAAATCTTGTACTGGAAAAGGTGACAAAAAACAGGAAATTGTGAATGATGGAGAAACCTGAAAAGTGTGGTTTCAAAATATCTGAAATGTGAAGTTAGGTATTGATATTAGGGTTTGTGTCTGACCTGATGCTCTCAGAGGATTTCAGAAGAAAAAGCTGAACTTTCACAGTCTATTAAAAACAAATTATAGATAAAGAATATTAGAAATGTCAGACCAAGAATCTAAGATTTTCAAAAGAAACACTCGGTAACTCAGGCTGAGAGTTTTTCTGAACCATTAAAGATAGACTCCATCAAGTGTTGCCTGCTTAGAAAACTGACAGATAGAGAGCAGTAAAAACTGTTCTTACAGCATGTCCTACTTTAAGTCTATAAAATAAAATTCTCAGAGTTTAAGAATCGCTAGAGATGTTCTTTGCTGAGGAGTCAAGGTTAGACTATAACCAGTTTGTACACCAGCTCTATAAAAGGAATATAATCTTGGACATGAAGAAACATGTTTTCATTTTGTGACAGGAAGGCCCAGAGTGTTTAGAGACAGAGGCAGTTTTACATACATCTAGGACCCAAACTATATGTCCATATAACAAGTAATAGCAGAACTTTGAGTTATGCCTGGAAGTAAATATGGAACTTTTTCAGTCCTTAGAGCATGGATGTAATATGCCCCTTTTGACTAAAAGCACTAAGGAAGCAGACTACCATATTGTGCACCAGTTTCCAAGTCATCTTCAGGGTAGCCTCATGTAACTTTCATTTCAATAAATCTACCTGGAGGTCACAAATATAAGGAAAACTGTATTAAGCTCTATATCAATCATGCTTAAATACCATGTAGATCAGGGCGGGTTCTCAAATTGGGGGTTGGGACCTCTCAGGGGGTTGCGAGGTTATTACATGGGGGGGGGGGTCGCAAGCTGTTAGCCTCCACCCCAAACACAGCTTTACATCCAGCATTTATAATGGTGTTAAATATATAAAAAAGTGTATTTAATTTATAAGGGGGGGCATCACACTCAGAGGCTTTCTATTTGAAAGGGGTCACCAGTACAAAACCACTGACCCCTTTCTCAACAATTTTGAGAACCACTGATGTAGATAATAGGTGCTCAAGAAATTCCAAAGATCACAGAGAAATTATCACAACTGTTGCATTAAACACAAATGAAAAACCCACACTAACTTGGTCTCCACGAATAATCTGAGACCCAGAAGTACCCCTTGTTACGGTTACAGGCCTAGCTGCACCTCTGACCCCACTCTGGTTTCTCTGAGTGCACCCCCTCAGGTGTTAGGCTTTGTGCCTTTATCCCTCCTGCAGTGAAATCCAGTTATTATCCCTTTCAGACTGGGTCTTGGGTTACAGTATCCTTATTCATGCTTACCCAAGCAGGTCCAATCTCCCCTTTTGAGAGCCTCTGACCAGCAGTGAATGCAGGGATTCTCAAACTTCTTTTTCTGGGACCCCATTTGAAAATATTTCAGGCTGTGACAACTCCCCCCTGCAAAAAATGATGACCCCCCCATACCATACCACCCTTACTTCTGTGCTGCTGCTGGTGGCAGCCCTGCCTTTAGAGCTTGGGGCCCAGCCAGCTGCCATAGCTCTCTGGCCATCCAACTCTGAAAACAGCGCAGAAGTAAGGGTGGTAATATTGTGACACCCCTACAATAGGCTTGCACCCCTTTTAGGTCAGGACCCCCTGTTTGAGAAACACTGGAATAAAGTGACCAGGCAGCCTTCTCAAACTCAAGGATTGTTTAATCTAATCAGTAGGAACAAAGCATAACATAAGAGAAAGGAGATTTAAAAAACAACGAAATGTCTACCCCGCCTGCCTATCTTACCTGGAATTTTAGGCAGGTCTATCTTTCCCCAAATCTTTGACCTCTGGGGTTGTGGGTCTCAGACTGTTCACCTGAACAGCAACTCTCTAGCCTCTACATGGAGAGTCCTTTTCAACTGTTTATACTGCTTTTGATCTGTTGGTTCCCAGCACTGGCAAAATAAGCAGTGTAACTTAGCTGGAGCCTACATGTTAAGCTCTTCAGTTAATAGCTCAGGCTTTTCCTCTTTATTCCCCCACCTCCATGTGTTTACCAGGATATGTCTTATCTCAGGTCATTATTTCATTTCCTGCTTGTATTTTCAACAGCCTGCTATTAAATTAACCCAACATATTCATACAGTAAACATTCCAATAACCAGGTCAAGATACAATACTTATTAATTTTACGACAGTACAGCCCCATATCCTTCACCCCCCTAAATTATTAACTTCAACTACAAGGGATGTACACTCCCTTTTAGTCATGCAGGCAGACACTTTCCTTGCTGTACTTTCTAGATGCTACTTCTAATCAACCAGCACCTCTTCCTTTTTATCTTCTGCCTTCTTATTGAGCCTCAGATAGCCTAACATCCAATCTGCTACTGTGGCCAGGCATTGAGAAAGCAGCATTCATATCTGGCCAGGAAAGGAAATCTCAGGCTCCATTTTTACACTTGTTAACACTCCTATGGGCACTATAGACTATTATTATCATTTCTGATCTCATGCTATGTGTTATTGTGACAATCCTATCATATGCAACAATTTTGTCTGTATAGTCCCAAAGAGCTTTTATGACTGGAGGTGTTTTTTTTCTGTTGGCTAGAATCTATGATCACTCGCTCCCAGTATTGTAGGGTAATTTTTAATTTCTCATTTGAATTTGTCAAATTTTGTTTTGAAAACAGAGTACCTGAGTCATATATACTTCATATGCTCCCAGAAGCACTTTGCTTGTTCTATAGCAGTGTTTCCCAAATGGTGGATTGTCAGGTGGTTCTAGATGGGTTGCAGGCCTACTGTGGAGGGGAGACCCTGGATGTCAAAGTCATGGAATTTAAGGCCAGAAGGGCCACCAGATCATCTAGTCTGACCTTCTGTGTGTCACACGCCACCACCACCACCCAGCACCCGCCCGCTAAACCCAACAACTGACATTGACTAGACTGGACAGGAGACTAGGCTGTTATGTGCCACATGCAGAGAATAGGCACGACCAGGATGCACCAGTGCCTGAGGCCCCACAATTGAAGAGAAATGATTAAGGGCGATATACCCAGATAATTCTGCCAAGTGACCTTCATCCTCACGCTGAAAAGGAAGGTGAAAAATCTCAAAGGTCACTGGCAGTCTGACACGGGGGAAAATTCCTTCCCAACCCCACATATGGTGATCAGTTAGCCTCTGAGCATGTGCACAAGAATCAGGCAAACACCTGAGAGAGAGAGAGAGAGAGAGAGAGAGAGAGAGAGCTTGGTGCCACCTCAGAGCCCTGGCCCTCTCCGTCCTATGTCCCATCTCTAGCCGTGGCCATCCCTGATGCTTCCAAGGAAAGAGATTTAAAAAAAAACAAAACAAAACCCCATAACCACCTCTCAGAAGGAAATCCCTTCCTGACCCCTGCAGGTGGCAGGCTGGGTCACAAAAGAAGATAAAATGCAGTTGTCCAGTCACCTTAGTAAAAAGATTTGGAACCACTGATCGATGGGCATGCTTTCAAGAGAACCTAAAATAAGAAGTTTCTTATTGGGTCTATATTTCTCATTTAATGAGTATTTTTGCAATTTAATTATTATTTTCTTAAATCTAGAAGGTACTTTGCAATGGTTTCTGTAATATAGTTTCCAACGATTAATGGTCTGTTTCTACCTTATAACATTTCTGCCCCAAACATACTAATGAAATCATTTGCAACGAAAAACAATTGCGAGTTGTTTTTTTTTTTTTCAATCTGAACATAGTACTGTTGTGTTTTAATCAGTGCTTTGGGAACATATGTTGTTGGATGATCATCTTGCAGAGACACAACCCCTTAACCCATAAAAGCTTGCCCTGACTGAGCTCTGAAGCTCTTTGTTAATTTCAATATATTTCAGTACCAATGTTTCAATTTTTTAATTCCAGAAAGTTTTTCTCTTGCCAGTCTGCTTAGTGGTATTCTGTACTGTCCTCAAACAACAGTCTGATGGGAATATTTCATTGTGACAAGTTAGGGATGAATTGCTTAGATGTTAACAAGTCCATGAATCTCTCTATAGGAACATCTTTTTTCAGTGCATTTCCATTTGCCTCCACCTTTCTTGGGTTCAGTCACACTCCTTTGTCACTTGCATTTTAAAGACAAGGCATGACCTTCTGAACTTCTCTCAGGGGATAGCACTTGTGTTTGATAGCCTTATTCAAACCTCTTCAATCTATAAAAATCCTTCACTTGTTTGATTTTACACTGATGACCAGACATCTGGTGCCCTAATTCAGCTCGGTAACATTAAATGTTACCATCTAGTCAAGTTAAACATTTGATTTTGTAGAAGTTCTCATCCTGGAGGTTGCAAACTCCATCTGGGGTCAGGGCCCTCTACAGCCTGGATGAATGGGAGAGGGCTATTGGGATGGTCCTAGTATGGAAAAGGGGGCCGCAGTATGGAAAAGGTTGAGACTCACTCCTTTATGTGGTGCATGTATTTTTCTTAACACAGGGATTTATAGCATAAATACATCCCAGGCTTTTAAACACCTCATCGTATTCCTTAAGAATATTTTTTGTATACTGTTCAGTGGATAAGTTATATACTTGAAGACTATTCAACACAAGCACACTGTTTCCATTAGTTAAAATTGTGCCAAGTGATACACGCCCTTACATCATTTTATGGCCACTATATGAACATGTTTAGTTTTCTGTTGGTCCTTAAGCTTTTTTGTATATCCTTGCTGTAGTCACATTGTACCGAGTTATTTTTGTTGATTTATTTTAAAAGTTTCATAATTGTACTTCATCAGTCATGTATATGTGTGAGGGGACCTGAAATTCTCTATTCCAGAGAACTCTTCAATAGCAGGGTTTGTTTTTCCCTTTGCTTTTTAAATTTTTCTTCTTACTTTAAGGAGGGCAGTTTTGAAAGTGCTCACATCTCTCTCCTTTTTCTCTCTCTTTCTTTGACTTACATTTTCCTATTTCTGGATGCTTCTCTATGCCAGGAGCTGTGTTTTGTAGCAAAGGCAATAAAAAATTAGAATAGTCTATTTATAAACCAAATCCCTCCCACAGGCAGCATTTCATCAGAGAAGAACATTTATAGGGATCCTACAATACATACAACACTAGTCCTGATATCTGGGAGTATAGATGAACAGAGAGTGAGAGAGATCCTTACCACTGCTGCTATTTCAGTGGGGCTACTTATGGTAGAAAAGTTAAACAGTTAAGTGTTTGCAGGGTCGGGTTCTATCATTGCAATATAACATTCACACCAATTATTCTCTTCCTATTTTTAAGGTTAATCTTAAAATATTTCTGTTTTCAAGTGATTTTTTTAAACATTGTGTTGAGTACTTTTCTGTACAGCTCTTTGATATTGATGAAAGCTGCAGTATAAACTGACAAATGTATTTTAAATTAATTCATAGTTATATATAAATAATTTGTTGTAAAAGTGGAGAAAAACAATCGAGATAGAAGTGACCTCAAAGACAACTTCACTCTGCAGCACAGAAGTACTGCAGAAATATAGCTTATTGTACAACTAAAACACATGCAGAAGTCAAACAGTCTGCCAGAAACTGTACTCGATTAAAAACAATGTTTAAGGCAGCGTAATACTGCAAACACCTTATGGTTTGTGCCACTAACATGCTCTTTGCCTTTTGCTGCCTAGAACATACATGTACTCCAAAATCATCATCAACTGCAAAAATGAGAGGTTTTATAGAATTGAAAGAGTAAATACAAAGATGCTGATCCTTGCTGTGACTAAGCAGTGCAGCCAAGGGGGTTGGAGGGGCGATGTTGCCTTTGCATACCCTGTGTCCTGGCTGGTATGGGTGTCTGGCTAACTGAAGGGAATTGGATGGCTCTTTGGAATGAAAACATGGACATTTTAAAAAGTATTATTCAGGGCACAATTCAGTCAGGTGGTGAGCGCCTTCAACATTCATTCAGCAGAATTTAAGGGCACTCATCACCGGGCTGATTTGTTCCCCAGAATAGTAATTTTTCTAAGTGACAATATTTTCTTATTCCCTGGAGTCATCCAGTTCCCTTTCAGGATGCATCCTCAATTAAGTCCTATTTTTTTTAATTACAATTTATCCTTGGTATTTTATATTTATTCCACTCACTCTCAAGGTTCTGTGTTGTGCTCATTGTCCTCCCTACTAAGAAATGCAGAATGTAGGAGCTGCAGTCAGTGCTGCTCCTAAATTAGCCACAGAATGTGTTACAGTTACATAAGGTGTCTTTTCCGTAACTTCTGCAGTGCTCCCAGCCCCTGGAAGGCCAGAAGCAAAGGATGGATAGAGAGTATCAGATCTGGATATTTCACATAGTACTGCCTATTGCTAGATTATTGGACTGGCAACTTCAACTGAAATTCGAAATTTAAAACTTTTATTGTGATTTTCATGGTGAGAATAGCAAAGAAGAGACTCTACCAGAGAGATAAAAATTAGCTGAAGGGGAAATATCTGAAAAATAACAAAATTATAGGCCCAGTTTCCAAACTGTTTCATTAGCCCAGTAAGAGAGTAGTGTAAGAGCAAGTACCAACTTACATCAAAAAGAAAATAATGTACATTTTGGGAGGCAGGCAGATATACTAGCTCTTTAAGGCTGCAGAGGGCTCAAGGACCATTCTAACCCATTCCAGGGTTGTTCCTAAAAATGTATCACCAGGCACAAAAGAAACAGTGGTTAGGAGTAACAAAGTGGTCTCAAGGTATCAGCTGGTGGTTAAAAGACAAACTCACTCTCCGTTCTACTTAGTGCTGGGGACTGGAGCCTGGAAGAGTGGGCAGGGCAGGGCAGGGCAGGGCTCCCCTCTGTCTCAGCCAGCCAGAACAAATCTTCAGAAAGGGAGCGGGACAAAAGCCACTTTCTCCTCATAGAATGCAGAGACTGTGGAAGAAGTTGGAGCTACTGTCTTATAGAGGCAGGGAAAATGGTGTCTGCACTATATTTCTAGATCTCTGGAGAATTCAGGAATCCCAGCAGGAATGCTGGAAAGGAAGAAACCCCAGGGAGGGGATGGTTTTGGACTTTGTTACAGTACTCTGTTCAACACTTCTGTGCCCACCAGATCTTTGAAGAGAGTCAGCAACCCAGCATGAATACCTGGGAGGAAGAAACCCTGTGGAGGTGCAGTTTTTTTAAAATCAGAGTTTGAACTTTATTACTGCACACTGACTGTAATTGCCAGATCTGGAGAGAGTCTGAAATCCCGATAGAGAGGTCGACGGAGGGGACATCTTGTTTGACCTTTGTTATAAGATTCTTTAATGTATTTGGACTTTGCCACCAAGAAGAGTCAAGGTGGTAGGCAGGAAGAAAACCCACACTGGGAAGATTGGTGCATGGTTTGTGACCTGCTACATGGCAATACAAATATCAGTGGCACTGTAATTTGATGGAAGAGCACTACTTTTGTATATTGCCTTCCTATATCAACACAATCAATTCCTATTTCTTCTACAAATCATGATCTATTAACACAGGTCTTGTTTTGATAAATTGCACTCAGAATTGGTTTTAGGGGAAAGCAAGGCTCCCAAACTCAAGTTGGGATGAGACTAATGCACGTTCAACTCTTTTCAAGTGGAAAAATGCCTTACTTCAGAGAATGAGTATAGTTATAGTGACATCTTGAAACTCTCCAATTTGTTCTTTTTCTCTTAAAAATATCCTACCTTTTATTTTAAAAAAAATTCATTCTTACTACACCCTTTAAAAAAAAAAAGCTGAGCATACAAGTGTTTACAGATAGAGTTTGATACTCCACTCTCATGCATCTGGTGTAGTCATTAGCAACTGTGTAAAGTTATTACAAATGCTACAGATTTGGTTTGTTAGCACTTATCAATCACTATGTACAGGTGTACATGACTACACCAGGTCCAGGCAGTGGAGAGTCACTCCCATAGGATCCAGTATATTTTAGGGAAGAGAAGGACTATGATAGGGTTATCTGATAAATTGCATCAGTGGAGTTGGAAAAGATTCAAACACAGTCCATGAGCGATGAAGTAAAAACTACTCTTTTCTCAAATTACATACAGTGTGTCAAAGATTGTAAAATGAAAAAACAAAACACACTTTGAAGGGCACCATTGAGTAATTTTTCTCCTTAGTATTTTTGATACACTTTAATGTGTTAGGATACCATTGACTATTACATCATTAGTCTGTATTTCTGGGGTGTGGGGAAAAAAAGTTACTCAAGGACAATAGCTGAAAAAGGGACATTGTTCACAAAATACTAAATACAGAAGAGTTCTTTAAGATCTGGAACAGGCTGCAACCTTACCCATGTCAGCTGGAGTTCTTACAAGATTACAACAGCTGTGTCACTTTAAAGATAGCACTTTCTACAATAATGATGGAGACTAAAACTGGCTGGATGCTATCAGAGGTCAGTGTAATGCACTCAAAGGAGCTGTGACATGTTCCTGTAGCCTTACTCATTAGAGAAGCAAAGAGCATCATAGCTATGCAGGTAAGAAAGATGTTAGTGGGGAGATAGTATGCATCTTGGTGGAGAAATTCCACTGCAGAGAAAAGATGTATAAAAGTCTAGGGAGTTTGAGACAGCGATCATCTCCCAGAGGCACTGCCTGATGTACAAGTACATTGTAAGGGTGATCAAGTGGGTGTACAACTCAGTAAGATTCAGGAATACGATATGAGCACTGCAATCCTAGAAGAATGGGCTCTAGGTACCCATTCTACCCTTGGGATGATAGTGATGTAGGTAGAAAGGCTAATTTGCAGACAAAGATTTGAACACATAAAAGCCTAAAGTTTGTGTAGAACCCAATTGCTCAGGGAATCCTCTAGTTTGATTCCTGTGAAAATATTAATCACAAGACAAGTTTTAGTTCTGTATCATGAAAATTCCAGTTATTCAGCTTACAACTAAACCCTTGGACAACAATATTTTAAATTTCACAGCAGTGTTCTCATTTTTAGGAGAGGATCATGTAACTATTTTGCTGCATCTAATTGTTTAGAAAAGAGCCATCTCAGTTACGTTGTAGCTTACTTCCTAATTCTCCATCTGAGAAAAAGTTAGCAGAGTAAAGCTGCACTCACAACTAGTATTTTCCCAGTAATTTAATTTGGAAAAAATATTTTTCACTTTCTATTCTAAGTTCTTGTGCAGTATTGCTATGAGATGTAAACAGTTACCATATTCCACTTCCAAAAAATGGTTCACTTTCTGCGCTGGATGATGTGATTGCTGTGGGTACATCTTCACTGCAGAATTAACCCAGGCTCTTAGTCAGGTTTTAGCTCTAACCATGCTACTATCCACACACAACAACTTTTTACCTGTTTTTGGAGGTGCTTTGAACTTCGGCCAGCTTTAGTTTATAGGTTAGAGCCAGGGATCTGCTTTAACTCAAACTGAAACTCAGCCACTTTGCAGGGTGCACACAGGCTGTAACCAAGTTACAGAACTCAGGTGCTGACAGTCCTCCAATCACATCCCACAATTCCCCTGGGGTCATATTTTTCTGCCCTTCTACCTGCTCCCTTCTTCTTCAAACTTACTGGTTTATACACACTGGATCAGCATTTCAACCCACATTCCATGCATCCTACTCCATGTCCACATAGCACTTGAACAGAGATTACCTGCAGGAGATCCTCATCCCAGCATGCTGCTAGCTGTCCAGAGGCTCACATCAAGGTTCTAGTGGGCCTCTGGCGTGCAATTAGTAAATTCCGCAATTTGTGGAGATGTACCCAAAATCAGCACCTCTCAGGAACATCTTCAAATGGCTGGCAGAGGAGGGGTTAAGAGACAGTAATTCAATGCAGGAAAGAATCAAAAGTCTGAAGGGCATGCAGAACAAGGTCAAAGACTCCAAGTGCAAGTCTGGCAACTCACTGATAACCTGTCTCTACTGCAAGGAGTTTGACTGGATGCTCAGCCCTGCCCCAGGCATGGAGCTCGCTGTTGTGCTGGATGGGCTTTTGAGAATGGATGAGGTTCTTGCCTGAGCAGAGCAGAGGGACTGGAAGATCCTAAACAAACCGTGCACTGCAGGTCTGGAGGAATTGGGGCAGATATCGACTGCTTCAGAGGACAGCCATTATTCCCTCAATCCGGATTCCCAGGATTTGTTCTGCAGGGGAGACCAAGGAATGGGCCAGAAAGAAAGCAGCATCACAGCTGGCTAGTTAGACGATGATGCCTGCGACGCTGGCAGACCAGATGCCAGCTCATGCCAAGGCCTGTAGGCCTCACTGAACACTGCCAAGTGCATAGCTGAAAACCAGTCTGACTCACCTGTTATTGGTACACGGAGTCCTGAGTGGTGGTGTAGCCTCAACTGGAAGAGGCGATTTAAAGGCCCCAGGGCTCTGGCTGGGAGCCCTGGGGCCTTTTGAATCACCCCAGAGCTACCAGGCAGAGCTCCGGGCATTTTAAGTCCCTGCTGGAGCCTGGCTGCTAGAGCCCCGAGGCTCTGGCAGCTGGGCTCAGGCAGGGATTTAAAGGGCCCGGAGCTCTGGCCACTGCGGGGAGCCCCCACCTGAGCCCCGCTGCCAGAGCTCTGGTGGCGCTTTAAAGGGTCCGGGGCTCCCTGTAGCGGCCGGAGCCCTGGGCCCTTTAAATCACCGCTGGGGAAGCCAGTCTGGTCTGGCACGGCGTACTGGCTCTTGCCAGTACGCTGTATCTGATCGGACCGGCTTACTTTCACCTCTGGGTTTGTGCCCTAGTTGTAACAGTCTGCCCTGGGGATAGCACCCACATTTGTGAGCCACTCCAGACAGCTTGACAATTTGGGGGGGTATTATAACATTGGTCATAAACTGGCAAAGCTGTCCCACCTATCTCATTATTGTGTGGATATTGTGTGCTGTGGGGTGGGTTTTGCTTCAGTGGAAGGCAGACAAAATGCTATTTCCCTGGCCCTCCTTCCTCTTCTCACTCCTCCCCGCCCCCCCACTGGACTTGTGTGATCCAAGATGGATTCCAAGCAGAGGGGAAAAAATTTAAACATGCAACTACTCATGTATTGTAGCATGCACTGCTGCATGCTGGCAAAGTAGAGATTATTATCCTGGCATCACGCAACCTTCCAGGGCCTCCCATGTTAGTGTTCATGAACCTGCCTCTATAGTCAACCAGCGCTTGCATAATGAGTAGTGTCCCTTCCAATTTACATATCTATGTAGAGTGACCAGATAGGAACTGTGGGAAAAAAAAAAACAAAAAAAAAACGGGACGGGGGTCAGGGGTAATAGGCGTCTTTATAAGAAAAAGTCCCAAAAAACAGGACTGTCCCTTTAAAAACAGGACATCTGGTCACCCTATATTTATGTACACCAGGTGTAGGGGCAGACAATGGGCACATGTGCCATCAGTGACCCCTGCACAGTTCGGGAATCACATTCGTTCAAAGCCAGCCATTACTCTGGGGATATTAGCAATCTTCACCACCCATAGGTAAAGCACAGCAATAATTGCCTTGCACACCTCTATCACTACAATACCAACAGTAACTCACCAATACCAAATTGATTACTCACAGACTTGTAATTAGTCTAGGGTAGCCACTTTCCAGATAGCAACCCACTTCTGGCCTGGCCTGGCCTGGCCTGGCCTATCTCATCTGCATCTCCTCGATGCTGTCCTTCTTCATGTGGAAGTTCTGTACCCATCAGGGTGGATAAAAATCAATTGTGGGTTGTTTTTTTTTTAATTTAAATCAGATTTTTTTATAAAATGTTTTTTGAGGAAAAAAGTCTACAAGATAGTTTTAATTAAGATATATCTTTGAGATAGAATGTCTCATCATGGAATAGGGATTATAAATTCAAATTCTATAGTATGAGACAATATATTCATGTAATGTTTAAGAAAAGTTTTGTAAATGAGTTCCAATAGTACATGGATTAGGGATCCAATTTTATGTTCCAGGGGCTTCTGTATAGATTATTTAGGTTAGTCTTTCTATCAACTCAATGGGACTCAGTGCTCAGGCTAGAAAATACCATCAGAGATGCTTAGATTTGCAGTTCTCAAATTGGATTTGTGTCTCCAGAGATAACATGCTTGTTAACAGCAAAAATGTTTTAAAATAAAATAAATAAAGGTGAGAAATAACAGACTTCAACCCTATTGTCCCTCTGCAAATTTGTATAGACAGTCAATCCCTTACCTCTCTCTAAAAGTGCAAAGTTTCAAAAAGTTCAATTAATAGAAGATTATTGGGGGCGGAATAGATCTGGACAAGGAGAAGAAGTCTGGAGATAAAGGTGAGAAGGGAGGGACAGGCAGTAGAAACAAAAGTGAAACTGTTTGAGCAGCATATTCCAGAAGTCTTGATGTCTTTCTGAGTGCAGCCTTCATTGATTTGAGATCTACTATACCATTCTCTGACTAGAAGGGAAAACCTATAATGGCAGCAGGCTGTAAGAGAGACCCAGTTTGGGAATATTTTAATGAAGTTCCTCTACCTGTGGGTAAGACAGGCATGTGTGCAAAATGCAAACAGTGCAAAAAAGAAATGCAAGGCCTGCTGATGTTCTCCTCCTAATACAGGATGGCAAGAAAATTTTCCAAATATTAATGATTAACCTGTTGAATTGGTGATCACCTCCCAATGACTTCATAAATATCTGCTTCAATTACCTTTGGTAATTGAAATAACCAATCATTCATTTTCTGTAAAACTAATCTGAAAAGTTTTCAAAATAAATTACTTTAAAAATGTATAATATGTACTTTCTAAAAATGAAACCTACATCTCTGAGTCGTGATGAATATGTATTAACGTTATAACAACCAACAAGAATGCTCTTTTATATAGAAATACATGATTAAATCAAGATTTTCTGACTCGTGATTTAAATCAAATCCACTCTGGTACCCACTGCTGGTCATCCCAGGTTTGCAGGATGATGTACTAACACCCCTCTGTGCCTGTGGTCCTGTTGCAGAACCACCAGTCAATGTAGGGGGAATCCACAGCTATCAAGCCCAGCATCAGTTGTCTCCACTCCACCATGTCTGTATGATCTCCTCATCAAGGCACACTGCTGCCTTATCAAGGTGATAAGCTGCTGCCAAATTGCCCTGTACCATATTTCATGCCCTTCATTCACCTGATATTCCACAAATGAGTATTGCATTATTGTCAACAGCTGGAACAGGTCATCATCCTGAGCTGGATCCATTCCTTGCTACTAACTGAAACATCTCCACAAACAGTTTGATACATGCCAAGTTGGAAATGTTTTAGTTTAATGAGCCTGTGTGCTAAGAACACTTGCTAAGAACACAGGGGCCAGGAAAGGACAGACAAGTTCTCCCACAATACACTATGAAACAGTTAATAGAGCAGTGCAGCACTAAGAACCATGTGATATCCCCCCAGAAATCTTAATGCCTAACCCAAGTTAGTACAGCACCAGTGTGGACACAACTACAAGGGTAAGACTTGAGAGTGGCTTAATACTGTGGATGCACATACCCAGACTTGGCTAACCTGGATTTCCAGACCCAGGTGCCTAAATCTGCATAAAGTGAACACTTACCCTAAATTTAAGGTTTAATTATAGCTTCCCCTCTGTGGCCTCTGTAAAGAAATACAAAAACACATGGCTGTCACAAGCACTCTTTTTTCCCCACTCAGGGATACAAACAATCCAGTTACATTCTTGTGTGTAAGGCATTGTCAACTTATCATGCCATTGTTTTAAGTAAAACTTTTGTTTAAAAGTCAGTGGTTATACTATGATTGTTGTGCTGCTTATAACAATGTATTATGCTTCATCTTTGAATATTCTGTTGTATATGAATGCTGAAAAGGAATAGATAACTGCCTTCTGAAGTTTTTCCTTCCCCCATCTTACCAATAGTAACTTATGATAGGAGGGAACCCTTTTGTGGTCATTGTTGTGTCAGATACATTGCTGTTACATATGTAAAACAGATCAACTGATTGCAGCTCTACACCACCAGAACTAAGTTTATCACAAGGAATTTTCTGATGAGGAGAATTGTCTTTATCAGGTAAAGTACGCATTTGGTCCTCTTTCTAGGCAAAGCAATTCTTAGAATGTCTGACATGCTAGTTACAATTCACAGGATTCTTGATATCATCATCTGAGAAATTATGTATTTGTATAGGTCTTTTTCAGAAATCAGGTCCTTAAATGTAGTCCCCCTCATCTCTAACTATATGCTATGTAACTAGAAGAAAATGGGGCAGAAATTTTTAATGTCAAAAATCCCTGAAAGCCCTATAGTCATGGTTGCCTAATGTGAGTGTGGTAGCTTAAATAATATTAGCAGGAAGATTTAGTTTTGTGGCTGCTTAGAGTTCTAACTGCCAACCTGTATAGAATATCTATTTATTCTTTTTCCTTTCAATGTTGGGAACAATAAATAATTTATTTCCTGAAGTATAATGTAACTGTAAAGTGGGATATATTCTTGCAGAGGAATTGTGGCTGACTGTAGAGAATAATGGGTGAGATTTTCAAACTTGCCTAAAGGAGTTTGTTAATAGAAGCTGGATGCCTAACTCTCTTGGGCAGTTTTGAGAATCCTAGCCTGACCTGAAGCTGTGCAAGATTCTTTAAAATTTCAATATATTGTTAGGTGTCAAAATAAATTCTTCTCCTCTTCCCCACCCATCTACAAATTGTTGAAAAAGTGTTGTTGCTTTTTTACCATGATGGTTAATCTTTCTATAGTTTATCTTTAGGATTTATGTTGTAATTGTTTATCACACTGCTAGCCATACAATTTTTTTTTTTTATGAATTCTGTTCATTTTTCTGATGGCCCTGTGATCCAATCTACAATCTATTTAAAAGAAAATGCTTTGTGTGTCATTTTGTGGTTGTGGTTGTTTCAAGTTCTATTTCAGCTTCATTAATATTGATGTAGCATGTCTCCTGGTTTATTGTCAGTAGATTATTTGAAATTAATCTTCAGCATTTGCTGTGATTTATTTGTGTTTTGTGCTTCATTCCCTAGTCCAGTTCTTCTCTAGTTAATTTTGTTGTCTTTATTTTTGTGCACTTGCTCTGACAGTTCTCCTACTTATACTACTGCGGTGTGTCATGTCCTTTATGGGATCCCTGTTTCGTCTCTGCCTTTCACTGTGATTTTCCATCATTATGGACCTCTTGAATAAAAATGTAGCCCTTGTTTCTGACAAAGTCCATGTTCCTTTTCTTTTCTTTCTATGTGATTTTCCATCATTATGGTTCTTAAATTTCTTGAATAATGATGTATACTATGAACAAATGGATGGAGCCGTAATGGCTTCATCAGTGTTTTCTAAAATGTACCCGCAGCTTTTAGAGCATACAGTGCCACAGCAGAGTCTGTACCATGTTTGTAAAAAAATGCTTTTTTTAAAAAAATATATTTTGTAATCTATTGGCGACTATTCTGTCATGCCTTAATAATTCACACTTTTGCTTACAATATCTACATCTTAGGATACTGGTTCCAAAATGCTATTCAGGTTGAACAATAAGCTCTAGTTCTAAATGCCTTTGAACAAAGAGGTGAAAATATATAATCACTTTGTAATGTTTACAAAAATAGCTACTATTTTATGGAAATAGCGTGTTAGGATTTTACATACAGGAAGTATTGACTTCAAAATGCTTATTTAAAAAGTTGAGATCACAACAGAACTGTTCTAATGTGAGGTTCTGAATGCTTAGAATAAAACACATTACATTAAGGTAAAGCTGTAAGTGGTAGAAGAATTAATTAAATTAGTTACATCATCAGATGTGATGGAAACCAAATGTAAATTCTAGATTTCTTAAGTGTCTGACCGGACAATAGCCATTCATTGTGGTGAATAATAATTTCAAATACATACTTAAAAAAAATTATAATAGACTATATGCTGTATGCAGATAGGGGTCAATATATGGTAAAGTATCAATAATGGGACAAATTTTCCGCTCATGCTGACTTCAGAGGGTCAAGGTACAATATAGCCCTTTATGTTTTCCATTCCTGGTCTCACTTATGTTAATTGCAAGACTCCAGCTGAATTCAGTGGGACCAGGATTTGACCCTAAATCCTCTATGAAGCATTTAAAAAAAAATCCACATGCTGTCCTTTAGTTCTTGATTTTGCATTTGGATGATGCATCTTGTTCAGAGATATGTAAAACTCAATCCCAGCTCTGAGGAAACTCAGGAATGAAAATCATTTACAAAACCATTTGTAATGTAGACTAACAAAGGGCTTGAACCTTCTTCCACTGAAACTTCAGTGGAGCAGGATTGGGCCCTAAATGCCCAGTTTTCCCCCTTTGTAGCTACAAGTTACAATGGCTCACTTACTCAAATATTCTCTCCTTTGGAATAGTAATATACTCCTTCCTAATTCTTGCTGAATATATTCCAATCTCAGATATCATACAAGCCCCAGATCATTCTAGCCAGTTCCTTTCCAACAACAGTCAAAAGAGGAGATCCCCACAGAAGTGGTCAAATGGTTCCAATGGTGCAGCCCTTGTTAAAGGATTATATATTATTTTTTTTGTCGTCGTTTCCACCCTCCCCCCCCATCTTGTCAGTCTTCATCTCTTCGTTTCTTTGTATCACTTGAAGCTTAAATCTCTGAGTGTTTATTTTAGGCTTTCTAGGCTTGGACCTACGTGTCAAGCTGCTTAGCTTAAAACTGGTCCCTTTGAAGTTACTGCTCAAGTTTCTTTCACAGCCATTTTCAATAGCTTGTGATCCTTGGAGTTTACCCTGTTGCCTTGATTTGGCCTGGAGCTTTGAGTTGAGGGCACTGATGCTCTATTCAGTATCCCCTCTGAGGATGCAGTGACTGTTTAACAGCACTTCCCCCCCCTTGTTTCTCTCTGCTAGGTTCTCTGGCAGTGTGAACCTGGCACATCAATGACAGCTGTTTAACTACACCACTGATTGAGCTGGGAACCCTTGCCTGGGCAAAAATCAACTATTTAGAACAGCCTTCTGTTTCATGGAGGTCCCTCTCTGGATTGCTGTCCTCACAGTGCTTCTGCATATGGAGATGTACTCAAGGATGAGAGCTTGTTGCAAGTCCCCTAAAACGCAGAACTCCCAGCCATCAGGTTTATGACATTCCTGCTTGTTCTCTCTCTGCTGGTCAGTAACATGATCAAAGACAGACTAAAGCAGTTGGGAGTAAAACACTGTTTGGCTAGATCTTAGATTCTTGTCAAGGAATGTGGCCACTGCCTCAATTTCCCTCACTAGTAAATTTGTTTTGCTGTCCAGCTGAACTGAGAAAATCCAAACTGACAGAAGCAACAACACAAAAATTCCAAATAAAAGCAAATTCCCCAGCCTTCTCGGTTATAATAAAGGCATCCCCCAGTGGTCCCCTATATCTGAAGTAGAGCTGCTGTCCTCCCTCTTACAGGGATTTCAGCCTTGAGCCCTAGATGACAAAATGGGCACTTGATTCAGTTGTGAACTCTTCCTGCCTTTTACTTGGCCCTATTACAGACCCTTAGCTTTCTTTCTTGGGATTTCTCAACAGCTGGTCAAATGACCCTCACATAGAGGCACTTACCTAGCTATCTGGATGTTACTTTAAGCCTCTTCCAAACTCTTTCACACACCCTTCCCCCTAACCCCCGCCCCCGACTCTTTCACCAGTCCTTTAACTGAAGAGTGCCACCACAGGACTTACTCCTTCCGGGTACCTCTTGTTCTGAAGAAAGAGAGCTGCTTATGTTCGGCCTCCATTCCCAGCAGTCCTTGTGAGACCTACAGCTTCCATCAGTCTGGAATACGACAACATCCAGATTTCCATTGAGAATGGGGAAGTGCTAGACCTGTAGCTTGTTTTAATTGGTCAGTGTGCCCTGTTGCACTCTCACACAGGATCTCTAGACAGGGGGTAAAAGAGTAGAAGAGTGGTAGACATCTTCACCACTTACCTGAATGAGAGGTGACCAATTTTTTGCTCATGATACGGAGGGTAAGTATGTAGGTCTACACTGCATGGTAAACCTGGGTACAGACAGAGGTTTGAGCTCAAACCCCACTACTGACCACACACTCAAAAGAATAATCTTCTGACTCACACCAGAAACCTGACAGGACTCAGGTCTGTGGCATAGGTCCAAACCCACTCATTTTGCAGTGTGGATGTAGCTAAAGCCATGCTCCTACCTGGAGAGTCCACCAATGCTATCCTGGCCCTTCCATCCCCGATCTTCCCACTCAATTCCCAGAAACAGGATACAACCTCCTGATTCAAATACAGCTCTGCTCGATGTTTAATCCTTCATTTCCATACTGACTGTTCAACTGGAAACACAGTTAACACTTCCATGCGTTCGCTAGAGCCAGCGCTAACAAGAAGTCCTACATCAAGGGCCCTACTAGCTGGCCAGAGGAACACAGCTGAATTCTGGTAAAAATGTGGTGAGAGGAAAGCAAAACATTTGACTTCAGCAAGAACACCAGAAATGATCATGTGTACATAAATATCTTGGCAAGGCTAGTGCCAGAGGATCCACCCAACCACCTATCAGTGCCAGGAGCAAGTCAAGCAGCTGAAGACCAACTACCATGAAGCCAACTGCACCTCAGGGAGCTCCCTGTCTACCACCTGCCTCTTCTATGAGGAATCTGATTGAGTATTGGGAACTGTGGCAAGCACAGAACACACAGTGCTGTATAACCATCTGCTGAATGAGGATGGCATACTTATAACCCCTCAGTCAGAGGCACCATTGCAGAAGAAAGAGACTGCATCTGCTAGATCAAGTAGCGGAAATAACCAGGGTGCTGATGCCAGGTCATGAATCTGGCTATGCTGCCAGAGCAGTTACAGATCACCCTGGATCCACAAGCAGAGTTTGGAGGTGTACTCCTTAATCATTGTTCAGGTATACTCTGATCCTAGCTCTGGACTGAACTGCTTGTGTGTCACCTGCAGGGAAATGGATATTTGCAAGCACGTAAAGAAAAAAAAGTTACTAACCTGTTCTGTAACTTTTGTGCAAAACATCTTGAATAACATGTCCATTACATGACCAACTCTCCTTCTCTATATCGGACTCTGTCCAGTAAAAAGGAACTGAGGAGGGAGCCAGAAGTGTCCCCACCCTTTATACCTTCATACAGCAGCACAACGCAGCAGAGGGCACATGTGCTGCCAGATGAGTACTGCTAAGGGCAGAATCTCTGATGCTAGTGCACTGGACAACACATCTCAAAAAACAAAAAGTCACAGAACAGGTTAGTAACTGTTTTCACACTTCAACTCAGGGAGCTCCAGAACAATGATGTCCTCCAGAATTTGCCCTACCTGAAAGGATTATAAAAATGATAGATAGCAACAGTGTGGGGATATATACACACCTTTTTTTTTTATTTTGGTATGTGCCTCTTACTGTGACATGTGTTGGCTTGCTGGAGCTTCTGTACAAGGTAATTAATTTTGTATGAATAAAATAAAAATGATAAAATGCCTCATCCTTTGATCTTGATGGGATGTAGCCCACGCAAGTGGTAAAAGTGTATTTTCCCCCCCTCTTGGGCAGACAATAAAGTGCTCTCATTTTCCTTAGCAGGCCCTTCGACCTCTGCTGGACAGAAAAAAGGAACTAACATCCTGGGGGAGCACACTGTCACCAGCGTACAAGGAGGGAGAGAGAGTCAGGAATCAAGTGACGCTGGACATTTTTGGTAAAGCTGATGGAGCAGCTTTCTTATCAAAGGGAGAAGAAAAACAGAGAACCTGACCAGCCTGAGACAAGTTTGGTAGCCCAGTTCCTGGAGCAAGAATAGAGACTGAGGGAAGAAGACAGCATGCAGCAGCAGGAATTGTTTCAGAGGTTGTTCAATCTCATGGCAACCAGGCTGCAGGCTCTATCTTGAGCTGCAGCACCAGCTCTATACTCCAAGTCCGCTCTCCACTACCATGTCCTATAGCCTATGCAGCCTTTTGGCAGTTCTGGAATTGGCTGGTCCATAGCCCAGGCAATGAACATATTAAACAGTCAAACGTACTCTGTATATTCCTCCACTCCTGTTCAACTGCAGTCCATGCATGTGCAACCTACTTGAAGGGCTCAAGAGACCACCACCACAGGGGACACACCAACATTGAAAATAGTCTCGTGACAATGTCTATAGTTTGGCTGTTTTGTCCTTTTTTCTTCTGATTTCTTATTATGCAGTTTTTATTTACCTTCTTTTACATCTTGACAGCAGCTAGTCTGCCTAAAAGATTTTTAAATTACGACTTATTTACTTACAAGTTTAAAGTAGAGCATTGAATTTGAAAACAAGGATGAAGAATCAGACTACATTAAAATGAATACAAAAAACATCACAGTAATCCATAAGCTGTGCTGAAATAAAACAGTTTTTATAAAACATAAAATTCATAAAAACCTGTAACAGTCTATATTATGTCATTCCCATTCATCCATGTCACCCTGCAAACCCATTATGCAGATGCAAAAAGCATCCCTGATTTCCTTTGTGTGTGTGGCTTCTGCCCCAGTAATGATAGGTGCCGTTTCTAGTTGCATGTACCATTGCAGCAGTGCTTGGACTCCACTCCTGGTGAAATGACTCACCTTTGGCCTTACAGATATTGTGCAGTGCACAGCAAGCAACAATAATGTAGATGGCATCCAAATGGTTCTGGAGGTTCATCCAAGAATCAGGTAGAACTCAATCTAGCAAAGATCTAGTCTCTCTCCAGTGTTTTGGGTCTGTTGATCAATGAGGACAAGTCAGTCTTGTCCCCAGTTCAGAGGATAGAGTTTATAGAGGCGATCTTGGATTCTACAGTCACCAGGGCTTTCCTACCTCAGTCCAGATTCCAGATGACAACAACGATGACGATGACAAGAACATTACCCATTTCCACAGAGCTAAAAGCCCATCCAATTACAACTTTAAGTAACTGCCTCAGATTGATGGGGCAAAGGGCCTCCTGCATGTATGTGGTTTGGCATGCCGAACTTCATCTCAGAAAACTGCAGGGCTGGTTGAAGTCAGTGTACTCCCCAGCTTGTTTCCAATTGAACATGCTCATTCAGGTGCCCACAGGAGTGCTAGCCTCCTTGAACAGGTGGATGGATCCAACCAACACGTGTTTGGGAGTTCCCTTTGCCCCTCCCCTACCCACACTGACTGGTTACAGACACATCTTCTCTAAGTTGGGGAGCTCACTTAGGGATAAACAATGGACTCATGGTCTATGGTCACAGCAAGATTTAGCTCTCCACATAAACGTGTGGGAGTTGAGGGTTCTTCATCTGACCTGTTAGGCTTGTCTCTCTCACATCAAGGGACAGACTCTGCATGTCTCCACAGACAACACTGTTGTGACATTCTACATTGACAGACAGGGAGAGAGCAAATCTGACAGTCTCTGTCAAGAGGCAACACAACTTTGAGAGTTTTGTATCACCAGTGTGATTCACCTAAAAGCATCCCATCTTCCTGGGGTTCATAACAGCTTGGCAGATCACCTGATCAGATCTTTCAGCAGAAATCATGAGTGGTCTCTCAGGCCAGATATTGAGACACTCATTTTTCCTAACCTGAGGACTGGGGGGGGGGGTCCTTCACATAGACTTGTTTGCTACTTGGCACAACAGTAATCACCATATATTCTGTTCAAGGGCAGGTCAGTCAGGGGTCTCCGATGGACACAGTCTGTCCAAAACAGCAGGAGAATCTGATGTGTGCCTATCCTCCCACTTCCATGGTGTTGACCAAGCTCACATAGGAGGAGGCTCACACAATCCATAGAGCACCAGCTTGGCCTTGCACTATTGGTTCTCTCCTCTGCAGAGCATCTTCATCAGGCCTCCTTTGATACTACCTCCAGAACCTGAGCTTATCTCCCTTGACTACCTCCTGCATCCCAACCCATTTGCTCTCTATCTTACCACGTGGGTGCTCCAGAGTTAACACCCCAGGAGGCAGAGTGTTCAGGGAATGTACAAAACATCCTTCTAAATAGAAGAAAGCCTTTTACTAGACCCACTTACCTTTCTGCTTTGACCATAAGGAGAATTATTTCCACTTCAACAAATATTCTCAAATCCAATGTCAATTATGTTCTTAAAGGGTCTGGACAAGTTATATCCCCAGGCAGCAGATCCTATCCTCCCAGGGATTTGAATCTGGCATTAACAATGTTGACAGATCCACCTTTTGAACCGATGGCTATCTACTCCTCACTTCACTGATCCAATATTTTGGATATTATCCAAAGTAATATTTTTGGTATCTATTACGTCTGCAAGAAATGTGGTGTAATTATGAACATTGGTAGCTGACCCGCCTTACACAGGCTGTTATAAGGACAAAGTTTACTTATAACCACATCCAAAATCTGTGACTAAGTAATACTTCAATTCCACCTTAATCAAGAGATTGACTTAGCAACTTTCTTTCCTAAGCTTCATTCATGTCAGAAGAGCGTTAGCTTTTTATGAAGCCAGAACCAGATTGTTTAGGTCTTCCCAACTGTTCATAACAGTTGCAGACAAGATGAAGGGCCTCCAGTTTTCCCAGGATTTCCCCCTGCATATATATGTGCTACGTGACATTGCCAGAGTCACCCCATCAAGCAAGGTAGCATGCTTGGCAAGAACTCAAGCAACTGCTGTAGCTTTTTTAGCTCAAGTGCATATGACAGACATTTGAAGGGCTGCAACTTGATCATTGGTACACACATTTCATTCACAACTCATTATGCCATATTTCAGCATTCCAGAGACAATGCCAAGTTTGGTCGAGTAGTCCTTTCAGTTGTTATTCAGAGAGACTATGAACCTCACCTCTGGATTGAGCTGCTTGTGAGTCATCTGAAATGGAAAGGACATATGCAATCACTCAGAAGAAAAAAAAAGTTACTAACCTGTTCCGTAACTGTTGTTCTTCTAGAGGTGTTGCATGTGTCCATTCCATGACCTACCCTCTTTCCCCTACTGAGGTCAGCTCTGCTTGAAATACGATTGTGCAGCAGCACAAGGCAGTGGAGGGCACATGCAACTCCGAGGGGTATTGATAAAGGAAAAGTTTCCAACATTGGTGCACTGGGCAAGCACAAACCTGAAGTAGGATGGACATGTGCAACCCTGGACTTCAGAAAAGCAGACTGACTCCCTCAGGGAACTGATGGGCAGGATCCCGTGGGAGAATAACATGAGGGGGAAAGGAGTCCAGGAGAGCTGGTTGTATTTTATTGAGATTGCAGGAACAAACCATCCCGATGTGTAGAAAGAATAGTAAATATGGCAGGCGACCAGCTTGGCTTAACAGTGAAATCCGTGCTAGTCTCAAACACAAAAAAGCATCTTACAAGAACCAGAATCTTGGACAAATGACCAGAGAGGAGTATAAAAATATTGCTCAGGTATGCAGGAGTGAAATCAGGAAGGCCAAATCATACCTGCAGTTGCAACTAGCAAGGGATGTTAAGAGTAACAAGAAGGGTATCTAGAGGTATGTTAGCAACAAGGTGGTGGTCAGGGAAAGTGTGGGCCCCTTATTGAATGGGGGAGGCTACCTAGTGACAGAGGATGTGGAAAAAGCTAATGTACTCAATGCTTTTTTTGCCTCCGTCTTCATGAACAAGGTCAGCTCCCACTGCACTGGGCAGCACAGTATGGGGAGGAGGTGGTGACCAGCCCTCTGTGGAGAAAGAAGTGGTTCAGGACTACTTAGAAAAGCTGGATGAGCACAAGTCCACGGGGCCGGATGCACTGTATCCAAGGGTGTTAAAGGAGTTGGCAGATGTGATTGCAGAGCCACTATCTTTGAAAACTCATGGCAATCGGGGGGAGGTCCCAGATGACTGGAAAAAGACTAATGTAGTGTCCATCTTTAAAAAAGGGAAGGAGGGGGATCCAGAGAACTACATGCCAGTCAGCCTCACCTCAGTCCCTGGAAAAAGTCATGGAGCAGGTCCTCAAGGAATCAATTTTGAAGCACTTTGAGGAGAGGAAAGTGATGAGGAACAGTCAGCGTGGATTCACCAAAGGCAAGTCATGCCTGACTAATCTAATTGCCTTCTATGATGAGATAACTGGTTCTGTGGATGAGGGGAAAGCAGTGGATGTGTTATTCCTTGACTTTAGCAAAGCTTTGACACAGTCTCCCAGTATTCTTGCCAGCAAGTTAAAGAAGTATGGGCTGGATGAATGGACTATAAGGTGGATAGAAAGCTGGCTAGATCATCGGGATCAATGGGTAGTGATCAATGGCTCCATGTCTAGTTGGCAGCCGGCATCAAGTGGAGTGCCCCAAGGGTTGGTCCTGGGGCCGGTTTTGTTCAGTATCTTCACAAATGATCTGGAGGATGGTGTGGATTGCACCCTCAGCAAGTTTGCAGATGACACTAAACTGGGAGGAGAGGTAGATACGCTGGAGGGTAGGGATAGGATACAGAGAGACCTAGACAAATTGGAGGATTGGGCCAAAAGAAATCTGATGAGGTTCAACAAGGACAAGTGCAGAGTCCTGCACTTAGGACAGAAGAATCCAATGCACTGATACAGACTAGACCGAGTGGCTAGGCAGCAGTTCTGCAGAAAAGGACCTTGGGGTTACAGTGGATGAGAATCAACAGTGTGCCCTTGTTGCCAAGAAGGCTGACGGCATTTTGGGCTGTATAAGTAGGAGCATTGCCAGCAGATCGGGGAATGTGATCATTCCTCTCTATTTGACATTGGTGAGGCCTCATCTGGAATAGTGTGTCCAGTTTTGGGCCTCACACTACAAGAAGGATGTGGAAAAATTGGAAAGAGTCCAGCAGAGGGCAACAAAAATGATTAGGGGGCTGGAGCCATGATTTATGAGGAAAGGCTGAGGGAACTGGGATTATTTAGTCTACAGAAGAGAAGAATGAGGGGGGATTTGATAGCTGCTTTCAACTACCTGAAAGGGGGCTCCAAAGAGGATGGATCTAGCCTGTTCTCAGTGGTACCAGATGACAGAACAAGGAGTAATGGTCTCAAGTTGCAGTGGGGGTGGGGGGGGGGGATTAGGTTGGATATTAGGAAAAACTTTTTCACTGGGGGGAAGGGGGGGGGTTTATACTCCACCAGTATTTTCACTGGGGGAGGGGGGAACTTTTTCACTGGGGGGGAGGGGGTTTATAATTTATACTCCACCAGTATTCCATCCACAAGAGTTCAATCATCATGTCAAACCCTGCAAGAGGGTCACCATCTCTCAGAGGACAGCCTTGGGGCCAGGGGTGGCAATGCAGCAGCCCTACCTCAGTTTCCTAGAAATAATCCACAAAGGCTTTCTTATGACTAACACCCCTGTCTGGGGGCTGATTTAATAATATCAACAGTTCAAAACAATCCTCAAAGCCCCCAAAATAAAGCCCATTATCACACAAACATTCATACTCAGCTTTGGCATTTTCTGTCAGTCCTGGGGAAGTTTTTCAGTCTCAGTTTGCTCTTCAGCTAAAAATGACTGGGAAGGGCTGCTGGATGGAATATATCCCTACTCTTCAAGCAGCTACTCTCAGGCCATCATACCTAGAGTCCTTCCCTTCAAGAGAGGTTCCAAAACTCTGAGTTGTCTTTTCTGTGTCTCAGAAACACTAGCAAGCAACAGCCCACTCTGTTGTTCTCCTAGCTTTTCTGGATCTCTTACAGGAGCCTCCGAATCCAGGTCTTTGCTACAGTTTCTCTTTGCTTACCCAGGCCTCTCCCTTATTTACCCTAGACTGATTGAATCACATGACCCATCTTCATTTTCCCAACCTGGAGAGACAAGTTAACAATGTCACAGGTGGGCTAGGTCTCATTTCCCCTTAAAGGGCCAGCTACCCTGTGACAACAAAAAACAAACAAACAAAAACTCAAGAGATTCTCTTAATAATAACCAGACTTTTTTACTTGGGGGGGGGGGGGGAGGGGATTATTTACCCTCCAGTTTTTGAGCCTTCTGGGGAAAGCTGCTAGCCACAAGTGTATGTCATCATTTCAGGTTCAAAATTCAACCTTAAATTTATATGTGAAAATGCAAGCCTCCCCACTGACTACTCAAAGTGAGAATCCACTTACCCTCACCTACTGCAATTCTACCAATCTCCCTCCAACACCTTGACACTATCCTGTCTCTTCCTTTCCCATCTCCATCCTTGTCTTGCCCATTCTTCTATTCACATTCTCTCTCCATGCGCTCCCATAGTCTTCTGTCTCCCAACTGCCCCATATTTCTCTCTCTTTTCCAATATCATACCCCTCACATTTTCCCACTCAGCCACCCCTCAGTGTCCCCTTGCATCTCTGCAGTCTTCCTCCTGCTCTACACATTCCTCTGTTCCTTTCACTCTCACTCCCTGTGCCTCCCATTATCTTGCACCGACTTTTACCTGCCCTTCTGTCATAGAATATCAGGGTTGGAAGGGACCTCAGGAGGTCATCTAGTCCAATCACCGTCTGTCTCTTGTAATCCCATTCTCCTGGACCTCCTCGGTTACCCTCCCTGTACTCTGATTTCCCTGCATACAGATTCCCTTGGAGCCCCCTCAGTCTTTTCCTGCTTCCAGCATTCCTTGCACCCTCTCAATCTCTCTCTCCGAACCTTGAGTCATCTCTCCCCAGCATACCACCTACTTCTGCACCCTCTCAGTCTCCTACTGCCATATTTTCCTACATTGTTATGTCTCCTCCTGCACCTTTTCAACCTCCTTCCTTTTTTTATTGTCTCATCATGGTTTCCTGACCAGCGTCATAATATTAAAGCAGCAGCCATCTTTCCTGAAGGCAGCCTGACTTCAGCCTCATTGAAATAAATGAATGTTGGTGGCCATCTGTACTACAGACAGCCTCACTTCCATGTGCAAAGACTGTAAGGAAACTGTGACTATCTGGAGCGAGGGCAGTGCATAAGCAATAGTTTATATGGGAATTCAGACTGTGTATAAACTTCAAAATTTTATGTTTTGAGTGGGTTTAATTTTGATAGATTTAAACCAACTTTTCTCAGTTGAGATGATGATTCCAGACGATGGGCTGTAAATCAAACAGCTTATTTCCAAAATAAAGAGAATATTGTCAATGCTTAGTTTCAGAGAAAAAACTGAAGATGATAAAACTGATCATAACTTTGAACATATTTTTAATTTTGCTGATGGATGAATGTTGAGTAACTAGTTGTTCCTAGGGTTCTTTTTCAGCCAGCTTCTTTTATAGGATTTTTTATATTCAATTTTCCTTAAACTGGTGACACGTCAGCTCAAGACCTTTTCACCCCAGATAAGACCATGCCCTCTTCCTCAAAAGTTACCCCATGTATCTGATATTTTTGGAGAGTCACAGATGTCAGTGATATGTATGGTGGTATGTAAACATTAAATATTTTTACATTGCTGATTTCAGCAAGACTTTTCCAAGTTCAAATTCACACAGGATGACCTAATTAGAACCTGGCTGGATTAAATTCCAAGATGAGCCTCGCACCTGATTTGGCTGAAGAATAAGGTGCTGCAAGGCAGAATGAGCAAAGTTTGCAAATCATATGAATCAAGAGTAAGACTGAAAAGCCTCGCCTTCCAGATCAGCAAGCCACCCAAAGGAAGACTGAATTTCCAGAATCTCCAGTACTGCTACCTCAAGGAGAGGAAGTCGCAACATCAACAAAGAGGCCACTACAGCCTTTGCACAGTCTCCCTGCATCCAGAGGAGGCCCACTAGCAAGAAGCACTGTGCTAGCAGAATATCACTGTCTGGCTCCTTGACTGAAGTTTCAGTTCCTACTCTAGGACAGTTCCGAAAACTATGGAAGCTGAAAAGTTTGCAAATACCTCCCTCTTTTATCTTATTTTTCCTTTTTCTATTTGAGTCTTCTGTTTTTCTTAACTGGGAGATGTCCCAGCCTATTTAACTGTAGGGTGTGAAAGTACAAGTTTGTCTGAGTGCACGTGTCTGTGAATACCAATAAAACTCTCACAGGGAAGGTGCTGGAAAGAAAAGTTCCTCTAATTTAAACAGCCCTAAATATTGTCTCATGTAGATGGTCACTAAAATGAGTACTGTATTTAAAAGTTCTTGGAGACTTGAGATTGTCATCCATAATTTCTGGTAAATAAAAGAGTTGCCAAACTTCTGCTTATCAAGTGTGCTCTATTAAACTCTGTATCACATGTCTGTTGAGGGGAGAGGAAAGAGTTAGTCATCACATAAGAACTATAGTCTAACAAGGAAGCTTTATAATTGGCTCTGAGGTTGTGGTTTAGATATTAGACAATAATTTGGCTTCAGTATTAAAATACTTAACCATTCAAGCCCTAAATTGGATAGACTTTGGCAACATTTTCAGTTGGGATATATAGTTGAACTTTTTAGACTTATTCTTATAATTGAAAAGTCTTGATTATTTTTGGTATTCATTTGATTATTTAAATCCAATCCAATTTTGAGACTAATTTGTTTGATTTTATCTTGATGTGATAGTAGTATTGTTTCCTTTTTAGTTTAGTTTATTATTAATAGCTTTGCTTTGGTGATATCTATATTTTATTTCAGTTTAAGAGTGATATGTATATTTTTTCAGTTTAAGAATTTTAATAAAATGTATAAAAAGATAAACAGTCACATTTCTTTCAATAAACAATGTGTGTCCAGAACCTTTGAAGACCTAGGCAGCTAGTCAGCATAGAAGACTGAGCAGCTCCACCTAATCAGTCTTTGGCTGTCTCTGGCTTCAATCCCATTTAAAGCAATGTGAGATGGAGGCCATTTTTAATACAGGAAAATTTGTGAATTTGATGCCAGCAATTGTGATATCCTGGGAAAATTAAAAAAGAAACAATCCTCCAAAAATCATGAGTCATGAGATGAAATTATGAGTGTTGGTAATACTGCTCCAGAAATAGATGTAAAGCTAAGAAGAATATATATAATTAGTATGTCTTGCTAAGCATGGTTTGTTTTTTTTTTTACTAAACATCCATCCATTTCCCCTTTTGGAGCTTAAGTATGAGTTCCATGTGAATCTGGAATGAAGCATATTTGGGGAGGATAATCAAATCTCACAGATCCTCAATTTGGTTCACCTCAAAATGCATGTCTAGATCTGAAGGCAGAATGACCCAAATGTGGATGGATATTTCAGATAGTAGCATACTGTAGAAGGAACTTCTGTATTTTAACCAAGACAATGCCACTTTTTTTAGATCTGCCTTCACCAACGGAGAGGACATGCAGATCTGCAATTCTGTATTTTTTGAAGGATTGTGTAAAATTAGCAGTTCAAAAGTTAAACATGGAAACTGCCACAGATACATGCTGTGAACCACTTAACTATACACGTGTTTGGCAATATACTATTTCCAGTCTACATGCACAACCAAAACTGATGTCAATGAGAATTTCATGCACAGATGGCATAAAGGCAGTATATCATCCTTTGTTTCAAGTCCTTATGCTATATCTGGTTAATAAGAACATTGCAGTTGAACATGATCAGTGACAACATATTGTGAATTCACAATGGCCCATTTTTATCAACTGTAATAATTAGCCTAAATTTTGTTTCTATAATAGAAAATGCTATTTGTAAAATCCAAATTTGATTCCTGAGTTATTCCAACACAGAAATGCAACTTACACTTTCCTCTTTTTTAGAACTTAAAAGTGTTTGAAAAGTGACCAAACAATGGATGTACATGTAATGAGGGGCAAAGGTGCAGCACTCCTGAATTCCATACCCTCCTGGGTGGCGATGCATGGGATTTTCATCCCCTCCATCCACAAATGCAGAGGATATGTTCTGGCCCAATGAGAGGTAATAGTTTAATATACTCTAAAAAAATTATTTAGTGGCTTAATGTAACTATTATTTTCCTCCTGCTCAGATAATGGGAGTGCTCCTGTTCCCATTTTTCCAACCATGTGGAATACATACCCTTTCGGCCACATGTTAAAGTTAAACTTCATATTTTATATTATGTAAATGATATGGCACTGTATGTTATTAATCAAACTTTAAATATTTTTCAGATTGTTTATTAAACAGTTTTCCATCATCAAAAACTTATAAAACCACAACCTGAGACACTCAAATGCCCTAAAGCTCTAGAGAACATTTCAAAGAGCAACCCTTTTGTAGAGAGTTGACAGATGAACATTCAACTCTATTAACACAATGCAGCAGTTTTTATTTAAAAAGTTAGCAAGAAGCATTTTGTGTAATTATTTTAAATCACAAGGCTAATAAAAAGTCATGTTAAAGTAATTAAGATCAACACTGAGAGTTTTCATAACTTCTGAGATGAGTAAGCTATAAGGAGCGTGTGTATTGATTTCAGAAATAATTTTGGATACCTACAGTAAATTTGATGTATGCAGTGTTGTTGTAGCCATGTTGGTCCGAGGATATTAGAGAGACAAAGAGGGTGAGGTAATATCTTTCATTGGACCAGCTTCTGTTGGAGAGAGAGACAAGCTTTTGAGCTGAAGAAGAGTTGTGTATAAGCTCAAAAGCTTGTCTCTTGCACCAACAGAAGTTGGTCCAATAAAATATATTACCTCACCCACATTTGATATAATCATTATCAAAGACCACAGTAAATGTACAGAAATTCAAATAGTGCCATTAGTTCTACATTTGAAAGGTTTCTTATGGATTTTTACACATCCTAGAGCAACTTCTGATGACACAATGAAATAGGACTATATTATTAAAGCATATGAACAAAAGATTTTAAATTGTTAGCTAAATATAATACATCTCACCCGTATGCTCATTCAAAAAATATGCAGTATTACAAAGGAACATGTATTACTTGTCACTTTCTTTCAATACAGCAAACTCATTGCTGGTATTACAGGATCTTGACCTGGGTAACAAAGATGCAGCAAATAAAAACTAGTGGGCCAGGTGTGAAGATAAAGATTCTTAATATTATCAGTCATTCTAAATTGCAGTAGTCTGAGGTGTCACTTCCACTTTTTATTTTAAAGTGACCTGAGTGATCAGAGAGTATTAGATCAGACTCCTCACAGCAGTGTTTCTAAACCAAAAAGAGAAACTACAATTCTGGACCGGCTGTTACTCCTCTAAAGTTCAGCATTCTGAAAAGCTGCAATATATTAATATGTGTGTATATTTTTGTAACACTTTGAAAGGATGGGGTGGGGGGGGAAATAATTATAGAAAGTTTTATCCCTTCAGTTACACAATAATAAAAACCAACATGCAAAGGAAGAGATTGCTATCCCTCATGAAATTTTAACCTAAATATATCAGTTGTGATTCTTTCTGCCAGACAACAGAAACTAAAATATAAAATGCTGCTTTAAACACAGACCTTTCACTAAAGTCATTAATGACCACACCAACAAAACATTGGGCTTGATCCTTTGACCTTTACTTATGGGAGTAGTCTAACTGAAATCAATGGGTAGGTCTTTATCTCTATTATAATAGTGTAAATCTGTAGTATCACCACTGGAGTTAATAAGCATTACTTACATGAGTACGGATTGCATGCTCAGCTGCTAAAACTGATGGATAGAAAGTGTTCCATATGTATGTAGCGATATATTCTTAAGTCAATAAGTGTAGAAGACCTAAAAAATTACCATTTCGCTAAAAAGACACACACACACACCAAGAAAAATAATCTTTTATTAGTTTTCCATTCACTAAACCTTAAGACTACCACACACAGCTTACACACCCTTATTTTGGAATTTAAGGCAGGGGTTCTTAAACTTGAAGTTATAACCTTAAAAGTCATGCAGCTGTTTTTTTGGATACCATGCCATTTGCAACAAAATTACATTTAAAAAACTTTCTAGTTCAAAGAGGACTGTCTGAATGTAAATAGCTACAATAAGTAGGTTTATTGAATGTATACCTTTAAGAAAAGTGCAGCTTCTGAAATGTGCAATATGAATGAATAAATTGTGTTTGCTACTTTAAAAAGGTGAAATGGTCAAGTTTGTACACATAGAATGTAAATGCGAAATCTAATGTGATATTGATCCTGTTTGTAATCTGGAGTAAGTAATTTACACAGTGCCTCAGTTTCCCCATCTATAAAATGGAGATAACATGACAGGGAGCTGTTGTGTGACTTTATTAACTGATGTGTATATAATGTGCTTTGAGATTTTTCAGAAGGGAACTGCTCTGGAAGGGCAAGTTAATTATTACAATAAAATTAATTATTAGGAATTTAAACAAAAACTGACGATATTGTCACTCTAGAGTTTGTGTGGCCTGTAACAATGCAGTTATTCGCAAAAAGAAAAGGAGTACTTGTGGCACCTTAGAGACTAACCAATTTAAATTAGTCTCTAAGGTGCCACAAGTACTCCTTTTCTTTTTGCGAATACAGACTAACACGGCTGTTACTCTGAAATGCAGTTATTGTGGTGATTATTCCTTATTCAAGTCAATAACTGAACCCTAAAACCCTGTGAAAATTTTCCAGATGTTATCAGGCAGCCTCACTGCACATTATTCTTTATTTATTTATTTGGGGTTTTTTTGCTGTGACTAAATATACTAGGTGTATTCCATTTAACAGTCCTTGGTGTTCAGTTGTACCAAATTGCTCTCTTTTACAGCTACATTTATTTCAAGAGTTTAACAGAAATATATTAAATGGTAAAACCTGAGATCACTAACTGCTCCTCTCCGTAAATGGCTCTCTCTCTCTCTCTCTCTTTTTTTTTTTTTTGGCACTCCAGTATATAAGACTCTTATGGGAAAGCATGGGTCTGACTGTTGGACCTTTGTTTTGGGATTATTTTATTTTGTTGAAATGACTGGGACCATTAGATTTTTTTAGCTTCCGCCTGCTATCATGGCAGGTATCAAGTGCTTTATCTGCTATCAAATTAGCAGTGTTGAATCCCATCCTTATTGGTATTTGCTCTTTGGAGGTGGAAAAAATACATGTTTTATAAAGCTTAAATTGGCTTTAGCAAACAAAACATCTGCTAGATTTGTGAATGGCTTGTGATAGCAGGAGACATCAGTGCTGGCCTCACTAATAAAAGTCACTGTAGTTAATGGAAGCTATTATGGAAGAATTCTGGCAAGAATTTTTTTTCAAACAGCTAAAAAATTTTTAAAGAAACATATATTCGGTAGCTATGGCAACTGTGGTTTGAAAAATATTGTAAAAAAAGGGGAGTCACATATCTAACTACCAAACTATTAATCTGACTGGATTTTCTTAAAAAGTAACTAAAGGGATTTCCCCCATCCTGATCTAATCATAGTTTTGTTTTTGTGTGTGTGTGTGTGTGTGTGTGTGTGTGTGTGTGAGAGAGAGAGTGTGAGAGAGAGAGAGAGATCAGTTGCAAATAGTTTTCATTTGGAGAGGTTCACTTAGATATCCTTCTCCTACCCCTCACAAGTTCCTATACATATTAGCTTGGAATAATATCTAGGTTTATACGATTACTCTCACACCTACGAATAAACATTGGCCCATGGATTCCACTGGACAACGTAAGCACATGTTAAAGTAAATAGGGTGTGTCGTATTCCCACTCTGCACTTTTGGCACACTTAAAACTGAGTATTTTGAAGGTTTTATTACTTCCCACAAGATCCTAGTTTATTTGCAAACGTTTCATCTAGTTAATGAAATGGTTTTACTTTTGTGTAAACTGAAGAACAAACTGTTGTGTGATAAATATGGTTCCCAAACTATCACAATCGAGCATTAGTACTAAACAATATGTTAGTGTATACTTTTCCATACCCTATCACGGGATTTAGTAACTGACAACTATTTAAAATCCTCTCGCTTTTTCAAGCATTGCTCATGTTTACTCTTGATACTCCCCCCATTTTCAAAAGTGTGTTAATCAGCGGATTGTAAATTTTAGTGTAGGCACTAAACAGATATTTGGGCCGAGACACTTAAAAAGGTGTGTTGCCACCTAGGGATAGCAGCAAACATTTGTTTCCTCTCTCCACTAGAATTTATAATCGTGTTAGTTAAAACGTTTTAGTCAATCCCATTAAAACAGGACTAAAATTCAAGTATATATTGTGTTGAGCACCCTAAATAGGAATACGCTCTAGGGGGACTGAAAGCAGTGGAAACTAAAGTGTCATTTAAAGACCTAAAGTCATACCATTCTGCAGAAGGAAACATCAGATGTTTACAGCATCTGTAATGTGATTCTCAACCCCAATTATGTAGCTCGGAGTAAAATTTGGCAATGCTTCTTAGGCTAATTCAGGTGGAGACAGCAAGTTATACATAACCACAAAAAAGGACATTTTGACATGACGTTTCACAAAAATAGTTTCATACAGGAGGAGTACCTGTTTCGTGTTATCCTCTCTGTGAATGTGATCCACCAGCTAACAACAACAAATGGCCAGATCTTGCCATCCTTATCCAAGTAAAACACCCATTGTCTTCAATGGGAATTTTACATGGTAAGGACGACAGGATCTGACTCACAGTAATAAAGTAGGAGCACGACAGACATGACATCCCCTCCTGTCCATTCCACAAGTCTCGTCTGAAAAACCTATTTTACTTCATTTTGCAAAAAGTGAAAACAAGCTAGTTTCCATCTGACTTCCTGACTCATCTCATCTCGCAGTTAGGATCTGCTGACACACTCCAGTTTATCGTGCTTCTGAATTTGGAAACTGAGTGCAAAGGGTTGGGTTTCTCAAAAGCACCTAAGAACACATCTCACTAAAAGTCCTTAGGACTCGTGCTCCTAAATCACTTAGAAGTTTGAGAAATCCCACTCAAAGTGATCCTTTAAGGTGGAACTCACTGACCCCATTTGTCTTAAGTTACAGAATGCTCTGTTGATTGTTTAAGTCTGAAATAGCCAGTGGGGAGACATTTATGTAAATGACTGAAAGAAGAATTGCACTGATTGTGAACAGAGAGAAGTTAACTATATTTGCTTTGAAAATATTATAAAGAGTTGACAATCAGCATTCGTGCCTCAGTTCTGTCCTAAAAAGGACCAGTTCTCCCTCAAAACTGTTTCAGCTAGTTTTGCAGCTGTAGTGGGAAATTCTTCAGTTCACCGCTTTCTTAAGCATATCAAACAAAAAAGATGATTTCCTGGATGGTCCCAGACCGAGTTCAGCTGTGTAGAGAACTAAAACTGTTAGCGAATGCCTAAAAGCCCAGACATGTTCAATATCTGGTGTAGCTGTAAATTATCACCTTTTCCAGGTCAGAAAGGCCAAAATAATTTCCAGCTCTATTTTTCTAAAAGCCATTTTCATTTAATCTGTCCTTTACAAATGGTAAATTTAATGTGAATTTCAGGCATAACTCAGACTAAAATGTTTTTTAAAAATCTCAGTGTATATTCAAATGTATTTCTGTAAGCAACAACCTGCCCTATTGAAACAGTTCTTGAGTACTGTTGAAATAATAGGTGTATTGGCAAAGGAAACCTGCTTTCTTTTAAAATGACTGTATGCATTATTTCAGCTTCTTCTGATAATAGCACATTTAATGCCAGGGCAAGATGCAATCAATCTTTTGTGTAGGAAGAAAGTGTTGTATAGCACTTGTACGCTTGCACTCACCTAGCTGTTTCGATCTGTTAAGCAACCTGAAAGTTCAGCTGGGCTGCTGCATGGCCTCTGTGGCTTTTTCTCTTTTCCTTTCCTCCCTCCCTACCCCTCCCCTACCCGCCCTTCCCCGTACAGAGACATTGAATTAGATTGAAGTGAATAGTTGACGTCCTCTGTAATTATACACACATTGAACTCTTTACAGTTGACTTAAGTTACTTTGAGTTGCATTGGTGTGGCCCTCCATATTGATTAAAAGCAGCATCTATTTACCTAAACAATAAATGTGGAGATTAGTAAAAGTTCACTTGATCACAATAAGAAGACTGAGCATTACAGGGCAATGCAACCCAGATGTAACATAAGTGCCTCAAGCAGCACTTTATGAAGGCATAGGCTGTTTTTTCGTAAGCAAGCATTCAAGTCTGGGTTTAGGCTTGAGGAAGGCAGTTTAAGTAGCTGTACTTTCTGCGCAGAGACAAAGTAAGGGAACGCCAGGACCTATCCTGAGAAGTTGGCACAGTAACTCTCCCGGGAGAGGTGTCCAGTACAAAGCTTTGGAGGAAAAAGGAGAGAGAGAGAAAGAAAAAAAACATTAAAGCCAAATGACTAAATGGACGGTGCGTGGAAAGCCTTTGAACGGGGCCTCCGTGTCCTTTATTCTTCTTTCACGTCTTCTCTAGAAGAAAGGACAACTTTAAGGTAAGCAGGACACGTTGCGGCTTCTGTGTGTTAAGCTCTTGATGGCGTAGGCTCTGTAAGAAAGGGAAGAACCGAGTTTGGTAATGCCAGACTCAGTAGAAACACTCCCTCTCTCATTATAGGCTCTCCTATAGAGAAAGACAGTTCGTGTCGTCCTATTGCCTCTACTGCTCGGTTTACATGATAGATGATGCATTTTACTAAGTCTTTCTTTAATCAAGAAGAGAAACCAGTTGATAACTAGATTAGTAAATAAATAGGCTTGAATCTCATAGGAACAAATTGGAAAAACAGATTCTAAACTAATAGTATCCAGTCCCTGTTTTGTTTTGTTTTTTTAAAAAAGGCAGCTCATATCTCTTGATGGGATTTGACACCCTGTCTCTTTGTACCGATGCTGTTGCACTGTGCTTACCTCCTGCTCCTTCTCATCAAATGATGTGATAAAGGGTTATTTTTGACAAGCTCTGAAGGGATTGCTAGCGATTAGAATGTAGAAAACAACAGACCAGACGGTAACTGGCATATGACAAATTAATGCTTAGAATCTCGTGCTAGTTAACATCGTCACTACTGTGACATGTCGGATTAAATGTCCAGCCGAAGGGCACATACATTGCAATTGCAATTCTTGTGCACACTTTAATTAACAAATATTTCCACTAGTTACGTTGTCCCCAGCGGGGATCACTTGGGATATTTTAAAGAAAGGCTTAGTTAGTTTGGAGTTTGGGGGGGTTTCTCTTTCCCAGTGTTTTAAATTCAGAGCATTTCATTCAGAGAACTGTAAAAACAACTCATCCAATCACGGTGTGATTAAGATAGAAACATGCACCCTCGCACTGAGTTCAGAAACTAGTTCGGTTTAGTACCAAAGCAAGGAACGAATAGTGGTGGCCATCCATTACAGTCAAGACTAAACCAGCTTCTGGTCGTTTCGACCTGAATGTAGGCAAAGCCTAACCAGAAGTGTGTTGGCAAGTGTGAAGTGGGTCAGTCCTTTCCCTCAGCCCTATGGTTTGTGGGCTGTCAGAAACTGGAATGAATTTCCTTCTCGTGAGAAGTTCAATGTGTCTTGAAAGGAAAACTGCAAACAGACCCAGGCCTATAGGGGTGGCTGGGCTGGCTTTGATCGCCGCACATATTTAGCCATGTCTAGGTTACTTGGAATATTTAGCCATTGTAAGGAACGCTGTGGTATAGCCCTTCCTTCATGAGATTGGGTTTCAGCTTCTTTGCCGTTTTATAACTTCAGTGGCTAATGGGTCTGTGTCCCCGATGTAATTAAAAGGCTACAAAGCTACCCAAACACTTCGTTAAACAAACATGTAACCCAGTGCTTTTCTCGTTGCATTGCCTCTACGCAGCAGATTAGGGGATTGTTTAGGAAACAGTCTCTTTGTTTCCTTCTTTCAGGTACAAGGTGAATTAATCCGTTTGGAACCCAGCAAATCTCTTCCGCCCCCTTTCCTCCCCCCGAATTCTTCGAGCCTACGTCTCTTTAACAATAAAGAGAAAAACAGACAATGCTCGAATACCTCTCAAGACGAACGAATCGAGCCTGTTTCTTTGCATGTAAGTTTTCTAAATAAATAGCTTTTCTTGTTTAAAGCTGTGATGGATGGACTCACAGGGCCAGGTTGGTCTCTGGAACAGTACAATGGATGCAAGAAGGTTTTTTCTTCGCCATATAAATCATTCACATTGTTTAAGGTACATTGATCAATCTAATGGCTTGTAATAGGCTCCTAATTGCCACTACGAAAGTACTGCAAGCTTGCATTTGAACGTGAAATGGTTCATGATCTGAGCTGAAATTCACCTTAAGCTTGAGATCCAATAATTATAGCACAATGAACGGCTCTCCGTCTTTCCTAGTCCTAATACCAGGACAAGGGGAAAGGAGAAGAGGGGAACATAGAGATGGGAGAGAATCAGTGTATTTTTCCTGATTGAAATCAGCAATTCATTAATGGGCAAAACCTACAGTAGGATTTATTGGTTACAGCTAGTTTTCTTAGTCACAAACCAACATACTGAGTCATACCTTGCAATAGATGTTAATAAAAAACTAGGCCAATATCAGAAGTACTGTACAGGAAAAGAGAGATTTAAAAAAAATAATCTTCCCTTTTCAGGTGCACCGTTTGAGCAAACGTGTCTAATGTCGCGTTTATCTTATACAATGCAAATGAGTACCCTCACATCTAATAAGCCCTACTAAAGGAAGGAGCGGAAGTTAGGCAATCTGAAAGTAATGATACCGCTGGTATTTTGGCTTGTATGTCTAGAAAGCAAAACTAATAAACATGGCCAATGTTTCTCTACTTAAAACGCTACCAAATTTCCGAAGAGATCAGAGCTTCTTCTTTAACCGACGTATATGCAAAAGGTAGCTTTAGGCTCTGTAAATATGGATCCAATCGTTTGCTAATTCAATTCCCTTTACTTAGAAACCCATTAATTTTAATACAGATAGCTCTAAAAACGCTAGCATTGGCTGAGCTTCAAACCTGCTGCGGTTTGATCTTGTCATGTCTAATCTATATACCATAACAGTGTTGTAAGGAATGTGAACCAAGATGATAAAATCCTCATAAAATGTTCCTGAGGCTTTTCCTATCGATGCAGTAAACAAATCTATGAAGCTTGTTGAATAATCTTCCAATAATTGTAGTAATTAAAATCATCATACAGTCTACAGTCACCTTCCTTCCTTTGACACTGCAGTCTTCCCTTTAATTGTTAACGTGTCTTCGTTTGAGATAAATAGAACAAGGGGGGGTTAAAATATATGGGTCAAATAAATTTAGCGGAAGAAAATTAGTTTTATAGGCAAATATTTGGAGAGCACTTAAGAGACAAGGATTTTTTCAATATATCCTGCAGATTTCACAACTGCGAGGAAATGTATCTCCCTGGTACCTCTAAATAGTGGCACCTTAGAGCTAGAGGAAAGATTAAAGCCTCGTTCATCAACTGCTCCATCTTTGGGTCTTTATTTATATGGGTAAGGGCGGGAGTGGGAGGGAGTGAGTTATGTAACAAATATAAAATGAAAGCTCAAGTACAAACTGTTGGAGAGTTCCATAATTTTCACTTAATTTCCATGATCTATTTGATCCCTGTGCTCATTCCCTTTTTATGAACTACAAAAGATTTTCTTCTAATCAAAAGCTGCACTTCATCTTTGCCCACAAATGAAAAACTCTACAGAGGAAATAATTCAGGGACTCAACAGGCACCATGGGCTGTATTTTAACACTCTCTCTATATAGCCTCCCCCTTTTTAATATAATGCAAAGAATGCATAGAATAGTGGGGAAGCCTTTTCTTAACTAAAGTTATTAATTTATCACCTGGTCCCCCTCGGCGCTGTTCTCATAATCCATAGTGGAGTCTGTATCATGTAAATGAAAAGCATAATTGAGAGAGAGAGAGAGAGAGAGAGAGAGAGAGATGTTCATATGGAAACCCTGATGCTAAAAGAATGGCAGGATGCAATTATTTGTATAAGCGATGGGCATTTTTGCGGGTTTCCCCCACACGTTTCTTGTTTGGCAGAGAATCTGATTGCTTCTCCTGAACTTGGAAAGGTTTACACCTCCCTCCCTCCCCCCGTGTAGCATCCGTGTGTAAATTCTGTGTCCGTCCTAGGATTCCCGGGAAATAGTACAGCAACCTCACATTTAACTGCTGTTAAATCGATGTATTTGGAAAATATTTGGCAATTCTTTTCCAGAGCCCCGTTTGAACAGAAGAACCATTTCGTCTGACGCTCCTGAATGTGAACCCATGAGCCTTCCAATCAGCTTTAATGAACGAATTGTTTCCCAGCTTTACCTCCTGAAGACAGCAACTTTAGTAGTTGCACGGATCAAAAGATCCATGTTAAAGGGAAGGTGGGAAACAATATTTGTTCAAAGGAAGTGAACCTGTTTCATGTAATTAGACCATTCTTCTTTATTAGTACTCACACTGAGACTTAAAAAAGATTTATGTTGATTTAGCCATAGTGTATTTATGATGTAAATATATTCCGAGATGAAAACGTCACGGATCAATTGTAAAGGACCCGGATACATAATTTAAAAAAATCAGTTTCAGTTTATATGAGGTTCTCACCCCACTTTCGCTTCCTAGTCAGATTTGTTTATGCAGAATCGACATTTAATAGTGCTAATTGCACTCCAGTTAAATTGCCCTGATTGCAGAAAGGGAAGCAATTTTCGTGCTCTCTGTCTGGGTTTGGAAGAAATTGTTTTATATTCACCTCTTTATAAAGAAGTGGAGATAAGGCACCGAGCCTTTGCACAAATTGCACTTATGGGCTGACTGGCAGCATTCAGGCGCTATAATAGAGCATTATTTGGCCGTTTTGAATAATGTAAAGCGTTTGCTGAAAGCTATTCTCTTGAAAATTGCTCTAACTTTTAAAAGGGTGGTGATTCACTCCAAACCAGGCCTTTGTTACATTGTCATTATCCCCCCAAATGTTTTAACAGTCAGCTCAACACTTTAGCATAACACATTGATCTTTGTTTAAAAACTAGATTTTTGGTGTTTGAAAAAAATCTGTCAGAAAATTCTTGACCCCCTAAAGATTTTTAGGAGCGTTTTCTATTTCGCTGCATATTCGTTTATTTCTTTAAATGTGTGCCTTCTTTTAGTAGATTTCAGTTACTTTTGTTATTATCAAATTAATTAATACTATATGTAACACCCCTACCCATGTGTGTTTAAAAACAGAAAAAAATGTGATTGGATTTGGAAACAGACAATGTGAAAAGGCCAGTAGTAAGTAGGTGCCTTTACCCTCTGGGTTAAATGGCTGGGTTTTGAACATCACAATTTTTAACTCCCTTTGCAGATTATTTTATTCATTACTTTGTCAGCTTTCCGGGGGGGGGGGGGGAGCCTCACCAGTTCTCCTCCCTGTGCTGCCTCGGGGTTGGTCAGAAACGCCTCGCTGCCACTGAACAATCACCCCTATTAGTAAATCAACGGCAGATCCTCTAAACAAACAGGAGCCCTGGCTCCCCCCTGTAGGAAAGAGTCACCTGTTGGGCGATTGCTCCCGGGTGCCCCTGTCGGACTCCTAGTCTTTCCTGTGCTCTAGGCTCCCCCAATCCCTTTTCAATCGCCTCCATCCGGAGGAGCACTTCAGCCCTCCTGGGTAAAACTGCCGTTTATGATCTGCTCCAGGCAGACCTCTTGGAGAAAGGGATTGCAATTCACTCGCTGGCCCCCTGTGTTCAGCGTAAGTCAATGTGCAAAGTATTAGGGGCAGAACAGTATTTCCCCTGACTTTCACCATTTTAAATATTCACAGCGTCAAAAAGGCAAAAACCCTTTGAAAATAGCCTTAAATGTTTAAATGAAAGAAAATCTCCACTGACACCCCTGCCCGTTGTGGTATAGTTATTGCAGACTGGGTCTTACTTACAATGTACAACAACGTGCTATCCTGTCTCGTTGGAACATTTAGAAATGAAATAAAGACAAGAGAAAAAGAACCTTAATCCATGGTTTTCTCCACCTCGTCCTTTAACAATGTGTATTTTTGCATCTAGTGCTGGGGTTTATGCTGGATTCCTGAAGCGGATTTGAGGAAAAGGAGAATATTTACTGCAATCCAGAACAAGTAGCTAGGGTTGCCTGAATGCACTCAGATTTCTGGTTCAGAACTGTAACTAGCTGCACCCGGGAAGAGAGAGAAAGAGGACACCGACATAATCTCAGCTCTACAGATACAATCGCAATATTTAAAAAGTTGTCCATCTACTGACTTTCGCGACACCGTGCGGGTGAGTTCAATGCAATTACTTAAGAAGCTTCTAATAATTACAATCAAAGGGACTACTAGCCTGCAATACATTTAGGAGCCAAGGTTTGGACTTACATTTCGCACATGCAGAGAGCAGGTAAAGTCTCTGTCGCTCACTGGGCGTGTGGAGTGTGTAGAGTGCAGAGGCCACAGGCGAGTGCTGGGGAGGCTTATTCCAGCGGCGCCCTAGCGCAGCTAGGAGGAAGCACGCTCGCTGCCATTAGCAAGCACAGTGGGTTTTCATGGCTTTCTGTAAGGCTTGAAAAACGTGCTCCAGGTTGCAGACTTGACATTCAAAGTCTTTAACCAGGGATTGTTATTTAAGATAAAACCCTTCCTCTTCAGCAAAAAATATCGCTCCTCGGGCTCCTTTGGGCAGTTATGAGAATATAAAAAGAAAGATACAGTACGTGTCGGTTTAATATCCTGTTTTGGGGGGATATGTAACTAAAAAGCCTCTTCATATTTTTCCCCAAAGAAACTAGCAAATATATTATGCATCAACATGGCGAATCACTTAGTACTTTGACAAAAATATAGAGGAGTAAAATACACTTTGGAATGTGGTTACTGTTCTAGCACAGAAATGTTTATAATCACTTTGGGGCACGTATGATGTGCATTGACTGTGCCCCACCTGCCCAATTTGTCTGATGGACCAGATTCTAGAATGGCAATGAAAGGAAGGGCCTGTTGAGCAAATAAACCTTCTTTTTACAAGAAACAGAAATACATATTTCCTGGATCCAGCTAGTATGTTGGATTGGGTAAGTAATTATGGAGAATATATAATACAGTCGAATAATTTTAATCTATGGTTAAACTGACAAAATTCAAAGTGAATGTTGACATTCAGCTCCTGCCCTTTGTGGCTTCCCCCCCTTTTCCCACAGACCGTTAGTTACGGAGGAAGTGTCAGCCCTAACTTTGAATTTCCTAGCTTTTGTTGGTTTATGTCACAACCTTAAGGATATTTAAATCCAGGGTTGTTTTTTTTTTAAAGTTAATTACAGTATAATTTCTTTAGTCCAAAGCACTGAGTTTTATCCCTGTGCCTTTGACTGGCACGCGCCCTGAGCCCTGGTTCTTGCACTTCCAAGTGTCTGATTGGCTGCAGGGCAGCTCCTGCCTGCTCTTTCTGCGCCCTCATTGGGTGAGAGACCCAGCCAGCGGTACTTCAAAGCAGGCGCTCCCCACACTTAGGCTGAGTTTAGCCCTCCAGAGCCAGGAGTGTACTTAGTGCAACTGGAATAAAGCGGGGAGCTAGGAGGAAATTGAGCAACCTCTCCGGGCTGAGCGCAAAGCAGAGCCCCCCATTCGATCCCATCACCCAGCCAAGGGACGTGCTATGGCTACGTCTATACTTGGGGTAAGTCAGAGAAACATCTTTATTCCAACGGCACGTTTTTCGTTGTGGTTTCTCGGGGGCAGGTTTGTTACCCTGAAAAAAAAAACTGTTGCTGTTGTATCGCAGTTTCTCGTTATATAAATGACGATGTGCTGCAATTGAAGGGCAAACTCGATTAATGTTTCGGGAGCGTTCGGGACTGATTTCCAGTCGTACCATTCACGTGCAAGACGACTTTAGTATCAAGTTTATTTTATTTTGAAAGAAATGAAGCTTTTTAAAAAAAAAACTCGAGGCGGGTTATGCCAAATTGGAATGGATTTTCTCGAACCAGCCTGGTGCGTGATGCTTGCACCAAAGCCATGTAGCAATGTAATTATGTTTATGTTTCTGCTGGCTCTAAAGCCATAACCCTTGTGGCTTTAGAGCACGTCGTTTTTTCGTTTCCCTGGGGATTTTTGCCTTTACAATCGCACGTTGAAAGAGGAAAGCATTGCCATAAAGAGTCTCAAACCGCCACAAAACTCTTTTAAGAAATTACGTCTGTGCCATTTTAGAACATCACTGTCGGTCGTCCCCATTATGACTATGGAAAAGTGTATCATTAAATGAATTTGGTTTGTAGCGTTTATTCAAGCACTGTAGGTCCCTGAAAACAAGATAGACATTGCATCAAGTTGGGCAGGGTGGCGTTTTCATCCAAAACGAAAGGCTACTTTTGCAGTGTTACTTTTCGGGCAGAGAGTATTTAGCCACGTTGCTGTGTTTGCGTGTGCGCCTCTCCTGGGCTCTCCAAGGCTCACGGGCTTGCTTTGTGTCTCCCTTAGGAAGAGCCAAGATTTGGAACAACTCCCCTGGCCATGCTGGCTGCGACCTGCAATAAGATCGGGAACACCAGCCCTCTGACCACTTTACCCGAGTCCAGCGCCTTCGCCAAGGGAGGCTTTCACCCCTGGAAACGCTCCACCTCCAGCTGTAACCTGGGCTCCAGTCTCTCGGGCTTCACGGTGGCCACTAGCCGGGGCTCCAGCGGGCTGGCCAGCGGCACGGGCACCGCCAACAGTGCCTTCTGCCTGGCCTCCACCTCTCCTACTTCCTCGGCCTTCAGCAGCGACTACAGCGGCCTCTTCTCCAACTCGGCAGCTGCGGGCGTGTCCCCGCAGGAGCCCGGCGGCCAGTCGGCCTTCATCTCCAAAGTGCACAGCTCAGCGGCCGAGAGCCTGTACCCGCGGGTGGGCATGGCGCACCCCTACGAATCGTGGTACAAGTCAGGCTTCCACTCCACCCTGGCAGCGGGAGAGGTGGCCAACGGGGCGGCCTCTTCGTGGTGGGACGTGCACACCAACCCGGGCTCCTGGCTGGAGGTGCAGAACCCCGCCGGGGGGCTCCAGAGCTCGCTGCACTCGGGCGCCCCCCAGGCCTCGCTGCACTCCCAGCTGGGCACCTACAACCCCGACTTCAGCTCGCTCACCCACTCCGCCTTCAGCTCCACGGGCCTGGGCTCCACGGCCGCCTCGCATCTGCTCTCCACCAGCCAGCACCTGCTGACCCAGGAGGGCTTCAAGCCCGTGCTGCCCTCCTACACAGACTCCAGCGCGGCGGTGGCCGCAGCCAGCGCCATGATCACAGGCGCCGCGGCCGCCGCGGCCGGCGGAGGCTCAGCCCGCTCCGCCCGCAGGTACTCGGGCCGGGCCACCTGCGACTGCCCCAACTGCCAGGAGGCGGAGAGGCTGGGGCCGGCCGGGGCGAGCCTGCGGCGCAAGGGGCTGCACAGCTGCCACATCCCGGGCTGCGGCAAGGTCTACGGCAAGACCTCGCACCTGAAGGCGCATCTGCGCTGGCACACGGGCGAGCGGCCCTTCGTCTGCAACTGGCTCTTCTGCGGCAAGCGCTTCACGCGCTCGGACGAGCTGCAGCGGCACCTGCGGACTCACACGGGCGAGAAGCGCTTCGCCTGCCCCGTGTGCAACAAGCGCTTCATGCGCAGCGACCACCTGAGCAAACACATTAAAACGCACAACGGGGGCGGCGGGGGCAAAAAGGGCAGCGACAGCGACACGGACGCCAGCAACCTGGAGACCCCCCGCTCTGAGTCCCCCGACCTCATCCTGCACGAGGGGGTGACCGCTGCCCGGGGAGGCGGTGGCAAGGAATCCACCGCGGGGCCAAACGACTCGTAGGGGGCCCGGACGGAACAGCCGCCCTCGTCCCCTGCAAAGCCCAGGCCGGGGAGAGGCGAAGGAGCCGCCCCCCAAACTGCGCTCAGACTGCAGGAGCGACTGGACTAAAGCGCAGGGTCCAGGGCCAAGCCCCAGAGACACAGCCCAACCCTCAGCCCCGCAGGACACTGACACAGCTTCCTGATGCAGAGCAATAGCGAGACCCAAGCCCGCACAGACTGAGCAGTGCGAAACCAACGGGACCGAAAACCGCCCTTGGTGTGGATTACTAGTCTCTAGCTATAGCAGGTCCTGCCTGACGAAATCTAGTTACAATGACACTTTTTTTGTTTGTTTTTTTAAAAAGGAAAGCATCCTAAAAGAGGCTTAAGGTGAGAAATTAAAGTGGAAGTCTGAGACAGTTCCTCTGTATTCCATAAACATCTGTATAAATAGAGTTCAAAAAAGATTGTGTTATCTTATTTTTCTTGTAAGCGTTGATCCTGATAGGGGGTTTATTTTTGTCTCTCTTTTTTGTCTTTTTTGGTGAATTCCTGAAATTCAGGAAGTTTTTTTAAAAAAAATTTCTGATGCACTTTGTGGAAGTCGGTATATATGTAAAAGCTATTTAAAATGTTGAGTTAACATTTCACTCAAACACACGTAAGTTAAGGTCATTTAAAGAAATTAAATGCGTTTATCTGTATGAAAAAAAATCTTGACTTAATATTTTCATTTTGGTATTATTAAAGGATTCTGAACAATATACTTACGTTTTTTGTTCTTTTTTCCCCAGCCCTTATACAGAGCAGCTTTTAGCTTAAATCCTCTTTTTTCCTCTCCCAATGCTAGTACAGTAATACAAGCGAATGGGATTTAAAAACAAGAAATGCATTTGACGCCAAGGGTCCAAATTAATCAAATATCTTAAGGCAAATTTCAATCGGGTTATGTCCTATAACTGTGTTTCCTCATTCAAACGCTCATTCCCCCGCCCCTCAAGATCTGACCCCAAATAAAAAATGTTTAGAACCTATCCAAATTTGGAAACGCATTTTATGAAAATGCCCCCAAATAGATTTAACGTAAACTGTTCAAAGAAACTGTTTTTAAAAAAGTCTTTAGCCTCACAAGGCTTCCTAGGTTGGGAGATGATCTCAGGGGAATAAACCGCTAGAGTCACTACTCCGGAAAAGACATTTCATGCCTAAATGAAAATCTTGTTAAATGTTATTAATTTTGACTTAGAGCACATAGCAGCCCCCTGTGCCTTGTATTCCCTTATTAGGGATTCATGTCTTATCAAATATCTAATTAATCTCCTAGACATCATTTGTTCTGGCCAACTTTATCTCAGCTGGTCCACGGGGACAACTCCGAATATTCTCGGTGACAAAGCTCCCTTGAAGATCCTTTTAATTGTCTAAATTAACTGCACCAAATTTGCATGTCAAACGGTAAAGGGCAACCTGAGATAAAATGTAAACGTTTTAAAAGCCCCAAACTAAGCACTTGATTTGATAACTAGGCTTTTTAATGTTATGGAAGACAACTGCTCCTTTCCTTTTCAAAGACAGTTGATCTATGCAAATAGTGAATTGGAAATGCTTATGTCCCCATGCAGTCAAATGGTCCTTGCATGTTATTTGAATATCAGTGGCTCTGCTATTGAAAAGGTTCAAGGATGCTCTCTGACTTCTTTGTGATTACTCAGTGCAGCGTCTTATTCTGAAGAAAAAAAACCTCAGGAATAATTAAAGGCTGGGCTAAGGCCTGGGAACACATTTGGGACAGGAATCTCATTTAGACAGGCTCTTTCAAAATAAGGCACAGTTAAATTGACCAGAAGGCAATTATTGAAATGAAAATTATTTTCACTCCCTTTGTCTCCTGACCACCAACTTAACAGCCACAGTATTTTTTTTTAAAAAAAAAAAGGTTAAATGAGATAATTGCGCTATTTAAAAAGAAAAAAAGTTAATTTTGTGCAGAGTGGAGGAATAACATTTTAAGCCAGTACAAGCTAGAGAATGCAAATAAAATCAGAAAAAGGATTGTGCTGTCAGTCACAAATCAAAGATTTTGAAATAAAAAATTCAGCTGTGACTATTAATAGAAGGTATTTCACTTTCCCCAACCCTGTCACAAGACACTAACAGAGCGTGTGCCTAAATCGTTTGTTTTAAATGCACACAAGTGTGGCTCCGCGGCGATGCTGAGGGACTGCCGGAAGGAATCTTAGCAAGAGTGCAGTTTCAAAACCATCTTCTGAGTTCATTTTTTCCTCGGCCTAAATTATTCAAAAGCATCGATTATCTCCACTCTCTTTTCTCCTTTCCTGACCTATTTTTGTCTTTCTGATCCCCCTTTTTAAACTTAGACCGCTCTGTAAGATGAAGGGAAATCCTCTTGCTTTTCCACACCACTCTTTCCCCGGAGTGCCTAGAGGATCTGTATTAGATGTATTTTATTCTAGGGCAGGCGGGGAGAGAGACAATGGGAGTTGGCGAGGATGACACTGGCGGGCAGATGTAAAATAAACAGTGCGCTTGCTGAGCTGCAGGACATGACTCCCCTCCTTGTCAGTTGTTGGGGTTTCCGAGGAATGCATTCTCACTGGGTGTTGGGCAGAAGTCAGCTTTGTTTTCAATCCATAATAAAACAGATCAAAGGAAGCCATCCAGGTCCAGTTTCTGCCAGGCCAGGGTTACAATTCTCAGCTCAATGATCAAGGACCTCTTTGCATTGCCTTTGCCCCTTGGGGTCAGAAAACGTCCATCATTTACAGACTCCCCAGAAATGAAGAAGGGAGCAACTCTGGGCCGCAGAGCCGGTTCGTTTAACCAAGAAAATAGAAAGCATGTAACCTTTTAAAAAATAAATGGCACCATTCTTTAGTACTTGTTGGTGATAATTATATGGTCTGGGGACTACAGAACTTTTGTACGACAGCATAAAGAACAGACAGTGTGAGAACCGAAAAATAATTCTGATTCACTCTTTTCAATTACAGTTAAATGGCATTTCTATAGTGGGAGCCTGCAAACCCGGGGGCAAAACATAACCTTGGGACATAGAGAAACGTTTTTTTACGTGTCACCCTCTAATGGGAAGGGAGCCAGAGAAGGCGAAAGAGGATTTAGATTTTTTTTTCACCCTTCGTTGCTGTTTCTCTGCAGTTGTGGCCCCGTTCAAACGCGACTTTTATGACTACTAGTAATTTACATTTTGCCTGCATGGTTACTTCCAACCAGTACACGTTGTGGGACTTAGCTTCCATATTCGATCCTGTAGCTAACCCCATTAAACAAGATTTACAGACGACGAAAGACAAAATATCAGAGCAAACTATTGGTAAATGTCGCTCTACTCCTGATTCACCGGAGATGTGGCTCCTGCCCCCTAGGGTGTATTATAGTCCTTTAAATAACAATAATACAAGTAGTAAAGGTAGCATGAATATGTTTGTTTAAGGAGATAATATAAAACTCCATCTTTGTGTATGAACAGTTATTTTTTAACCTTTGTTTAAAATTTTCAATTGAGAGGGAAACTTTATTTATTGAAGCTCTAATTTATCTGCAGCCATTAGTTGATTTAAGAAGATTTTCTGCCACACTCCCAAAATGCAGATGAAGGAAATCTTACAGAAATCCCGCCCATTTGGGTAATTGGTACACTAAGTGTTTATTTTAAGTGAGAATAATTTAGCTACAAATTTTCTTAAGGAATAACATTCTTAACACATTAACAACAAAAAAAGGAAAACTGATTTGCTTTTATGTTTGACAGTCGGTCTTGATGCCTTTGAGGGACGCTTATAACTGTGGCTCTTTGGCGCCATCTAGAGCTTCAGGAGCACAGGGCGGCACTTGCTTCGCTCCCTACGGCATAAGCTCCGAACAGCTAAGACTTTTGTGCTGGTGCAAGAAAGATCCCTGCTCATTTCGTTTGGCAGAAGGAATCAGCCCCTCGCTACGTGGCGTGGGGGTGGGCCTGGCTGGAGTCAGTGTTTTACCTGGGCAAGGTTGGAAATGTTGGACAGGTAAAGCTAAAACAAGAGACCCTCCACCGACTGGCAGAGACTTGGATTTCAAATGTATTCGAACTCCCTACAAGGCAGATGGAGGTACCGCAGCAATCCTCCTGGCTCTCCATTCCCGAGAGCAAGGGTGAACCACCCCAAGCAGCGGGCACAGGACCCTCAAGCCACACGCAGAGCCTTTAGCAGCCGGGGGGAAGTTAGTGTTCAAGTTAGTACTAGAAACTATTGTTTCATGAGCAAACTTACCAGACTGGGGGGGGAAAAATCGAGCCAGGCTGAAGAGATCACCCACCTGAAGAAGGGACCTGGCTCGGGTCTGGGCCACCACTCCCTTGCCCTTCCACCCCGAGCTGGCCCGGCGCCCAAGCTAAGCAACCAACCGGCTAGGGAACACAACGGAGCCGCTTGCTCTGATCTGTAGCGGTCCCTAATTCAGTGCAATCACTTTGTGGGCAGGAGCGGCTCTTTCCAATTAGTTCTATCCTCAAGCCCAAACGTGTATGGTTTTAAAAAGTCCACCTACTGTCCGGGTTTGGGTCTTAATCCCCAATGGGATCTGCACCTCGGTGCCACTCCGCCTTTGACTCGTGTGCAGAGCTAGGCTGGAGTTAGTATTTGGGAACTCGGTCATCCGTGACCATGCGAGGAGTAAAATAATGTTTCTCAGTAGAATGCAGCTACCTTTGCACGGGGTAATGCGGCTGAATTTGTGTTGGTGTTTTAATACAAATCCCCAGCCCTGCCTGTTTCAGAGATGTGCTAATTACTACTTGGATAGCAGGGCGCAAAGTCCTTGTCCATTTCCTAGTACAAAGTAGGTTGCTAGAAAATTTGAAATTGCCTTTCAGCCTAAAGCTGCCTTACCTGAATGTCATAATTACAGTAATTATGTACATCCAAATTACATGCTAATTAAATTAGAATCAAATCGTTCTAAATCGAAATCAAATGAGGTAGCGAGAATTAATCAATGACAACATAAATAGAGAGCTTCCTTCAGGGATATTTATTGTAACGATCCAAGCAGGAATTTGATCTGAGTCACCTGTTTATTTACTTTCAAATTAGTAATTTATTTTCGTTCGCCATAAATTTCAGCGATCAGTTTTCCAAGCGCCAAGAGCTACAGGGAAAATGGAGCAGCGTGAAAAATATGATCCAGATGTCGGTACTCCGAGTTCCTCGAACACCAACAATGCTAACTCGATCGTCATCTTAAAATTACAAGAAAAATCGACCCATATTTGGAGAGTGCGGAGTAGCGCCCTTGCACTTGCGGTTACTTCACCGGGGTAAGGGCCAGGGCTTCATTTTGACCATAATGTGCACTTCTGGCTAATGGGAGCACAATGGAAAACGCCCTGTTTTCCTGCTGATCACTGTCATTCCACACCTAATTAACACGTTTCCATGACAAGTTAAGCCTCTCCATTGTTACAGCACAAACAGGAGGAGACTTGCCGAAATTAAAGCGGAAGCCGCCTTTCACCTGTGGAATCCGCCTCCCCGTGAGCAGCTGGGGAGCTGAAACAGGCCGGGCCACTCACCTGTTCGCTACGCCCTGCATGTGGGGCTACACAGCCAGAATCAGGGCGCGCCACAACCCCCCCGGGCTAACTCCCCTCCCAGGAGCAAAGACTGTCCAGGGGCTTCAACCCTGGGGGCAGTCTCTGCCCCCCGGCCCAGCAGCCCTAGGAGCCGGGGGTGGGGAGCTGAAGCTGACAGGGCTGCGGCCCGGGGGCCGCCGAGGAGGAGACTAACATTCTCTTCGTGGGGCACTTTATTCCCCAACACCTTGGCTTGGCTCGGCTCCCGCGGGAAGCACAGAGGTGGCCCGAAAAGCTCCAGCCTTGGCCGAGGCCGTTCCCAGCAGCACAGGGCCATGACAGCACGGCCTCTTGTCCTGGGGGCCGGGCGCGGGGCTGAGGTCTGACACCCCTCCGCCCCCAGTCTCTGGAGCGGCGGCCCCTCCTCTGGCAGCACTGGGGCTGCCCCGCAGGGTCACAGCGGCCCGGGCTCCCACGAGGCAGCGGGCTCCCGCTCCGGCTGATGACAAAGGGGCTCCTGCCTGACCACTGCAGCTCCCATTAACACCGCGCCCTCTGGGGACCTTCCACTGCACGGTGCCCTGCTGCCTGGCCTCGCTGCAAGCAGAGGGGTCCCCTCCCCGCACGAAGTCGCCTGTTTACAGCAGCACCTTGCGGCCCCGAACTTCCCACAACTTTCCCTGAGGCGGGGCAAGGCGCTGTCTGCTCGCAGCCTGCAGTGTCGGGCCCCGTCTAGCACCCCGCCCCAGGGATGGGGGCGGGGACTCCCAGACATGACGGGCCCCAGCTAACACCCCTCCCCGGTGAGGGGGCTGCAGAACTCGGGGCGGGGAGCCAGCGGGAGACTCAGCCTTTGGCCCAGCAGCGCCAGTGCCACAGGCATTGTTCATTCCCCCTCCCCCATGCGGTCCGCTCTCGAGCGGGCGATGACCTCGGGACTGGCGAGTCCCCAGGCCCCCTGCTCCCAGCACGGAGCCGAGTTACTCCCAGCCCAGAGTTCACGTAGCGAGAGCGCCTCCGCAGCCTGCAGAGCCCCTGCCTCGCAGGGGAGCTGCCTTTAACGTTGCGGGTTAAGCAAATCAGCTGCCGGTTTGTGCACGAATGGCTCCCGAGGGCTGGGGACTTACCGACCAGCCATTCATCCTGCGCCCGGCGTCAGGGTTAATCCCGTCCCGCTGCAAACGGGAGACGACGTCCCCGGCCATTCGTGAGCCAACAGCACCTCCTTCCGGAGCTAACTCGCTAGTGTCAAATGGCGCCGTTTCCACCATCCCCTGCGCGCGCAGTAGCCGTGGGGTGACGCTTCCCGGGGCGCGCAGGCCGGCTCGGCGGCCTCGGGCGGGCTGCGTGGAAGAGCCAATGCGCTGCGTCAGGGGCCCTCGGGCGCTGCGTGTGCCTGGGGCGGGAGTAGAAGGTGCCCTCGACGCCAAGGGCCGGCGCACCAGCGCGCTCCCTCCGCTCTGAGCAGGAACAATGAAGGTCTCCTCCTGCCCCGCAGGAGTTGGAGGCCAAGCTCAAGCTGCTCCCTCGAGGCTTTTGACAACAGGCCGCTCTGGAATCCTGGCCCCTTTGCGCTAGGTTTGAGGCGCCCTGGCTGCCCTCCTTTAAAAGCTCTATAGCCTCAGGTAAGCAAATCAGGCCCTTCTCAAGAGCAGCCTTGCCAAACAGGGAGCTGGGGCTGCTCCCAGCCCCTCCCTTGGGTTGTCAGTTTGAACTGAGCTAAAGAAAATGTTAAGGGCAATAAGGCTCTTCGCCTGACCCAGTGTGAATCCTTTCCCAAAGCTGCCTCCGCTTGCTGCTGAAGGCAGAAGAGCAGGTAACTAACAAAAATACCAGATTTATCAGCCTGCCCTATGTTGCCTCTTACCCAGATATTTCCAAGATTACATTGCTTGTTTCTGTCTTTTCCAGGTTGCAGACACGGAACAGCCAGCCAGCAGAACAGATACACACCACTTAACCACAGACTAATACCTGCTCCTTGCAGGCACAAAGGCAGTGTCAGATGCTCCGGATACACTTTACGAACTGCCTGCAAACAGAAATCAAACACACACAGCATACACAAATGCCTACTACAAACAGAGGGGCTGAGCCCTTCCTCCTTCCGTCTGCACCAGAAAGTTAGTAGCTGTATTACAGCCAAGCTGCAAGGCTGGCAAGCCACTAGTGCAGATCCAAGGCCCTGTGTCTGTCATGTGCAACAAAATACACTGCACATTCATGGAGAGACAGACTGAGCTCTTCAGAGAGACGAGCATCACATCCTGCTGGTTGTTATTCCTTGTGCCCTTTCAAACTGGGTTCAAAACACACAGTTTAAAATGAATCCATGGGATACCAAAACACGCCATTTCCCCAACTACCCAAACATTGGAGTGAGCAACCCTGGCTTCTACTTTGTATCCAGGCTGCTGTGTGGTTTTTTCCAGACTGGTGCTCAGTGTTTTACAGACCTTTTGAAACAAAGTAAATGCCACTTGGTAGCAAAGGTGCCTGATTCTGTTGGTGCCTCACCCCCAATATTTAGCTGGATATGCCTGAGAGTACTTTGTTAATATTCTGTGAGTCAAATGGAATGTGCTTTAAAAGGTTACATCTTACCACTGGGCAGTCGGAGTGAGTCCCAACAGTTTGGTTTATTTGTTAAAGATTCCCCCCAAGTTTATCAAATTTGCCTCTTGTCCCTTTTAAATGACAGCTTTTACAAGCAAATACTATGGATCAATTTAGGGCCCAATCCTTCCAAGTGCTGAGTGCCCTCAATTCCCATTTATATCAGCACTGCTAAGGGGCAAGCTGGTGCAAGTATTTAAAGAAGAAAAGCCTGACATGTTTGAAAGGGTGAAAACTTTCAAACGTGTTTAAAAGGTCAAATCATTTCTACAGCATTTTAACTCCCTATGATATTTAAAAACTTTTGCCTGGCCGTTTTAAGATGTGCAGGTGGGACAGTTAAAGAACTACAACCCTCCATTTGTAGTGAAGAGGGGAAAAACTTGCTTGCCTGAGCCTGATTGCACCATTTTACTGCTAACTCAACTATTTTCCATGTTCTTAAAAAACATAAAGACATTCTCTTTGCAGCAGAAAAGCATGTGGTTTTCCTGCCTGTGCCTTTGAAATGACTTAGGGACCCTGGAAAATTAGGCGATTCATACTGCTTATAGAAAGTAACAGTTTATTAAGGTAGTTCATCCTCATGACATATGGGGGGGGGGGGGGAATCCCACAACTGTTAAGTAAACTGCTGCATGACAACACAAGAATGAGCACTTGCCTTAACTTTCTATTGCACACAATGAGATACCTTGGAAACAGCTGAAAGAGTGAATATTCTTTTCATGTCTTGAGAAATTCTTGAACAATAACTCAACACTGTACTAGCATCTACCAACAGGGGTTCAAGATGTTTAGATAGCCCCGATTAAGTTAGATACTGCAGGAGGTCAAAAAATGTTGGCTATACACTTATGTGGAAATATGTCTGTCTGTTGTTTTAACTGGTGAAATTGCCCTCTTATGTGAAACCTCTGAAAAAATTTCAGTACAAAAATACTCTAGTCTGAAGCAGTGATTTTTATCCTGAATTATGTCAAATAATGTTTGGCATCGTTATACAAATCCTGGGGCTCTTCCAAAATTACCCCCTGCCCCTCCAAAAGTGTTACATCTCAGAAGCAAGAAGAAATAATACTCTACAGAATGTTAACACATCATGTACTGGTATTTTAAAAATATTTCTGAACAAAGGAAGTATAATTTACAAAAAGTCTAGGGCTTGTTACACAAATACAAGAAACATTCACCAACAAAAATATATCTACAAAAATACCATAATATTTATATCTAACTTACAAATATCCCCAAATCATGAATGGATTTGATGCTGTTTTGTAGGACATGACAATTTACAAGAACTGGAAAATGAAAAGTAACTTCTTAAAAAGAAAGCAATGCCTGACTGAGCCCTGGTTAAAGGTACTCAACCAAAAGGAAGATGTGTTTGCACCAGTCACCCACACTATCTATATTTTCTCTCTCTGCTTCTACTTCTGCTGTTTCTGCCTCTTTCCTTATGGTCCACTTTACTGCACCTGTCTCCACCGCTCTCTCTACATTTTTTCTCTCTGTACGCATCTGTGCTGTGGCTTCTGGTTTCATTTTTCCTGTGCCGCTCTTCACTGGGGCTTCGACTTGGTCGTCTTCTTATCTGCCTTTGCTTGTAATTGCTGTGACTTGTGCAAGAGCTTCTCCCGCTCCTCTCATCCTTGCTTTGGCTTCTGCTATCCCTCTCATTTCTTTCAGTTTCTCTCTTGTCTGTGCTCTGGTTTCTGCTTTTGGACTTTCTTTCACTCTCACAGGAGCTCCATTTGTTGTTCTCCCCAGAACTATCTTGCTTTAAAAGTCTACACTTCTCCCTATCTTTGTCCTTGTTACCGTGACTACTGGAGGGTTCTTCATAAAGTTTTTCCTTCTTAGTCTTTGTCTTCCCTTCTGAATCACTGCTGTTAGCCCCTGAAAACTTGTCTTTTTTTCTTTTCTTAGAATACATCTTCTTTTGTATGGCTTTGCTGTCAGTCTCACTATCACTGCTGCTTACTGAAGTATCACTGGAGGAGGAGGAAGAGGAGCTGATCTTATGTTTCTTGTGTTTACGTTTGCTTTTCTTCTTTTGCTGCTTTTTCTTCTTTCTGTCTTTCTTCTTTTTCTTCTCCAGACGATCCAATTTCCTTTTATTTTGAAAATAAAAAAGATCAAGCAAGCATTTAAAGATAGGTAAAATGTAGCACGACTGCCTTCTTGTGCAGTCAACACTTAAGACGATAGTACGCAGTAAACACGCAACATTTTTTTACGAAGCGTGTTGAACTTTTGGTTTTAATAAAGTATTTTTAAATTTCTGATCTCAAACTAAACTGAAGTATTTAAAATGTAGCTCCCATTTAGCCATCCCTCAGAACTACAAAGAAGTAATTTTTAATGGACCACATTTAGGAAGGTGAGGGTAAGAAATGTGAACCTGGCCCTTACAACTGGTAGTGCAACCAGTTGATGTTTTTGAGCTGGCTCTGTTGGTTTGACTCTGTAATATAACAAGGAAAATTTTCAAAGGCACAAATAGCAGTTAGGCGCCCAGCTCCCAATGGCCCTTAGTGGAAGGTAGGAGCCTATCTGCTACATGTGCCTTTCAGAATCTCCTCCCGATGTTAACAGCTTTCTGGAGAACTCTATCATCTATTCAGTCATAAACAGAGGTGTAAAATGTCTAGTCAACAGTACACTGTTCTATCAGGCAAGCAAACACATTCATTTTCATTTCAACTGCTTTTGCCCAGTTTTGTAATTTTAAGCCCTTGGTCACTCTTATTTTGTTAATTCTTATCAATGAGTCAGCCACTACATTTGACATGCTACCTAGACTGCCTTCATTGGATTTAAAACAAATTAAGAAGCTTAAAATCACTGAGGACCTAAACACTTAGCTAAACTGAAGCATTTAAAAATATACAGTAATTTAAACAGTGTGTTTGGGACATTAGAAATCCAAACAAAATTATTAAAGGTTAAATTACTGAAACCACATGCGCATGCATATATATATATATATATATATATATATATATATATATATAGTGTGTGTGTGTGTAATATATATATTACACACACACACACAATTATCCTTCATAAATAGTGTAAACTGTTTTCCTTCTTTAAAGTTAATTACACTGTTGGACCTCACAATGCTCACAGAGTGCTCTTTTAACTTTTCTTTAAGTTATTATATTTAAATAAATAAGAGTGATGTCTGTGTGGTCTATCAGCCAGTGATTCAAAATTGGTTAATAAGGACACACAAAATTAGAGAAGAAATGTAAAACCTCTTTTCCCCTTCAGCATATGAAAGCAACAAGGCAGCAGCAGAGAAAAAACAAACTTAGTTCGGAAACCACAAAAATATCCTGCACTCCCTCTGCTGGCTAATCCTAATCCTAGGGCTATGGTAAACTGTAACACCACTGCTGATACACAGAAGAAAGGTTAAGTTTAGCTCCCTTAGGAACAAAGGAAGTACGTCAAGCTTTGCCAAGTGCAAAATCAATAAGGAAAGAAATGTAATTTTCAATCTTGGAAGAGGGCATGGTAAACAATGGAGTGTAAAATATTTTAAAATAGCAATTGACATTGTCCTCTGTGAGCCGATGCATATACAAAGTTAGTGTGTGTGTCACAGCATTCAAAGTTAAATATGAAGTGAAAATAAAGCCATTAAAACTGCATTACAATTGGATTACAAAATGATGAATAAGCATGCTGCATAATACGAAGTCTGGTAGTCAAGTGTAGATTAATTTAAATTGATTTTTTTTCAGTAGATGGAAAACTGTAGTTAAAAGCTATTGGCTATATATTGCTAAACTCATAGGAATAAGTGCCATGCAACTGTGATAAAATTACCTCAGAAGTTTCTGTTTTTGTTTAGTTGACAGCGATTTTAAAAATTCAACTTCTGGGTCATCTTCTCCTTCACTTGCAACAAATTCCTATAAAGAGAAAAAGTAATAAGATACCATATCCTTAAATAAAAATAAGGTGGCATTTCAAATTCATGATTCCTGTATTAAAATATTATGAACATTAAAAGGTGTGTGAGAATTTGATTTTATGTATATGAACACACACACATACACCCCCTATATAGCAACCTTGAGAAGATAAGCAGTCAGCTTGCTACAAAGAGGGAATCTATACTGGGTTTAAAAGGAGTTGGGTGCCAGAGTACAGGAACCATATAGCACCATAATGTGAACACTATAATGTTTCCACAGGCGAAGTCATTTAGGGAAAGCTTTCCTTAGTTCTGTCTAGTGTAAGAGATGGAAGCGTTGGTTGGTGGATGGGAAACTGCAAGTCCCACTGAACCACAAAGAAATTTAGGCAAATCACTTAACCTTTTTTTACATGAGCTTACTCATTGAAAAATGGGTGTTATACCCATCCACCTCATAAGTGTGCCATAATGCTTAAATTATTGTCTGTAAAGTGCTATACAAATACAATATGTTGCAACTGTATTTTCTACCCACAACACCACCACAGTACTAAAAATCAGGTCAGATTTAAATTTAGGAATTCTTAAGACCCCCTTCCTTTCAAATTACATGCATCTGGAATGCCCAATTTCTTACTCTTCACATTTTTAATTTTAACTCATGAGCAATAACAGGGCAGAAACTAGGACATAAGTTCTCCATATGCAACTTTTCTAAAAAACTGGTGAGAACTTTGCAACACATTTAACACTAATCTTAAACTAGATTGTCTCCTGAGTACATAATTTCCTGTAAAGGCAAAGAGTGCTGCTTATGTGCATAAAAAGGGACATAAGCAGTTGTCTGTTTACTCAGGCTTTTTAGGAAGGGTTGCAAGGTACGGTCCAGTCCCTGATTCGCAAGTCATCCCGCCCCCCCGTACTTGGTTGCCTGGTAGTTCAGTTATCTTGCTATATGAGTGAGGTGGCTTTATGGTGGGCTTGCTATTTTGGATAGTGTATATAAATTATGTATTTCACATTTTTGTTAAGGCACCTACAAGTCTGAAATAGGCACTATGTGAAAGTCTAAAGAAGTATAATTACATATTTAAAGTCTTGTAAATAAAAATTATATAATAAAAATAAATTAACATAAAAAGCTTTAAAATAGAGAGAGTTATTTTTTGCATGCTTTCCTCTGGTTTCATCCAAAGCCAGTTCAGGGGTAAGCCTGCAGGCAGCAAGTATCACATCAGATGTATGTTGCAGGAGCCCAAATCATCCCTTCTGGGACATATTCAGTTTCTAGTCATCCAGAGGAGACATTTAATTTATTAAACTGTGGCCTTAAAAAATTCATTTCAGATTTGTCACTTTGGCTAAAACTAAGCAGCAAAACACAATACATTTCAAGGTATTTTCCACTGCTAGATCTATCCAGCTTTCCTATGGATATGCATATTGGAAAAATGTTAAGTCGCAATTCACAAGCAATCACATTTAGATTTACAGACATTTTCAGCTTACTGATAAAAAGATCATTACCTGTGATGGATCATTTGCAGTCAAGTTTCTCCCCAGTACATTTTGTTTCAGTGCAAACCCACTGTTTCTCATCTCCGCTATTAGCTCTGAGGGGTGCATTGATGGCCCTGTTCACAAAAATCACAGTTTGAATGTATCATTTATATCTCTACCTTTTTTGGACTCCACAGTAGGAATTCAGTTGAAATTTTGTTAAGTAAAATCACAGCTAAATCAACTCAATAATCTTCTGCTGAGCAAATAATCAGATATGATTTTTTAAAACAGCAGTCTGGAGATTCAGAATAGAAAATAATTGCATTTTTCTTTAAGTGCAAGGGGATTCTCTTCTTATGTAACTTTGTCATGTTGAAAACAATATATTTAGGTATTGTCTGGTTGTATGCTTTTGACTGTAGTACAAAAAAATATAGGAAGCCTAGAACAGACATATTAACTTAAAGACTTTTTAATACTTCCTCTCTCCAAAAGCAATAAGAAACCACACTTTTAAGAGAATATTATATCATTTTTCATAATCATACAATACACATTTTAAAACTTTCCCATACATTTTTATGATTTTGTAATTGGACTTCTCTGAAATGATTTTTAAAGAACGAATTATATACCAAAGACTGTTTTTCTTCTAAAATATAATTGAGACCAGAGGTACATAATATGCATGTACTGATCACCTTGTTTACATTTTCTTTCAGTTTTGTTTTTTTGTTTTAAATACTGACTGAGGAGAGACGGGAAACATCAACATGAGTTCTAACTCCTCAACATTTCTGTGCATGCTTGTCACTGTACAGATCAGAGCCATGGTGAGTATGCAATACCAAAAAGGCTATGTACATCTGCAAACAAAACATGTAACTATTGCCTGTGAAAGAGCTGTTATGATTTATTAGGTAAAAGACAGATTAATCATACTGATATAAGCCATTCACCAGAAATTCAACATACGTAGCATCTCAGTATGCCATCAAACCTTAAAGAAACTTACTAATATTGTAATATATTTTAATTACACAACCTGTAATGCCACATTAACAATTGGATGCAAAGGGGAAAGATTTTACTCTTCAATTTTGTCTGAAATGGTGTCTATGCTGGATACCTTTTGACTGGCATTTTCAGAGAGATGTAATAACTGAAATGGCAGACATACTCTGCAGCATAATTAGGTGCCAGTGAGATAAACAGGCCAGCAGATAATGACCTCAGAGCCAGCCCTAGGAGGGGTAGGTGCGAGCAGACCAGAGAGAGCATAATCTGGTCAAGATTCGGAAGGGATTTATAGGTCAAGAGCAGCATCTTGAGTCTGATTCTGAATGTGACAGGCAGAGAGAGTGTAACCGAGTCAGAACTGCTGCTGTAACCTTGCTCTGCTTATCCATATCTGCTCCTGATGCATAATCTTGGTACCTGCTTACACTAGATGGAAACCTAGCAACAGAATTTGGTACCAGCTGAAGTTTTAATGATGCATACAGGGAAACAAACAAAAAGGGCATTACAATAGCCTAAACAGGGCAAAACAATGACCTCAGAATGGGTGAGAGAAAGGCACACACACTAGCGCAACAGACATGAAAAGGCAGATGGCAGATTTCACCATAGCAGAGAAATCAAAATGTTTAATCAGACCAAAGCCCAGAAGGACACTTCTAAGCTAGCAAACATGAAATGTGGCTATGGAAGAGATACACCAACTGACAGAATAAAATAGTAATTCTAGAACTCCTGCCCTCTTCAGAATCTCACAGCATTTTACACACATTAATTAATTAAAACAAGTTATCCCCAGTCAGCAGATAGGAGAAAGCGGGGGGGAGGGAGAGAGAATAAATGCATGTGCTAATTTGTTTTTTATTATATAAAAAAGTCTGAAAGATTCTTAAGATTTTTTCCTTGTTTTCCTTCTTTTGCTGTAAAAATATCAGCAATTTCAAATCTTTGTCTTTCCTATTTTTGCTGGAGAACTAATGAGCTAGAGTGGGAGCTCTCTGAGCCCTCCATTCATGGGCTACATAGGGTATTCAGCCTTTTGCAAAGAGATCTCTTCTCCCAATTGCTCACCTGGAATTTGAAGTTAAATAGGTGTTAAGGGAAAAAAGAAAAAAGGCAAAAAAAAAAAATCCAGTTTTGAACAATCTGACTAAATCACTGTATTTCTCTTGGTACTTGTGATATCATGATTTTGTTAGTTACCTAGCCATCCATAAAGCAGCCTGCTATAGCTCTGTTTTTGTTGGCTCAGCTGCTGTAAGTGGCCAAAGAACTGGTTTATCTGACCCCACCAAGGAATATCCTCTTAAGGGGCTTTTCTGGCAGCACTGACCTGGTGGCATGATGCCTGTGGCACAGGGGCATGTCAGAGATGGGGGGCAGGGGAATGTGGCTGAGCTCAAAGCACTCCAACTATTCTCTAGACTGGCAGAGTGGCCCATAGGAGGTTGTTCAAAATTGCCATTAATCAGAGCAATCTTTGGGGGGTAGCTGTCTTAGGCTACAGGTATGCTCAGGATCTGAGAGGTGCAACAGAGAATTACAGCCCCCTTTCCCTCTCATCTCCTTGATCTCTTTGTTTAGGCTGTGCCTTCTAAGAGGTACTCCTGAGGGACCTCTGCACCACTGAACATGTGCAGAATTCACGTCTGGTGCAAAAAAAATTTTTCAAGCAAAATATACATTCTGCCCAAGAAGTGCTGAAGTTCTACCTTTCACCCACCACAGGCTGCTGTGGCCCCAGAACAGCCAGCAGCCAGCTGCATTCATCACAGCACCCTGCCCGCAGAGCCAGCTTAGGACAGACAGAGTGGGGCACACAGGGCTGCTGGGGTTCAGAAGGGCTAGTGGGGGGGAAAAAATGGGGAGTGCACTCATAAGCTAGTGGGGTGACAGCATTGAGCCAGGGGCTGAATGGGAGGGGTGCTGAAGGGCCACATGGGGGTGGGGTGGGGTGCAGGGACATGGGCAGATGTGCCTGCCTGAATGGGAGAGGCTCGGGATGTGGGGAGGCTCACCAACTACCTAATAATTCCTCCCTTCCCCTGCAAAAAATCCTGTTCCATACTTTTCCCACCCACACCCAGCAACCCTCCAGGTTCACTCCCACAATCCTTCCCTCTCCCTCAGGTCCTCCATTACCCCCAACTCCCACAAGCCTTTGCACTGCTTCTGAGGAGTGCAGGAAATATGTTTCTGTATTGTAGTTCAAATGAATTACTCAAAGTTCTGTATTAATATGCCTAGTAAGGAATCTATTTGTCAAAAACACATTACTTGCACCTTTTTTTTTACTTTACTTGCACTGTTACAGACATACTTGCTGACAGGTATTTTGAAATAAATTACCAAAATAATTGAAACTGGTGTGATTATATTGTGTTATTTTGACAAATAAAATAGGCAGAATTTTATAGAATTTTTCAAATTTTGTGCGCAGAATTTTGAATTTTTTGGTGCAGAATTCCCCAAGGAGTAAAGAGGTACAGTTCAGAACTGGGGCCAGAGTCTTCCAGGATTAAACTTGTTTAGTTTTAAAAGATCTCTTTGGCCTTCTTTGCATATAATAATAATTAAAAAATTACACTGTTTTCTTCTTCTGTCTAGTTGGCAGCCGGTATCAAGTGGAGTGCCCCAAGGGTCGGTCCTGGGGCCGGTTTTGTTCAATATCTTCATAAATGATCTGGAGGATGGTGTGGATTGCATCCTCAGCAAGTTTGCAGATGACAGTAAACTGGGAGGAGAGGTAGATACGCTGGAGGGTAGGGATAGGATACAGAGGGACCTAGACAAATTGGAGGATTGGGCCAAAAGAAATCTGATGAGGCTCAACAAGGACAAGTGCAGAGTCCTGCACTTAGGACGGAAGAATCCAATGCACCGCTACAGACTAGGGACTGAATGGCTCGGCAGCAGTTCTGCAGAAAAGGACCTAGGGGTTACAGTGGACGAGAAGCTGGATATGAGTCAACAGTGTGCCCTTGTTGCCAAGAAGGCCAATGGCATTTTGGGATGTATAAGTAGGGGCATTGCCAGCAGATCGAGGGACGTGATCGTCCCCCTCTATTCGACACTGGTGAGGCCTCATCTGGAGTACTGTGTCCAGTTTTGGGCCCCACACTACAAGAAGGATGTGGAAAAATTGGAAAGAGTCCAGCAGAGGGCAACAAAAATGATTAGGGGACTGGAACACATGAGTTATGAGGAGAGGCTGAGGGAACTGGGGATGTTTAGTCTACGGAAGAGAAGAATGAGGGGGGATTTGATAGCTGCTTTCAACTACCTGAAAGAGGGTTCCAAAGAGGATGGCTCTAGACTGTTCTCAGTTGTAGCAGATGACAGAACAAGGAGTAATGGTCTCAAGTTGCAGTGGGGGAGATTTAGATTGGATATTAGGAAAAACTTTTTCACTAGGAGGGTGGTGAAACACTGAAATGCGTTACCTAGGGAGGTGGTGGAATCTCCTTCCTTAGAAGTTTTTAAGGTCAGGCTTGACAAAACCCTGGCTGGGATGATTTAATTGGGGATCGGTCCTGCTTTGAGCAGGGGGTTGGACTAGATGACCTCCTGAGGTCCCTTCCAACCCTGATATTCTATGATTCTTCTTTGCATAAAAAGCTTATGGGAATATATCCTTATACTGATTTTTGTACAAAGCTCCAATTGACTTTGGTTGGAATTTAAGGCCAGAGTTGTTACTTGAGTGACTGCTCAGAATCAGATAAACCCAAAAGTGTATTTAAACATCTCTGTTCTCTAAAAGAATAAGAAAACTAACTGTATTCAGCAAGTTATTAACTTTGCTGGGAAAAATAAGAGCCCGTGGAAGGTAAACTGAAAAGAAAATGAATTAGACTAGTATGAGATTCTACTTTTTTTAAAAGAAACTATGGAGCCATGCTCATAGCTCCACCAATCTGTAATACTTTACATTGGAATCAGGATCTACTATAATTATCAGCGCTTAAAGGAGGTAAGCAACATTAGATCTATAGGTATGTTACACTGAAGTTATATCAAAGGTGCCTACAACATATGGAAAGGTTCCCTTTTTTAGTCTGTGTAAATTGAAACATATAAAATAAACATGATCCTTATTTTGCGATTCTACATAATTCTGGTTAGTGAAACTAGCTTGACCTGAAATTGACAGGTTTGCTCTGAAGACAAAGGAGAATTTTCTGCAAACTTTGAAGAAAACTGGTCAAACTAGTTATAAGTCTGTAAAAAATTATTCATTTGGAATTTTGACAAGTGTAACTGTGTTCTAGATTCCATTAGCTCAGAAATGTCTGGTTAGTACCCCTTGAAATTTCCCATATATTTAAATCTACTGCAAACTTGTGCTCAGGCTACATTTGAAGAAACTGCTCTGAAATTACAAAAACATCACTGATGATGGTTATATTTCTGATGAAAGGTTATGGCATGTGTATGACAGATAGAGTGAAACAGGATGCCGGATGTTATGACCCTGGATGGAAATGCGGAACTATGTTGCTGATTTAGCTTGTAGCTAGATGAGGTGAATTTCATTAGAATCAACTAAGGAAGAAAAAAAAGCTGAGATTCTTTAAAATGATAGAGCTAAGAGGAGGACAGGAAATCTTGTAGGGGGAAGCCCTAGGGATAAAACAGTGAAAAGAAGTTTGAGTGAGGGTTAATGGAAAACTGTAAATAGACTCCTGCCTTGAAGTTTTCTTATACACGTTACATTTCTAAAGCTGCAAAATAAAATCACACCCCAGGAACAGGAGTAAATTCTCAACAAGCCCCTGCTGTGCAAGTGTACTGTGTTGTGGGGGGACAGTGTAGGAACCTCACCCATTCACAGTATGTTACCTAATAATGGCTGGTTGCAGTGTGTGTAAGAATCCTCGCTGTAGTTGCCAGATAATGGAGAAATTTTTCTGTCTTAAAAAGGTACAGGCCTATGATTTTTGAATCTGCAGACTTGGTTCTAGTTCAGGTGTTGGTAGTGTATTTATTTAGTAATTGTAGCTGTGAGAACCAAAGACTAATTAAGTGGAGCTTGTCAGGCTTTTGGGTTGACTGGCAGGTATCCAGCCAGGTCCTCAAAGATTCTGGACACAGGTTGCTAACTGAAAGAAATGTGATTCAGTATCAGTTTTATAAATTTTATTAAAACACAAAAATAAAATGTAACCAAAACTAAACTATTATGAATAATATTAAATGAACTAGGATATATGTTTGCACAGTGCCAAGCACAATGGAGTCCTGGTCCATAACTAGGGTTCCTGGTAGCTACAGCAATACATAAAAAAAAAATAATAAAGCAATACAACTATCAAATCAATATCAAAATTAACAAACTGGCCTCAATATTGGACTGCAGTTAAATCATCCATCCTTACAAATTCTAAGACAGAGTCCGAGAAGGTGGCTGTTTGGTTATAAATCCCAACTAAAGAATCTAACCAATGTCTATCAGGTTTATAATTTGAGTGGTTAAAAAGCTTAATACTGAAAGCAAATTGTTCTCTAGTGTCTGGAACAGTCAGAGTCAATTAAAAAGCTTCCTCCTTAGATTTTAAATTTCTGTGAGCTGGCTCACCCTTTCTGCCCTTCTCCCCTCCACTCCTGCCTGGAGATATTAGAATACAGACTTTAACACCACACTCTTGATAAGGAAAAGTTTGAAACTACCAGAAGTTACAGGTGACAATCTCAAGTCTCAGGATTTTTAAACATCAACCACACTCTAATGACTAACTTAATGAGACAAAAGTTAGGGCTGTTGCCAGACACCTTCCCCAGGTGGACTTTATGGGCTATCTGACTCTCTGAAAAGGAGCCGAATCTACAGTTAAGTAGCCAAGCAGTGATATTTTGCTAGCACAGTGCTTCTCGCTAGCAGACCTTCTTTGGGTGCAGGGAGACTGATCAAAGGCCGGAGTGGCCTCTTTGTTGGTGCTTGTGACTTCATCTCATCAAAGTCACTGGCCTTATAGGATCTGCGACGTCACTCTTATCCCTCAAGTAGCTTGTTGACCTGAAAGTCTAGGGGTGTCAGCTTTACCCTTGATTCTTATGGTTGGCAAGCTTTGCTCACTCCTCCTTGCAACATCTTCCCCCAAGGACTTTGGACAAGTCCAGTGTAAAAGCTATTTTGAAGCCCTGCAACTTGATCCAATTACATTTGAATTTGGCCATCCTTAGTGATAATCAACTTGGAAAAGTTCCACTTAAATCAGCAATTTAAAATATATTTGATGTTTGCAAACCAGAGACTGACATCAGCAACTCCTCAAACTATATCAAAAATCTGGATACAAATGACCACTTTGGAGGAAGTTGGCATGGAAGTTGGGTGAAAAGGTCCTGTGTGTCACCAGTTTATGGAAAGTTAGACATAAAAATCCTATAAAAAGAGCTGATTGCTAAGACCCTTTTTCAATAGTCACTCAACGTTCATCTATCAGCAAAATTGAAAATAACATCAAACAATGATCTGTTTCATCATTGCCATTTTTTATTCTTCTTAAAACAAAGCAATTACAGTACCTCAACTATTATTGAACTGGGCAAACAGCTTGTTTTCTGGAATCTACATCTTAACAGAGATAAGTTACATAAAAACTTTTGAAGACACCCATTTAAGAAATAAAAATTGTAAATTTCTATAAAGGTCTGTATCGCCATAAAAGCGATTGTCCTCATATAGCAAGCAGGTCATTGCAGAACGGTACCAGACTTTTTTCCTCTATATGATGACAATTGGCTAAACAGTTCAGCTTTATGCATAATTAAAATTACATTATGGAGTCACACAGAAGAAGCTCCATAGTTTAAGACGCATCCAGAGATCCAACACAAGACCCTTATTTTCATGATCCTAATAACTGTGCAAGGAGAAACTATTTCTAGCTAAGTCTCCTGTGATGTGTCAGAGTAACCCTCCCATGGAAAGGGCGAGGTAAAGGGTTACTGAGTGCAGGGGAACTTAGGTTGTGAGCATGTCCTAAGATGGGGTCCAAAGCTACATTGACCCAGATAGCTCTGCTTTGCTCTCTGCGCCCTCCAGCCTACCTTAGAATACCTCCATGGTTGCTCAGCCTGCCTAACTGGTGAGTCATGGAGGCAGGCCAGCAGCATCAAAGAATGGAAATAGCTGAGGGAACTTGACAGTTCTATCAGCTTTTCTTTGTAGGGCTCAAGCAGCCGGTTATGGCAAATAAGAGAAATAACTCAAACATTTTAAAATAAAACATACAGTGTGGCCTACATCTGAGCTGTCATGTGAATGAATGTGTGAAGTTTGGGGCAACTGCGATAAAGCTAGTGCAGCCTGAAAACATTTCAGGTGAAATTTCAAAATGGGCTTATTTCTGAAATGTTTCTTCTGCTAAAGTTACTATTTGAGAAAAAAAATACAGACAATTCAGTTGGCCCAGAAAAAGTTAGAGTATTAAATGTGGAAACTGAAATCATTTAATAAAGTGTGAAATGAGAGATTTTAGTCCCATTTAATTCAGTTAAATTGATCTCAATTAAATATCAGGAGAAATCTGAATGCTCTGTTATGGTTGCACTCAGATTGTACTTCAATCTGATGATCTCTATTAAACAACAAAGGTAAAAAAAAAAATCCTATATTTCACTTGCTACAGGTCTAAATTACAAGTTCTCTCATTCCCCATTTAGGCCTCTCCCCTTCCATACACAAGAAGACTGGAAGTTACGTCTGAAACTATTTCCTTTTAGGTCCTGTCCACACTATGGCTGAAGTCACACAGCCAACAACTGTATTTAGTACACAGTAGTTGCTTTCATGGTTTCCACTAACAAATGTGGGCAGGGATTTCTCTCTCATTAGAATAATGCTGGCTAAAGTGTAGACCTACATTTAAGTGGTCTAAAGCATGGTTTTCAAATTCTCCCCAATGGTGGTGGAAAATTAAATAAAATATAGCGGTTGCTAGAATAGTCCAAACTGTAGCATGGACAAAATCAATCTTCTGGTCACTAGTGACTACCAAAACAGCACTTTGTTATTTCTCCTATCTGCTCCTGATGCACTGTCTTGATAATACCTGCTTAGTTTACTGACAAAAGCTTTCATTTCTGCCAGCACTGCAGAAGACCAAGCTGAATTGTTCTGCTACATGCAATCAATTAAGTTACCAACTAAGTTTTGATTCTAGACTACCTATTGAAAGTGTTGAGGTAAGAGGCAGTGAAAGCATAACTCATTCCCATCAGAGGCAGGGGCAGAATACAGTAACTGATTTTCAGACATCATGTTATGCTTGCATAGTAGTGGCATTTACTGAATCTTGTTTTGATTCAGAACAGACAATTTGATAGGGAAGTCACTGATCATAGGCTAACAGGTGTCATTTTTACAGTCACTTTTCTAACATTAGCCACATTTTAGTGCACCCTAGTTGTTTGCATATAATGCAGGTTTTACCAAAGCACAGATTGTTTAGATTAGACCATGAAATTCAGATCCAAACCCTTCCTCAAGTTTGGGAGTGGAAGTTGTACAGATCCAGAGTGCCGAACTAGAAACAGACTAGTGTGGCAATGCTGACTTCACACAGGTGAAGGGAGCTGGAATGGGGGTTCTGGTTTGGGACAGTTTCTAGTTTAAATGTGTGTTCTTTTTACTCTAAAAGGAACAACCCTAAGATCCATCATTACAGAGCCTCCACAGATATATGCTGATGGATCTATGAGATAGTATCGTTTGAATAATGCATTATTTTTGGAATAACGTTTGGCAAAAAGCAAACTGTCTACTCTCTCCTATCCAAAGAGGACCTGAGATTACATGCTACTGTAATATTTCCAAAATTGTATTTTTCAGATGGAATAAACCTACAGCACTGTTCTACTTTGCTTCCTATGCAGCAGTCATTCTAAGAACATGCTCTTATATTTCACTGAGGGAAACTGATAACTATCATCAATCAAGCTTTAGACCTGGTCCCTCTAGCAACTTCTAAAGAAAAGACAAGGGATTTACTGGATTACCTATTCAATGTAAACTCTGCAACCTATGTTTACAAACCAGACAATCCTACTGGTCAAAAACTACATAGCGAAGCGTAGGAGTCCCTGGACTGGATTGCAATGGGAAGAAGTATTTAGTTGTGCAGGTCACCAGGATGAGCTGATCATATTATTTTCAGATCTGAAGTCACAAAGTCTTGCTGTTCTGGGTGACTTAATTGACTATAAGAAAAGGAGTACTTGTGGCACCTTAGAGACTAACACATTGATTTGAGCATAAGCTTTCATGAGCTACAGCTCACTTCTTCGGATGCAACTGTAGCTCACGAAAGCTTATGCGCAAATAAATTTGTTAGACTCTAAGGTGCCACAAGTACTCCTTTTCTTTTTGCAGATAGAGACTAACATGGCTGCTACTCTGAAACCTTAATCGACTATGAAGACAAGCTCTTCTAGATTGACTCAAGAGCTCTTAACAACCAAGGGCTGTCTCTTTGGTGGGCTTTCACTGAATATACCTAGTTGGCCCCACAGTGGATTTATTTTGGAGTTTGAATTAGAGATCCAGAACACTGCTTCCTATGGTTGGCGGTCAGGGCTCACAGTCTGAGGTGGAAGACCTGTTTTAATTGGTCTGTCCTTGGAGATGAAAGAAAATTAGCTAGATTTTAAAATTCTTGGAGGAAGTATACTGTAAAAACCAATGAATTATTCTACCCAACAGGTTTTTGGAACACACTTTTTCAGTCTCTACCACTAAATACTCTCAAATGTCCCCCTCCCTTTGTGTCACTGGAGAAAGAAGAAAGTTGAGCACCAGTGGTGGAAATCAGAAACTGAGCTTGATCACAGGACAGAATTTTTGAATTTAGGTCATGGCTGTGACTGAGATAAAAGCAGAGCTCTTTTTCACTCCACCACAAGGACAATGAAGTCCCAGTCAGCGGAAACATTCCATGTCAAGACAACCTAATGTATCTCGGCTACTTCCACTAATACAGAGTTGAGCATTTCTCACTCAACTTTTCTACTACTTCACAGAGAAGACTGATTGAGTTCAGATGAGACATGCACTTTGATGGAGTAATTTTCATACCCACTGTGGGGGAAAATAGTAAGTGCAACATCTTCTATCCTTGACTTTAAATTAGTTTTATCCTTTGCAGTCCTGAAAGTGCTTCATGAAGTTCAGATTAGGGCCTCTATTTGGGTCAGTGTCTCTCATGCGTGGTTAAACGGAGTGGGATGGTACTGACACTATTATTGGTGGAGCTAGTCAGTGCTTCTTTGGGGGAGAGCAGAATGGCAAAATTTCTTCAATAAGCAGTTATTAGGGGGCTATTGTTTAAGAAACTGTCTCTTGATGCAGATAATCTTGACAATAATTGCCCTGTCTCACCTTCCTTTTTTGGGGAAGATTACTGTGAAGGTTTTGGCCAAACAGATTTGCCAATACCTGGAGTATTCTGATACCATGGAATCCTTTCAAAGTGGTTTCAGATGTGGCTAAGTTACGGAGGCAACTCTGAGGATTTTCCTCCTGGCAATAGACAAAGATGAAATATCTGTGGAGATTGTGGAGTCAGGTAGAGACAAGTCAATGGGACATATGTTTTTAACTCACTTTTGAAAATCCCATCCTCTATTCCAGGGGTGGGCAAATGATTTGGCCTGATGGCCACATCTGGGTATGGAAGTTGTATGGCGGGCCATGAATGCTCATGAAATTGGGGGTTGGGGTGTCGGAGGGGGTGAGGACTCTGGCTAGGGGTGCAGGCTCTGGGGTAGAACCAGAAATGAGGAGTTCAGGGTTCAGGAGGGGGCTCCGGGCTGGGGCAGGGGTGCGGGTGGGGGGGGTGAGGGCTCCAGCTGGGGGTGCAGGAGGGTGGGACCGAGGGGTTCAGAGAGCAGGAGGGGGATCAGAGCTAGGGCAGAAGGGTCGGGGCACTGGAAGGGATCAGGAGTGTAGGCTCTGGGCAGCGCTTACCTCAAGCAGCTCCGGGAAGCAGCACCATGTCCCCCCTATGGCTCCTACGTGGAGGTGCGGCCAGGAGGCTGTGCGAGTTGCCCCATCTGCAGGCGCTGCCCCTGCAGCTCCCATTGGCTGTGGTCGCCGGCCAATGAGAGCTGTGGGGGCGGTGCTTGGGGAGGGGGCAGTGTGTGGAGCCCCCTGGCTGCCCCTACACGTAGGAGCCGAAGGAGGGACATGCTGCTGCTGCCATGAGCAGCGCGGAGCCACGACACATGTGGAGTGGAGCAAGCCCTGGACCCTGCTCCCCAGCAGGAGCTCGAGGGCCGGATTTAAATGTCTGAAGGGCTGCATCTGGCCCCCGGGCCGTAGTTTGCCCACCACTGCTCTATTCCCTTCTCTCAGAGAAGGCCCAGATAATACATTGGGCAATTGTTCCTCTGTCCCAAGCATTCTCTTGCATGGGGTGCTGAAGATTCTAGCCTGTTAGGTTTCCTGTTCAATGTACAAGTAAAATCACTCCTATAGCAAGAAGGTTTGGGCTGCAATGACACCAAACTGCTAATTACACTCAGTCCCTCTTTTTAATATCAGACCTCAACAGGGCAGTGGCTCAGCTCTCTCAGCGTATGTCTGAGACTGGGTCCTTGATGAGGCTCAATTCACAGAAGATGGTGGCTGACAGGAGGAAACATCCAGGAGATGACAGAGTTGATTTCTTGAAAGAGAGGGGATTTGCTCACCTTTTGTCATAAAGACACAAACTGGGTGGGTGAAGCCCCGTTGGATCTCTGACTGCTTTTATAAGGCCAGGTAACAGCTTTGGTCAGAAGTGCTAATTGTCATCTACTTTCTGAGACAGTTTTTTCCATTCTGATGCAGACCTTGCCATGATGATCCGTGTGTATGTCATCTCTAGAATCGATTATTTATCAACAAAGCTTCCCTTAACTCTTTCTCTCAGATTTCATCCACTATGGAATGTGGCTGCCCACTTAGTGGTGCTTCTCACTGGCTTCAAATTTGCTTCTGGATGCAATTGACAGCAATGGTTTGGTTGTTTTCAAACTGTGATCAGTGTAACGCCAGTTATCGGGGGGGGGGGGGGGGGGAACACCTGACAAATGAAACATTAACAGAACCAAGCAGTAGAGAACTGTTGGGCTTGGGGAGAGAGGATATTTGCTATCTTACAAAACAGTAACCAAGATAATGAGGAGGTTAAACCAGTGGTCTGCATGGCTTGGGTCGGAGTCCTGGTTACCTGAGTGACTACCCATCCTTACATTATATTATGGCAACTGAGATCAGCTGAGGCACTTGAGCTAACAATCCCCTTGATTTAAAGACTAAAGACGTGGTATTTTCAATGAGGGAACCTCTACACTGCTCACTTCTCCCCCAGGTTGGTTTGACAAGAGTACAAGGCCAATATAATCAGCCGTGCTTTTGCCAAACACTATATTTGGGAGGATATTCAAGGTTTCTCTTTTTTGAGGGGCAAGGAAATGGTCTTATTGACATAAAGTTCTGTTATTGTATTTAACAATAAACATGCCTTCAGTGAATTCACCCATGCTTTTATAAAAGCAAAGTATATTTAATACCCATAAACCATAATATTGAGAATTTTGAAGCATGAACTTGGGATTAATCTAAAATCTGATTGGTGCCCAGGCTAAGTGAAAATTTTGGTGGGATCCTACTGTTTACAATCAAAGTGCTCTCAGCTGCAGATCTTTAAGGAGGGTTTTATTTGCTATGCATTTTCTGATGGTACCTAAATACAGATGACTATTTACACGAATTTTCGTGATAGTCACATTAAACAACTCTTTCTTAATAAAACGCTATCCTAGATTAAGTAGAGCACAGAATTAAGTTCTGCTTTCCTATTGCATGCTAACTGATTTTTATCTGCTAGGAAACAAAAATTGGGTATTAAAAGCACCATGTTGTTCACTGCTTTCTGGAGCACTCAGAGTTTCACTTCTCTAATGATGCTTCTACATTTTTTGAAGAAATTGAGCCAGTCGTGATTCTTCCTACTATCTCTAACCATTTTCATTCCAAAACTACTTATTACCCTATCGCAGGTGTGTGAAGGCACCCATTTTTTCCAATGAAATTAAATGCTAATTTATATTACATGCCATGACCACAGCCTGGGAGTCATCCAAATATGAAACTAACTCTGGTGTTTTATTATAACCTCTTGTTCCTCTAAAAGTAAATTCCATTACCGAATTTATATGGCATATTTTAAATCTGTGTACACCACTTTCTGTAAGTGACATTTTGGAATGAACAAATATTAAAACATTATGAAATAGTTCCAGGATTGTGAACAGACCACTGATGTATTCAGAAATTAAAAGCTGCTGTTTGAACTCCATAAAGCATCAAAAGAACAAATAATTGACAGATGCTGGTAGCTAATTAGAAAAATAAGGGTTGTATAAAATCAAGCAAACTTTTGGCGGCTAGCTGTACTTTTGTGTATAATTATTAAATACAAATACATATACACACAGAATACCAATTTGTAATCACAACTGATATATATTATATTGCATATAATTTTTACCTTATCTTGATTATGAACCTTAGAAGTTATGCTTGTATCAGTAAAAAACATTCTAAACCAGACTAGCCTGAAGAAGCATTTTGATTGCCTAATTTAACTTTGTAAAGGAGTAGTAAATCTTATAGTTGGTCTCTGTAAACCTCACAGCTGGAACATTCTAACACTACCTTGCAGTTTCCAGTGATCAAAGTAAGTTACTTTATATATCAAACTAAGAATTTCATAATGGAAATAATGCAACATCAGGGGGTGCAGTTACCATGAAATAATTACACTCCTGGGAGATTACAGATAAGGCTGTACCCCAGGGGTGTGATTATCCCATGATAACCACATCCACTGAAATTGCCTTATTGCAAAAATAATCTCTATTCACTGGTGAAATATTATTCAATAAGTTTTTTTTTTTTTAATCTTGAATCACCAACTGAGTATGTACAATGGTCTGTACACAAAGAAAAATAAAATGAAACTAACTCAGTACTGGGTTATTGTTTTCTTGTGTGCTGCAGTGTAGCCCTACATTTTGGATCTTGAGAAACAGCTGTCTCCCCTCACAGAACAGGACTCTGATTAGCAGTAGACATGTGCTTTAATCTGTATAGGCCCAATCCTGCAGCAATTCCACATGTGAAATCCTCACTCAAGTCAATGGGAAGTCCATACATGGAGCAGATACGGTATCCAGTCCGAAAGAGCAATGCAAGTCTGTTTGTATGTAAAGAGCAAGATAAGTCCAATAAGCGGTATGTTCCTTAACATACCACTACCAAAGGCCCAAATGCTTTTTTGTTAACTATTAAAACAATTTCCGTTTTTGCAAGAGCGATAGTTATTGTTGTTGAATTGCAACTTAATACGTCACACTTGCATAGTGCTTTTTATGTATAAAATGTTTTCCAAACATTATTGAATCAGTCCTCACAACACCACTATGAGCTAGGTAAATAGGATCCCAGTTCTATATCGATGGGGAAACTGAAGCAAAGATTTTAAATGACTTGACCACACAGTCATAATCTCCTTTTCATTCACTTGCAACTCGAAAATTCTCTTTGAGGCTGAAAATAGTCTCAGCCTAGAGGAGAAGCTTTTTGGGGTTTTACTGTGAAGGGGCAGCTGGGGTGGAGGACTGAGGATGAGATGTGAAATTCCCATTCACCTATTTTGGGGATGGGGCAGAGGAAACAATTTAAAAAAAAAAAAAAAAGGAAAAAGTTAACACTGTACAAAATACCTAAAACGAAAACCATAAATTTCTCATGAGCCTGTTTAGACATAAGAATATAAGAATGGCCATACTGGGTCAGACCAATGGTCCATCTAGCTCAATGTCCTGTCTTCTGACAGTGGCCGGCACCGCACACTTCAGAGGGAATGAACAGAACATGGCAATTATCGAGTGATCCATCCCACCACACAGTCCCACCTAAACTAATTAATGGTAAAACCATTTTGTTGCGTGCTCAACAAAAAGCAACATTCTAGAAAAGTTATTTATACACACACACACAAAATTCAGTACAGGCAATTAAAAGTTACATGCACTGTCCTTAAACATCTAAAGAACAAAGTGAGTAGGATTTTAAAAAGAAACTTCTAGCAGCAGACTACCCTAAAACTGTCAACAAGACATCAGAAATAGCTGAAATGTGAGAAATTATGCTTGACAGCAGATCATCATGAAGTATAGCATTTATAGTTCTGCTCATCTCCTTGCCTCAGTCTCTTCAACAAGATCCACCCAGCACCGCCTGAATGAAAACTTTTGCAGTATTTAAATTGTAAATAAATAATTTTGGCTTTCAGTGAGATTTAGGAGCATTAGACACTTTTCAAAATTTTACCCTTAGACTTTATCAGACATAGAACTAACATTTCAAAGAACATGATATTTGAAACAAAAACAGACAGTCCTCCATTAAAGCTGAGGGGCATCTTAACATGGTAGTCTAGTCATCAAATATTCCTCTCTACTTGGTTTCCCAATAAGGACAAACCTTTGAGCAAGTGCAGTGTTCAAAATTTCTCTTAAATAAGGCAAGCACCATCACTATGTCCATCCAGTAAAAGTTTGGTAGTGATATATTGCTACCACTTCATTTGACACAGTTGGCCTGGAAAGGAAATATTTGTCCTGTGTTTAAGAGCCCTTATACTTTGCAGAACTTTAAAGACTTTCGGACTAGGTTATAACATGATTGATTTCATACACAGCAACATGATTATCACATGGTTGCTAATCATGTGGTTGTAGTATATTTCAACCCTTCTTCTGAGCAGGCTGTAAACAGATTAACACCACTGATCTACTTGATAGACAGGACAAGGCAGGGCATCGCTTATCTTACCATGAACCCAAGGTACGTCTACATTTGAGCTGGGAGGTGCATTTCCCAGCTCATGTAGATTTACACTATCTAGCTCTGCTCAAACTGGTGGAGAGGGGACTTAAACTGGGAGTCTCCTGCCTCCCATGTGAGTGCTAACCCACCAGGCTACAGAGTGACTCTAGTATTCTCTCTCTTTGGCGCAATGATTCTTTCATTATTTATTCAGAGTGGAAGAGCTTCACATGGGGCCAGAGACCAAGCATGACAGTAACTCTAGCTGGTGGTTAGAGCACTCAGCTGGGAGGCAGGGGACACAGAATCCACTTTGCCTGCTCCAAATACTTATTTTATGTTTTTAATTATTTACCCAGAGGGGAACAGCTTCAACAGAAGAGACTGAGAACTGAGTAAGGGTCTCAAGTTGCAGTGGGGGAGGTTTAGGTTGGATATTAGGAAAAACTTTTTCACTAGGAGGGTGCTGAAGCACTGGAATGCGTTACCTAGGTTGGTGGTGGAATCTCCTTCCTTTGAGATTTTTAAGGTCAGGCTTGACAAAGCCTTGGCTGGGATAATTTAGTTGGGGATTGGTCCTGCTTTGAGCAGGGGGTTGGACTAGATGACCTCCTGAGGTCCCTTCCAACCCTGATATTCTATGATTCTATGATCTTATACAGTGGCTAGGACACTGACCCAAGAGGTGGCAGATCCTCGTTCAAAACCCTTCTCCCCTTCAGATGGAGGGCAAACTTGCACCAAGAGTCTCCCCATTCCAAGTGGCACCTTAGAGACTAACAAATTTATTTGAGCATAAGCTTTCGTGAGCTACAGCTCACTTCATTGGATGCATTCAGTGGAAAATACAGTGGGAAGATTTATATACACATATATATATATAAATGTGTATATAAATCTCCCCACTGTATTTTCCACTGAATGCATCCGATGAAGTGAGCTGTAGCTCACGAAAGCATATGCTCAAATAAATTTGTTAGTCTCTAAGGTGCCCAAGTCCTCCTTTTCTTTTTGTGGATACAGACTAACATGGCTGCTACTCTGAAACCCATTCCAAGTGCGTACCCTAACCACTGAGCTAAAAGTTATGAAGGAGGTCCTCCGCCTCTTCCTTCCCTGGCATTTTGTATAAGCTTCTCTGTAGGATCCAATCAGATAGACAAGGTCTGAGCACATTTACTGGATCAGGAATTGCAGGCACATTAGGAAAAGCAATGCGTATCTTCCCCTGGTTCACGCATCACTCTGAATCTTAGGTGCCTGGCATGGGGCTGCAGTGTGCACGCTCAGAGGCAGATGCACAGGCACTTAGGGAACTTTTACTGCAAAAATTTGGGCACCAGGTGAGTTTACAGAATTTGAAGGTAGGTAAGTGGAGGCTTTGCGAATCCCAGCGGGGCCTGATTCTGCGATTTAGGTGCCTAAAGCAGCAGTTAGGTGTTTAAGTCCTTCTGTGAATCTAGTCCCTCGTGTCTAGAACAGTGGTCCGCACATGCAGCTCTCTCTGTGTTATTTGGGCTGCTTCCACACAATCAATCAATTTTATATACACACACACACACACACACACACACCCTGTATGGCGCTGAGGATGTCACATGGGCCGCAGCTGTGTGCTGACTGGGCCGCAAGCAGCCCATGTGTTGAGAACAACTGGTCTAGAACTTTACAAAATCTCGATATTAACACTCCCCACTCCCAAAATCCCATCCCACATCACAATTCTCATTTAGGGCTGGGGTTAACAGCCAAAACAAATGGAAGTGCTTTGGATTATTTGTGTTTTATATGGATTTCTGCCAGCTTTCTAAAATTATACAGAGAGAACATTTATTTGCTGTGTACTGAAAAGTCACAAGCACTTGGATTTTTAACTAATGCTCTCTTCATTAATTTTTCAGATATTATAAAGAAAGTGGTGACAGGATGTATTGAGCACCTGCATTTGGGGGAAGAAAGAGGAGTCAAAGATGACACCGAAATTACGTGCCTGGGCAGCAGGAAAGACAGTACAATTGTCAACAGATGGGCAAGGACTAGCAGAGGAAAAAAAGTAAGCAAACCAATGGGGAAAAACAGCAACTGTCATGGATTCTAGTTTAGCCCATGTATGTACACTAGTAATTAACCATTTAGAGTCTGTATTAAAGCTAAAGAGCATATAACTAGTGATATCAAATACAAAGACTCAAGAATTCAAGAATCAGGAAATTCATTGATGGTCACTCATAGCACTAACTTAAGCGCCATTTGCATATGTAGGTGTAAAGCATTCCTTCTCTATTATGGACAAGGAAAGCCCAGAATGCAGTAGAAACCAGGTGTATTCATCTGTGGATGGGAGATGGACAAATGTTTGGGGCACAGGGAAAAATGCAGGGAATCAATCAGGGGATCTGCAACCTGTGTGTTGCAAATAATTAGGGCTGTCGATTAATCGCAGTTTTAATCACACTGTTAAACAATAGAATACCAATTGAAATTTATTAAATATTTTGGATGTTTTTTCTACATTTTCATATATATTGTATTCTGTGTTGTAATTGAAATCAAAGTGTATATTATTTTTGATTAAATATTTGCGCTGTAAAAATGATAAATAAAAGAAACAGTATTTTTCAATTCACCTCATACAAGTACTGTAGTGCAATCTCTGTTGTGAAAGTGCAACTTACAAATGTAGATTTTTTTTGGTTACCTAACTGCACTCAAAAACAAAACAATGTAAAACTTCAGAGCCTACAAATCCACCCAGTCCTACTTCTTGTTCAGCCAATCGTGAAGACAAACAAGTTTGTTTACATTTACGGGAGATAATGCTGCCCACTTCTTATTAACAATGTCACCAGAAAGCGAGAACAGGTATTTGCATGGCACTTTTGTAGCTGGCATTGCAATGTATTTGCATGCCAGATATGTTAAACATTCATATGCTCCCCTTCATGCTTCGGCCACCATTCCAAAAGGACCTGCTTCCTTGTTGTAGCATGTGCAGATACAGGAAGCAATCCATGATAAAATTATCTGGGCCAAAACTGGAAGGCCTTTCATCTTATCTGCAATGGCTAGACACAGCTGACTAAATATTCGAAAAGTCCTTTCTATGTAAAAGGCTAATTCATGCCTACCATCCAGACAGTAGAGTCTCTGTCCCTCCCTGTTAGCATGTGGTTTTGGATAGATGACCGGTAGGAAGATATCCTGGTTACTAGGAAATTGCGAGACCACCTTTGGCAGGAAGGCCGGGTGTGGTCACAGTTGAAACTTGTCCTTGAAAGGTGGCTCCAAAGTAAGGGCTCAAATCTCTGAGATCCTTCTTGCAGAAGTAATGGCCACTAAGAAGGCCACTTTCCGTGACAGGTAGAGCAGTGAGCACATTGCCAGCAGTTCAAATGGAGATCCTGTTAGACTTGCAAGCAGCAAGCTGAGGTCACAATGAGGGAGTGGCTGAGTGCCTGGGGGTATAATCGCTCCAAGGCCCTTAAGAAAATGACCACAGATTGATTTTGAGAAGACAGACCGGCTGCTCACCCATGAGTGAAAAGCCGAGACTGGACCCTAATAGATGAAACTGTTAGCTGTTTCAAGTGTACTAAATAATCTAGAATGAAAGGTAGCATTGACTGTGTAGGCAAAACCCCTTTCTGTGCAGACCAGATTGAGAATACTTTGCCAGGAAAGTAGCTCTAGTGGATGGTTTTCTGCTCCCTAACAGCACCTCGTGAACAGGCCTGGAGCATGCTAGTTGTGCAAGGTTCAGCCATGGAGCTTCCAAGCTGTGAGTGAAAGGGACTCTAGGTTCAGATGACACAGGCAGCTGTAGTCCTGGGAGATCAGTTCTGGAAACAGAGACAGGCAGATTGGCGGTTCCACCGAGAGGTCCAGGAGGGTGGTGAACCAGTGCTGACAGGGCCAGACCAGGCCAATCAGGTTAAGATGCAACCCATCCCTTCTGACCTTCAGCAGTACCTTGTGTATGAAGGGAAAGGGAGGGAATGCAAAGAAGAGATGGCCCATCCAAGGGAGGAGAAAGACATCTGTGAGCGAGCCCAGGCTGTGACCAAGGCAGGAGCAGAACTGAAGACACTTCTTGTTGTGCTTCGTCACAAACAGATCTATCTGGGGAGTCCCCCACTTCTGGAAAATGCCTTTCACAACATCTGGATGGATGGACCATTCATGGTGGTTGGAGAAGGATCTGCTAGATGATCTGTTAGCTTGTTCTTCAACCCTGGGAGATAGGAGGCTTCGAGGTGGAGTGAGTGGGCTTTGCAGAATTCCCACAGTCAAAGAGCTTCCTGGCATAGGAGAGAGGAGTGCGCGCCACCCTGCCTGTTTATATAAAACATTGCTGTTGTGTTGTCTGTAAGGACTGACACACACTTGCCCTGCAAGTGGGGTTGAAACACCTGGCAGGCTAGGCACAATGATCTGATTTTCCTCATGTTGATATGTTGAGGGAGCTCTTCTGGAGACTGGAGGACCTGAGGGACCCCAAGTGAGTCCCCCATCCCATCGCCAACACGTCTGTAATGAGATACATTGATGGTTGGCGGCTCAAGAATGGGACTCCTGTACATACTGCCCACAGGTCCAGCCAGCAAAGAAGGGTGGTGATCCCAAAGGGGGAAGTGAGACCACCATGTCCAAATGGTTTCAGCCTGGCGCATATACCGATGCCAGCCAAGTCTGAAGAGATCTGAGCCGTAATCTTGCATGTTGCATTACATAGGAACACGATGCCACAGGCCCCAGAGCATCAGACAGTTTCTTCCCGTGGTGATGGGGTGATTTTCAGGCTCTCTCTGAGCACCCCTAAGAGCTTGGGATCAGGTTTCTGGGAGGAAGGCTCTGGCCTGGACCGAGTTGAGGATCGACCCGATGAATTCTATCTTTTGAACCAGGGAGAAGGTACACTTCTGCATATTTATCAGCAGCCCCGGGTCCTGGAAAGTTGATTAACTTTACATTTGCCTCCACTTAGGCCTTAGTCTGACCTCTGAACAGCCAGTCATTGAGGTAAAGGTAGACCTGAACCCCCTGCCTCCTCTGGAAGGCTGCGATGACTGCCATTCGCTTTCTGAACATACGAGGGACCGCTGACAAGCCGAACGGGAGCACAGAAAATTGATCGTGCACGTGGTTCACGATGAATCACAGGAACCGTCTGTGAACCTGAAAATTGAAACGTGAGACTAAGTGTCCTTCAAATCAAGGGTGGAGTACAAGTTCCCTGGATCCAGAAAAGGGATAATGGAGGCCAAGGAGACCATGCAAAACTTCAACTTCTTCATGAAGCTGTTGAGGTTCTGCATGTCCAGGTTCAGTCTGAGATCGCCATTGGCTTTCAGGATTAGGAAATAACGGAAGCAGAACCCCCATGCCCCTTAACTCCAGTGGAACCTTCTCCACTGCTCCCGCCCTTAGGAGTGACTGTACCTCCTGGGCTAGACATTGCTCTTGAGAAGGATGCCTAAAGAGGGAGAGAGAGGGAAGGTGGAAAGGAGGGGAACAACTGAGTTGAAGGGTGTATCCCAGTGCTATTGTGCATAGCACCGAGCAATCTGAGGTAATGCAAGCCCTCGCCTGATAGAAGTGGGACAGCTGGTCCACACAAATTAGGGAAATTGGATCCAAATGTCCTGGTACATCACCACCAAACATCCCATCAAAAGGCCTGCTTAGACCCTGCCAATTACCCTAGGGGGTGCAGGCATGGAGGCTGACATGGACTGGGATGGAGGCCTCCTTTTATAGCCTCTACTTTCTCTTATTGTAGTCTTGTCTTGACTGTGGCAGGTAGAAGCAAGCCGCCAGTTGGGGCTTATAATGTTCCTAGAAGGACCTGGAGTATGTAACACTAGGGATTTCAGGGTGGCTTGAGTCTTCAGATTATGCAGCTTGGCATCTGTTTGCTCCGAGAAGAGTGATGTGCCTTCAAAGGGAAGGTCCGGCAATGTCTGCTGCACCTCATAGGGTAACAGAGGATTGAAGCCATGAGTTTTTCCTCATAACTACAGCTGAAGCCATGGATCAGGCTGCAGAGTCAGCTGTGTCCAAGGCTGCCTGAAGGGACGCCCTTGCCACCAATTTTCCTTTCTCAACTAGGGCCGAGAATTCACCCCTGGACTCCTGTGGCAATAGTTCCTTAAATTTTGCCATTGCGTTTCAGGAAATAAAATCATAATGGGTCAGGAGCACTTGCTAGTTCACGATCCTGAGCTGGAGGCCAACAGTTGAGTAGACCCTTCCCGCCAAAAAAATCTAGATTTCTGCATCTTTGGTGTTGGGAGTTGGCTTTTGCTGCTCCCGCTCATTAGCTGCTGAAACCACCAGCAAATCCGGTGAAGGATGTGTGTTGAGAAATTCACACCCTTGAGTGGGAACAAAGTACTATACTTTTTCTCCATCCTCTTCGCTATTGGTTGCAGGGATCTGCCATAAGGCTTTGATGGGGTCCAAAATGGCTTCATTGAAGGGCAAATGCCACTAGAATGTCCACGAGGGCATGGGAGGATTCTGTGATCTCCTCCACCTGGATCCACAGGTTTTGAGCTCCCCTCTTGAGGAACTCCTGATGCGCCCTATAATCATCTTGGGAGGGCACTACACTTGTTCCTGAAACCACCTCATCAGGAGAGGAGGAGGAAGCAGCCTACACAGACAAGGGGCATTGTTCCTCGCCCTCTGCACCGGATGGGTCTTCAGTGCCAGGACTTCAAATTTGGCACCAGGCTTGGCACTGGGGCCTGGTCCCTGTTCTAAGGGAGATGGTGGGGGAGCTCTAGACTCTGATAAAACAGAGTAGAACCTTCTGGACTGTGATCCCTGGACTGGTGGAAAAGTCCAGGGGGTTCCAAAACAGCCACTGTAGTGGCATCTGCCACTGCACTGGTGGCCAGGCCACCAGTGGAATGCTTTGGCACATGTCGACCACTGGGGAATGCCTCTGCCTCCGAGTCTGACTCCGAAGAGTCACTTCTTGGCAACCAGGGTGGAGTGGCACTGACCGGTGCTGGCGAGCAGTGCCAGGCGGGAGGAGATCGGTGCTGTGTCATCATAGGAGGTTTCCCTTTTGATGGCGCCTGGGGTCTTGGTGCTGCGTGGCTCTTATCTCTGGTGCCGCCCCTGATAGCTCCAGAATGGCGGGGGATGGCGGTACCGGGAGTGACAGTAATTCCCTCGCTGACTCAAGTGCCTCTGGTGTGAATGGTAATGCCAGAGTATTTGCACTGTGATGGCTCTCTCTTGGTGGAGAGTCCAAAGGTGCTGAACTCAGTGGCACCCTTCCAGGGGCCAGAGTCAATGCTACTGTCCACACAGCTAGTATCTCTGAGTGGCCCGACATAGGTCGCACTCTGCCTAGAATCTCTGTGTCCAACAGACCTTGGGGTGGGGATCGCCCGCAGTCAGTTTTCCTCTGCTTGTTTCTCGAGAAGTGTGCTGAGAATCCATGTAGGAGTGGTTTTCTTCGGCACCAGGGTGACTGTTGGTGCTAGGAGTCTTGGGAAACAGAAGAGTCCTTCCTTGGCACGGGTGAAGCAGAACTGTGCTCAGTCTCTTTTAGAGCTGCTGGGGTGCTTCTTACTGAAGCCAAAGTACTGCGGTGCCGAGTTGGCCTGGCTTGTCCCCGAGGAGCCTCCATGAGGAAGAACTTGAGTCTGATGTCCCTGTCCTTCTTAGTACAGGGCCTGAACCCCTTGCAGATCCTGCAATACTCCTGCATGTGGGCCTCCCCCAGACAGTGACCCCCATTCCAGCTGCCTCAACTAACAGGCATTGGCTTATGGCATGACTCACACAGCTTAAACCCCAGAGACTGTGGCATGCCCTGGTGCTGTGGAAGGGCTAACCCCGCAAAGCGGGGTCCGCTAACTGACTAAAACTTAACCACTACAAATAACTATATACAGTAATAGAAACAAAGTCCACTGAGAGATGTACTTGCAGGAAAACGCAAGGACGAGCTCAAGTTCCAACAACTGTTATGGGCAGTAAGAAGGAATTTAGGAGGGGGCGGCGAGTCAGCAAGGCCCTTTATACCATCCCTGTGAGAGCACAACTCCAGGGGGCACCAGAGACAACCTGATGGATACCACTAAGGGAAAAATCTTTCTGGGACGAGCACATACCTACATTGGAATGGACATGAGCAAGCACTCAAAGAAGGTTAAATCTGCTACTGCATAGATTCATGAACCAAACTCACTTTCTTCTTAGGGAGGTTCAGCAGCAAGGGCTACTGCAGCTCTGAGGCTATCATAATAGCTGGATGGTAGCTCTACAGTGGTGGCTCTGCTACTATGGGGAAAAGCAATTAGTTCCTCCCAGATCTCACTTATTTGGGCTGTGCCCTGAGTTCAGGATTTAGCTCGTATTATCCTGTTTTTCTTGTATACAGCATTAGCTTTAATACACTGGTACATGTGCAATGTGGCTGAATTATGGCTGCTGTGGGACTAGATGAATTTCTTAACTTCTGTAATTTATCTTTCCACATTAAATATTGCATTTACATAGAGGGAATTTTCAAAAATGCTCCAGAAAGGCCTAACTCTCCCCCTATTAAATTAATGGGAACAGAATTAAACCAATGCTGAGAGCCTCTGAAAATCCCAACTATAGTGCTTTGCATTTAATTTCCTTAAAAAAAAAAAAAAAAAAAAAAGTAAAATACCACTGTGTCTTATATTTAATTCAAGAGATCACACATGCAAACAAATTTAAAATATGCACTCTAGATTTGCCCCAAACCTGACCAGTCATCCCTCTATACTCACTCCTATTTTAAAAAGGCATCAGGAGTTGCTCAGGATCACACACTTTCTTTTAGGGTCTAAAGCTGAAAATTTCAAGAAGTGATTGTACTAGGAGGTGCTTAGCTTCAGAGCACACAAACTGTGGAATTTATAGTGCTTATGTTCAAACAGAAGGTATGTCAGATGTACTAAATCCCTTTCACTATGCTCTTAGCAGTTGCTTGGGAAGATGCCCTGGGGACCGGTACCTGACTAGGAAAAGGCCTGGCACACTCAGAGATTACTTAGGGTTGATGAAAAACTAGTTAGGTTTTCAACAAACAGACACTGAAAAGTGGCCTTGGTGCAGTTATGAATGGGAAGACGAATAAGCACAATACGATGTGTGAGAACGCTTATTTACAAGTGTTTTTAAATTTCACAAGAGAGTATTTGAGGATTGTGTGTGTCAGGATTGATTTCAGCACAAATTGAATTTTCTGAGTATAAAAGCATGTCTCACTAGTAATAGCTGTAAAGTATATTTCCCCACCCCCCTACACCAGTAAAAAACTTTCCAATCAAAATTTCTTCTAAGCTGTAAACAACATTATAAGCCATTGAATATAGAGGCTCAGAAAGACTGCCATCTCATCTACAACTATACAGTTGCTATTATGATGGTATGATCTTCTGACAATGCTTAAAAGCAAAGCAACATGATATACTGTTTCTTGAAGTAAAGCTTTATGGCACTTCCCTTCAATAAAAGAACACCAAATAACTTTTTGAATTAGTCCCTTTAGATAAGGCAGATTGTCAATGGGCGGACTATGCAAAAAGAATTAATAGTTATTACATGAAAGTGACATAGTTTAGCTTCTATCCTTGGCCTCTCTGCTCAGAAAGTTAACCAGGGTGCCAATTGTAATGGCGTTCCTGAAGAAATGACTTGAGAATACATTTCATTCTCAGACTATAAAATTCTCTATAATCTGCAGTGGAATGTGCCACAGCATGAAGACTCCTTTCTGAGATAGACAATTACAAATCATTTTAAATACATTTCTAGTGCCTACCTGATCCATCATTGGAAACTGAACTTGCATTAATTCCAGAAAGACCAAACAAAGGGCATTCTCGGTCAGTATTTACATGACCCCACTTGTGGCACTTAATACACCTCACATTCCGCACCTGACGAATAAACAGCATAGACATAATTGAGTTAGCAACAGAATTTCATGTCTTCTAGTAATTTGTTATGTTCTTAAGTCTAAGGAGCTGTTTTAACTTACTGAATAAGATACGATTAATGTGAATGTCATGTAGTTAGACAAATATTTGAAATACACCAAAGACTCTCACAAAGGTAAATGTAACTTGCCTGGATACCAAATGGCTGATCTCTGATGTTCATGTCATCCTTAGCATATCTGTTACATGCAAAAAGAAACAGATTAAAGTCTTAAGATTAATACAATAAAATAAACAGAAAAGTTTTTCAAACTATCATATACAAAACTACTACAGAACATCTCATTGTTAGATGTAGAGAATGCATATCTATTCCAAAATCAAAGTAACTCAAACAAAACACACAAGTCGGAGGAACTGCAAATAACTTAAAGGTGTACTTAAGTATTCATACTAAAACAGGTGTTTTCAAATATGCACCCAGAACCAAGAGAAAAATAGCTGATTAGAACACACAAACTCCTCTGTTTTAAAAGCTTGACTAACCGGCCATGAGGCCATGACAGAATAAGAGAAACCACCTGCCTGAAAGGTAACAGAAGGAAAGAAAGCACAACAAAATGACAGGTTTCAGAGTAACAGCTGTGTTAGTCTGTATTCACAAAAAGAAAAGGAGTACTTGTGGCACCTTAGAGACTAACCAATTTATTTGAGCATGAGCTTTCGTGAGCTTGATGAAGTGAGCTGTAGCTCACGAAAGCTCATGCTCAAATAAATTGGTTAGTCTCTAAGGTGCCACAAGTACTCCTTTTCTTTTCACAACAAAATGGAAACTAGCTCCAAAAAGAGTGGATTTCTATCCAGATAAATAAATAGTTCTTACTTTTCTCGTGGGGCTACTTTCTGCCATTCAAATTTGTACTCAGTCTCTCCCTCTTGCTGTAAAACATAAAATACAAGAATGTTGAAAATCTCACATCAAGTTTGAAAGTTATATTAAGTAACTGTAAAGAAACTGTTAAGAATTGATGTGTTGGATTACCTCTTTGGTTTCTTCTTTGAAGAATAGAAAAGCATGAAAAAAAATAAGACAAGACATTAATCACAGATATAGGCTGTTGTGGATATCTACATTGAAGGCAGAACATTTTAATGGTTTATAATATTATACCTATGTTTCAAGGCACTATTACAACATTTCCTCCCCTCAGACTTTTCAAACTAACACAACAAAGGAGCAGGAGGACATAGCTGAAGTTATATAGCCCTTTTGCAACTTGGTGTTGAGCTCTGCATTCATTAGTAGTAAATACAAGTGAAGTTCAGAGTAACAAAACAACCTAATGTGCCAGTATCTAGGGCCTTGATCCTCCTAACACTTATGCATAAGCTTAACTTCACTACTGTGAGTAGTCTCACAGATTTCCACAGGGCTAAGTATTCTAGTAAAGTCAGGCACGTGCTTATGTGTTTACAGGATTGGGGCCTACATTTTCAATTCTTGAGAAAATACTTAAAAGAAGATTTCATAGTGAATCATTATTACACAAAATGAAATTCATGTTTATCATACAAAGATTTTGACTTAAGGAAAACTCCACTGATACATTACAGTGAGTTAGATACAACAGTTATATAGGCACAGATCCTTTAAGATTTACAGTTTAAGTCAGAGACTCTCAATCTTTCCAGACTACTGTACCCCTTTCAGGAGTCTAATTTGTCTTGTGTACCCACAAGTATCCCAAGTTTCACCTCACTTAAAAAGTGCTTGCTTACAAAATCAGACATAAAAATACAAAAGCGTCATAGCATACTATTACTGAAACATTGCTTACTTTCTCACTTTTACCATATAATTATAAAATAAATCAAATCGAATATAAATATTGTACTTACATTTCAGTGTACAGTATATAGAGCATCTGTATGAACTTTTAGTTTGTATTGACTTCGCTAGTGCTTTTTATGTAGCCTGTTGTAAAACTAGTCAAAATCTACATCAGTTGATATACCCCCTGGAAGACCTTTGTGTACCCCCAGGGTATGCATACCCCTGGTTGAGAACCACTGCTTTAAGTAACTATCTGCAAATGCTATAACATTAAGGATTTCTTAGATTTTTCTAAATACGTCTTTATTCCTGGATAACTATTCAGCGTCTCTCTACAGGGGTTGCTCTCTCAATGATACAGTAGAACCTTACTAATTCTCACTTAGCTAACCACAAATCTGATTATTCTTACATAAACTCTATCAGCCTCCCTCAACTTTCTAGTAATTGAACAATAGTGCTGTAGTGAGATCTCATATTACTGGTTATCATTACTTTTACAAATATACTCACCTGCATTTACTACTAGACTATGAAATAAAATAAATAATTAAACCTAAACTGTACTTGTCAAGATAAATGAACACATTTTGTGACAAAGGACTATTCTTACTTGTTAATTTACAAAATGTGGTAATTCACAATCAGTGTCATTAGTAAGATTCTGCTGTACTTCCTAGCAGGGGCACAGGTTGCTGACACGAAGAGGAACTGAATGAAACAGTTTTCTCTTTAGAACCACTGGAAATCAGTTTCATTGTTATTGTAAGGCAAATTCTAGTTATATTATTTGGTTAAAAGTACCATAAAAACCAACTAGAAATGTAGTCATTAAAACAAAACAAAATGTTATTTCAGGTACTATGCCTGTCCCTTAGTCCCTTGCTTATTTTTGTAGTTTTGCAATAATTGTAACTTAAAAGAAATGTTTCTCACTACAGGGGAAATTAGAAAACAGGGGAAACCTATTGACTATACCGGGGAGAGAGACAATCCAACTATACACAAAATGCTGTCAGACACACAAAGTAAACTAACACAAAAACTAAAGGAAAACAAAATGTCCTGTATTTCAGAGGTAGTCATTTTAAGGGTTACATAACAATAGTAAAGCTATAAGATTACATTTGTGTCTAAGATTGTATAACTTGACAGTCTTTTTAAAAAACCGGTTTAAGAGCTTTTAAGTTAAATTATAGAACGTACTTTACAACAAGGAAGCTGTCTCATTCCAAGGGCTTCTAATGTGGATTCAGATTCCCTCTGTTCATACTGACAAGATGTGGGCTGTTTATTCTGATTAAATGTTATATGCTTTTTAGCGATGTACTCTCTTGTAATCAGAAGAAAATCTTAGCATGTTACGTTAGACTCGTTAAAGTACTACCTTATTCATACTAGACACTCACTTTTAACAACAAAGAAAAAAAACTGCTAGTGTTCTATATATCTACCAAACACTATTACAGGCAGATCCTATGAGAAAGGTTGCCTGACACTTCTCATTATAAGACCCTGTTTCAGTCACTTACAACAATTTTCCCAAACTTCAATCATTTGGGTTGAAATTTCCCATGCCAGGTTTCTGCCTCAGGCTGAGATGTTTTTTAAGTTTCAGCAAAAAGCTTAAGGCATTTCTGAGAACACTATTACGGTAAAATATGTTGTTTTGCCCAGGATAAAATAAATAAATGAATAAATAAATAAATCTTTACAACCATTTCAGTGAGACGCTCTAGTACCACCATGCTTTGGAGCAAAGGCTTGAAATTTGGCAGGGGAAACAGGGATCATCTTTGTCAGATGTACCTTCTGCTGATCTTGTAAAAATATTTTTACTTTAAAAAAAAAGTTTCTCATTCCAGAGAACATTGGGAAACAGTTTTCCTGTAGAAACAATAGTCATGTCATAAAAGACTGCATAACTCTTACTGCAAGTGCACAAAAGTTGCCTGGCCAACATTAAGTATGACATTTCCTAACTTTTGAGCTTGACTTTGCAACCTTAAGGTTAACAACAGTTTTTTAAGCGAGTGCACAATATATTTAAATCAAATTTCCCACAAGATGTTAAGAAATCAGAAGTACCTTTCTTTGCTCCTGGTGGGGCCTCATACATGAAATTAAGACCATTCTTGACACGCTCATCACCCATAAGCAATCTAAATTAAAAGAACAGAGTTTAGGACATATCACGGGAAATACAAATTTACATTATTTACTAAAAGAGTTATTTTAAAATAGACATGAAAAGCACACAAGGGAATTGTGACAATAATTCACAATTCCCATTTGTTCGTGTTAATATTACAGATTAAATATTAAAAGAATATAGAGATTGGTCAATGGTTTTGCGGGCACTGCTACATAACACAATACATGAATGTTTCAGAAGATACCTGTCTCACTTCTGTGCTAGCAGCATTATGAAAAACAGACCCTGGCTGGTACATTAGCACCACACACATTTGCAGCAATCTCTGGTAACTTGCTGCTCCAAGCAGAGATTGTAGTATTGCATTTATATGAATCAGATGAATACTCATAAAACTTTTGGAGTATTAGTAGAGCAAGCAGAAAAACGATGGTCCAAAACAAAAAGGAAGGACCAAAATCCACATGACCCCTGCTTAAGTAGACTCAAATTTATGAATCACTGTTCAAAATTATGAGAAACTTTTAGGACTATAGGACTTATGGAAACCAGGTGGTGATGCAACTTCAAGTACGTGAATGTGGGCTATTTCTTGATACCATAGAATATAGAGAGGGAGGAAAATTTAGCTTTCGTTAATACTACAGAAGTTCTCACCTATTATCATAAGATTCCTGTTCTTTAAGGTATTGTTGCATTAGTTCTTCTTGTTTCTTCTTATCATACGATATTTTCTGTTCTGCCATCCATACCTATTTAAAACACATCATAGTGAAAAATTAATCTTAAATGTTAATTACCAGTAAGTAAAATCCTATTATAGCATAGATGCACATAAAACAATATAGTCTCACAGTCTACTTATATATTAACTAGGACTGTCAAGCGATTAAAAAAGTAATCGCACTGTTGAACAATAGAATACTATTCATTTAAATATTTTTGGATGTTTTCTACATTTTCAAATATATTGATTTCAATTACAACACAGAATACAAAATATATAGTGCTCACTTTATATTTATTTTTATTACAAATATTTGCACTGTAAAAAACAAAAGAAATAATATTTTTCAATTGACCTACTACAAGTACTGTAGTGCAATCTCTTTATCATGAAAGTTGAACTTACAAATGTAGAATTATGTACCATAAAAACCTGCATTCAAAAATAAAACAATGTAAAACTTTAGAGCCTACAAGTCCTTGTTCAGCCAATTGCTCAGACAAACAGGTTTGTTTACATTTGCAGAAGATAATGCTGCCTGCTTCTTGTTTTCAATGTCACTTGAAAGTGAGCACAGGCGTTTGCATGGCACTGTTGTAGCCAGCATCACAAGATATTTACGTGCCAGATGCACTAAAGATTCATATGTCCCTTGATGCTTCAACCACTATTCCAGAAGACATGCGTCCATGCTGACGGCGGTTTCTGCTCGATAACTATCCAAAGCAGTGCAGACTGTAATGTTCATTTTCATCATCTGAGACAGACTGCACCAACAGAAGGTTGATTTTCTTTTTTTGGTGGTTTGGGTTCTGTAGTTTCTGCATCAGAGTGTTATTCTTTTAAGACTTCGGAAAGCACGCTCCACGCCTTGTCCCTCTGAGATTTTAGAAGACACTTCAGATTCTTAAACCTTGGGTTGAGAGCTGTAGCTATCTTTAGAAATTTCACATTGGTATCATCTTTGCATTTTGTCAAATTTTCAGTGAAAGTGTTCTTAAAACGAACGTGTGCTGGGTCATCTTTCAAGACTGCTGGCAGAATGCGGGTAAAACAGAGCAGGAGACAAACAATTCTCTCCCAAGGAGTTCATTCACTAATTTAATTAATGCATTATTTTTTTAAGGAGCGTCATCAGCATGGGAAGCATGTCCTCGGGAACGATGGCCAAAGCATGAAGAGACATATGAATCTTTAGCACATTTGGCATGCAAATATCTTGCGACGCCTGCTACAACAGTGCCATGCAAACGCCTGTTCTCACTTTCAGGTGACGTAATTAAGAAGTGGGCAGCATTATCTCCTGTAAATGTAAACAAACTTGTTTTTCTGAGCAATTGGTTGAACAAAAGTAGGACTGAGTGGACTTGTAGGCTCTAAAGTTTTACATTGTTTTGTTTGAGTGCAATTATGTAACAAAACTCCCCTACATTTGTAAGTTGCACTTTCATGATAAAGAAACTGCACAACAGTATTTGTATGAGGCGAACTGAAAAATACCATTTCTTATCATTTTTACAGTGCAAATATTTGTAATCAAAAATAATATGAAGTGAGCACTGTACATTTTGTATTCTGTGTTATAACTGATATATTCGAAAATGAAGAAAAACATTCAAAAATATTTAATAAATTTCAATTGGTATTCTATTGTTTAACAGCGTGATTAATAGCAATTAATTTTTTAATCACAATTAATTTTTTTGAGTTAACGGCGATTAATCGACAGCCCTAATATTAACATGATTAGAATTGTGATTTGCTGCTTATGATCAAACAACATCTACAAATGTTCATATAAACAAAATAGAATAAAAGGATGCCTGTACAAAATTATATGCTATAAAATAATGTCCAACTATGTCTGTATATGCAGCAAACCATCATATTGCAAACTGATGTAGATAAGTGAGGTATCATTCCGAGGTCATTTTTCTACAGATGTGCACATCATCAAAAATAGCTAAAATCAAAAGTTGGACTGTAATAAGATAAGACTTAAGGCATTTTAACCCACAGAAATGAAGCAAATAAGATTAAATGAACTGTATAAGAGGATAATAAGATGAAGCAATACTACCATCATCCAACTTTAGGTTATTTTCCTCTATGGAGATGCCATAGAAATTATAAAAAATGAATTGTCAAATTATAGCTTTATCTCACATGTGGCAGGAGGAGGAAGGTCACCTGGATTGGGATGGGCTGCTGGAAATAAACATCTCAGCAGGGTAGGAAAAACAGTCAGTCCAGAGCTCGCTGCAGTGCTACAACAGCTCTGTGCAGGAGCACTAGAATAGGGGAAGCCAGGGGTCCACTGCTCCTCCACTTTTTACCAGCCACAAGTGCAAGTGATGGGGGAGGTGTCAGAGAGGGGCAGCCCAAGGGGGCAGGGCCTCAGGGAAAAAGGGCAAAGCGAGGGAGCACAGCCGTGGTTCAGGTGCCCATGGCCCTGTCAATTTTAGGGACCTTCCATCGCCCCTGGCTCTGTGGATCAAGACTGCAGCCTAAATGTAGGTTTCTGAACAGCAGAATAAATCACACCCACCCTGGATAAGGATAATCATGCGATAATCACCTAGCAGCACTTTGATCCTTTACAAACTATTAAGTCATTTAATAACAAAAACTGCACATATGCATTTACATGTACAGATTTGCACAATGGTGAGCTCAAAGCAGTTACAAAATATACCAGTCATTGCCTGAGCTCAGTGTTACACTTTCAATGGACACTACCGAGAAAACACATCAACGCTACAGTGATGAGGGCAGTATAAAAACCTATATAGACTAGAACAAAGCCAAAGTACCCCCCTCTGCACCATTCTGGCCTCAAGGAAGGTCAGATAGTGTTTCTTCCCTTTCCCAGGACTTCTGCCAGTCAGGTGGTGGGGCAACTCTGACTAAAGCTGATTAAGGGATATAATGAAGGCACATATCGTCCAACTGCTCTGGCCATACACACTCTCTCCAGCCAGCACTGCCCACCACTGGGACCAGAGGTCAGTGCTCCCTTGTACTACCCTGATCCCCTAAACAAACTTTTTCCTGAAGAGGCACCTTCTGTCAGGGTCTATGCTCAGTTCTGTCAATGAATCTGTTCCAGGGCCCTCATTTGTTATTGGTGCAATTTTCTATCTTGTGGCTGTAAGCTTGAGTATACAATTGTCTCATCTTTAGGACTTACATTGTATATTAGAGGCAAAGTAAAAGGTCACACTTCAGATGGGCTGTGAAATCCAGTTATTTTATACTCCTCATACATTGATATTTAGGTGCAGATTAATCAATCTCACAGCAAAATCTTAAATACGGTCCTTCTTGCAATGAAGCAGTAATTAGCTACCAATAATTTGTTAACTGAAAATGCAGTTAAGTCACAATCTCATGTTTAAAAATGCAGAAAACAAGAACATATTTCCAGCTTCTATATGTCAATGCAGGTGACTCTTAAAATAAGGGACCTGATCATACAAATATATGTACTAATAAAAAGAACAGGAGTACTTGTAGCACCTTAGAGACTAACAAATTTATTAGAGCATAAGCTTTCATGGGCTATAGCCCACTTCATCGGATGCCTAGAATGGAACATATAGTAAGAAGAAATATATATACATACAGATAAGTTGGAACTTGCCATACAATACAGACTGCCACGGCTGCTACTCTGAAATATGTACTAATGTGGCCACACCATATCTGTTTCCAAATTAGAGCCAAGATTAGAACCTTATGTGCTATAACCAGCCCCCACTCCCCCTTTGTCTACCCTAGAGATTTCCCTCCCTCCTGATTAACTGAAGGTACTTAACATACTTGTAAAGGTTAGTCTGGATGCTCCCCAAATGTTTGCTACAAATACAGATGTCTAGAATAGCCTTTACAAACCCCTTAACTGCCTGGAGTTAATTGGCAAACAAGGTAAGGGTTTGTCTACACATGGATTTATTCTGGAATAGCTAGCTACGGCCATGTGTGATAACTCTTATGGGTTGCCTACACTTAAAACACAACTGCAGCTGCATCATTGTAGTTCTACAGTGAAGACACTACCTATGCTGACTGGAGAGGTTCTCCCATTGGTGTAGATAATTGACCTCCCCAAGAGGCAGTCGCTAGGTTGACAGAAATCTCCTGTTGACCTAGCACTGACTACATCAAAGGTTAGGTTGGATTAACTGCATTGCTCAGAGGTGTCGATTTTTCACATCCCTGAGCGATTTAGTTATGTCAACCTAATTTCCTAGTGTACACCAGACCTTATTGTGGATTAAGCTAAATCAGGAAAAGGCATTCTTATTCCAGAACACAAGTGGCCACACCTGGAGTTATTCTGTAATATTCTGCTTTAAATTCAAACCCTACCTCAACCCAGAGTAATTTTCATGTATAGAGAAGCCCTAAAAAGCTCTAGCCTAGACAAACCTGGGAAAGGCCTACACTCCAGACCTCTGCCAGCACAACCAGGTCAGTGAGCGGTGTATAGTGTAGATACAGCTATATAGTGTATATGTAATATAGTGTAGACACACCGGCAAAGCTGTTTTTAGCAGTGTAGTTTGTTTCAGTCATAGAGGGTGGTTTTACTAAACAGATACAAAGCACAGCTTTGTCAGTATAAGCTGCATCCACCCTAGGAGCACTTTGCCAGTTTAGTATACCGGTATCCTCCACAGGTAAAGTGTGCCTACTGTTGACATAGCTCCAGTGTGAAAATCTATCCTGGGCAGCTGCTTGATGTATTGTACCTGCCTCTGACAGCCAGGATGGCTCTCGCCTCTTTTTTTATTTTTATTTATTTATTTTTTAAATACTTTGACAATACACTCACTTCTCATGACAATCAAATAATGTGAATCTGGAAAAGTTGAGCAAGAAATTTCCCACTTCCTGTCTTTTTACAGGCCAGCCGGAGGGAAAATGGTATCCTGGGCGAGCTTGTATTTTGGCACCCCTGTCCTCCTTGGGCGTGTCACCTCCCCCATTGCCCTGGCTCCTGTGGGCTCCCCAACCCCTGCACCCACATAGGGAAACTGACCTGGATGCATGGAGCAGCTGATATTGCTGCTCACTCCCCTCTCCAATGCTGCTCCTCCAACACACCCCTAGGAGGTTGCGAGAGGAGAAGAGAGGTCAGGGCTCCCTGCATCCTGGTCACTTCTGCCACCGGGGACTGCGTAAGGGGAAGGCAGCAGAGTAGCAGCTCCTGATGCTCACCTCACAGCACAGCACAGGTGGGGGAAGTGATCTGGACACACAGGACACTTGGTGTTGCTCCTCACTCCCCCACAGTTCCCTGGGGTCATGGAGGAATGTTGTGGGGTGAGCAGCATCTGTGCATCACTGCTCACCCCCCCATGTTCCTCCACCGGGAGGAAGCAGTGAGAAATCTGGGCACCCCACCACCCAGCACTCCCCTGCCAGCCGGGAGAAGCTTCTGACTATAGCGACAAGGCGCACCTCTGCGCTGCCTCTCGGTGCCCTCTTGACCATGGTGCCCATGGGCAGTTGCCTGGGTGACCCACCCCTAAGGCCAGCTCTCTTTAATATTTTACTGTGCCCAAAGTGTGGTTTGCACCTCACAATACAGATTGAAACCCATTTCTGCCAGTGAATCCCTGAATCCAGCAATTGGATCTGCATGGAGTCGCATTCAAATACAGGGCCCCAGCTCCAAAATGTTTACAATTTAATTTCAGAATCGATGCAAAGCAAAACAAAACAGTGGACAAGGTATATATGGAGGAATAGCAGAGGTGACATCAGTAAGATTACATGGTTACTTAGGGCAAGCGCAAGGAAGATTTAATAAAACTTCCCCCAGGGTCATGCAGCAGCCCGACTATTCCCCAGACTCTCCTGAATGCTGTCTCACCACTCTCTACAAGTTATAGCATCTAGGACAGCCAGTTTCAGACATTTTGTTTTCTAGAACAAAGTTGTTGCACTCTAAAACTGTCAAACTCAAAGTTGCTTCAGGTCAATAACCAGCATGATATAGCCAAACCCCATCAAAATTAGGACTCCTTTTGGAGAAAAAATATATAGCCCAAAGTTACCAGAAGGGTTCGGGGCGGGGGGGGGGGGGTGGGAAGAGATGTATTGGGGTCAGTGTCTCTGGCCAGAGCGATACCAGGGGGTTGTACGGGAATCAGTGACTCCAGGCGGGGCAATATAGGGAAGGGGGAGCTGTACCAAGCAGTGGCTGTGGCGGTATCGGGGCGCTGTGCCGGGGCTCAGTGGCTCCGGCCGGGGCGGTACCGGGGTGGGGGGGGGCGCTGTGCCGGGGCTCAGTGGCTCCGGCCGGGGCGGTACCGGGGTGTGGGGGGGCGCTGTGCCGGGGCTCAGTGGCTCCGGCCGGGGCGGTACCGGGGTGGGGGGGGGCGCTGTGCCGGGGCTCAGTGGCTCCGGCCGGGGCGGTACCGGGGTGGGGGGGGGGCGCTGTGCCGGGGTTCAGTGGCTCCGGCCGGGGCGGTACCGGGGTGGGGGGGGCGCTGTGCCGGGGCTCAGTGGCTCCGGCCGGGGCGGTACCGGGGCGTTGTACTGGGGGCCCGGCCCCGCTCGCTCACCTTTTTGATGTTGGATTTGGAGGCGGGGTGAAAGTCTTTCTTGCACATGAAGTTGGCGAAGGATTTCCCCATGGCGGCGGCGGCGCGGCCTCCTCAGGCCGCTCGCCCGAGTCGCTCCGCTGCGCCAGGCCGGGCCCGAGCTTCCGGGGCAGGGGGCGGGGCTTCCTGCGGGCCCCGGGGCGGGGTGACACCTGCCCCCACACGGAGTCGGGCGGCAGCCCGCGTGCGCCAGGTGAGACCTGCGCGGAGCCCGCCCGGGCCTGACAGCCCGTAGCCCGCCCCGGGGGATCCCCGCACCCTCCCCCCGGCCCTGGTCCCCTTCGGGATCCCTGTATTGCCCCCCCCACACCCCTGCCCGCTGGGCGCGCCTGGCCCTACGGGATCCCGGTTCCCCGCCCCCTCTTGAGGGAAACAGCGAGACCGGCTGGGGCTGCAGTAACGTCCCGCGCTGCCCTCGCGATGGGGGGGCTGCTGCTGCCAGCCCCGGGGCAGGGAACGCGGCCTCACGTCCCGGTACCGCAAGAGAGCGGCTCCCTAGTTACCATTCTGCACGTCAGCTCTTGCCCAGGGGGTGGTTTCTAAGTCTGTGTTTCGGGGACCTATTCCAGAAAAAAGTAATCGTTCCGCTACCTGTGTGACAGCTTCCACGCCTCGGTGAAATGCCGGCATTGCGCTCGGGCTCCTGTTCCTGTCTGGGAAGCACCCCCAGCTCTGAATTTTAAGTGCATTCCTGTACGTTATTATTTATTTCAAGGATGGCTTCAAGAACCACTGCACCTCGCTCCTGTGACATATTTGTGGCGCTGCCTCCAGCAACAGTTGGCAGCCGGGTTGTTTTTGGAAAAAATTCAGATAGACCCTCTGATGAAGTGCAAGAGGTAGTCTATTTCCCTGCTGCTTCTCATAAGGCAGGAGACAAGCTTGAGGTAAGAGCAAAGTGTTCTTGAACAGAAACTAAGGGTGCTTGCCCACCATACAATAAAAATAGAAAAGAATTAAACATTAGTTTTAAAAAATCTCCTATGTTTGGCCAAGCACAAGACGTAAAATAGTGTAAGTTTTGTATTGCTGTGTACTAGCACAGCAGGATCATAACCCTCCATCAGAAATACCAACTGACTTAGTGCAGTGAGTGTCAGCTCAGTGCACCCCTTCAGATTCTGCTTTTGAGGACCCTCTTTTATTTGACTCAGTGTAAACCCACTTTTTGTGGGTCCCATTGTAAGTAATGCTTGGCCTTTTGTGATGAAGGTTGCTGGTAATAGCACATTAGTTTATTTTATAGATATCCAACATCTCCTACAGCAGAGAATCTAGACCCTTATCTACCTGCAGCATAGAAGTTAGTTTGCGGGCCTTTTGAAATTATAGCTAAACTGCCTCCCTCGCTATGTTTAACAACCCCATGACCTTGATTGGAGAGCTATTTTAAAATAGATAGAGTTTGGGGATCCAAAGTATGTGCAGGTATCCCTTTAATCACTTGAATAGGAAACCCGATATTTTGTCTTCCAATGCAAATTAGGAATGGAGAACCCTTAAAGAGAGCTTGTTTCTATTAATTATACTACTTTACTTACATAGTATATACATGTATTTCTATTGAATTTGGGGGTTTTAATGATAGTCTACTAGTCTATGGTTTTGTGGGATAAGGAGAAGAGGGGGAATTTAGAGATATGATTTTGTTAGTTATTGTTGGAAGTTCCTGTCACCAAGGAAATCTAGCAGAATGAGAACTTTCAGGCCCTGCATTCATTAAGTAGCGTTTTGATTTTTTATTACACTTCCCATGCCATGGTTTATGTTGCAGTGCACTTATATAGAAATTGAGCAAGCAGAAAAAACATATGCGGTTGTTTTGAGTCGTCCATCCTGGATATGGGGTGCTGAAATGGGAGCCAATGAACATGGAGTTTGCATTGGAAATGAAGCGGTGTGGGGACGAGAAGAAGTCTGTGATAATGAAGCACTCCTAGGCATGGACCTTCTCAGGTTGGCACATACTCTAGTTGTATTTAGATAGATATACTATGTTGAATTTGGTTTCAGGTTATAACCCAGATACATTTTTTTATATAGAAACAAACATATCTCTGAAGGCAAGGACCCTGCCTTCTCTGCTGTTCTGTTCTTGGATAAAATATGAACACTTCTAGGAAGAAAGGCCTGCTCCAACTTCTGTTAAAGTCATTATGAATCTTTGAGGTGGATGAAGCATTAACATGGACCGTGCAAACGAAGATATTAGAAATTGTTTTATCAGTACTACTAGAATTATTTTAAAGAATAATTATGAATTGAAATTCTCACAAGCACACAATTGCAGTTTGAGGGGTTGGGGTCATACCTTGTAATTATTCTTCCCCAAATCTTTTTCTGTCACAGTTTTGGCCACAGATCCTCAAATAAAACAAATGTACAAAAACAAAGAAAGGCCAGCTTCTTTTTTTTGCCAATTTCCAGTTGGCCAGAAACAAGCAATTAAGAACAAAACTAGTCTTAGTATGGTAGAAGTCTCTGCCAATAGTTTAAGCCTTCTTTCTTAGTTCAGAGCAGGCAGTTAATTCCCACCTGGGAATGGGGGGTGAATGAGGACACCTCCTAGGACCCTTCTTCCTCCCTTGCACACTTCCATTTTATTGCATCCTCTCCCATGAAGGGGGCACAGCCAATCAGATATACAGTCCAGCAGCTTAACAAGGAGCTCAGGTAGGTTCCTCCTTTCCTCCCAGTGAAGGGGTCTGATCCCTTTCTGTTTTAGACAGGGACACATCCCACCACATTAGTCACTGTTCAGATTGAACTTTAATATTGATGTTTAAGAATTCTTCTAAAACAAGATAAGTACAAAAGGTAACATCTTAATTTTGTTTTAGACTTGGACTCGAAAGAGCGGATACAGCTGAAAATGCCCTCACTGTCATGGTTGACTTGCTAGAAAAATATGGACAAGGAGGAAACTGTATGGAGAGTCACATGGCATTTACCTACCATAACAGTTTTCTGATAGCTGATAGAAAGGAGGCTTGGGTACTAGAGACTTCAGGAAAATACTGGGCAGCAGAGAAAATAGAAGGTAGGGTAACATTCTTCATTAGGATTTTAAATCTTCCCACTGCAACAGCATTAGTAATTCCCTGCTTTTCATATACTAACTGCTTCATTAGGATGTGGGGGATCCAGCTAGCTTCTGGGTACGTGTGTGCCACGCTGCTTTCATGTCAATAGCAGAAATCGGTCTTTAGAAGGGACTTAATTATAGGCAGAGTAGGGGCTTACGGATGAGCTCAGGGAGGTTGTACTATATATGCGGGCCACAGAGGTGAACGTGCAAGCAAACACTGATGGAGGAAAGAACATGGGCAATGTAAAGCATTACAAGAGAATGGCCGAATTATGCAGAGCTTTAAGGGTGGTGAAAAGATGTTTAAAAACTGATGTGATGTGGAGCCACGGGAAGGATTCAAAGAGGAGTGAGCGGATCAGATTGATGGGCAGAAAGATGATTGTTTGGGAGGCCGGTATAGTAGTTGAGCTGGAATATAACGAGGACCTGAACAAAACACTTGGCTGTGGGAATGGAAATAAAAATGAATATCAGAGCTGCAGAGAATGAAGCAGCAGCAGAATTTGGATATGGCCTGGATGTGTGTGATGTGGGGGAGAGAGAGAGAGAAGCCAAAAATATTCCCAGGTCTGCAGGGGAACTCAGCAGGTTACATGAGAACTTCAAAAAAGCTGTAAAATATAAAATACATTTCAGTAAGCTAAATGTAAACAAATAAAATACTGGATAAATCACTGCATAAAAGACACTAAATGATCTCTTTCCCCACTTTACAAACAGAGGGTGTGCGGAATATCTCCAACCAGCTCTCCATAACAACCAAGATTGATCGGGAACATCCTGAAATGAGAGATTACGCTAAGAGCAAAGGCTGGTGGGATGGTGAAAAAGAATTTGATTTTGCTGCCATATATTCCTACGTAAATACTGCCAGAATGACAACTTCAAGGGGCAGATACTGTGAAGGCTATAAGCTACTGAATAAACACAAAGGTACCCATTATTATTTGACTATAGCAAATCAAACAAAGTATTTAGTATGCAGTGTGCATTTAATTCAAGCGATTAAAATGTCTGCTGTGGTACATACACTGGGTTAATTCAATAATAATTCAATTGAAGACAATATTAGAGTGATTGGATTTTTAAGGGCTGTTCACTATTTTTAAGTTTTCTAATATTTTTTGCATTTTTCTCAATTGGGTGGGGAGAAATCATAAACAAATTTTATATATTAAACATTTAATACTGCAGCCATACCTATAGGCCAGGGGTGGGCAAACTTTTTTGCCCGAGGGCCACATCTGGGTATGGAAATTATATGGGTGGCCAGGAATGCTCGTGAAATTGGGGTTAGGGTGCAGGAGAGGGTGAGGGCTCTTGCTGTGGGTGCAGGCTCTGGGGTGGAGCCAGAAATGAGGAGTTCAGGGTACGGGAAGGGGCTCCGGGCTTGGGCAGGTGGTTGGGGGGCTTCAGCTGGCAGGGTGGGCTCTGGGGTGGGACTGGGGATGAGGGGTTTGGAGTGTACTTCGGGCTGGGACCGAGGGGTTTGGATGGCGGGAGGGGGATCAGGGTTGGGGCAGAAGACTGGGGCACGGGAGGAGGTAAGGGGTGCAGACTCCAGGTGGCGCTTACCTCAGGCAGCTCCCGGAAGCAGCGGCATGTCTCCCCCTCTGGCTCCTATGTGGAGGCAAGGCCAGGTGGCTCTGCGTGCCACCCCTGCAGCTTCCATTGGCTGCGGTTCCCGGCCAATGGGAGCTTCAGGGGTGGCGTTTGGGGCGGGGCCAGCGTGCAGAGCCCCCTGGCTGCCCCTACACCTAAGAGCCGGAGGGAGGACATGCCACTGCTTCTGGGAGCCGCCTGGAGCCCTGACCCCACTTCTCAGCTGGAGTGGTGCAAGCCCCAGACCCTGCTCCCCTGCAGGAGTTCAAGGGCCAGATTAAAACATCTGACAGACCTGACGTGGCCCGTGGGCTGTAGTTTGCCCACCCCTGCTATAGGCTTACCAAGCGAGGGCCATCTTGTTCTGTGCTCAGCAAGGACTGATGACTGACTAGTTCCAGAATATTTGATGGGTTGTTTTTCATCCACCTACTTGGCAGAAAAAAAGCAGACTTCCAAAAATTCACTGCCATTTATACAAGCCTGGGAGAGCTTTGAGGAAGGCCTATATTAGTACAAGTGCCTAACTGAACCCACCTCTGAACACTATTGTCATATGAATATGAAGTCATTCTGCCTAATCTAACCTTTTTTGGGTTGGACTTGAAGATACTCATATTAAAAACATAGATTTAAAAAATGTTACTGTTAAAATTATATAGTCCAGTAAAACACCCTATCTGAAAGCAGGATAAAGGAATTTACAGCATTATCAGAAGAAATTCTTAATTACCAACTTAGTCACATGACTTTTTTTTCACATTTATGCAGAGAGAAACTACTACTTCTTTTCCAACTGTTTCTATTTGGCAGCTTTTAACTGTGTTGCATATATCTCAAAATAGCATCTGGATTCACTGTTGCATTTGAAATGATTAATCTAAATGGAAATCAGATTGCATCCCTGGGTGCTTCTTGTTTTTTTGAGCTCAGTCACCCCAGCTTTAGCACTTATTCCCTGCGTGCTAGTGAATTATCTATAGATATCTTACTCTGGTGATCATGTTAACCCTGCATCCATTTTGGGAATTGCAGGTTCTGAATACTTAATACCTGTATTATAGAAGTTTTAAGGTTCTATCAGCATTTTCACCGAAATCCCCATTTTCAGGCATTCACCTCAGCCATTTTTAAATCACTCTTGGTTTTCAAATTATCAGCCTGGTATAGTTTCATTTCCTTTAGATTTTTTAAAAATCCATGCCTTAAAAGCTATTTAATTTAGAGCAGAAACAAAGGCATAGTTATCATACTCTACCCTTCCAAGCTTTTTCTCCCAATAGCTTAAAAAAAAAAAGTCTTCCAGTCTACTGATCTTCGGTGTGTGAAGAAACTTTACAAATATAAATAGCATAGCTATTTTAAAAGTAGCTACTGAGAGACTATATGGGGAACCCAGGAGAATCAAAAACCTGATCTAGACAAGAAAAATTTAATACATTGTGCCTGCTGGACAAGCTGCTGACCTGCACTTAATCTTGGTTTGCAATGACTGACCTTGACCAAATATGAAAACTGCCTCCTCTCTTTCGTTTCCTTCATTTACTGTGATGAATTCCTCCTGCTGGCTTCCTTCAGCCTGTTGTGCCCATACAGAATTATTAATTAACCATGTGCAATATTTGAAGCGCAACATGGGTTGCAACTTGCATCATTTACAGGGAAACTTAGACAAGTCAGCTTAATTTTTCTCACTGAGCAGCAGTCTTCATGATTTTCTTAGTTCAACTAGAAATGGCAAGGCCATTTAAACTAGAAATCCTAATCCACTGAGAGATGGTATGGAGGGAAACATAGCAAGAGTAGGAGGTTTCAAGTTGCCAATATCCCTTTAAAATGGAAAAAACAATTAATAGATTAGCTGTTTCTCTCTTTTATATTAGCACTTGCTCACCTGTTATACTGGATTTGGAGGAAAAATGTCTGTAGGTGCCCTTGTCAAAATATTGGCAGTACATCACTAGGCATTCACATAAACCACTACAGTATATAAAAAACAGAGACAGCATTTGAACATTAACTACTTTAAAATAATTTACTTTTAGAATTTTCACAAGAACAGCCAATACCAATGAAGGGGTTCCATTCACGCTGTCTCAGAAAGAAAATTATTTTCACAAGGATGCTGAACTCAAGTTTGCCTTATTTAGTTTGGTGCTTGCTGATCAGTATTACATAGCCCTTCACAAGTGGTTACGTTAGTGTGGTTCCATTCCATTCAAGATATAAAACTGATTGTTCTATAGTGCATCATTTCAGCTGGTCATCTTGAAATATAAATTACCTGGGAAGTAAAATAGTAAGGAACAGTTTAATCTCTTCGAGTTGCATTTTCAAAGCAGTGCACAGGAAATCCACATACAGTTGTCATTAGTTTTACATTTTCAAAGCAGTCTAGTGGGATTTGTACATAGATAATACCAGTAAGCAATACTGTGATTTGTCTGCTTAACTCCCACACAGCATTTAAGAAGTTTAGTCTTTAATCTTGAACTATGAATTTTCATCTGAAAAGTTATTTTATCTGAACTGTTTGCTAGGCTTATTATTTGTCATACACTTTGGAAGTCCAAAATACATTTGTTATAGCACTTGAGTCATAAATGCAATATCTCATTGTCATTTACTTATCAGAAAAGATAAAAATAAAGCAGTAATCTTATTTGCTATTTTAAACATGTGGCTTATTCCACTATGTATGTGGGCTGAAGGATTGATTGCTTTCATGACAGAGCTAAAGTGTCTCTCTCATGTTTTTAACTACCGTGTAAGAAGCTAGTCTGATATCCCTTGTTTTGCACCAGCTGGTCTTTTTGCCAACACAGCATATTAACACGAACGTTACCTTTGAAAAATGTGAGGAGTAAAGCGTGCGGTTCTAGAGTAGCTGGTATTTAGTCACTACTAGTCTTGTTTGTAAATTCATTGTTTTGTGTCTTAAATAGGCAGTATAACTTCTGAAACAATGATGGAAATTCTTCGGGATAAAGAGAGTGGCATTAATATGGAAGGAGGATTTATGACAACTGGAAGTATGGTCTCCATTCTACCTCAGGAGCCTAATTTCCCTTGTATTCATTTCTTTACAGGAACTCCAGACCCTGACAGGTGATACAATAACTAATTAAAATGAAAAGTTAGCGAATGTTTTCTAAGTTATAAGATGGTGTCATTTACTTGCTTATTAGTTTCATTTTATTGTTTTAAAACAAGTCCCAAAATGTAGTGAGAGCCAAATGCATGTCATAATTTAGGGGTTCATTACTCCTTTAGGTACATACATAACATCAATGAAAATGTGAGGAGACTTTATACACATTTTATCTGAGTAATTAAAACAAGGTTAAGAGTTATTTGAAGCCTTTTTCCAGTGGAAGTAGAGGGGATAAATGGAAGGAAAATACAATGATGCATTGACTTCTGCTTGTACCTTTAATAAAACTATATCAATAAAGAATCTGTGTTCTGTTTCCTCTCCCTAGATCTGTTTTTAAGCCTTTTATTTTTGTGCCAAATATTACTCAGTTACTAAAAACCAGCTCACCAACATTTGGTCATGATGATCCAGTGAAGAAGAAACCACGGTTTCTGACTAAGCCAGATCGAAGACATGAACTCTATAAGCAACATGAAAGTGCTGCTGTGGTTATGGAAACCTTCAAGGTATGTTCGATTTCAGTGCAAGGTGGTGATTTGGGTTATTCACTCCACTCATGGTTTGCAGATGTGATACTATTTAAGGCTCCAGTTTGTTGGATGGTAAAGAATATTTATGTAGTGCACCAGTGGGCAATCTGTTCAGCCTCTCGTATGCACACATTTCAGAAATGCCAAAGAGCCACCATCAATCTCTCAACTATTTCCCTAGGCTCAGGCACAGCCAGTCAAACTTCTGTCCTGCTAAGCCTAGGGTTCTCAAAGCCTGGAATGGAGCAGGCCAGACTACTCTTTTTTCATCTCCTATAATTGCACCAGCCAGACCTTGGGAGTACTACTGAACAGCCCCAGCATGGAAGGAATGGCCCCTGGTCAGAGCACTCCCAGCAATCACAAGTGCTGCTCTTGGGTCTGAAGGGAGGGGTTGGGGTGCCTGTTACCACTTCCTTGTAGCGACAGGATTGATTCAAACACTTCAGTTTAAAAGTCACAGACTTTTCTTCGTAAGTCTCCTTGGAATGCCCCACGTTGGACACCAGTGATTAAGTGCATCAATGTGCTCAGCACTGTTTTGAGTTAATATCGTAATAGGTTGTGATGGTACTGCCTGAGCTCCAGATTGCATGTTGAATGATGAGGATTTTAGTTTAAATTAGCTAGTGGTACCAAGCACTTGCTGAAATAAATATTAGTGTATTTTTCATAAATGGCTGTGACCAATGGTATATGTAGGCCAATATGAGGCTCACCAGTTACCAAAAGGCTGAGGTTTGGAGTCTGCTTAAACTCACCAGAATGATTTCAGTATAAAGCCCTGTAACTGATAGAACCAGGTCTAAAGTACACTGGGTTGGTGCACTCCTTGGAGCAATGTATATGGGAGCAGCAACAGGTAGATGCGTAGGAAGGAGGCTTTAAAACTGCAGCTACCGAGCAGGCACATGATGAGGAGCTGCAGCAATGCAGGCCAGATTATGGGAGAAGCTGTAGCTAGGTACCACAGTGGACATGGCGGGGGAGTGGAGAGGAGCTGCAGGGAGGCCAGTTTTGTGTAAGTGCAGAGTTAGGAAGCACTACATTCCTCTGACCACTGCTCTGCTTCTAATATCCCACTCAAACTGAAAGCAGGGTAAGTGGGAGAGAGAACATGATTTTAGAGGTTTTAGGTGGTCAGTGAGTTAGTCCAGCCCCCTCTGTGGGAAGACACTGCAGGTGTTGCTACCTTAGCTAATTCAGACTAAAATGATGAGGGAGGGGGGGTGAATATTATGGGATGTTTTGATTATGAGGGAGATGAAGACCTCTGGTTTTCACCAAGTATTACTGGAAAATAGATGCTAAATATAGAAATCCTGGAGTATTTATTACCAAGAGTAGTGTGATTGGCTTTTCTCTGGGTGGGCCCTCCCTATCACTCCTGCCAGCTCCTTTGGTCTAACGCCCAAGGATGTGACATCAGGCCAAGCATTTTTCTGAATTTCCTGACTCTTCTGTTTCCTCTCTTTGGTGTTTTTAACTCCTAAGTCCAGTTGTCTTCCCTTCCTTTTCATACTATCTCTAGTCAGGCTCCAGTTGTAGCTCCTGGAGACCGTGTCCCACTGATGCATCCTCAGAAGAAACCTGAAGCAGCGGAGCAGTACAGCACACCAACCACAGATGAGGATTTCAAAGCATGCTTACTGCATTAGTACAACATACAGCTCTGCCACACTGTGGCTGTGTTTACAGTAGGAATAGTGGGAGCCCTAGTTTCCATCAGCACAGATAAGCTGGTGACAGCAATGGGCAAGACAGTAGCCTAGACAGGGCTCAGGCTTTTATCACTGTTTTATTTAAGGCTGCTCAGAGCGGGTCAAGACTATGATGTGAAAACACAATCCTCGTTTACATTACAGCTTTCCTTTTTGGAACTACCTTCGAGAATTACAGGCCCTAGTTTTCCTCATCAGCAGAATTGCCTATTTTTTGTGGAGCAAGGAGGCTAGTTGCTGACTTCTAAAAGGTCACTGGTTTTGTTGAAGTAGAGTCTAGAATTTATTTAAACTTTTGGTCCAAAAATGGATGCCATCCAAAGACAGGGCTATTCAGAATCTACACACACACACCCGTTTCTAAAAAGGCACTTCTGCACAAATACGTTTTGCTGCTGAAAGCACTGAAGAACTTTTCATTTTTACCATTCAAGCCCCTCACACAAAAGGTTTGCAACTGGTAGGTAGATGAGACTACTATATAAGGGACAGAGCATCTGAGCAAGAACACCTACACAAACTGGACAGCACTGATTCCCACTACTATCACAAATTGTTGTTATGGGCACAGGTATAAGAGCTTAAGTAGAAAGATGATTGACTATAGCAAGACTTTGTTTTAAACTGTACAGTGCTGTTAGAGTTTCATTCGAAAATGTGTTCTTTTGTTTTTGTAGGAAAAAGGTAAAGAGATGCTGGAACAGATACGGAAGTTGGAGAAAGAGAAAATTAGCAAGATGGAATCAATCCTGCAAAATGGATGTCTTGATGTTAACCAAGCTGTTAACCTTTTTTCACAGTGTGTGGAAGAGGAAATCAACACATATGCCTAAGAGTATAAATCAAATGCAGTGGAATTTGGTCCTGGTGATCATGATCCCTTGTAGTTGTATGGCTCTAGGGATCAAATCTTATTTTGGACAAGTCATTTTCCATTGATGATTAGGTGTTTAGCATCTTATATATGCTGGCCTACGGGCTTTTGATAATGATCAAACAAGTAATGTTTTCAAAGGTAGGGAATAGTTTTGCCTTTAAATGACACTTGGCTGTAGATAAAGAATATGACAACTAGGTGAAATGCCAGTAAGAACCAACTTGATTAACAATTAAATATTAAAATGCCTAGTAGGTATTGAAATGCTTGGTTATTTTATGATTAAGATTTTCATTCGGTGCATCTTGGATTTGAACAACTCACTCTATGAATATGCATGTAGATTTTATACTCAAGAAGTGTTACTCAAGTTGATTATCACAGCATAATTTCACTGCCTGAATTAAAATGGACAAGTGAGAACTCTCTAAAATGGAGAAGCCACTATTATGCATCATTATCCTTTGAGATTAATTTATTCCTGTAAAACAAATATCGCAGCACCAATACTTATTTTAACGCTCTGCTAATAATCCTCCAGTTGTACAATTGCCACACTAAGAAAAATATTTTACTTGTCAGCAGTAAGAGTTTTCATGACAGTTGTACGCTAGGATAGACTATAGCTCAATCTAGTATTACTTTAATAGGATATATGTACTTTACACTTAATTGTGCAAGTGGCAATGCATGAATGACAAGTTAACCTTCAAATTAACACATTGAGTAGGAGTGTGCCTAAAGTAATCTGCCCTTTTAAAACCAAATTACAGCTTCAACTTTACAATAAGTAAGTTGGACTGAAATGTGTTAAAATGGCTTTGACTTTCAAGTTCCATTAAGGTAATGAGTGTTTGGTATCTTAGCTATACAAAATGTCCTGCCAGTTACCACAAAACATTTAAGATTTAACATCCTTATACGTTTGCTAACCTTTATTTAGAAAGAAGTGTTTTGGTTTTATGTACTACTCTGTGATTACTTTGAAATTAATTCTGCCAGTGCACTTTCCAAGACAGCACTGGACTGTTTTTCGTAACAATCATTTTATTGAATCATCTGTTTAAAACACACAAATACAATGAATAATAGGTCTGAGTATTTAAAGATCTGAAGTGTGCATACTCTTACAGCATGACAGTTTTAAAAACAGAGACTAAACTTTTCTTCTTTAAATGAACACCTTGTTATTCATAACTTGTCTTGCCAAAGCTGCTAATTTATTAAAGATTGATTTAAGCAAAGCTAAATCCTTGATCCTGTATTAAAGTTATGATCAATTTGTAACATTACCTTCGTATTCATGGCAAGAGACTGGAAGGATAGATGCAGGATTCTGACTTCATTCATACAGAATCAAGCAAAAGGTAAGGAAGACTTGTAAAAGAGAAAGTACTTAAAAGTATCTGAAGTATAGAATGTATAAAATAACTGGTGATACTACTGGCATACTAAAAATCAGTTTAAATTTTCTGTAACTGGTTAGTAACTGCAGGTAATAACACATTAGATACATCAGGCAATCCATATTAGCACAGAAATCAGAGATCGATTTATACAAGTTTTTTTTTTTTTTTTTAAAAACCAAACACTTTTCCTGGGTAAATTTGAAGAACTCTACCCATTTGTATATTTTCTCCGTTAAAACTGTTGCTTTTCTGTGCCTATAACTAAGTCTGTGTAATAGAAATAGAGTGCAGGCCACACTTTCAATTGTAATTCTTCATCTATATTAAAATTGTATAGAGATAGACTAACATCTAATTATTTAGCAACAAACACCTACTTTAGTCAGCAAAATACTGTGAGAAAACATTCTTGTAATATTTCCCTGTGTTAGGAGGAAAACCCACTAGCAGTGGCATGAAAAATCCAAGCAGAGGAAACCCTCTTATCCTACAACTACCGTGAATACCACCTGCCGTTTGTGTGTTGCGGGGGGGGACTTGAGCCTTCCCCCACAATGTGAAGTATTTGAAATAACACCACTTCCATGGCAAGAAGCTGTTGAAAGTGATCAACACACTTTTTATAATCCTAGAAATTAAACAGAGGGTCTAAAATTGTGATCAGGATTCTGGCTATGACAGACCCTCCAGAAAGCCTTACAATAGTTTTGTATCAGAGTGGTAGCCGTGTTAGTCTGTATCAGCAAAAAGAACGAGGAGTACCTGTGACACCTTAGAGACTAACAAATTTATTTGGGCATAAGCTTTTGTTGGCTAAAACCCACTTCTATCAGACGCATGGAGTGGAAAATACAGTATGAACACACACACACACACAGAGAGAGAGAACATGAAGAGATGGGGGTTGCCATATTAACTGTAACGAGACAAATCCATTAAGGTGGGCTATTATCAGCAGGAGAAAAGTATGAGAGTATCCAGTTTTGAGAGCTCATTCTTAATCTTTCTTGTTTGCTGTATAGGATGTTCAACAGGTGATTACGCAGTTTCTTTGAGAGTGTAGGGGCTACATCTGATGTACAATGCATACCGGTCCCGAGAGTAGGTCACCTCGCCCTCCAATGGCTCTATACTGGTTTGTTTTATCACACACTAGTAATGTCAAAAGAGTGAAGTACTGGGTGCATCATGTTACCCTTGTTCCTTCTTTGGTCTCACATACGTCTATTCAAGGCCTTCTGAGTTGCCTTTTGTCAAAAAAAACTTGGCATAGTAGACAAGGCCTTAGAGTCCTCACCTTTTTGTATGAAATCAAGAATCCAGTATGTAGTAGTTATACAAAGAGCTATAGAACTCTAGCAACTTTATATCATCCCTGCCTCCATCAAAGTGATCATCTTTATGTAGTCAATTTCAAGAACTAAGTTATTTCAGATATTCCACCTGCCAGACACCTTGATTTGTAGTTTTACAAATCTAGTGTTGCTCTTTTGTAAACTATATCCTTTCCATCATCATTGTGTGAAAGAGCCCACAAACAAAAGTTGAAATTGAAACTGAGTGGAGTGCTGCCAAGTATACAAAGCAAACTGAAAAGATAAGTTTTACTTGCAGACTTTTAGGATTAGCAATCACAGACGTTAAGAGTAATGCCAGTAGGTAAAACATTTTCTATAGAAGTTTGATTAAGGTGACAGTGACTCTTCTATGTCTGTGCTAGCAAACACAAGATTTCCTGAAGGTTCAGTAATACAAAGAATGTTCATAAACTGTCAGAGGATATTTTTGAATAAAGTGATTTGCTGTGTTCCACCTCAGCTCCTACTGAATGACTGTTTTCGACAGCGAGCCATGTGGCAGCCGTACCACTTTGGGCTGTGACCTTGTCACACCTCCCAGAAGGGCACTCGAATGGGCAGCTTAATGATAAAACTCAGGTGCTGAAAAAAGCTGTTGGGTCAGAACTTAGCTCAAGTCTAAGTCACCAAGACTGTGGTGGGTAGGATTGTGAAGTAAGAACTGTACTTTTTCACGTTATAGTGCTTGATTCACCACTACATTACACCAAGTCATAAATTGGATTACTTTCCTACTTGATCATAATGAGTGGAGATGTCCTGTTATGTGTGCAGCCGAGAGTCCAACATGGCAGTGACATTTCAGCTATTCCCCTGTATTTTCTAACACGCTTTCCCTTTCCTGGCCTAAAGTGATAATATAGTGTAGATGGTGTGCTAGATTCTGGAGGTGGGTGAAGTGATGAATATTATTATATTTTGCTGTCATGGACCCTGGGATTTAGTTCTTTCAGACAAGATTCTGGCCAAAATATAAGGAAAGGAGAAAAGGAACTGTATTCAACTGAAAGCTAGAGTGTCCGCTAGAGGGCAACCTCTGACCATATTTGGTTTAGAGACAACCCCCCCCCCCCACACACACACACACACACACTCACTCACTTTCATTTTCAAACTTTAGGGGCAGAAGATTATTTACAAACAATTCACTGAAAAACATTATCTAATATTTTTCTATTGTGAAACCTAGTACAAATGCCCCATTTCTCCACTGCTTCCTTTGGTAAGGGCTACAAACATACAAGAAAAAGTTAGAGCTCAGTGCTTGGTTCTACGGAATATTTGAATTATCCCTCTGCAATTTGGTCCAACTTCTGCCAAATTATGTATGGATACTGCCAAAACGGATGTTCACCCATAATTAACTAACCTTAAATACAAAAGAGTCTAACAGACGCCATGTTATTAAGCTGATAATGGGCATATTCAGTACTTTAACAGGCCAATTTCTTGAATGGAGAACTCACCAAATCTAGGAAGCCAATAAACAGGAGTCGAGTCACTTAAAATATTTCACAGCTAGACTGGCCACCTCATTAACTCAGGTAGGAGAACAGAACAATAGTCTCCACTTGAAAGAAATCAATTAACAGTCACCAGCAAACCCTCCAGCCAATTAAAGAGCAGCACTGGTGGAATTAAAAGATGGCAAAAATTAGGATTCCCAAGTCTCTAGTGTTAGGAAGAGAAGCCCCTCACAAAGAGATAAAAGTATTCCCTACAGAGTTTGGCCTCTTGAGGTAACCCATGAAATTACAATAAATAAAAATTCAGAACCACAAGATAAAATAACTATAGATTTATTGAGAAGTAGCAACATTCAGAAGCCAGAGATATTGCTTCTACTCTTAACATACACACATCTATAATTCATCCAAAATAGCTTGACACAGCTGTTTTCAGCTGTTGCAGTGTAACAAAAGTATGCCATCCACTTCACTCATGGATCATGCTAATCCACTGCCTGCTACAAATGTCAGTTTCTTTGTTGTGGAAAAAGAAAACATCAGTTTGTATAGCATACAGTAGGACACTGTCTGCATCAATGCACACAGCAGACTAACGTGCAATAAGACTACTGTATATATTTGACAGCAAAAAGGAATTGCTTTCTCAGCGTCAGTCTTGCATGCATTTGGTGCAACATCCAAATTGTAGCTACTGTAAAGCCACTTCCTCAAGTATTGTGGTTTATGCTGTTAAAACGACTTTATTCTTACTACTAGCAGATAATGGCCACATAAAAAGGTAAAGTAAAATCTGTGTCTTTAAAAATAAAAGGGCTGAGGAAAATTGATGTATACATGTAGCTACTCCAGATGAGGAAACAAAGCAGATTTTGTTCCTGTTTTTTCAATTACACTAATGATTAGAAATTTTATGGCAACTTAGCGCTCTTGTTGCAGTTTTAAAAGGGCACTAAAACGGGCTATTCCATACTCCAGGGTTCTGCTTTAGCCATTTCAAACTATTACAGATAACATGGACTCAAACTCTCCTTTTGGTACATTCAAGTTAGATATGAATATAACATACAGTACTTGAGTAACTATTTGAACATTTTAGGGAGGTTACTGGGGTTTACTAGAATTTGATTATCTTGTATCCATGAGATAAAGCTTTGATAAAGACAATGTAATTTTAAAATCCTTAGATATTCTAAAACCAAATTCAGAAATTCAACAAGGATTCTTTGGATCACTCTTTGGATCAAAGTCATTATACCTAGTTTAAAGGTTTTATGCTTTGTTCAAAGTTTTGGGTTTGATTTGGAGAGGTACTAAATATCTACCACCCCACCAAGAGTTGCAGTTGCTTCTAGGATTTGAAGATGAAGGTATAATTTGCTAATTACTGTGTGCAGAGTTACTAATGCAGGGGTGGGCAAACTACAGCCCGCGGGCCAGATCCGGCCCCTCAGGGCTTTGGATATGGCCTATGGGATTGCCACCCCCGTGGTGCCATGGGCCCCATGCCTCTCCAGAAGCGGCCGGCAGCAAGTCCTGTGGCCCTGGGGGATGGTGGGGGAGTGGCTCTGTGTGCTGCCCTCACCTGCGGGTACCTCCCCCTGCAGCTCCCATTCGCCGGGAATGGGGAACCACGGCCATTGGGAGCTTCGGGGGAGGTACCCACAGGTGAGGGCAGCGCACAGAGGGAGCCTGCCCTGGCCCCAGTGCATGCCACTGCCCCCCTGGAGCTGCTCCAGGTAAGCGGTGCTGGGCCAGAGCCCAAACCCCGAACCCCTTCTGCACCCCAACCCCCTGCCCTGAGCCCCCTCCCGCACTCCTCCCTGCACCCCTGCCCTGGGCCCCCTCCCGCAGGCCGCATCCCAACCTACACCCCAACCCTCTTCCCTGAGCCCCCTCATACACCCCGCACCCATCCTCTGCCCCAACCCCTTGCCCTGAGCCCCTTCCTGTGCACTGCACTCCCTCCTGCACTCCAACCCCCTACATTCATGGTCCTGCATGCAATTTTCCCACCCAGATGTGGCCCTCGGGCCAGAAAGTTTGCCCACCCCTGTACTAACACCTAAGAGAAAATCTTTGGAAAACAAACTAACTACTTAGAATTCATTATATTCTGTGATGTTTCTAGGGTTTTGTTTGGTTTGGTTGTTTTTTTAAAAAACATCTCTTTAAGACTTGGTAAACTTGTATAAAACCAGGATCTTTGTTAATTGTTCATCTGCTTATGCCTCAGTTCTAATTCCTTGACATCATGATCATCTTCACAGCAATTAACGTCATTACAAACAGAGGATTTTCTCTTCAAGGGAGGAGTAAGCAGCATAAACTGAGAAGTTAAAATTTGAACACAGAGTTCCTGGTTTTACGCAAGGGTCCTAACAGGGGCGAATCCTGGTCCCATTAAGTCAAAGGAAAAAACTCCCATTAACTTAAATGGGAGCTCAGGATTTCACCAGGAGAAGGAAATATTCTTAACATAGAATGCTTTAAAGTTTTGTATGCGTCATCAGCAGCTAAGTGCAGTTTTAATGGGGGTGGGGAATCATTTTATATTGCTTATGTTCAAACTGGAAAAATAACTGAACTGTGAGCGTCCTACTTCAGAGATTTTTTCATTAGTGAGCATTCAAAGCAGGCCATTTGCTACACATTTTCTTTTGGTGGAACAAGAACCACCAAATTTCATCAGCATTACAAGTGAGAACACCCAATTCGATAAGTGTCATAAGAAAGAAAATGCTTTAGATTTCAGTGATGAGGGCAGGTGAGAAGGACAAACTTGCCCTTTGTTGCCTACCCTCTGAATACATGCCCAGTTCAGTGGCTTTCAGTCACTGTGGATCTCTTATGAATAAAACGGTAGTACAAGTACTCATCCTGAAATTCAAATTCATTGGTAATATGCTGGATGACTCCTCCTTTTGCCAGTCTGTCTCCGTACATCAGAGCTTCACCACGGTCAGAAGCAAGGCCAACTTGGATAAGCCAGTTCACAAGCTCACAGCCAAAGAAGATGCCAGTCGAGGTCTTTGCACCACACCTGTATGTCAAAGGAATGATTCACCCATATGTTCTGTAAATCTGCTATCACCACTGCATGATGGGGGAAGGCAAGGAAAAATACGGGGAAAACAAGGAAAGACAGCATGAAAGTTAAAAGTATGTTAGAAGAGAACCTATTAATTCTGTATGTTAAGGGCATGCACATTTCATTACCTTTTCCTAAACGCCTCCATGAAAAGCAAAATGCATGCAAAGTTCTGTTATGCCTGTAAAATAAACTTTATAGAACCTACACAGCAATCCGACTACAACACACGTACACATATAAATTATTGGATACTTACTTCAAATGTATTCATTAGCATGACCACTTCTGTAACAAAATACCTGATTTAATGAAATGTAAAATGCCAGAAGCATTAGGTACTCGGGCTGCACTTTAATGCTCACCTTTTCTTCAAGTTTGAATAGTTGTGTATATTGTAGATAAGTCATTTAATGTGCTTATCTTACTGAATCTTTACTTACTAGAGAGAACAATTGAGAACAATATGACACTGATGCAAGATGGAAGTGTTTTGTTTTGTTTTTTTTTGACTTAGTGATGAGGCAATACTACTACCTTCTAGTCAGTAGTAGGAAACTATCACTCAGAAATGTACTTGTGGTAATAAATATTTCTGGTTATCTAAAATCTGCTCTATGGAACCTAACTGCAGGGTTTCTGAAGTTTGAGCAAACAAAGATGATTAACAGCTACACAAGACAGCAACCACCAAGGAACTTCTTTATATTTTAATTAAAACAAGCAGTAAAAATGAGAGCAAATGTTAGCTTATATTAGTGGAGCAACAAAACAAAAAACAAAAATCATATCAGACACAGTATTATTAAATTAAGGAGAAATTAGATGAATATTTAAATAAGGGATAAAGGGATTGCACACATTTTCTCACAAATGGAAATAAGGTGGGAAAGAAATGCTGCACAGTACATAATATTCAAATATAAAATACAAATATTTGAGATCAGAAATTGATATTTTTTAAATACAGAGACCCAAAATATATGTACAAGCTTATGTTTCACTCTTTAAGTCTGATTAATTCTCAAAGGAAACAGAAACAATAAAACCAAAGAAACAGTAGGGGGAATAAAATGCCATGCATCACAAGCCCCGACTTTCCATTGTGCAGGGGATGCTCAACCCCTGGCTCTGCCCCAGGCCTGGCCCCCACTCCACTCCTTCCCTCAAGGCCACCCCTGCTTTCCACCCCTGCCCTGCATCTTCCAGCCCTGTTCCACCCCCTCCCCTGAGTGTGCTGCGTCCTTGCTCCTCTTCTCTCCCCCCAGAGCCTCCTGCACAACGCAAAACAGCTGATCGCGATGGGCGGGAAGCATGGGTGCTGATCGGCAGGGCCCGCTGGTGGGCAGAAGGCACCGGGGGGAGGGGAAAAACGCTGATGGAGGCTGCCAGTGAGTGCTCAGTACCCACCATTTTTTCCCCATGAGTGCTCCAGCCCTGGAGCACCCACAGAGTCGGTGCCTATACCATGCACCATGTAGGTACAAAGTGCACCCGTCTACTTCGTAAAAATACTTCCTGATGTGCCATGCTTGCTTATGTGGTAGGAAGCCTGCTATGTGAACTGTGTGATGTCTGTACCCTATGTTCACCCCTTTTGCAAGATTATGATAAATTTTGTACAAAATATGCCTTGTGAGGTATCATTTGAAAACTCAATTTGCTGACACTGTCCTGGTAAAATGTGTGTGGCAACATTGTGTTTAAAGTTCTAAGATTCTACTATATGATATTATTAAAACATGTTCCAAATCTGGGGAGCAGTCACAAACCAGTTTCCCAGAGACAAAAAGCTAGCCAATGCCTCAACCAGGTGTCTTTGGCAGGAAAAAAGGTGAGAGTGAAGAGTCTACATCTTGACAAAGAAACAGCTTGGAGTTCCTGTACACACCGACTTTCTGTCTCCTGAACCTCATCTGGAAATGATTCTCAAAGAAGAGAAAAAACTACAAGAAGGGAGAGCAGACACCCCAAATGATCTCTCCTTTCTCTTTATCCACAGCATCAACAACACTTGAAGAACAAAGAAAGCAGCACTGGACTGGGGGAGGGATCCTGACTGAAAGGAATTCAGCCAGTAAGACTGCTGAACCATGTGGTGAGACAGACCTTTGCTTTGAATTTACTTTAGCTTAAGGTAAGCATTGTGTTGTACTTTTATTTTCTTGTAACCAATTCTGACACTTATGCCTCATTACTTGTAGTCACTGAAAATCTATCTGTAGTTAATAAGTTTGTTTCACCTAAACCAGTGTGTTTGGATTGAGTTATTTGGGAAACTTCATTTGGGATAACAGGATTTGTGCATATCATTTTCTGTTAACAAAATAACAAACTTTCTACGAGCTTGTATTGTCCAGCAGAGAGCTGGGCAGTACAAGACGTACATTTCTGGGAAACTTTGGGACTGGGAATTTGCTGGTGTTGCTCTGCAGTGTAATTCACAACTGGCTGGCTATAGCACTCATACAATATAGTTGATAATAAGTTACATGCTGGAGGCTGTGTGGGAGCAGACCAGGAGTAATAGCTCTCACAGCAAAGCTGTGTAAAAAGCACTCCACGTTGGAGAACTGAGGGGACAGAGCTGTTCCTTAGTCCAGATTATACCCTGTGTAATGTCACAGATTGCCTTACTTCATCCTTCTTTAAAGAATTACTGAATCTGAAGCATTCTGATTAGAAAAATCATTGCTGCCTTTTCTTTATACCATGGGTATTTGCAAAACAAGCAGAAGGTTTTTTAAGTTATTCTGCTCCTGCTGCTCTTTCTCCCCCACCTCCCACCTCAAACACAAACTTGAAACCATAATCTTCAGTTTAGGGCATCGATTTGTTTCTGAATGCTTGTGTGACACCACAAGATGATTATAACTTCAAATGAAGAATCAGCAACAAGAATGAACTTGTAAGGGACAAGGACCTACAATCCAGAATCACATGAGCAGTCTTTACAGATGTAGCCATAGCAAATGCATGTAAGTATAAGATGCAGGATTAGGCCCCCAAAACTTTTTCTCATGCAAATACTTTTAGTCACAAAAAATGAGGTTTGATGTTTCCACTGAAGACAAGTTACCTAAACAAGCTGCTAAATACTCATCTTTCACACTGATGTATACTGCAGTTAGAAGACATTTGCCATGGCTGTAAACACTAATGGAAATGCTATATTTTTATTCCCAGCCTGTGATCTCTGAACAGCTTACTGCAGTTTAAATGAACCTCTGTAAAGGAACGGAGCCCCACCTTCTGTCTTTGACAATGCTTCTGACACAGGCATCTCTGTGATAATGAACAAATTGTTGACATGTCATCCTGATTTCCTCAGGTACAGAAGACTCTGCACGTTCTGCTGCTTCTCTACTACCCCAGAGGAATTCAAACCTGAAAAATAATTAACCAAGAAATCAACAAAGAAACTGGCAATTTAAAAGGAAAGCTGGAAAAAATATTACAGAACTCGGGGGAAAATTCTGCATCATTTCTGTCACCAATTCTGTTATAATATAGTGCATACACTAGCTACTTATGATAGAACTTCCTAGCCCATATACTGTTTGCCTTTGAACACTCAAAAGCTTGATTCTAGCTAACACAGAGTGGAGGCAAGGAACTAGGTGTGCCTCCTTGATTCAGAACTGCCTGGACCCTGTGCAATTTAAGGTTGACCGTGGGTGGCAGTCCTCTCCCAAGCTCCAGCCACAACCTAAGTTCTTCCCACAGCTTGGGGCAGTGTGGGACTTGGGAGTCTCAACTCCCCCACTTAAGTGACATATTCAGCTTCCCTAGGTTTGGGGAAGCAGCAGTAGCTTTGGCAGTTTCACTTGTACCAACAGCAATTGCTCATTTGCAAGCTAATGTTTAAATGCAGTTTCAGCTGAACTTTTATGTCCCACCAGATTTTCAGTTTGGCACCCACTGACTCTGATTAGCCAGCAGCGGTGACATTAAGGCATGGCCAAAAGAGTGCAGCTCACTGCATGTGTCCGTACCAATCTAATACCAAAGAGGCATTCAGGAGCGGCACCCTGGAACGAGCATAGGCAGGAGAGGAGGTAGGAGCAGCGATGGAAGTAGAGGTTTAAAAGACCAATAACATTATTAATAGCTATCCTTAGCATTAAACCTGCCTAGGTAAGTGTTGAAAGATTAGATTTACCTTCTTTTGAATGGCAGAATGATTAAATGTTTATCCAAACCAAATATACCAAAGGATATGAAGCCCTGGGAAAAAAAACCCACAACACAGAAATATCAGTATTATAAACCTAGAAAAGACATTATTTCAGACCCAGGAAAGAAAAGAAAATTAAAATAATCCACTGAATTTAGTGCCATCAGGACTGAATTTTGTGGCCTGGACACTATTTCAAAGAATAAAGAGGATTAAGGATCCTTTAAATTTTGGACCCTAAAGAGACAGACAGAGACAGGTATGCAATAGGCTGTCAAATAACTTCTCCAGAAAGGGGTTTGGTAAATTTATTCATAAAGATCGACATCTCATCTGATATTACAAACACAATGACATCCTTCCAGAACTATTTGCATGGTAAGACCAGCTAAAATAAAGAGGAGAATAAGTTGATAGCAATTTACTTCTGGAACACTTGCCCATCATACAAAACTTGCAAACAGGAGGCAGAGCATGAACAACCTGTGAAGCAGAAAATGGATGAGCGACCTGTTTAAATGAATCACTGCCCCTTTCTAGAAACTTGATACACCTCACATTTTATTAACCCTCCACTGAAAGTCTCAGCATGTTCTTTCCTATCACTGCTGACTACCAGCGTCAGCAGCCAAAAGAAATATGCAATTTCAAAGGAAACATTGTGAAGTACCTGACCAAAATTAAATACAGCACAAAAGAACTGCAATTCCACGTAGAGCCTTCCAGGTTCTTGGTTGAACAACCACCACAAACAGCTGGACAGATTCTGTTAAAAATATAAATTGTGTCAGAAAATTCTCTCTTCTTCACAGAAGATAACAAAAAACTCATTTATTCTCTTTATGCAATAAGTCACCTAGAACAAAAACAGTCACTGAAAAGTAACCTGCTACATTCCTTGTGAGGTTCAGTAGCTGTAAATGGGACCCACATTGTGTGATCGATTTTAAGGGTGAAATGTACCATCAGTGCTGAGGGCCTGATCCTCTAATACCCTAAACAAAGAAGGACCTTGTTCTTCTATGTTAAACTCTATGCATACTTAGGTAATCAATAAGTAGCAAACCTGTCTGAGCCAATATTTCACAAGGCAAACAGCAAACATTCCTACTGAGCTCCACACCAGCATTTTCTACATGGTTTCTTACTTTTATGGAAGCTCAGCAGCAGCTGAAATGGTGCTGGTATGCACTTCAGCTGAACATAATCTGGAAAAAAAAGGTAGCTCATGTGGGCATAAAGGTGAAATCATTTTTGAGTAGCAAGGGGCTCATAGTTCATTTAATAGTTTCTGCAACTAAAAATCTGATAACTGACATAGATAAAACTGGGGCCAAAATTTCAGGTACCTTTTTATCTTGTGGGCCACCACAAAAATGTATTTATAATTATTTGAAATGTCTGATATATGATATTTAGAAAAAAAGGAAAACTTGCTTCCAGTGACCTAGTTCAGCGGTTCTCAAACTGTGGGTCAGGACCCCAAAGTGGGTTGCAACCCCATTTTAATGGGGTGCCAGGGCTGGTGTTAGACTTGCTGAGGCTCGGGGCTGAAGCCTGAGCCCCACTGCCCAGGGCCAAAGCCAAAGCCAAAGCATGAGCCCCACTGCCCGGGGCAGTGGGGCTCAAGTTATAGGCCCCCCTGAAGCCCAGGGCAGCGGGGTTTGGGCCGGCTCAGGCTTCGGTCCCTCCCTCCTGGGGTCGTGCAGTAATTTTTGTTGTCAGAAGGGAGTCACGGTGCAATGAAGTTTGAGAACCACTGACCTAGTTAAAAAGCAGTTTTGCTCTGACTAATAATGGCACTGTGGGGTTCACTGAGTCCTCTTGGTTTCTATATCAATTATACATTTTTTACTAGTAAAAATGTATGTTTTTTTGTCAGCCTTACAAACTCTACTTGGGCTCTGAAAGTCAGACTGGGTTGTTTCCTTCTTCTGCATCACCACCAGCAATAGAGTTTCTGCAGGTCAAATCTTGACTTAGTTACACTCCAGCAAGCAGACTGGAGTCTTCAACAGTATCTCACTGGAGTCATTGATTGGCTCTAACTGGAAGGTAGTAAATAAATCTGTTAATGATGCAGCAAAGGAATAGAGTCCAGCCTACTGCGTGGAGTCCACAGTGCTAATATAAATAGCACAAATAGACTTGTCTGCTTTATTTATATAGGTTCTTATACCATGCTCATCACTATTGTATTTGTCATCGCTAAAGGAACTTGGATTCTGAATCCACACAGATCTGTTCGATAAGAAGGAGCCATTTTTAGGTAGTCCCTCCTCAAAGAACTACTGCACTTTTTAAAAGCTGACTATCGTGTAGTGAAGAAAGATATCCCTGAAAAAAGTCTGATGAACCAGCAGACCAATGAGAATTCAAATTTTGGCCCTCCCCATACTGTTGTCAGCCCTGTCTTGTTCATTGCCATCAGCAGTGTTAACGGTACAGTTAGCACATTTAATTTTGTGACGTACTCTTCTAATGAGGGACAGAACTGAGATACAATTTATTTAATATAGCGCAGACTGAACTGACATTGACCCAGAAAAATGGGGAACTACAAGCTTTTTACTGGTCTGCCGATACAGATTTCCTGAAAAAGTGTCATAAACCACTGATCTAATCAATGTCAGAAATAGGAAATATTTACAGCAAACAGGCCCACAATGAGAAGTAAACACAGCAACACATGTCTAGCCAGTTGTTTGTCTCCACTCTGCAGACGTTGTTCTTCTTGTGCCAATATGCAGTTTTCAGAACTGCAATGACTCTCACACTGATTTGCTGCAAAACATTAACCAGAATTTATAATTAGGCTTTTTAACTTACAGAGTCTGATGCTTCTGACCCGGCTAGACAGCTTGTACAACACCCAGTCAAGAGACACAATCTTACAACAATCCTTTAGAAGCAATGAGGAAGAGGAAGTATTGGGGAGAGATGGGAGGAGGAAGTGAACAACAGGAATGTCCACACACACAGCTTTCTTCATGTTTGGGACCTACACAGTGCAGTGTCTCTTCCCCATTATTCAGTGCTGAAATGACTGATTTAATCATTGCTGACACACACTGCAGTCTTGAACAACTCAGGAGTTCCTGGCTCCAAGTCCATGCACAAACTACCCTATTACTACTACTGAAATTTGCATGTATAATATCAATTTTAATTTCTGTGCTGAGGAGGTATGCACAAAAAGGGAAATTTTAATATTAGCTTTAACTATAAATTTTTCAGACATCTGTCCCAAAGCAGACTGGTTGATTTCTGGTGGAGATGGTTGCTCTCTCCCTAACCAGGAAAACTTTACACAACAAAACATTTTGCTGCCTAAATTACAGCTCTGTACTAGTGCAAAGTTTAGTAGTGGTTATTTAAAAGTTCTCCATACCTGCCACTAGATGGCAAGAAAAGAACTGCACGAAGTAATATGTACTACACACAAAACAGGGTAGGCGTCACTGCAGTTCGGTGTAACAGTGGGAAGCATGATCAACTGCTATAGTAAAGGTTACATGAGCTTCCATTGTAACCCCATTTTCAATTGCTTATAACTTCCTGTGTGGAAATAGCCCTCACTGAGGAGACCCGATTTAAGTGTTGCAGTGAGAAATGGCTTGGGTTCCAAAGAGTTCAGACCTGTTGAAAGTTACATGTTGTGCATGCAGTACATATGGAATGGAGCTGCCTGTAAAGTGTGCAGCTAAGGAAGGCTGCAGTGTGCACGATCATTTTGCTGGCTACTGAGAAGTAAACATCTGCATGGGCTGGACCAAGGGTTCTTGCAGGGTGCAGAAAGTTCATTGTGAACTATTCTTCAATTTCCATGGCTCTTTGGGCCCCCTCAAACACTTACTTTCCCAAAATCCAAATACACTTGGAAGGGAACGTTCCATACGAGGGCAAAATACAATCTACAGGGTTAGATCCAGAGCCCACTGAAATCAATAGAAAGACTTCTATAGACCTTGGATCAGGCCCTTGATGCAAACTCCAACAGTTTAGGACCAGGAATTTATGAACAGATAGAGGTGCCCTATACCTTGAAAGTCCCATCCCCTGTGTGAAGACTAGTGCTGAAAGTTCTGAGGACAAATCCCCTTAAAAGGGTTGCATTCTGTGCAGCTTTCTAAATGGTCTGTTACAAATTAATAGTTCTGGACAATAAAAAAATACTACAACTGTCTCTGATGGCAGAGTGTAAACTATAAGAAGTTACATGATGGCAAAAGCTTTCTATTTTAATTAGAAGTTCAGGATGTCCAAGTAGAACAGTTAGAGTGATGACATCTCCCAATTTAATTTTTACTGCTATTGTAGCAAAACTAAATTAGTCAGTGCAATAGATGGATTATTATATGGGAATACATTATTCTCGTACCTGTCTCGGTGGGAGGAGTACAGCTATCATTAGAGGTGGCATTTGACACTGGCTCTCCCTCTCCAGAGCGGCATAACTCACCATTTATTGTTTGACACGAACAGCAACCTATTAAAAATATTAAGTATTAAAGGGATACTTACAGTTTCCCTGATTTACAGTAATGTGATGGGAAAACAAAATTATTCTATAATATTCTAAAAGAACATCATTTACTGTACATCTGAAAATATACAAATTAGTGTCAAGTATCAGGGGGTAGCCGTGTTAGTCTGTATCCACAAAAACAACAAGGAGTCTGGTGGCACCTTAAAGACTAACAGATTTATTTGGGCATAAGCTTTCGTGGGTAAAACACCACTTCTTCAGATGCACCAGACTCCTTGCTGTTTTTATACAAATTACTGACTGCCTAAAGGAGAAGGGTGTGACAACTCTCTTCCAGCTTCCATTCAGAGAGGGTCTTTTTCAGACACCTAGTATACTAAAAAGTTTTCAAAACACAGCATTACACTATGGGAGCAATGTAGGTGCTCTTGGCTACATAAACAATGTAAGGAGCACTGGCATAACTAAGCACACTAAATCCAAATGAGGAGGACAAGGAATAGTTTGACTGTCCTGAAAGAGCTGGGTTAGTGGGCAGGGTGCAGATGAAACAGTCAGAGATGCCTGATTAATGAGATCTTTCACATATACCCACAGTACTAGGTATAGTGATAACTAAGAAACCTCCCTTAAATCATCATATTAAAATAACTGAGAGAAAGTGCGCTATTAAGGTTATATTTTCACGCATCACCATAGCAGCTTAGCATTTCTCAAGAACTGACAAAGACAAGCTTTTCCCCTCCTCCCGCTCCCCTTTCCAGCAAGTAGAGGTTAAACTCATGCACAGAATTATGGTTTATCCCCAGCTCCCAGTTTTTTGCACAGCCAGGCACTGTACCTCTTTCTGCAGAGGATTCTGCGAAAGGTGGAGAGCCACTGCTTGACGTCAGATTCTCCTCATTCCCTTCCCTTTCAGAGTTCTCCCTCTGGCCATTATGTGAATATGGGTTCAATATCTCATAGTCAGTCTCCTGTTCATTTCTGTTCATACACAGAAGTGAGATACCTGATATCAGAATGCTGATGAATAGGGTCACTGCTGTGGTAACCATCTGTCAGAGAAAAAAAAAAAAAAAAAAAAGAGAAAAAAATATGCCACCTTAACATAAGAAAATGTAAAAGCTTGTTTTTTGACACACTGAATACCAGTACTTTCTAAAATCCAACCCTCGAGGAGCACCTAAATCTGAACAAACCAAAATGTATTTCTATATGTATGCCACAAGACATAACAGCAGCTAAAAGTCCACTCAGCATGCTTGGCTGAGCTGATCTTCCCAGCCTGGATAACCCACAGAGGGTTCTTTTTCTTTGGATTTTGTTCTGTAGGAACCCTTCTCTCCAGGCAATGAGAGCTCTCACCTACTTCCTGTCCTTTCCCCCCATTTCTCCTTCTTCTGTGATTCTTATTCCAAGGACAAGTGCACTCTCTTTTCCTCCTTTTGCAGGGCTCCATTTTCCACCCCCTCTCCTTCTGCAAGTCCAATTAGCTTGTCTGACAGATCTGCCATCCACACACAGTATCAATTTGGAGATTGTTAGTACTTGTGACAGGTACCAGATTGACAACCCTGCAGACTCACGTCCTCTCTATCCACTGGGAAAGTAAAACCATAAGGGGAGCTCACATTGCCCCAGCTGTGTATGTCATGCCAGAGATGAATGAACAATTTATCAGTAAGAGTGTAGTTCAGACTCCAGGCGCTTTCAGTCCTTGGTTTCTCTGCCAAGACTCCCAACGAGGATGCTAGTTATTGCCACTTGGTGTAATGCTCTAGTAGCGTGGACACCTGTCTATAGGACCTTGATCAAGACCACTGATCAGCCATTAGATGGTAACAACTTTAGCTAACTACCAAGCTAACACTGGATTCAAACTGGTAACCTAGAACAGTGTTTCCCAAGTGGTGGGTTGCAACCCACCAGAGGGTTGCAGGAAAACTGTAGGTGGGTTGCAGACCCAATGCGGAGGGGAAGACTCAGGATCAGGGGTTTAGAAAGCAAACCTGCCCTGCACCCACTGTGCAGTGGCAGCTCCTGTCCCTTGAGTCAGAGCCCAGTTCCCCCACACCAAGCATTGAGACGTGCCACATGGGGCACACACTCAAATTTGGCTCAGCCGCCTTTCCCTCATGAAAGAAGGATGGCTGGGTCAAACTTGAGGGATGCTGCAACCCTGTGCAACAGGCAGCAATGCCTGAAGTGGGGAGCCAAGTCCAGTCTCATGGGACAGGAGCCATTGCTACAGGGGGACTATAAGGTGGGCGTGGCTCATTCTATAACTTTACCCCCCTTCTGCATCGGGCTAGGATTAGGGTTGCAGCATTGGGGCAGAGGGTGCCACTGCCCCTTGGCAGGGCAAGGCAGCAGGGGAGGAGAAAGAAGGACGCTGGCCTATGATTTTGCGCCCCCCACGAATTTGGACTCCAGGTGGGTTAAAAAGTAAATAAATCAAAATGCAGTTGGTGGGTTGCCTTAGTAAAAAGTTTGGGAACCACTGACCTAGAGGATGAGGGATTTACTGCCCATCATCACTCCCAGGCTATTCAGTCCCTGCTTTCTTTTTGTCAGTGTTGCCAAAAAGGCTCCCTGTTCAAACAGTCTTTCATAACTGTTTGTTACAGAAAAACATTTTAATACCACAGCCTCCAAGCTGAGTAGTGGCTATTTGATCCCTAGTATTTGCATTGCCAGTACTGTAAACTGTACTTGGAAGAAAGCTCTTTAGTTATATGTAAAGCAAAGAGAGAAAACAAACAGTTTTTCAGTAACGTACTGTGAAAGGCAGGTGTCAAAAGGGGTGAAGAGAAACATTCATACCTGATATTTTCCATAAAAAAATGCTGAGTCAATGCTGTCAGGGTTACGTTCACCACTTATTAGTAAGATTCCCACTAGAAGTGTTGGGATGCTGCAACAGCAAAATACAAAAAGTGTGTCAAGAAAATAATTATTTTGCATTTTCCCACTTATTCTGCAGGAAACTTTTGCCAACTTACCCCCATCCAGCTACGATGATAAAGCCAACAGGGATCTTTATTACGTCTCTTTTCTTTAACAGCAGTAAAGTCAGAGAGAGGAAACCTAAGAAAACAATAGAAATGTCTGCTTTATTACTTTTCATTAAAAAAAAAAAAGGTAACAATTGAAGAGTCTAGATACACTACAACTGGTATCCAATATCACACAGCTGGTAAGATTTTTTTCTTTCTAGCGCCTCAATATATTAAGTCAAAAGCTACAAGCTACCATGTTTTTTTCCTAGTTTTTCTATGACAAAATTATACAAAAACTATTACCTTCAAAAGTTACATTCTAAATAGGTATTTAAAATGTTAAATAAACTTGGGCTCGCTGTACAGTAAGGTTCCATTTACAAATGGTTTCTAATGGATTAACAAACATTTAGTAGATGTCATATAAGAATGTTAGACATGAGCAGTTTGTTTTTATAGTTGCTCATTAGTAGCAGGTTTTATATCAACGTATTGACCAATTGAACACTATAACAATTATAGATTCATTATTGATCTATTTTAGATAGCTAAATATGAACATAATCAGAAACTCTGTACTTTTTTACATATGCACAACAGTGTCTTTGAGCTGGACTTCCAAATTCTATTATCAGTCCTTCACAACTCAGGAAGTTAGCAAACTACATACTTCCATATTTATGAGAAAAACTGGATAAGATTTTTAAAAATGGTCAACCAAAGCTGGGGTCCTAAGTCCATAATTCGGTGTCTAAATAAGGGGCCTGATTTTCAACCAGCTACTCCCATTGGGAAATGCCTTGCCTTTATGGGGCTAACTGTACGTGGGTATGAGTGAATGAAATGCAAGTCCAAAGAGGCTGCCCACTTAAAACTGGTCCTGAGACACATGTGTGACTGAGTAGTACAGGAGGAGCGGGAGGCCTTTTCAAGCCGGGCTAAAGTTTCCTCACAAGAAACCTTGTCTGTGCCTGTTCATGTTTCCTCATCAAAGGCCAATAAAAAGCTAAAAACCCATAATCTACATGATGTAGGAAAACTCAAATAACTACATGGTCACCCTCACTGTCACGGGGGATCTTGTGTGTTGAGTGGGGCCGTCCCGATTGACCCAATGTGGGGTTGGTACATCCCATCACACGGTCATTGGGACTCCCTGTGGGATCAGGTAATTACAACAAGGAGGGCTCGGGACCCCTTGCGGGGCCAAGCAGACAACAGACTATGGCCCATGGGCCTCCTGGCTGAGGCAGGTAATAGCAGGCTAACAAACAGTCAGTCTGTAGCACCTGGGCAGGGCAGAGCAAACAAGCAGTAGCCACACCTACTGGCAAGCAGGGGGGTGGGGGGAAGGAAAGGACGGAACCCAGGCAAATTCCCTGTTAAGAGTTTAAGCATCAGCTTCTATCAACATTCCCTGGGTCCTTTCTACCGCAAGGTGCATCTCAGGCCTCTCCCCAGCTGGCAGCAGGCTCGACGTGCCAGTCAAGCTCCGCAGTTGGCTGGTCATCCACAGCGTAGTCCGGGTCCTCAGTTCCCACCGTTTGGAGAGTCATAGGCGTCTCTGCAGGAGCCTGCAGAACACATCCTTCCTCCTCCTCAGCCAGCCCAGACTGAGCTGGGCTGCCTCCTTTTATCTGTCCCTTCCACCTTGAGCATGCGCAGCAGGGGCGAGGCCTCTTGGACCAACAGTGATTGGGCAAGCCCTTTTGGCCCCGTGCAGGTTTGGTACATCCCGTCACACTCACATTAGGCTACCCAAGTGCCCTGCCTCATTTCCTTCCACCTCTTTTGGTCTGTTTCGTACACTTCCATGCCCCCCCATATGCCTAGCATAACTTCCCCAAAGCTCTGCTATTATACAGCAATCTACCACTGTCTCCATCCCTAAGAACCTACAGAAAACCCCCACACAATTTATGACATGTTAAAAGGCTACACCCCACTGTTCACTCTGTGTTTGCTTTTGCCTTTAAGGCATATTCCTGCAATTTGTTCAGTACAAGCAGGCTGCTGCATCTATGCAGAACTGCACTCAAGTCAATGGAGCTCTGCATAGGCACAGCAGTGTATCCACAAGCTACCAATTGCAGGATCAGGGCCTTAGACTGTAAGCTCCCCAGTGCAGGCAGTGTTTCTGTTTGGCAATGACCTACCACTGTACAGAACTGTGCACATTTATAGTATTAAATAAACGATTAACATACAATGTGAGGAAAGATGACTCTCCAGAGTACAATCAATTACTCTAGAACATTAATAGCACACTACAATACTTATTTTTACCACATGAAAGCAGAAGTTATTCACATTCCAACTTACCTGTCCACAAATAAGTACTATAAAGCGAGCTGTATAACAAGATGAACACCAGAATCTGCAGAGTGATGTTTCTCTCTCTAATAATGAAATTCCACATCACCATTCCAATGCAGGCAACAACCTGTGAAAGGAGAGTGAAGCTGCAATCATTTGAATATTGAAATTAAAATATGAGGGGAAAAATAAATAGTGTAGCACAGATACAACAGTTATCAAAAATCCACTATCTGCAGCCAGACAACTGAATTTTGTTTGAATTTATGAATTCTCAGATATTTAAAAATGAGTTTTCACAGCATTAAAGCAGTGCAATAGTGCTCTCAAAGTTAAGGCTACGTCACTGACATAAGCATTTGTTTTTCAGGGATTTTCTATTTTTGACAACAAACATACTCTAGAGTTAGAGAAACCTGAAGTAAGAGGGTTCAGAAAACAAATTTTATAAAATGCATTACACACCCTTTTTGTCTGAAGTGTTTTAGGGGCACTGAAAAAAACCTGAGGCTGATCGAGGTTTGGATATCTGGGAGAATTATCAGGTAAATAATTCACACTTGGGGACACAACCTGTCCAAGGATAATCTTAGTAGTGAAGAGGCCCAGATAAATTACTATAATACAAATTTAAGAAAAATAACCTTTACAGTTGAAGTTAACTTGCAGTTATAAAAAAGAAGTGTCTAATTTAAACAAATCATATTTGAAAAGGATGACTCCATAATAGTCAACGGAGCCTCGCTGGTTTTAATATTGTGTACTATATATTTCTATCAATATTATACTTAAGAAAAAGGTCTGCTGCATATGCACACAACAGGTGCCATCATCCTCACACTGAACTCCATGGGAGTTCTGCAGTTGACTTCCAGGGAAGAAGGTCTTATGTGGTCTTTTCTCCCAATGCTAGGCACATGTAACTCACTCCTACTTTTATCAATGGGAATTACAGATGTGTATTGAGAGAACAGTCCCGCAACTACTGTATGAATTTATGCTGCGTGTTTATGATCCTATCTATATGATAGGCAAGAGTAACATTTGCAAAGCATGGGGAAAAAGAAGCACACACACAGATTCCAGTGAGCAAAGGGTGGTTCAGTCTTTTCTTTTCTCTCAGTATACGTGGCATTCTCATGCAATTTACTCCATTTATGCAAGTCTTGCAGCAGAGAACTTATAAATCCAAATCTTTTCTGTCAAGTCTGGACCTTAAAGCTTCCATGGCTCTTTTCTCAAATACAGGGTTTGCTCCGGTGTCCTTGGCCAACATTTCCCTCTCACTGTTGGGCCATCTGCTGTGTACCAGATGTCCTCAAGTGGCTGACAGCAACCAAATGAAGATGGCTTCATGTATATGTGCTTAATGTATATGTAGATTGGGAAGCATTTTGGGATGAAAAGATATATGCTATTTTTAGAGATATGATCATCACCACTTAGAATTACACATATAAAATTGAGAAAAGAATGTATTCCAAATCTGAGCTTTCCCTCTGAATTTCCTCTATGTCTCAGTTTGAGACACAGTTCTATCAGAAAGAAAAGGAGTACCTGTGGCACCTTAGAGACTAACGGATGCATTCCGATGAAGTGAGCTGTAGCTCACGAAAGCTTATGCTCAAATAAATTTGTTAGTCTCTAAGGTGCCACAGGTACTCCTTTTCTTTTTGCGAATACAGACTAACACGTCTGCTACTCTAAAAACAGTTCTATCGGAGAGAATTTAACTTTATAATCATTTATTCCAACAGAATCACAAATGATTGTTCTGTACAGTAAATACTATACAGTCTACTACACAAAATCTGAGGCGCAGTAACACTGAAGCTATTTAGAAAGTAATGTGTTAGATCTTTTTTCCCTTCACCATATATCTATAAAGTAAGCTTTCCACACAGCGATTTCTCAGGAAAAAAAAAAGTTTGTATCTAAAGATTTTTATATTCTACATGGTACTGACCTGAGCAATGAGTAAGTTTGTCGTCAGCATATGAGGAAGCTGTTTATATTTCTTACTCAAAAGAATAACAGTAAGAGACCAGATCTGAAATACACAAAGGAAATAAGAGTTCAATTTAGGACTTTTAAAAATTAAGATGAGCACTCAGGCTTAACATACAGGAATTAAACATCCAACAAGCCATTTCCTTTTGTTTTTAGATAACAAAGCTGGAAGCATCAACTCTATGCCACCAGCTCCCAGTCCCTTTGCCATAGGAGGCATAGCCACAGTGCAGTTCTTTTGTGTGCTTGGGATGGTGTGACTTCTAGGGGACTGTTGTTGCTGGGGCAAGTTAAAGCTGCTCTATCATGTCATATCAAGCTGGAGGCTGCTTGCCCCTCACAAACAAAGGGGTGGAAAAAATGCTGAAGAGTCACCCATGCCTCCTTAGGGGTGCTCAGGCTAGGAGGATCTGGTGCACGCCCTCTCTCGCTCTCTCTCTCTTTTTTTAGTTTAAGACACAGCTTCTACCCATTCCTCTCTTACAATCCCCACAAAAGGCTTGCTGATTGCCAAGATGCAAGTCCTAGTTGTGGCTGTCCTTCCATTTCTCCTCAATGTCACAGTCAGTGCCCCACTCTATATTCTTCTGTTTTGTCAACTCTTTCAAGATTTTGTTGAGATATTTAATGATCCAGGTTAACAATATTCACGCTTCTTCAAAAGGTACCCATGAGCTACACTGAGAAGTCTATCTTCCTATACAAAATTGATAATCAGTGAGGAGAAAAATTTTGCTTATTATGAAGGACTAATTTACATGCATTTTATTTTTAATTCTATTTTTAAACTGCGTGACATTTATCCTTTCCTTTAAATTAATAAAACTTTACGAAGTATTCAACTGCTTACAACACAAGAATTTAACCAGTTAATCACACCAGTTTCTTTACATTTATCATCACATATTTCATATCTCAACATAAAACTTCCCTGCCTTTTATTAGAAATATCAGAAAGAAGCACTCTGACAGACAGAGGCAAAAGGCATAAAATGCAAATGTAAGTCTGAGATAGCTTCTGGAAAGATGAACTCCAAAGCTAAAAATGGAGTGAAACTCGGAAACTGTGCTGAATGGCCCAGCTTATCAGGCTGTGGGAACCATTCAGCATGGATATTTTAACTTACATTAAAAAAAAACAAACAAACCTACCCATGGCATTGTAATGATGGCAAATGATGCATTCTGGGATGTCACAACCTATTTTATGAACCAGGCAACCAGAGGTTGTTGCCAGGAAAAGAATTTCCCAAACATTTTAATGCTAAATAACTTCCATGCTAACTGCTCTCACTAGCCAAGACTGTGGAGGCATTCAGCTCAGAGAGATGCCTCAGCTTTAACTTCTATCTTTGCTACTTCAATAGCCCCTGCCAGCACCTTTTTTGGATGTAAGAGTGGGGGCCAGTGGGCAAAAATATCCACACAGATGTGTATAGGCCTAGTATTTAAGCATCTCACAATTTGTAATGTATTTGTCCTCAGAACCCCCCGTCAGGAAGGGAAGTGCAATTATCCTCATTTTTACTGATAGGAACTGAAGCACAGAGCACCCAAATGGCTTGCCCCAAGTCAACACAGGCAGTTTGTGCAAGAGCAGGGAACTGAACCTGGGTCTCCAAAGTCCTTTGCTTAATACCCTTTCTACCGGACCATTCTTTTTTTACAACTACTTCGTGTTCATGTTAGCTTTACGGTGGACCATTTACCCTACATTGGAGAGCCTCTCTCTCTCTTCTCTCCTCCCCTCTCCTACAACAGGGTAAGAGTGATGAAAGGACAATTTTGTCTTTCAATTACCTGGCTTGTTGTTTGTCACTACCTTACTGCCACTTAATGTGGTTTGGGTATTTCCTTCACCTTACTGTATTATCAATACTTACCAGGGAGACGAGACTGACAATACTTATATCAAAGCTAACATTTTGGATTGCAGATGCCAATGGGTTTGGATCCATAGATGGAATGGTCAATAGCCAAGCAGAAACATACAAGATAGGAGCAGACACAAATGTGCTTATCACCATTCCTGAGGTAATCTGCAAACAGAAATCAAGAGGAGAAAGCAGAGAAGATATCAAATTTCTAGTTAAATTATCTGTTTTTAGGAAATATACTATGGGCAAAATTCTACCCTGGTCTTAAATACCATATGGAATTCTACTAAGTCAATGTATTGCATGGTTAGAAGATCACCCAGAATTTGGGCTATGAATTGTAGGAAATACATCCATTTTTTGCAGACAGTTAAGAATAAGATGAACATCTTGTAACAAGCGTAATCAAAAACAACATCCGTTTGGGAGCCCTCTCTGCAAATTCTCTTACATTAACAGTGCTTTCTCACATGAGTAATCCCGATGACTCCAGTACAGGACTGGGCGAACATACTACAATGCAGAGTGTCACAGCTTAGTCTCTCCCTCCAATGCACAGCTTTATATTTTACATTAAACAAATAAAATTTGTTTGTGCAGATGTGCATTTTCTGTCACACAAATTCAAGGAGGAAAAAAAGCCTGGATGCGTTTACGTGTTACTTATATTTTGGTTTTCCCTGGCTTCCTCGCTTTCGGAATTCAACAGCAGCAGCAGCGGAGATTCTACACACACCAGCCCTCTGACTAATAAAGGGACATTGCCAAGGTTGGTTAGACACAAAATTAAGCCTACAATGCTTCGTTATTGTATCTTTCTTGTATATTTTTGCAAAAAATTGTGTAATTTTTCTAAAAAATTATGACAAATGTTTTATTATTTTGCCTAGAAGGAATATTGAAAAAAAAATCAAACAGTTACAGATGCACATGTATATAGGGCCAGATTCTGGAACTTTGTGAAATGCCACTCCAAAATGCTGCTAAAAAACCAGCATCAATGTGTGCCCATATTCAAGGCAGCAGCAGCTCCACATATTGTCTATTCCCCAGAGTCTCTGTCTCGCAGCATCTCGAATAATTTATATGGGAAGCTGTGGATAGGAGCCACTTGCTGGGTCCGGTAATAAACATGATGCACCCTGGATACTTGGACTTTCCACCCTGAAGTGTATGCAGAATGCCTGTAAGAATTTGGCTCACTTCATAAAACATCTCTTCTGTTTAAGAGTTATTTGTAATAAATCCAATAGTGAAGTTGGAGCAGTGTCCTCTGGATAAGAAACAAGAACTACATGTTTTTTTATCATAAGGTTTAACCAAAGGGGAGCATAGGCGCCGACTCTGTGGGTGCTCAGGGGCTGGAGCACCCACGGGGAAAAATTAGTGGGTGCTCTGCACCCACCGATAGTCAAGCTCCCTGCCCCGCCTCACCTCCTTCTCCGCCTCCTCCCCTGAGCGCGCTGTGTCCCCATTCCTTTGCCTACCTCCCAGCGCTTGCCGCCACCAAACAGCTGTAGCAAGCTCCGAGAGGGAGCAGGGAGAAGCGGGAACATGGCGCCCTCAGGGGAGGAGGCGGGGAAGAGGTGGGGCTGGGGCAGGGATTTGAGGAAGGGGTTGGAATGGGGGCAGGGCAGGGGTGGAGTCAGGATGGGGCCAGGGGTAGAGGGGGGTCAAGCACCCACCTGAGCCAGAAGAAGTCGGCACCTGTAAAGGGGAGAGAGTCACTCAAGGTGGGATTTTCAAAAGCTCATAGCAGTGACCTAATTCAGCTCCCACTGAAGCAAGTGATAAATAAAACTTAAAGCAGAAGGAAAATTCTATATGCTCCTGTTGAAGCCAATGAAAGTTTTGAGTCCACATATTTTTCTTAATCTAGGCTCTAGGAATAGGACCTTAGGTTTAAAAAAAATCTGTGTTATGTGAACACTTGAAACAGAAAGCAGAAAAAAAATAGCATGGTTTAATTGTTAATTTGAATTGTAATTCATATTTTGATCCCTAGAGAGCATAAGAGACCCAGATGTGTCTATATTATGAAAAGCTAACTTTCTCAAAAGTTTGTATTAAAAATATTTGATCAATAAAATTAAAATCAAAATTAGTGCTGAGTTTGCTATTGTCAGGCACATACAATCTCTACTTCCATATTGAACTGGTTTGCAAAGATAGCCACGCCAGGTGCTGCTGGAAAGACTCCATAGAGAAATGCATAGTTTGATAAACTGGTGTGGTTGACTAAGCTGTCATTCTTGTCCAACAATTCCACCATCTCTCTACAGAAAAGTGGCATCATCAGTCTGAAAAGGAAAGAAAAAATGAATACATATTACTCTCTTAAGCGACATTTCCCTGCATTGCTTTCACCTTAAAAGGCGAAATTGCAGGCTTCTCTGAACAACAGTATTAAATATACAAAGAAAAGAGGGACCTCACTTTCAGTAACTGCTTCCCTAGGTACAGTGGTATGTATACACAAAATCATGTTCAAATAAATATATAACAGAACTCCAACAGTAAGTTTAGATACCTGCTAACTACTGCAACATGAACTAATACAGACAGAAGTAGATTCCAATCACCATATCAATCCTTTAAAACAATTTACTCTGGTTTTCAGGCCAGTCAATTCAAGTTTTATACCAGCACAACCAAGATCAGAATCTGGTCCAGAATCTTGTTTGAGATAACCAAGTCAGAAAAAAAAAACAACTTTCCACATGTCAGGCAGCCAGATGGAGCATCTGAAAAACAATCTAGCTCCTGGCATGATTTTGGAGATACTGTGTCACAGAGGCAAGATATAGCGGGAGTTCTGCTATTTTTAGCATCTTTGTCATCTCCCAAACAGTCCATACATCAGCAAAATTGCAGTAGGCTCTGAGAAAGCCTACATATACTTTGCTCTGCTATCTGAAGGAAAGATACCATATCGTGACAGCTGCTCCTGGGGGCAATCTGTATTAGAACTGGGGAAACTCCACAGGCTGCAGAATAAAGAAGTGGGCAATCACGCATGTTTGAAGAGCTTGCTGTAAGAGTCCAGTGGCGAACAAAACAAAGCTACAAATATTCAAGTTAAACAATTTAGGGTATCCTGTCCCTTCTTAAAAAGAACAAGCCAAACAGCAAGCATCTACTGTAAGTGGGAAAATCTTTTATGTGGTGAGGCAAGCAAAGAATCTTAGCAGAGTTCTTCTTGCAAAACTGAAACAGCATTCATGGACTACACAGTAAACCTTCCTACTTAGTCACCAAACATCAGAGACAATTTAAAACTGACAAACTCTCAAATAATTTTTTTTATAAGTTGCACTGAGAACTAGAACCTCTTTAGGACAGTGACTCTTTAGGACGATCGCGATCGACTGGTTGACCCACGAGGATCTCCCAGTCGATCGTGATCTCCAGCAGCAGTGCAATGTGGCTGCAGCTAAGGCAGACTCTCTGCCTACCCCAGCCTCACACCGCTCCCAGAAGTGGCCACTGCAGCCCCGCAGGCGGGGCAGGGATCTCCCTCTGCTCACTGCTCCTGCCTGCAAGCACCGCCCCCACAGCTCTCATTGGCCAGGACAGCTGTGGGGATGGTGCTTGCAGAGAGGGGCAGCATGCGGAGCCATGTGCCCCCTGCCCCGTCCCCCCGCCCCAGGGACTGCAGGGCCGCCTTGGCCCCTTCCGGAAGCAGCATGGGGCCGGGGTAGGCAGGGAGCCTGCCATAGCCTTGCTGCACCCACGGCCGACCGAAAGCCACCACACGTAAGTGCACCCCAAACCCCATCCGGCACCTGAACCCCCTCCCAGAGCCAGAACACTGTACCCCCTCCTGCACCCCAACACTATACCCCAGCCCAGAGCCTCCTCCTGCACCCAAACTCCCTCTCAGTCTGCACCCTGCACCCCCTCCTGCACACCAACACTCTGACCCGCCCCGGAGCCCCCTCCTGCACCCGAAACCCTGCCCCAGGCTCAGCCCAGAGCCCCCTCTCAGACTGCGAACCCCTCTGCCCCAGCCCAGAGCCCACACACCTTCCTGAACCCCAACCTCCTGCCCCAGCCCGGTAAAAGCAAGTGAGGCTGGGGGAGGGGAGCCCTCGGGGAAGGGGCGGGGTAGATCCTGAATTGCCCTTAGATTCAAAAAGTGATTTGGCCGTAAAAAGTTTGGAGACCACTGATTTAGGATATAAGCCTATTTTGTCATAATATGCTGAGCTGCTTTTTGTGCAAAGTCAAAGACCAAAGGTGGTTGCCTCAAGTTAGTCTCCTAACTCCTTGTTAAGGTATGTAAATAAAATTTACTTGATTTTCAGAGGTGATGAACATCCACAAATGCGACCTGAAGTCATTGGTAGTTGCAGGTGCTCACTCACCACCTTTGAAAGTTAGGCAAGTCCCTATCTTTAGGCATCTAGGTTGGGAAATATTAGACACGATTTCCAAGCAAGGGGAAGAAAAAAAAGGTTTCCCTTAACAATGCTGTGTCAAGACAGCATCATTTTTGGATGGGGGGGGGTGGGGTGAGGGAAGGGAACGGGAGCAAAAAATCCACACAGATGTATATAGGCCTAGTATTAAACAAAAAATAGCATGAACAATCAATTAATTAGTTTTCTTTTCATATTCTCTTCATGTGTCCAATTCACAACTTCACTATCACTATCTGGGTTATGCATGTTAATTATTTTTACTCTGCCAACATCTAAGCTCCTCTTCATATAAGGTTTATATTTCTTTGACTACATCAGAGCAGTAATACTGTGATGTGAATTGTAGCTTCACAGCAAGAAAGAGTGCACAGTTCATCAATAAGAATATTTATCTTTATTTAGTCCGAGCAATGCGATGGCAGAAGTTACTTCACTGGCAAATTGGCTGAACTTTAAAGGGAAACTATCATCTACTGATACTCAAAATTTAGATTTAAATAAACCATTTTACAGTCTAATGTGAACAGAAGTGGGTTTTAAAAATAATCCAAAATTATTTGGGGAATTTAAACATTGCAGCACAAGAAGTTAAAATGACTCAAAAGCAAATAGGAACAAATAAAACTCACCAGTTTAGTTTCATTGTCTAAGCTAAGCAAAATGCAAAAACTAACCAAGCAGTTTGGAATGAAAAGTAAACTTGTTAAAAATGAGATCTGTTTTAATAATACATTAGCTGTAAGAGATATGGATACGTATTAGTAATACTGACTGTCTAATGCTTTTCTAAATGTTGCAATAAACAAAAAATACTGAAACATGTAAATACAAAAGTAAACACATCAAACTTACAGTTTAGCTGTGATGAGAAGAATCAGTGCAACAAACGCATTCTTCGTCAGTTTTTTTATTTGTCCCACCATGCTGAGTCCAAGGTAAAAGAGTGCTGAGCCAGAAAATGAACTGGCTAGTCCATCAAGGAAGTTTTCAAGATACACTGGTATCTTCTGTCCAAGAATAAAATTTGAGGCAATTCCTATGAAGACCATGAATACTATTGGGTTCTGCAACACTCGAAGAAGCCCGAGTCCCACTATTTTCATTTTGTTGTGCGACATGCTGCGATTATCTCGCCCTTTCTGGATTTCACAGAAGATAAACCCAAGAGGGTTTAGCATCATAAGAGATATTGGAGCCACTAAGTAAATGTACTGGAGATATTCTGGGTAAGTGGTTTGATATAAAGCTTCAACTAGAAAACAGGAAATGGAAAGTGATTATTGACAATACTTTAACAAAAATATGATTTAATATTAAAATGAATGATTGTCTCTCAAATATACAAAAAGATGTTCTTCATACTAACCATATTAGCCTAATTAACAGTTGAATACGTACAACTAGCGCAAGATGACAGTGAAAATATAAAGAAATGCATGGTTAATTGTCATTAGACCATAGATATGCACTGAAAATAATAAAAATGATAGAAGATTAACTAACCCATGTTGCTTTACTATACTATGAATACCCCAAGGGCCAGCTGATAGAACCCTGTTTCAAAATGAATCATTCTAATATTGCTGTACAACACCAAAATAATAATACCATATGCCCTCTATTGTAGATTGTTCAGCATTTCAGATAAAGGAAATTGTTTTTGCTGCACATTCCACAATCATGGGAGAGTCACTGCACATTAATAGCACAGTTTGTGTAAGAGTCCAATTTGCAAATTGTTTTTCTTCTTACTGGTTATATGTCAAAGAGATCTAAAAGACTTGTGTGTATGACAGGTGTAATTCATCATCCTGTATTTATGATCCCTTTATGGCACTCTATATAATAAATTAAAAGATAAATTAGTGCAAAACAAATAAGCAGTGTTCATGTTCTCGGACTACTCAGGTCAGGAGCTGGGATTTAGGCATTTTAGGTTGTTTCCACTGACAACAATTTGGTTTTGTGGCCTTGAGTAAACCACTTAGGGCTCCCACTTCAAAGGTACTGACCACACATAGCTGTCACTGAATTCTAAAGATCAGGCCATTAGCCACTTTGTGACTCACTTTACACATCAATAAAAAGGGTGTATGATATATATCCTCACAGGACTGCTGCTAAATTAGTTAAAGGTTCACAAACACTGTAGCTTTAATAATCCTTCCCACCCCTTTTATTATGTCACGTCTTCAGGGCAGTGGCTGTAGCTTCTATATGTTCTGCAGATGCCTAGCGCACTTCTGGGCACAGTAAAATAACCAGTAAAATACTTTCAGAACCTTGGATGAAAGTAGCGAAATAAGTGCAAGTTATTGGGATAAACTACGCTACCACTGTAGCCATAGTGTAGACACTTCCTACATCGATGTAAGGATTGTTTCCATCTATGTAGTTACTCCACCTCTCCAAGAGGTGGTAGCTACACTGACAGAAGAATTCTTCTGACAACCTAGCTCTGTCTACAACAGGGGCTAAGTGAACCTAATTTTGACACACAGGGTGTGAAATTTTTCACATCCCTGAGCAATGCAGGTAGGTCAAACTAATTAAGTGTAGACCTGGCCTTAGTAAGCCAAAGCAGGGATAAATTAGAGGTTGGTGCAAACTGACACTTAACTAGGGCCAGGTCCACCCTACAAACTTTTGCTGGCATAGCTATGTCAGCCACAGTGTGAGGGGTATGATTTGTGATGAACATAGCTGTGCCAGTCGAAGTCTATAGTATAGTATAGCAGTATAGCTATCGCAGCAAAGCGCTCCTAATATAGACCTGGCCTAGGACTTGAAAAACCTTTTAGACATCTGCTAATGGAAGGATTAGACCTGCTAGCCAGAAGGAGGGTTGGGAGCTCCAAAAATGAGATCCAGGGACACATCCCCAGTGAGAAGCCCAACCCTGCAATTAAGTGGGAGAGGGCTGTCTTTGGCGCCATCTTGTACACCAGCCTGCATCATATTTGAAATGCCAGCACCTCCCTGCAGTAGCCAGAAGCTTGCTCTCTCTCTCCCCTCCCTGCAGCCCCTCAGAACTTCTTAGCTGCTGTGAAAGGCAAGAGGGGAGAGGCTCCACTACTTTATATTTCCACCAACCTCCTGCCTGGTTCAAAGACTGTGAGAAAAAAAATGCCAGCTACTCTTATCTGCCCTCCCCCCTCAGCCTCCCTTGTGACTAGCTCCCTGAGAGTGCCTCCACGGCTGTTCATAAATTTTACCAAGAAGCAGCTGCATAAATTGACAACTCGACAATTTCACTACTACCTGCAGCAGCAATGAAAACAATTAGAGGTTTTCTTAATTTGTTCTACTTCTGTTTTGCAAACCTATAAGTTATGGGAGCTCTCGGAACAAAGACATTATGTCCTTTTAATCCATTCACATTTGGGAAGTTACCGGCACAACTCTAGCCCTTATATATTTTAAGTAAATTACAATTCCACTTTGCAGACATTAAAGGAATTGGCCCCTCAACTTGCTTGGTAAAGCTTCCCATTTCTAAGAAGCAAGTGGATTTTTTTTAAAAGGCCTGTACTACACTCCACAGTTGACAACAGCCATACCAACAACATTTTGTTTCCCAAGTTATAAAACCATGATGATCCAGTGGTCAGTAATGAACATTCACGGATACTGTGATTAACTTATTCTTATATCTTACCCCTTTCCTAGTGCCTCCCAACAAGTCCAGGAAAGTTACACCTTCTGAAATAAACATTAATCCTTGTTTCTGTTGGCAGCCTTTTTACCTGTGTCCCACCTGAAAAGGCCAACAAAAGACACCCAGCAATTAGCTAGTACTGTTTAATGTGCTAGCCAGAAAGGAGTGCTGAGAGAAGCTGAATTAGTACCAAATATGATAGATTAAAATCTATTTGCACATTTCATATTTGATATAAAGCAGAATTAGTTTTGCAAGAAATCTACAAATTACATGAACCCCATCTCTTTAGCCTTAAGGGCACAGCAGACAACTAGCTGTCTGCTAGGCTATCCCTTTGGTTAGGGAAAGCAAATATTATAATATAGGTCAATTAGTATCTCTAAAAGGGACCTCTTCTAATAACAAGAACCAATCCAGAAGGCAGGGGATTGCAAATGTAGGCTGAAAGCTCCCACTTGTGTGGATCTACCTTCAAAGTAGTATTTGGAGAAATTAAGGTACGGAGGAGGGAAGAGTGGGAGCCCCAACCTGACTGCTCAATAGTATTGATTATAATAGTAAAAGACTTTAAAATATGCAAAGGGAATTTCATAAGGGATAGTGACAACCTCCTGTTCAGAGAGGCTGAGTCAGGGGAGGGAGATGTCTGATTTTTATGGACAGACTAGCACCTTCAAGGTCAAAGGATCAGACTGTTGCTGAGGAGGGGGGGTGAGGCAATATAAAAAAATAGGACTTTCTGGCTCTAAATGAACACACACCTATAAGACTCATTGTTCAGTCATTGGTAAAACACTTCATTCCTGTTTACAGCTTATTAACTCAGCATACTTAGCATTACTCACAGTACTTATGTAATCAGTAGCGTTAAAAGGGCAAGTTATAAGGACTCCGTTATGCCCTATTTCTATATTTTAATAATGGAAGCCAGAAACCATCTGGGATTTGCTAAGTCAACATATTATTAGACTGCAACACCTTTAGAGATTCTTAGTTTACCTGTCCCAGTTGAATACTGAAAATACCAAAGGCCAGTCTAACAAGGATTTGCTTTCCTGCATCTGCAGTAGAGGGTGCCAATATCACTGCATCAAAGAACATACTCTTACTTGAAAAAAGAAAAGGAGTACTAGTGGCATCCAATGACGTGAGCTGTAGCTCACGAAAGCTTATGCTCAAATAAATTGGTTAGTCTCTAATGTGCCACAAGTACTCCTTTTCTTTTTCCAAATACAGACTAACACGGCTGCTACTCTGAAACCTGTCATATTCTTACTTGATTTGCAAGCATTTTAATTGTATGTTCTATTATTAATTCTTCCATATTCATGCAACTTGAAGTTTTAAGGTTTGGTGAAGAGGGAAGCGAGAAATAGGTTCACTAAGACTGTGTGTATGTACTCATTTTGTATGTGTGTGAGTGAATGAATGAATATGAGATGGAGATTCCACAATCTCCCTTGGAAGCCTATTCCTGAGTTAACTACCCTTATAGTTAGAAATGTTTTCCTAATATCTAACCTAAATCTTCCCGGCTGAAGATTAAGCCCATTACTTCTTATTATACCTGCTGTGCACACAAAGTGATCAATTGTTCTCCATAACAGACAGCCCTTAACATATTTGAAGACTTACCAGGTTCCCCCTCAATCTTCTTTTCTCATGAACATGCCCAGTTTTTTTAGCCTTTCCTCACAGGTCAGATTTTCTTAACCTTTTCTCATTTTTGTTGCTCTGCTCTGGACTCTCCAATTGGTTCAGCCCTAAAATGTAGTGTCTAGAATTGGACATAGTACTCCAGCTGAGGCCTTACAGTACCAAGTAGAGTGGGACAATTACCTTTCATGTCTTGCATATGACACTCTTGTTAATATACCCCAGAGATATTAGCCTTTTTAGCAAATACATCACATTGTCATATTCGATTTGTGATCCACTAAAACCCACAGATGCTTTTCAGCAGTACTACCACCTAGCCAGTTATTCCCCATTTTTAGTGGTGCATTTGATTTGTCCTTCCTAAGTGAATTACTTTGCACTTGACCTTTATTGAATTTCATTTTGTTGATTTCAGATCAATTCTCCAATTTGTCAAAGTCGTTTGTCCATTTGTCAAATTCTAATGCTGTCATCCAAAGTGCTTGCAACTCCTCCCAGCTAGGTGTCATCCACAAATTTCATAAGCACACACACTACTCCATTATCAAAGTTACTAATGACAATATTGAATAGTTCCAGACCCAGGACTGACTCTGAGAGACCCCACTAGATATGTTCTCCCAATTTGACAGCAAACCATTGATAGCTATTCTTTGAGTATGGTCTTCCAACCACTTATGCACCCACCTTACAGTAATTTCATCTAGCCCACATTTCCCTAATTTGCTCATGAGAATGTCATGTGGGACTATGCCAAAAGCCTCACTAAAAATCAAGATATTTTATTATATATATGCACACACACACACTTCCAACACATTACTTGCTCTAGATGCCCAAGTCTGACATTCTGTCAGACAGATTCTCCAATTGTCTGCATGCTTGCAAACTGCTCTGTTGTACTCTTGAACCTACTGATATGAAGAATATCTTTTCCTGTGCAAGGAACGTAGACATTTGGTATCTTTGGCTTCTAAGTAAATAGTGGCAAGACGGATTTCATTTTTAATTTCAAGCTTATTGTAGAGCACCTCAAGGTATCATAAAAAGGCTCTATGAAAATGTAAGTAGTTACCATTAACTTAAAAACATATATTACACTTACATTTGATTTTTTTTAAACTTACTGTTAAAAGAAAGCAACATCTACCATATTATAAATGAGAGTTTAGGTGGCAAAAATAAGTATGTTTGCATGGTGCATTTTGAAAGCACTTTGTATCTAGTCAACTTCACTGTTTCTTCTGTACAGTCTGTCACTTTTTCCTGTTTGTGTGTGTCTTTCGTACAAAAGCAAGGGAGAAAAAAACATTTACAAAATAGGAAAATGTGAATTTCCACATTTTTTTAATTTTTATAACCACAGGTAGCTTTTGATTCATTTTTAAAACTGACCAGAGCTCATGTTGAATGGGTTCTTTTAAGTAGTTGCTATTGTAAAGTGCAGACATACCAACTCCTTTAAAAAAAAAAAAAAAAAAAAAAAAAAACTTCAGCTGTAAGTGCATGGTTTTTAAATTGTGCTTTTTACCTTTTAAGTAAGTGCTGTTTAAATGGCCACAGTTTTTCCTGTTAATTTTAACACCACATTACAGGTCACTAATTAAACACACACCACACACACACAGTATTATTTGTACAATCCAGTTTTCCAGGTATGTTTGGGCTGCGATACACAGTAAATAGTTTTGTAAGTGACTAAATGCACATTAGCAAACCAACAACAAAAACAATTATAAAAAGCCTGTCTACCAAAAATTGAGGAGAAGGAGTGGGCTATGTTTTTATATTGTTTGAAATTAAAAATAGGGATGCAATAACCAAAAAGTTGACAGAATAAAAGTTTTATTCTTTAAGGAAATAGGATTTTTTTTTTTTTTAGATCCCTACCAGAAAAGAGATTTCTTGTTACACTCTATGCTGAAGGCATAGAAAAAGTCCCAAGAAGCTCAGATTTGAAATATATGGTCACACACTACCATGGGCTATGCAAAATCCTGTGTACATACAAAGCGATATTTCCCCCACAGAACATATGACAATTCATGCTTGATGATCACATATTAGAACTGAGTCCAAAAGATGCAACTTTCCTCCATCACCTGCTACAGAAATTAAGATGCCAGCATGCAAACAAATAGATAGTTAAATTCTGTTTTGAGCACATTTAAATCTTCTTGAACAAACTCCCTAATAGATGGAAACATGCACATTAGATGGTTTCCTTATGTTAGGTCAAGAGCTAAAGCCAAGAAGGTACAAGGCAACTCATCCATTGCAGCTCCTGAAATGTTATAAAAATGTACAATTAAGCTACAACCTCAGAATTTTAAAGTTTGGGGAGACTTGAGTAGCCCGGATTGGAAATCAGCATGTTTGCCAGGCGAGCAGTGAACCCCTAATTAGCCACTCACATAAGAATTTTATTCTGAATTGCAATTTCTGGAAGCACTAAACAGTTCTGAAACAAAAAGAAAACTAACATTATAAATGATGAGTTTTGCAGTCACGCATAACTCTGTGACAACAGTGCAACAAGCAACACAACTACAGAACAGCAACATCTTATTTTAGTAAAGTCTTCTAGAATTCAGAGTAGCAGCTGTGTTAGTCTGTATCCGCAAAAAGGAAAGGAGTACTTGTGGCACCTTAGAGACTAACAAATTTATTTGAGCATAAGCTTTCGTGAGCTACAGCGCACTTCATCTCGAATTGTGTGTGAAGTCTGTTGGTTTTCGGGGCAGGGGAGGTGGGAGGGATGTCAGATCTTTGTAGGAGTTCTGTACTGCAATGTATACTGCTTTACAAATCTTCCACACACAGTAAATATTTCTAGTTTTAGGACAGTTTTGCAAGTTTTCACACAAAGCTAAAAATTTTGATTATTTAAAAAAAAAATATTTTAGGGGCGTTTATTGCTCACAACTGTCGTCAGATTGATACCTCTGGAGAATTAAGTACTCTCTTTATGTACAGAAGGAGTGCAGCACAAGCAGCAGCAGCAACAAAAAATTCCTCTAACATGCCTCAACACAGACTTAGCGGACTCACTCATGTGCGTGACATGGTAGTCCAGTCTATTTATTTCTTGGTTTCTCTGCAGACACTGCCACCATGGATGTGGACATCAGTCCCCTGAAAACCAAACTAAGCTCATTATATGTAGACCACTGAATAGCTAACAGATGGTAGCAACTTCTTGTCCCCATATACCTGGTGTAGATGCACAGTGACAAATTGCAGCTGAAAGACGCTGTATCCTATTCTCTGTTCCCAGCAGGGTGGATAAAAATCAATACTTTAAAAAAAAAAATCAGATTTTTTAAATTTAAATCAGATTTTTTTTGATAAAATGCTTTTTGAGGAAAAAAACCATCTAAGGATAGTTTTAATTAAGATACATTATAGCTCAAAGAGATCTCATCATGGAATAGGGATTATAAATTCAAATTCTATAGTATGAGACAATGTATTCACATAATGTTTAAGAAAAGTTTTGTAAATGAGTTCCAATAATTCATGGATTATGGACTCAATCTTATGGGGTTCCAGGGTCTTCTGTATAGATTTAGGTTAATCTTTCTATCTACCCAATGGGACTCAGTGCTCAGTCTAAAAGATGCCATCAGAGATGCTTAGTTTTGCGAGTCTCAAACTGTGGATTTGTGTCACCCGAGATAACATGCTTGTTAACAGCAAAAATGTTTTTAAATAAATAAATAAATATATAGCGGTGAGAAATAACAGACTTCAACCCTATTGTCCCTCCGCAAATTTGTGTACACAGAGTCAATCCCTTACCTCTCTCTAAAAGCGCAAAGTTTCAAAAAGTTCAATGAATAGAAGATTGTTGGGGGCGGAATAGATCTGGACTAGAAGAAGAAGTCTGGAGATAAATGTGAGAAGGGAGGGACAGGCAGTAGAACAAAAGTGAAACTGTTTGAGCAGCATATTCCAGAAGTCTTGAGGTCTTTCTGAGTGCAGCCTTCGTTGATTTGAGATCTACCAGACCATTCTCTGACTAGAAGGGAAAACCTATAATGGCAGCAGGCTGTAAGAGAGACCCAGTTTGGGAATATTTTAATGAAGTTCCTCTACCTGTGGATAAGACAGGCATGCATGCGAAATGCAAACATTGCAACAAATAAATGCAAGGCCCGGTTGCCCAAATGAAACAACATCGTGAAAAGTGTTCCTTTTCAGGAGGAAGCTGCATTGAAGATGATGAAAGGAACATATTTGAACATGCAGGATCTTCAGGTTGGTAAACTTTTTTATTTCATACTTCTTTCTTAAGGACTGTCTGTCTGTCTTCCTTCTGGACTATTCTTGAATTCTCATGTTTGAGCAAAAAATATAGTTGTTACTCTGTGGTACTATCATTTTCGATGCAGTTGTGATAAAAAAATAAAGAGCAGAAATAGGCAGATCTTCCTTTTACAATTTCACCTTTTAAAGTAGTACTGAGTGTCAGTGAATGCAATGAGAAAAACTAAATGAGCAGTATGGTAATAATAATTAAATAACTGCATTGACTTATTTTGTTTAGGAGAATCCATCCTCAACATACAGGATTCTGAAGACTATCCACCTTCAAGATCACCATCATTTTCTATAGTGTCAGAGTTCTCTGCCAATGACAGTGTGTCAGTAACATCATGTATGTCACATAGCCACAGTATATCACCTGTAGCAAAAAGAAAAAAAAATCTCCATCATCCAGAAACAATCATATATAAGTTTGTGATAAGAACCAGCAGATTACAAAAAGAGGTAATTGATGGAAAAATTGCCCCGTTTGTTTATGCAACAAACTCCTTTCCATATGATTGAGAACCCACACTTCATTAACATGGTTCAGTCATTAAGACCAGGATACAGTCCACCCAACAGAGCAGATGTCATAGGCAAATTGTTGGATAAACTGTATGAAAGAGAAATTGAGCACTGTGCAAAAGGTCTAGAGGGTAAAATTGTTAACCTGAGTCTTGATGGGCGGAGCAATGTTCACAATGATCCTATTGTATGTGCTTGTGACACAACAGAAGAAGAGAATGTCTTCAGAAACAATTGATACATCAGGAAATGCACACACAACAGAATACTTACAAGACGTAGCAGTAAAAGCTATAACAAACTGTGAAAAAAAATTAAAATGTCTAGTACGCAGCTTGGTCACAGACACTGCTGCAAATGTACCCAAGATGAGAAGAAATTTAGAAGCGAGTCCAAAGCTAATACCATAAGGTTGCAGTGCTTATTTGATGCACCTCCTAGCCAAAGACTTCAGTGTTCCAGAAATAAAGGCTAATGTTGTTGAAATTGCAAGATACTTCCGTAACAACCATTTTGCAGCAGCTGCTCTGAAAAAAGTGGGAGGAACCAAGCTAACTCTCCCACAAGATATGCGATGGAACTCAGTAGTGGACTATTTTCAGCACAATATCAAGAACTGGCCTAATCTGATGACAGTTTGTGAACAAAACTGTGAAAAAATAGATGACCCTGTCACAGCCAAAGTTCTCACCATTGGGCTTCAGAGAAACGTTGAACACACACCGAGTCCCCTGAAGCCTATTTCTGTAGCCTTGAATAAAATGCAGGGAAAATAGCTGTTTTATTACTGATGCTGTTGAAATTTGGAAGGAACTGAGTGAGGTCTTAAAAAAAGAACTATGCAATGACAGAGTTAAATTACAAGAATTAAAAAAAACAAATGGGACAAGCACTATCTCCAGCTCATTTTTTTGCAAATATTCTCAATACTCGGTACCAGGGTCAAACCTTAACTATTGAAGAAGAGGAGTTGGCTATGACATGGACATCCAGCAATCATCCCTCCATAATGCCAACTATAATAAACTTCAGAGCTAAGGGTGAAATCATTCAAGAAATATATGTTTGCTGATGATGTTTTAAAGAAAGTCACACCAGCAACCTAGTGGAAGTCACTTAAGCACTGGGATTCGGAGACTGTTGAAGTGATAATCTCACTTTTAACAGCAGTAGCTTCTTCTGCCGGTGCAGAAAGAATAGTTTCTTCCTTTGGACTAATTCATTCCAAATTGAGAAATTGTTTGGGACCTGAAAAAGCAGGAAAGCTTGTTTTTCTTTTCAGATTACGAACAAACAGGAAAATGAAGGTGAAGACGACTGAGTTAGCTGCAGAAGCCTATATTTTAAGTTTCTCATGTTGACCTGGCTGACACAGTCGATTTAATTTTTGGTTTTTTTATAAAAAGTATTTTATTTAACTATTTTAGTTAAAAACAATTTTAACAAAAACAAACCCGATTTTAAAAAGTTGAATGTTTAACTAAATTCAAAAATTCATATGCTTGTTTTGTTAAAATATCATATGTTTGCTGTTGAAGAAAAAAATCCACAATACATAATGTTGGTGTTTTAGTTAAATAAAAAAATTTAAAATGTCTGTCTGGTGATGCGCTCCTCCTAATACAGCATGGCAAGAAAATCCTCTAAATATTAATGATTAACCTGTTGAATTGGAGATAGTTCGCCTCCCAATGACCTCATAAATATCTGCTTTAATTACCTTTGGTAAATGAAATAATCAAACAATCATTCATTTTCTGATATAGCTGTAAAACTAATCTGAAAAGTTTTCAAAACAAATCACTTAAAAAATGTATAGTGTGAACCTTCTAAAAATGAAACCTACATCTATTTCTGAATTGTGAAGAATATGTATTAAGGTTGTAACAACCAACAAGAATGCACTTTTATGTACAAATCCATGATTAAACTGAGTCTTCCTGACTAATGATTTATATTACAATTTCAATCAATTTGATTTAAATCAAATCCACCCTGATTCCCAGAGCCATCCAGTCAACACATCTGAAGTCATAAACATGTCTCTGTACAAGTAAACGTATGTTTGTTTGTTGACAACTGTTTTATACAGCCTAAGATTTCAATTCAGCAGAATGTAAAACAACTCTAATTTAGAAGCACAAGAACACGAGACTGTATAATCACAGCATACAGTAAATGCCTAGGACAAGGAAAAATAATGTTAAACACAGAAGTTAACAAAAACAAGAGAGCATAAGTGGTTTCTTACCTATAGGATATCCCAGTGCAAAGTCATTGCTTTGTGTAGCAAAAATAGGGAACAGTCCTGCTTTGCCAAATCGACTTTCAGGACTGGCTACCAATAATGTTAAAATGCAGACTAAGAAAAATACAGAAGCTTTGGCAACCAGGATGCTGCAAAGGAAGGACCAGTTCACATTGGAAAAATTAAGTACCACCATGTTTTTGAATAGCAAAGCTGGAAGCGCAAAACAGGACACAAAATTTCCCAGTCCTTTGGCCTGAGTTGATGTGATGATGTTGGCTCTTCCAGCTATATATCCACAGAGGATGATGCCAAAGCATTGTAGCAGTGCTGGGAAAAGCCTGCTTATTGACATGGAAGGAGAACGGCTGGTAACATTGAATTGGTAGTCCAACTTGCTGGGCAGGGAATGCGACATATTGGCTGAAGAGGAGAGGTTCTTTGCGGTAAAGTCTGAGAAAGTATCCATCTTCTCTCACTGCTCGTTTTAAAAGCAGAGCATGTGATGTTCTGATCTGTAAAAATAAAAGAACGAAACAGTGTTATTCAACTTCTGAGTGGGAGTGTCCCTCTCTGATTATTTTAAAATGCAGTTCCAAATCCCTCCCACAAGCACTTCTGTCCATCACCCAGCCAGATAATGGCAGCTACTGAGAGGGGGAGAGAGAAAGAAACAAAACTGATAAAATAGAAAACTGTAAAATCATTTGGGTGGATCCCAAATACACATTCTTCCCTCCTTAGCTATTTCTCTCTCTGCTGATAGTGGCAAGTGCACACAATTCACCAACAGCACAGCTTTACAATTAGTACAAATACTAAAATCCACTTGGGTTTCAACTTTAATTCCAGTATATATGTCAAGTGAAAATTAAAGCTAAATGTAACTCAAGAGCTGAAACAATGAAATCTGCTGGCATGGAAAGTGACATGACTTGAGGATTTTCTGCTGTAGACTCTGGAATCTAAACATTTATTTAAAATAAATAAAGGCACTTTCAGCTCTTCTGATTTAATGAAAAATAAATCAATCACAAAGTAAAGCTAAGGCATTTGTCTTGTTGGGCCAGGTCTGAAAACTGGTTTCACTTAACAGGGCCATATCCATAGCCAGGGTACACAACATTGTTTTTAAAAACAAACTTTTAAGTAAGTTATGTTTCATGTACACCAACTGGCAGCATCATTTTAGCTGAAATCATATTTAAGAGCTTTCTTTAAGAAACTGTTTCCTAACGTCATGAAAAGTGAATGTGAGCAGGGCCAGAAAGATGGAAGATCCATACATACTAAAACTCTAATCAAGTCAGGAGATCCCGTTACAACACCATTAGAAGCTGTAGAGTAAAAAAGAAGCTCACTGTTACAATCCGTGCAGTTAGGTCCTATATATGTTACAACTTGTAATGGTGCTGTAACGAGGCTTGGGGAAAAAGGTGCCGTATTTGGGTATGTCACAGGTGGGACTATTTGGGTGGTACTCCAGGAGCCCCCGGCTTAGTCCACAAGTTTTGGCTACCTGCTTGCAGGAGGGTAGTCTGTGCCACAAGCTTGACTTCAGTATCTAAACAGTTAAATAAAAAATAAACTCAGAATTTGGCTGTCTGCACCTTTAAATAAATGAACCTCAAAGACAAGCACTTAGTTGCAATGCTTGAAAGCAAGACCCTGAGGTTCTGGGCAAGCAGAGCTCCTGATCTGTCCCACTCTCATCCAGAAGCGCTGCCCTGAGAAAAAGGAGACAAGACTTTTTAACTGGCGTGCTGGGTCCTGATTGGTCAAAGTCTCCTCCTAGCCATTCTAGGCCACTGGAGGACTAAGTCTTTTTTGTAGCCTGGTCTGGTCATTGAACAGGGGATGTCAGGGCTCCAATGCCTCCAGCAACGAACAGAGAAGGACTGATAGATCCTGTCACATGGTCTCCTTACTAAATTACAGTTGTAATGTAGATGGGGGAGGGAGTCTGCTTAAAAAAAAAAAAAAAAAAGTGAGCTTTCCCCATGCATGATACCCTCCTGTCAAATCTGAAATCTAAACGATTTCAAACGAGGAGTTACAAGCAAAAAGAAAAGGAGGACTTGTGGCACCTTAGAGACTAACCAATTTATTTGAGCATGAGCTTTCGTGAGCTACAGCTCACTTCATCGGATGCATACTGTGGAAATTGCAGAAGACATTATATACACAGACACCATGAAACAATACCTCCTCCCACCCCACTCTCCTGCTGGTAATAGCTTATCTAAAGTGATCATCAAGTTGGGCCATTTCCAGCACAAATCCAGGTTTTCTCACCCTCCGCCCCCCCACAGACAAACTCACTCTCTTGCTGGTAATAGCCCATCCAAAGTGACCACTGTCTTCACAATGTGTATGATAATCAAGGTGGGCCATTTCCTGCAGAAATCCAGGTTCTCTCACCCCCTCACCCCCCTCCAAAAACCACACACACAAACTCACTCTCCTGCTGGTAATAGCCTATCCAAAGTGACCACTCTCCTTACAACCTGCATGAAAATCAAAGTGGGCCATTTCCAGCACAAATCCAGGTTCTCTCACTCCCCCACCCCCATACACACACAAACTCACTCTCCTGCTGGTAACAGCTCATCCGAAGTGACCACTCCCCCTACAATGTGCATGATAATCAAGATGGGCCTGCTCCAAAGTTCCTCGGTCAATTTTTATTGTTATACAATCATATTTATATAATTTTAAAAGATTCCCCTCCCCCCATCTCTGATGATGCTGCATAAGACACCAATCCAAATGGGCAAATGACTGACTCTGCTGAGGAAACAGTTTAACTGACAACACAGAATGCTGTCAAATGCAGAGTGAACAATCTGATTCAGTCTAATCTTATTTGGTTACACCGTTGCTTCTGAATGGTGGGGAGTAACATTATCAAGCAAAATTGTGATTTTTAAGTTGATGTGCTTCTTTCATAAGACATCAAATGCCCCCTCTGTGAACCTCTGATTGCTGACTGCATGACCAGAAAAACATGTGGGTGTATGTACCCATCACACACCTTGATGTTCTGTTCATTTGAAAGAACAAATGACATCATTTGATAAGAAGAATGCAAGTTCTGAATATAAAAGATGGGAAATATTCTTTCAGTTATTCAGATAGTTAAAATGTTTTCCACAACCTTTAAAAATTGGCTAATGGTAACGTGGTTTTTAATGCTATCAAGTGCTGGGCCTCCTGTCCAAGAGCAGGGAAAGCACACTTCAGTTTAATATATTAATACATATTTTGGAGTGAGCTGCTTTCTCTCGTACATTTATGGCATTAAAATGAAGAGTAGCGCCAAGCAGACTAGAAAATAAGAAACTAACCTCCTCCCTTTTCCCACTGGCTCTATTCTCTGCCTGACCTCTGGGATATTTTGGAGTGGACGGGGCATCTTACCAACTTGCTAATTTAAAACTAAATAAAGAGAGCTCTCTGTATTTCATCACCATTGCCTAAGGATACTCAATAAGATGCTACAATAGAAGAGAGGATGTTACAATAGAGGAGAATTCCTATTCTAATTAAGAATAAATTCCAGTGGCCACAGAAGAAATCATGTCCACTGCTACCACACCAAGCAAAAAAAAAGATCAGATCACCATTCTAAGCCAATTATCCTTTCTAACCAACCAGACTTTCTGCATCATTCATCTGGTTAAGAACCTAAGACAAAGTCTTATTTTTATGCTGAGAGGTGATGGTGGCTGCAGGGATCACAGATCTGGTAAGTACCTATGAGGGAGCCATTAAAAAAATGGAACTTTGTTTAGTACTAAAAAACAACGGAAACCACCATTCAAGGAATAGACCAGCATGGTAAGCCTGGGCCACACTGGCCAAGGGGCTTCCCTGAAGAGTGATAATCACAGAGGCTGGCCAGGAACTGGGGAAGGGCAGCTGTGTGTGAGAGAGACACAGAATGGAAGCACCAGAACAGAGACCAAAGTAGCCAAGAGCATAGCCTAAGCAAACCCTGGGACCATAGCCCTGGGGGAAAAACAACAACCCAGAGAGGGAACATTCTGGGCTGAGTGGTGGCCGAAAGGGGCGTGGAACTCCGAGCAAAGAAACACTCTCTTGTTGTTTGATTCCTCCTATGTTCAAGGAAACAGGACTTTGTACATTCTTGGTAAGCAAACAGGTTTGTATGAAAGACATGCCTGCCTTCATCATCAATTTCTCCTTCCAACTGAAATCACCCGTAGGACTCTGAATTTCGTCTAAAGGAGCAGGTAAAAGAGGGTAACATCCCCCCCGTCCCGCCGCGACAGAAAAACCGCAGCAGAAAGTGCATTGACACAACACAGTCATTCTTTAATTTAGGTACACAACACAGTGGTAAAGATACCAATTGGTGGTCTACACTAACATTCCCACTGTTACAAGCAATAGCGATGCTGCATTGATGCTGGATTAAGAGTTGGAGATTTTAAGAAAAATGCTAATGTAGACATGGCCACAGAGATTCTGCTTTTTTCCTGTGCCCCATTTCAGACTGAGATGGAGATGACCTTTCTAATTTCTGCAGTTGCTATGGAAACATGGACAACAGAAAGTCACAAATGTGTTACATACTTTAAAAAACCAAAAAAACAAAAAAAACAATACACAGTTTGTTTCTCCCCTGGTTATAAAGACAGGTTTCAGAGAAGCAGCCATGTTAGTCTGTATTCGCAAAGAAGAAAAGGAGGACTTGTGGCACCTTAGCGACTAACAAGTTTATTTGAGCATAAGCTTTCGTGAGCTACAGCTCACTTCATCGGATGCATTCAGTGGAAAATACAGTGGGGAGATTTATATACATAAAGAACATGAAGACAACCTTCACATCTTGATTACTTTGTGGCAAGTGTGACATATGCACTAGTATCAACAGTGATAGGAACTCTTCTCCAATTTAACTGCACATTAAAAACTTCAAAGCTTTGTTTGAATCATTTAATAGGCTGACTTTTTAAAGAAAGTTTTCCTAACCCAATTGAATTATAAAACATTACACCATTAATCCAGAGCACCAATGTCTACGAGTGTTCTTAGAGAGAGCTCCTTCCCTGCCCACAGTTGTTGTATTTTATATCGTACATGCATTTAGAATGCAAGTTCTTTGGGATACAGACTAAATATTTGACAACCTTACCCACCTTGCAGCATTGTGTACATTTACCACATTTGATCAACTGGAATGAAAATAGCCTATTTTAGGTCAACCAGTCCATCCTTATCCCATACAGTACATTTTCCAATGTTGTGTCCACTCTACACTGTAAATCTCCCAAACAACATGGATTCAGCAGGTCTCTTGAGAGAATGCAACACACTTCACTATCAGTTATTTTTCCTGATGATCTAACTAAATTTTACCCCATTACTCCAAGTTATGCCCTTGTAATCAGGTCTACAAACCCCACACTGAGCATAGACAGAGGGGGGGAGAACCACCTCTTCAGCTTGATCACACTCCCACACAGCTGCCAGAGCTGCCAATCATGGAGACAGATGCCCACAGCTGCAACTAATAGAGGAAACAAGGCCTCCAGGTAGCGAAGACAGATGGAAGAGGAGGCAAAAAGGCATGGGACAGCAAAAGGCAGACACCAGGCTGCTTTCAGGAAAGTAATCAAGAGAGTGAAGCAGACTGTAAGTCTGATAGCCTTAATTAGAGGTAAAGGTCCAGGAACTCACTTGATTGAAGACAAGCTAAGGAGAGTCAGCCAGGAGAAACTGGGGCCCCTCGAAAGACCACACCAAGAGACTGCTGACACAGGCCTCCATGTATCAACTTCTTGAATTTCTCGTCCTCCCTAGTGTTTTCACCTTTCAACTATTTGGATAGAGAGTATGTCCCCTCCTCAGTTTAACTGATGTTTAGCTCAGCCATACACATTTAGTTCTTAAACTTTCTTCCAGCCCACAGGTTATTTTTCTTGCTCACTCAGAGCTTTCAATATTCTTCTGATGAGAAGGTACCCAGAACTGAACACAATATCTCAGGTATGGTTGCACCAGACCCACATAGAAATTATTACCTCCCTAATACATAGCACAGCTAGTTGTAGCCCAAAGTTACATTGGCTTTTTCACTCCGATATCACATTGCAAACTCTGGTCTAATTTACTGCTCATTCTCACCCCTAAGGCTCTTTCAGCATCGCTGCTTCCCAGGTTTTCCTTTCCAATGAACATCTGTATTTGACTATTTCCCACTAATTTATTAGTGGAGAGCACTTTTCCAAGCTAGTTTTTTAGGTCCCTTTTGCATAGTATAGATTGCAGCACAGAATCAGCGCAATAATAAACTCTCAGCCCTTCCTTCTGCACTCAAACAGCCCCAAGCAGGATACAATTGCATAACCACACCTGAGAAGGGTGTATATTTTGGCTTCTGCAGGTAGTAAACCCTAAATGAACATGAGGCAGAGTTACAGAGGCCAGGCTCTCAGGAGCACTAAAAACTTGGCCTTTTCCCTGGCCTACCCTGGGGCCTTCCTAGCGATAACCTCAGTGTCTGGCTCCTTCGCCCAAAGGCTTTGCTCCGATCCACAGCAGCAGCCTGTGTCCCGTGCCTTCCTATATAAGACCCCATCTACACTAGAATGCTTTCAACAGTAAACCAATTGGTTAGGGGTGCGATTCCTGCCCCCGCCAAAAAAAAAAAAACCCAAAAAAACACTTCGATGCCAGCAAAAGCCCTAATGTAGATGTAGTTATACCAGCATAAAAGTGCTCTCGCTGGTGTAGCTTATTTTCCTCAGGGAATTGGTATAAACGATACTGTTGCCAGTATAAGCTGCATCTACAGCTGGGAGGTGGTGGCGGGGGGGTGCCATTATAGTTACACCAGCAAACCTTTTCTAGTGTAGACCTGGCCTAATATACTTATATGGCCCTCGAGTGACATAGATCTGACCGCCTCACAATCTTGAATATATTTATCCTCACAACATCCTTGTGAGGTAGAGAAATATTACTATCCCCATCTTACAGATCAGGAACTGAGGCCAGGCCTACACTTATAAAGCCTTGCTGGCATAGCTATATAGCTACAAGGGTGTATTGTGCTGGCAAAGCACTCCTACTGTGGACCCAGCTTATACCAGCAAAACTGTGTTTTTGCTCATGTAGCTTAGTCTAGGACCTCCCTCCTCCACTATAGCCACTCAAATGACATAAGCTATCTGTGCAAAAGCACAGTTTTACCAGTAGGTAAGTGCAGCTACCCTTTGAGCTTCTCCTAGCACAGCTGTCAGTCACAAATCAAGCCCAACTGGCGTTAACTACACCATCTAAAAAGTTTGTAGTGTAGACCTGGCCTCCCACTTTTTTCCCCTTATTCCAGAGAAGGGAGAGGGAGAAGTTAGTCACAGATGCATTTATTCTGGGGGGACTGCCGACTAATTCATGACTTTTAGAGACAGTGCTGCCTAGGCTGCCATTTGTGCTAAGGACAGCTGCTGACCTAGCTCCTCTGCCAGGCAAACATTGTAGCTACTGGTCTCAAGGAGGGATAGCTCAACAACAAGAGGAAGTCTGGTCTAGTAGTAGACTAAAAAGCACCAGAGTATAAGGACCTACTGCATTCTATAACCCCAACTCCAACACTAACTTAGTACCCTATCTGTAAAACTCAGACAATAATACTTACTTAGCTACTTACGTCATATGAGTGGTGGGTGTACTGATTAATATTTGTAAAGCACTAAAACACAAACCAAACTCTCCAGTTGCTAGGAGTTCGAGCAACTCCCAGATCCCTGCTTTGATCAGAGTACTATTTCTTGAACACTCTTCTGAATACTGGCAACTATGCGTAAACCCCAGCACAAGCAGCTGGGTTCCACCTCTCCTGCATGAAGACCCTCTTCACTCTCCCCTCCACTTTTAATGGAAGATAAATTAAGTTTGGAGTTCCACAAAAATTCTTCTTACTGACCCTCCCCAAAATTCTGAGGGGACTTTCTACCAGAAACATGCTGATTTTGTTGAAGAGATTCTGTAAATTGTTAATGGATCCTGAGATCACTTTCACAAAGCAGATCACCTCATTTACAACATGATGCAATATAACGATATCCTGCTGGTGATAAACACATTATAGTTCTGTTGGACAAACTCATTTAAGTGGAAACCTTGACATAAGGGGCAACATCTCCCATGAAAGAGCTCTGCATCTCAGGTGCTCACATTAGAGGAAGAACATACTGAATGGGTTTGTCTGCTTTTAAAATTGTCTAGAGTAATAAAACCACCAAAAAGAGGAAGTTAATTGCATCACCTTAGTGCTTTAAATTAAAAGATACTGTAGTGGTGAGAAGTGATTGGTACAGATTCCACTCCTGTACATTGCCATTCGGTCTTCTAGCCTCGAGAGAGTAAACGAAGAGTAACGGTGTAACCTTGGGCAAATCACCGAAAAGGGACACCATTAGTCTGAACTCTAGTCAATTCCAAAAGTAGTTTCAGGTACCAAACCTTCTTCTTTGTTCCCCTCCACACTGTTTAGGGTTTTAAAATATTTCCTATTTTTTCCCCACACTTTTGCTGTGTGAAAGTGCCTAGATTCCACAGAAACAACTACACAAAAGAAGCAGTGAAATGAAGACCCTGGTCTACATACAAAGTGGCACTGATATAACTAAAAGGTGTGGCTTCCAACTAAGTAAGTTAAATGGGTGTAAATTCGGTGTGTAGAAAAGCCCTAACAATGAGAAGTGTTGCCAATTGCACAAAGTAAACAAACCGAAAAAGAAAAATATTTCCCCTACTCTCTTTTAGTTATAGTAATTTTATGTTTTATTTGTAGATGTGATCTTTGATGCCACACAGTCAGTAAAATATTTTACACACTGAACTGTGATTTTTAGATTCAACATCCCTTTAAAACAAACAAAAAACCCCTCAGTGCCTCAGTTTTCCCATTTGTAAAATCAGCTGAGACCTAATCACTCACTCTTATTACATTCTTTTAAACATACAGTGAAAAGTAAAGCCCTATGATTAGTACTTCATATTTATTTTCTATGAGTGCCTACTATGCTCCTTCTGTGTATGAGTAACCACATTCATGATTGGGAAATGTCTGTGTCTGACAAGTACAAAACTAATTGCAATGTGCTGCGTAACAGAAGACTTGAGGGAAAAGCTGGAAGATGAAAGGAAGGCTAGGTGGGTTTCCTAATTGTTTAGTTTGGTGGAGTGTTTAAACTAAATCTACTTGAATATATTATAACAGATATACACAGCAGATGCTTCACTTTGTCTAGTTTGACAAGTACGAAAATAACTGGTGCAAAAAAAAAAAAAAAAAAAAAAAAAACCAAACAAGTCAATGCTAAGACTGATGAAACACAGATTTTTTCAGTCAGTGGCAAACTGTACCAGAGGTGTTTACAATCACACTGAAAACACGGTGTAACCAACACTATAGTTTTGGAATGAGATCATGTTTACCAGTAAATAAGATGTGTTGTTGGATAGCTTGAAGTGAGTATTAAAGGGTAAATTTACATACACACACACCTCTCTCTCTCACACACACACCCCTGCAAAGCGCCTACAGCAGTCACAGTCGTTAGGGTGTCGCAAACGGTAGGCAGCTAAAAATAAGTAAAAATTCCCCTTCCCGTGGGCAGGCTGAGCGCCTCCGAGGAGGAGACAGCCCGGGCATCTGCACAGAAGATCTCGCTGCAAACCAGCAGTGAGAGAAGAAACACCCACACCGTGTCCAGCGCAGCCTTACGTAAGGCACAGCCTGGAGCAGGGACCGGCTGACATCCCCCCGGCACACACGCCGTACCGCCCCCAATAACATACAGATTTCAGGAGATCTCTCCGCGACGGTCACAGCCCCAACGCGGGAGCGCACATGCCGGCTCCGGAGCCCCTGAGTGCTGGGGCCCCCTCAGTGCCCGGCCACCGGCCGCTCCCCCAGGCCTTCTCTGCTCTCCGAGGTGCCCTTCGCCGCCTCTGCCTGGCGCAGGACTTGGCCGCCGCAGGCTGGGGCCGGTCTCCAGCTCAGCCCCATGGAGCGGGAGGCGAGGCGCAGCACTGCTGCCCTGGGTCCCTCGGCAGCTCCCACGCGCGGCAGGGCCCGGCCCCACAGAGGAGGCGCCCGAGTCTAAGTGCCCGCCCTGCGTCGGGTGCAGCCAGGCGCTAGCCCCAGCCCCAGCCCCAGCCCCAGCCGCAGGAGCAGGAGCAGGAGCGGGGCGCACATCGCCGCTGCTGAGCCGGGAGCGTGGAGGGAGCCAGTCAGTCGCTCTCGCTCGCTGCCGCGGCGGGGAAGGGCAGGGGTGGGGAGTCCGGCCCTCAAGATGGCGGCGCTCGGTGGGCTAGTGCCCCTGGGACCCAAGTCCGTGCTAGATGCAGCCGCTTGACCCCGCCCTCTCTCAGGGAGTAGCTTGTGGGGGTGGAGAGCACCGTTCCTTACCCGGGGGCGCACAGAGCTGCCTCCAGCTCCTCTCTCAGATGGGGGTATGTGGCACACACTCACCCCTCCAGCTCCTTGGGGTGTGGGTCTATCCCCCTAGTATGCCTGTTGGAGGGAGGGGTTATAGACTTATTCCCCTCTCTCCTTATGAAGGGGCTGCAGAGCTATCCCTTCATCTCCTTACTAATGGGGGGCTTTGGATGTGTCCCCAAGTTTCCTCAGGCTGGGGGTTTATCATGCAGCCCTACTCCTCTTGGAGAGGGAAAGGGAGGCCTCAAACCTTAACCCCGCATTTCCTTAGGGGGGGGAGGAGACTATAGATCTGATCCCAAGTCTTGTTCCTGACAAGGGCTATGACAGACCCCCCCCCCCCCTTCAGAAATCCTGTCTCGAGGAAGGAGAAAGGTGGTCACAGGACCTGCCCTCAGCCTCCCCCCCCCCTTCCCTGTGACCTCACAGAGCAGAGAGATGACTTCCCCAAAATGAGCCAGAGTTGCTTTTCATTGTTAGTAGGAACAGAGCTGCTCCCAGTCTCACTCCTTGGGAGGAGAGAAGGGTTGTAGATTCTGGCCCTCTGTTCTCCCTATGCTGAGAAAGACTCCCATCTTTGGGGATTAGTTCTCAACAGCATTTGGAATCTCTTCTTGGGAGCTTGAAAGAGTAGGGCTTGGGCCTTTCTCTGAGAAACTTGCTGTATCACTCCCTTAATATTTTCACTGTTCTGCATGAGCAGGTGAAGCATTTCACATCATGAACCGGATCTCAGGCCCACTAATGTTTGGCTCTGTAAGCCCCCAGATCCTTGTCACAAAGGCTCAGGGGCTATATGCCTATAGAATGTGTGTATATACAGCCATGGATAGGGCCAGTGGGTGCATAAAATTTAGATGCAAGGAGCCTCATCTCTAAAGCTTTAAACACTAACAGCAGGGCATAAAGGTGGAAGCTTTTAATTTGCTATTTTGTTTCTTTTCTAAGTAAACTAGAACTAAAACTAGAAATTAAACATTACCCATGTAATGCTCCACAATAACAGAAAGAACAAATTATCATAGAATTAAGAGAGAGTAGTCAGGAGGTGATAGTTTTCTATATTTGTTGTAACTTGTTTAGCCTAGTAATTTAGTTGGAGGCTGAGTTTCCAAACTGTGTTAATATATAACCTGCAAAGGCTGGCCTTATAATTAACTATGCCTTACTTGATAACTTAAGTTGGGTATTTAGAATCAATAGTCATGATTCTCTTGCTGCTGCAAAGGAGAATCAGACTTTAAGTTGCCTCTTCTTAACCTACTATTGAAGGAAGGAGAAATCAGGTCATGACTTACCCATTTTCCATCAGTCTTGGTGGTGGCTGAGCAGGAAGGAACTAAGTCACGTGTTGCTTCCGCTCTGATCTCACTGACGTCTGTCTGAAGGGGGGACAACTGTAAAATGCTTTCTTTGTATACCTTCCCTTTCAGTCTCTGTGTGTAGGACCTCCAAAAGCTCAAAGCCCAAAACAGCGTGTTTTCCGTGTTCTGAACACTTGGAGCACACATACCTGTGCCAATAACCCCTCTTAACTGGGACAGTGGAACTTACAAGCAGGGGAATTTTCATAGTTTCTTCAGGAAGTCAATTAAAAAACCAAACCAAACCTGGGGCCTTCAACTAAATAAACAAGAATCTCACACACAAGAAAAAAAGACTTAATACAAGCTTTCAGCATGTAGATAAACTGGAAAGAAAAAAAAAAAAGAGACTGAGAACCAACAATTGCAGAGGAAAAAGGATGGACAGGTGACAGACAACTTAAAAAGAAACTTTATTTTTTGTCAAATATTCTCTCCCCAAAATGGGTCAATCTTGGCTCTTATACCCCTGAATCTATCAAATCCAAAGGGAAGTTGAAGGGAACAAATAGGATGTTATATTTTAAGAAGGGGTGGGGTGCGGGAGAGAAACAACATGAACAGGATACTTAGGGCAAGGATAATGAAAAGGTTTATATAAAAAGAGATATAAAAGCCCTTAACCAAAACAGAAGGGGGCACTGAAGGAACAAAAATGTTTGGAAAAGGGATTGTAGGAAACTTTAAAGGAGCACCGTGTAATCTTTCCCACCTCACTAGTAGCTACCGTAAGGGATTGTCAGAGTGGTGGCGGTAGGGTGACCAGACAGCAAGTGTGAAAAATTTAGACAGGGGTTGGGGGGTAATAGGAGCCTATATAAGAAAAAGACCCAAAAATCAGGACTGTCCCTATAAAATCGAGACATCTGGTCACCCTAGGTGGGGGTGTTCCTTCTTGAGCATGGTAGTCAGCTGCACATCCCTAGATCCAGAAAAGCGCTTCTATCCTGATACTTATACTTCTGGTTTTGGGGTATTGTGGGGAACACCATTAAGGGAAGAATGGAGGTAAAAACACTGATAGTAATATAACTTCAACTTCCATATTTTAAAGTTCATTAAGAGATCACAAGTTGGTAAAAAAGGTTGAACACAATTCTTCTGGGATGTTCCAGTCTTAAGCACCACTGAAAGAAAAAAGAAAAAAAGATAATCAAGAGAGGAGAAAAGAATAAATGAAATGGGGGGGGGAAATCAAATTTCTACTTAGAATACAGAATGTTATGAAAACAAGTATTTTATGATTGTTACCCTTTGAATATCAACTACAGAAAGATAAAGAATAAGGACATACAAGAAATAATCATTTGCACTTATAAAACACCTTTCTTCCTGACTGGACTGAAAACTCTTTACAGACTAAGTGGTATAGTGACAAATGCACCACTTCTAGGATGAAACATGGTAGATATTCTGGGTCAGGAACACCACACAACAGAAAGTGAAAAGTAATTTCTCAATTTGAAACTATAGGGGAGTTTATGTAGAACATAAACCAGTGGACAGGACACCAGTCTTAGGACCCTTAGTCTTGTGTAAAGTGCTGTGAAATCTCCCATTAAGTACAATTTGTCCCAAAACAGCACCTTCAGCAATGTAGTGCTCCATTGCACCATGCTAGGTGACTGGTTCTGATTTTGAGGACACTGCTTGTCTAACTTTCCTCTGCTCCCAACAGCAGATAATTGTATTGGACTGTGTCATTGATGCTCCCACACACAGAGCATCTCCAACAGTAACAGCAGAGTGAAACAGCCTAGGATCACATCAATTTCATTCTGTTCCTTTTTCTAGACTAGTGCTATGTGCATGACCAGCCTGGGGGAGAAAAAACAAAACAGAAAAGGGGAGAAACAGAAATGGAAAGAAGATAAAAAAATGGAGAGGCAGGACAACAAAAAGGAGAAGCTAATGAGAGAACAATAAACTTAGAATAGATGCTCACAAATGGAAAAAAGTGGGAAGGGAATAACAAAACACACAAAAAAACAAACCCAAAAAGGTGGCCGGGGCGGGGGGGGGGTGAGTTAGTTGCACTAGTGGGAACATTGTTTAAGGACCATACTCAAACCCATGCTCCCTAGCCTAGAAACGCCTTGTCTAGACTAGGACTTGAAAGATGTTAGCTAAGCATATGTTAACAACCTCATGTAGACAAGGCAGCATGCCTTTAACATATTAAACTAGTTCTTTAACTCAACTAATTATAGAATACACATTGAGAAAAATAACCACACGGTCCTCAGTACAATACTAATTAAATACTGTACAGATGACCACCGTATCACTGATGTCAATAATGTAGAAGAAAGTACGACGGGACAGAGAATATTGTCATCCCTTTTTTTACTTGAGATGTTAGCCAAAATTCAGGGTCTAGTTGGTTGCTTCAATCAGGTGGAAAAGTTGATTTGGAGTCAGCTATTTCTCTGATGCATTCCTCTTTATTTACAAAGTCCTGCTTTCCTGAACTCAGTAGGCAAACAGTTTTTTTGCTCACAGTTCCAGGTGCTTTTCCGGTTAGCATTTAGCCCAAAATCTCTCTAGGCTTTTCTCAGGTTCTTAGAGCTTGTTCTGGCTGTCCTTGGTTTTCTGTTGCTTCTTTGTCAGTTTCTCCTCCCCCTGACACATGTACACAACTCTATCAATGGATGCCCACACCCATGTGTTTGCTATATCAGGCCCCAGGGGAGCCCGCGTCAGACAACTTTTTATTACAGAAATTGGAGAAGGGGAGAGGCTGTTCTAGATTTAATTGACAAATAGGGCAGAACTAGTTGAGAATTTGAAGGTGGAAGGCACCTTCAGTGAAAGTGATCTTGCAATAATAAGTCCATCATCATGACTTGATCATATTTATAATGTGCAAACAGAATAAAGTCCAGACCAGAAAAATACATTGTATACACACACACAGAAATTTAAGAGTACCATATTTCACAAAGGTGAAAACAATTGTGAGCCACATCAGCTCTCAGGAAGAATTTAATCAGGGAAATGTGAATAATTGGGAATTGTTTAAGAACACTTTACTAGATGCTCAAAAATCCACAATCAAGGAATTCTGCTATATTGGTTTCAAAATGAACCTGGTTTAGAGGGGAATTGAACGTATCTATAAAAAATAAACAAATTGAAGAAAGGGGAAGCTGATAGTAATGAATATAAAACAGAAGCTAGGAATTGTAGAAAATTGATAAGGGAAGCAAAGGGAGACAAGGAGGACTCTATGGCCAACAGAGATAAGGACAATACAAGTTTTTAAAAGATATTAGGGACAAAAAAAAAATCCTAACAATGGTTTTGTACCAGTACTGGTTGAAAATGGTAGAATTATCAATAACAACACAGAAGAGGCAGAAGTATTCAATAAATATTTATGGTCTGTATTTGGGGGGAAAATAGATGTGGTCATATCATATGATGAGATAGCACTCTCTGTTCCACTACATTGGGACAATATTAAAAAACAGCTACAACACTTAAGCATGTTTAAAATCAGTAGGTCCAGATACCTTTCATCCAAGAGCTTTAGAAGAGCTGGCAGAAGAGCTTGCTGGGCCATTAATGTTGATTTTCAATATGTCTTGGAACACTTGGGAAGTTCCAGAAAACTGGAAGAAAAGTAAAGTAATGTGCCCATATTTAAAAAGGGTAAATGAGATGACCTGGGTAACTATAGGTTTGTCAGTAAGACATTGGTCTTAGGCAAGATAACGGAGTAGCTGATACAGGGCTTGATGTGGAAACTAGATGCTGTCAAACTAATATCTTTTTTTAGATGAGATTACAAGTTTAATTGATAAATATAGTTGTGTTGAGGTAATAGACTTCTGTAAGGCATTTGACTTGGTAACAATTTGATTTAAAAACTAGAATGATATAAAATTAACATGGCACACATTAAATGGTTTAAACTCTGGCTAACTGACAGGTCTCAAAATGTAATCATCATGGAATAGGTGTGTTTCTAGTGGGGTCCAACAGGGATCTGTTCTTGGTCCTACATTAGGCATTGTCATCAATGACCTGGAATAATAATAATAAAAAAAAAACACTGATAAAGTTTTTGAATGACATAAAAATTGGGTGAGTGGTAAATAATGAAGAGGACAGGTCACTACTGGAATTGTTGTGGATACTAATATAGGGTCCTGCCAGACACTGATTTAACCATAAATTCCTTCATTAAATTCAAATATTTATGTAATTGCTCTAAACATGTTTAAAAGCCTAAATGATAAGCAGTTACTACAGCTATACAACAACAAACGTTTATAAGTAATGATCAAATACTTACAAAGGATGAGACCCAGGGGTGGTCAAACCTATGCTGACTGGCTCCAATTTGGTCAGCCAGGTACTAGTGATGAGCCATTTAAGAGCTCACCCTTTTCTACCCTTTAACAAAAAAGTTATGTCATTGCCAATTACTAACTTTAGCAGTTTAGGGCTAGACCCTGTTCTTAGGCCTGAAGTAGATAAGATTGCTGACTGGGCTCCCTTTTTCCAAGTCTTTTTTTATTTTAATTTTTTAAATCTTTACCATACTTCTTCCTAGCTGCTGACCAATACTCCTTCAGCTGAAGCTTGTGTATAACCAGGTACAGCTCCAAGGTAACATTGGTATGTTAAGTTACTACTGACTCAACATGCATAACCCTTCTTTATTGTTCAAACTAGTTGGAACCATCCGGGATAATTAGAGGCCCCTCTTTTCTTATCATCCACATTCTGAGCTCAGCATTTTTACAACTTCTCTCCAGTTACATTTTTTTTTTTTTAACTTTTAAGCACATTATTTCCAAGGTCTTCCCATGGCTGCTAAAACCCTTTTATTTACCTATCTAATCCTATGGTCACTGTGTGACACAGAGGCCCACTGGTATTTCACTACTCAGCAACTCCTATCAAGCTTGACAAACTCATCTATCACATTGCTGTCATGATATCAATCTATAAAGAATGTTGTATGAGTACCAAATGAAAGCTGGTGACACATTGGCCATTAATATAATTGAAAAATGTATTTATTACACTATATGAGGAATTACTGATATTATGCTTTAAGTCTGTAACCAAACTAAGGGAGAAACAAGTTGTCTTCCAGACAAGAGGGAATATAGTTATCCCCATGTCTCTAATGGGAATTGAGCAAGGTGATGCCAGAGACAGTAGGCAGTTCATTTGCATTGGAGATACAAAGGGGCAACAAATTAACATGAGGATGTGAAATCAGCCTGGGAAGACACTGGAGTCTGAAACCCAGGGATTCATCCTGATTCTGGTGTCAGAGACAATAAACTTTGGGGAATATAAGGGGCAGCAAAATGACCTTTGGTTACCCATCACTTAGGGGACAAAGAGGCCAGTGCTCTTTGTATTTTTGCACAGTGGATCCCCTAACATGTGGGTGGGTGACATTGAAAGGCCGTTTTAGGTAAGAATCTTATTTTAGCCAAGGATTTTAGTTAGTTAAGTTTTAGTCACTTAGAAGCATGTTATCCTTTAGTTTTATTTTTAACTATTTCTCTCTCTCTGTTACCTTTGCTTAGTATCAGTTGAATTTCTATTCTTTATTAATAAACTTATGTTTCCTTGCACTGTAAGTTCATCCCAATGCAGTGTGTTGAAATAAAGTGTGAATCCTCAGCTGAGCCAACAGGCAGCTATGTATCCTGTCTCTTTGGAGACAGCAGACTTGGTCATTTCTGTGGGTGTCCAGTGACAGGGGCTGGATGCTGCAGGGAGATGCTTCTGGAGAGTCTGGGAGCTGAATGCACCAAGGATTAACCTGCAAGGCAAAGTTAGGACTGGTGGAGTCCAGCGGACTCTGTGGGGCTGACTAGCAAACTGGAGTGACAAAGAGTTGTGACTCAGTTTAGCCCCAGCAGTTCCCTTTTATGCTGAGGCAAATGTGTAACAGAGTGACTTACCGCTCTGCACACTGAGAAAGCGTCACACACTGATATAGAGCGATCGGAATTGCTTGGTAAGCTGTGCAAAGCTAACAGTGTATGTTTTAATACTGCTATAAGTAAATATACATCGCTAGGAACAAAGAACGTAGGTCATACTTACAGGATGGGGACCTCTATCCTGGGAAGCAGTGACTCTGAAAAAGATCTGGGGGCCGTGGTGGATAATCAGCTGAACATCAGCTCCCAGTACAATGCTGTGGCCAAAAGGACTACTGTGAACAGGGTATAAACAGGGGAAACTCAGTAGGATTAGAGCAGTTATTGTATCTCTGTATTTGGTACTGGTGCAATTGCTGCTGGAATTGTGTGTCCAGTTCTAGTATCCACGCTTCAAGAAGGATGTTAATAAATTGGAGAGGGTTCATAGAAGAGCCAAAAGAATGATTAGCCAACATGCCTTATAGTAAGATTCAAGGAAATTAATAATTTAGCTTAATAAAGAGAACATTAGTCTGTAAGTACCTACATGGGGAACAAATAGTTGATGATGGGCTCTTCACTCTAGCAGAAAAAGGTATAACACAATCCAATCGCTGGAAGTTGAAGGTATGAAAATTAAGACTGGAAATAAAGTATGTTTTAAAGTGAGAGTAATTAGCGATTTGAACAATCTACCAAAGTTTTTGATGGATTCTCCATCACTTACAATTTTAAAATCAAGATTGGATGTTTGTCTAAAAAGATCTGCTCCGGGATCTATTTTTGGGAAGTTCTATGGCCTGTGTTACACAGGAGGTCAGACTAGATAATCACAATGGTCCCTTCTGGCCTTGGAATCGATGAACCCACTCTTGTGAGTGCCTCCTGTCAGCTGAGTGTGGTGCTGCAGTTTTCTTTTTCACCTGGTGCCCCCGGTAGGTTGATAACCTCATCAGGTGGATCTTAAGTGGCTCAGCCCTCCGGCTAAGTCACTCAGCCTAGAAGGGGTTCATCCATTGTTGACTAACTGTTATAGAGTCCCTGCCCTGTTATAGAGCACTGCCCCCAGGGCTTTCTCCCTTGAAACTCTGTTTTCACCAGTTCTCATTGCCCCAGTTCTCCATCCAGGTCACCTCCCAAGTTTAGTGCCCTTTTGGGGTATCAAGGTTCAACACATGGTTGGCCTTCTCTGGGGTCTTCAGTCCTGTCTCTGGGCCCTTTTAAATCTAGCCTTTTTTCTTGGGCTTTTAAATTAGCCATGTCTCCTTTCCAGGGCTTTGGCCTTTCCAGCACTGGTGGCGGCGGTCTGCCCACTACTCCAGGCCTGCCCACTACTCCAGGTCTCAACTCAGGGATCCTGCACCAGTGGCCATGTACTGCTTCCCTGAATAGTTGCTGCTGCATTCCCTTTGCTGCTTCCCTCTCGGTCCCACCACCTTCACATGTTACCTTAGGTTTATAATCCTTGGGTTGTCTCTGTCCTATCCCTGCTTGAGCACGGTCTCTCCCAGGCTTCCTTGCTTGGAGAGTTTTACTGTCTCCTAGCCCATCTGGTCCCAGCCAGCAACTGAGCTGCTCAGGCCCTGCAACTCCTTTTATTTGAATCTGCTGCACGCTGATTGGCTGCTTCTCTGCAGTCTTTCTAGGTAGGCCCAGAGGACCCCCCCTTACCTGGGACAGGATAAGGTAGCATCGCAAGGCCTCCAGCAGGGGGCCTCAAAGGGCCAGGTACACCCCGTCATATCACCCCATATAGAAAGAAAAGAAATAATATAACAGGTCATCATCCTGCCCTCTGAGGTATTGCCACACAGGGGCTCTTCCTGTACAGTGGATGAGAAGCTGGATATGAGTCAACAGTGTGCCCTTGTTGCTAAGAAGGCTAATGGCATTTTGGGCTGTATAAGTAGGAGCATTGCCAGCAGATCAAGGGACGTGATCATTCCCCTCTATTCGGCATCAGTGAGGCCGCATCTGGAGTACTGTGTCCGGTTTTGGGCCCCACACTACAAGAAGGATGTGGAAAAATTAGAAAGAGTCCAGCGGAGGGCAACAAAAATGATTAGGGGGCTGGAGCACATGACTTATGAGGAGAGGCTGAGGGAGCTGGAATTATTTAGTCTGCAGAAGAGAAGAATGAGGGGGGATTTGATAGCTGCTTTCAACTACCTGAAAGGGGGTTCCAAAGAGGATGGATCTAGATTGTTCTCAGTGGTACCATATGACAGAACTAGGAATAATGGTATCAAGTTGCAGTGGGGGAGGTTTAGGTTGGATATTAGGAAAAACTTTTTCACTAGGAGGGTGGTGAAGTACTGGAATGGGTTACCTAGGGAGGTGGTGGAATCTCCTTCCTTAGAGGTTTTTGAGGTCAGGCTTGACAAAGCCCTGGCTGGGATGATTTAGTTGGGTATTGGTCCTGCTTGAGCAGGGGGTTGGACTAGATGACCTCCTGAGGTCCCTTCCAACCCTGATATTCTATGATTCAATTCTCCCCCAAGGAGTCCAGTCACAAATTTAATTAGCTCATTATTTTTTTTAACAAGCATTATCAGCATGGAAGCATGTCCTCTGGAATGGTGGTTGAAGCATGAAGAGGCATATGAATGTTTAGCAGATCTGGCACATAAATACCTTGCAACGGTGGCTACAAAAGTGCCATGCGAACGCCTGTTCTCACTTTCAGGTGACATTATAATTAAGAAGCAGGCAGCAGTATCTTCCGTAAATGTAAACAAATTTGTTTGTCTTTGCAATTGGCTGAACAAGAAGTAGGACTGAGTGGACTTGTAGGCTCTAAAGTTTTACATTGTTTTGTTTTTGAGTGCAGTTCTGTAATAGAAAAAAAAAATCTACATTTGTAAGTTACACTTTCATGATAAAGAGATTGCACTATGGTACTTATATGAAGTGAACTGAAAAATGCTATTTCTTTTGTTTTTTACAGTGCCAATATTTGTAATAAAAATAATAATATAAAGTAAGCACTGTACACTTTGTATTCTGTGTTGTAATAGAAATCAATATATTTGAAAATGTAGAAAAACTTCCAAAAATATTTAATAATTTCAATTGGTATTCTATTGTTTAACAGTGTGATTAATCGCGATTAATGTTTTTAATCACAGTTATTTTTTTTTAATTAATCACATGAGTTAATTGCAATTAATTGACAGCCCTAGTTCTTTCACTTAAAATTTTGTGTATGTGGATGGGTGGGTAATATCCCAAGTTTTAAAAAAGCAAAGTGAACTCCCCTCCCCTCCTCAAAATTCTATCATATAGCATCATAGTGAGACCCACCTGGTTCATCAGCAGATCTGAAACCTTTAGATCCACTATACAGACCTCTGCCACTTGAGCCAAAGGAAAAACTGATCTGGAGGGGAGTGTGTTGTAATGGTCACAGATTTTTCTGCCCATGACACCAAACTTGACCCCCTCTACTTCATCCCCTCCAATCTGTCCTTGTCCAAATCCTGCTCTTTTCCCCCCTCTCCTCCTGGCTCCTTGTCCCAGTCCCCTTCTCGTTGCCTACTGAGTCCCCCAGTCTCCACTACTCAGGCTTCTCATCCCAGATCCAGTCTCCTTACACAACCACTCCTAGTCTCCCCCTCCTGCCCCAAATCCTTTGCCTAGCTGTAAGTCAGGAGTTCCTCCCTCCTGGCTCCTTGTCTGATCTGTCTCTCCCCTTCATCCCACACTGGCTCTTAGTCATAGTCTCCCTCCCCAACTTCAGTTTCCCCTGCCCCCAGAGTTTTGTCTCAGTCTCTTTGCCCAGCCAGTTCCAGTCTACTCCTCTCACCCCAGTGCCTCATCCAATCTCAGTATTCCTCCCACAGCTAACTGTCTGCCAGCAACCCCCCTACCCAACTTCCCTCAGTGGTTCCCAGTTCCAGTCTCCCCCACAGCTCCCAGTCCCAGTTTCCTTGTCCAACCAGTCCCAGTCTTTCCTCTCCCGATCTGTTCCCAGTATCCCTGCCCTGCTAGTCCCTGGCTCTGCAACTAGCTCCCCATCCCAGTCTCCTTGTCCAACCACTGTCAGCCTCTCCTACTCGACCTCCCAGGCACACTTCTTCTCTGTACCCTCCTACTCATCCCATTCTCACCAGAAGCCTTGTCCCAATCTTCTCCTTTTCCTCTCCTCACCCCAGGACTGGCTTTTGTCTCCTCTGCATCCAATCAGACAGCTTCCTCCACTCTGCCTGAGCCTGGGGGTAGGGACAAGAGTGTCATCAAGAGCAAAGGAGAGACAAGCTCTTTGTTGTCAGTTCCAGTGCCTGGTCCCACCCCAGCCTGGAGCAGCCATTACAGGGAAGCCCTTTTGAGTCCTGGTAGCTCAGAGCTGGAATATGTTGAATCATTCTGTGATGAGGACGTAGCATTCATAAGAGAACATCAGAGTTATATTTACCTGCACCCTGTAAAAGTTTGAAGCTGTGCTGGAGCGGTCAAAGGCCCTAGAGCTTTTCAAAGAAAGTTTCAAAAACATTTTAATATTGGCAAAACAATGTGTTTTCCCCTGGCCTCATTCTCAGAACTTGCTCAACAGTTTTGGCTGAAATTTAAAAAATAAAAATAAAATTGCAGCCTGAGGCGGACACCCAACACGGAAAACTCCAGGCAAACAGCTAAAGTTTGAAGTTCTAAGTAGCTGAAAGCAGGGATCTCTAATCACAGGTGGAGGATGAAAATATTGTTTGTGGGAGGGTCCGTGCCCGGATATATCCCAGCCTGGTGCAGAGGGGAGGCCTGGGGTATGGGCCCATCCAGCACTCACCCTGGGCAGTGGCGGCTCTGCTCCTGTCCCCTGGTGCTGGCCTAGGCCTGGCTCCCTGCTCTGGCCCATTGGCTTGCTAGGAGGCAGCTTGAGGAGCCCATCACAGCATCACATAGTGCACATCTGGGTTTTACCAGTGGAGCTGGATTTAGGTTGACTGGAGCCACCTCTAGCCTTAGCTACCTGCTGCCAAATCTGATAGTAGTGTCAGGCAATCTTAATAATAGGCAGTGCTGCTACCCCTGCCTATAACACCACTGAACATCACAAAATAAGCTCCCAGTAGAATATGACAATGATTGACCTTTGCAGGAAGACAGGGGTATCACTACTTTTGGAAGGAGATGAGCAGGCAGAGGTAATTATGGTACACACAAATGAATCAGGATGAAATACACCTGGAGTTCTACCAATATAGTAGCAGTGTAATTTCCAGCCAGCTGTTCATTTATTTTAGAACAACATGGAACACTTAGAGACTTATGGATACAACCATTGTTAGCAATTGTAGACACAATTGAAAGAAGAGAATAGCACCTTTTATGTAATCTCCTTTCTCTCAGTTACAGTTACTCATGAAAAATACTTACTCAAGTGCTTCTTTGTTATTGACAGAACCCCAACGTTCTGTGAAAACTTGTTGAAGTCAATGGGTTTATGCCAGCAGAGAGTTGGGGCCTGTAACTTTAAATCAAAAAGAAGCACTACTATCACGCTGCTTGTTGCTTACAAGAAAAATATAGTGAACAAGACCGGGACCTGTATGCTGTCACTGCTAACTTTACAACGCTGACTGTGGAAATTCCTGTCCAGAAATATTAATGCATGTCACTCTCCAACTGCATGATAGAATAAGCTGGAGTAATTGTAGACAAAATTCTCTTGGATCCATTTTGTAATAGCAGATGGAATCTAGCAGGGATATGTTTTGATATTAAGTTTCTTTGGTTTCTCCTGTACAGCAACAGATTGATGATGCCACCTGAAATGTCATACCAGGCATTTGTATTAAACATTGAACAACATCTGGCAAGTGCTTTAAAATGAACAGATTGAAAGACTTCTTGAAATTTCTCTTCATCTCACCAAAATACTACCAATTGCAAAGGGGCACGTGGCAAAAATGGAACACACATACCAAAAGTAAATGAAGATATTGCATAGGAACTTCTCTATGTGGATGACAATGCTCTCATTGCACATATGCCATATGACATCCAGTTTATCACCTATAGTTTTGCCAAGACAGCTATAAAACTATAGACTTACTACTCCGCTGAAAAAAGAACAAAACATAACAGATAAACTGGAACAACATAACTCATAAGCTTATAAGACCTAGCATCACACCAATGACCTCAAACACAACAAAGTAAATTTGCATCTTCAATTACCTTCTCTTACCTTTGTCAAACATCGTCCTCATTGATTAAGTTACCCATCTGCTTGTCTAGCATTTTACAACAGTACCAGTCATTGTGGTGTCTAAATTGGGTACCAGAACCAAATTGGTATTTTCTGTAGGGAAGATTGGAACATTAAATCTGGAAGTATCCCACAAAAGCTTGAAGTCCATGTTTACAGCCTATGATGACTTCCACCTTATTTTATATCTGAAACATGGACATATGTTGCTGGATGTAATCGGGTTGTTTGCCCTGGAGAGTCTGAGGCCAGGCCAAGCCAAGGCTGATTGCAGAATGAGCCACACCTGAGAGGAATGAAGCAATTTCCTATGAAGAGCAGGAGGAGCCCACAGTAAGGTGGTGGAGGGGCTGTAGTGAGACTACAGAGAGTGATAGAGGCTTCTCAAAGGAATACTCAGAGCAGAGAAATTGCTCCAGCAAGGAAGGGGCAAGAGAAGCCTGCTGAGGCAGGAAGGTCTCTGTCTGAACATGGGAAGTTTGGACTGTACCGGGTGTGGGGGTTGTTTACTTTTGAACTTTAAGGTAATAAATCAGACCCTAAAGAGGGCTGGTAAAACTCTGTGGAGTTTATTTGGGGATCCAAGAAGTGAAACTGAGGTGAGAGGCTATGTGCAGGACTACTCTGAGGTCGCCAGGGAGTTCTGTGAAGTGGCTGCTTATCAGCACTGGCGTATCAAAGAGAAGAAAAATGTCATAGTTATAATCTTCAACCTTCCATGTCAAATGATAAGAGACAAATCTTTATGAAATTCTGCAAACCAGAATGGCAGCAATGCTTCTGCAAGGACAGCTTTACTGAAATGGAAACATCCTCTTCTTGTAAGGCACTAGGCACCAAAAGACAATGTTATACAGGGTGAAATTCACCCCCCTTGCAGAGTATAATGTATAAGGATCACAGAGAGGTCTCAGTGAAGCCAGTAGCAAAACTCCCAATGATTTCAGTAGGACCAGGATTTGGTCTAAAAGTTTATGAGGGAGACAGACAAAGCAATGCAAAGATATTGTGAAAAAAGCAGCGTGATCATTGGCACAGAGATGACAGCTTCTGGAAAGCTAGCACAGCAAACAAATCAGTCTGACAAGTCAAAGTACAAACCCTAGACTGCCCCTCAATACTGTGTGAACGTGTCAAACTGCAGGGTAAAAAAATGCCAAAAGAAATAGTGGCCCTATCAAGTAGAATTCTAAACTTCACTGTTCTAACATACTGCTTTATGAGTGGTTAATCTAGGGGATTTGTTATTTGAAATTAAAAAGCTTTTGTCTTCCAGTTTTATGTTATGATTTAGAAATAGCTGTATATTTGAGTAGCATTAGTTTATACAGTGTACAGTATATAGACATTGTAGTTATTATACATTGTATATGTTTGCTTTGAATTAGCTGAGGACCCACCATATGATGGAGTGAAATGTGAGTTGTGGCTAGTTTCCATGTGAAGCCACATTCATTCACTTGACGGTATAAAGACAGTTACTGGTATTGTGACTGTCATATCCTTCCATCACGTCTGCACTCATTTAAGAGTTGTTATCCATAGTCATTGTGAGAAAATTAAATTCATTTTGATTCTATCAAAAGAAACAAATGGAATGAGATTAGCAGTTGTAACTCCATTTGTCAAACACTGCTTGCAAGCCCTCTCTGACTTTGCTAAGGAAACTTGCACTCAGATAAGTTGCATAAAATAAACTGTCTTTTTGATAAGAAATCTGCAAGACTTGACTAGCATGCCAGCTGGTGACAAACTGATTCATTTGGAAAACCAAAGCCACTTTTGACACCTACATATCATGAGTTTTTGAATGGTGTATGTTGAAACCTTTTCACTGTTGGCCAGACCTTAATCGAACGATCTCCCCTGCTTATCATGATTCTGTTTGTGAGCACAGTATATCCCTATGGAAACAACAGCAGCTTACAACGTTTCGGAAAGCACGTCTCTCATTTAATGAATTTGTACATGTGCAGTTAAACATTACATTGCAATTACTGTATCTTTTTTTGTGTTGTCTGTTTCGGGTAGAAAACCCCATCAGACCAGTTCTTTTTGTTGTTCATTTCATCTCCCCCTCCTAATTCCAAATCTTTTGTTCCTCTGTTCCATACACATGCTACCATGTCCCTTGTTCTTCCTGCACTCCTCCATACATGCTAGTGGTACATCCTTCTCCTGTGCTCTTGCACATGACTTCATGCTTTGTCTTCTCCACTGCTCTGCACATGCTTCACGGTTCCTCTTCCTTCCTCTCCCCCACTGCTTCTCATATTTAATGATTTTGCATTTTATTTTAACCCTTCAAGTTTTTAGAATCATTTGATGTTGTGGGGTAAGTACCCCCATCAGAGGAGTGCTGGTTTGTGGGGGAATTAAAGTAGGGGGTTGGCAGCCCGAGTAACCTAATTGCCCACACCACAGCCCTGACTCCCAGGAGAGCACAGCCCAGTGGCCAGTGTCAGTAAGACTGCCCTCCTGTGTGGGACTGCAGGGCTCCATGGCCAGAGTAGAGTGGGCTGCCACTGGGGTGGGTAGCAGTCGGGCCCTCCCTACTCCACCAGGTCCCAACTCAGGGCCCTGTCTGCGGGAGTGGGTGGGGGAAAATCCACCATAGGCTCAGCCGGGGTCCTTCCAAAACACACAGAGTATAGCTCTGATTCCATAACCAGATCATTGTCTAGTTCCTCTGGGCTACTTCCTACCCTTTCTTCCGAGACTGGTAGTTTTGAGGCTTCTGTTGTCTCTCCTCTGTTGGTGGTGGTGGGCAGCTGGGGGTCGGCTGGAGACTCGGCTGGCTCCTGTGTCTTGGTGCTCTGGTAGGCTCTTCGCAGGAGACTGCAAACACATGTTCTCCCTTCAGTAGCCAGTCCAGAGTGAGCTGAGCTACTCTCTTTTATACCTAGGCCTCCTCACCCACAGAGTGTGGTTTATCTTTGCTGAACCAGTGCGGGTGGGTACACACTGTCACATTTGGGTTGCAAGAGACCTCAAATGGATCACGCGTGCCAGATCTTTGGATCACAGAACTGATTTAATTATTCTTAAAGGTCCTTAAGAGATGGGTATCTGTTTCTAGATCTGAATATTTTCAGTGATGGCAGCCCTCCCTTCTTCCTTTATTCTTTCTGAACAGTGTTTAAATTCTCACCTTCTGTTCTGCTTCTATCAGTTTAGCTATAATAATGGATGTGGGGTTTTTTATTTATATTTTAAAATGCTAATAGTAACCTGTCTTCCCGCTGAATCCGTTCTCGTAACAAAATTATGGAGCTGATTCTCCACTTTGTTACACCAGGTTTAGGTTGGTTGATGGAGTTACACTGACATAAAACTTGTGTGACTGAGTAGAGAATCAGGCCCTGTCTAGATTATACTTGAGTCATTTTACAAATTGCTGTACCAGCAGGCAAAAGACAGAAAGATACTGTTGTCACTAACTTTAAATTTTCATAGCTATAGTTCTGCTCAAAGAGGTTAAAAACAAAATATTTTGTGAGTTGGGAATATACCTTAAACTATAAAAATACATTTTGTTCTCACATGAGGTAAAATATTGATCAAAAGTAATTTATAAATGATATAATTTCATAATTTGACTATGACCTTATAGATGTTGTAGTCCCTTATGATTGCAATGCAAAGGCTTATGTGAACAAATCATAAGCGCCACCTAGTGCTCTTTTGGAAAACACCATCTTTGCTTTCTTAAGTAAAGACATTCTGGGGAAAAAATACAATTTTTGCAGTAATCTGAGATTTAATGCCAAAATTCAGAAAGTCAAGGTGTTGTCTACTGACAACAAGCTAGTAGACACTTTTTTTCTTTGCAAATTGGAATCCAAATTGGTACGGAGCCAACATAATTACAAATCACATTGTAAACCAAGAGGAAACATTCTGAAATGTACCTAAGGAACAAAACCCACAAACCTATTAGTGATGCTGGGCGTGTAGACTCCTGAGCCACATGAAGCCTTGTCCCACTGAAGTCCATGGGCATTTTGCCAAGGACTTCAGTGTAGCAAGTATCTCACCAATTTATTTCAATAGGGCTCAGTAAATTGCAGGATGGTAGGGCTTAGAAACTATCTTTTGTTTTTTAAAACTTAAGGGATTCTTAAAGGGTAACTTAATTCCACTGGAGGGAAAATATGAATCCACCTACCAAAAATAAAAAAGATGGAGAAAGAGAAAGGTCTCAAATATATATATTTAAGATAAAAATTGCAATGAGACATAAGCTATCAGTGAAACCAGACTGAGGAAATAGATTTTTTTGTTTAAATGGGCCAATTTCTGTGCTGAGTTATACCAGTGTAAATCTAGAGTAACATTATGGAGATACTGCAGAATAATTTAATGCAAAAATTGGGCCACTATTTTTTTGAATGTCCTTTTTAGTGACTTACTGCTATAATATGCCATGCTATGTTATGCCACTTGCACAATATACTGTACAAACCTCTTTAATTGCTTGAAACACTGAATTTAGCTGTTTGGTGAATTGTCTCTCCGAGGGCATTTTCAGATGCACACTACTTATTATCACTACTTGTGATTTCCATCAACTGGAAATTCATATGCAGCATGTACACAGTATGCTCCCAGGAAGGTGGCGGAGAGTATCCAGTCTAGGTAGATATGGCTTTTCCTGCTTATTAAACATGAAGCTATACCGGGGTGGGCAAACTACTGCCTGTGGGCCGCATCTGGCCCACCAACTGTTTTACTCCAGCCCTCGAGCTCCTGCTGGAGGGTGGGGTCTGGGGCTTGCCCTGCTCTGGCGCTCCAGCGGGGGAGCAGGGTTGGGGGCCACTCCGCTTGGCTCCTGGAAGCAGTGGCATGCCCCCCCGCCATCTCCTACACATAGGGGCAACCAGGGGGCTCTGCTCCGCATGCTGCCCCCACTCCAAGCGCTGCCCCCGCAGCTCATATTGGCTGGGAACCGCACCCAATGGGAGCTTCAGGGGCGGCTCCTGTGGACAGGGCAGCGTGCAGAGCCACCTGGCTGCGCTGCCACGTAGGAGCTGGAGTGGGGACATGCCGCTGCTTCCGGGAGCTGCTTGAGGTAGGCACCATCTGGAGCCTCTACCCCTGAGCCACCTCCCCGTGCTCCCACCCCCTCCTGCCCTCCAAACCCCTCAGTCCGAGCCCAGAGCACCTTCCTGCACCCTAAATCCCTCATCCTCAGCCCCACCCCAGAGCCTGCACCCCCAGCCAGAGCCCTCACCTGTTCCCCTGCCCCAATCCCGTGCCCTAGCCCAGAGCCCCCTCCCACACCCTGAACTCCTCATTTCTGGCCCCCCCTGAGAGCCTACACTCCCAGCCAGAGCCCTCACCCCCCCACCCCTCACCCCAGCCCCAACTTTGTGAGCATTCATGGCCTGCCATACAATTTCTATACCCAGATGTGGCCATCGGGCCAAAAAGTTTGCTCACCCCTGAGGTATATGCAGGCCTCTTATGTCGTGTTATATGTACTTGTGTGTCCATACCTGTTCCATCAACTACAGACATTTTAAATAATTTTGAATATTTTTATCAATAAAATTATTTTTATAGCCCCCTTTCCCCAAGTTTGTGGGACACTTTGCAGGACAAATAAAAAGAGATGGTCCCTACCCTGAAGAATTTACAGTCTTGTTCAAGATGCACAGGCAGGATGAGGGTCCCAGCAATAAAATGATGTGGTTATTTGGGCACCTGGGCATTATTTTACTTTTAAATATGTAATAATTCACTTGTGGGAGGTAGTATAGCAAAAATGAGTTTGAAGGAGGAATTTGAATGAAGAAAGGGGAGGGGTTAGGCAGGCAGACTCAGGGAAGGTGTTCCATGAAATCAGCCAGAAAGAAGAACAGGGCCACGAGAAAATCTAGAAAAAAGAAAAGGAGTACTAGTGGCACCTTAGAGACTAACCAATTTATTTGAGCATGAGCTTTCGTGAGCTACAGCTCACCTCATCGGATGAAGTGAGCTGTAGCTCACGAAAGCTCATGCTCAAATAAATTGGTTAGTCTCTAAGGTGCCACAAGTACTCCTTTTCTTTTTGCGAATACAGACTAACACGGCTGTTACTCTGAAACCTAGAAAATCTAGGTCATTACAAAACCTAAACCTAATTTTCCCAATACTAATTTCCCCCTCACACCTTCTTGTCAACTGTCTGAAATGGGCCACTCTCATTACCACTTCAAAAGTTTTTTTTCCTCCCTTGGTATCCTGCTGTTAAGTAAATTGTCTCATTAGACTGACCTCACACTTGGTGAGGCAACTCACATCTTTTCATGTATTTATACCTGCTCCTGTATTTTCCACTCCATGCATCCGATGAAGTGGGTTCTAGCCCATGAAAGCTTATGCCCAAATAAATTTGTTTGTCTCTAAGGTGCCACCAGGACTCCTTGGTTTTTTTAGAATCTTATAGATGCACTTGTGTATTCTCAAATAAAACATCTTCCTTGTCTCACTGCTTTCATAGTAATGCAAGTAACTTGCAAGATAGCAGAAGTGAAAGCTTCTATTTTCAATAAGGCTACAGAAAGATTTCATAAGACTCCAGCAATAAAGTGCTGGTTTATAGATAGTATAACAAAACAACACTTTCCACAACCTTTTGACAACTGGCCCAGTGGAAATAAGACTGCACGCTAGACACGAATGTGTGCACTGCTTTCACAGCTGCTGTATCTTACATGCAGAGCCACTTCCTTTTACGGAGCTCTTGTCATAGTCTGAACACTTCAGCTACCTCTTCCTTATCCACATACACCCTTCCCTTCTTAGGAAATGGCTTACACATTGATTTTTAATTGCATGTAATGCCTTTGGCCCTCTGCTGTCCAAAGAGAAAAACTGCAACACATTAGAAAGTACAAGGAATGCATCATGTTTGCCAGATTAATGGTAACTGTTTTTGCGTATATCAAAAGTTGCACTCTGCAATAAATGGCAAAATATTGGTGCAAACGGGGTGGGGGGGGATGGACTTATCATTTGCACAGTGCTATGTATGTATAAAGGCTCACATTTTCAAATCAGAATGATGCATACAAAACCTTAGATTTCCATAAGAAAATCAGCTTGATAGCTAATTACCTGATGTGTGTATGTATGAGCTGGTATGCTTTGCACACAAATTTGATTTCTGTGCACACACACTTGATTTGACTAATTTCACGCATGAAAACATAGACTGACAGAGTTGCGCTTGTATTATTAATTAGAGGCTGTTTTTGAAAATGGAGTCCCAACAGCTTAAAACATTTGTTCGTAAAAACTACTCCCATCAAATACCAGACGTTCCTATTTTTGAGCACAGGTTAGCCCTGAAAAGCAATGCTCCCTACTTAAAATATAATTCAGTTGCGTGCATGTTGGACCCCTTTCCCAAACCCTGTGTCTGTTTGTTTGTCTGTCTTTCTTTAGATTACAGGCTACTTGGGCAGGGATGATGCATTCTTTTCGCAGAGCACATTATGAGCGCTAACAGAACTAACTAATACAGGAGAAAGTAACAAGAAATAGTTTAAGATTCAAAATGAGGAAGGCACTCACAGGAACTAGTATCAGCACTTCTGAAATAAAAATGTTACTTGTTTCAGCTGAGGAAGAAAAAAAATGAATGATGTAAAGATAGAGAGGGGCATTTAAAGGAAATTAAGTGGTTAAAAAAAAAAAAAAAAGGCAATGATGAAACCAAAACAATATAAGAGCCCAGCAGGCTGAGTTCTGTAGAACTCACTCATGTTATCTTATACTCTGTATACATCATTTAGACAATCCACCACATACTGTGATTACAGACAATATTTACTATTCTTTATTGTTAAAGTTGGCTTCTGCAGAAGAACTTAAAATAATAAAAAAATATCATTCTCCCACCCTTTGTCTTCTCTCTTTAAATTATCCTCCTTGGGAAAAAGACTATGTTTTAGTTCATCGCATTGCACAATGGACCCCATCTCTCAGCTGGGGCCTCTAGGTGCTACTGGAATGCAACTAATATGGTAACCATTATTACAACCTTTCACTGGTTCTCACATTAAGGCTTCCCCTTCTTGTCCTTTTTATGTTCACAGCCAGCCAGGTTACAGCCACACCTCATTCCTGAAGGCTTACTTCTCTAAATTTGTGAGGAAGCTTCTTCTAGGCTCCAAATCCACTGAATAAACTGCATTAGAAGTTGAAGATTTGACTTCCTTGCTGTCAGAGACATGGTGCAAATGTCATGACTATCCATGTGGTCTGGCAGAGGGTAAATGATAATGTACTGGGAGAAGAGCATTAGTAGGAGTGACTGTGTTAGTTTTAGCCCCATCTCACTGACTAAGAAGTTTAGGAGCTGGCAGGCAGATGCTTGGTTGCAGCTGAATAAAGAAAATGGTTGCTGACCTAGTTTTCTGGCCTCTCTTATTTAAAACTCTTACCCAAGGACTTTAAAGTTGAAAAGTGTGAGAGTCAACCAGACTGTGTGCACCATGGATGTGAGCTGTAATATTAACATGAACTCATCTGATCTTAATTAGCTCCTTTCAGTGACAGTGTAGTTTAAGGAACACAAGGCCCCAGCTCCTCTACTTCTAGCCAATCTCCCTTTATAATATTTTATTTAAATTATTCACTTGATTTCCATTTTGAAATCATAATCCCTTCAAGTATTCCAAGTTTCCAAGGAGGGGTTTAACAGCATGTCCTTTGGTCTGGAACTATTTCCTTCTATAGTTTGCACCTTGTTTGCACCTATTTACCAAGGAACTGAGACGAAAGATTTTGATCTAGCACACAAATATTGTTGAAGGTATACAAGTCAAGGAGAGCATTAGCAGCAGCTTCCTATGGGAATGCAATGAATTTTACCCTCTGTATTTTAAACATTTACAAAGTTATCTTTTGTGGCTTCCTTTCCAAGATTATTCTATGCCTGATTTTCTATAGAAGCTGAACTTACACAACTCTTAACTAATTGCAAATAAAAAACCCAGAGAACTGCCCATCATCAAAATGGGTGTTTTTAAAGACTATATTCTGCATGTACCCTGAGTTTAACAGTTTGGCCATCTCAGAATGCACCATTATACTGATTACATCAATTTCACCATCTGTGGAAAAAAATAATAGGTGAGCCCATTGCATTTTTATGATGGTAAATTGAGATGCAGTACTATATGGACTTCTTTCACAAAAGGATCTGATCATCAAAAGAACATTTGTCACAGACATCATCATTGTCAATCATATTTCTTCTCCTTCTCCCTTCTTATAGTGCAAGCTCTTGGGGTCAGGGCTCTCTCGCACTAGGTGTTCGCTACGTAGCACAATGGGGCTCCATTTTCAGTTGGGAGCTCTAGGAACTACTGGAATACAAATAATAAACTGTGATAAGGAGACACCATTAACTTGAAATCCAGTCACTTTAGGAACACGGTTAAAATTAGTTTCAGGCATTCAGACACCTGCCAATTTTTGTGGTTCTACTTATTGGCTGCTTTAGGGTTATTGCTGTGAACTATCCTAACTAGGGTTAAATAATCCTTCTACTTCTGAGGAGAGGTTGAAGGGAGAAAGAGACTTGAAGCCCAGCTTGTATTTTCAGACATTGACTAGGGGGTTCTAACCCTATATACTGGCTCCAATTGGAGTATAGTATAGGAAAAGTCTAAAGACCAGGAGTGAGAGCAGAATTGCGAGGAGTGAAAGGACACTTCTTTGGGGAAATGTGGAAGTGCCTGATATTTTGCACTCCAAAAGGCAAAATATTTGCTTCTCCCTGTTTAGTGGAGACATTTGATGCATAACACTTTCCTCGCGTATACAATTTTGTTTGGCATTATACCTCACTTTAAAATTTGTGTGTGTCTTGCTTAGAACTAAATCCTGAAGTCTTTATTCAGCTATGACTGCAGGATCTGGCCCTAAAATAATACCTACCTATAAGTATAGTATCATAAGATACAATGTAAATTTGTAACATTCATTAACCAAAATTAACAGGCTAATTTAAGTATTAAATTAGTGTATATAAAAATCATTGTAACCAAGCTTGACATCCTTTTTGTCCCACACTGTGCTGCAAGGAAGTGGCATATACCAATTTGGGAAGAAGTTTTGCAAGTCTGGAGCGAGTGTCCAGGTTAATTATTACACTTCTGCTTCCCTTTAAGATCAGTAGTCAGCTTCCTCTCTCCTGAAGGACCTGATAGTGGTTGTTCCTAAATTAAAGTAAGTCTCCACAATCAATTCATTATCTTAAATAAAAGCAAAAAATTTATTTAACATAGGGCAGAAAATAGAGAAAAAGAATCACAAACAAAATAAATGTTATTTTTGTTCTGCTCGATGACTAACATTTTATGAAAAGCCCAGCGAGCTTAGCTCCAAGTTCAGCTCTGGATAATTTTGGTTAAGCTTCCCAAAGACTTCACATTTACCAGAATCTTCTCTCAGCACAGCAGGCTGTCAGCTGGACTTGACACATTTCTTTCAGAGAAATGCTTCATTTGTTCTTCAGGAACCATTTTGAGCTCTATTCCTTCCTCTGTTACAGTCTTGTGTGGCTTCGCAAGTCCAGATGTCAAGTGTTGCCTTGTAGCACATTCTATATTACTTTACATTACAGGCCTGTCATCAGTGCACCAAGTTAAACTGTATTTCAAACATACTCGATTAGGTTCATTATTCTTTTTCTCTGAACACACAGTCTTCATTTCCTCCTCTTTGACTTGCATAGCCATTGCACACACTTGGGAACTAAAAACTTATATAAGCCCGAGCTGCTCCCATTGAACACCTGCAAAACCTCCCCTTTGTCGGCAATTGCGCAGGTCTAAACACTAATGAAACAGCCTAGAAGATTTCACTTTAGATGCTTTGGAGCCTAAAGGGCTTTCTCACCTCCTCTCTTTTCACTTGAAGAGACATTTTCCTTAGCAGTTTTTCTTTTAATGAATATTTCATGCAAGGTATTCTCATTATTTCCTGGTTGAGTACAGTTTGGAAAACTATACACCCAATGTAATGCCAGAGTAGATTTTGTTCCTACTGGACAGTAAGACATCAACATTCGCAATACTACAATGTGACATGAAAAAGCACATATAAGTCTTGTTTTGAACTGTTATAGCAATATTTAGTCCATTTTTTATGTAATCCCATGCACATAAATTCTTCCTTCCTCTTTCTAAGATTCTGTTGCCATAAAGACTATGTCAAGGTTTCTCATTACATAATATTTTGTTTGAATTAAAATTACAAGTTTGCTCATAAGACTCAGAATTCTTGACTCTAAAAGGAGAAAAGTGTAGTTTCTACTTGCATTTTTTTGCATAGCAAAATTATATTACTAAGACACCCAAACCCAAGTGGAAATTAGCTCCCCACACCTTCCTCATAAATAGGATGCAAACTTCACCACAGACATGTAAAACAGTTATTCCTGTGAACAGAAGCTAGTCTAATTTTAGTCCAATTCTTATCCCTAAACAGAGTGGCTAGAATAAAGTCATAAAGCATCAAGAAAGTTACTCCAACAGATATATAGCATGTGGTCTTCATCAAAAAATACTGACTAGAAAATATAAATAAAAATGGCCATCTCACACAGAAAGCTCTGATTTTATTTATCTGGTTGATTTGCATAGAAATGAGTTTCAGTGGTCATCTTTGTCACAATTTGAGTCTCAGGTGATGACATACAGATAGTTTAAGGAGTGCATGTTTAAAATGCCATGCCACCAAAATAAACATACTAAATCCTAAACACAGTCAGTCAGTGGTCCTCTAATACACTTGCACAGCCCCATTGAAGTTAATTGGATTGTACAGGTATAACAGAAGAGATACATTGGTCCAATGACTGTAAACATGTGGGGTAAATACATTAACACCAGAAATTGATTTGGAATTAAGCAAACTTCCATTCATACCCCAATTAAAGGCCTGATCCAGCAGTCTTTTCAAACATTTCACTCCCTTTGAAATTAGTGGATCAAGCATGTTACAAATGCAAACACTTAGCTCAAACATTGTATTATCACTCTATAAGCACTGTTTTGTATTTTACATTAGACATCAAAGCAAAACATCTAAAATTTTTATAAAAAGGCAGTAATTGCTATTTTGACATCAAAAGTTTGTTAAAATATAGTAAGGCACCCTTGGATTAACCAGTTTTGTTTCATGCTTATCTTTTTTAAACATTATGCATAGTGAAATAAATACTGTAATACTGATCTTATTGTAAATATCTACTTGTATACAAAATGATATACTGAATGTTAAAATGATGCACTGTTTTTTGAATATATTTGGTGAATTTTACAATCAAAAGATATACAGTTATTACTATCTGAGGGAAAAATGACTACTTTCATTTCTCAAAGGTGTTTTATGGATGCTTATCGTATACATATTGAAAAAATTTCTACTCGAAAGAAAGTGCTAAGAATCAGACAGTTCCAAACAGATTAGATTTCTTTGCTTCCCTCACTGAAGCCCACATCATAGTTTAAAATTAGACTTACGCTAATTTGTTATGGCTTTGGTTATTATTATAGAGAAATTCTGCTCAGGAAGCGAATTGTGGAGTATTTTGGATGGTGCAGTCAGCTACAGGAATGAAATACAGCATTTTCATTGACACAGCCAAAGTAAAACTGTTTTGCTATATGCAGATAAGTTACAAAAATGTATAACATCTGGAGTTGCTCTCAGTTGTTACACTCCATAACTATTCATATTTTATTAAGACTTTGGCAGGGTGATGCATTAAAATATTGTATTCTCAAGTCCATGATGTCATTCCTCAGAAAGCCATAAGTGCTTTAGTTTAAACAGCATGAATACAATCATTTATCCTATAAATATCACTAGGTGTTTTAAATCTTCTTTGGACTTTAGACTCACACAATAGTGAGCCACATACAGACTTTCAATATTATAGCCTGTATGTTTTTTGTTTTTTTTAAGTGCCATTCTTACAAGTGATGTTAGTATATTTACTGATCACATGGGCTTGATCCAAAGATACATTTCGCAGGGGGAGCTTCTTCTGAAATCTGTGCAAGAAGCTCACATGGCTCTGATCCTGCAGCTCTGCATGTGTGTGTGTGCGCGTGCGCGCATGTGTGTGCACGCGCGCTGCTGGGTGGATTTCGATGTAGGATCAGGTCCGTGGAACACATCTCAGAATTAGGCCCAGAGATATCAAAATGTAAAAATATGTATTTTATCAAATACTATCATAGGTAAAAAAATCCAAACGTGACTTTGTAAACAAACATACTGGAAAGGCAAAGCTGTATTTATCATGTTCAAATCCTACCCTGTTGTCAACGGGATTGCACAGATTGTAAGGCAGGGTGGGATCTGCCACTGCACAGTCACATAATGGAGAAGGTCCTACTGGACACGTTTCCCTAGGGTTCGATGTTCATTTCGAAGAGTCTCTTCTGCCAACCCACCCCCCTGCAGATATTCAAGTGCTGGGCTCAAAAGTATCATACCGTAACAAAACCTGCAGAGCTGAATCAGGAATCATGTTTTCCACTGCTGGGCGGGGAGAGGCATTTAGCCCAATATAGTTCTAACCTGCATGGCTTCTTCCTCTGATTTAATGAGCAACACAGTATGAAACATGTCCATCAGTGAGGACTTCCTGGGGACTCCAATGAGCACATTGAGAGAGTCAGAGATTGGTGGGGAGGTGACGGATAGTTATTCTTCAAAGCTAACTTTCAGAAGTCCAGCTGACAGAGATACATTCATCAGCCACGCTCAAATCCAGAATCAAAGTCCTCCTATGATTTCCAAATGTCTTTTTCCACTTGTTTATATCAGTTTATAAAATGAACTAAACAAACATTCTTTGCTTACGTACAATATTTAAAAGCAGTTCTGCAATTTCACCAATCATCACAATGCCTAAAAAAGGCTTGCTTTCTCCCAATAAGGGAATTTCCTTCAGATCCTCCTGATACCCTCTCAAATAAAAGTTTGGACCCAGGTAGGCCATAGAGCAAGCTCAGAAGGTCAATACACTCCACCCCTGTTGAACCAGCATGGACAGAAAGTTCCAGAGTTTATGGCTTTCACTAGAAAATGCCCTTCCACTAGATCCCTCCTATTTAAAAGTGAGGGCCATTCACTCAAGCACTCAGTTGATCTCAATTGCCATGCAACACAAGGGAGAAGCACTTTCTCGAGCAGCCAAGCCACACAGAGCTTCATTAGTCAAAAACATCTTGAATTATACCCAGAACCAAATGGGAAGCCAATGCAATCTGTGGCACATAGGTGTTAGCAGGCTTCACAGAAGGAGCATATAATTAAGGGGGCTGCTGCATTTTGTACTAGTCGTAGTTTGAGTAGTCTTCAGGTGTAGTCCGACAAAGATCATTACAGTAATCCAATTTTGAGGGCATGGATAACTGCAGCATGATCCATGTCCAAATGGAAAGGACAAGTAGAGATTAACAACATAAAACTATTACAAAACAAGACATCAGGGCCATACAGGACACTATTACACTGCTGAATTCTCAATTTTCTCTCTTCTTTTGAGGATTCTCCTTCATGTCATGGCAACCTTTCCCCTGGAGAATGAAGGCAGGAGATAGCCTCTGCTGTAGCCCAGTGCTCGTGGGGTGTCAGAAGATTATGCCATTTAGTTGTCACCCTCAGGGAAGGCTATCTGTAGCATAAACACACGCTTCTGACAGGCTAAACTATGGTCAAAAGAATTTGCGTTGAACTATTAACTTGCAGACTCACATAAAAGTTGGGCAGTAGCATGCAGAAGCGGGATAGGGCGTGGAAGCATGCAAAAAAAGATCCAAGGGAATCTCATCTGTGTGCTGTCCCCATGTGATTAGTTTCCAGGCAGACAGCAGTAAATTATTGGAATTTGTAGTTGAAATGTTACAACTACTTCACCCAAAACTAGTCAATGGGCTTATGCCTGCTCTTGTTGAATTCAATGGCAAAACTCCCACCAAGATCACTGGGAACAGGACGGGACACAGTAAGAATATATATATTGTTATATATGGTCCCCAAAATGCCTTTCATGGCAGCCTGCTATATAAGCAAGTAAAATCTACAGTTTTAAGCAACTATGGTTCATAAACTGTACCTTACTTCTCTAACAGATACTCAAATTACCCCTAATCACAAGCCAAAAGTGGAAATAAAGCAGAAGAGGCAACTTTCCAATGACATGGGCGTGAGAAGTAATTCAAGAGACATTTAAAAACAGCAGTCACCCTCAGAAGGGCTGGAAACCCACTTCACCTCGGTATAGGCGGGAGCGGTGGGACACCTCTTTCCCTTCGGCCAGAGCCATCTAGAAACAGAAGAAAGAGATGGCCGTGTTCATCATGATATATTTCTTTTACACAGAAACGCATGCCCAAGCTCCTCATGAAACGATATGTGAAAAACTACACATTTTAAGTACCTGTATTATCCATTTTATGAGCAGTTGTGTGTAGTTTATTGGATGATTTATTTACCAAGATAAAAAATATAAATGATGTACAGCATAATTCCTATTAAGTATATATTTAATGCCACAAATGCCTGGAAAGCATGTGGTTTTTCTGCCTTTACGCTCTTTCCTCCTCTTGAGACACATCTATAACTCTTGTTAGCATTAATAAGAGTTATCACTTCTACAAGGGCATTAAGTCCTACTGTGACTTTAAAACAAATGCAAGTTGTAATAAAAAAATTGGTTTCAGAGTAGCAGCCATGTTAGTCTGTATTCGCAAAAAGAAAAGGAGTACTTGTGGCACCTTAGAGACTAACCAATTTATTTGAGCATAAGCTTTCGTGCGCTACAGCTCACTTCATCGGATGCATTCATGATGAAGTGAGCTGTAGCTCACGAAAGCTCATGCTCAAATAAATTGGTTAGTCTCTAAGGTGCCACAAGTACTCCTTTTCTTTTTAATAAAAACACTGATGTTCTACAGTTTAAGTGTGATAAAATCTCAAAGCACCATTTCTCCGTAAGAAAATTTTCATCCAAAAACTAAGCGAATTAAATTTGAGAAGGGTATACAGTCCCAGGCCCTCCCCCCACTTAAAAAAAAGTAACAAGTTTCATAGGACTTGATCCTGCAAACAATTTTTCAGTGTTTCCTGCATGGACAGGGTGCGAGATCAGGCCCTTAGACTTATAAATCTTAAATTATTAAGAGGACGTTGGTTTCTCCCATTTTTTTCCCAAAGACATTTTACATATTTTCGTGTCTAGAGAGTCTATTCTCAACAACAGAAGAGGGACTTGCACAGGGAACACCTACACTATTTGTATACATGAGAACTCAACCATTAAATTTCTTCAAGTCAACAACAACAAAAATATTGGTAGATCTATTATGCCCTATTCTGCCCTTCAACACCTTTACAATCCGAATGGGAGTTGTTTTTGCATGTCTGAAGGCACAATTATGAGTGTTTAGGTTGGATGGTGTGCGTAGCCAATAGCTAACAGAAAAGGGGTAATGGTAATTAGCAGAGAAATTAGTAAACTCAGTCTACTAAGGGAAAGCAGATACATACAGATGCAAATTGTTCCCAGTTATAAATATACCTATCCTCCACTAATCTGTATAGGTTCTTTCACCAGATCCATCACTAGGCCATCTGAAGGCCTGACTATTATCTTTCAAAATTAACAATATTTGGCAAATAAATAAATAAATTAAAAAAACCCAACAAAGAAACAACTTACCTCTGCTTTCATTCCTTGCTAGTTTACTGGGGTAACTTTTGTTCATTGGTACATATGGCTCTGGAGGTGGCAGGTCAGATATCGGATGGAAGGAAAATCTGCTTTCCCACTCATCTGGGGAAAAATAAACCATTACAGGAAAATTTAAAAAGTAACAATCCTTAATAGAAGAGTTGCGTAGTACTGATATTATTACACATTCTGTATTGCAATACCTCCTAGAAGCCCAAGTCATAAACCAGAACCCCACTATGCTAGATGCTATACAAACACAGAACAAAAAGATGGCCCAAATTAGCCTGAATTCAGTTCATCATTCATTGATCGTTTATGTCATTGCACCTGCCTTGCCTTATTGTTTTACAATGCTCCATTAAAAACAAACTAAGAAAAATAATCCAAACAGGAGTCCATTGACGTCCACAGGAATCCTAATACTGTGACTCAGAATGTTGTATGAAGACTCAGTATGTTCCACCCACCTTACGTTCTGTGCAGAAGAACACAGCCCTCAGGGCTGAGATTAGATGCCCCGACCAAGGGGACGGTGGCTTCAAGCCTTGGCATAGATAGGCCTCCAAAGGCTGCCTAAGCTAAATTATGGTATTTACCCCTGGGCTGCCCTACAGGTCATAGCGCTGCCTTGAATCTCTGCAGTGCTGTGTGCTGGGGCCCCTTCTGCCCTTTGCCCCACCCGGGCATGACCCCCATGCTATGGCTTGTAAGGGGTAGTCCTTGAAGGGCAGCCTTATGACTGTTTTCGCACAGTGCCTGTGCTGGGGGGATCCTCCCATAGTCAGCTATGAAGCTTTTAGAGAGTCTCTTTACATCACTCTGGCCCTTGTACGCAGTGTAAAGGGCCTGAAGTTGGTGGGAGGATCTCACTCTAGGTGGTTTCCTGATTCTAGGTCACCTGCTGGTGACATCAATATTGCACCCACTTAGGCATAAAATAAATTTGGCCCTACATATTCTATATTAAATTAATCTTACCTCCTACGATAGAAATGTGTAGTAGGATTCAGGGTGCTGAATTTGCATTACAGGTATTTAGACCTCATTGATGTACAAAGCATCCAAATAACTAGAACCACTACTGCATCCAATAAAATTCAATGTTCAAAGAAAAAAGAAAAATGAGCAGACCTGTGAGAAAACGCATAATCAAGGAGACATGTGCATCTTTTGTAAACAGTGCGAAGATAAAGCTAAAGTATCAGTATTTCTTCAACCACTAGAGACCCACGTTTCCCTGTACAACAAAAGAGGGGTCGGATTCCAGTGACATATTAATAGCAAATCAAAATCCTGGCAAAAATAGCCCGTGCTCATATTACACTGTCCTGTATCTGAATGCAGATGCTCAAGGGGTAGAATAAGGGCACACAGTCAACTTTGTTTTTTGTCATTTCCAGCACTTTGCAACCGTGACACTCTTGTAATGTAGGGTTTTGTATAATGTCATCCAGCTACGACCTGAGTGAACTTCACCAACAACTGACCACAGGATTGATTATTTTGGGGCCCAGATTTGCATTCCTGCGGCAAGCAAGACGCACCCTCATTTCAATTAGAGTTCTGCTTGTACAGGAACTATGTAGGTTCTGTCCCGTAAAGGCGATTTGCACAGAAAAAAAATGGTTGCCTTCAGTTGTGTCTCTTATGATGCATCAAGAAAGCTCAGAAGGATTACGTTATAGTTTTATTTTCTGCTTGCTTTTTACCTTAGAAATATCAGGAATGTCAAGCCTGGTCTTTCCTGATTTTGTTGGGAGACTCAAATGTATATTCTCAGCTCATTCCTTAATTGAAAGGAAAGGACTGATTCATCTTTAATGCACATATATATCCTTTATCCCCACAGTTTAGTGGCCAAAATGGAAAAACTCAAAGTTTTAAGCAGTTTGACTTTGGGTAGAGAGAGTTTCCTTCTCTACCACTTTTACTTTGTCTCCTGTGATGTCATAATCCCACTACTTCAATCATCCCAAGGGTTTCAGGGCAGAGGAGACCTGAATTTTTAACACTGAAAAAAAAAAAATCCTTCAGGCCTTCTTTATACAGCATAAAGCAGCAAAGAATGGCACACACACATTTCCTCTTTTTAGGTTACCTTTGAATGGTTATTTCTGAGGTCCAGTGCTTGCTGAAGTCCCACTGGCATGCTAGTATGTTCATGTCAGTCCTGTTAACTTTGCACTTCTGTTTTCTGCATTAAAATATTTAGATAACTCCATATGGCAGGCCTTTTTAGACCCAAGTTACACCTGGGACAGTCAGGAATAACTCCGGTGTAAAACTAGGGAGAGCTCAGAATCAGACCCAAAGCATCTGTGAAGTATCTCATTTAACGTTTGTGGGGCCAAACACCGATAGCTTTACTTAAGCAAAGCTTCTGAGTGAGGAGAGAGTAATATGGTGAGTACGTCTGAAAACACAGCTCACCTTCAAATGACGAGTCCTGGAAGCCATTTCTGATTGCTGATGATGGTGCAGGAGGTGGTGGTGGAGGAGCTCCGGAACCAGGTCTGTCAGGAGGAAGTGGAGGCCTTGGTCCACCTCTCTGGTTTTCTAATCCTGCCCTGGAAGGCAGCTGTGGAGTAGCAGGCAATGCCCGTGAAATGCTGCCATTTCTGTTTACAGGAGGAGGAGGTGGAAGGGGTCCTGAATCAAGACAGAAACAAATCAGTAATCTATTGTACCATAAAACCTACTGCTATTCTATCAGCTCTAAGCATTATTGTCTTGCATCGCTCTGAAGGGTGTCAGATAGGACATGAGCTTTGATGGGATCCAAAAGAAATGGGGAGAGTTGTCTGCCTCCTTCAGCCAGAGAGAGGGATAATAGTAATGCAGTGTTTGACACCTCTTTCCTGATCCAGCCTCCCCTTGGTGTGGCTGATCTGCACAGACTGCAGGTTCAAGGGGCATGTTTATACAGAAAGGAGGGTTAAATGTCATCTTTCCACTCCCTTTGCCTCATATAGCCTCTGTGCAGGGCTGGTCTCTTCCTTCCCCGTTAATGCAGCCCTAAAGATACTCTAACTTGTGCTGGCTGCGAATGGTCACAAACAGCTGAAACCACAATGGAGCATCAGGGCAGCACAGAGGGTCCTGGCCATATCCCATTTCCTTCAGCCACACCTTCTTTTAAGTTAAAGGGACGGGAAGTGGTGTAAGAGCTCACTGAACCAAAAGAACATAAGAGCGGCCATACCTGGCCAGACCAATAGTCATCTAGCCCAGGATCCTGCCTCCAACTGTGGCCAGTACCACAGCTTCAGGGAGAGTGTACTGAACAGGGCAATTTTGGAGTGACCAACCCCTGGCTTCCACTCTTGGCTTCTGACAATCAGAGGTTTAGGGTCACCCTGATCATCTTGGCTAATAGCCATTGATGGACTTATCCTCCATAAACTTATCTAGTTTTTTCAAATCCAGTTATACATTTGGCCATCCCAACATCCCATGGCAATGAGTTTCACAGGTTAATTATGCATTATGAGAAAAAGTACTTCCTTAAACCAACGGACCATTAATTTCAGTCGGGTGATGCCTGATATTTGTATTATGGGAAAGGGTAAAACACACTTCTCTATTCACTTTTTCCACACCATTCATGATTTTATAAGCCTCTATCGTATCTCCCCTTAGTCATCCCTTTTCTAAGCTGAACAGCCCGAATCTTTTTAGTCTCTCCTCATATGGAAGCCATTCCATACCCTTGATCATCTTTGTTGCCTTTCCCTGAACCTTTTCTAGTTTTACTGTATCCTTTTTGAGATAGGGCAACCAGAACAGGACACTGTATTGAAGGTGTGGGCGCACCATGGCTTTATATAGTAGTATTATAATATTTTTCTGTCATATTTTCTATCTCCTTCCTAATAACATTCTGTTAGCCTTTTTGACAATCTATGGGGACGCCAAAATCTCTTTCTTGGATGGAAACAGCTAATTTAGAATCTACCATTATATATGTATAGTTGAGATTACTTTTTTCCAATCACTATCCAAAAGTGATAAGTGCATCACTTTTCACTTATCAATATTGGGTTTCATCTGCCCCTTTGTTGCTCAGTCATCCAGTTTTGTGAGATCCCTTTGTAGCTCTTCACAGACAGCTTTGGACTGAACTATCCTGAATAATTTTGTATTGTCAGCAAACGTTGGCACTTTACTCTTCACTCCCTTTCCTATACCATGATGGGTGTTAGGACCAGATTCTGCCAGTGGTATAGTGTAAAGGAGAATTCAGCTCAGTAATGGCAATGTTAAGCAGTGTGGGATCAGTTCTCTCTCTGACACAAATATTTGCTGCATGCCAGGCTCTGCTGTGGTTGCAGTACATCAATCTGTCTGTAAATTAGAAACAGACCTCACACACCGATTTTAACATTTCCAATGTCAGTGTATTTGAGCAACTGTCGCGGTAACATGCCTAGAACCAGCGTGAAATATATTACACATAATGTGGGGCAATTAGGAGAATTTAATTGTGTTGATTAAGATTTTTTTATTACAAGTATTCCCTCAGCTCAAAGAAATCTAGTTACATCTATTAAAGATGTATTACAGATACATTTATTAAAAATAAATCAGCAGATATTGTGCCACTATCCAAAAGCAAAAATGTGTCACAAGAAATCCTACGTACTTTGTTGTTTACATTTACTTGCTACTACAGCTTGCAATCCTGGAATGGTGCTCCAGTAGTGAGAGTTTATTCATTTTAGTAACTTTAAGATAATGAGAGAAATTATTCCAACTAAAAACAGCGTAAATATTGGAAGGATATGGATTAAGAAGCAAACACAAGGTCCCCTTCTATTTACTATATTATGAAGAAGATTGTTATTAACAATAAGGGTATAATCTATCTTCTTGAACATTAGTAATAGAAGACACAGGGCAAAGTATATTATGAAATATCACCATGGAAACAATATTATTTTCTGTCTCGTTAGAAATCTGCATATGATAAATGACAAAGTTGATTCATAAATATAATAACACTTGTTATGCTAACGACTGTTAAGTTAAAATAACTTAAAGTTAAAGTACCATAAGTACATGGTGTTTAACATGCACAGGGCCTATTTCTGCAAACCTTTACTTGTGAACATTGCCACCGACAAATTGTATTACTCCTGGGAGTAAAGATTACTCATCTAGTTGGACCCACAGATAAAACAAGTTTGTTGCACCAAAGAATATAATGATCAAACATAGTGTTTGTAGTTGCTATTAACTATGATAATAATAATGAATGTGTAAATACTACAGCATAATTACTACTACTACTAAAAATGACTTGAGTGGCATGGTGCTTGTAATCAGCCCAACTGAAGAAAGGTAGTATTACACGAAGTGGCAACTACATGACCCATGTTTCTGCAAAAATAACTTGCAAATCAAACTCAGGTCATGATAGTTAATTCAAGTCTGAATAGTGATTTTTTAAAGATGTAACTGATTAAACCAGTCAGTCACACTCTTTCAGTGAAAGGAGGACTTCAGTTTTTAAAACTGACTGGCATTTTGGTCTATAGCTTCAATTTATATGGCAAACAACAGCAAAGCATGTCAATCAATTTAAAGCTACAGCTCATATTACATTCTGAAAAGCATAAAGGAAATTCGTATTGGAGGTAAATTCAGCTATGTCACTGAAACCACGCGGATAACAATTAGTTTAGTCATTACAAGGGTGGTCTGGAGAGCTGAAAAAATGCACACTGCCATACCTGATCTGCTAGGTGGATCTCTTACTGGAGGAGGAGGCCGCTCATTTGGAGGGGGAGGAAGAGGGACAGATCGACCTGTCCCAGGCAAGCTGGGAGGTGCAAGACAACCTAGAGAGAGATTTCTTTGTGGAAGACGTGGCATGTCATCATTTCCACTGGAAATGGGTGGAACTGGAGGTGGGCCTGGCCTGCCTGGAGGCAGGGGTGGAGCTTGTGAGACAGTGGATGGCCGAGGCGTGGAAGGAATGGGAGGTTTATTGTTTTGAGGCGGTGGAGGTGGAAAGGAAGGTTCCCGGTTGATGGGTGCCCTGTTTCCTGTTGGAGGTGGTGGCGGCGGCGGCTTGTCATCTGTTGACTTGCCAGGCGCAGGAGGAAGGGGAGGTCTGTTAGAGAAAGAAGGCGAGGAACTTGCAGTCGACTGGCGAACAGATCCTCCGAATCCTGTATTTCTGTTTCCTGGGAAAGATGGAGGGATAGGCCCTGCGTTGGTTTGCCTGTTTACTCCTGGCACAGAAGGGGATACTCTGTTGTGTAAACCTGATGGAATGGGTCTTGGAGTATTTGGCACTGGAGGAGGTCCTGTATCTGGTTTGGAACCAAAATCAGGTCTCGGAGGTGGCATTCGGTTTCTCTGTGGTTCGGGAGCGGTACTTCTTTGCCCCAAAGAAGGCCCTGGAAATCTCCCAGCGGCACTTGGAAGTGAAAAAGGCTTGGCAGATGTTGTTCTTCCTCCTGGTGGCAGCATGGGAGGTCTGTTTCCTCCAGAATCTGGAAACAGAGAAGTAAATACTACTCACATCAGGGTAAAAGGCTAGGCAATAGGCAAGAGAAGGTAAAACACACTGTGAGAATGGGCCAAATTTTCAAGTCGTTACTTGAATGCACTGGGAGTTTTGCACTGGTTGTAAGGACTGACTGAAGTCTTCAGGATTTGTCCAGTGGTGTAGCCAGGCGGAAAAAACAGGGGGAGCGGAGATAAAAAAAGGCACCACCCCCCAGTACTCACCCGGCGGGTCCTTCACGCGCTCTGGTCTTCGGCACTGAAAGACCACCACAATGCTGCTGAAGACCGGAGCGAGTGAAGGACCCGACGCCGAAATGCTGCTGAAGAGCTGGAGTGCTGCCGGGTGAGTATCAGGGGGTGGCGCCTTTTTTTACCTCCGCTCCCCCGACCCGCTGCCGAAGACCCAGAGCGCCGCCGAGTGAGTAAAAATTTCAAAGGTACCGAAGAATTACAAAGGCGCCATTTCTGCTCGGTGGGGGGAGCGGCTGCTGCCCCGCCCCCCCGCCAGCCACGCGACTGGATTTGTCCCCATAAGGCTACTCAGTAGGTAATTTAAAAGCATTTGTAGCAATAGCTCTAATGTAGCCATTATGTTCTATCACAGCAGGATTGCATAGAAAGGATACTTATGATAGACTAGAGCAGAGGCTCTCATCCTTTCCAAATGACTGTACCCCTTTCAGGAGTCTGATTTGTCTTGCGTACCCTCAAGTTGTACCTCACTTAAAAACTACTTGCTTACAAAAATCAGACAAAAATTCAAAAAAGTGTCCCAGCACATTGTTACTGAAAAATTGCTTACTTTCTCATTTTTTACCATATAATTATAAAATAAATCAACTGGAATATAAATATTGTACTATACACTGAAATGTAAGTACATAGAGCAGTATAAACAAGTCATTATCTGTATGAAATTTTAGTTTGTATTGCCTTCACTAGTGCTTTTTATGTAGCCTGTTGTAAAACTAGGCAAAATCTAGATGAGTTGATGTACCCCCGGAAGACCTCTGCATACCTCCAGTGGTACACATACCCCTGGTTGAGAACCACTGGACTAGAGCGATTATGGACCATTGCTAATGATATAATAGGATTTATTTTCAGGCTTCCCTGATGCAAACATTAACAGCATAGAGGGAAGAAATTCTCCTTGGAAAAACTGTGAAGAACAATGATTTAGGGTTTTCAACATGTGAGCAGAACCGTCTTAACTTTCCATCAATATCTGATCACTAGAATTCAGCAAAAGGAATTTGATCACTAGAATTCAGCAAAAGGAAGAGGACTTGAAAGTAATCCAGAAAAAAAACTCTCCCATTTCTCCCCTCTTCCAATATCTATTTTTTATGGATTTGCTTGTGTTTCTCTGGAAGAGGCAGTTTTGCAATTGAAGAAACTGGCCTATTATGGCCTATTATGCCGGGAACCTTTGGATTAAGAAGAGTTCCCAGCACAGGCTAACATAGATAAAACCACCTCTGAAAGTCTGTGTTTGTGTCAACATGTGCTGAAAGATTAAGTTAGATCTATAATGAGCATAGGCCATTAACAGCATCCTAAGTACACATTAGGTGGAGCCATTATATCCTCTCATGTCAATAATCACTAGGGCCCAACCTTCCTCAACAAGTGGCAAATCCCCAATTTTATAAATCTTGCCCGCCGCAGAATCTGCTTTGTTCCATGGGGCAGCTCCTTTGAAAACCTGTGAAACACAAAAAAGTGTGTATATCCAGCTAATGCATGCTGCTGCTGACAACTTGCATTGCAGCCAGATGGGATGTTTGACACATACCTTAACAGGTAAATTATGCCCCCATGGGGTTAAATGGGCTCTCCAGTTTAAGAGGAGGCCAGTTTCTCTAGGGCTTAAGGGAGTTCTAGCTTGGGATCCTCTGGATACTACACTTTGAGGGTGCGCACACACAGAGCAATGGACTGGATCTGGCCCTTATTACTGTACACCACAGGTGAGGTCTCAATCCCGGAGATTTTTATTTCTCAGTAATACCTTCAGGAGTGGGGGAAGGAAGGAATTTAACTTCTCCCCCACAAATATTCCTATAAAACATAGCACTAAGAATGAAACACACAAAGCCAAATTTAAGTCTGAAACTTTGTTTGTTTTTTTTTAACTCCCTTCCTTGTACCTAGTTACTCAATGGATGACCATACCTGCTATAGAGACTGAAATACTGAGGCACAAGAGTGAATGCTGGTTTTCCTCAGAGTTTACTGTGTGAGAGAGTTTAAAGTTAACCCCTTAATGATATTTTAGTTGTATTTTGTTTACATATGTTTGGAGGTATTCCCTGAGCCAAAGAACTCTTGCATTATTTTATTACTCTTGTATGAATGTTTTTGTAAATTTATCATTTAGAAAGCTTTTAAGATTCTTGACTGAATTCACAGATCTGGGAAATCCTCCTTACCTGTATCTCGATTTGCTGCAGATCTGAGCTTTGGCATTCCTGACTGAAACAGGCCTCCTAAGCCAGGTGGTCCACCTCCGCCATAGCCACCACCGCCACCACCACCTCCTCCGCCACTTCCTCCACCACTGCCGCCGCCACCACCACCAGATCCTTTGGGTTCTGTTGAAACAAAAATCAGAAATTTTAAAACATAGCCAGTATTTTTCATAGCCTCTCCTTCTCCTTGTAGCTGTCTTGGACTACAGGATTATGAAGCAGGCACAAAGCAGAAGTTGGGACTAGAATAGGTTGGGGTGTTGAGAATTCCACTTGGTATTCAGCCACACTTTTATGTTGGGCTTCCATTTTTCCCCACGCCGTTGGTCCCTAATCCTTCTCCACCTTCCCCAGATTTATAGGCTTGGTTATAGATGGAAGACCTGTCCTTCCTGGTGGTGGTCTGTCCAATTTGGAGGCTTGGAATTTGCACAAACCTCAGTCACCAATGGGGTTGCTGCCACCAATACATATTGAACAAAGCCCCTCAAGGGATCAGTGATTTGTTTTTAGATAGTTTTGGGAAGGCCTAGGAATGGATTTTAGCTTTAACAGGCAGAACAGGTCATAATATAAAGATGCTTCTCTCTACTCTGACCATGACAAATATTGACACAGTAACTGAAATGGCACATGAAAGTATTTTCCTGGTGCTAAATAAAGGCAAGGGACTACTTTAGAGCAGCATGGTGCAATGAGCAGGGCACAGGATGGGGAAATCAGGAGACCTAGGTTCTGTTCCCTGCTCTGTCACTGATACCATATGAACCTGAGCAAGTCATTTCTCTGCACCTCAGTTTCCACAATTTTTTTAAAAAGGGGAGAATGGTATTTCCCATCTTTTGTAAAGGGTTTCTGGTCTGTGAATGAGACACACTATTCAGTAGTCTCTCTCTTAAAGAGAAAAGATGCATTTATGGAGAAATGCTCACTTGCACCCTTCCCCTTTGTTAGGCACACTGGGCCAAATTCAGCTCTGACTCGCTTAGGGTGTAAACCTCTGGAGAGTTCCTGCTATAAGACTAGGAGTACTTGTGGCACCTTAGAGACTAACAAATTTATTTGAGCATAAGCTTTCGTGAGCTACAGCTCACTTCATCGGATGCTATAAGACTTTAATCTTTCATAGTTTACTAACTCATGCAAACAAGAAAATAGATCCCATCACCTTTAATATTACTATTTAATCTACCTTTAATCCCCATTGATTGCCTTGCCATGATAGCTCCAATTCAGCAGTGTAGTGAAACATGTGTCTAGCTTTCAGTGGGAATACACACTTGTTTAAAATTAGGCACCCTGCTGCATGCGGCCCTAGATCTGCTTTGCTTGTTTTTTCTGGTTCACTTTTAAGAGATCTCATTCCTTTTAGTGCTTTGTGCACTTTAGTGCTTTAGTGTTCTTCAGTCATCTTCCCGTTAAAATCCAGGGTTAAAACATGCTGGGCTAGCCGAGGCTGTATTTCTCTACACCCCCACCTTGGAAGTCCGGATTGAGTGCCTGTCAATGTGCTTCCCATCGGCTGATCTGGCTGTGAAATGCCTTCTGTCACCAGACAGTGGCCCCATGACCTACTAAAGGGACGGGCTTTTGTTTCCCTTGATCCTCTTTCCTGTTTCTCTCCTACCTTCCCAGAGTCCTTAGGAATGGTGCTTTTCCAGGCGCCTCTGCATCTGCCAAGTGGAGTTCTGATGCACTGCAGCAGCTCAACTGGATGGAGCACCTCCTCCAGCACAGGTAGCCCGTCATGCAGCTGAGTTGCTACAGTGCATCAGAACACTATCTAGCAGGTTGAGCCACACAGCATTTCTGTCCCCAGACTGGAAAGAAGTAATGTCTTTTATTGGACCAACTTCTGTCGGTGAGAGAGACAAGCGAACAAGCTACACAGAGCTTTTCTTCAGATTTGGGACAGATACTCAGAGCATCACAACAAAATACAAGGTGGAACAGATGCTAACACATATTGTTAGCACATATTTATTCAAGGTGAAGTAGCCTGTTAGCACCTCTGCATGCATAGAACAAAAATGTCTAGCTAGGTAACTCTATAGGGGTCACCTCAGCATGATGCAACTGCATGCATCAGAGTGACACCTCCCAGGTTCGGATTCGGAAGTTTGGCTAAGATTTTGCTTAGAGATACTAAGGTCAATTCATAAATAAGGACTCAACTTGGGCACTATCCCAACACTGCACATACTTTTGTCTTGTTGTGCAGAGACTTTTAGTGCATTACAGAAAGACTGTAATGGGATTTAAAGAGCATTTCCATGCACTTGATCAAAAGTAGAACATTACTAAATAATTCAGGAGATATTTTTAAGATAACTTGTACATAAATATGTAATTGTTTCATATTAAATGTTATCAGACTGATTAGATTTTAAAGCATTGTAACAGGAAGATCAGAGATTCAGGGAACAGTACATGCTTTTACCAGATATTTTTAGGCAAATTAAATATTTTTCTGGATCTTCTCTTTGGTTTAGTGTTTCCATCCATATAATACAGACACCTAGTCAGAGCCAAAGGGCCAGTGGTACCTGTGGAATGCAGATTGCTTCTACCACCCATCCTGGGTGTATAGAATCATAGAATATCAGGGTTGGAAGGGACCTCAGGAGGTCATCTAGTCCAACCCCCTGCTCAAAGCAGGACCGATCCCCAATTAAATCATCCCAGCCAGGGCTTTGTCAAGCCTGACGTTAAAAACTTCTAAGGAAGGAGATTCCACCACCTCCCTAGGTAACGCATTCCAGTGTTTCACCACCCTCCTAGTGAAAAAGTTTTTCCTAATATCGAAACTAAATCTCCCCCACTGCAACTTGAGACCATTACTCCTTGTTCTGTCATCTGCTATCACTGAGAACAGACTAGAGCCATCCTCTTTGGAACCCCCTTTCAGGTAGTTGAAAGCAGCTATCAAATCCCCCCTCATTCTTCTCTTCCACAGACTAAACATCCCCAGTTCCCTCAGCCTCTCCTCATAACTCATGTGTTCCAGTCCCCTAATCATTTTTGTTGCCCTCCGCTGGACTCTTTCCAATTTTTCCACATCCTTCTTGTAGTGTGGGGCCCAAAACTGGACACTGTACTCCAGATGAGGCCTCACCAGTGTCGAATAGAGGGGAACGATCACATCCCTCGATCTGCTGGCAATGCCCCTACTTATACATCCCAAAATGCCATTGGCCTTCTTGGCAACAAGGGCACACTGTTGACTCATATCCAGCTTCTCGTCCACTGTAACCCCTAGGTCCTTTTCTGCAGAACTGCTGCCGAGCCATTTGGTCCCTAGTCTGTAGCGGTGCATTGGATTCTTCCGTCCTAAGTGCAGGACTCTGCACTTGTCCTTGTTGAACCTCATCAGATTTCTTTTGGCCCAATCCTCCAATTTGTCTAGGTCCCTCTGTATCCTATCCCTACCCTCCAGCGTATCTACCTCTCCTCCCAGTTTAGTGTCATCTGCAAACTTGCTGAGGGTGCAATCCATACCATCCTCCAGATCATTTATGAAGATACTGAACAAAACCGGCCCCAGGACCGACCCTTGGGGCACTCCACTTGATACCGGCTGCCAACTAGACATGGAGCCATTGATCACTACCTGTTGAGCCCGACAATCTAGCCAGCTTTCTATCCACCTTATAGTCCATTCATCTAGCCCATACTTCATTAATTTGCTGGCAAGAATATTGTGGGAGACCGTGTCAAAAGCTTTGCTAAAGTCAAGGAACAACACGTCCACTGCTTTCCCTTCATCCACAGAGCCAGTTATCTGCATACCAGCAGCTCTCATAATCCTGTCCTGACATCAAGATGCAGTTCCTTTTGTAATTATTAAAACAGCTGACCATTTCATATCAGTGGTGGGTGAAGATATTTTTAGATACGGCTTTGAAATTAAGAATATTTTTCTATAGCCATCTAAAGAAGTACTTAAAAAAATCACTGCAGTCTGCCTTTAAAATAAGCATGTACTGCAAAACTCGAAAGGAAGACACTTTTTTCCCCCATTCCCCACCACTACACTTAGTTGTGCCAATTACATTTTGCTATAGACTTACCAGAGTTAGCACACAAATTAATATACACACTTTATAAACAGTAATGGATATCTCAAGTGATTTAATACATGAATTAATATAGCAAATTATTTGACCATTTTACAATAATTTATTTTGCTTGACCACCCTGCATCTCTTCACCTCCTGATTATACAACCTACTCTAATTTTGCACATTAACTCATCATTCATTAAATACATTAAAATAAACAGAATTGTACTTACTATCTAGGACAGGGGCACTTCTATCATTAGTAACAGCCTTCTTTAGCTTTTTTCCTTTGCTAATATCAGATAAGAGAGCATTTCGCCCTGCTTGTTCAGACCTGCTTAAAGAAGGCTTTTCGGTATTTGCCTGCAAAATGAAACAATAAATAAAGATATGAAATAAAACTGCAGCAACCTGCTGAAGTAAGGGGTGAAATGGATACTTTCGTTTTTAACCCCAAAGCAATCAAAATGAGTTTCGTGTCACAGTCTCCTTCTTGCAAACGTGGCACTAAAAGCAGTTAGCCTTGCAAACAAAGACTCTGGTCCCCAAAAATCTACTTCTGTTTCAGCACTCAAGATCCATTGCCACACTACTGGTCTAATTTGAAACAGTCCTCTCTTCCACCCAGCATTCAGAGTCCATGTTTGATACATATGAAGCCAAGATAGATCTGTCTTTTTTAGAAATCTCAATTTAAAAATATAATTGAAAAGATGGAAGAAAATAAAAAGGTTGCTATTTTGGAGAATGAACAAGAGCAAACCATACACACTGCTGACCTGCACAGAAAAATTGAAGTTTTTGAAAAAAAAATCATACTGAAGTACATCATATCCAAACACTGGATGCCTCGGATGGAAATTAAGCATTTGGCTACTGTTTTCTCTTCATTAAAATCTATCTTGAAAATGTTGATCCTCCACTTCAAAAATCACAGGCCTTTCTGATTTCCAGTCAAGGTTTTAAGATTCCCAACCTCAGTTGCATCTGCTTTGTCTTTTCAGAGTGTAACTTTTGCATTACCTCAGCATTCAGAAAGGGTAATGACAAGTTTAGAAAAAGAGAGGAAATGTTTTGTATTGGTATACAAAATAAGAGTTCCAACCTTTCCAGACGTTTCTAAAGCCTCTCATGATTGACGGAAAACACATGTTACTCATTCAGACTGAATTTGTTGCATTAGGTTTCTCCCCTTCTTTGATCCATTTCGTTGCAAAACTGCAGCTGAGAAAAGATCCCAAAACCTAATTTGTTTTGAGATCATTTAATGATCATTGAAAGGGTTTCCTGATTTGCTAGCTCAGTAACATGGACGTTTCCCAGGAAGTGGGGACAGCAGAATGCCTCTGCACCCTTTGTGTGGCATAGCTTTCAGCAGCAGCATAAAGGGGAAGTGGGGCAGGGATGGATCAAAGCCACTGGTTCATCGAACAGGACAATCCATTAGCCTAATGGTTCTCAGCCTTCTCCATAGGGTGGCCTCATGTTACAACAAAGAAAAAGTCTCACGAACCTCCTCCCATGTAGCTGTAATGATAGAGAAGGTGGTCACAACCTCCTGAAACATGGCCGTGATCCCCAGGTTGAGAAACCGTATATTAGACTAACCGACCTGTATGGAGGGAGCAAGGGGATGCAGAGCAGGTGCGGACAGTAATGCCGTCAGTCGGGGGAAGGAGTAGCAGCACTGCTTGTATTCCTGCAAAGCGTACATTCTCCAACCACTGAGGGAATCCCTCACCCGAGTCCGAGATACACAACTGTGCACAAAGGTCCAGAATTTGCCCCTTTAAATATGATCCACATGGTGCACTGTAACAACAAATATTTTACATTTATATTTCATGTGACTACTTCTAAGTTGAAACTTACCAGTGCAAGAGTTGGGGGAGGTGGAGGAGCTGGAGGGGGAGGGACAGGCATGGTCTATCGTGGAACTTTTCCTGATATTGCTATGAAACCTGTCAACAACAATGAGATACAGTAAAGTAACCAATCTATAACCTTTGTATTCACACTTTATCCTGACTGCTGAACCACCTGCTTAGCTAACAGATTTAGCAGCTACATTTTCTGAGCATAAATCAGTGTTAGGAGAATATTTCGTATTTTAAAGAATACAGAAGAAACAGCTACAAGTATTAGCAGTAGTGACATACATAAACTGGGGGTTCACACAAGATTTCAGTGGCTTGCAGCTATGATAATTCCAGGTGAGATCAGGTAAAGATGTCTTATTACTGAGCAATACCACCACAATGTATATGCAGTGTGTGAGGATTCAGTTGTGCACTTCCTGTTGATGGCCCTTATTCTGCACTACTCGCTCTGGTGGCAGGCATTTTAGAACGTGCAATAATAAATAATGCTTAGGCAAAGTTCCCATGGAATCCCATGAGATTTTCTCCTGAGCAAGCACTGCAGGATAAGTCTCAGGGATTGTCACACAGCTAAATCTCCAAGCATCACTTTGAAAAAACACCCATAGCTATTAGAACTTTTAAATTCATACTTAAAAAAGGATGCAGTCCCCTAAGAGCCATTTAAACGATGGAGTTTGCAAGTACTGCTACATCTACAACTTGTATTTTATCAAGGGCTACAGTGAAACACTAGGCTCATGCTCATGCCCATCCCTGACTAAAGGAAGCGTTTAGCTTCGCCATGAATGCCAGGAAATAGTTGTGCCTCTTCTCTGCTCCCTATTTACCCTACGTGACTGGTATGGGGAAGGGAAAGTATGTTACTTCATTTCTCTTTGGGAGCACCTTACTCCCTGCGGTGTGCCTGGCCAGCTACTCTGGCGGGCCAGTAGTATGCCCAGCCATGGCTCCTCTCACTGCCCACCTGCTTCCTCACCGAGGGAGCATCAGGCAAGCAGCCCACTCTCTCCCTCACTCCACTGGAGCTGCAGTCAGGGCTGCCCTTACCTGGCCATGCTGAAGATGCCTTACTTCCGCACATGGCCGGGTAAGGGGCAGTTTAGCCCAAAGCATTTGGGGATCTGCAAGGATGAAAAGCACCATATTAATGCAAATTATTATTGTAGCAGAAACCCAGACCTCACAGTACAATGTACTTTAAAAAGAAAAATCTCAGCTTGGTATAGGAACAGACTGAGTGGGTGTGGAAGAGAGAAAGATTTCCTACCAAATACTGTGACAGCAAGTTATCAGCGACAGGCACAAATGACACTTTCATGAATAAACACGGGGGGGGGCGGGGGGGAGAGGAGGGAATTGCACAAAATTGCCCAACTGAGAGAGAATAGACTACCTCTCTGCAGCCTCTCCTAGGCTATGTCTATACTTATGGTGGTGTGCGGAGTATAGGCATTACATGTGTAGCTACATGCTGCAGCGAAAGGCTCCAGAAGCTTCCTCCCTCCTGCCAGAGCCTTTCACTGCAGCGAAGATAGGCTCTCGCAGCAGGCAGGCAGCAGGACACTGCACTGCTAAAAATGGCAGGGCAGAGGTAGGGGGCACTGCTTGGGTTGTACGGGGTACACACCTGGGGGCCCCGGTGTGGAGGGCCCTCTACTCGCCTTAGCTGCGCCTCACCATCTATGCTGATATTTGTACCCTTGCTAGCTGGATGTGCAGTGTCTGTACTCAACACGCCACCGTACGTGTAGATCTACCCCCGAGTGTTTTGGCTTCTGAGGAAAACACACTACAGATTTCCCATCATTCCCGTGATCTGAAATCTCATGCTTGGATAATTCGAAGAGATGAAAGTAAAACGTTCAACCTTGGGTTTTTTGCAGATCTCATTAAGGCGAAAAGTATAGGTCAGACTTTAAGAAGCAAAAAAAAAAGGTTCTGTGCAAGTCCAATGTTTACAGATGGCATTTTGGAACAGAAGTCCTAGAACTTTTCTATTTGTTTTTTCACAGCTGCATTCAGAAGCATTAGCTTAGAGGTATCCTTAAGATCAATGATTCGCCAACTATGGCTGAAGGTCCCACAGACTGCCAGCAAGTCCTATGGTGCAGAGGGTGGAATGGGAAGATGAAGGGAATTGGTAGTGCAAAGAAAGTGCTACCTCTATAATCAGCTGCTTCTTTCCGGAGAAGCCTTGCCACTGAGTACTAGACAAGGAGGGAGAAGCAGGATGGGGTCAACATGCTGACTGCTGCTGAATGAAGGAAAGATCAAATTCCTGGGCCAGAAGCTGCAGCAGCAGGAAAGAAGAGATCACCACAGATGGGAACATTATACACTTGCCTCCCTCACTGACATAGGTAAGTGGAGGTAACAAGCACACATTTAAAAGGAAGTGGTTTCTGGAACAGGAAGCTAGTTTGTTATTTAAGATGCCTCCTTTTCCCATATATTTTTCTTTTGCCTGTTCAAACAAACAGGCATTAGAAGAAGCTGCCACTGTCAGTCACTCAAAACATACCTATGCAGAACAGGTAAAAAGTCATGGGAGTGGACATAAAAGTTACCCTCCAGGCTTCCGTGCTGACAGCAATATTACCCACAGTAGTTATTCAGAGGACTACACAAAGCTTATTTTTTCCACACTTATTTTTGAAGTCTCAAAACAAGACTTGCATAAAACACATTCTACTCACTTCAGCTCTACCTCATGCTACATAGCATACATGGATTAAAATCAGATTAATGCTAGAAAAGGGAAATTTAATTATCTGAGCTGTTAGTCTGGATTCGAGTCACCACTTTGCAATGCTGTAATATCTCAGAAATGACAAGAAGGTTTAGGAGTGTTAGGAAAAAAATCTTGCTTAGAAATAGAGATTTATATCTTAAGATGCTAGTGTGTTTCAAAGAGGAAAAACAACTTATTTTCCCAGTTATTTGTAAAGTCATAAAAAGCATTCCAAATACACTTAAAACAAAATCCATGCTACACAGAGGAGAGGAGAGGAGAGGAGAGAAGGAATTTACATAGGCTGCAGTTCAAGAAAGCACTTTGGAATGTGCTTAACTTTAAAGATGTGCTTCAGTCCCACTGATGTGTGTAAGTAATTTCCTGAATTGGGACCGTAATCAATACTGCCTAAAGTCTTCAACAGGGAGAAGAAAGGGGGAGAACACACCACCATCTTGAAATCTAACTAACTGGGGAAGAAAATGGAGTTCAAAATGGTTTCAGGCACTACTTTTGCCTTGGAGTCTCTCTCCCAATGTTTGTAGGTTTATATTTTCCTTTAAAAAAAGTTTCTCTCCTGTTGCTCTGTGAGACACCAATGCAAATGAAAGGAGAAGCTGACTAACTTACTGAGTCTACACACAGCGCTGTCAAACCAAACTGATAGAAATACTCTTTGATCTTTGTAGTTGTAGGAGTTACCTCTAATATTAGCAGGTGAAATATTTCCAGACAGAAGTAGGCGTTAATTGACACTATCCCAGTAAGTTCTGAACATTTCTTTTCAGAGTTTTGCATATTTCCAACTCTTATGATCATCAAATAAAACTGTGAACAAAATACTATCCATTCCCAATCTTCTTATACTAAAATTCAATATTTAAAATTTGAAATCTAACAGAAGAGCTAATTAAGACATATGCAGCTTTGTTCTTCAACTTTCTGTTTAAAAAAAAAAAGTCAACAGGAAAATTAGTTCTGACAGCAAACCACAACCATCCTGTTTCTTAATACAGTCTTTTCATAGCTGCAGTTGCCTGAACAATTACTATGTCATCATACCAGGAGGGGCGGGAGGGAATAGTCATGCTATTCACTTATAAGAAAATCTTAACTCCTTCAACTGAGTTAAATGGGAAATAATTTGTTGTCTTCATGTAAATGCTATGGCAAAAAGCTAACAAAGGCAGCTTGGGTAAGTCATTGCAAATTAATGACACTATATATACAAATGCATGCATCTAGGCAGCTCAAAGTTAAAATCAGTGAACATCAGTGATAAAAGGGAAAGGATAAAATCAGTGAGAACATCAAGCTGGAACAGAGGGGAAATGATCCCATAGTTGGGACCCTCCTTCCAGCTCCTTCCTTGAACTGAGGATACCTCTGGGGTGGGGGAAGGAAACCAAGTTACCAGGAAGACACAGGTAACTGTAATGGGGGATTCAATTATAAGAAATACAGATAGTTGGGTTTGTGATGACCAGGAGAACCACATGGTGAATTGCCTGCCAGGTGTGGAGGTTGCAGAGCTCTCAAGACATCTAGACAGGTGGATATGTAGAACTGGGGAGGAGCTGGTGGTTATGGCACATGTGTGTATCAATGACACAGGGAAAGGTAGGAAAGGTGTGCTGAAGACCAAATTTAGGCTGCTAGGTAAGAGATTGAAGTCCAGGACCTCCATTGTAGCATTCTCCAACAGGCTTCCAGTTCCTTGTGCAGAGCCAGTTACACAGGCAGAACTGCTGGGTCTCAATGCGTGAATGAGATGGTGTTCAAAGGAAGGATTTAGGTTTATTAGGAACAGGGAACCTTTTGGGAAAGGAGGAGCCTATACTGGAAAGATGGGTTCTACCTAAACCAAAATGGAACCAGATTGGTGGCATGTAAAATTAAAAAGGTCGTATAGTAGTTTTAAACGAAGGGCTGGGGGAGGCCAACAGGTGCATAGTTTGGACAGACACATCCAATAGGAGACAATTTATTAAAAGGAAAACTCTATATACTAGTAAAGTGAAGAGGATAGAAGTTGACAAAGTACAGGCAGGAGCTGAAGAGAAACTATCAAACAAACAAGTCTCATTCAATCATATAACAAAGGCAAACAACTAAATACTGACAAATTTTATAAGTGCTTGTTCGCAAATGTAAGAAGTTTAAATACTAAGATGGGTGAGCTTGAGTGCCTGATATTAAATGAGGATATTGATAAGATAGGCATCATAGAAACTTGGTGGAACAATGGTGATCAGTGGGACATGGTACAAAATACATAGGAATGACAGAGTAGGTCATACTGGTGGGGGAGCACACTGTATGTGAAAGAAAGCTTAGAGTCAAATATAATAAAAATCTTAAATGAATCAAACTGTACCGTAGAATCTCTGTGTATAGAAATCCCATGCTTGAATAATAAGAGTATAGCAGTAGGAATATACTACCAATCACCTGACCATGACGTGATAGTGCTCGTGAAATGCTCAGGGAGATTAGAGAGGTCACAAAGGATAGAAAACCCAATAATAGTGGGGGATTTCAACTATCCCCATATTGACTGGGCACATGTCACCTCAGGATGGGATGCAGAGATAAACTTTAGAGACATCACTAATGACTGCTTGGAGACGCCAGTCCTGGGACCCACACGCAGAGAGGCAATTCTTAATTTAGTCCTAAGTGGCAACACAGGATCTGGTCTGAGAGATGAATATAGCTGAACTGCTCAGTAAAAGCGATGACCGTAATTAATTAAATGCAACATCCTTGTAGGGAAGAAAAATACCAAAAAATACCAAAGAAACACGCCACAGTAGCATTTAACTTCAAAAAGGGGAACTACACAAAAAGGAAGTGGCTAATTAAATGGAAATTAAAAGGAACAGTCCCAAGAGTGAAATGCCTGCAAGCTGCATGGAAACTAATTTAAACCACCATAAAAGAGGTTCAAACTATATGTATACCCCAAACAAAACAGCAAGAGGACCAATAAAGTGTCACCATGGCTAAATAACAGAGGAAAAGAGATAGATAGAGACAAAAAGACATCTTTTAAAAATTAGAAGTAAAATCCTACTGAGAACATAAGAACGGCCATACAGGGTTAGACCAAAGGTCCATCTAGTCCAGTAATCCTGTCCTGGAGTGTAGCTAATATAATGCCCATTTTCAAATAAGGCTCCAGAGGTGATCTTGGCAATTACAGCCCAGTAAGCCTAACTTCAATACCAGGCAAACTGGTTGAAACCATAGTAAAGAACAAAATGATCAGACACATATATAAACATGATGTTGCAGAAGAATCAACATGGCTTTTGTAAATGGAGGTCATGCCTCACCATTCTATTACAATTATTTGAGGGTGATGGTAAGCATGTGGATTAGTGTGATGCAGTCAATAAGATGTACTTGGATTTTCAGAAAGCCTTTGACAAGGTCACTCACCAAAGACTCTCAAGGTATCTAAGCAGTCATGTGATAAGAGGGAAGGTCCTCTTATGGATCAGTAACTGGTTAAAAAAATAGGATACAAAGGGTAGGAATAAATGGTCATTTTCCCCCACAGTGGAGAGAATAGAGGTGTTCCCCAAGACTGTACTGGGACCAATGCTGTTCAACATAGTCATAAATGATCTGGAAAAAGGGATAAACAGTAAGGTGGCAAAGTTTACAGATAATACAAAATTACTCAAGATAGTTACGACCAAAGCAGACTACAAAAAGTTAAAGGGATCTCAAAACTGTGAGATTGGGCAAAAAAATTGAAGATGAAACTCAATGTTGATAAATGCAAAGTAATGCAAATTGGAAAACAGCAGATCAACTATACATACAAAATGATGGGCTCTAAATTAGCTGTTACCACTTAAGAAAGAGATATTGGAGTCCTTGTGGATAGTTCTCATCGTGCAGCGGCTGTCAAAAAACCCCAACAACATCAGGAACCATTAGGAAAGGGATAGATAATATGACAGAAAATATCATAATGCCAATACATAAATCCATGGTGCGCCTACATGTTGAATACTTTGTCCAGGATATACTCGAACTGGAAAAAGCTCTGAGAAAGGCAACAAAAATGATCAAGGGTATGGAATGGCTTCCAAATGAGGAAAGACTAAAAAGATCAAGGCTGTTCAGCTTAGAAAAGAGATGACTAAGGGGGAAGTACATATGATACAGGTCTATAAAATCATGAAAGGTGTGGAGAAAGCGAATAAGGAAGTCTTATTTACCCCTTCACTTAATACAAGAACCTGGGACCACCCAATTAAATTAATAGGCTGTGGGTTTAAAACAAACAAAAGAAAGTACATCTTCACAATGCACAATCAACCTGTGGATTGCCAGGGAATGTTGTGAATGCCAAAAGCATAAAAGTGTGTTCAAAAAAGAATTAGATAAATTCATGAAGGATAGGTCCATCAATGGCTATTAGCCAAGATGGTCAGGAATGCAACCCTATGTTCTGGGTGTCCCTAAACCTGTGACTGCCAGAAGCTGGAACTGGATGATAGAGGATGGATCACTTGATAAATTGCCCTCCTTTGTTCATTCTCTCTGAAGCATCTGGCAACGGCCACTGGTAGAAGACAGGATACTGGACTAGACAGACCATTGGTCTGACCCAACATGGCCCTTCTTATGTTAACTTCTGTTGGTGCAATAATAAATGTACCTACTGTAGTTGCAAACAACGAAGGTGCTTGTAACACTAATGAACAGTGAGACAAAGCACCACATTACAAATCAAAAGGATGAGGGTGTCTGGCTTTGACACTTTAGGACCATAGATCTTTGCAATCCAAGGTTAATTTCTTTGCATTTTATTTCGGGAAAGTACTGTATATTACCACTATTTTATACATAAAAATTAAAAGGGCCAGTATCTGAGCACACACTGTAATGAATCCTGTGCTGTAGACAAGAGATACAATAACAGGAACCTAATACACACATCTCATCCAAGACTAGAAACCCGGTCCTTAAGCTCCAAAAAAAAAAAAAAAAAAAAAAAAAAAGGTCTGTATCTGTGCTAAAAGAAGAATTTTCCATAGGGCAACAGTTGTGAGGCAACCTCACAGACAAATCCAATACATTATGACGACTCCACAATCAATATCATGGGCCATGTGCAAAGTAATAACAGAAATACCCGAGTGAAAATGTTGCTGGCACCTTTCATCAAGGACTGGAATGATAAGAAGCTACCACAATATAACTACGCCTTTTAAATATACCTTAGAATATTGATAGACTTTCTCCATTTTCTTTGGGCTTCTCCAACTCTTCCCTTTCTTAAAGCAAAGAAAAACAAAAAAACCCTCCAAATCTGTTGAGGTTTATAATCCATCAGGTTAGTGTTACTAATATCAGACAGACCATCCCAGGGATTCCATCACAGATTGGTTTGAGGAATCTGCCTCTGCTGAGACTAAAACTAAAAACTCTCAAATCCAAAAGCATCTACGCCACAAAGTCATCTAGAGGAGGATTAGAACGCAGCATTATATGTTTTCATCCTCTTTCAAGGCATTTATTCCAGTCACTAGGAGCTGATAACAACTAAAAACTGCACTAAAACTTACATATCTTGAGCACTAAGGACCAGTGCAGGGAGGCTGTGATCTTAATTTAAGTTATTTTGCAAATTACCAAATGTTACTCCCAAGGGCATTCTGCACCAAAAATTTTAAAATTCTGCACCAAAATCCTTTACAAAAATTCTGAAAATTTTGTTTGTCAAATAAATGTGGAGGCTCTAGCATGGCATTGGGGAGCACATGCCACTGGCTACACAGAGGTGGGAGATTACTGTGCAGCCCCCTCCTCCCCCCACCCGACGCAAACTCAGCAGTGAGGCTGCACCCAACCCCAACACAGCGCAAGGACCTGGCCTGTCCCAGAAACGCCCGAGGGCCCTGCTCCTCTGTGTGGGCAGGTAGGCCCAGCAAGGCAGTGTGACATTGCACTCCATATATTTTATGGAAATATGCTAATGAGTGTGAATATAATGTAACTGAAATATGCTTTATGCAAAAGGTCTCTTGTAAGGTATCACTACAAAGCTTATAATCTACTGAATGTGTTCATCCTATTTGTATGAATGTATCATTCTTGTATCTAAAACTAGAAATATGAAGTATTACTCTGAGGTCCTATTGTAATTATGCAAAGTGTGAGCCATTAATGGTGGCTTAGGATCTTGATGGCTCCCATTAACTAGAACAACTGGTTGTAAAAGGCTCTGTTTACTTGTAAGCCTTCCTGTGACTCAGGCCGGAAAGAATGGAGGTTTGGGATCTCACAGGACACGTGACCATATCACCTGAACTGGAATCCATCTTAAACCTGGTGCTTTTCCATTTAGAAGGAAGGATGGGAACCCAGAGAGAGAAATTATTCCCGCCATGTGCCAAAGATATAAAAGGGGGTGGAGCAGAACAAAGGGGGCTGCCAGTTATGAGAAATCCCCTAGTTACCACCTGAGCTGGAACTAACAAGAACTGTACCAGGGGAAAGGATCAGGCCCACACTAAGAAGGAGTCTAGTCTGTGAAAGAATCTTATTGGAACATCTCTGAAGGTGAGATTTACCTCTATTCAGTTTCTTACTGTATTAGGCTTAGACTTGCGTGTTTTGTTCTATTTTCCTTGGTAACTTACTTTGTTCTGTCTGTTATTACTTAAAACCACTTAAATCCTACTTTTTATACTTAATAAAATCACTTTTGTTTATTAATTAACCCAAAGTGATTCATACCTGGGGGAGCAAACAGCTGTGCATATCTCTCTACCAGTGTTATAGAGGGTGGACAATTTATGAGTTTACACTGTATTTATAGAGAGTAAAATGGATTTATTTGGGGTTTGAATCCCATTGGGAGCTGGGTGTCTGGGTGCTGGAGATAGGTGACTTGCTGAGCAGTTTTTGGTTAAAGTCTGCAGTTTTGGGGGCGTAGACCAAACCTGGGTCTGCGTTGCAGCAGGCTAGCATGTCTGGCTCAACGAGGCAGGGTTCTGGAGTCCCAAGCTGGCAGTGGAAAACGGGCTCAGAGGTAATTCCAGTATGTCAGGTAAGAGTCCCAAGGGGGGGGTCTCTCTGACCAAACCCGTCACAGACAGGATCCAAGTGTGGAGTGGCTTAACTTGGGGGGATCCAGGTGTGCGTTGAGAGGGTTCTTTATGGGGCAATCTGGGTACGGGCAACTCAGTGCAGGTCTGGGTGCAGGGAGATCTGGATGCACAGGAGCTTGTTGGAGATTCTGGGTGCAACAGTAATGGGACTCTTCAAGGGGGTCCAGATGATGGTGGTTGGGGCTCAGCGTGGTCTAGATGCTGGGAGCATGGGGTCGGGATCCAGGTGCAGCTGTTTGGGGCTCGGTGGGGTAGTCCAGGGTGCAGGGGAAGTGGGGCTCATGGGGGGGGTGTCTGCATGTGGAAGGGGGTGAAGCTTGGCGGGAGGGTCTGAGTATGAGGGGGTCTGGATGCATGGGGTTTGGGTGTATGGGGGAGCAGCTTCCTGTACAGGGATACCTCTCCCTGCAACTGAGGGTGTGTGTGTGGGGGGGGGGGTGGGGGGGTTGCAGAGCTTCCTGCAGCAGGGGGAGAAATCTTGGCATGGGTCTGAACACGCCCCAGATGCCATGCAGGGGAAGAGGAAGTCCCATCCTTTCTAGCCCAGCTGTGAATAGCAGCGGAGCCAGGCAGAGGGTAGGAGCCACCAGCCGGGTCTTCTCTTCACCAGTCCTGCCCCCTGCCCCACAGTGATTTACCTCTCTGCCGGCTGCCCTGGGAACCTGAAACATACTGCTGGGAAGAGTTGCATGACCACCCTTGTGGCTTCCCTTTGCTTCTCTGTCAGAAAGTCATTTTTTTTCTGCGGGGAAGCAAAGAAATTTGCGGGGGACATAAATTCTGCACATGCGCCAAGTTGCAGAATTCCCCCAGGAGTAATTAAATGTGCCTGACTGTTGTGCTAATTAAGTCCACCAGCTATTGGTTAGACAGCCATCATATCATTTCCAACAATAGAATAAAAAACAGCCATGATATGCAGCATGTCATAACAACAACAAAAATCTCATTTAAAAATCTAAAGGTAGAAGTAAGACTTCTCTTATAGACATCACACTCTACAAAGGAAAGCGGCAAGGGAATTAAGTAGAAATGGGCCTGCTGAGACCCTGGATCCCCAAACTTTGGCAATTTCAGATTCTAACTTTGTAGTTCTAAGTTATTTTTAACAAACATCTTATTCTACTAAAACTAAACGGATGACTAGTTGTGTGGGATGGCCAAAGTGAACAACTGGATTGTAAGTCTGTACAAAAGCATGTTGTGTGCATCTAGCCATCCATTTTAACTCACTTTCAGGCCTCTCTCTTAATATGACACATTAAGTCAGAGACAGGCAGACAGAGAGCTAGCTGCGGTTAATCATTTCCTGTATGATTAATTTCCAAACAGCGAAAGAGGAAGGAACAAACAACAAACTGTAGAAAATAATATGGCACTTAAGAGGGGAAAAAAAATGAAGTCACCAGTCAAAACCGTTGATTGTCCCTCTCAAGACTTTCCTTATTCTGTGAAAAGGAGCCTAATTTCCGAAGTAGCACTGATTTGGGACTGTTAAATCCCCAACGGTTTTTGCTAATGACAGAGGAAAGGAACACAAAAAGTGCTGCGTTAGAGGAAAGCGGGTAATATGAGCCACAACTTTGGTAATGTCGCTGCCTTCAGGCAGAGCAAGCCTCAGAGTTACAACATCACAATTAAAACACAACTCGGAACTAGAGTGGGTCAGAAAATGGGCTTTCCTCACCATGGATAACATCCATGCACATGGGAAAAAAAAGATTCATTTTCATCTCAATTTTCCATGGGAAACTGAGATTTGTTCAGCAAAAATTCAACTATAGAAATGCTGCTGTGGTGCTTCATGTCCCCGCTCTCCTCTGTTGACCAGAGACCCTGGTCAAACTCCAGTTCCCACACAATGCATCAGTGACCCTTCCTGGTGAGAGAGCTGCACCATAAAAGTGCATCCTTGAAGATGCAGTCTGGCCAGGGGGCCTGGCACACAGAGGAGAATGGGGACAGCTGCCATGAGGGCAGCATATCCAAACTGAAATATTTCAGCCTTCAGGCCAAAAAAAAAAAAATTGGTTTGGGGGCAAAATATAAAATAAAATAATCTTCCATGGAAAACATGGCAGCTCAGTAAAGGGAAAGTGATAGTTTACCCTCAATAACTTTGTACATATTAACAAAGTTTATGTACCTTTAAAAGGAAGGCCTGGGGTCTAGCATTAGTCTGTCCCGCTCCTGCTGCAAGGCATACCAGACTCGTAGTCTAGAAGAACACTGGAGCATTAAAGGCTTTCACAGCAAAATATCCTGGAAAAGAGAGGAGAGGAAAAAAAATACTACTAACCTGCACTACAGGGAAAGCCGAGGAAGGAACAGGAGATGTACACATTTCGCCTTTAAAAAGGCCTTGTAAAGAACTGGATAGCTACAGAAAAGGAAGTTACCATGGACACAAGAGACACAGGGAAATTCTGGGGAGAAGACAGTTCCAGAAAGGGGAAGTTCATTTATTCTGGGACTTTTGGGCTTTATTTGAAAGCAGAGGCAGTTCCCAAAGAGGGATGGTATTGTCTGGCTGGAGACCTGATCCCAAACATGCCACCGCCTGTGTAAAATTCCAGTATCACCGAAAGGCTAAGGAAGCAGTCTGAGCCAACGAAGTAAGAGAGGGATTGACACTCATACTGAGCATCTGCTTCCATTTCTGGGACCCAGCTCAGAGCTCCCCTTCTCTCACCCCTGTGCAGAGAACCAAACAAGGCCTATACATCTATACACTTAAGGCCTCAAAACAGGGCTTAATGTGATTTAAATGGCACACAGGTCTTGTGTAGCCCTTTTGCATGGGAATTTCACCCTTACAAAACAGAACAATTCAGTACTGACCAGGGTAGCCCGTTTCACACAACACTGGAGCTTTTACAGGCATCCAAAACTAGGGAGTAGGAAAGCAGGCTACTAGAGATCTTTAACAACAATGTGTGTGGAAGTCTTCGGAAATATGCGAATGCAAAACCAATGTCAGGGTAAGTGTTTTTCCAGACCCATTCAGACTGCAGAGAGACATGTTCATTTCTTTCAGAGTCACAGCTTAAATTTTGAACATGACAACATTTTAATCCATGTTTTAATCCTTTTCCTCCTGCAAACAGCAGCATGAACTGAGACACATAGAAACCACAAGTATTTGATGGTTCATGGACAAGCATAAAAAAAGAAAAACAAAACACAATAGGAAATAAAACTCAAAACTTTTGTTCTTGAAAAAAAATGCAAGAATGGGTAGGATGTGTCTACATTCTTATGTGTAGGGCGAGGTAGATTAGATATCTGTTCAAATAATCTAGGCATGCTATGGAGTCCAAACTCACCCTGCCTGGATGTTTATCCTCTAATAAACCCCCTCCCCCCAACAATAAGATAACGTTCAGCTCATACTGGCCCCCAAGCATGATTGCTCTTTAGGCTCCTCTCAGATCTTCTCCTAGAGAATCAGACCCATTTCCTTTATAACTGTTGAGCCAGCTGAACACAGTGAACTCTTTCTGGTAACACTAACCCTAATTATCCTGCTGAAAAATTCCTTACCCTCTCCAAATCTCTCAAAAATTTCAACGTACTTAGTAACAAGTCACGCACAGGACCCCAGAACAGATCCAACAAAACAAAGTACATTAGTTCAGAAGAAAGTAAAGGCAAAACAAAATTGCATGTAAAGAACCAGTATGAGAGCAGATATGTGCTGAGTGATAGCTGTCACCAGCACAGTAACATTTTATTGGTCCAACAACAGTTGTTCCCCACCAGCCTGAGGCAACCAAGAATTCCATCGTGGAAATCCAGGAGAGTTGTGTATGTTGAAAATTCCAACTAAGTAAGATTGCCATGGTACCAGAACATTATAATCCAAGTACTTTACAAGTCTGTGATGTGGAAGTCCATATCAGTCAATTTTCTGGAGTATGGGGAGACAATGAATTGATATGTAGATAGCTAAAATTGTATTTCATGTTCTAAAGTACAGAGATATACATAGGGCCTGATCCTGCAAAGTGGTAAGCACCCATAACTCCCTGAAAGCAGTGATGCAGGGTCTAATCCAACTCTCAGAGGCAATGGATAGACTCCCATTGACTTTAGTGGCAGTTTGCTCAGGCTCATGGCATGTTTAGGATATTGAAGCTGGGGCTCAAAATGTTTGGGATCAGGTGCGCAAAAATAAATGTGTTGAGTCACTAAATTGTGATTGTGCACACAGACTGTTGATAAGGCATCGAGCTATACATCTGCATGCACAAACACTATACTAAATTAGGGGAATATACTAACCAGCATCCACTGCTACTCCTTATTAGTAAAGGTATGTCTTGTGCTCCCTCAGCGCTGGTTGTCTTGCTGGGGAGGAAAGGTGATGGCTGGGGGCCACACCCACAATCTGCTCAAATATAACCTCTGTCACGTTCAGCACAGCTGGCACCCTGCCTCTTGGGGCTGGGGAGAGCAACCTGCAACACGTGCTGCCAGTTGCATGGAAGGGCTGGGGCCAGATGAAGAACTTCCTGTGACTTTTCCTCTGTGCTCCTGCACACAAGTAGTGATGATTTGGGCTTGTGAACTGATGTCATACTAAGCGAAGACATGTTTTGGGCATATCCCTGAATTTCTCATGCTCCCAGTATCCACAGACTTCAAAAGGCAAAAACTACTAAATATAAATAACTGATAGAAACCAAATACAAGTTTATAAACAATGCAAAATTTCAGTTAAAAATAAAGCTTTACCATTGAAGTGCAAATTAGTCCAAATTACACTATTAATGTTTGCATGCTGAAAGCTTTTTTTGTTTGTTTGTTTGTTTGTTTTTAAGTGGCATTTTATCAAGTGCCCTCCTTCCAAAAGAGCCTCTAAAAATAAAGTATGCCCTTGGGTAATTCTCTGGCCCACATTTATTTTTATAGAAGGAGTCAGAGATCTGTATGTCATAGATGCTTGTGCAAATGTGCATGTAGATTGAATAACTGTATGTGCACAGAGATGAGAGACAATATATCCCTGTGCATGAGCAGTTAAAAGTAACTGTGCTTACACATTTTTGCCTGGTTGAACTAAGTCTCTGCCCTTTAAAGTTTAGCCTCATCTGGATTTTACCTTTAATTTTACAGCACATTTTTAAATTTGGAGATGCCACTACAGTTTCAGTAAATATTTTAGAACGTCCAACAAATTAAACAAATTTTCAGAAGCGGTTTTAAACCTAAAATTAAAGAGAGAGAGAGAGAGAGGGAAAAAAGAGGAAGTTCCCACGCAAAAGGCATCTAAAATAAATTGAGGATCTGCTTTAATCAACTAGAGCAGAATTAAGCCTCAAACTGTCCACAGCTGACCCTGCGGTTCTTCGGTACTGCGGTTGGAGGTGTGATTGCACATACAATGTGAACTGCAATACTAAAAAAAACCCAAACAAACAAGCAAACACCCTGAACAACCCCCACAGGGTGACTCAAATGCAAGGGTTTAATCTCAACTCTAAATATCCTGACCTAGATTTTTTGTTTTTGTTTGAAGGGGTTGGTTTTAAAAACTGGACTCTGAACTTTACTAAAAATTAATTCACTTCATCACCTAATTCCATAGCAATATCAGCAAATGAGATATAATTTTAAGCCACGAAAAGAAAAAAAAAATCAAGAGTTTACCAGCTATGTTCTTTCACCATCAGCTGGCTTGCCTGACATTTGTCCAGCAGGAACTTCTGCTGTAAGCTTTTTCAGAGAAATGCATAAAGGAAGCAATATGCCGATGATGCTGTTAAAAAAAAAATCCATCAAACAAAAATACAGTTCCAAAATATCAGTAGGTGGCTCAAGCCAAACAAATGGTTCAGCTAACTCCAATTTAAATAGGTCTAGCATCACAACTGGTGTTTTTAAATATTGGTCAAAAATCCATATTACATACATCCAATTTACTTAAAAAAAAGTCCAAATAGCTTTTCACTATTAAAATGTAGCTTTTATCCCATGTATTTCATTACCTGTATTATCTCATTGTCTTAATAAACATCTGGCAAACAGCTTAATGAATAAAAATAGAAGACCAGATCCTCAGCTGATTTGAATTGGCATAGCTCCATCGAAGTCAATGGACTTACACAGATTTACACTACCTGAGGATCTGGTCCGAACTCTTCAGTTACAGAAGCTATAATAAAATTACAAGGGCTATCAGTTTAAACTTCAGGGGACAAGTAGATTATTAGCTGGGGTCAGGAGAAATTCTCTCTCCCAGGTATAACACTGAACAGCTGAATGCATTATAGGTTTTTATGCCTTGTTCTGAATATCTGGCACTTGCCACTCTCAGAGGTAGGATTCTGGAGGAGAAAGACTATTCCAGAGTGGCAATATTTTATAAGGAGTAATTATATAGGGTGCAATCCACAAACATACTTAGGTGGCCAAGTCCTGTTTTTAGGCACCACTGTGACCCACAAAATTCCCACTCGGCTGCCATCTAACCCTGTAGGTGCCTAAAGGTGCTCAGTGCCTACATTTTTGCAGTGACATCTCTTTGGTGCCTATGTTTCTGCCCTTGAGCATGCGCACTCTGTGTCCCTCTATGACTGAATGCCTGTCTCCTTCCTAAGCTCCAGTGATTCACAAGCCAAGGAAGATGAGTGTTTGGCCGGCTCGGTTGCATGTGGGGGCGTGTCACAGGCAGGGGCGGCTCTACCAATTTTGCCATCCCAAGCAGTCGCCGCTGAATTGCTGCCGCCGCCGAAAGCCACAGCAGCGGGAAGATCGGCAGAGCTGCCGCCGAATTGCCGCCGTGGGACACGAACTGCCGCCCCAAGCACCTGCTTCGAAAGCTGGTGCCTGGAGCCAACCCTGGTCAGAGGGTGTGGCTCCTCTCCCGCTTTCTTCCCCGCAGAAACTGCATGAACTCCAGGAGTTGTGCCTTCACCCTGTCCTTTTTCTTTTAAGTTCCCTTCATCATTTCCACAACAATCCCTGTGCCATAGTCTATTTACAGCGCCAGCAGCACCTTCTGGCCCTTCCCCAGGACCTGAGAGAAACAGAGTTCTCCCTCCCTTGAGGCCTCCATGTTACTAAGCTCAACTAGCCCTGTTCCCCTCTTGCTCCCCTCTCGGCACTTCCCTCCTGCCTCTTTATCAACCTGGGGTTGAGGAGGTAATTGGCTCCTTATACCATCCATCCTGGTTGTCTAATTACCCTTGTCAGTTTTCTCAAGGGGAACTGATTAACATCTAAGTGACCAGAGTGCAGGCTCACTGGTTCACTCCCTGCACTGTCAGTCACATGGTCCACTCTGGCATGTGTGCTCAGAGGATGCCTACTGGATTGGGCCCCCTCAGGTGAGTTCACACAAATGGACAGAGGAGCCAGATAAGCTGCTTTAGTCTAGAGGATAAGGTACTCAGCTAGGACGTGGGAGGCCATTGGTTCAACTCCCCCATCCTTCTGAAGGGAAGAAGAGATTTGAACAGGGATCTGCCACGTCTCAGGTGAGTGTCTTGACCACTGGGCTATTCTAATGTGTGTATCCCTCAATCTCTCCTTCATTTAGATAATTAAATATTAACTGGGCCAGAGAGAGTTAGAATGACTCTATAGCCTAGTGCATGAACACCTAGCTTTCCACCGTTCATGGACTGCAAGCAGAGATAGGCACCTTCCTGCAGCCCCAGTTTAGGCATCTATCTCTGAGTGGGGGCAGGGCTCAGCTCAGCTCATGCCCCCTCTCCCATTGATTAGCTTAGGTGGCTCCCCAGCTAGCATGCTGGTTTTGTGGATCACAGTCTAAAGTGCCTCTCTCCCCCCATTCATTGTATAGGAGCCTGAGCACCTAACTCCGGCATTGTCAATCACAGTGTTGTTCCATGATTTTCTAGGCACCTGAAAGTTAGGCTCTGCAAAGCTCAGCATCACAATGGCTAAGTCCCTTTGTGGATCTAGGCCCCAGTCTATAAACCCAGGAAGCATGGGTGTGCCCTCCATGTCTACATGTTGTTCTGCAGGCAATGCACGTCAGGTAAAATGAACGGCTTTGTGGGGGCCTGCAGAAGCCCCAGTGGTAGCCCTGTAAAAGCATGCAGTACTGCAGGTGGAATGGCTGAATGGGGGTTCCTCCATACCCTGTGCACTGTGAAGTGTGTGCCACACCAGCCACAAGCCATTGGAACAGATTAGGGATGGGACCACTGGATTTGTGATTACATAGATCCAGTGGCTCTATCCAGAAATTCCTACACAGGAGACACAGAAGGGTAAGTGACTGCTATTCCAGCCTATCTGATGGAATAGCAGCTGGAAGCCCATGGATTCACCTCTAATGCACTGAATAGAGGACACTACAGCTTAGGGGCTCTCAACAGTTTTCTTTCTGAGCCCCTCCCCCAACATGCTATAAAAACTCCACGGCCCATCTGTGCAACAATAACTGGTTTTCTGCATATAAAAGCCAGGGCTGGCATTAGGGGCAACTGCCTGGGGCCCCATGCCACAGGTGCCTCCACAAAGCTACATTGCTTAGGCTTTGGCTTCAGCCCTAGGTGGCAGGGCTCAGGGCCCTGGACTTCAGCCTCATGCGCTGGGACTTCAGCTTTGTGCCCTGGGCCCTAGTGAGTCTAATGCTGGCCTTGCTTGGCGGCCCCCCGAACCCTGTTCGCGGCCCCGCAGAGGACCCCGAACCTCTGATTTAGCCTTCAGTACTTGCATTTGATATTTTATCCTTATGCAGGTAGTTTAGCCATCAATGCTCATTTGCTGTTCCTATCACCCAATATTTCCTTCCAGGCCATTCTGGAAAATAACCCTGAGTAACAGAAAACATTCAGTCTTGTATGTAGTATTTCCAGGGCTGCTCTTTGGAAAAAAAGAAATATCACATCATAAGGCACTTGGAAAAGAGAGGTGAACTTTTTAAACACATTTTTCATAAATGTTTTATAAATTGATTCATACAGTAAAGTCTCATTAATGCAAATATACTTTGTTCTTCACTGGCTTAATTTCCACTTAGCTTTTAATAGTGTAAATATGATCAAAATATGTTTTATTTCACTCATGGAAGTTCAGATTCAACAAAACTTCAACTTGGCAAGGCCGGGCAAGCCCATAATTATGTATTTTCTGGGTCTTGCTCAAAAATGTAAGTGGGCGGAGCACTGTATTTACTGAACTTGGCCCCAAGGGAGATGAGAGAAGATTAAAATACAGAGCCCAGTTTTTAAAATGTGGGCACATTAATGGGATGGCTGAACTTGGCATTTGGCCAATGAAATTCGCACATAGTTACAGAAATGCTCACTTTAAGTTGACAATTACTGCAGATGCATAAACACCCCAAATTTGGACAGCCTATTAAGTCACCCCCATTTAATCTAACAATTTTACTGTCCCTTTAGAAGTCCCATAATTAAAGTAGGTTTCTAAACACTGCATTTATGAAATAAAAAGACACACCAGAAAGATGTTCCTCCCCTTATTGCTGCAGCAGATAACCAAGTAGAGTCTCTGTTTTCCATCAGTTTTATGCGGTACTTTTAAATTTTTCATTAAACAAGTAATTCCTCTTCAGTTCATAGCAGTGCTAACATTAGGTGGAAGTCAAGTCACACTGTCAACTCGATTTGCCAGATTAAAGCCCCCATTCTACGTATGGAGAGGAACCATATTCTATTCCTGCTGTGTGTGTGTATGTGTGTGTCTGAAATCTACAGAATTCCATCATTTTCTTCCAGAAACATTTAGCACATTCACCTATAGATCCACACCAAATTTTTTGAACTTGGGCACCTAAATTTAAACAAACTCATAGTTTTAAGGCACCACTTTCAAAGGTTTGTCTTGGAGGGAGCTTCAGTACAGTTCTCTTCTGTCACATAATACAGCATTGCCGGCCAGTAGAGGGATTTATTACAGAACCCAGAACACTTGCAGCATCAGTCAGCCTGCCTATCTGAACCTTTTCACAGCAGATATAAGGTGGTCGGCCAGTTTTAAATTAGATGAGTTGGGTGCCATTGACAAACACATGAGCATAGGCAAGCAGGGGGCCCACATGTTGGGGCATCAAATGTACTACTTAAGGCACAGCAAGAACGTCAAGAGAGGCCTTCCCATGCTGAGGTTACAGAAGTGCACCCTTACGGCTCCAGTTCATAGCACGGTTCATTTCAGAAATGTTTTATGCAAGCTGCAGAAAACTAAGTATTTGACTAGTGAATGAGGATTGTTGGAAGCTGCAAAGAATGATGAATTATAGACCTCCATGAATTGGTAGCCCTACGACATGCTGGGAGGGGATGGTCAACACACAGTTCTGCCAGACCAAAGGAGGAAACAAGATCCAGCATCAAGGCTCACCAAGTATGTAAATTTTGGGTTTATCAGCTTGAGCATCCCACATGATCTCAGCTGCTGGTCTAAAACATGGAAAGAGGTGGTTTCGCAGAAATGCAGGACCCAACTATAAGGATATGTTTATACTGCAGCTGGGGCGAGCATCGTAGCCTAGGCCGATAAACTTGTGCTAACAGGGTTTGAGCTAGCTAGGGTTACCATATTTGAATATTCAAAAAAGACGACACTCCATGGGGGGGGGTATTTGCTCTTGCCCCCCAGCCCCACCCCAACTCCACCCCCTCCCTGCCCCATTGGACCCCGCACGCTGCTGGCTCCCTCCCCGCTCGCCTCTTCACCCTCCCCGCCCACCACTTGCCTCTTTGCCCGCCCGCCAGCCAGCCAGCCACTGCCCCCCCCCCCGCTCACCTACTCTCCCCCCTTCACCCACTGCTGGCTCACCGCTCGCCTCTTCACCCCACCCCAGTCGCCTACTCAGCCATCCTGCCGCAGGTCCCTCTGGCTCCTAGGATCAGGGCAGCCGAGGAATCTCCACGTGCTGCACCCGCCACAAGCACAAGCTCCGTGCTGGAGCTGCGGAGCGGGGCTTGCAGGTGCCGGCAGCGTGCAAAGAACCCTCTGCCCTGACCCTAAGAGCCAGAGGAACCTGCCAGAGGGCGAGGTGGGGAGTCCCAGCGGTGCTTACCTGGGGCGGCTCCCGGGAAGCATCTGGCAGGTCCCTCTGGTTCCTCCTAGGGTCGGGTTGGGTCGGGTCAGGTCGGGGGGAGGGAGGGGGAGGGCTCTCTGCCGGTGCCTGCAAGCCCCGCCCCCGCAGCTCTGATTGGGCAGGAGGGAGCCGGGCAGGAGGCAGCACACCGAGACCCCCCTCCACCTCTGTGCCTAGGGGCTACCCACACTGCATGCTTCTGCTGGAGGTCGGCACCAGGAGCTGCCCCAGGAAGCACCGCCAGCCCCAGGACTTTGGTGCGCGCGGTGAGGTGAGCGGTCCCAGATATTGGGACAAAAGGCATCCCCGACCGATGTGGCAAAATCCCAGATGTTTTAGATATTTAAAAATTCCTCCCGGACGGCGATTTAAGAACTAAAAAGCAGGACATGTCTGAGAAAATACGGACATATGGTAACCCTAGAGCTAGCACATTAAAAGTAGTGATGTGGTCATTCCAGCTTTGGCTCCTAAGCCTAAGAGGTCAGGTGGACTTCACAGCCCAAGCTTCTGTCTGAGCTGGAACATCCACATTGCTATTTTTAGCATGCTAGCTTGAGCCCTGCTAGCACAAGTCTGTATACCCAGGCTAAAAGAAAAGGAGTACTTGTGGCACCTTAGAGACTAACAAATTTACTACCCAGGCTAGGAGACTCACTCCCAGCTGCAGCGTAGACACTCTGAAAGGTTCACTAAATCAGTCAATTTCACAAGCTGCGTGAGAAATAAAGTGGAATATATGAAAATTCATTTAGTGCTCCTGTAGCACCACTAATTTCTGCATGGTTGAGGAGGCACTTTCATTACAGATTCACTCTGTAATTTTGCACACTCTGAAGGACACAGAACCACAGCACACATGAATTCACATGTTCTCAGGCATTCAGAATAGGTGAAGGAAGTCCTCCTTTGAGCTAAAGTATCTCAGGTTTGTTCTCAGAGCCCAAAGAGAAGCTCAGGAAAACTTCCAGTTGAGAAATTGGGTTTAAAAATAATTGTTCAAGATCAGTGAAATTCATAGGCAGTGGTTGTACAATGGAGAGGGAGCTCCATCTACTACACATAAGTACAATACACTCTGCTCCAGACAGCAAGCCAGTTAAACTATCTGATGCACACCTTGCTGCAATCCTGAAGGTTTCAACTGCTCAGTCACTGAGGCCAAACATCAACAAACTGACAGAACTGAAGCGATGCCAGGTGTCTGCCAAACACTAAAAACTCTCTGGCAGGTGACGAATTGTATAAAGTTGTATGACAGTTTTATTATTTCTAAGAAATTTGAAATAAAAAATACAATATAAATGTTCTCTTTTCTGAATCTAATCTAATCTTTTCTTTTCTAATCTTCAGTGACATTATTGGCCCGCTGGGAGGATTTGAGGACTGGCACTGGCCCTAAGGTAAATTGAGTTTGAGTCCCCTAATTTAGAGTCTCTGACACTTTCGGTGGCATTTCCGGCCACCAGGCACACTGAGCCCTTGTCTCCTGGGGCCTCCTCCAATCATCTATTTATAATTTTGCACACTTTGAAGGAGACAGAACCCCAGCACACATGAAGCCACATGCAAACACTCACCTATATATACACACTGTAGTACATTATAAACTCTTAAATGCACATTTCAGTACCTGTGCAAAGTACTTATTATGCTCAAGGAAGAGGTGTTACAAATAGTGAGGGAAACAACTGAATTTCGTGACCAGTGTTTAACATCTCAATCATTACTAACACATTGAAATTCAATAGAATAAAGAAATATCCCCTCGCAACAAGAGAAAGTGATTTACAGATTGACTGTGGCATGCTTTGTGTTGTAGTCCCTAAACTGGAGGAACTCAAGGAATGGCAGCTAGTTTTCCCTTCAGTTTCCTCTTTATAACGGGAATGGCAAGCAGCAGCGAGGTGTTGGGTCCCAGATTTGCTCAGCACGTTTAAAATGTATAGTTTAAAACCTGTGCAGATTAACTCTGGTTAAACCATGTTTGACTGGACAGCATGGACAAAGATAAATTGGGTTTAATTTAAACGGGTTTGGAAATGGAGTTTAGAATATGTGGACTGAAGCCCAGTTCCTCAAATCTCTGAATTAGATACAGGTATAGAAATGAAGAACCACCTCAAACCTGAGCCCCAAAACCTTCAAGCGGGATGGAGGAACCCCAGACCCCCAAACCCATCTCTAGCTTTGTGTCTAGGTCAACTCTATAACTAGCAGGGGGCTTTTGTGGTCCTTTGTTCAGTCATGAAAGCATTATTCTCAAGAGAGCAAATGTTACCCTAACACTGCAGCCCAGGATGGCGATCTTGCAAGAGACAGAAAGACCTTGCAAGATTTGGACTTTGCGATTATTGAATTCGTCAAGGTGCTTTTAATCAACCAGAGTGACTCACAGGCTGTGTCTACATTAGCTTTTCTTTCACCTTCAGATTTCCTGCTATTGCTACCACTAGTGTAGCTTCATTAGTGTAATGTAGGCAAGGTGCTGTTCATCTAATCCTGTTTAGAGCAGCAATAGTAGCAATGATGAGAAATTATAGAGGGGAAAAGGACCACAATGGACAAAGCCAGTGGAAGGTGAAAAAGATCCCATCCACTTACACCACAGCACTTCATGCCACCTATGTTCCTCATTAACTTGTTATTCTTTAGGAAGCTCTATTTACAACAAAACAAACTGGTTTTACACAGCCAGAAATTCAGTGTAAATATTAGTTCTTAGTGTCTGGGTCCTGGCTCAGGGCATAGAATTAACTGCTGCCTCTGGCTTGCAATTTCTAGGCCTGCTTTGTTACCTTGCTATGAACATCTGTGTATAGCAGAGACCTAGAGTTAACCCTTTGGGTGCTGGTGATGGATAGTACCTCCATACTCTGTCACAGTGCATAACACAACAAACCCAATGCATCTGATGACTTCAAACTAGGAGAGTCAAATCTTCAGGAGGAACCTAGCAATAACATGTCAGTTACACTTTCTGAAATGTTTTAGCATTCAATATACTATTGTACCATACATTTGAAAGTTCTCATTGCCTTTCTAGTAATATAAAGTTTGCTGTTTCCCCACACTTTAAAACTAAATCCATCAGCTTTCATTAGTAGCTGGAGCAATGTCAAAGTAAGCTGTCAATACAGAGACTCTGAAATTAGCCATACACTGTGAAGTTGGAATAGGACCAGTGTAAAACAATGCATCAGTGTTACTCCTCCCTCAGTATAGCACTAAACTTTCCGTTACAGCACACATTGCCACTAATTCGGGAGAAATGCAAGTGTTCTTTTAAAAACATTCAGTTTCCTGAACGCACGAGTTTGGACATAGTGACAGTATTGACCTGGTATTTCACAATAAATAGCTGCAGCCATACAAACTTACAGATGTGCTCTCTTTTCTAGCTCTTTCCAAGAACTTGTTCATCATCTCTGCCCTTGAGACAGTGACTTTCCTGCCAAGGTAAAGCAAAAAGTCTGCTAAAGGCCTGTGTTTGATGGGTCTTATAAACACAGGCATGCAACATGACCATGGAGAATAAAAATCCCAATCACTGACAAAATCTTAAGTCTTTGCCATTGGATGTTTTTCTAAAAGATCTGCTCTAGGAATTATTTTGGGGATGTTCTCTGGCCTGCGCTACACAGGTGGTCAGACTAGGTGATCACAGTGGTACCTTCTGATCTTGGAAACTATGAAGGCATCCCAAATCAAGGGAAAGATGCAGCACTAGAGGGGGGGGATGGTTCCCTTTTGATAGCAGCTTGGCTCAACAGGGAATCCTACTGAATCCCTGCCACTTTTTCAGCAAAAGGGTGAATTCTGCCACTGATGACACAAAAGGAAGAAATACATAAAATTTCACTTTTGTACATATTTGTTGATCCCTGGAATAATGCCAAGCTCCCACTAGCACATACTCAAAATGAATTTGAAAACAGACACTTACTGATTGTTGTATTTATTGGTAAAGACCCATGGAAAGAATGCATCACCTTTACATCAAGCTAAGTTAGCCAAGCAGCTGTGAATCTGTAGAGAGTTTATAGACACAAGGCACAATTCGATCATCTAGTCCTCTGACCTCCTGCATATCATAGTCCATTAAACTGCACCTCCATCAAGCCTTCTACCACAGAAGCATTAACTGGAGAAGGTGGTTTTTCTTTGGTAAAAAAGCCCGGTCCAATCTTAAGATTTAGCTTCATAGTACAGCTATAGTTATGGATCCAAATATGCAAACTTGCAAAATAATTGTTTATACAAATTCAGGAGTTAGGACAAGTAGAAATTCATGATGCTTGGTCAAAGCAAGCCCTTCTGTGAGCTCCTGATCTGCTGATACAATCTTACAGCTCTAAGATGCAGTTAACTTTGGAAAAACATACTGTGCATGCCAATTTGCTTGTGGGTCTGGCTCAGGATCTGATACGCTTAACCTTGGAACAGCCAGAATTTAAATAATTCCTGTGGCACCAGGAAAGAAAACTGCCACATCAGAAGGATTTCAAACAACCAGCCAACATTGCCATTAATTCTTCCCCAGGAAAATCCTTCCAATTTTTTTTTTTTTGGTGCAATAAGGAACCTTCTAAAAAGTAATGACTAGTAGGTCACACACACTTTGTTATTTCTGTATCTGAACTTACTGTCACCTTGCTCCCGTCTACTCTCCCCCACAAGCTCCCTCTATGCCACCCTTCCTTACCCCTCTATCTTTCAAGGACTCGCTGCAACTCTCCCCACCACCTCAGGCTCTATGTACCCCCATGCCACAGTTCCCAAGCCTCCCACACATACCAGGGGCTCTGTGTTAAAGAGAATGTTGACATTGCCAAAGTTGAGTGGTTTAACAGGACAAAAGCATGGAACTGGTATCTACAGAGGGCCAAATTATCAGAAGCCCCTGAACTTATACACGCATCTATTTTTGCCACCAGGGAGGAAATGCATTTGCTCGCGGCAGTGAGAATTTGTACAGGAAACTCTGGCAGTTGTGCCAAGGGGGTGCTGCCCCTTTTCTTTGGGCAAATTGGTGAAGGCACAAAGACGCTGTGTGCGTACCCAGAGGCAATACTTGACTCTAATAAGGAAAGAGCTTGATTTTAGTCCCACATGAATGTAAGTCTGTCAGTGGACTTACACCAGTGTGAAAACCAACATAAGTGAAAGCAGAATCGGACACAACAAGCATGTGCAGGTGGGTATGTTCTGAGGAGACTGAATGGTGCTTCTGCAGTTGCCCCCCTGAAGGAACCAAGACTCAGTGAATAGCTTAATAATAAACAGGCTTTTCTGAAGTTTAATACTATAGGAAAAATGCCAGCAAAAGCTGAAACCAACCCCCACGCCCTCCAGCCACCCTGAACAGCCGCTTACAGAAATGATTTGCAGAACTTGAATTCAAACAGGGGGAGGGGACCAAGGCATGTGAGGGAAGTCCTGCAAACACCACAACAGACAAAAGATACTGTTGGCCAGCTCAGCAGATGGGGCACATTGCTATGGGCAATGAAATGGCTTTAAAAAAAGACCTGAAAATTGTCTTTTTAAAAATCCAGTGACTCTGGAATAGTGTAGTGAATGCCCTTCCGGGTAGGATAAGGGGATCATTCAGCAGGTTAACAACTTATAAAACTTACCTATATTTTTAGGTCAAACATCCAGACTAACTCCTGCTCCATCTGATGTCCCTGGGTGAACTATACTAATCAAGTGAAATGCACATTGGAAGCTGCCTCTAATCTCGGACTCTAGCCTATTAGGTTCAGATACATATTCGTTACAGTGCTGTGCATTTTTGTTCACTCATCAGACCCTGTAGGATGGGTCAGCTTCAAGCCATAGCAGTTTGTTCTGTGACAGGTGTGAAGTCACCAGCACAATGCAAGCTGGATTCATACACAGCAGGAATTGGCGAGTGAATAAGTGTTGTGCTAAACCAAAGGTGGGCAAACTACGGCCCACGGGACCGTCCTGCTTGGTCCTTGAGCTCTCGGCTAGGGAAGCTAGCCCCCGGCACCTCAGCTCACCATGCCGCCAGCACCCTGGGCAGCGGGGCTGCGTGCTCCTGCGGGGCAGCACGGCTGCAAGAGCTGTAAGTAGTACACCGTAAGTAGCATATTCCTATGGGGAGCAATTTAATACACTACACCAGTCCTCCACACAGTTTTGGAACCCCGCTGTGGCCCTCAGGCCAAAAAGTTTGTTCACCCCTGTGCTAAACACTCCTATTACTCCTTTTTGTGGGGAAAATTCAGCACATTTCTAAATCTGGAATTTCTTAAACATTATTATTAGGATTGTCGATTAATCGCAGTTAACTCACACAATTAAAAAAAAAGTAATCGCGATTTAAAAAATTATTCACCATTAATCAGTTTTAATTGTATTGTTAAACAATAGCATACCAATTGAAATTTATTAAATATTTTGTATGTTTTTCTACATTTTCATATATACTGTATTCTGTGTTGTAATTGAAATCAAAGTGTACATTTTTTATTACAAATATTTGCACTGTAAAAATGATAAAGAAAAGAAATAGTATTTTTCAATTCACCGCATACAAGTACTGTAGTGCAATCTCTTTGTCGTGAAAGTGCAACTTACAAAATGTAGATTTTTTTTGTTACATAACTGCACTAAAAACAAAACAAAGTCCACTCAGTTCTACTTCTTGTTCAGCCAATCGCTAAAACAAACAAGTTTGTTTACATTTACAGGAGATAATGCTGCCCTCTTCTTATTTACAATGTCACCAGAAAGTGAGAACAGGCATTCATATGGCACTTTTCTAGCCGGCATTGCAAGGTATTTACATGCCAGATATGCTAAAAATTTGTATGCCCCTTCATGCTTCGGCCACCATTCCAGAGGAAATGCTTCCATGCTGATGACGCTTGTTAAAAAAATTAATGTGTTAATTAAATTTGTGACTGAACTACTTGGGGGAGAATTGTATGTCTCCTGCTCTGTTTTACCCGCATTCTGCCATATATTTCATGTTATAGCAGTCTTGGATGATGACCCAGGACATGTCGTTTTAAGAACACTTTCACAGCAGATTTGACAAAATGCAAAGAAGGTACCAATGTGAGATTTCCAAAAATATCTACAGCACTCGACCCAAGGTTTAAGAATCTGAAGTGCCTTCCAAAATCTGAGAGGGATGAGGTGTGGAGCATGTTTTCAGAAGTCTTAAAAGAGCAACACCCCAACGCAGAAACTACAGAACCTGAACCACCAAACAAGAAAATTAACCTTCTGCTGGTGGCTTCTGTCTCAGATAATGAAAATGAACATGCGTCGGTCCGCACTACTTTGGATTGTTATCAAGCAGAATCCATCATTAGTACGGAAGAATGTCCTCTGGAATGGTGGTTGAAGCATCAGGAACACATGAATCTTTAGCGCATCTGGCACATAAAGATCTTGCAACGCTGGCTACAACAGTGCCATGAGAACACGTGTTCTCACTTTCAGGTGACATTGTAAACAAGAAGCGGGCAGCATTATCTCCTGAAAATGTAAACAAATTTGTTCGTCTGAGCGATTAGCTGAACAAGAAATAGTACTGAGTGGACTTGCAGGCTCTAAAATTTTACATTGCATTCAAAAATAAAACAGATTTTTGTACATAATTCTACATTTGTAAGTTAAACTTTCATGACAAAAAGAAAAGGAGTACTTGTGGCACCTTAGAGACTAACCAATTTATTTGAGCATGAGCTTTCGTGAGCTACAGCTCACTTCATCGGATGCATACTGTGGAAACTGCAGAAGACATTATATACACAGAGACCATGAAACAATACCTCCTCCCACCCCACTCTCATGCACGTTGTAAGGAGAGTGGTCACTTTGGATAGGCTATTACCAGCAGGAGAGTGAGTTTGTGTATGTGGTTTTTGGAGGGGGGTGAGGGGGTGAGAGAACCTGGATTTGTGCAGGAAATGGCCCACCTTGATTATCATACACATTGTGAAGAGAGTGGTCACTTTGGATGGGCTATTACCAGCAGGAGAGTGAGTTTGTGTGGGGGAGGGCGAGAAAACCTGGATTTGTGCTGGAAATGGCCCAACTTGATGATCACTTTAGATAAGCTATTACCAGCAGGAGAGTGGGGTGTCTTCTGCAGTTTCCACAGTATGCATCCGATGAAGTGAGCTGTAGCTCACGAAAGCTCATGCTCAAATAAATTGGTTAGTCTCTAAGGTGCCACAAGTACTCCTTTTCTTTTTGCGAATACAGACTAACACAGCTGTTACTCTGAAACCTTTCATGACAAAGAAATTGCACTATAGTACTTGTATTAGGTGAATTGAAAAATACTATTTCTTTTGTTTTTTTTTTTACAGTGCAAATACTTGTAATCAAATATAAATAAAAAGTGAGCACTGTACACTTTGTATTCTGTGTTGTAATTGAAATCAGTATATTTGAAAATGTACAAAACATCCAAAATATTTAAATAAATGGTATTCTATTATTGTTTAATAGTGCGATTAATCACATGATTAATTTTTTTAATCACTTGACAGCCCTAATTATTATTTGCAGGTCACTTCTAAACTACCACAAACTTACAGAGTTGTGTGCTTTCTTCCCTGCAGAATTCAACCAGAACATAGATAGAAACACAAACAAATCAAATTCTCTACTTTACAAGCTAAGGATCAAATAATACCCTTAGACAGATGTAAGAATACCCCTGGCCCCCCTTCATCAACTTCAGTGGAAGATGCATATTTATCTGAGCACAGAATTTGTCCCCATCTGGTTCTATTTTTATATTTTGTCTTAGTTTCTCTCTCCCTCCAGATCCATTTTATATTCTATTCTCTTTTTGCAGCCCTCCTTTTTAACTTGTCTGAAAAATTAATATTTTCCCCTTTTTTATATAAGAGACTGACACAGTAGCCTGTTTTATAGAAAAAGTTTCCTGACCCCATTGTTTGCTTTCGGATTTTTGATTCTCCTACCTCCCCTTCTTTTGTACTTCTTCTAATTGCCTTCACTCTTGGTGGCAGAATGAAACTTAGGCCTTGACTACATGAGAAAGTTGCAGCCGCTTAAAAAAATTCATTTTTAAACTGATTTAAATACCAGCTGCAAACTCCAGTGTGGACACACTTATTTTGGTTTAAGAGTAGCATATTTTGATTTAGTTTACATTAATTCCTAATTGATTTATGCTAAACCACTATTAAACTGAAATAATGTCCAACCAGGGTTTGCACTGTTTTAACTAAATCATTTTAGAGTCACACCTTGAGTTAAACTGGTGCAGCTCTCCATGTAGACAAAGCCTAAGCCTCACACTGAGCACAAAAGGAGCATGGTGGCAGCGGCGGGGGGGACAGGGACACGGACGGACGATGGGGACGGTTGGGAAGACCTCATGATTTAATCACACTCGTATCATATTTAACAAAAAAGCTGCCAGCCACTGATGTGCCTGCTACCAAGAACTGCACAGAAATAAGAGTCCCAGCTGATGGAGTCAAGCCTATGATCTCTGACTAACAGAACACACACCATGCAAATGTCACTGTTCCTATGGACTGAAAGTTTTATTTTAACATTTTCCAGTATTGCCAAGTCCATGCATTCAAAAAGTGAGAGACTGACTTACACACCAGCTTTCTGGGTCTTTTATTTGCCTTTTGATTTTGAGCCTTTAGGCTTCATGTGTCTATCTTTTCTCTGTGACCATGATGGGTAGAATCTTACTTTTTTTTTCTTCTTCCACTGCAAGCTGAAATTCTCAGTATGTATATGATTCCAGGAGCTGGGATTTAACTAAAACAACACAGTCTGAAGATGGAAAATTGGATGGTGTCCCTAGCCTCTGTTTGCCAGAAGCTGGGAATGGACGACAGGGGATGGATCACTTGATGATTACCTGTTCATTCCCTTTGGGGCACCTGGCATTGGCCACTGTCAGAAGACAGGATCCTGGGCTAGATGGACCTTTGGTCTGACCTATTATGGCCATTCTTATGCTTTACTTTTGTTTACTATTTCCCCTCACAATGTAATATCGGAACAATTAGCTATACGGCAATCCCATGAAACTCACTCATTAGCTATCATGGAGAGATGGTAACTTCTTTATAGTTTATACTGTGACTAAGTTTACATTATATGCCCAATTTTTACCTGTCCTCTTGCTACACCAATCTGCCGTCAATGTCTCTTGTTTAGTCCCCTGTCAGAAGTGGTGATTTTTGAAAGTCTAATCAGTAACATGACAAGGCATTTGAAAACTAATCAAAGATTTTTATTTTTTAAAAGAGAGGTTTCCTATCTTTTTGGAGTATGTTATAATTCAAAGAAATGTCATCATTCAGATTATTCTTCCATCCTCAATGAGGAGTAATGCCTTTATTTATTTTTTGCAAGAAGAGGGGTGCTCATTTTAATTTTATTGGTGAACCTCTAAGAAGTACCTGGGTTTTAGAGAGTCCACAGAGTCCTGGTAAAGACTATATACTCCACTGGAGCAGAGATTCTTAATGAGTTTGGGAGCTTGCAAAACTTGAGTTCTGCAGGATCAGGGAAACTCAGCTAGGGCTAAGAGCCTTTTTAACAAAGCGTACAAACTTCTCAGACCTGAATCGGACAGCTTTTGCTTGCAGCCTCCTGGGTTTATAAACTCTGCAGACCTTGAGAGTTACTCAAGTAATGGTTGACAGAAGCTGGACTTCTGCAGGAGCTTCTGCCTTGCAGAGTTTCAAAGCTCCATGTAGGACCAATGCAAGGAGCTTTCATGTGCTGCTAGGATGAGGAGAGAAGCAGTAGCACAGGAACAGCCATTGTGGGAGGACTTGTGTTACTATCCAGGGGCAAGTAGGAGGAACAGCCTGGCAAGGGTCAGCATGGTCCTTGACATGCTGCTGAATGATTTTATACTCATGGCTAAAACCCACGAAAGCTTATGCCCAAATAAATTTGTTAGTCTCTAAGGTGCCACAAGGACTCCTCGTTTTTTTTTGTTTTTCTTTTTGGTAAGAATGCAGTAACTCAATTAAGAATATGTCTCTATCTTGATTTCAGGATCTCTGCTTAGATTTTTTAGAAGTACTAGTACAACATTCTATTTCCTACCTTTCAGAGGTTTCTTTTATTTTTAACTTTCATGCTGAGTTTTCTGACTTTCAAAAACCTTTTGTTTTTTTAAAATACAATGCTCTAGTAATGTTTAAAATTTTACACATCTTTTCACCCCTTAAAAGAAAATTTAGTCTGGATTTAAAATTTAAAAAGAAGACGATCTCATTCTGTCTACTTATTTCCCTGTGTATTCCAGGTGGAACATGAAAGACATTGGTTCAGTTTCATTTTAGACACTTACAAATTTCCAAGCATGGGAAACTCAAAGTAGAGGAAAGATTGAGACAGAATCTCCATAGGAAATCTAGGGTGGGTGTGGGAAAAGAGCAGAATGGAGAGAAGGGAAATTAAGAATCCTGCACTAAGTGACTAAACAAGAATTTATGTACGTTAAAAGAAAAGGAATTGTAGATTTTCTCCACTTAATATCAAAATTTCTTATACTAGCTGACAACTTGTATCTACCTTTTAAAAAGTACTTTACTGTATTTATTAGCACCTGAACTTTCGTTTTATAAAATCGATTCCTTTGTTCAATATAAAGAATCTAAAAAGACCCCTCCACGACAAAAAAAACAAACAAACAAAAACAGATAGTAGGAGTATTTCCACAGTGTAAATCTAATTTAATAAGTTCATATTTTTTTAAACAATTCAAGTCTACACCATCCCAATACAGCAAGCCATGCTAAATGCTACTTTTTCATGCTCATAATAGTCTCCATGTTTGTTCCTGTAATAGCTCATGCTTACAAACAGCTACTAACATAAGTTTTCTGCTAAAGCAGTCCTAGTCAACTGTTAAAAGGGACCTTTAAAATGCATATAACACATCTTTAGAGCGGGTAGAAACAGCCATTTCAGAAAGACTAACCTGTTGTTTAATCCGTTGCAAATCACCAAATTCTGAAGTTCCCCTAAATATCTTCTAGCTTGTTTCCTGTAAGAGCTGCATGTGACATCACACTTCCTCACCGCACCTTGTTAAACTTGCCTCAGTTACTGGGCAGAAGCATATGAAGAACTACAAACATACTGTAACCACAATGTCAAGATGAACAGTTCATACATTTCTGCATAGCCAGAAAGACACCCAGTACATTTCTTTTGGGGGCTGCTTCCAAAGGACTGAATGGATCACTGTATGCTGCTCATTTATATTAATGCTGCACTTTGAATATTATGGTGCTGTTACAATATCATTAGCTGGCTTTTTTTTCTTAAAGGAAGCATGAATGGCCTCATCAGGCAGTAATTAGGTAGATTTGCACTAATGCAATAGAACATGGGTATGGGAAATTTCCATCTGAATATATTTGCTCATAGGCTTTTCAGAGTGGTAGTATTTAGGCTTGAAGTATTCATTTTGCATAGAGGCAGTATGTAGTAGAAATTTGTTTTTTGGGAAAATAATTGTCTTCAGTACAGACTAAGACATACACATCATTCCATCAACATAATTTACTTATTTCAAAGGGCTGCTGTAGGAGTAATTATTTAATGCTTATAAAGTGCTTTGAAAATATAGGGCCAAACTCTCCTCTCATTTACAGCAGTCTACATCCAAAGTAACTCCATCTAACGATGGACTTGACAAACAAGCTGGGATAGAACATACAACGGGTAGGGGGAGGATGGTGAAAGTCCTGGATATGATTACATGGTTACTCAGTAGTTAGTGTTTTTGAAGTGTGTTTTCAGCCGTGATTTGAAGTCAAGATAGAGACCTAAGAAGTGGACTTTGAAAGAGCATTTGAGTCCTAAGTGGCGCCATGGAAGGAGAGACAGATGTTTTTGAGAGAAAGAGTATCAAAAACTGCCATCACAAAAGGAGCAGAGAAGGCATGGAAAGAGGAGAAACAAAATATTGTTATGCTGGAATGTGTTAAGAGTGGCCATCAATCACAGACCTGGTAAGAAAAGATAGGTATCCTAAGCATCCTTCATTTAGGCTTAACTAAAGGAATAATTAAATGTGTCTTTTTTTTTGTGACAACGGAAACAATAGAAGCCACCACTGAAGGCAAGTTCCAGCATGGCAAGGCCTGAGTAGAAACTAAGCCATGTGGACTAAGGGGTTTCCCTAGAGCCTCACTGCAAACGCAGGGGCTAGGGCACTGCTTTGCAGCTGCATGTATCTATGTATGCGAAAGACACCAGAAAGCAAGGAGAAAAAGTGTGCAAACAGAGAGAGAAGCAATGGGAGCATGGCCTAGGAGGAGGCCCAGAGCGTGAGCTTGGGCACAATACTTGCAGAGAAGGCAGACTTGGATTTCTGGATGAGGAAACCGCTTCCTGTTTGTTTCTGCTATGTTCAGGGAAACCACACTTTTTGCCTTTTTTTTTTTTTTTTTGGCGAGGGGGGGGAGGCTAAATTAACAAGAACTGAAATAGCTGACTCATTGTTTCTGTTAGCAGGAGAAACTGATGCAATCTGACAAGGTCCCAAATATTGGCTAACTGCTCAGGCTAAAAGGGGCAACAATGCAGTGTAATTTCTTAATAGATATATTCTGGCTGCCCAAAGAGCTCTGAAACGTGGAAGGAATCATTCATCTAAAAGAGATGATCGACCCCTCCCCAGTTCCAGAAAAAGCCATTTCTAGTTCCTTTTGTACGGTCTGTCCTCATGAGGTGGGTGCTATGTCCACATACTTACATAATAAGCCTTTCATCTGAAGACTTCAAAACACTTTACCTCAAATGGGCAAGTATTAAACCCATTTTACTGATGGGAAAAAATTACGTACAGACAACTTGCCTCATGTCGTAAAGTGAGTGACTGGGAAACAGATCTGCCTCCTAGCCCTGTGACCTTATCACTAGGAAAATTGCCCAAAACTGGTATCAATTGTTGTGGTATAAAAGGAGGAGTTCAGAAAGAAACAGATCCATTCCAACTGGGAAAGCAATGCCAATTCAAAACTTAAGAAAATTTGGCCCCTGGATGTTATGTAAACAATCCTCCATGAAAGCGGAGAGAATTATATTTTTCAAGAAGAGGGCACAACTACACCCACAAAAATGTGTGTGTAAGTGTGACTGGAAAATAGGCACCTGCGTGCAAAATGGGTACTTGCGCATGAGATTCCCATTTTGGGTCCACGAGTGCCTGTTTGTGCATGCACCTGCAAGTTCCTGTGGTTGTACTATGCGCCTGCAGACACCTTTGCTACACCCACAATTGAAAATTTGGGCCCAAATAAAGGGCCTAGTATTACTTATATTGGAAGATGATTTAGCACACTATGAAATGCCTTCATTTAGAATAATCTTTCTCTGTGAGCATGCAGAGACATTCTGCTCTGTATGCCTCAGCACTAGAGGAGTAAGGGGAAATTGAAAAGTTCATGAACTTGCTGTATGTTTGTTCACAACACACTGCTCCATTGTACTCATCTTCAGCTTAAACCGATCCTTTAGAAGTTTTTCAAGAGTAACAGTCACTGCTGACAAGTGGTGATTTTTTTTTTTAAATCACATGAAAAAGGGCTCCATTTATAGTGGCACATTTAACATGAGACCTGCTCGTTAGAGATAGAAAGCTAGATCCTCAGTTGTGCCAGAGCTCTGCTTGGTGCAGCTGGCAGGGGTAGGAGGACCGCATACGTAGCTCTGTACTCCCATCTTCTGGGGAACAGGTTGTCCTCAGCATAACTTAGAGCAGAGGTGGGCAAACTACGGCCCACGGGTCACATCCGGCCCATGGGACCGTCCTGCCCGGCCCTTGAGCTCCCGGTCGGGGAGGCTAGCCCCTGGCCCCTCCCCCGCTATTCCCCCTTCCCCGCAGCCTCAGCTTGCCCTGCCGCCAGTGCTCTGGGCAGTGGGGCTGCGAGCTCCTGCCGGGCAGCATGGGGGTGTGGCTGGTTCTGGCTGGGTGGCGCGGCTGCCAGACATGCTGCTCTGAGCGGCACAGTAAGGGGGCGGAGAACGGGGGGGTTGGATAAGGGGCAGGAGGTCCCAGGGGGCAGTCAGGGGACGGGGGCGGTCAGGGGATGGGGGGTTGGATGGGCATGGGATTCCCGGGGGGCCTGTCAGGGGGTGGGGGTGTGGATAGGAGTTGGGGCAGTCAGGGGACAAGGAGCAGTGGGGGTTGGATGGATGGGAGGTTCTGAGGGGGCAGATAGGGGGCGGGGGCCAGGCTGCTTGGGGAGGCACAGCCTTCCCTACCCAGCCCTCCATACAGTTTTGGAACCCCAGTGTGCCCCTCAGGCCAAAAAGTTAGCCCTCCCCTGACTTACAGCAACCTCAGAGCTGCTTTACAATTATGCCTGGCCACAGCTGTTCCCAAGGAGCCATGCCACAGCCACAGATCGGCGTGCAGCAGCACTCCAGCATTACTCTCCCTGTTCTGAGGTGGTGATGGAGCTCTAGCTATGCCACTCCTGTGCCATCAGGGGAATTTACTACACTTCCCATCTAGCTGGATCTGCTGGTTTCTGGGTGCTTTGAGCCACCACTGTAGCCTAAGGATCTATCCTGTTGTCTGTCAGGTCCGTCCTCACATCTCCAAAATATGGAAGGAAACATGCATCTGAAGGCCGTTAGGCCCATCTCCCACAGACAAACTATTTGTTTCTCCTCTCTCATCATATTGTCCATCCTCGCCCGCAATGTGGAAGCTGTACTCTGGCAGATCTGGGAGTACTGCTGTCCCTCGCAGTGGATTCCCTATGGTTACCCAACACATTATGAGGTGAGCCAATCATTTATAACTAATGCGGTGTGTCCTATGTACACTGTGAAACAAAGTCATCCCTTCCTCTTTTGAGGGCAGGACATAACTAAGTTCCTGCTGGTGTGCACCCATATAACCAAAGAAGGGGTGGTATATGCAGTAACAAGACAGTAAGTTACAGGAAAGGAAAGATTTTTACAGTTGGTCCTGATATTTCCCTCACTGATACTACAAGATACTACAGTAACTTACAATTGAAAAAGAGACTACCCTTATTAGGAGTGAATTGTGGATGTAGCAAAGAGGACTGTAATACACACCAATGAGAACTGTGGTTGCAATGTCATATTATGATGCTTTGCCACACCAGCACACTTAACAGGCTGATTGAACCTTTGAGCCAAAGGTCACCGTGCAGCTTATTAGCATAGGTACCAGTACTGTGTACCATCCATTATAAACACAAGCAGATATGCTACTGTAAGATGCTAATACCCGTGGCCGTAGTGACAAGTTATACCAATGTTTGTTGTCCCAGATGGGTTGAGAGTGTAGAATGAAAAATCATAGGATGTTTGAGGTGTCTGACTTGAAAACAAGTGCACCACTAGTTTACGAAAACACTTGCAAGTATATTGGACAATGCAATATACACAAATGGGGAATACTTAGCCCCAGAGTTTACTTGTGGTAAATATGCCAGATCTAGTGCCCGCCTCAGAGAACTGGACCATGCATATTTGTTATGTGGAAATTCACATATACTTAACTAATATGACAGTCTGGATACACACTGATTAGTGAAATATTGTGAGAAATATTTTCTATTTCTAATGTTCCAATCACAGCCATAACTGGTCCTGAACTTTAACAAGCAAGATATAAATGAATGCAGGAACACTACAGTATGTGGAACTGCTCACAAGTAAGTAAAGAACCATATAGAGATATGTGCATAGATATTTCTGAGGAACTTCAGAATATAGTAAGTGGTGTTATATGTTATTTCCACATGATTCATTTCATCCTCTTGTCTGAAGCAATTTGGGATTGACGTCGGAATTACTGACAGAAAATTGTTTAAATGCTTGCAAAGCCATTTATCTATCTATCTTAAAAGCTATTTCATTTTTAAAATAAAGCATTTTTCCATATAAAAATATTTACAATGATCCTGTGATGAGGTTCTTAAAAGGACAGCATTTTCATATTAGGGGCTAAATAACCTCCTACTTCCATTCTTAATTCAATAGCAACCTTAACAACTTAACATACTGCTTTGCTTTAACACTCAAAGGCCAACATATACACAGATATTTTAAGGACAGGTTCTCTTAACGTTTTTGTGTTTTAATATTCAACAGTAATCTTCCAATATCACAAGAATTGGGACACTAATAGAGAGGTGTTCAGACTTCAAAGCAGGCATATGGTAGGCAATATATGCTGAGAGAGTTACGTTCAGGCATGGAAATTGGGACTTCAATAGTTTATAATCCCTGCTGTTTCCATTTCCTCTTGTTCATTATCAGCACAGATGGGGGCTGTAGATTAGTAAACAGTGGGAGTTTGGTATTGGGGTGAACTAGAGCATGTGTGATATAGGGCTAGGTGTCCTGTTGGCACCAATGGTTTGTAGTGAGATTTAAATATTTAATGGATGCCCAAGAGGCTCCTTCACAAATATCAAATATAAGCACATTTTCCCATTCCTTACATGGTAGAACGATGAGTGAACTGAGTCAAAAAGAACCTGAACTGAACCTTTGAGGGCCAAAAATTCTCAGGTAACTTCCTTTAGAAAGAAAGTTTTCACTCATCTCTGCTGATATCATTTGGAAGAACTGAAACACCACAAAAACAAAAGACATTGTTCTCATGCCATTTCTGTGAAACCAGGAGTCTTGCATCAAAACCTAATATGGAGAGCTCATAAAAGGTTCAGATAAGCGAATTTTGAATGCTTTTCCAACATAAACTTCAAGCTCTTTAGAGGTTTGCACCTAAAGTTATAACAGCTAAGAGGCGTATGCAAAGAGGAGACTACGTTTTCAAGTTTCCGCCCACTGTTTTAGCTACAGGACGCCCAGTCATATGGCTAAATCTTTGCTTGGTACCATGAAGAGATCGAGAAGCTTGTAAGCTTTCCCACATACTTTAAGTGAGTAATAGTTGCTAAACTGACAAATAGTGCTCTGGAAATGCTACTTGTTTGGCTCGAAAAAAAAGGAAATATCATGAATATCAGTAAACTCCTGAAGAAGTTCTGTGCATTTTTTTGTTATTATGATCCAGTAATCACATTACCTACTGCTGCCAAAAGATCTAGATAGCTGTGGAAATCCTATGTTGGATTAGATGACTCAGAATTTTAGTCTAATCTCAAGAATCAGACAGACAAAGGACTTCTATTATGATTAACTGAATTGGTGGCTGATCATATCCACATAGTATTTGATTTCTAAGTCTGCAGCATTTCTGTATACAGTACTCCACACCTGAATAGAGAGTTAGTGCTTGGCCACACTTACATGTTATAGCGCTCTAACTTGCTGGCTCAGGGGAGTGAAAAATCACCCCCCTGCGCGCAGCAAGTCAGAGCGCTTTAAAGCGCTAGTGTAAACAGGCTCCAAGTGCTGGGAGCCATGCTCCCAGCACTTAGAGCTAATGCCCTCATGGAGGTGGATTACCAGGAGCGCTGGGAGACCTCTCTCCCAGTGCTCGCGCGCAACCACACTCGCACTTCAAAGCGCTGCTGCTTCCAGTGTAGCCATGCCCTAAGATATGATCCAAAAGACTGGGAGTTAGTGACCCAGCAGCATTTAAAAAAAAATAGTTCTGGTTATTTTTAGTCATTTCCCTCCCACCCAAAAATTGGCCACTTTTACTACAGACAAATATAGGGCCGTACACTTCTCTCCTTTATTCCAATGCAAATCAGGGGTCTAACTACATTGACTTCATTGTACAGACTAGTATAAAACCCTTGGAAGTGAAATCAGAATGTGTGCCACACTCACCTTCTGGGAAGCATTAGAGTGGAATCCCTCCAACATTTTTCTAGAATACTGGGTTGCTAGTGGCATGTCTGCTAGCTACTTATCCTTCTGCTACATTGCCGTTAGATTGTGGTGATGGTAAAAGGAAGAAGTTTAGTACGGCAGCAGCAATTCCTTATTAGCAGACATTATGAGTTCTAAAGATTATTCATACCAGAAACCATATGATGTGATCTCAAGAGTTTCTGTAGCTTGCATACTTGGATGCAGCATTCTTTACAAAATCAGAACTCCCACTGACCTTAGATGAGACCCACCATTCAGCTAGAACAGATTAACATAGTTCTCTTTTCCAAATTCTTGAATCACAAAATATTTTATATTCCTTTTTGTCCAGTTTTTTTACTTTAAAAATATGTATTAACAAAGTTATATACATTCTCCCCCATACATGCCCTTAGAATTTGGGCGCTAACGTAACTTTCACAGAGGCAGAGATTTTAAGGCCAGAAGGGATATTACTGATCTAGCGCAGTGTTTCCCAAAAAAAGGACTGTGACCCTCTAGTGGGGCACAAGAAAGTTCTAGGTGGGTCTCAGGCCTGGGGCAAAGGGAAAAGTGGAGAGCAAGCTTACCCCACAGCAGCAGCTTCTCTGCCACTGGGATGGGCCTAGCTGCCCACTCCGGGTGTTGCAACCTGGTTCACGGGGTTGGAGTGCCCTTCAAGAGAAGTAAGAAGGTGACAACAGTGGTCGAGGAAGAGAAGGACACTGGCCTATGAATTTGTTTCTATCTGAACCCTGCCTGATTTGGACCCTGGGTGAGTCACACACACACAAATTCCTATTTGTGCTATCACCAGTGGGAACCAGAGAGCACATCTACACTGTAGACACACCCAAACTAGCATGGCTAAAAATTGTAGTGTATATGCGGCAGTGCAGGCTTCAACAAAATGTGAGTAGGTACCCAGGGTCCATGGCATGCTTGTACAGCCTGCGCTAAAACCCACACCAATGTATCTCTCCTAATATCTGCAGCTGTGGATATGTCTACCTGAGCTTCATATCGCACCTCAGATTGCAGTGTGTGTATCTCAGTGTGACAGTCTGCTAATAAAATAGAGACTTGCACCTCTGATGAGTTACGGATAGCATCCTCTGCTCCTTTCTTATGTAAAACTGCTAGCAATTTCACATGAATAGAAGCTTTGGCTGAGTGAGGAATGCAAGATCACAGTCGGTTTCCACTAGCTTTTAAAAAATGATTGCTATTAGCTAGCCTTGGAGACTGATGTGATCCATTTTATTCAGAGAGGGCACATACAGAGGGCAGGCTCAAGGCCTATGCATCACTGAAATCCCACTTAAGCCCTAGGGATGTAGCACTGGCTGCATGCATGTAAGTTTCCTCAGATCACCATGCCCAGTGTGCACATGCCCTGTCCTGAAATGGACGTTTGCTTTGGCTGAGGGAGCAGTTTAGGCTTATGCGGATTCAGTCGTTGACCACCTCATGCCTTTCAACATGAAAGCTAGCTAGCATCTCTTCTGACACGGGCACCTGTCCCACTGGAAATAGATGTGAGACAACTCACTCATTCTCTCACCAAACAGAAGTTGGTCCAACAAGAGGTATGAGCTCACCCACCTTGTGTCTCATTTCACGTAGACCATCCAAAAGACATTATATGGCAATGATGTTCAGTTACAATTAACCTGGCTGAGATTCAAACTGCTAATCTAGAAGCAAAAGGCTCACTGCCCATTATCAGTGCTTGGCTCCAAATCCCCCCCTTCAACCAATTTTTAGTGAATTAAACCTGAAAAAGTTTTAGGGGACCACCTCTCTATCTTAACAGAGAAGTGTGTGGAATTTTATCCATTACATAAATAGAAGGAAACAGTTACCAACGCTAGACAGGGGCCGTAGTGGGTTGGATAGACTGGGCTCCATACTGAATTTGGCAAGCAGGAGGAGCCCCTTAAAATGCAGCCTAAGAGTGAAAGATAAGGCACTCATCTGGTGTTCTGGCTTCAAGCAATCTGGCACCAGTGTCAAGTCAGCAGGAGTTCCGTGGAATAATGCAGCTAAGTGTAAAAGGCAGTAAGCATCTGATTATTCAAAGATGAAAAAATAAACAGTAGACGGTTAGGTCCTCAGTGGAGAAAGGAAATATTGAATTTGTGCTTGAGCAGATGGATATATGCTCTAACAATGTTATCTTGGGGCAGTGAGGACCCTTATCACTGTATATTTTGAAAGTAGGCTGTCTGAAGATTTCTGTTAGGTTATTACTTATAGAGTAAAAATATACTACAATCCAATTTCCAAAACTCATCTTAACTAAGATTACTTCCCTCAGGGCTGTACTATACTTGTAAACCTAGAGCATAGAGAATAGAGTATCAGCCAAGGGATAGTGCTAAACATCCCCTCTCCTTTACAAGTTAGAGTGCCCCGGGAGTGGGAAAGGCACTGAGGTGCAGGACTCACAGTTTTTATGGAGGTTCTTTCTATGCCAACCCTCTCTCCCTCATTGTTTGAGTTTTCTAAGGGTCAGATTCCTTAAGGCATAAGAGGCATAGGTACGGTGCTCTTTGGACTGACTGGCAGGTATGCTGTCAGTATTGTGGGCGTGCCTCCAAGCATTACCACATGCTACAGGAGATTAGAATGTTACTTCATCCATTTCCCTGTTATTACCAGCAGAGGACTGTGCTAAACCAGCTGTTAGACAGTATGTTTATAGCTACAGGGTTACATGTAGGCTTGGCACATTCAATTTAAGTTGGCAATCATCAGTCAATTTTGATTTCACCGGACATACACAAATATGTGAAAACAATATCCATTCATAGCAGTCCTTGAGTGTAAGCCCACGCCCACAAGGATACAGTATCCCAGCTCTGGGACCATGCAGGGAGCCCTTTGCAGTGCTGCTGCCATGGCCCCACTCACTCACAAGCTGTCCCCTGGCAGGAACCATTCAGCAGAAGAATGGCCTCCCCCATGTCCAGCAGTTTGTCCTCCTCCCAGTCCTGGCCAGGGGTCTCTGCTCTACCCCACGAGGACCACAGCCTTCCCCATACTTTGAGCTTGCAAAGATCCAGTGCCCCTGGCGCTACAGAGAGTAGTAGGCAGCCCTGGCTGGAAAACTGAAAAAAAATTATTAGAATTGATAAAAATCATCAATATTAACAGCTGAATCCACAGAAAAGAAATAAAACTGAATTCTGCCAAGCTTACTTCTGATATGTTAATAACTTAGATTTACATTAACTCTTTGATGTGTTTAGTAATTGTCCAAAGTTATTCTCCCAATTAAGCAAAAGTCCCATGTAGAAGTATTTTTAAAATCGATTGCCATTGTGAATACTAATTTTGAAGATTCTTGACTGCCTATTTGTGTCTGATGCTCCCAAAGCAAATAGTACCCCCTGTACAACTATGCTTTCAACAACAAAAGTCCTCTAATTTTATAGCTGGCATTATGCCACACAGAATCCCTTAGCAACACAAACTTCTGAGAATCAGCACTGAAGGGAGATCTTAGCCAAAAACCAAGTCGTTTCAGTTTAAGAATGGCGTTGTCTTGCACCAATCCAACTGTAAGCAATTCAAATCACCATTGCCTCTCCTAAGAGGAGAATTTATCATCAAGATATTGTGAATTGCCTACAATATTCTAGTCTGGGCTCTAACATGCCTTCACACGGACATGCATCAGCAGCTTTTTACCCTGCAATGCACTTGTGAGAGCGCAGATGTTCTACCATGCAATTTCTCATTTTAGATAAATAAAAAAGGAACTTTTCCAGTCATCTTGTGCTGTTTGTCAGTCATGGAACACTTCACATTCTAGTTCCCCATAACAGTGGGGTAGTTTGTCTTCCTCTTCACTTTAGTCAGAATATACAGACGCTCACATTCAGGACATGCTAACGAAAGAGAGACCATGTCAAATCTCAGAGGGCCTGACTATGCAGGGTTCTGATTGGGAGTGGTAGGTGGGCTCTACCTATTAACCAGGACACTTCTAGTTATTGCTCTGACCCCATTTTATCTACTTTAGGTGTCTCGGGGGTACAAGGAAGCATGTGGCCTTATATTCTTCACTTTGAAGTGCACCATACTGGGGAATTCGAAAGAGAGAAAATTAAAAAAATTACACTCACTGTTTCAATCAAATTACCTCTTTTAGGGGTTCCTCCAAACCCTTCTTGAAACCTCAAAGAGCCCCTTCATTTTCTTCACTTGAGTTACAGTCCCACTTTTAGTAAAGGAGGGCTAAATCAGCTCTCTTCAGAGAGCATCCATACTGCTCCTGGAGACCTGACATGCTCCCCCAAATGAAAAGTGACTCAGAACTTGACTCTCCACAATATAATATGTTGTGATGCCACTAGAATGCCAGCCCAGCCAAAGAACTTCTAAAATGAGTTTTGCTATAAAATAACTCCTTTATTTTCCACCCTACCCAGAGTCACCTGTTTAGAACAAACACCGAGCTTTGATTTGAGAACACAGAAGCAGGGTCCTCAGGGTGGCCACTGCAATGTGGTTTGTGGCTTCTTCTTAGAGAAGCAAAATGCTGGGAGTGGTCTGTTTTCCTTTGTAGCTTTATGGTGTTAGATACAATTTGAGCAATTGTTTGGCACAGCTGCATGTTAGCAAATATATTAACACTCTGAGGCCAAACAGTAAGGGTCTTAGGTGTTCTGAGCACGTATTAGAAGCTACAGACTTCTAGACCAGGTTCTGATGTGCACACTCTCTGAGGCCTTGGGGTGCTTCACCTCACCTCACCTCTCCCTTGATTTCACTATGTGTAAGATCAGAACAGGAATACTTTTATAACCTACCTCACTAGGGTGTTACTATTTGAATTGCCATAGCTCACAATTAGGATCAGAGCAGGGGTGTCAGAACAAGCGGGGGGGGGGGGGCACTTCCCCCTTGCCTTAAGGGTGTGTGATCAGGGGGCGTAGGGCAGAGAGAAGCGAGCAGGGCCTGAGGGGAAACACACGGTATGGGGCATGATGAGTGCAGGTGGGGCCTTGGGGTGGGGGAAGGGGCAGAGTGGGGTGCAGGTCCACAGTCCAGGCACTGGTGGACCCCCCTGATTTTAGGGAGCTTCTGGTGCTTCTTGATCAGAGCCCTATTGTACAAACACAGCCTCTGTCCCACACAGGTTGTATCTGGTCTTAAATTAGATTGTAACAAGTGAGTGTAAGAAACAGAAGGAGCATGAGTGTAACAGCAATAAGAACATGGAGTTATAGACTAGCTATTTTCCCTGCTCTGTGGTTCGAGGTCATTTTAAAGGTTTTGTAATAGGTAGTACAGGTAGCGATGCCCATGGTTAAGGTTGCCTGACACTTCCCATTATAAGACCCTGCTTTCAGTTGCTTATAACTGGGCCAAACTATTATTTGTGTTGAAATTTTCCATGCTGGGTGACTGCCTCAGGACGATTTTTTTAAAAAGGAATAGTTCATCCAAAGTGGTTCAGCCATTTTCTTGACCTAGTTCTGAAAAAAAAATACATTGTTTCGCCCACGTTAAAATACTCTTACCATCATTTCACTGAGAGATTCTAGCGCTTCCATGCTTTGGAACAACGGCTTGAAATTTGGCAGGGAGAAGCCACCCTAATGTCAGGGATGTGCTTTTGCTGTCCCTGTGCAAATCAGCCCAAATTATGCTCAGGAGAGACTTGATAGAGTTTGGTAGCTGAAGATTCAGTCTGCATTGAACATACTTCAGCCCAGGACTGCAGGGACTGAGAGACACTTTCCCCTGCAATTGCCATGGGTCACTATGGTGTCACACGCAGGGACTGAGAGCAGGAAGACTGTCTCTCCCATAGATTCATAGATATTTAGATCAGAAGGGACCATTATGATCATCTAGTCTGATCTCCTGCACAACGCAGGCCACAGAATTTCACCCACCACTCCTACAAAAAAACCTCACACCTATATCTGTGCTATTGAAGTCCTCAAATCGTAGTTTAAAGACTTCAAGGAGCAGAGAATCCTCCAGCAAGTGACCCGTGCCCCATGCTACAGAGGAAGGTGAAAAACCTCCAGGGCCTCTTCCAATCTGCCCTGGAGGAAAATTCCTTCCCGACCCCAAATATGACGATCAGCTAAACCTTGAGCATATGGGTTTAAGGTTCTTAAAGATTATTCATTAAGATTATGAGCATGCCTCAAAGCTCCCCCTTGGATGGTGCCCAAGCAGTGTGGAACAGGAGGAGGCAGCTAGAATGGAGAAGGGTGAGGAGGTGGACTGGGAGAAAGGGGGACATGGAGTGGAGTCGGGGAGGGTGAGGTGGGACAATAATCACTAGATATACTCCCCTCTCAGAAGCATGAATAGAGCTCAGGATTCCCGAGTCCCACCATTCATCTGCTGTCAGCAACTCTCTATGAAACCCACTGAGAAAAAAAAGTAGCCTGTATTGTCTCCCTCTAGTGGCTACCCATAAAGAGGATGATAACTCAAGTGGCAGAAGTTGGTGGATCTAAAGGTGAATCAGTATGTTCCACACGATCTTTTTCAGGTTTGTTTGTTTTTCTTTTTTTTAAAAAGGCAAACACTGTAGGAAATTAGATCCAAACAACTACATTAGAAGAACATTCAGGTCACAAAGTCAAGCACTCAGAAAAGTACGGAAATACCAGCATTAATGTTGCTTGTGCAATGTGATTATCAGGATGCCAAAATGATAGTGGTCACAGTGCTCAAGTTGGGAGGATTTGAAAGAGACAAGAGCTAAATATTTAATTGTTGACCTTGTCCATACAGATCAAATGTTGATCAGTCCAGTAAATTTGGTCAGAAAGTACATTTTCACAACACACTACTACTAACTTTTGGGGGTTGAGTCTTTTTTTAGCAAAAGGAGGAAGGAGAGAGGGTCATTCTCTTCTCCCACCTCTCTCAAGTATTAAAGAAAGCAGACACCAGATATGAAACCTGCTAGATTTCAGGTTGGGTTACCCACAAAAAAGGAAGGATCTTCCTGCACTCATGGGAAGTTCTCATCAGAAGCCACACATCTATTGATTTGAATGAACTGTTCTCTGCACTAATGGGAGCTGAAAAAGTATCATCTTGAATTCAGCTGAAAACAGGTTATGGATGCCAAGGCCCTGGCTCAGATCTTCAGCTCATGCACATTTCACTTGGTACAAGACCAGAAGGGGGCAAATAGCTGCTGTAATTTACATCCATCTTCCATGGCTCTAAAAGGCCATTCTAGGAGCTGGGAATTGCCAGGGTCTAGCAATGTCCCAGCCATGGCCCCTTGCCGCAAGCAGGACACCCTTCATCAATGAATAGAGGGCAGTAGTGTAGGAGCCACTACAAAGGCTCTGTGCTACCCAGGGGATTCTCCTAGGCAGGGAAAATCTCAGGTGGCTGGATCTGCTGGCTTTATAGGGCTTAAAGATTTAGTGATCTGAGTTTCAGAGTAACAGCCATGTTAGTCTGTATTCGCAAAAAGAAAAGGAGTACTTGTGGCACCTTAGAGACTAACCAATTTATTTGAGCATAAGCTTTCGTGAGCTACAGCTCACTTCGTCGGATGCATACTGTGGAAAGTGTAGAAGATCTTTTTATACACACACAGCATGAAAAAAAAATTTTCATGCTGTGTGTGTATAAAAAGATCTTCTACACTTTCCACAGTATGCATCCGATGAAGTGAGCTGTAGCTCACGAAAGCTTATGCTCAAATAAATTGGTTAGTCTCTAAAGTGCCACAAGTACTCCTTTTCTTTTAGTGGTCTGAGTGTGAAGCCAGAGCACACAGTTCTAAGCTATTAGTGCAGGACCTTTGGTTTAAAAACGGACACCCAACTGAAGTCACATTTCTTTGAAATCCCTTTCCCCTTCAATTGTTACAATTAAACACTTAAGAGAACTGTTACAAAAAACAAAATATTTTTCTGGTTGTTTTGCACATTTGACTGCACTTTGTATGCAGTCATTTCCATGGTCTCCTCTGTCTGCGTGGGTCTGTTAGCCAGCAAAGGGGAAAACACCACAAAGCTGGAAAATGTGATTGTATGACACAAGTCAGCAGGGAGACTGAGAGGACATGATCTACAACTAAATTTTGACTCATTAGATTTCAAGTTGACTGTGTTCCCTTAGTATCAGCGGGTAGCCGGGTTAGTCTATACCCACAAAAACAACAAGGAGTCCAGTGGCACCTTAAAGACTTTATTTGGGCGTAACCTTTCGTGGGCTAAAACCCACTTCATCGGATACAAGTACTGTTCCCTTAGGTATCAGTAATTAGTGGCTGATGTTGGTAAACAGAAGTCTCAGACATATTGAACATTATAAACATTGGGACTTTAAGTCAACTTGGATCAGTGAGCCCTGGACGATCTCTCACATGGAGGGATATTTCTCTAGTCAACTATTTCTACTGTACATGTGTCCCATTTGAGGACTCATCTTTTAGAAAAGACTGAATAGTTCAGCTTGCTCTGTCACTGAGAGTGTCTAATCTGTGATACATTTTAGAGCACAAGCCCTTCGGTTTATCACTACCATTGCAGTCTGGCTAAGGGACAATTCAGCTTTATTTGGCAGACTCAGCTGCTAGAGTAACTCTTGACACACAACTCTCCTTACAATATAGCACCACAATACTTTGTCTGATCTTTATAACACTTGTATTGACAATAAAATGACACATTATTATATCTATTTCTGTGACTTAAAGGATTTCACAGCTTTCAGTTCATACCTCTGCCCTCTTAAGATTTTGCTATCCATTGCAAGTTAGTCACAAAGTCAAGCTCTTATTATGGAGTATAAAATGGACAAATCTGAACGATGCAAGGTTTTACTGACTTTTTAGCTATGCTTATATAACCTAGTAGAGTTTCACAGATGCTAGCAATTAGCAGATGACCTGCACAAGTTACGTTCTAGGCAAATAATTTTGCCAATGAAACAGGAAAGAAAGTAGAATCCTGCCTCATCACTCAAAAAATGAGCTACTGAAACAAAAGCAACAGAATTAAACACTAAGTTGAAGCTTCTCTCTGATTCACTTTCTCTCTTCTTGATACAATTCAGCATAACTTATAACCAAAGAGCTGAATGGGCCCTTGTTCACAGCATTTGGAATTCGAAACAGAGACACAGTTAACTCTGCAGGCTTAATTCCCAAAAGGCTCCCTTGCATATGCTGCTCTGTTTACTTCTAAACAATTTTTACATTAAAAAAAGATTTGAGATTTTTTCTTTTAAAATGCAAGTTTTAAACTCTGATTCTGTGGATGACTTTTAAAAACATTAAAACATAATAATAGAGAATGACAGATGAGTAACCAAAATAAGATCAATAAAATGGAATAACCCCTGCTGTTCACTGATTTATAAAAGTTGAGCAGTGGGAGGCGATAGCCTTATGTTGAGAAGCAGTGTAGTTTAGTGAATAATCCACTAGCCTGGGAGTCGAGAGATCTAGGTTGCATTCCCAGTTTTGTCACAAAACTTGCTGTATTACCTTAGGAAAATCACCTCACCTCTCGGTGCTTCTGTATTTCTCGCCCCCCCCCCCCCCCAATCTCTTTGGAAGGCTTCTCTGTTTAGGAGTCTAAACTATTTGGAGGTAGGGATTTCTTTCTAGGAATCTGTACAGTGTCTACCACCAGTCCAGTTCCTAGTGGCCACCTTTCCACATGGCAGCTGGGTCCCTAATAGCGGTCTCAGCAAAAAGAGAGGCCAAAGATTGAAAGGGCACATAAGCTTTACTCCCCTCTCAAGACTAGAAGTTCTTCCCTCCAGGTCAAGGCTGAAGAATATTAGTGGAGAAGTGTGCTCTGCTGCTCCTACGCTATACCTATACAGCTGTCAGAGTACTTCGCATTCCAGGGTGATCTCAATCTCACACCTTTAATTACCATTAAGTTCATCAAAATTATTTGAAAGGAGAGAGACCCCCCACCCCCTTCAGAAAATGTACGTAGAGTGGCATGTGCAACAAGACATTTGAAGCCAGAAGAAAAAAATGCTACGAAAGGCACCTAGGTCTAGTACGCAATTGGCTATTTGTTTAGCCTCTTTTCTTTTCCACAGTACAGAGAACATCCTGTACTTTCTCTATGGCTAGATGCATGTTAAAGTTTGCACTAAACAAAAATAAAAAGATGTAATAATGGTGTGGAGGGTGGGTAGTCTTCAAAGGACACAAGCCCTAAGAGGAGGAGGATAGTGTATACACGCTATGGAAAGATTCAAGAAGGCAAGTCTTGTATAAACATCTTAATAAGCCAAAGGAATCTTTGAGTTTATATCAGGAAGGTAATTTAGCTACAAAATTAGGAGTTTTAAATCCAAATTTTAGTTATCTGTAATTAGAACCAAATGCTGAAATACATCCTAGACAGGCATCATAACTTGACACAGTGTTAATAATCCACTTTATAAAACAGGCAGGTCAAGCTATTTGATGTGTTTCCAATTTATCTCCTACTAGGGCTGGGCAAACTTTCTACTACTCTCAACTTCATTACTCTCTCAGATTTGGTTTGACCTGCACCCACAAGAGGAGGTCGATATTACCAGATATAATTTGACACCCTCCAAGTCAGTGGCAGGCAGCCTTCCGTGGCAGTTGGATTGGGCCTGGAGAGAGCAGCTCTTTCAGGCCTTTGTACGTCATTCCGTTATAGGCATGGGTCTTTAGTCTCCTCATCTTGCAAAACCCCCATGTTGAACGCTCTGTAGCATCCTTTAAAGGTTCAAATCTTAAGACTCAACAGCAGTCGGTTTTTACTCTCCTAGCTTTAAATGCTGCTGAGACCATCTCTATTATTTCATTATCCAGCCCCTAACACTGGAGTACTGTGGTCCAGACACTGATTTCATTGTATGTTTTCTTGGAAAAAAAGTATCTACATGTAGAAAACATGCAAGAACTATCCAGCACTTTGCTAATAATTCCACACAGAAAAAAAATATATTTATTGCTGCTTTCTTGAAATAGTTCTGCAGATTTCACATGCTTTATCTATCATGCCGCATGCTAGTGGCCAAACCGTATCTCATGTTCAGCCTTAATCTACACAGTGTCAATGTTACAGCTCAGAGCATCAAACTGATATTGCAAGAGGAATGGCTGCTGCAAAAATCCATCAATATTTCATTATTTTTGTTCAACAATATGTGCCCTACAAAGCAGCGTCCTAGACAACTTCGTTAAATTAGGTTTTTTCTAATGCATTTCCCTGGGCTATTTGATAACTAGTGTAAGTTAGCAACTTGCATGGCTGATTAACTAACAGATGATTCATGATCCTCTTTGAAAGAAGAAACATCAAATAGAAGAATGTGAACACTTTGCTATGCGCTTGATGCAATACGATGTATATCTTCAAGACCTATTATTTAAAGCCAGTTCTAGTATTTTCCCTTTAATATTGCCAAGTATAAAAGCTATCCTGCCCAAAATAGGAGACTTGTTTGCAACTTGTAACAGCAATGCTTATTTGAAATTTCTCTCAAACGTATGGAGACTTACTGAGCAGTTGTGAACCAAGACACAATCACACTCCCCCTTTACAATACATATTACACCAGATCCAGTGCTTAAAAAGTTAAAACTACACCACATGCAGGAATGAAGTCACAAAGGAGAAAGTGTCTAAATTAGTCCTGAGGTGTCAAGTTATCAAGAAGAAGAAGAGAAATCAGCGAGAACACCCACTTTTAATCAGAATGGAAGTTTTACACCATTTCACAGCAGCTCATTGTTAGGCTTTGGATACATGTGTTGCCCATTTCACAAATTCTTTAGACAGGTTCCCCCCCCACCCCACCACCCCTTTTTTTGTGGGGGGGGGGGGCGCAATATCTTTTCTCATTGTTTCCAAACAGTAACTCGAAGGTCCAGATATTCAATTTAGTCAAGACTGAAGTGATTTTTGAGTTGTAATGCAAGGGAACCACTATGATGTAATTGGAGATAGTGTATGTGCCTTTAAGGAAGAGCTCTGTTCCTTGGGGAGACTTATGGATTATTGTTTCTGTGTAGCTACTATACCACCAGCCAAAAGGTACAGTCTTTTCTGCTTCCAAGAAAGCTTAGCAATTTTTACAAACAGAGAAACAACTTGGTAGATGTAAGAATTTCAGTGAGATAATGGTAAGGGACAATAAAGAAGGGATGTTGCAGTCTGAGGCTGTCTACACTACAAAATTAGGTCGAATTTATAGAAGTCAGTTTTGTAGAAAGTGTTTTTATACAGTTAATTGTGTGTGTCCCCACACAAATGCTCCAAGTGCATTTAGTTGGCATTTAGTTGGTGGAGTGCATCCACAGTACTGAGGCAACCACTGACTTCCGGAGCGTAGCACTGTGGATAGCCATCCCACAGTTCCCGCAGTCTCCGCCGCCCATTGGAATTCTGGGTAGAAATCCCAATGCCTGATGGGGCAAAAACATTGTTGCAGGTGATTCTGGGTACATATCCTCAGGCTCCCCCTTTCCTTCCTTCCTCCATGAAAGCAAGGGCAGGCAATCGTTTCGTGCCTTTTTTCCTGGGTTACCTGTGCAGACGCCATACCACAGCAAGCATGGAGCCCGCTCAGCTCACCATCACCGCATGTCTCCTGGGTGCTGGCAGATGCGGTACTGCATTGCTACACAGCAGCAGCTCACTGCCTTTTGGCAGCAGACAGTGCAGTATGGCTGGTAGCCATTGTCGCTGTACTCCAGGGTGTTCTTTTAGCTGACCTCGGTGAGGTCGGTCGGAGCGCCTGGGCAAACATGGGAGTGACTCAGCCAGGTCATTTCCCTTTTAAGTTTCGTCTCACGGCGATTCAGTCCTGCCGGCAGTCCTACTGCACCGTCTTTTAATGAGCAGCCTTCACAAAGAGGCTAGGATAGCACCCACCTGTCATTAGCCCCTCTGGTATCTTACATCTAGGGTCTTATTTTTGTCTTACGTGAGGCTGCAGGGGCTGGGGGGAATGGAAGAGCACAATCTGCCACAGGTAAAGGCTTGCTTCCAATACAGTTCAGATTTTCTTTGGGTCTACTCTAAGCGCAGAAGTAACTGTGTAAGTAAGAGGGCTAGAGTCCAGAATCCAGATGCAGCTATGGCATCCTGGTGTGAGTACTTTAGGGGTGAAAAAGGAAGAATAGTCCCTTGGAGTTTCATTCCTACAGGAGACATAAGGATATCTGCTGCCATTCAATGAGTGGTGTGTTACTGTAGAAAGTTACATTTCAGTAGAGGACACTGAAGTTAAAGAAATACTGGAGTGCAACAAGATAGCTTAAGTGCTTGTAATTCCCATTTCAAGGCAGATGGGATGGTAAATACTGAACGAAAATGTTACGCTGTATCCAGAGCATTACGAAAAGATTTGCAAAACAAACAACAAAAAGCTGCAGAACTGTTGGTTCTCGCCACCTTTAGTTTCAAGTTAGCTATACAGAGTGTGTGCATCTGAAAAGGAATAACTGAGGTATGACCATTTATTATGGTTGTGGTTAGTTGCCAACTGAATCCAAGAATGAGGCCCTCACTGTGCTGGATTAACTATTCTATGTTTCATACAGACCCTGCCCCAGAGAGTTTCCACTCTGAAGAGAAGACAGCCAAACAGGTTGCTTTAGTGTGTGTCACATAATATTCCTAGTACATTCGTTTTCACTGATTTTGGAAGAGAGACTGGACAACATAGTGATTTAAGTTGTAACTCAAGGGCCTATGCAAGAGACAGACACACATTAAGGGCCAACATCCCAATGAACTCCATGGGAAGAAGATAACATGGAGCAGAAAAGCAGCAGCAGAGAGAAGCGGGGAAGAGACAAAAGCCTGGCTTACATCTAAAATGTAGGTTGATCTGTCTACATGCTGAGGGATGTGAAAAATTCACACCCCTGAGAGATGTAGTTAAGCTAACCTAAGCCCCAGTATAGGCACTGCTAGGTAGATGGAATAGTTCTCCTGTCAACCTAGCTACCACCTCTCGAGGGGGTGGATTTACTACAGTGACAGACCAACCCCTTTCATTCCTGTAGCAAGTGTCTACACTACAGGACTATAGCAGTGTAGCTGCATCAGTACCACTGTACTGTAGATATACCCAAAGTACTGGCAGGATTAAAAAACAGCAGCAGCTGGAGACAGAAAGAATGGAAGAATAACAACCACAGAGACTGTCAAAAATAGCTAACCATCCTACAGGGGTAAGCACATACCTACCATGCTTCTGCTGGAGGGTTTTCTGTAAAAAAAAAAAAAAGGTATTTTTCCTGTGTAGCTTTCCTCTGACCCTCTCAGTCTTTCTGTTCCTGCTCTCTTCTAATGTGCTCCCACCTGTCTGGCCAGTGGGAACACATGAGAACAGCCATCTTTTCCCACTTTTCATACACCTTCTCCACGTGTATTAAGAGCACAGAGAATCTGCTTGCGTCTTTCTACTATAAGCCATGGTATATGCTATGCTTAACAAGGCTGTCGCCTGGGGCAGGCCTGCAGGCTGTTGTTTGCCTTAGCTCAGCAATAGCCTTCCATTTCTAGAGAAGATGAAAAAACCCACACAAAAACCACCTATCTAGGCAACACCTGAAAGGAGTCTGATGGTCACTTTGGCTCCCTGGTGAATGTCTGATCTCCAAAACCTTCAGACTCTGCCGAGGAAAGGTATGGAAAGGGGGGGCAGGAGGTCAGGAGAGAGGCAAGTTGGCAGAGCATCATGGGAGAATCTTGCACATCACTCCTGTATGCCTGGCTCTAGCCAAATTATTCCCCCTTCTCAAGCAACATTTAAAAATAAAAAAAAAGTGATAACAAGAAGTTTCATGTTTTGGAAATCTGAACCTCTCTTACCCAAAGTCACAGGGCCAAATTCTGCTCCAACCTTGGCTCAATTGGTTGTACACAAATGACAAAATGCAGAAACAAAAGACAAAAAAGACTTCAGATTCTGAAGAGAATGTAAACTGATTTAGTAATTTCTGCTTGAGTCTACAAATAAATAAAGCAAGCAAGCCTGAAACAATAGCTCAGAAAGGTGAATTGCTCCATCAATCTCCATGGGGTATTAACTCTGAAGCCTAATTACACAATTTAAAATACCAGCATATACCATTTAATTACTGATCAAAGCACTTCATAAGATGGGCATCCCTCTTTTTTTCTTAGATCTGCACAATCTACAGAGAACGCATCTTAGTTTGGTGTCACAAACGGAAGGAGCTTAATTTGTCCTGGCCTCCCCCGATTCCTCCAGTTTGATCTGGCTGCATGGGACTTACAGGGGCAGAAACAGGCATTTTGATGTTAGCTGGAACACATCTACTTAGGGTAGGGCAGAATTACGGCGTTTAAGGAAGGGCAGCATTTGGCCCCACAGCTTACTAACAGAATAGACCAGGGGTCGGCAACCTTTCAGAAGCGGTGTGTCGAATCTTCATTTATTCACTCTAATTTAAGGTTTCACGTGCCCGTAATATTATTTTAACGTTTTTAGAAGGTCTCTTTCTATAAGTCTTTAATATATAACTAAACTATTGTTGTATGTAAAGTAAATAAGGTTTTTAAAATGTTTAAAAAGCTTCATTTAAAATTAAATTAAAATGCAGAGCCCCCAGGAATGGTGGCCAGAACCTGGGCAGTGTGAGTGCCACTGAAAAATCAGCTCACGCGTGCCATAGGTTGCCTACCCCTGGAATAGACAATCCAACCATGCTCCATCCAGCCGCCCCTCCAAAAATACCCCAACAGCAGCAGTCCAGAAGGTAGAGCACAAGGAAAGGAAAATGAGAAAAGGGTGGCAATAAAAGGGCACACAGTCTATGGAGACGGCTGGGAAGAACGGGAGCTGCTTCAGAATGCAGGGAGCTTATCCGAGGGTTAGACAGACAGGTCTGGAAAACAGAAATAGGCAAGAATTCAGCTTCAGTGTCATCGCAGTAAGACAGGCGCGGTTTCTCTCGCTCGCTCCTTTCACAAGGAAGTCCCCGACTCGCAGCCTGGCCAGGCCAGCCCGCCTCCTTCCGCGGCTCCGCCAGACACGGCTCGGCGGCGTGGTGCTGTGACAGGCAGGCAGGGACCTTTCCCCCAACGCGCAAACTTTGGACGAGCAGCCCAGCTCAAGCGCTTCCCGAAAGGCTGCGCCTGCGGGCCACAGCCAGCAGGCTGCCCGCCCCGGCCGGCCTGGGAGCGCTGCGGGCCCCCGGTGCCTGGGGGCAGGCACGGGGCGGGAGGCAGCTCCTGGCCCGGGGAAGGGAGCCAGGGGCAAGCGGCGCGAGGCTCTGCGGCGATCCGCGCTGGGGGGCGGCGGGTGATTGACAGGGCTCATTAGCGCGGCTCTGAGCACCCCGAGCACCCCCAGGACTCCGCTGCAGTAAACAAGCCCCGAACCCAGCCGGCAGCTTCCCCTGCTCCGCCTCAGACACGCACCCGAGCCCTCCGCCGCCTCGGGCAACTCGGCAGCGCCGCGCTCCAGCTGCTGCCCTGTATTTACCGCCCGGGGAGGGGGCAAGGAGCGAGGCGCCCCGCGCTGCCAGCCCCACCCAGAGACAACACTCCCTCCCCCGCGTTCCCCTTACCGCACTCCGCCTGGGTCCCTCCGGGCTCCCTACGCCCCGGGCGAGGGAGGCAGCGCCCGCCTCTTAGCCAGCCGCTCTAGCGGCCGGAGCATTTTGGGATGGGAAACTATTTATAGAGCCCGTGAGCGGCTGAGCAGCAGCAGGAAAAGCTCCCGGAGCAGCCAGAGCAGAACCTGCCCAACGAGCCCTCTTTGCTTCTGCACATGTCCCGACTCCGGAGCTGGTCCGAATGAGCATGTGCGACGTGTCTGCACATGCCCATTAGCCGAGTGACGCTCCAGCAGGGCCGATGCCCACCGCCTGCCCTTGGCACGGAGCGGCTCCTCGCAAGCTCCGCTTCCCGGGAAGCCCAGCCCCGTTGTTGCAAGGGCAGGAGCTGGGGACCAGACCCGCAGGAGGAGCGAGCAACGGGGGTTCGAGCCTCGGCTCCGCTGAAGAAATGTTACGGTCTTAAAACTGCTGCCCCTTAACTTTCTAAAAAGGAAGTGTTCTGTGTTTTGGACTCTAAACAGCGGGAGCTGTATTTCCTCCCCTCCATCCTTTAGTATCATCAGCAAGGCACGCCTGTTTTCTGTGATTAAAAAGAAACTTCTCCCACAAAAAACCCCCATAAAATCCACATTTCCCCGCCATTAAAATGAAACGCTGAATTTCACTTTGCCTAACCCCCCCCATCTGGAGGTATCAGTTGAACACAGTGTTTTATTAATAGATTTGATTTTTTTAAACTGGCAGCCTGTAAGATCTGGTAGTTACCCAATCTCTCCCCCCTGGGCTCTTAACAGGCTGGTGGTGGCCAGAGGTGACACCCGGTTAAACGCAAGCAATTCTCTCTCAGTGGAGGCAGGGGGTATCCAGGTGACTCTCAGCTCCCGGGCAACCCATGCACCATCACGAGCTATCCCCCATATAGATAATAAATAGACGCAGTTCACACTTCTTGCCCCTCACTCTTAATCTGCTTGCAGACGAGTGGCTGTTCTCATTCCAAAGACTGTCTACAAACTGGACAAAGAAGAAATCAGATGAAAGAGGGTGCCCTTGCTATAGGCCAAGGGGAAAAAGCAGGTAGTTAATCATTTTTGGAAGAGTATCCATCTTCAGTCGATGCATTGTACTTTTCCAGGACGAAGGGTAAACATCCTCTCCATAAAAAGACAAAAAGCAGGGGAATGTAGTAGGAAGCAAGCCTAAGACATTGGCAGTTCGCTCAAAGTCTGCCATGCCAGCTGTCTGTGCAGGGCTGGGGCATCACACAGAGGGAACAGGCACACAGCCAAACATCTTGCCACACCCCTCAGGGGAGTTCTCTTATGGAGTGTGTATGAACACAGGCGGTTGCACACCTGCTGAAGGCTGTACTACACCTCTTGAGCCCTACAATGGATCAGGGACAGAAGTTTGAAGGAAAGGCATTACATGCATAGCATATCTCAGAGTGTGCACTCATAGAGACCAGGGATGCAAACAGGAGGGTAGGCATTTTCTAAATGATCTTGTTAAATAAAGGTGACACACACAGAGATGCCAATATAAAAGTGAACTTTCTTCATGACCCCCCCCCTCCCATCACATGATCCAGTCAGCGTTCAAAAGTGATTATCCTTGTCCTATGACAGGGGTCAGCATTCAAACTCTAGGGGTTATATTAAAATCCCATAGAATTTATAGCGACACATTGTATAATTAAGGCATTTTCTGAGGCATATAAAAACCTTTAGCCATATATTTAATTCTCAGAAGTTAAGAGGGATACAGGCCCATTTTGAGGCAACCTACGTCATCTTATATCCTCTTTGTTTATAAAAAGAAAAGGAGTACTTGTGGCACCTTAGAGACTAACAAATTTATTTGAGCACAAAAGCTTATGCTCAAATAAATTTGTTAGTCTCTAAGGTGCCACAAGTACTCCTTTTCTTTTTGTGGGTACAGACTAACATGGCTGCTACTCTGAAACCTTTGTTTATAAAGTGCCCTTTCACAGGTAAATACGGGATTTGGGTAGCGATAGGGGGAGAAAAGTTTGGGAAAAACTGATATATCTTAGAAGAAACTAGAGAGTGGGCAGGCAGATAAAAAAGAATGAAAAAGATTTAAAGGTGAAGAGTAGCATTCAGCACACTCTTCCAGCAACACTCACTACTCCACCCCAGTAACACCATGCATGGGACTCAAACAGAGAATGAGAATCAAGAAGAGAAAGCCAGTTATAACCAGGTCACAAGAACAAGCCAACTTATTTCCTGCCATCATAAATGCATAGGAATGGTCAGACTAGATCAGACCAGTTGCCTCCAGGAGTGGCACCAGATACTGGGGAGTTTTTTGTACCTGCCTCTGAAGTAAGTGGTTACAGGGTAGCCTGCTCCCAGAGAAAGTTTATTCCTAATCCCCAATTGTTAGAGGGAGGTTATGGCCTGAAGCATGAGGGCAAATCTCTGTTATTTTTTTAGATTCCCCCCTTGAACTCAGGAAGTACTTCTTATCCAGACAGGATGATCACTTGGTGAATCCTGCTGGGTTCTTGGCCTCAGTGCTATTATGTGGCCATTAGTTCCACTGGCAAAGTGAAAGCGCTACATGCTATCTCAGTCAGTTTAGCATTGCCCTGACCTTCCAGGTAGAATAGCAGCATATCTGAATCAGGGTTGAAAGATAGTTCCAGCCTCCCAACAGAATGGTCTTTCAACCCCAGGCCTTGCCTGCCTCGGATAGATTTGAGATCAGGCAGCAGGGGGAGAGTAGTGCAGCTCTGGAGACATGATGCTGCAGGCAGAGAGGCAGGCAGCAGAAAAAACAAACATAATTAAACAGTGGGAAGGAGATATGTAGGGAGGTCAATTACCCCTCTCCACATGAGGCCTCTGAGCAGCATTTGTCGTCTTACCTCAATTAACTTGTTCATATAGAAATTGCTTTGGCAGGCAAGCAACAGATTCTTCTTCCTTGAACCTAGGCTTCCTCCAGTTTTCTAGAAAGGAAACTTCTGTTAATAATGCCTCATAGCCCAGTGCTGAGTACCTGAATAAAATAGTTCTCAAAACAAAAAAGTGCTGGTGACATAGTAGCTTAGCAGGGTTTATCCAGGGCATCACTTTTTAGCTGTTGTGGGTAGAAGGACTCTCCTTTGTGCACTACTGTCCCTCTGAGCCCAATACAGAGCTGGCTGTATTTTAAAGAAGCCTTATTGAGGGTGCAGGAACAAACCATCCCGCTATGTAGAAAGAATAGCAAAAATGGCAGCTTGGCTTAACAGAGAAATCTTCGGTGAGCTTAAACACAAAAAGGAAGCTTACAAGAAGTGGAAACTCGGACAGATGACTAGGGAGGAGTATAAACATATTGCTCAAGCATGCAGGGGTGTCAGGGCCGGCTCTAGGATTTTTGCTGCCCCAAGCAAAAAAATTTTTGGCCGCCCCCTCTTTTTTTTTTTGTGCCCTCCCCCGCCCCCGGCTCCACCCCAACTCCGTCCCTTCCCAAACCCTTCCCCAAATCCCCAGCCCCACCTCCTCCCCTGGGCATGCCACATTCCCCCGGCCCTTTGCTTCCTGTGGCTCCCCAACATGCAATCCCCCGCCCTAGCTCACCTCCGCTCCACCTGCTTCCCTGAACACGCTGCTGCTCCGCTTCTCCCCCCTCCCTCTCAGGCGAGGGTGAGGCAGCGCGTTCAGGGAAGCAGGTGGAGCGGAGGAAGTGCAGAAAGTAACGGGGGGTGGGGGGGAGGGGCAGAGGAACAGCTCCCCACCCCAGCTCACCTCCGCTCCACCACCGCCGCCTCCCCCAAGCACGCTGGCTTCTCCCCCTCCCTCCCAGGCTTGCTGCACCAAACAGCTGTTTCGTGCATGGCAAGCCTGGGAGGGAGGGGGGAGAAGCGGAGTGGAGGTGAGCTGGGGCGGCGGGGCACATTTCTAGGGGCGGCAGGGCCGGCGCTGGAATGCCGCCCCAAGCACCTGCTTGTTTTGCTGGTGCCTAGAGCCAGCGCTGAGGGGTGTAATCAGGAAGGCCAAAGCACAATTGGAGTTGCAGCTAGCAAGGGGTGTGAAGGGTAACAAGAAGGGTTTCTACAGCAACAAGAGGGTGGTCAGGGAAAATGTGGGACCCTTACTGAATGGGGGAGGCAACCTAGTGACAGATGATGTGGAAAAAGCTGAAGAACTCAATGCTTTTTTTGCCTCGGTCTTCACAGACGAAGTCAGCTCCCAGACTGCTGCACTGGGCAGCACAGTATGGGGAGGAGGTCAGCAGCCCTCAGTGGTGAAAGAACAGGTTAAGGACTACTTAGAAAAACAGGCCATGCACAAGTCCATGAAGCCAGATCTAATGCATCCCAGGGTGCTGAGGGAGTTGGCTGATGTGATAGCAGAGCCATTGGCCATTATCTTTGAAAACTTGTGGTGATTGTGGGAGGTCCCAGATGATTGGAAAAAGGCTAATGTAGTGCCCATCTTTAAAAAAGGGAAGAAGGAAAATCTGGGAAACTACAGACCGGTCAGCCTCACCTCAGTCCCTGGAAAAATCATGGTGGAGAGGAAGGTGATCAGGAACAGTCAACATGGATTCACCAAGGGCAGGTCATGCCTGACCAACCTGATTGCCTTCTATAATGAGATAACTGGCTCTGTGGATATGGGGAAAGTGGTGGACATGATAGATCTTGACTTTAGCAAAACTTTTGACACCATATTCTTGCCAGCAAGTTAAAGTATGGATTGGATGAATGGACTATTAGGTGGATAGAAAAGCTGGCTAGATTGTCAGGCTCAATGTCTAGTTGGCAGACGGTATCAAGCAGAGTGCCCCAGGGTCGGTCCTGGGGCTGGTTTTGTTCAACATCTTCGTTAATGATCTGGATGATAGGATGGATTGCACCTTCAGCAAATTTGCAGAGGACACTAAGCTGGGGGGAGAGGCAGATATGCTGGAGGGTAGAGATAGCATAGGCATCGACTCTGTGGGTGCTGCAGGGCTGGAGCACCCCTGGGGAAAAATTAGCGGGTGCTCCACGCCTCCACTGGCAGCCAAGCTCACCCCACCCCATCCTCACCTCCTCCTCCCCCGGGAGGAACCAAGTCCCTGCTACTCCCCCTTCCAGCACTTCCCACCTGCCGCCTAACAGCTGTTTGGTGGCATTTAGGAGGAAGCAGGAGGAGTGGGGATGCGGCTCGCTCAGGGGAGGTGGTGGTAAAGAGGCGGGGCAAGGGCGAGGACTTGTGGGAAGGGGGTGGAATTGGGGCGGGGCGAGGGTGCTACAGGGGCTGGGCATTGAGCACCCACAGGGCAGAGGCGAAGTCAGCGTCCATGAGGGATAGGGTCTAGAGTGACCTAGACAAATTAGAGGATTGGGCCAAAAGAAATCTGATGAGGTTCAACAAGGACAAGTGCAGAGTCCTGCACTTAGGACGGAAGAATCCCATGCACTACTACAGGCTGGGGACCGACTGGCTAAGTAGCAGTTCTGCAGAAATAGACCTGGGGATTACAGTGGACGAGAAGCTGGATAGGAGTCAATAGTGTGCCCTTGTTGCCAAGAAGGCTAACGACATACTGGGCTGCATTAGTAGGAGCATTGCCAGCAGATCGAGGAAGTGATTTATTCCCCTCTATTTGGCACTGGTGAGGCCATATCTGAAGTATTGAGTCTAATTTTGGTCTCTCCACTACAGAAGGGATGTGGACAAATTGAAGAGAGTTCAGCAGAGGGCAACAAAAATGATTAATGGGCTGGGGCACATGACTTATGAGGAGAGGCTGAGGGAACTGGGATTGTTTAGTCTTCAGAAGAAAAGAGCGAGAGGGGATTTGATAGCAGCCTTCAGCTACCTGAAGGGGGGGTTCCAAAGAGGATGGAGCTAGGCTGTTATCACTGGTGGCAGATGACCGAACAAGGAGCAATGGGCTTAAGTTGCAGTGGGGGAGGTCTAGGTTGGATATTAGGAAAAATTATTTCACTAGGAGAGTAGTGAAGCACTGGAATGGGTTACCTCGGAAGGTGGTGGAATCTCCATCCTTAGAGGTTTTTAAGATCCAGCTTGACAAAGCCCTGGCTGGGATGATTTAGTTGGGGTTGGTCCTACTTTGAGCAGGGGGGGTGGACTAGATGGCCTCCTGAGGTCTCGTCCAACCCTAATCTTCTATGATTGTCCCAATATACCTTTGTTCTGAGAATTATTTTCCATTTATGCACATTACATGTATAACAAGCCGTAGTCTTCCTTTTTTTTAACTGACCTGTCTCATTTGATCCCTGTACAAACCCTGGCCATCTCAGCAACTGCAAATGGTATTATATGAGACTGTCACAGGTCCACTCACCACTTGTGACACCTCCTCCTGGCCGCTCTGCAGGTTAGCTCCTTCCAGGTGCTGTGCCCTTCTCTGGCAGTCTCTCTACCCATCATCCTCTCTCACCCTGTAGCCCCTCTTGCTCCAGGAGCTACAGCTTCCTCTTCATGACTTAGCCCTCTGGCCAGGTCACTATAGTCCTCCTCTTTCAGGCTATCAAAGTCTTTCAGGGCAAACTGTCCCAGGCAGTCTACTCTCCACTGCCTGGTCTGTGCTGCTTTCCCAGTGTCTGGTAGGAGAACTGCCCGTTCCCTGCCTAGCTTTGCCAGCCCAAATTCCCTCCCCCCTGGAAGTAATTGTAGATGCAGACTACCGTCTAGAGTCCCAAATACATTTCCTTTCACCCAGGGAATAACTGCAGACTAATTCCCTGTAGCCCCCTTTCTGCTCTCAGCTCCTGGGCTTCATACAGGCCACTCCTGTTGCTGACCAGCTGAGCCTCCTCTCTAATTAATTCCTACTCCCTGGGTCCTCCTCCAGGTGCAGCCTGGGCAGTTAATTGCCCCATCAAGCCACCTAAACCTCTTTAGGCCTTGTGTGGGGTGGACACCTCATCAAAAAGGCATAGCCATGGCTTCTGCCGAAAGACATACAGGGAAATCAGAAATCTGAATACATTCTGGATTCCTCAGGACTGTGTATGCCCAAAAGTTCATAGAAGTATGAGACCAAAGATTGGGTATTCTGGTTCCTGAACAAACCAGTTATGTCTTATGCTCATGCTTTCACCAAGAGATTAGTAGTTACCCCAAGACAGTATTGAGGGCTGCACTGTCATGTGGCATGCTGCATTCCTATCAAACCAAAGCAGTATCACCTCACTTAGTGGAATGGTATTGCTATATAATGTTGCAAAGCCCTCAAACACGTTTATAAGCCATTTCTATGCTGTTGTATCATTACACGCATAGTGCTCTGCAACGTTTAAACAGAGAAAAGTCTATTTTCCCCATTTATAGTTGGATTAGTTCACACATGAAGAATATTATCCATATTACAAAGCTCACAAGTGAAAAAAGCAGATACCTGTTTACAGCCATTCGGGGTTCACAGACACAAGGACCGCTAAAGAGGGTCACAAATCCACATGAGGCTCCTGAGTACCAGATTTTGCATTTGGGTCACTGAGTTAGCTCAAAGCAGTTTAAAACTGATGTAGGTAAATTGTTCCCTATGGACTGTCCATGTGAGGGAACTCATGAGATGTTTATTCCCCAATGTGTATGGAGTAAATTACATCAAGATACTTTTTTTCAGATCAACTCATTTGAGACTCTGGTGAAAATCTTGTTCCTAGCACCCAGCCTAAGTACCTGGGCTGGAGGAAATGTGAATCCACAGGGAGAGGGAATGGAGAAGAATTCTCCCTCTTATACAGCTCTGAAGCCACTATCCCAGGTTCACAAGGCTTGAGTAGCCTACATAGACAGCCCTTGTGCAATTCTCTGCATGGTCAGTGTCTGGTCAATCCAAACAGTCGCAAATTTCATTAGCCTGTCCCCGTTTCACCATATGCCCACCCCTCAGACACACTGTGTGTACCTATGAACATAGCCTCACCCACAAAACTGGGCTCTATGGTGTGCCTGCTCTAAGTGGGCTCCACAAAACCTCCCCCTACCATCAGCAGATCTGCACTGATTCTGATGCATGCAACGCCCGCCATACCTATGAAAGGGGGGCAGGAAAGGAGGCTACACGAATAATGGGTGTAAGACTAAGATCCTCTCTGTTTAGTCACATGACATGACAGATTATGTCTGTCCATGTCTATATCAAACTACAAACTTCATTTTGTTTTGTGAATGCCCTTTTGAGTGTATGCTGCTCTGTGCCCTCAGTGTTGCCTTTTTACCTCCATCTTAGACTAGGATTCCAGGAGGACTTAGCAGATGACTCACAATGCAGAGCAATCAAGTGTCATTAACCTGGAGGGTCTCCCATTCAAATTAAGGCACCCTAGGACAATAAGCTTGCTGCTGCCCAAAGGAACCAGTTCTCCCAGATAGACTTGTAACCAAGAAATGGAGCAGCTAATGAGAGACTTGATGCCACTGAGGCAAGTCATCTGGAGTGGTGTGAGGGGGACTGAAAATGTATAAAAAGAAGGCTCTCTCCCTGGCTGTTTTGAGAGAAGACTAAAACTGCGAGGCGAGGCGAGCAGCAGCAGCAGGTCCTGGACTCTTGAATGTACAGACCAAAACCCAAAGGGCTGTGGAAGTAGTGAAGACATTGGAGGGTTTTGTGTGCAGGTGTTTGTTATTTTGCCATAGATCTGCATATCTCCTGTGCTTTGTCTAGGAGTAAAGTGTGATTGGTTTAGAAATTCCTTTGCAAAATCTGTGTGTTCCTTGCTTTCACTGCCAGTCCCAAAGAGAGAAACAGTAACCCAGAGGGTCCACAGGTTTGGTGGGAAGGCTTGGAAGAGCTGGTTCTAGTTTTGGAGTCTGGATAGTTGGACTGTGGAGTCCTTATCTCTCAGAAAGGGAGTGCTAGCCAGAATATCTGCATCCCTAGAGGCCCAGAGCCAGAAACTGTTCCTAGACTCTATCCATCCCCAGCCTGCCTAAGAGCACATGGGTCCAGTGAATGAATCCAAGTACAGCAACCTGGTGAGTGTCCACTATGGGGAGCTCCTCCAGGGTTGTAACACCAGGCACAAATGTGGAGGATGGCTAGCTGTCTCAAAGCATATATTTAGGGTGTCAGGATCGCAGTGAGTTACTGAGCACTGCTCAGATTCCTACACAAATCTATGTGTTGATGATACATGTGTGGCTATCTGGTGATCAAAAATTACTCAGACCTGGGTCTTGCTATCTTAAATTCTGGACAAATATCAAAAGCAGTGCTAATGCGAGAGACCAGCGACAGCTGTGAAGTCTGATATTGTAAAGATCACCACATCTGAAAACAAATTCTTTAGTGGTGAAATTCCCCGCCAGGCAGAGAACCAGCTCAATACTTATGCACCACATACGTCCCTCTTAAAGTCCAATTATCTCCCTCCACTCCCCACCCCCATCCTTAAATCCAGTATTTTCTCCATTTAATTTCAGTACGTCTCTGTGGCTCTTTTTAAATATGGAAACAGAAACTGCTTACTCAGCAGCATCATGAGACTCAGATTGCCTCTCAGGCAACCACAGCAAAGGAACAAATAGAATCTTAAGCTTTGGGGGAATGCTGAGAATGTTTAGGACACTAATATTCAAAACCAATGTATTGCACTGTGTTCAGATTATCAAGTGACACCTGTCTTTTAATGTCTAATGTTTAATAGCTCATGACCTGACAGAGCCAGAACCACTTTGGCAGGACCTGGACAAATGCTTTCAGGACCAGTAAGCTTTTCCAATCACTGGTCCCGGGTGAGTGCTCAGAAGGAAATATTTCCAACCTTTGGCATATCTGAGCTCATAATCAGGCTTTTAGAGTAGGCTGCTGTCGTTTCCCTGCTCATTCTGCCATATCCACTTCAACTCAGCTGCATGTCACATGGCTGAGGTACAACTGTCTGAGGAAGTTAAATAAGGCCGTCAAATTTAGCTTATTTGCACTGTGAATATTAAGAGCAGCAGCCCATTCTGATTGCTGCTTCCAGGCACAAGCAGCACTGGAAACGGTCCTCTGGAACTCTTTAATGGCCTTTTTAAAATGCAGACTTTAAAAAACCCCTCAAGTTAATGGGTCAGGTCCCTTGGACAGAGTAATTGCTGAAGAAGAAGACACATTCAGGATGGCTGGAAATTTCTGGGGGCAAAATATCCAAGGCCCATTAGAAAGCAATCTAAGTGCATAGGGGAAAGAGTGGCCAATATGGTTAAAAGAGCCTTTGAAAGTAGAAAAAGAATCATACCAAAAATAAGGTAGACTAGAAAAGTGACAAGGGGATGCTGAATTAAGGACGTGTGATAAATAAAGTGGGGGGATAGCTCCCTTTGATGGACACCCAGCCAGCCAGTTGGCTGTAAAACTCCTCTTGGTAGCTGTTCTTTACTTGCTTTACCTGTACAGGGTTAAAAAGCCCCCAGGTAGAGAAAAAAAAAAGTGGCCATCTGACCAAAAGAGCCAATAGGAAGGTAGAACTTTTTAAAATTGGGAAAGAAACTTTCCCTTTGTCTGTTGTTCTTTGGGCTGCAGGGGTGAAGCAGCTTTAAACCAGGTATGATTATAGATTATCAATTCATACCTCAAACCTACTTATCTGAAGCCTCAGATATGTAAGTACAATTAGGGAATGTCTAGAAAGATGCGATTAGGGTTATTTCTTTTATTCCTTATTGGCTCGTGGACTCCTCGGTGCTTACCCCAGATGCTTTTGTTTTCTTGTAACCTTTAAGCTGAACCCCCAAGAAAGCTATTTTGGGTGCTTGATTTTTGGAATTGCTCTTTTAAAATCTAGCAAAAGCCTAAGTTCCAAATGTATTTTCTTTCTTTTTATTTTTAATAAAGAAAGGGGAAAAAATTCATAGGCAGGAGTTGTAGACCAAGTTGGATGAGCTTTTGATATTTTTTGAGCTGGATGAGCAAGCATCTTAGAGAGGTAATTAAGAAAAAGCAGAAAGCATATAGGGAGTGGAAGAAGGGAGGGATCAGCAAGGAAAGCTACCTTATTGAGGTCAGAACATGTAGGGATAAAGTGAGACAGGCTAAAAGTCAAGTAGAGTTGTACCTTGCAAAGGGAATTAAAACCAATAGTAAAAGGGTCTATAGTCATATAAATAGGAAGAAAACAAAGAAAGAAGAAGTGGGACCGCTAAAAACTGAGGATGGAGTGGAGGTCAAGGATAATCTAGGCATGGCCCAATATCTAAACAAATACTTTGCCTCAGTCTTTAATAAGACTAAAGAGGATCTTAGGGATAATGGTAGCATGACAAATGGGAATGAGGATATGGAGGTAGGCATTACCATATTTGAGGTAGAAGCGAAACTCAAACAGCTTAATGGGACTAAATCGGGGGGCCCAGATAATCTTCATCCAAGAATATTAAAAGAATTGGCACAAGAAATTTCAAGCCCATTAGCAAGAATTTTTAATGAATCTGTAAACTCAGGGGTTGTACCGTATGATTGGAGAATTGCTAACATAGTTCCTATTTTTAAGAAAGGGAAAAAAAGTGATCCGAGTAATTATAGGCCTGTTAGTTTGACATCTGTAGTATGCAAGGTCTTGGAAAAAATTTTGAAGGAGAAAGTAGTTAAGGACATTGAAGTCAATGGTAAATGGGACAAAATACAACATGGTTTTACAAAAGGTAGATCGTGCCAAACCAACCTGATCTCCTTCTTTGAGAAAGTAACAGATTTTTTAGACAAAGGAAACGCAGTGGATCTAATTTACCTAGATTTTAGTAAGGCGTTTGATACTGTGCCACATGGGGAATTATTAGTTAAATTGGATAAGATGGGCATCAATAGGAAAATTGAAAGGTGGATAGGGAATTGGTTAAAGGGGAGACTACAACGGGTCCTACTGAAAGGTGAACTGTCAGGCTGGAGGGAGGTTACCAGTGGAGTTCCTCAAGGATCAGTTTTGGGACCAATCTTATTTAATCTTTTTATTACTGACCTGGGCACAAAAAGTGGGAGTGTGCTAATAAAGTTTGCGGATGATACAAAGCTGGGAGGTATTGCTAATTTAGAGAAGGACAGGGATACCCTACAGGAGGATCTGGATGACCTTGTAAACTGGAGTAATAGGAATAGGATGAAATTTAATAGTGAGAAGTGTAAGGTCATGCATTTAGGGATTAATAACAAGAATTTTAGTTATAAGCTAGGGACGCATCAATTAGAAGTAACGGAAGAGGAAAAGGACCTTGGAGTATTGGTTGATCATAGGATGACTATGAGCTGCCAATGTGATATGGCTGTGAAAAAAGCTAATGTGGTCTTGGGATGTATCAGGAGAGGTATTTCCAGTAGGGATAAGGAGGTTTTAGTACCGTTATACAAGGCACTGGTGAGACCTCACCTGGAATAGTGTGTGCAGTTCTGGTCTCCCATGTTTAAGAAGGATGAATTCAAACTGGAACAGGTACAGAGAAGGGCTACTAGGATGATCCGAGGAATGGAAAACTTGTCTTATGAAAGGAGACTCAGGGAGCTTGGCTTGTTTAGCCTAACTAAAAGAAGGTTGAGGGGAGATATGATTGCTCTCTATAAATATATCAGAGGTATAAATACCAGAGAGGGAGAGGAATTATTTAAACTCAGTACCAATGTGGACACAAGAACAAATGGATATAACTGGCCACTAGGAAATTTAGATTAGAAATTAGACGAAGGTTTCTAACCATCAGAGGAGTGAAGTTTTGGAATAGCCTTCCGAGGGAAGCAGTGGGGGCAAAAGATCTATCTGGCTTTAAGATTAAACTCGATAAGTTTATGGAGGAGATGGTATGATGGGATAACATGGTTTTGGTAATTAAATATTCATGGTAAATAGGCCCAATGGCCTGTGATGGGTTATTAGATGGGGTAAGATCCGAGTTACCCGGGAAAGAATTTTCTGTAGTTATCTGGCTGATGAATCTTGCCCATATGCTCAGGGTTTAGCTGATTGCCATATTTGGGGTCGGGAAGGAATTTTCCTCCAGGGCAGATTGGAAGGCCCTGGAGGTTTTTCGCCTTCGTCTGTAGCATGGGGCACGGGTCACTTGCTGGAGGATTCTCTGCTCCTTGAAGTCTTTAAACTACGATTTGAGGACTTCAATAGCACAGATATAGGTGTGAGGTTTTTTTGTAGGAATGGTGGGTGAAATTCTGTGGCCTGCGTTGTGCAGGAGGTCAGACTAGATGATCATAATGGTCCCTTCTGACCTAAATATCTATGAATCTACCTTTTTTAAGAACAGGATTGGATTTTTGGTGTCCTAAGAGATTTGTGCATATGCTGTTTGACTAGCTGGCGGCAACAGCTAATTTCCTTTGTTTTCTTTCTCAGCTCTTCCCTGGAGGAGAGAGGGGGGAGAAAGGGCTTGAGGGTACCCCCCAGGAAGGAATTCCCAAGTGCTCCTTCCTGGGTTCAAAGGGTTTTTTTTGTTTTGTTTTTTTTGCATTTGGGTGGTGGCAGTGTTTACCAAGCCAATGTCAGAGAAAAGCTGTAATCTTAGGAGTTTAATACAAGCCTGGAGTGGCCAGTATTAATTTTTAGAATCCTTGCAGGCCCTCACCTTCTGTACTTGGCGTGACAGAGTGGGGATTCAGCCTTGACAATATGGAAGAGTAACGTCAAAAGCACATGAAGGAGTACTACAAGCAAAGGATTAAAGGGAACAATAACAGTTTAATAAGCAAGAGGATGAAAATGAAAAGTGCAGGTCAGTTACTTACAATACTCCTCACTGTGCAAATGGCACCTTCTTACTCAGAAGATCAGCACTCTTGTTAGTCTGGAGAGTCAGATAAAACAGTTACCGATTTTTCTTTCCCTGTTGTTTGAGATGTGTTGCACTGTAGGGGTGTGTGCACCTTGTGCACAGTTGTTGGAGAGTTTCCTCTCAGCAGTACCCGTTGGGGCAGCAGGAACGCCTCATGCCACTACTTCCCCTTTGTATTCAGGACTAGGATTAGGAAGTAATGGGAATAAAATCCCTTCCCTCTGAATGACATGGGAACGTCCTCTATGGCCCCCATGAGGAGAAGAGCCTAGAGCTCCTGAAGTAGCACTCTCCCAAGAGAGGGGTCTCTGTAGAGGGATCAGGTAATGGGGGGATAGAAGTAAGTTGAAGGGTATGTCCCAGCTCCACTGTGCTTAAGACCCACAGATCCATGGTGATGGAGGTCCAAGCACTCAGGAAGTGGGATAGGCAGTTGGCAAAAATTGGAGTGGGGAAAGATGGTACTTTGGTGAGTGGTAAACTGCTCTCAACCAACAGGTCAAAAATGATAGTTTGAAGGAACTAGTTTGCCTAGAAGAACTGACAGCTGTAGGAGAGGAGGACGACAGTCTTGTAACTTCTGCTCCTCTTTTTAGATAAGTCCAAGGTATGCAGCAAGAAGGGCTGAAACAGCTGGGACTGTTGTGGGTGGAATGATTTTCTTTTTGCAGCAGATGTATAAATCCTAAGAGGGTCGCCCTGGAAACCTTAACACTATGAAGGGTCTCATTTGTCTTATTGGGGAAGAACCAGCGGCCTTCAAATGAGAGGTCTTGAATCATTTGTTGCCTCCCAGGGAAGACCTGACAACTGCAGCCAAGATGAACACTGCACAGTGATGGCAGAAGCCAGAGCTTGAGCCCATAAAGTCCACCACATCCAAGCTCGCTTGCAGTGCTGTTTTGGCAACAAATTTGCTCTCATCTACCATAGCAGTGAACTCCTTCTTTGCCTGATCAGGACGCTTGGCTTTGAACTTCAGGATATTATCCCACAGACTTAAATCCTATCAACCCAGCAGAGTCAGCTGGTTCATGATCACAAGCTGTAAACTCCCTGTGGAATAAGCCTTCCTGCTGAATAAGTCTGCTTTTTTTTGCTTTTCTGGGGGGGGGGGGGGTAGAGACCTGGTGTCCCTGTCTCTTTTTTTCATTAGCAGCAGTGACTACCAGGGAGCCTGGAGGAGCATGGTTATAGAAGTGCTCAAATCCCTGTGAAGGGACATAATATCTTCTCTCCACCTTTTAGCAGTGGGAGGCAATGGGCAGGCACCCCGCTGGGCTGCTGGGCATGCTCAGGTCAGGATACACATCATCCAACCTCAGAGGCTGATGAGGAGTCTACTTCCTCAGACCATGGTGGAGATGGCCCCTTTGTACCAGGGAGACTAGCTCAGAGCCCATCACTGCCTCTTTGGGTGTACAAACTGGACACTTTCCTATAACCTCAATATCCTCTAGAGACTTTTGGGGGAACAAAGTATAGCTCATTCCTAGCAAGGCGCATCTTAAGAGAATTGGGGTGCCCCCTTCTTTGGTTAGAGTTAGGAGAACATATTTAATCTAAAATGGAAAAAGAATAGATCCCCCAAGAGGCGCGTAACCAATGGCTGGCACTGCTTGCTTCTGAGACAGAGCTACTTGGCTGTGGCAGCTTTGCATTGCCACACCCCACCCTGGGTTAGTCTGTCACTATAAACTGAGCTCTGTGCCCTGCATCTGCCAACAGAAGCAAACCCGTGGGCAGTGGTACAAGCCACCAAGGGAGGATGTGGAATCACTAATACCAGCTGTGATGATTTGGCACTGCTTGTCATAATTTATGAATATTGTGTGGGGTTTTTGTGATGTTTGCTGCATGCATATATTGTGGTAATTCAGTTACAGGATTGTCAGGAAATGCACCCAGGAAGGGGAAGGTTAACACTGATGTACATTTCTCAGCACACATTTGTGAGACAATGCAAGAGCTATTTGTTTTGATGCTCTGGTGCAACCTCCTGCTGGTTTGCCAGACAGGTTTCCCCCAGGAATAAATCGGTGTCTGTGAAGGGGTCAAAAGACTCAAGAGACACACACTCCCTCAAAGCAAGAGCCAGCCTTTTGAGACTGAGAACCTACAGCCTGCTGTGGGAGAGTCTGGGAGAAGTTAGACATGCTGGGTCCCCATCAAGAGGATGGCTTGATTCAAGGTCAGATAGATGTGTAGACCTTTTGCTATATTAAAATCCTCCTTTTTTTTAGGTTTAATGCTTTGTTCCTACTGCTAAGAACAAACAATGTTTTAAGAAGGCTATCTGGTCACTGTTTTCACTGCTGGTCACAAGCTCCCAAAGGGAAGAACGCTGCAGGTACCCAATCTAGTCAGACCTGCTGGATAAGCACTGGACTAGATAGATTGGCTGCTCGACTACAGTACCCTGTGTACTTTGCCTGAGACCTGTGAAGACATACTCAGTGACCACAGAGAGGTCAGAAGTACAGCTAGCCCTATTACCATGCCACCAGAGACCTCGCCTTGATACTTAACTCTCAGTGGTGGTTTATAGGGCTAAGAGACTCAATGGTACCACGGAGTGGGAGAATGACAAGATGTGACTTGGGAGTTTCCCTTCCTTCTCAAATAATTTCAATAGGGAAGAGCAGGTAGTGAAAACTCTTGGTGGAGTATTGCAAATAGCAGGACTCTAGTCCAGACAGCAAGCTTATTTAGTTGTGTTTTGGGGCTGTAGCTCACCAAAACAACAGTCAGCCAGAAAACGCTGAGCATACAGTTTGGCACTGGGGCAACAGAACTGAGTGGGGGCTAGTGAGGGAAACATTGTGGGGGGTGAGCTGTATTTCTGCCCATGCAATATTTCCTCTGTACTTGGGAGGGCACAAGACAGGGCAGCGTGGGTCCTGCTCCTCCTCTGGCCCAGGCCGCTCACTGACAGGGAGAGAAAAAAGAAAGGGAGTACTTGTGGCACCTTAGAGACTAACCAATTTATTTGAGCATAAGCTTTCATGAGCTACAGCTCACTTCATCGGATGCATACTGTGGAAAGTGTAAAAGATCTTTTTATATACACACAAAGCATGAAAAAATACCTCCTCCCACCCCACTCTCCTGCTGGTAATAGCTTATCTAAAGTGATCACTCTCCTTACAATGTGTATGATAATCAAGGTGGGCCATTTCCAGCACAAATCCAGGTTCTCTCACCCCCCCCCCCCCACACACAAACCCACTCTCCTGGTGGTAATAGCTTATCAAAAGTGACCACTCTCCTTACAATGTGTATGATAATCAAGGTGGGCCATTTCCAGCACAAATCCAGGGTTTAACACGAACATCTGAGGGGGGGGGGTAGGAAAAAACAAGGGGAAATAGGTTACCTTGCATAATGACTTAGCCACTCCCAGTCTCTATTCAAGCCTAAGTTAGATAGGGAGAGGTAGTCCCTGGAGGTGGGGGTGCAGCTGGGCTGGGCTTGGAAGGGACAGCTAGGCTGAGCTGAGTCATTTTGGGAATGGGGGAGGCCTGTTTCCCCTCCAGGGCAGAAGCCTCTGCCAGTTGTATAAAAGAAGCAGCCAGCATGGGAAGCTAGATGGGCGGTTGCTCTGGGACAGGGAGTGTGGACACCATTCTGCGGCAGGTGCCTGAGTGTGCTGCTTCCTAGGCCGGCCGTGCACCTCCAAGGTCAAGGCGAGTGCTTACCCCTTTCTCCCCCCACCCCCTGGCACTGCCAGAACCCGAGCTCCCTCTGCGCAGCACCCTCCTCCGCTCAGATCCCCATACCCAAACCTCGCCCTCCCCCTTCGGGTTGAGCTTCCACCACCTCTTGTTTGGCAGAGATTTACATATTAAAGCAGGGAGGAATTTAGTCCACAGTATATTGCAAATGTCTATACCGTGCAAACACACAATATAACTCTTGCAGAACAATAGTACATTCAGAGTTGTTTTGTTAAAGTTGCAGCAAATTCTTCAGCACCATTAAGATAGCAATACCACTTGCCTGGGCCGCTGTCTTGAATGAATAGTAATTAATTTCAGTCCTTTCCCCTTCATTTCTATTCATTATTCAGGAAAAATAGGCTGCAAAGGGAGAATTTCAAGCCTAATATTGTATCACCAAAACTAGTGAACAGATGCTTGTTGCCGACATCAGTTCAATATTGACTAAAAAAATCCCTACAATAGGAAATATTTTGGAAATGGCTCACAGTCACAAAAGCAGCAGTACTCAGTCTTACCACAGGATGGAGCTGCTGTCTAACGTATCTGAGTAGTAGCACATTTGCTCTGGTTTTTCATTGTTATTCAAAATGGTGTATTTTTATTTCACCATTTTGTCACTTAATATTATATTAAAGTCTCCTCCGAGATACATTCTACAAAGAAACATCTTCAGGCTGTATATAGAGATATTGAGCAGTCTAATGTGACTTAGTCTCCAGTGTTTTCAAGCTCGCTTCAGTGAGAAGCATGAGTCCTCTGTCTATCCAGAGACCAAGTACAATCAGTATAGTGGCAAAGCAGGTTCCCATGCCAATTTGCCTTATTCCTGACCTAGTAGGAACAGGGGTAGAATGATAATTCAGTCCAAGGGTTTTCCCATATCACAAGCCTTGAGCAAATGAACTAATAATGACAGCATTGGTGATTTTAGTAGTACATCACACACATGTCTTGCTTCTTTAACGTTAACTTTGTAAACGGCCAGCTTGAGTATTTTTCCCTTAGAAAACATATTTAAAGGAGAATAACTTTGAGAATAACTTCACAAAAATACAATGCTGGCATTAAGCACGAGGAGAAAAAGGAGGCTGCATAGCACCTTGACATCCTGCTGCAGCTCGGCAATTTACTAGCTGGCCCTATCTCCTTTTTTAGCACCAGGACTACAAGGGGAAGCAAAATCATGGCCTGATTCCCCTCCCAGGATCATGCTCACCCCCCAAAATTACAAAGCTGGGCCTGTACACAGGCCAAACAACAGCCACCATATGCTAATGAATAAGTTACTACTCAATTGGTCTAGATTTCAACCAGCGACCTAAAGCTGAGAGGTTCTGTAGCCCAGTGCCATGGGCTAACCTGCTCCCATTCTCCACAGTGAAGTATTGTTCTGATTTTGGCAACACAGCTGAGTGGAAACATCAAAACACATGCTGTGACTACCTGATCCAAAAAGAAACTGGATTTCCTTCCCCTGTGTACACACTCCTTTTGTGTTAGTTTCAGAGAATATCCCAGTTAACATATTGAAGGCAGGAATGGCACAACATTTTAGGCCAACATTAGAGCATATTCATAGAGAGCAAATGTTGATTTCAGAAATATAAGTATCCACAATCTGCTTCTAAGAATGGCTCTCATACAGTAAAGGAAGAGAAACAATTCCATGTTACCTGTGGGTGTGTCAACGCAGCTGGAATTTTGAATATGGGGAACAATCTACAGGCCAAGAATTAATTGGAGAAATCACAGACACGAAGGGGCTAAATTCACATAAGTTACCCCCTCAGCATGACTACATCTTGGAGTACATTGACACTTACAGCTGGGGGTGGGGGTGATTTCCAGATGGAGGAAATTTACACTAGCTCTGATCGAGATAGTGTGCTAAAACCAGCACATAGCCGTAGCAGTGCATATGGCAGGAGGGGTTAGCCACCTTGAGTACATGCCTGTTGCCTTGGACGGGTACATACTTCTCTCGCACTGCCCCAGCCACCCAGTATTTTTAATGTATTCAGTCAATCAGAGCTAGTGCGGGTATGTCGCCTCGAGCTGGGAATCACACCCCCAGCTTGAAGTAGAGATACACTCTTAGAAAGAAGGCTGAGGTTGGAAGGGGGGAGTGAGCATGCAGGGGGACAGGAGATCTGGGACCAAGGAATAGGTCTTACTACACCTAGTTTCTCAGGAAACTCTGTGGTGGGGCAAGGGAAGGAATCCATGACACCAGCCCGTGAGCAGCCTCTCCACACCCATTATTTCAGCCAAAAGTGTCCACGCCTTGCTGCCATCCCATGGGGGGTTTAGAATCACCACTTTAAACACTGACCCGGCTCCTGGTGTGCTTCCAACAGCTTCCTTTTGTGCAGGCTATTTGGGACAGGCACAGAGACCTGCTCTGTGAACACTGGGTGCACGTTACCTCTGCACAGTTGCTCTACCTGTGAAACTTCCTGCACGTGGCTCCTTGAGGACTTGGCAGCAAGGAGGTCTTGTGCGGATCACCTGTACTGAGCTGGATTCCACCTACAACACCTGAAAGGAAAGTTGCCCCCTTCTTGCTGAGCCAAGCAGAGTTTCCATGGGCAGAAGCACTTTTCACACAGTCACCTGTAGTTGAAAATCACACTTAACAATAGAATTTTAGAGCCCTGTGCCGGTGGCACCTCTCTTGCTAATGGAAGGGTCATTTGTGACATGGCCAATACAGAAACCACATATCAGAGATTTAAAACCAGCTTGAAAGCTAAGTTTAGATAATGATCTAAAGCATAGATAAAACATGAAGTGAAGAATCCTATCATCAGTTAGACTTTATCGACATGGGCTGCAGCTGGGGCACAATCTGGCCCTTAATATGTTTCAAAGTTAAACATTCTATTTATACATTAATGTTTTTTAAGATTGTTAAAATGGGTCAGAACCTGGTTTACAGCCATTTCCATAGCATTTCCATAGCCATTTCCATAGCATTTTCACATTGTCAGTGGCACAGATCTTTTTCTTTTGACAAAAGAGACATCACCAGGAAGTGGCTCAGAAATGCCAAGTGTGGAAAAATCATTTTAATTTTTCCTTTATTTATTCCCCATGGGAAGTGATTCTTAGCTGTGCAACCTTCAGACAGCTGGGAAGAACACAACAGGTAGAACAATGAAATGTATTCAATAAAAGCCTACGAAGTGAATAAAGATGTGCTACCCCTGGCCAGGGATAGTACACATTTTAGATTTAATGTTCATCCTTCTTGATTTAATTCAATAAGACGACCAGCAAACACGGCCAATGTTCCAATAATGCAAACCAGCATGAAGATACCAAGGAGAAGATGGTCAATTACCATTGCAACAAACTTCCATTCTTCTGCAGCCTGGACATGAAAGAAAGAGGAGACAGTTAGAACCTCCCGAGAGCTATATTCCTTACAAGGCAGGATATGGAAGTGTGGGCAATTACTGTCTTGTGCAAAGGAAAGCTTTTCTCTGGCTTCTAATATTATTATGGAAAAATATTCACTTTCTTTGAAGTGACAAGTTAGTGGTCTGCGATGCCTATGCTAGCCGGACTCACAAATTCAAATTAAGGGATGATTCAACCTTCCTTTCAACAGCGGCCTTAAGAACAGAGGTCCTGTGTGCTCTACAGTGGTTAAAAGATCATATTGCTCATTTTGTAAGAGCAGAGATTTGCCGTGGTGTTTCCAGCCAAGACTCTTGAACACCCACCCCCTTCCCACACACCACTCTGCAGTGTGCGGACAGCTGCCAAAGTGGGCATTTCAGAGCACTGCAAACATTTGGCCACAGGCTTACTCCTGATTGTGGGGACTTATAAATATCAAAGCTAGCCTGGGTTTTAATTTAAATAAAGAAGATTTTCAAAGCGCCTTCCAATTGGCTTTTAATGGAACACGTGCTCCTAAATCCCTCAGGCTCTTTTGAAAATCAACCTCAATACCCTTTAGACTGCAAAATGAGCCTTAAAAGTGTCTGCCAATTGTGAGTGTTCAAAACCAGTCACCATTTTTCCTAAACGTTTTAGGTTATTCATGGTCCCCATTTTGTCCACCCAGCAACCTTCGGGACACAACACCCTTTTCTATAGGCCCCTGGATTTTTGTGGGGAGCCAAACTCAGTTCAGAGTTGTGGGGGACAATGGTGCCCAAGCTGGCTTTGCCAGTACAAGAACCTCCAAGCTACTTGCTCAGAGCTGGGGCTTTTGCTAAGCAACTTCTGTGGGGAGACAAGCAGTGTGAGTGAGCACAGAGTAGTGTGCCAAGCATGGGAGTGGGCACATAGGAATCATACAGTCTAATACTGCTTATGACAATGACTCTCTGTAACCTAAGGCTTTTCCAACCTTTCTGCCTGAGTTTCCCCATCTGTAAAACTGACTATTAGATTTACCTAGTTCCCAGTGGGACTGTGATAATCACTTACTATTTTCAAGTATTTCATAAGTGCTACATTTCACCAGAATGGCTACAACCCCTGGCTTGGTTTTGCAATTTGCCTTGGAAACCTTTTGTAAATGTTAGAAATGATGCACAGACCACACAGACAGCTGAGCTCCACTTCAAGAGGCTGGCAGTGACTCAAAGAGCCTCCTTTACAAATGAGGTGCAAATCTTCAAAAGAGCTGAGGTCGGGCCTCCCTTTTTTCAGGTGCAGTTTTCACCCACAAAATGAACTCAGATGCAAACTGGAGTATTTGACTGAACCTCTAACTATCTCAGCTGAGCCAGCATTTCCGTTGCAGTCGAACATTCAGGTGAGAATTTTGAGCTTTTTTTTCCATATTGTGGCCCAAAATGAATGAGTTAAATTGGGGGTGCCCGAAATAATTCTCTCATCAACAAGCCCCAAGCTCAAGCTGCTGCCGCCACCCATCCAGAAACAGCTGCATCTCAGTGGTGCTTTTTGTATATAATTAAGAAGTCTCTGGGACCTTCAAAATGATAAGTGCTGTATTAGTATTAAAGTTAACCTCCAAATATTAGAAACGACTCAGGACAGAAGTATATAACCAGGCGTTACAAATAAGGGTTTTAGCACATATACTTAACTTTCTACAGAAGAGGGGCAAAGCTAGCTTTTCCTGGGAAATGCTGTCTAAGCCTTCATTTCGGTGGTACAGTAGAAAAGGCCAGTGTGTTCTAAAAGATGCTTATTATGTGCCCCCCTATAGGAATTATTTGGAGCACTGAGTCCACAAAATCAAAGCTTACCAAAATTGGAATTAACATTTGCATATCACATGTAAGATCTGAGGTGGTGAAATAAAAATGTTTCTGTTAGCATGGAGTTTTGTTAAGGTTTATTTCCCAGCTTTGAGTGTACTGCAAACTGCCTATTATATTAGGAAAATGTCCTGCATGAAATACATTAGGAATCTGTTTGGGAATATTGTTAATTTCCTTGAAACCATTCTAACTATCCGTACTCACTCCTCTCTGAGTTCATGTACTACACTTGGAAAATCTTAGTGCATAATTTTTTTCAAAGACTCAATTGTCATCTGTAACTTTTATTTATCATTCTTTACAGATTGCATCAAGGGAATAACGGGGCTCTTTGATACAGCAGAAACTATGTTTGGGGTGTACTTGTGAGAAATGGAAAGATTTATTATTCCCAGAAAATAAAGTGTCTTATTTTAAAAGCGAAGGATGAATCACACATAAAAAATGCCTTACATTACTGGATTCTTGGTCTGATTTCATGGTTTCAGCAATGTATTTGATTCCCTCTATGGCACTTTTCACATCTGGGTTTTTGGTAAGTGGGGAGTGGAAGTTGACGGCAGCAGGACATGGTTTTCCAGAGATTTCTGAAATATCAATGTCTTCTGTAAAAATCCTTTTCTCTTGTTTATCCCTGGATGGTCGTTTCATTGTTGAAAAAAACATAACATTTGGGATTGTGTCAATAAAGATCTGAAAAAAGAAATTGTATTAGTTTAGGGAGATTGTCTTACTGATGTGGCATTACAACAAACAAAAGCAGGTACAACATTCTTAACTACCAAATAATCTCCTCTACTGGATTTGCTAGAAATTCCCTGTTTGAAAGTATGTCACAGCCCAAGCCTTAGTCACACTTTACTTGTCCTGTATAAATCTGATGCCCTGGAGCTTACTGAATCATACACAAGCCTCTCACACATTTTCAAGAAACAATTTCTTGCTGCTATATAAAATGTATACTGATTTAACAGGATCCAAACATAACCAGAGTATAACACCCAGGACCAGAACCTCAACTGGCATAAATTGGCGTAACTCGACTGACTTTAATGGAGCTATGCTGATACACACCAAATGAGGATCTGGCCCACACTGTCTAGAAGTGTTGCAGAGAAATCCTTTTGGCCTGCTTTTGCTTGTCCCTTCTTCTTGTTGGCTATCCTGTTTCACTTACATGAACACAGATTTTCACTACCTTCTTTAAATCAGTGGAGGTTTTTCTTCCTGATCACACAGCATGTACAGACATGGCCTTTTAAAATTCCTCACGTTCTGCAGGGGATTTTCTGCCTTGCAGGGATTCGATAAAATAATATTTTTTAAAGTTCCATTAAAAAAAAAAGACAATTTCTACTGCAACACAGGAGCAATTTTAAAGATATAGGTCTGTATGTGGTAGGTCTGGCCTACATAGTTTAATGCCAGTTCATGCAAGCTGGGTAATGGAAAGACTAGCAGGAGTGGCCACAGATGGTCTGAGTTCCCCTGGTGGAGACATACCCACAACTTTGCCATGAGTCTTGGTAAGGTCTGGTGGCCATCATTTAAGTTGGAGAGGAAGATTTCCCTCCCTTCCCAAACAGCTGTGGAATAATGCTGTTTCATAGGAGAGTAGGGAATGGGCTGAGGAGTTGTCATGGGAGCCCCAGTTGAGCTCCACTCTGTGGATCCACAATGAACACCCGGGCAGGCAGCTGGCTGATGGAGTTGGCCACTTGCTGGGCCAGGAGTCATGCAGCCTGATAATCTGTCAGTTCCCATAAACAGCTATATAAGCAACCTACCTAATTCCTTCTCTGTCCACAGCTGCCACTTTGTTTTGCCTCATCTGCCTCCAGGTGTTGGCTTTTCCCTCTGATAGTCTACCCAACAACAGGAAATGTTGCTACTTAAAGGAGTGATTTTGCAGCCCAGCCAGGGAGCCCTGAGATTTATCTGGATTAAGAAATTCCTCCCAACACCTTGAGATTTTTAACACATAAACCTCAGAGTGAAATATTTAAGGCCCTGCTCTAGCAGAGAAATTCACAAATAATCCTTCTCACCTTCCTCACCCACTGTGGCATAATATGGGTACTTGGGGAGCGATGGTGGGTGTTGATTACAATGACGGTAATGATGATTGATGCTATGACAAACACCATGGTAAATAACATGTATTTGCCTATCAAGGGCACTGCACTTGAAGTAGAAGGAATCAGCTCCACAATGACCAGAAGGAACACAGTCAAAGACAGCAAAACAGAAATGCTCAGAGTCATCTTCTCACCTGCCACACAGAACAAAACAACAACACTGCCATTAATGTGGTACAGTGCAGAGGGTGTTAATCAGGGAGAGAAACAGAGTGTGATTTCATGGGTGATTGGTTGTTGGTACATTTTGGATACTTGAATGTATACCTATACATCAGGACTACTTTTATATCTCCCTGCATCACAAGAAGCAGCAAACCTGGCTGGTCATTCATGTTCTTGTGCCACTGTGGAGGAATCAAATTAGGATCAAGCCCCCAGCATCAAGTTGGAGTTTTCCGGGACAAAACTGGGACTGGGGACAGGCTGAAGATACTGACAACTCACTTGCTATGAGCATGAGTATGTGCTGCAGGAGTTAAGTGAGTAAACTCAGCCTCTAATCAGGGCTTGCGCCTTTGGGTTGATTTCCTCAGCTCCATTGGGTGGCTTTGTTTTTTGCTCTGGATAAATGGCAGCCTCACCGGGGGCTGATTGAATGGACAAGAGAGCACACGGCCTTAGAGCTCAGTCGGTATTTGAGACTTCCTTTAGGACTAAGGTTGCCAATTTGGTTGGACGTATTCCTGGAAGTTTCATCACATGACATAATCTTTAATTAAAGATTAATCTTTAATTACTAGACACTCCAGGACAATCCTGGAGGGTTGGCAACCCTATTTAGAACGAAGGATGACAAAACTGAACCACAAAGCACAATGAACATTCATTTTGTTCTGTTCAGTCCAGTGGCAAGCATTTTTTTTAAAAAAGCTCCTGATAAGACCTTACATAAAAGGAAATTGAAGGAAAAAAACAACCAAGGATAAGGGACAAAATCCTGGCATGGATTAAAAACAAATTAAGCACCAGGAAATGGTTGCAGTGACTCGGTGCTTTTCTCAGATTAGAGAGCACCCAATAGTGAGGCACAGAAAGAGCCCAGGGCTGCTTAATATATTTATTCATGCCATCACAGAAGCTAATGGCTGAAACAATCCCCTACCCAAACATGCTATATCAGGGTTTCCAGTGTCATCCTTTGATTATTAACATATTCAATACATTAATTTCAAAGGCACAAAACCAATCAGCTGAACCTTGCTCCCAGTGAAACGGAATGAATGATTTACCACTGATTTCCAAGGGAGCTGGGTCAGGCCTATATAATAGCAGTTTTAGAGTTTAAATTGTTTCTCAGCCAGGTTTATAGCGTCCATCACTTTAGGGGCTGATCCTGACAGGTCCCATTGACTTAATTGTTAGTTATTGCTCTTTCCTTTGAGAATCAGGAGCTTGTTACAGTAATGTAATAAATGCACATACCTGAATCAGTGGGCAGATAAAACACTAACCCAGTTAAAAACGAGAAGAGCAGACAGGGAATGATGACATTGACAATGAAGTAGAGAGGCAAGCGCTGCATAAGGAAGTGGTAGGTAATATCCAGATATGGGGTGTCAGGGCAACAGGCATAGTAAACGAAGTGCTTCCAGCTCCGGTAATCTTTCATCACCCACTCGCCGCTCTCCATAAAGTTGCTCATATCTGGGCGATCACTCTCCTGACAGTATAAATAGTATATTTCAATATTAGAGCTACTGACCAATAAATTATAGAAAATGAGAGAGAGGGAGAAAGAGAGACAGACAACGCAGATGATTGAGGGAACTCTTTGTTCCAGGAGAGAGATCCTGATACATGTGTAATCACACTCGAGTGGCTGTATCCTAATACTAAGCCCTAATACTATTACAGCTAACAAAGAGTTGCCATAGCTGTACTGAAGTCAATGGAGCTGTGCCAATTTGAGGAGTTGGCTCTCTGAGTTTTAGCCATGCTGTTGACCATGAAGTTTATGCACTAAATGTGTGCAGAATAGCTCTAGAAGACCGGTAGTGCTGAATGCTGCTGGTAGTACACTCTATATTTTGGCATCAGTAATTAATAATTTCAGTAATTTAGTACCTGTTTATTTTTCAATCAGAGCAGTTTACAATTAACATTTAAACCTGAGACTAAAAAAAAAAAAGAAAAAAGGTGTGTGAAAAAAGAATTCAGGTTAAAATATTCAATGTCTACTGGTACTGTCATTTAAAAAGTTGATTCATACCGGATTTATGATAACCACTGTACCATCATACGTCCAAGTGCCCAACTTCATACTGCAGTTCTGCTGGTCAAATGGAAAGTGTGTGACTATAATTTCACAGTAACTTTTAAAAATTGCTGGTGGTGTCCACATGATCTTGCCTGTATGTTCTAAAAGAACTTTGGTGAATTGATCAATAGCAAACTCACCATCTGCACTGCAAAAGGAAGAGGAAATTAACAGTGACATGGATAGCATAACTGACATCCATATAATAGAGTATCTATCTGAAGGAAACTTGGAAAAGGTATATACTGGGTAAAGGGGTTGCTCTGAAGTAACTGCGTGGAGAATTTGGCTCATTGAATATAAAACCTATGGGTCAAATTCAGATCTGAAATACCTGGGTGTAACTCCCCTGTCATTGGGTTATGAGGAGGCGTGCGTGCCAAGAATTTGGTCTTGATATTCAAAAGATGGACAGGTTTTCTGTCCTGCACTGGATTTACTATAACTGTCTCAGACCCTGTTTTAGACGTTCTCTCTCCCGATCTTTTCCATTTACTAATCCAAGTGACGCTCGGCTAGTCATTCAGACACATATGAAGTGTTCAAATAGGTATTGAAAAAACACCAGGCTGATCATTGGTCCCCTTCCTCTACTTCAGATTCTGTATTTTTTTGTTATAAGAAGCTCTATGCAGAGTTTTTGTACCATTAGCACTACTTACTTGTTATAAAGAACAAGATCGGGGTGCCAGATTATCTCAGATGGGATACGAATTTTTTTCAGCCCACCATATTCTTCTGGATTCCATTTTAGGTTGACATCCGTCCATTGCTATAAAAAGAATTTTAGCTAGTGGAAACCTGTTATTGGTATTGCTGGAACTAAATAAAATATTTCCAAGATCTACTGACTGTCATACCATTGATACATGTAGATAGGCACAAAAGTACTGTATGTGTCCTTCTACCAATGCTGCTTTCTTATATATGTTCAAACAATACATGATGATTACCTCAATAATCTAAAATAACTGTAACACAAATCTGCTGTTTGAAACAATATCAGAGAAGGACATCTTGTCAAATGCAAAGTGTCTTTTTTCAGGAGCTCCATGTTGTTCAATGGAACTTCAAGGTTCCAGGACTGTATAAAGAAATCATCAATCAGTTCTGCCATCTGCCTAAGCTGCTTCAGGAAACCATAACAGAAAATGTTGTACGTGTAATATTTATGTCTGGAGAGTAGCACATTCCTGATTAGGTCCAGGGCACTGGTTTGCTTTGGAATAGCAAGAATAATGAGATTCAGAGGTTACCTGTTTCAGGCGTACATTGGTTGTTACAATCTGATTTACTTCATCCTTCAAACAACAAACAGAAAGTTTAGGGAAAAAGCTTATTCAGAAGAAATGTTTGATGAGCTCATATAAATAAACACAGTTAAACATCATCATTCATACTGTACCACATTAATAAGCTGAATAAGCTGCAGCCCAACTGTGACTACAACAGCCTCACGATGATCTTCCACTGGGCGCACTACTTTGTTGTAGTTCTTGAATAAATCTTCAACTAGACGAGTTTCATGTTCAGAGCACAGGATCAGACCAGCTACAGAACAGCAAATATGTCATCCGTAAGACAGTGATAGAGTAAATCGCAATCTTGGTAAGGACATCCTGCAAATATTACCGATACAAAGTCATGTGCCAGTTTAGTGAGGGACTCTAACCATAACAAAGCTTATTTACTATTTCATTGCTTCTTTTTATTTGTAGACCATGTCTTAGGCTGTTTCATAGTCATCAGGGATGATAACCAATTCTGATTCTGAGTAATATTTGCTTGCAAGAGTAAGTATCATTCAAAACACATACAGTTCCATCCAGGAGACCAACAAACATCAAGAACTCCCACCATCAAAGTTGGAATCAGGCTTCATGAAACTCCTAAAACCTATCTCACCCTGCATTTTTGGATAGTTAGGCAAACTGAAGACTCATTGCCAGGCATTTCTTGCATCTTTTTTCTTGGATCCACATTCTTGTCCTTGCCCATAACACTGGAGGTTTAAAGAATATGCACAAATAATGTTAGTATGTTTAGCTAAAAGTGCCACCTTGTGGCTTGTTGTTGTTTTTTATTTATGTAAGCTTATGCTAAGCTTTGAATGCTGGAAATTGTTGGGAGTGATTCTCAGCATGGCTGTGTGGTTAAGAAGACATTAACGCTATGTTCCTGCAATCTGCTCCCTGTGCACATCTGTTGACTGATCCAGCTTCATCTTGTTTTATATCTGAATTTCAAGTGCAACAGCATGTAAGTCAGTCATTTCAAATCCACATGGAAAAGGAAACAGGCTTTCCCTCTTAATTAAAAGGCTCATGTGACTTCAGACAAGATAGACCTAACACTTTATCTTTATTTAATGTTCATTCCATTTCCTCTTCCCATATCTTGCTCACTCACGCTTTCAGTGAGCAGACATATACAGAAAAAAATCTGCTTTAGAAATTATTTTGATCAGTCGCATACCCTCATGATGAGTTCCCATTTCATTTTTGAGAGAGCCACAAGGGAATGGTCATCTTGCAGTCTTATTCCTACATACTTTCATCTTTTCTTTAAAAAGTGGTTGTGTACATCTGCTTCAGGTCATAGTGAAAGCGAACAGTTGGTATGTAAAAATGGCCCTTGCAGATTTTGCATAATATGGAAACCCAAATCCTCACAAGTTGGGAGAGGGATAACATACAATGCTAAAGCCCTTTGCTACATCTAGAAGCTGCTATCAACTTGACATTTTCAGTAACAACGTATTTTTACAAGTCAGTTCATTCTCTTCACACTGGCAGAGTACACATAATAAAACTACTTGTGAAAATAGCTGGGGTGTGTCATGTGGTTGAGAAAGCGTTAAATTAAATTCCACTACCTACAAGGGACCAAACTGCAGCCTGGCTAATGCAGTGTTACAAGGGCACAACACGTTTCCTTGTACTCAGTATCAAAGGTAGCAGCATGGAAGGTGAAGCTGGCTCTGCAGAGCCGCCTGTTTTGCTCCCAGTGATCTTTTCATCCAGCAACAGGAATGGACTGTGATGGGAGCAGATTTAGGTCAGAGGTTAGAACTTCTGAAAATCCTTTTTCTGAGCTCAGACTCTTGAACAGGTTCTTAGGGCAAAATCTTGGCTCATTTAAGTCCATTGGAGTGTTGCCATTGACTAAAGTGGGGCCAGGATTTCGCTCGGTTTCTACTTGATTTACTCTCAGGTCCTTTAAGATAGTTGAGCTGGGAATCTGAGGATCCAGCTGTAATCTGCTCCTGGGTCTCAGCTGCTTTGTACTATATGAAATGCTTTTCTCCAAATGGATCAGATTTACTGAAATGACACAACTCTTGCTATTAAGATGCTTGGATGGCAAAACACGGAAGTTTACATCACATTCTGCTGCAGACAAACAGCTCCTGTTTCCACTGACAGGAAGGGCAGTATTGGGTGTCATGTTTCAGACGGTATGTTATGATCACAGAGTCATATTTAGGTCAAGAGTTACACTGGTTTCTATTAATCCAATTAACAAAATCCTTCCTACAGTTCTATTCTAATAGGTCTTGGTAGGAATGTAGCAATTTTTTTAATTTGGTGAAAAATATTTAAGATTACAAAATACTTAATCTCTTAGGGGACAGTTTAATTGGAATTATTAATAGATCCCAGCACAACACATGCAGCTGCCAATCAATTCAGTATCCTTATCAGTATTCCCCACAAATAAATGAAAATGTTTGTTCCAGTATATTGCATTTCAAGCTATATTTGCTAAAAATCCCCAAAGATTTCAAAGTCTTTTTTGTTCTGTGCTAAAACATGGCACATGGCAGAAAAAAAGCAGCAAATGTAGAGGGGAGAAAGCAGCTCGACTTTTGAACTCAGTGCATACTGTGATTAAATCATCTGAATATTTCTCCACTTGTTCAGTCTTCAAATGTGAATAAACTGATATCATTGCACTTAGAAGCCAGTATTTTATTAATTTTGTATGTCATCCTTGCAAGTTCATAAAGCTTTATTAACACAGTTCACGTTATACACAAGGAGCAGTGGGCAACACATTAAGCAATGAACCAAACCAAAAATGAACCAACTGTTGAAATGAGCTTACCTGAGCAAAAGAAGAGGAGGGGTGTGTAGTGGAACTTCATTGTGTGGCCTTTTGTCTCTGCTAGACACACAGACTAGCGGGGACCTCAAAGTCTTCACAGTCTCGCACTGAGGAGGGTTCTGCTGCTTCCTGATACACAGCTTGGAAAATGTGACTGCTGAGCTATTGTTTTACACCACCTGCTTATGGGAATGACAGCTGAGAGTGCAGGAACAGCAACATGCTATATTTGCCCAGTCAAACATCTTCTCTGGTTTACAGTGGGATATTTTTTTCTAAGCATAACACATTCCATGGTAAAAGGAAGATTGTTTATAGAGTAACTTAGCGTCCAAGTAAGGATTAACTAGAATACTCTCAACCTAAAAAAACCCGCAGCTGCACATAATCTTTTTTGACCTGCGTGGTTAGTTGAATTTGGGGTCTTGTCAGTTTCAGCCAGGAGGAGAAATTGGTGCTGGAGTCAGATATTCTTTGATGCAATCCTATTTACAAAGAATGTTCAAGGACACAGGATTTTGTACAAAGTAGGAATCAAACAACAGGAGACAGTTTCCTTGCTCAGTATTTCAAGATTCTTTTTCCAGCCAGCATTCTACCAAAAAGTTCTCTCACTTAGCTTTCTCCCAGGCTACAAGTGCATCTCTGGTGCCTACTTTTGCTTTCCTGCTTGTTTCTGTGGTGTTTCTCACTGCATCTGATCTCACACAGAGCTCCACCAAAACAATACCCAGCTGTGTGTGTTTGCATTCAGCCTCAGTGAAAGCCCTCTGCCCACATAGCTCAGGTGCTGACTGGCCTTGTGTTCGGCCTGTGTTTTGGTTGGTGGCTCCTATTGTTTTAGCTCTCTTACTCCAAAAGAAGCTTAACTGCGGATTTTTTCCGTAATGGAAGGGTTTTTTTTACCTCTCTCCTCTGAAGCATCAAGGGTGGTCATGACTGGAGATGGGACACAGGGCAGGGCAGGCCAGGGCTCTGAGGTGGCACTGAGTATTCTCGCTCTCAGGTGCTTGGCTGGCTGCTCCGGCTCACAGGCTCAGGGTACCTAACTCATTGCCATATGTTGGTTCAGGAAGGAATTTCCCCCAGCTCAGATTGGCAGTGTGTGGATGTGGGTCTCTTACCAGGATTATTTGTGAATATCTCACTTAATCATTTCCCTGCCATTGCAGGGCCCTCAGACACCCAGTCCCTTCTATTATCTGCCTGTGGCACATAGTAGTCTAGTCTCCTATGGGTCTCATTTCCTTTGGTCTCATTTCCATTGTTGGATTTAATGTGTGGGTACTGGGTGGTATTGGTGGCCTGTGACATACGGGAAGTCAAACCTGATGATCTTGTGGTCCCTTTTGGTCTTAAACTCTATGCCTCTATGATTATTAACTGCTTCTTCCAAATGAAAGGTGGCTATTATACCCACCAGCTTCAGCCAAGTTTCACCCAACCCCCAGCGTAACACTGCACAAAGATACAAATTCATGATGCTATCACTGGAATGTTAACCACGCAGCTTCAGATATGCACATTTTATCTGTCCCAGCATTCCTTGCATATCCAAGCTAGGAATGGCAGGTTCAGTCCCAAACAGAGGCAGTCAAAAAATTACCATTGTCTTATGCCTATTATAGGTCTGGGATAACATAAGGTTCAACCATTCCAAAAAGCCTATCTATACTATTGTGTTCTGTTTGGAATCAGCCAGACATGGAATGAGTAAGTGGTGCAGAAAATTTGTGCACTCAGCATGGCTTACTTTTCATGCAGCTGTGTAGACCTCAAAACAGAGTCCTTATTTCTGGAGCAAACTGCTGTACGTGGGATAGCTAGCTATAACTTACTGGTTGAAAGTCAGAGGTCCACATCTGAAGGATGTTGCAAGAGTAGTTTTCTCAAAAAAGACCTATAGGGACCCACAGCCTGAATGGAAGGGGGGTAGAGTTTAACTGGCAGAGTGTCTGGATTCAAAAAATTCCCCTCCAGAAGCTCAGGCCAGCTGAACTCTGAATTTTAAATATGCACTGACAGAAATGAAAGTTGTTTGTTGTTAACAATGTAGTATGACTAGTTATTATCTTGGTGAAACTAAACAGACAGGAGTGAAAAGAGCAGTAGTGGGAATTTCTCTGGATTTACAGAGATGCAATACAACACCTGGTTTCCATAGTTTGCTAAGAAAACTGTTTTCAGCTTCAAAGCCTCAAGATGCTTTACAAAAATCATTTGCTAATAGAAGACAGCCAAATCCTGCTCTGACTTATTTCCACCTAACCTCAGCCTTTTGGTCTTTGAGACATTGGTCCCTCAGCACTGCCTCCCCGATCTCAGATGGAGCCATGGCCTAGGGTGCTGAAAGTGCCATAGCAACACATGCTTTAACCACACAAGTGAATAGAATGGAGTGATGGGTCCCATCCAGGCAGGCTATAAAGAAGAATTTTAACTCAATATTGTCTGAATTTAGGATTTTACATTTTTATCTGAATTTGTGAATAATACCAGGGCTGAGTTCAAAACCCCAACAATGAACTGATGGTATTGAAGGTAAATCTTCACTGCAGAAGGGCGCCAGCATAATGTAATCAATCAGTTTACAAGTTAAACTGGTTTCAGCCTGATTATTAAATGTTTCTGGTGGAATGCTGGAGAACACGGACTTTGACTTAGAAAACATTAAAAATTCATACGCACACTTGCAGGTAGTTACTTCCTGAACTATAGTGGGAGATGGAGGAGAAGAAATGGTACAGAAAGACGAGGCGAAATGGCAGCTTCATCTATGTCATTTGTTGACATGAGAACCAGAAATGAAATAAAAAAAGGAATAAAGATCATTTCACACAGGGCAGGGAAAAGGGGTGGGTAGGTTTCTTTGTCTCCAAACCACTTCTATTACATGGTTTAACTCAGGCTATTTAATTCACATGGATCTGCAGTGCAATCCATCATTTAAGAGATGGGGGGTGGGGGTGGGTATTCAGTGCACGTGTTTGTGTATAAAAGCGTTAAGCTAGTGTAACTGACTATACTGTCAGGAAAATGAAGCGGGATAAGAGCTGAGAAATAAATAATAGAAGCTTGTTTACTTCATATATAATTGTAAACCAAGAACACCTTAACAGTGTTTAATTCAGTTTGATATGCGAAAAATGGCACTGTTGGTGACAGTAGATTATGGCGCTATCTGATAACAGAAGGCAGATTGTTTGAAAAGTAATTTGTACATTTGCCATGTGTTTGATACCAGATTGCCCCTAGTTATATACAGTATGGCATACATTTTCTACTGGAAACCATCACACTCTAGTCTGGCAACTCAATAATATCACCAGCAGGTGGCAACAGATGGTTAGAAAAGATGCAGTGGGCACATCAACAGTATTTAAGAGATAACTATCACAAACAATCACCAGGAAAACCAAAACAGAGGAAATACATATTTTCAACAGGAGATGCAGTCAAAGAATTAACTACCTTGAGATCCCATCGGAATGCACTTTTCACATTCCTTCCAATGTATTTTTAAGAACAGCACAAGGACTAAACATTAATTCAGTGGTCCCTAAACTGTGGGGTGGGACCCATACGGGGCTGCAAAGGAACATTCCAGGGGGCCCAGTAGGGCCCGGACCAGTCCCCATGGGGGGTGGGGAGGGAGTGCCACCCAGCCCTGCTCTGCCCCCAGCTCCACTTTGGCCTCACCTCCTGCCCCAGCCACAGCTCTGGCCCAGCTTCTGGCCGTGGCCCCCGGCTCCTGGCCCTGCTCTTAGCTGAGGCCCCAGCTGCATTCAAAAGTTAGAGTTTTCATATCAGACATGGCTCAGCCCTCTTGTGTAACACTATGTAGAATCAAAAGTCTGTCCCCTTTCTGGAGTTTTGATTATTAATAAAGAAATTAACAATGAGATACCAAATTCATCTCAAGCCACCTTCTTAGACTCGGCTGCTTCTAGGGTTCCTATTTCAGGACTAGGGTTTAAATCTGGTACTAGCTGAATTGCACCCAGGGTTAGACCCTAGTTGGGTTGGGGGGAAAAGTTGGCAAAACCCCAGTTTGTAAGGGTTGCTCTCACTTGCACTTACCTCCAGTTCCCAAGGGAGAATTCTGGCATGGCAGTACTCCAGCTGTTTCCCCGGCCATGCTTCCTACTTTGAAGAGTGAAAAGGGATTACAGCTAGCTACAACAGTGCTTTTCCCTCTTGGAAATTCTCCTGCATTGAGGGAATCCTCAGGTAGCCTGCTTTGCAATGTTGGATCCAGTCTTCTCTCTCAAGGTAGCTAGGCCCATCTCCCTTATATCTGTACGGACTAATGAGCCACCTGCATCAGAGAGTTAGTAAAACACACTTAATACTTTCCCAGCAGGTCAATCCATGAAAACAGAGTTCATTGTTTCAGCTGCTAGCTTGATACAGAGGGCTATTGATTTTTCTGTGGTAAGACATGTACCAGGTAGAGCATTTATGACTCACTATTATGACTGAGAAAGGTAAATCCAATCCTAGCTGGCATTTATGAACCTCCATATTTGAAATCAGAAATCATTCAGCACTGCACTCATGGGAGGGCTGCCCAAAAGATGCCCATTCTAACAGACAAGTGCACCATGTTGGATCACACAGTCCTGGCTAATTCATTGTAAAAGGCATCCAAACTGCTCTGGGATTTTAAGGATACTTTGGCCACTATGGTGACCTGGTGCAGGCCTAGTGTGTATCTAAACATTTCCCCATTGGTTTTGGCTAGATCCACTGCCCAGGCCCTTTCAGCATCAGTAGAATTGCTAGAGCAGCTTGTTTTGAGCTTTTTGTATAACAGGCAGGCAATATGTTCCTCTTTACATCGATGGATGAGATTTGCAAGGCACAAAAGTATGGCCATAGAAAATTAAATTTCCCACACAGCATGGGCTAAGTGGTTAAAGCTTGAAATCTGGCCACGTAGGTTCTATTGCCACTGTTTGAGTTCTGTAGTTTCCGCATCGGAGTGTTGCTCTTTTAAGACTTCTGAAAGCATGCTCCACACCTCATCCCTCTCAGATTTTGGAAGGCGCTTCAGATTCTTAAACCTTGGGTCGAGTGCTGTAGTTATCTTTGGAAATCTCACATTCGTATCTTCTTTGCGTTTTGTCAAATCTGCAGTGAAAGTGTTCTTAAAATGAACAACATGTGCAAGGTCATCAAATATATGGCAGAATGCAGGTAAAACGGAGCAGGGGACATACAATTCTCCCCCAAGGAGTTCAGTCACAAATTTAATTAACGCATTATTTTTTTAACGAGCGTTATCAGCATGGAAGCATGTCCTCTGGAATGGTGGCCGAAACATGAAGGGGCATAAGAATGTTTAGCATATCTGGCATGTAAATACCTTGCAATGCTGGCTACAAAAGTGCCATGCAAATGCCTGTTCTCACTTTCTGGTGACATTGTAAATAAGAAGAGGGCAGCATTATCTTCTGTAAATGTAAACAAACTTGTTTGCTTTGCGATTGGCTGAAGAAGAAGTAGGATTGAGTGGACTTGTAGGCTCTGAAGTTTTACTTTGTTTTGTTTTTGAGTGCAGCTATGTCACAAAAGAAATCTACATTTGTAAACTGCACTTTCACGACAAAGAGATTGCACTACAGTACTTGTATGAGGTGAATTGAAAAATACTATTTCTTTTGTTCATCATTTTTACAGTGCAAATATTTGTAATAAAAATAATATACACTTTAATTTCAATTGCAACACAGAATACTATATATGAAAATGTAGAAAAACATGCAAAATATTTAATAAATTTCAATTGGTAGTCTCTTGTTTAACAGTGTGATTAAAACTGCGCTTAATTACAATTAATTTTTTTTAATCGCGATTAATTTTTTTGAGTTTATCGTACGAGTTAACTGCCATTAACTGACAGCCCTAACTACAACCCCTTTTTCAACGTCATGGCTACCAAAACCAAAACTAATAACAGGTCTTAACTCACTGGCATGTCAAGCGTTACATGACTTATTCCACAAATAATCTGAGCTATGGATTTGAAAACTCAAACATACATTGGGAGGTTGTCTGCCTCCAATGAAATGCTCTCATCAAAGTAAGAGCTAGACTTGTTAAATCATTGTGCACCACATCTGGAATAAGAGAGCACTGGGCAACCAAAATAAACATACATAACCTCGGAAATGCTTTTGTAACTCTGATAGATCCCCAGAACAGCTAGCCATACAGTACTGGCTCTTTTACTACTGGATTCATTTGCAGAGATTAGTTTATTTCATTTTTTAAAAATATATTTTAAAAATATACAAGATGGCACTTAGGGTTAGAACTAGCTCCATCTTTTTCTTCACACACGGTAGGTCTTCTCTTTAAGCCCTTGCTTATTGAATGGAATGATCTAACAATGACCTCTGCAAAGTGTCGGAACCAAGGGCGCTGGAACGAGGTGGGCCAAGGCACTCCCATTTTTTGAAAGTGGATGGGCCTGGCCCTGTCCACTTTTCACCACGGACCTCCCCACCCCTCCTCTTCCCCCCCGAGGTCCTGCTCCCCTGGCCAGGCTGGAAGCTGGACCCCAGCCAGGGAGCCTGGGCAGCATAGGGCGCTGCGCCATGGACCCTCCACCTGTCCAGGGTTGGGGGACCAAGAGCAGTCCCCGGCCCATGTCACTGCCACTGGGCCCCCCACCCAGAGCAGGTGGAAGGTCTGTGCCCCGAGTCCCCACAGCTGTCTGGCCACGCAGCTCTTTCCATGGCCAGGCTGCAGCTCCGAGGCCTCATCCCCATGCCAGGAGAAGGGCACGGGGCAGGGATACAGGCTGGGGGCTGCTCTCAGCCCCCCATCCCAGGCAGCTGGAGGGTCCATGGCTCCCAGACCGGTCTGACTTCTGGCTTGGCCAGGGATGGGCCTGGGGCAGAAGGGGTGGAGCAGGGCCATGGAGGGGGAGGGAGCAGGGGCCCCTGGGTCCCGCCCCCCCACTTTTGGGAAGGCTCTGCCATCCCTGGTCTGAACCTCACCTCACCTAAGGCTACAGCCTTTGCCATTTAAAAGTCAACATTCACCTCACTGTGCTATCTGAGACACCACAGTATTTCTCTCTGGTCAGAAAAGGAAATACTGTAAATGAATTTTACAGTCCCAGGAACTGATTTCATCTCTCCATGTGACAGACTATATTTGAATTTCTCAGCACACAATTCATTAGTGCCTGGCTTCACACCAAAGCATGTGTTTTTCCTGGTTATTTCAGGAACTTTACCAATATGTGCACAGTGTTCTGCTGGTAACGAGTGGTAGATATGGACTTTTCAATGGTAGTAGAGTGTGATCACCCAGTGCATTCTGGTAACAAGTGGTAGATACGGACTTTTTAATGGTAGTAGAGTATGATCACCCAGTGCATTCCGAACTGTTTGTTTTGTGGTTTAACCAGATTGTAAGATCCTTGCAGCAAAGACCATGTCTTCTTATATAACATCGAACAAATTGCTGCTGATCCATAACTAATAAAAACCCAAAGGCAGGCCCACAAGCTCCTTATTATGGTATTAAAACAGTTTTAGAAGTACACTTTGCAGATGGGGATAAGGTACTGTGATGTTCCTGGTCCCCATAATGATCACTATGAATGCAGAGGGAAGCAGTGCTTAATTTGTAATGAGAGAGGTGCCGAAGCTTAAGCAATATTTTTTACTTTCATAACTGACACAGCAAGCCCAGAGATACTGGGGCTGCGGACTGCCAAACCTAGAGGTTCCCGAGCTCGGAACCTGGCAAGCCCTGGTACAAATGAAGGACTGGAGGCAAGACTTGGTGGTTGTGTTGTGCGTGAAGCACACCCTAGTGGTGATTTTCCTTATTTTTATGAGTTTGTGGCTTGTGTTTTCTTATAACATTAACATTTAGTGCCCCGTTTTCTAATACCTGGGTTTTGGCATGGGAAGAAGGCGGCTCTGTGGTGTTGCAGCAACCTTAAATCTACCTTACAGACATGTTCTCACAGCTAAATTCCCTCAGTTGAAGACAGTTATTGGGAATAGATTAGTAAAAATAGCCATAATATAGTCATTTGATGGGATGCGACTCACTACTGCAGCACCTCCTGCTGGCTGTTCTGGGGATTAGCTCTATTAGCCAGTGTGCCTTCTTCCAGTGATGTCTTGCCATCGTCACTTCTGCTCCTGGACCCATGTCGTTCCAAGGATCATGCCGTCTTCTTCAGGACACAGTCCTCCGGCTGTGCCACGCTCTGCACTCCCTACTTCTGGGGGAACTGCAGTCTGCTGCCCAGCCACTTCCCTCAGCCCATCATCTGGCCACTTCCTCAGTGGTGAGTGGGGGGAACCTGGGCCCACCCACTACTCTGGGACCCTGTAGATGGTAGCCACATGCTGCGTCCCCTCCAACCTCACAGTCTATTTCCCTGGCCACTTCCCTGCAGCCCCCACACCTTCTCCGCCCTTATCTCAGGGCCTCAGCATGCCAGTCTTAGCAGTCAGCCAGGAGCTCACTTTTACTCCCCTGATCCTGCCTTGATTGGATGGTCCTCACAGCCCCTCTCTAATTGGCTGCCTCCTACACAACTTCCCTAGGGTTCTATTAACCCCTTATGGGCCAGTGTGAGGCAGATGCCCCATCACAGGCCAATAAGGCAATATAAGTGAAAGATAAGTCAGCATCAATACAAGGAGCAGAGGCTTTTTATTGTTTTAAAATGACTAATGTATTTTTTCAGATATTTGTCTCATCTTCTTGGCAGATATGGCGTGTTTCAGTGAAAATTAGCACTCAGGAATTTAATATGTAACACCTCTTCTCTCAGGGGCTTCTATATAGCCTGCTTTTCCAGAACAGTGGACTCAGTGATCTAAAATGTCTTTACTATCTCTATTTTGTATTATTATGATAATTTGTCTGAATGTGTTAAAAATCTTTTGGAATTAATTCTCCATTTAGGAAAAATTATTACAATGTAATCTGGCCAGTTATTGGACACGAAGAACCTTTTTAGGGAATATCTTGAAAGATCTCTCTTTCCTTTCTCCCCACAAAACTCCCATCACATTGTGATGTCCCTCCTTTTAATGAGGAGGGATGGCTGCAGCTCCCTTTGGATCAGATATCCAGGGTGAAAAATTGGGATGGGGGCAATAAGGTCCTACAGAAGACAAAGCCCCTAATATCGGGACAGTCCCAATAAAATCAGGACATCTGGTTACCCTATTTGGATCCCAACAGCGCTGGCTAGGACATCTACCAGAGAAGATCACTACAGAGTGGTGTAGAGAACATTCTCTCCCATGCTTTGCTATTTTGGGGATTTTTGAAGGGATGGTAAAAGCACAAGAGCACATCCATTTAGGTCCTGTCTAACACACAAAGTGGAACTGCTTCAACCAAAGTGATTTTAAACCAGTTTAGTTACATTGTGGAACTTTGTGTGTGGACACCCTCACTGATTTAAATCTGGCTTACACTGGTATGTTAACAGGGGCAAGTTGAATCTATATCAATTAGTTTTAAATTGATGTAAGTGTACCCACACAAGGGGCTGCCCTGGTTTAACTAAACCAATGCAAGTTTGTGTGTAGACAAGCCCTTATATCATGAGACAACTATGAGAGAGGTCAAATCCTACAGTTAATCAAACCCTAACGTAGTAATCCTGAGAGGGTTTCACATAAGATTAATTAATCTAAGGAGATTGTTGCAATAAGTTATTTTTTTAAAATTTGGTTAAATTTTATTTTGTAATAAAACTATAGTAAAAATGCTAGAAATCATCATGGGCAGTGATGGTTGCTTGTAAAAGGTTATGCAAAGGGGACAATTGTGTACATGAAAAGAGTGGAGAGAGAAGATGGAATATTTGCAAGAGTTTCAGCTAACTGTAAGCAGATATTTGAAGGTAATACTTGCATTTTAAATGTGCATTTAAACATCCAACAGTATAAAGACCCCAGATGAGTGGCCTCTTTTGGACCCCAGTTACAGTATAATAAACATACCCATAACAAGTAGCTTTATGCATTTGTAAGGTGGCATTTGTTGATGAAAGAAGCAAAGTATTTCCCCCCTCAATGTATTTACCACTTAATTCATCATACTGAAAAGAGTCTATGACTCTAGAGCAAGAGCAACCTTTGGGATAAAGATTTGAGATAGGCCCCCTATTAGAATTATTTGCAACAATGAGAGACATGGCTGTAGATGTCAGCTGTCCTCACAAAGTGCAGGGTGGCTATTTCTTCCATTTCATAGCAGTTCCATCATCATCAATTTTAAACAATCATTTTAGTGGACAGTCTGTCCCCTAAAGATGGAAAACACACCTTGGTTAGAACAGAGCAAAGAAAAGAGGTTAAGACCCCTAAGCTAAGGAAAATACAGGCTGCTGGTAAAAGCACTCACACATAAGAATGGAACATCTAATAAACCACCCCAAGCCTCCCACATGAGCAGTTATGTTCCCAGCTTCTCCAGTGAGTCATTTACATTACAGATGATGTCACTCATCTTTGTGTAACTCCAGTGACCGCGATAAAGGAGATCAGAATCAGGCTCTGAGTTCTCCACACCTCTTTTCCCCATGAGGACTATGGAAGACCCACTAATGTCTTGCCAAGGTCACGGTGCAATTTAAAGCTGATCAACAGCTCTTTAAACTGGTTGGCAGAAGTAGTTGATTTTTCCCGCTCCCTATTATCAAGGGAGTGGATTACTCAGTCACATGCCAAGTGATACTTGAGTTTGCTGACATGGCCTCCTTTAGAGGTGGACTTTGTACCAGAGCAGAGTTCTTTGAAAAGAGTTGACTTTAAAAAGCACCTCTACAGCTTCTGCAAACCAGTTTTTCACGATCTAAACCCCAGAGCTGCAAACGTCCTGTTACCAGGATAGTGTGTATTGTAACAACGTTGAAAACAATGTCTCTCCCCCAAAATACAACATGCAGCCGACATGTAAGGAACAGCAAAGCTTCATGCTGCTGGAAGAGCACTACTACCTACAGCTCTGCAGGAGGGATGAAGGGATTTGAAAACTATAGCTTATCTCACTTAGAAAATGCAGCCTGTTTGAAACATTATTCTTTAATGTATGTTTTATGATGGTCTTGCACTAGGTTCATGGGTTGACTTTAATTCTTTGTTTGCTGATCCTCACTGAGTTTGTTGCATTGAATCAGAGGAGTGTTAGGGGTACCTAAAAGACTCAGCAGCAATCTCTGTGGTAGTGTTGGTGTCCTACCCAAAAACAGAGAAACTTGCGGTGGGCCGGGTGAATGTCCATGTGGAAGTAGGCATCCTTCATGTCGAGTCACAAACCAGGCTCCCCGCTGGAGGGATGGGATAATTGATGTCAGCTTCACCATACAGAATTTTGGACTTTCTGATGTTCAGCACACAAAGATCGAGAATGAGGCAATGCCCTCCCTCTTTCTTCAGGATGAGGGAGTATGGGGAGTAGAAGCCTCATCCCGTGTAATGATGTGGGACATGGTCTTTGTCCCCCTTGAGGAGGACAGTGTCTGCTTCTTGTTGGAGAATGTGTTGATGGAAAGAGTCCCCGAGGGGGACCTGGGTGGGGGGAAAAGGGGGCTGATGTGGCAGGAATGACAGAAATTCTATGGAGTATCCATGGTGGATGATCTCCAGTACCCAACTGTTCATGGAGATCTTGCCCCAGTTGTGGGCGACTGGGGAAAGACGGTCCCCAAAGACAATATGGGGCGGTGTGGGTGGCATTGGGGGAGGTTTGGCTGCTTCTGGAAGAGGGTCGAGGAGATGGTTGTGGCAGATGCAGGGAAGTGAGGTCATTGAGAGCGGTGCCATCTTCATGGAGCCTCCTGCTGGTGTTGGTAGTAGGCTGGGTAGGGACTGTGTGGGTGCAGATAGAACGGCTACCTCTCCTATCTGCATTGCAGGGCGGAGGTATATATCCTGAGGGACTATAATGTGTCTCAAGTCCTTCAACAAGTGAAGGGATTTGTCCGTCTTGCCATAGAACAGTTTGTTCTCATCAAAGGGGAGGTCCTCTATCATATTTTGGACCTCCCTGGGGAAGCTGGATGACTGGAGCCATGAGTCCCAGCGCATGACGACCCCTGTTGTGCACGCGCGAGAGAAGACATGTCAGCTGTATCCACAGCCGCCTGGAGGCTCACCTTGGTGACCAGGCACCCCTCATCTACCGGTGCCTGAAACTGCTGTTGTTGGTCCGGTGGCAGCTTGTCCCTGAACCCTGCTAGTCTAGTGTAGTTATTAAAATCATACTTAGCTAGCAGAGTCTGACAGTTCGCGATCTGGAAGGAACTGTAGGGCTGCCAAGGAATATACTTTCCTCCCTAGCAGGTTCATATGCTTTGCTGTCCTGTCCAGAGGGGTCGACTTCTGTGAGTGCTGGTGTGCCTGCTCTGCGGCTGCTTGGATGACAAGAGAGCTGGATGAGGAGCTGGAGGAGAAAAAATAAAATCCACCCCCTTATCAGGTACAAAATACCTCCTCTCTGCCCGGTTAGGGGTGGGGGCACAGGAGGCAGGGGAGTGCCACACTGCCCACGCTGGTTGGAGAATGGCCTTGGTAATAGGCAGTGCCACCCTAGAGGGCCCTTGAGCTTGGAGAATGTCTAGGAGCTTATTGTGCTGGGCCTGAACCTCCTCCAAAGGAATCCCCAAGTCCACTGGAGCAAGTCCTGGTATTGACGGTGGTCATCGGGCAGAGAGTGCGAGAGGGAAATAAGCACCTCATCTGGCAAAGAGGAAACAACTGTGGGGACTGCCAGTGATGGCTGCTGTACAGGGGGGGTCCGATGGTCCCAGATCCAACTGTGCACACGGTCGCATAGCTTCCTCCATTAAAAAAGTATGGAGGCAGAGCTCCCAGGCTTCCCAGGTTTGGGGCGGGAAGGACTTGCAAATGGAGCAGTGAGCTGTGATGTGAACCTCACCGAGGCAATAAAGGCACCTCTGGTGCTTGTCACTCATGGAGAACAAACACGGGCAGGAGACACAGTTTTTAAATCCCACAATCTGGGGCATAGTCCCCATGTGGGTGGGGGGGGAGTAGTCCTCAGATGAGGAAAGAACTTTGCTAACTCAACTATCTACTCTAAAACTACTATCTATAACTATATACAACTATCTAGAGCAAGTGAAGTAGTCACTCTCTTAGGCTATGTCTACACGAGAACTTTCGTTGGTAAAACTTTTGTCTGTGTGAAAACAACACCCCCCCGAGCGACATAAGTTTCCCCAACAAAAGTGCCAGTGTGGACCATACTATGTCAGTGGGAGACGCTCTCCTGATGACATAGCTACGGCTGCTTGTTGGGGCTGGCTTAATTGTGCCGACGGCAGAGCTCTCTCTCATCGACATAGAGCGGCTACATAGGAGACTTACAGTGTGCTGCTGTAAGGTCTGTAGTGTAGACGTAGCCTTAGTAAAAACTAAGAGCACAAAGAAACAAGGGTTCTGACTCAGGCCAAGCAGCGATAAGAGGGAACTGGAGAGGTGGCGATCCGCACTGCCCATTATACTCTCGTCTGCGAGCATGAGGGACGCGCTACGCACGTGCGGGACAATGGACACTGCTAAGAAACACTTCCAGACTCAGGTGCCTGGCGCACATGCGCATCCACATGTGGAATACCAAATAGGGACCATCACTTGAAGAAGAATCTACATTACATGAGTTATATTGCACAGTATAGCTCATATAATAATGTTGGCAGATAAGTCTGTAGCCAAAGTAGTTAAACAGGGAAGGGGGCAGGTGCACAAAAATGATGAAAGCCCTTCTTTACAGAACAGACACAGCAGAAAAGCAACAACCAACAATGTATGAATGTGTTAATACTTTGCTATATTCTTTCGGGTTTAGTGAAGGGATCCTTAAAGTGAGCTTCATGATAGTGCATTATGGTAACGAATACTCTCACAATCTGGATAACCAAAATGGCCTTGGACAATCCTATCTGGGTAATTGGCACTTTTACTAAATTATAAAACCTCAGATACACACACAACAAAAACTCAAAATCAAAATCCCAGAAACCATAAGGAGGCAAAAAAAGAGCTCACTTAATATTTAAAAAGTAAATCCTTCTTGGCTGCCAAGTGTATTTTTCAAAAACAACCCCAGTTGCCTCAGGGAAAGCATGAATCAAAGGATCCCAGAAGCTTGAAAACCATTTGCTCCAATCCATGGAGATAAAGTAGATATACCAGTATTCCGAAAATAAAGACCTGACTAACACAGTGATCTAGAGAATATGAGAGGGAGTTGAATCTATCTTTGAGACAAAATACACATGAGTAATACAAAAGGATAGAGAAATTAAACAGAGTCCTTAAATTCCTTGAGCAGTGTACTGGTATCTCTCCTGAGAGAAACAAATTAGGAGATTCAGTTCTGTAAAAGTAGAATCAGTAATATTGATTGGAGCAGTTTATGGATCTCTTGTCAGAATACTTGTATCAAGAAGAGTGAGTTACAGTATGGGGTCTCTGTCAATATTGTCCACATAAAACAAGGGAGGGGTTGAGATGCCATAGGTAGGAAATAAAGCAGACTTTATAAGAACTCTGGAGAGCAGTCTAATTTGAGTTCTTCTGTGATTGGAAGCAAACTGAGACTTGATTTGTGCTTACTGAGCAGCAGTGTTAACTGCTTAACAGTTAAAATCTTGTTCTAGTTTTAACTTTAATCATAAACCAAAGTGAATCAGATTTAGTAATTAGAATCTTACATAATGCAAAGAAACATATCCAGGTATGCTATGTGTAAGAGCGGTGCATATCAAAACAAGCTCAGCTCCTACTGTTACAAAGATCTCCAGTATTTACAGAAGAGTGACTAGAGATCTTAATGTGCGCATAGCTAGGATCCAGGTGCACAGGGGTACAGACCTCCTTTATGAACCTCCCAAATCCTGCCCTCATTCTGCTGTTGTGGCCATGGAAGACAAGTCAGGATTTGCCCCACAAGGTGCAGATCAGGTGAGTATGAAGCGTTAATTTTACATCATCTAAACCCCAATAAGCACACTTTAAAGACTTGAGTTTGATTAAAAATTGAATAAACAAACCCTGGAGCATTCAGTGTGCGTACAATGAAGATCACTTGGAGGTTTGCTGTCATTACTGCTAGCCTGGTCATACACAAATTTTCCTTTTTGTGGTGGTAGTTGTTACATTCCTGCAACTATAGCATATTACCTAAGCATAATGAACTCCTCTTTATACCTGTTTGCTTAGCAATCATTGTAATCCGCAACATATTTCCTACCCTCATTCTCTTGCATTACATAAGCTTTCCAGGTCTGATGTGCAGTTGCTAAGCAGTAATTTTGCATGACTTAAAAAACCCAAATATTGCAAGGCTCACTAGATGATTTTTGTTGTTACAATATATCTATAACAAAAACATTTCAGAATGTTCATCAGCGTGCAAAAACTAGGTCAGCACCCCAGAGAATATATGCCTTTTAGGAGCTTTTACTTGGTCCTCTGCCGTTTTAAAAAGAAAAAAAATTGGTATACCACTCAAACGTAAATAATAGGGTTCCCTCCTACCAGTGAATTGCAGGGGTAAGCAGAAGTTCACTTTATTGTCTCAGAAGGGTGGTTGTCTTTTTTATCTCTTACTGAACTATCTGGTTGTTGCAGCCTCCAGTTTTCAACAATGCACATTAGCACTTAATATGACTGCCGCTAGCTTGGTTTGATAGCACAACCACCACGACTTCAAGACAACAAAAATCATGACTCTTTTGATCCGCAGGCAGGTGAAGACATGGTGTGATACTGAAGCAATTTTCTTAATCTCTAGCGAGGAGGGGTTTGATTGCATTCCTCTCCAGCACTATTTAACAGCTGACGCAGAAGAACCACAGTGGCTTTAGAAGAGTCTGTCTCTACCTTCCCAGATAGCAGATATACGCATCATTCAAATAAACTGATAGAGGAATGATTGTCTTGCGGTGAAAGCACTGGATTAGGATACAGGATATCTAGGTTGACGTCCCAGCTCTGTCATAGGTTTCCTACTAGACCTTGGGAAGCAACAATTTTCTTGTGCCTCAGTTCTCCCATCTATAAAATGGGGATAATATCCCTACCACAGTGGTGTTGTGAGGATAAATAGGTGGTACTGAGAAACGCTAGTGATAGGGGTATATCGGTATCTATAGATCTAAACAGTACTGACTAACTTCATACCAGAATATACATATTTACTAGTATTATTGATACCATTAATGCTGCCAACATACAGAGTCACAAGATCATAGATGATAACACGAAGGAAAGATACTCACATACATGTGGCACAAGAACCTAAATGGAACAGAGTATTAGCTCATCCAGGCTATCTGCCTGCAAATTCAGGCACATCGCTCACTGTACCTATTCCAGTATTTGGTCCAGTCTAGATCTAAATGGCTCAAGCAACAATGCTGTCACTATTTCCTTTGAGAGATTATTTTGTAGTTTATTACACCTCACAGCCAAGAAGTTTATTCCGATAACTTAAAATGTCCCTTTTTTTCCATTTCATGCTATCACTACTAATTATGCACCCAAATCCTCCCCTAAACAATTCCTCCCCAAACTTTTCTGATATTTTATCTTTATTTTTCCCTGTTAGAGACAGATTTCAAAAAGACATTCAGTGCCTTAGCTATTTTTGAGTCATTAATTTCATCCTCTTTCTCTGCCCCTATTAATGGACTTACTTTCCCTTAGTACTAATCCTACACACCCCTTTGGTTACAATGAACTTATTCGGCTTCTTTTCCCTTATATTTTCCCCACAAATTGGACTGAGCAGTCTTTCTTGGTTTCGCCTTTCCCATCTCCAGAACTGGCTTCTTTTTTAAACTCAGATCTTTCAGCAATCCCTCATGAAGCCCACGTCTTTCAAAACCTGACCTGCAGTCCCATACATTTTTCCAGGCTTGTACTTCTCTTAGGCAGGCACAGTCAGTCATGCTGAATTATGTCACCTTAATGTAGTGGTTTTGGGATGTGGACAATCACTTTACTTGTAGGGTTTGAAATCCAAACACAGGTCTCTAGGGATTAAAAGTCAATCAAATATTTTAACAGTTGTGCTAGTCCCTCAAAGCTCCTTTCCCTATTACTAACGCAAATTAGGGCCCAACCAGCTGAAGGTAAGGTACAGCTTTGTAAATGAAATGCTACAAGTATATTTCAAGCACTGAAAAGCAAGTCAGTAACCACCTAATGTACATTTAATACATTGTGACAAAACTTAATGAAAAATAATCACTTTACTGAAATGATTTTAATTAGCTTTATTATTTAAAAGAGGAAAATCATTTCACATTAATGGATGAAGCATGTAAAATTAAATAGAATAAATTCACATATTTCACTGTAGATGACTGAACATTCCAGAATGTGCTTTCCACTCTGGTGTCCGGGTAACTACATGTTTATCAGAAACATTCTGACAGTCTTAATTATGCAGACTCCACAGCCCTGAGATTATTTGTTGCTTAACATATTCAGAGGTTTTATCATCAATATTTGGTGTGTATTTTCGTCTATCTAGAGTCACGTTTTGAGACTGAGGGAAAATAGAGTGTGTTTATTACAGGAGAGAAACAGATACATGGACTAGAAGTCCATATGTATACTAGTTGCAGAGAAAAATCTTAATTACTCATTAGCTAGCTCTAAAGAGGGATGCGTATACAAAGGAAATTAAGTAGCGCAGCCGAACCCTGCTCCCCTCTTAGAAGCTGATGGCAGTTTAACTTCTTTCTCTTCCTGGGCCAGTCATCCCAAGGCTGCCCATGACTATGAGTGGCTTTCTAAAGTTGGTTGTGGGCCCTTAGGAGGAGCTACAGACGGTGATACGTTGGGCTAATTTTACAGCTGCACGTGGCTTTTTGAGGGAATATGCATCAGTTTCTAAAGACTGAACACTTCCCAGTCTAGATAATTCCTATCAACGCAAGGAGGGATGGCGTTTCCAGCACCAGCAACGAACAGGAATGTGCCCAGGGCAAGTTCAATAGCAGCTAACGTGAAACCCCCCTTGCTCATTGGCTGTTGGTTATTGAGAGTCCAACCAATGTCTGATATTTTGGGTTTGTTTTCTCCAACTTATTTTGGGGCCAATCCAGTTTTCTTCTGAGCAACTGGCAGTGTTGCTCTAGATGTGCCAGTGCTTCTAAAGGCTGATACGAAAAGTGAGGCATACAGTCATTATTGTCAACAGCACCAATCTGTTAGCACACTTGGACCGGATAAGTGGTGTACTTCATATTGGAGAAAGCATGGATAGACAAAGGCTGATGAAATTATCCAAATTACTCCTGTTTAGCATGCAGTTCCTGCAATACGCTTTGAACAGATGGATTTTGCACAGACAGGAATTCAGAACAAAAGTTCTTTCACTGTGTGTTCTTTGGACAATCCACTAAAATCTACTCTGCCAAAGGATGCAAAGGGTATATCTACACTGCACATGAAAGTGTGATTGTAGCATGGGTAGGCGTGTGTGCACTAGCTTTAATTTAGCTAATGTGAGTTACGATAGTAATGATACGGAGGACTTGTGGCACCTTAGAGACTAACAAATTTATTTGAGCATAAGCTTTCGTGAGCTACAGCTCACTTCATCGGATGCATTCAGTCTTTTCAGACTGTGCACGTTGGCGGAAGCACTCTATGTAGAAGTCCAGTCTGTTGTTTCGACCTTCAGGAGGAGTCCACCCAGAATCCTTCTTTTTGTAGTCTTGGTAGGAAGGTCTCTGTGGATTAGTATGTTGTTTAGAGGTGTGTTGGAAATATTCCTTGAGTCAGTGACGTCGAAAATAGGATTCTAGGTCACCACAGAACTGTGTCATGTTTGTGGGGGTGGAGGGGCAGAAGGAGAGGCCCCGAGATAGGACAGATTCTTCTGCTGGGCGAAGAGTACAGTTGGATAGATTAACAATATAGCTGGATGGGTTGAGGGAACCACTGTTATGGCCCCTTGTGGCATGTAGTAGTTTAGATAGTTCAGTGTCCTTTTTCTTTTGTAGAGAAGCAAAGTGTGTGTTGTAAATGGCTTATCTAGTTTTTGTAAAGTCCAGCCACAAGGAAGTTTGTGTGGAAGGTTGGTTTTTTATGAGAGTATCCATTTTTGAGAGCTCATTCTTAATCTTTGCCTGTTTGCTGTAGAGGATGTTGATCAGGTGGTTCCGCAGTTTCTTTGAGAGCGTGTGGCACAAGCTGTCAGCATAGTCTGTGTGGTATGTAGATTGTAATGGATTTTTTACCTTCAGTCCTTTTGGTACGATGTCCATCTGTTTGCATTTGGAAAGGAAGATGATGTCTGTCTGTATCTGTACAGAGTTTTTTCATGAAGTTGATAGATTTCCACTCCATACGGCTAAATTCAGTGCCTTGCATAATGACAGGTTTCAGAGTAGCCGTCGTGTTAGTCTGTATTCGCAAAAAGAAAAGGAGGACTTGTGGCACCTTAGAGACTAACCAATTTATTTGAGCATGAGCTTTAGTGAGCTACAGCTACACTTCACGAAAGCTCATGCTCAGATAAATTGGTTAGTCTCTAAGGTGCCACAAGTCCTCCTTTTCTTTTTGCGAATACAGACTAACACGGCTGCTACTCTGAAACCTGTCAGATAGTAATGATGTAGACATAGTGGCATGGGCTTCAGCCCAGGCTAGCCACTCAAGTACAGTCTGTTGTGGAACCAGGGTCCCAGTTGCTAGCCTGTACCATGTACACTACCTGTGTTGGCTAGATTAAAGCTCGCATGGGTATACCGATCCGTGCTACAGTCACACCTTCACATGCAGTGTCAACATACCCAAAGTGTCATTACAACAGGATTGCCAGGGCACAGAGAAGTCCCAGTGATGACCCCTTATCTGGCCACATTATGCTGGCTGCTGAGAACTGGTTGTACGGGACTCTCTATACCAGCTCTAGCACACTGGAGCATGTCCCTACAAAGGGGCACTGCTCTCATGGCTGTCTGTGCTGGCTTTGAGGGTGTTATGCATTGGCAGCGTGGTGAAAAGCAATCCAAATGCAGGGAAGAATCTGAGATAACATATCTACAAGTGTAGCAGTTCAAACAACTCAAGGACTCATAAAAGTTGGCAAACATTATTAAAAAAAAAGATCATGGACCTAAAGATGATTTCGGAGTACAACACTGGGAGGGCAATGCACCAAAGACCTGAGAACTGGAATATTCAGAAGATGGTGAGGCGCTGTTAGACCAGTGTGGTATAACAGCAGATAGTGTATTAGGTCATTTACACAGGGGAGAAAGCACATGGGACTATTAGAGTAGCACAGTATACATCCAGCAGAGGGCGTATGGAGCTGTTAGAGCAGTGCAGTGTGTTCTAAAAGCGGCAGAGGGGATAGGGGGCCATTAGAGCAGCCGTGTATGAACACAGCAAAAGGGCACATGAGGCTGTTACTGCAGCGCCGTATGAACCCAGCAGCGAGTGCTAGGACAGATAAGATGAGCACAGGCATATCTTTGAGCCTTTTATCTTAACTTTAGCAATGTTATCCGCAGTGCTCCAGTCCTAAAAATAAAAGTACGGGACAGCTGTTCTGGCTTCCCAAAAAAGTGCCGGAACGGTGCATACTTTTTATTGCACACCAGTAGCCTGAGCCATAAGGGAAGGCGACCATGATGAAACTCATGGTGAAGAGCAGCATCCCGGCCAGGCTGGCCAGGCCCTCACTCCAGAGCAGCAGGTCCCACTGGTATTGGCACACCAGGATCAGTTAGGCAAATCACACCACCACCAGGACACATATGCTCAGGAAGCTCTTTGCACCAGCAGGTGCCCAGCAGGCAGCAGTAGACCCAGGTCCTGGCCTTGGGCATCCCAGGATCCACACTGCCTGTCTTGGACAGCTGGCACAGCAATAGCTCTGAGTGCAGCAGCCTGTTCTGCACCTGGCATGCCCCAAACAGGAGCCAACCAGCCTCTGCTGGGATGCAGCCTGCTGGTTCTCCCCCTCCCACTACTCTGCCAGTCTGGGGACGCCAGTGGATAAGGTCCTGTCTGGTCAGCAAGGCAAGCTGTGTACTTGATTGCCTGGGAGAGGAGTTGGAGCCCGGTGCTTCCAGAGCGCCACATCCTGCTGGTGCTGGGCCCAACCAGCTCTAACCCAGCAGCACACTGCGCTGAGCAGGAAGTGAGCCACCACACCAGGCCAGTCCCCACTTCCTGAAGCCTCTGGGAAGAGGTGGCTGCTCGCTCATTCCTTTGCCATGGCCCAGCTGCCACAGCACAGAAGAGACTGAACCATTGATGTAGGCAGGGGGAGGGAAGTGGTCACACTTTACCACCACGGAGTGGAGGCTTGGAGGGCCGGGAGCACTAGCGGTGCTCAAGTCCTTCCTAAAAAAGGAATACCAGAGCAGCGGGCCAGTGCATTGCTGCATGGTTGTTTGTGAGCCGGGGATTGTTGCTCAGCCCCATCCAGGAACTAAAATCAGGGAACGGGTAATTACTGCAGACCCTGGGACAAGAGAAGGCCCCACTCCTGGTGAACTGCACATACTTGTTCAAGAGACTCAGGAGACAAAGACAGAGCTTGTGGCAGAAAGAGCCAAGCTGAAGCGAGTGGGGGCCCTCGTTCTGATCCAGCTGAGATGAACCTTTGCCCATGGGGAGCAAACCCAGCTGAAGGGCTGGAGCCTGCCAGGATCTCCACATGGAGGATGGGGGTGTTTTGGTTAGGTCAGACCCTCTGCTTAATCACCGGAGCTGAAGCCCCACTCCCTGGGCTGGAGGGGGCAGGTCCCTGATGGGGGCGGGATCAGCAATGCAATCACCTAATTCTGTGCCGGGCACTGGCTGCCTGTCGAGGGGCACATGGGCCAGGAGCCTGCCCAGCTATTCGTCAGACCCCACCAGTGCAGGAGTTCACTTGAGCCTGCCATATGGCACCTGGCCCTGCTCTTGCCTGCCTAGCAGCCCTGGTGACGGGTGGCTGAGGAAACGCTCTAGGTATGTTTCTCTGGTTAGGGCAACTCTAGGCTTTATCTCTGAAGTTGAGGCCTCCAGGTCTCCCTTCTGTGACTTAGCTGGGGGTCTCTGACCAATGAGATGTAGCCTAGAGCTTAGTCCCCTAGTTTACCCCAAAGCTTGGAGCCAAGGCTGGGGTCCTGCTATGTGGTGCTCTAGTCCTCATGCCATGCCCTGGAGTAACAGCTATAGTCCCAAGTATCTTGGGAGCAAGGGCCATGAACAGCCACCTTAGGCACCCAGCTATGGACCAGCAGCCCAGCCCCACCCTTTCCCAGAACAGTCAGCTGCAGGAACAAGTAACTCAACCACAGCCCTCCACCCAATCCAAGATGAGGAGCAAGCAGAGACCTTTCAGCTGTGACAGGTTTGCCTGTACTGCTTGTATTCACTTACAGCTGTGCAAGCCAACGTAAAATCTGCTGTGTAGCTCAGTAGGCCAAGTGAGTTACATGCCTCAGGGGCCCCTTGCATTCTCCAGCTGCTACCAACAGGCTCCCTATATGGAACCCTCCCATCCCCCTCTATTTTAGGGTCTACCTGCAACCATGGGCAGTGTGTGCACCACCATTTCAATTTCCCCCCAAACCAGCCTTCACCATGATCTTTCGTTCCGGGCCAGGGCCTCAGGGTGCCCCCCGCTTCCCACCTTCGTCTTCATGGCAGGGTCTCTGTGTGCCCTCCTTTCCACCCCCCTCCAGCTCCATCACTCCATGGGGCCCACTTTCTTCCTCCCCATTTCCATTCCCCCACTCTGGATCCCTGCCCCCCACCTCTGCCCATCTAGTTTCCAGTATTGCCAACTTCAAGACAACACAAATCATGACCAAACCCCCCAAAATCATGATGGGCCTAAAAAAGACTATACTATGTCGTTTGGTCTGTCTTTTGACATCCCATATGTGTGTGGGGGCAATCCCAAATTCATTGGGTAAGGTGATTTTGGCCCCCACTGCAGGAGTTCTCATCTCCACATCTGCCTGTTCTCTGCTCAGCAATTAATCCTGTACCCCCATCTCCCGTCCCCTCATCAACCTGCTGCATCTGCCCAGCCCACCCGCTGCCATCCGTTCAGTCCCTCAGCCTCACCTCTGCTTCTGCTGGGTTCTTCACACACACCCAGGCCTGGAGGGCTGCAGTGGGGCCTCCTCTCCCCACACTGGCCTAGGGAGGCAGCTCCAGGGGTTTTTAACCCCTTCTGTCCCTTCCCTGGCTGGGGGCTGCAGTGAGGGAGGGGGGAGGAGAAGACCTGGCCCCTCTATTGCTCATGGGGGTGGGGACGGGAGAGTGGAGCTGCCCTGGGCTGCTGGCCTCTTTCTGTCCCCCTGCACCTGTTGTGAGAATGGCTTCAGGTTGTTGAGGGGAATGGGAGCTTCCTGCAGCAGCCGTGATTGGTTGCTTTGTCCTAGGAGGCGGGCAAGGAGGGTGGGCAGTCAATCCGAAGGCTCACATCTGCTAGCTAACTGGAGCTTCTTGTGTCGTTGCCAGACTGGCTCCAGCCCCGACTGACGAACGTCTGTCACAAGAGAAAAAAATCCCATGAGTTGGCAACATGGAGACCCCCGCAACCACACTCACTCGGTCCCTGCTTCCCTCATCACCCCCTAGCCCCCACAGTCCACTTTCCCCATTGATTCCCTACTTCCCCCATCACGATCACTTAGACCCCCCCAGTCCTGTGTGAGTTCCTTCTTCCTCCTCCACTCCCCCTGGTCCCTGCTTCTTCCACCACCACTGCCCAACCCTTTAGTTCCCAACCCTCTACCCCCCCTTACCCCTCTGAGTCCCTCATTCCCCTCTCTCCACGTCCCCTCTTCCCTCGCTATAAACATTCCAGGTAAAGAGCTCTCCTTTTTATTTCTTCTTTTTTTGTTGGATTCCAGGCTACAGGGAATGTCTCTGGGCAGCAGATTAAGCTGCTGCCCCGATACATGGAGGCAGCAGCATGGGGCAATAGAGAGATTGCTCTGTCTGCAGCACCAGGCAGTTTGGGCCTCCTATTTTTCCTGTGAATCAGGCTTTTCTAGTGTTCTGATTTGTACCAAAATAAATAGTATTGTGCCCGCTGATGCCTAGAACATTCCCTGCAATTTTGAAATTGATTGGTTGCAGTGTTCCAAAGTTATCTTTTTACAGCCTGAGAAATGCCACTGAGTTGAGCATCAGACCTTGCTTTGCTAGCTCCATAAATGCAAATCAGAATGGTAACGTTTTACATGCAGTGTGCAGTCACTTTGCACTTGTGTAAATGATTACACATGTGCAAGGCAATGGAGAATCAGGTCCAATATATTTTAGGAGGTGAAGACCTGGTATAGTCACATATTGCACGTGGACAAATCTGGTCTGCCATTCTTGGTGACAAGAGTGAGTCAGAAACCTTAACATGAAAAAATTTGGTTTGTTTATTTGTTTTAAGGGCTGTGATTACAACAGTACAGAAAATTCCAACAGTACCAAACAAAATTCATTGGAGTACCAGTCTTATAGAAATCATGAAAGCTGAGAAAATAGTGCTTGCTGGTTTACTAAAACTTAATGGTATGACTTTTGGTGTTAACCTGCTTAGAGATATGCAGTCAGACTCTACACCGTTGGATGGAATAATATTGCTTTGTCACACTCAGGAGCATTTCTAGAGAATAAAATGCGAATACACGAAGTGGCTATATCACTGGGACTGCTGAAAGGTTGATAAGAAGCAATTGTATGCATTGCTCTGTCCGAGATCATTTTTGGTCACTTCCCCTTCATATGGAGAAGATGGGGAGAGCCGGGGGGGGGGGGGGGAGGAGGAAGGACAGAAGTGTCAGGGTCAGTGTTGAACAATTTAAGCCTGAAGCAAATATAGTTTGGTATATCTGTAAATAAGTAGTGGATTCACCTATTCTGGCCACCTTTATTTGTGTAACTGTAAATTGCAATGCCGGCCTGTGTACAGGCAAATAACGAAATTTTTTGAAAAAATTCATAGAAAGTTAGTTATTAATAGTACGGGAGGCTTTGCAGTACTTCATTAGTTTTTGTTTTTGTTGTTTAAGAGGTGCTGATGAGCTCTTGAAAAATGTTCTGGATGCTGATTAAAGAATTTTGCTAATAAAATAATCATGAGAATTTGACGGGAACCTTAACAAGTGTCAGACTCCAAGCTATTTAAATTGGGAATGTCCTGCCAAAAAAATAACAGAACTATAAATTGTCTCTTTTCAGTCAAAGGTCATTCAATATATTCTGAGTGCCAAAACGCCACACATAATTCAAATAGCTCAACCAGAAATGAGTTGAGATTTTATTTTGTGAATATAAATATGAAAACAAAGGCATTGAAAATATTTTAATTAATTAAAAAAACACAGCACAATGTGAGATTTCTAATAGCAAAATTTAATAAATTAATATATGCATGCCAGATAAAAATACAAAATTACAATTGAAATAACAATAAAGGAAACATTGTACAGTGTTGCAGATTTTACTGCAACCACGATAAAAGGCATGAAGAATTACTTAAAGTGACAAAGTACACATTTTGTTTCTGTTAAAAACAAATTACTACATGATAAAAGAACTGAGAGAAACCAGGAAGAAATCACCCAAGAAAGTGGGAAAAGAATGATAGGAAATATCAGAATATAGGCAGAAGTCCCATTTCACAGAAATCATTCTTTTTTAGTATCAGAAACGAATTACATAGAACATAAAAGCAAATTCACAATAGGTTTACATTGAGAAACATGCTAAATTACAATCACAAACTATCCAGAATGAAGATGCTTATAAAAGATGCTGCACCAGTTCTCTTGTTTCTTTTGCAGAAAGTTCTTCACCAAAGCAGGGAGAACAGGGAGCCAATCATGCAACAGAGCTTTAGATTTTTGTTTTAAACATGATAAACACCCAGGATTACTAGTACTGGAAAATGTGTTAACCTTTTTTCCACATCAGCTGAATGGCACTACAGAAGCGACACAGAGTTCCTCCATTTTTATCCTGTATACATCAAAAGCTCTAGCAAATATGGAATTCAGCAACAAGAGCCAGTTAAATTACATTAAAATATTCCTTCCTCCACAGAATATTGTTGTTTCCTTTTTTAGAAAGAACAAAACAAAACATTCAAAATAAAATGTCTTCATTTTTTATGAGCATCTCCACCACAAGTCTCTGGTAACGGATATCATTCAGTGCAGCCATTGCATCTAGTTCTGGTGCTCGCATAAGGGTTGGTCCAAAAACAATGCCAAGATTCTCTGCATTCATGAGATTCTCCTTTTCATGAAGGGTTACCCTGTAAAGGAGGACAATATTAAACACAAGGCATCTCATACCAAATATTGGTTGATGACACGGTGCACATAGACATGTGTCTGAAAACCCCTGGGCAGAGGGGAGGAGCAAAAAGTGCATTCTTTGCCTTTCCCAAAAACCTGTGGGCCCTGTGCAACAGGAACCACACAGAGGTGTTCTGGGGAGCATCTAGGGATTAGGTGAGTATATGCACTGTGTGGTGTAGTTAGTTGTATGTTTTCTGATCCACCATTCTTCCTTCCTGCACAGACTATTGGTGCTTCTAGCAGGCATAATCTGGGTTTAGGGTATGTGTGTGTGGTATGTTGCTACAAATCAGAACATGGGTGCACAGTAATGCTACTTTTGCCATTTATAAATGTGTTGAGGGCCATTTAGGCAGGGAGGGAAAACTCAGTTTAAAGATCCTCTTTACAGGATTGTAATAAGATTACCAATTTAAAACTCACCACAAGTGTAGTGTTCCCACTTACAGGATAGGGGAAACCTGATTGGACTCACCAGGCTCAAACTCTTTCTCTCTCATGCATTTTATTATATTCACATCTGAATTCATTTGATGTATACACTGCAAACTAACCATGACATAAAGTGGTCAACTGGACTATATGGGGTCTCCCACAGGCACAAGCCATGCAAATTACATCCCTGGCACAGACAAGAGCAGGAGCACCTGAACAGGGACTCACCTTGCGGCTGCTTTAAAATCCATCAGGGTCGCAGTGGAGCCTCATTTGTAGAGGCCATCTAACAAAGGTCAGGGCTTTGGCAGGCCTACCCCACCCCTCCTTGGCTGCATCAGGCAGCTCTTGGGTCCCTAACAGAGTGGGGTTATGAACTGCTAGTGCAGCTTTGCCACCACTTGTAGCAACTTCCTATTGCTGGTTATCTGGAAGGTAGGTTCCACCAGTGCCTGCTCCAAAGCGCACCGTCTGCTCATATCTCATCTCTGAGTGGACCGCAGAATGTAATTTACCACATGTGCACACAGAGCAGAATACACAGAGTATTCTCAGACAGTATATAGTTAAGAAGTACAGAGACACAGAATAAATGTCTCCGCAAATTCTGTTTACTGGCATAATAATAGTAAACAAAATGCTGTCTAGAGACACTAAACTTGTGCTTTGGTTTATGGCAGTTAATTGCCTTTCTCAATAAAACAAATTCAGATTTATAAATGAGTTTGTTCACAGACTAAACAAAGGACTTAATATACACTACTGCTTTACCATGAAACAAATCTCCATAAGGATTCTTGTAAATGACTAAATATCCATTTGTAGGAAGTTTGTGGGTTATAAAAACATGTAAATTCTGCACTATCTAATCTCCTGTGATGAATAAAATCCCTTCAGGCATATACAATAGTTGTCAGAATTTGATGTCCTCTTTTTTTTGACATATTATTCTGGTATTTCCAAAACTCTGCTTCCTAGTTTATGACTCCAAATAAAGGAGCGATGGCTAATTAGCTGAATTTTGCAAAAAGCCAATGAGCTAGCTGCATTACAAGTAATAAAATTTGCTTAACTACTTTGCTGCTGGGCTTCCCATTCCTAAGTCTGAACTAATACATTCATTTGAAGTTCCATTGAAATAAGTGGACACTGACATATCTGGTCCAGAACATGCAGCAGCCCTGGGGTTGCATTTTGCTGGACATACTCAGCAGACTCAACAAATCCTACAGTTGAACTGTGTTTTCACTAAAAAGGCTTAAAATGAAGCTATTTATAAGGCAAGAAATGATTACTCATGACAATAGGTACATGCTGACAATAGGTACATGTCACAAACAAAATGGGCAGAGTAGCTAATATGCCAATTCCATTTTTTACTTTGTGGTTTTGTATATACTTTGACTACAGAAGGGGAATAGTTTTTTGCCTTGTAGATATTTGCAGTACCTAAAAGTAGAATAAACATTGGTTAGGTATATTATTAATTATTATTATTATTATTTTTTGCATCAAAATTGTGGTTTTTTTATTGGTCTAAGTCCTTAAGGCCTATGGAGAGTGCAGAAGGCGGGAGAAAGCACAATGTTTATGTGTCTGTTTTAGTGTATTTTAATACTCTATTCTTTTAAGACATATTTAAGTTTGTTTGTTCATTCTGCTATAACAAATGACACTGGAGAGACTGTAGTGCTGTGTTAAATTTATAAAAACAACTCAGAATTTGCTTTATAGAAACCTGTACAAGGCCCCAAATACATCTTGTGGGGCTTACACAGACTTGTGTAGAGACTGCGGATTGGCCTTTGTTTCAGATGAATTCATCTAATTTCTTTTAAAATAAACAACATACCTCTTTAAATGTGCCATGAGATACCTTAAGGTTTCACAGTGTGCAGGTGGCAGTAGTTTCAATGCTTCATGAAGTGTTTCTAACTGTTCATCAGGATCCATGGTTTCTGAAACAGAAACATTTAAATATCAGTGCAGATAATGCCAGACTTCAAGCAGAGAAGTAGACACACGGTAGGTTTGGGGAGTGACAGGTCTGAAAGGAATCCTCATGATTAAATCTGCCTGTTTATCTCCCGATTATGTCAATGAGCTTTGGTTTAGCTTTAATCAATTTTAATCCTTTTTCTGGGAGGTCTCTTCTGGAATGACGCTGTTGTGACAGTTTCCATGGCCTCCCCAATGCACTGTCAAGAACAGGGTTAGAGGAGAAGAGCTGTGATGAGTTGTGACATGTGAATTCCTGTCCACTAGGAACTGGACTGAGTCCACCAAGACATTCCTCATAGGTACTGAAAAAGTTGTCAAGATAGTAATTACTACTGACTTGGACTAGTTTTGCACAAGTGACCTAGAGGTGAAATTCTGGGCCTACTCAAGTCTACTCGAGTTTTGCCATTGACTTCAATGGGTCTGAGATTTCATCCCTAGGGGTCCTTTATCTCATTACCAATCACTCTCATAAATTACCTCATTCCCAGTAAAATAAAATGAAGGGTACTTTGAATTATGACATTGTTAGATAAATAGGACCATTCAACACTTGGTGACAGGAAAAGGAGTTACTCATCCTGCACAGTAACTGTGGTTCTTCATATGTACTATGAGAACATATCTTTCCAGTATGTGTAGTGAAAAGGAAACATTTGAGAAAAATGGAGGAGAAACTGAAACAAAGATCACTTAGTACAACATTCTTATAATCTATGGCACATACTCAGTCCTGTTTTCATCTCAATTTATAGCACTCATGTGAAGAGCTTAAGCAGTACTTAATTAATAACACATGTTAAAAAACAAAACAGAGAGAGAAAAAGGGACAACGAAAAACAGGAAAAATGTTATTTTATACTTACTTGCAGAATCTATAAATTTTGGGTAGGCATCGTATGTGATAAGTGGAATTGGCAAATCCCTGAAGTACAATTTAAGTGCACCAGTGATAATATTGATATCTTCATACATATTCACAGAAATATCTGCTTTTTCCCCATCTGTGTATAGAAAGCAGCTGACATTAATGTTTTAAAAATATAAATAGATCTAGACTAATATTCAGTGGAAAAATCTAGGCTGTTTAGCAATTATTAAGATCAGCACAGCCACAGATTCTGGAGTATGTAAACTAACCAATAAAACCTGTTCTTTGACTGTGAATTTCACTGTTTCAGGATAAAGCCTAAAGCCTTTTGTACAGAGACAAGTCCTTTTTTCATCTAAGATTAACAAAAAAATGTTATGCAGAAACCCATGTGACTGTTTTAATGGTGACTGTCTGTGTTGTAAAAATGTGTTGCAGATCAACTATATTTGAACATATCACTTTGCCAAAAACACATTTGTCAGCACTGAATGGGAAATGAGGAATGTTTGCAAAAAGGAAAATGTTTTTAGTACTTAGTCGCTAGGACAGGCATGTGCTCACCCTCTCAGAGCAGTGGTGCTATTTATTCTTGAGTTCAATGGGCACTAGGCCAGGGCCTGAATTTGTCCAGCACCTCAAGCCCAGCTAGGACCACACAGAAGGCAGGTGTTATTTGAGCTCTCTTTGTGTAGCCCCAGTAGCCTTGAGAGGCAAAGAGGGATGGAATTTTTGGCTCAGTAAAAAAAACATATGGGGAGGGAACACATCTCCCTGCCACTGATTGCTACTGTGGGGTATTGAGGGTGGGAACTCCTTATTTCTCTCATTGCCTTTGGTGGAAGAGGAAGGATGTTTAGCCCATGAGTTCCTTATTATTTTGGAGCTATCATTCAGGGAGAGGGCTTTCAGTTGCACTGCTCCTTTAAGGTTCTTCTCCAGCTGACTCATGATCCCACCAAGAGAGGAGCCTGGGGGTTCACTCGTAAATCAGGACAATAACTGAGAATGTTCACTACTTTCCTACCCCAATGACATCGTTGCCAAGAGCCAAACTGTCATAGTCAGGCTGTGGAGAGACAAACTCTGCCGAAGGGAAAAGGGCAGCTTTTGGCAACCCAGGCCAAAATGCGATTTGTGTGTTTGTCCAGGTGGGGTACCCCTCCACTCAGCATAATGACCAACCTCTGCATCTGCAGAGCCCAACAGGCAGATGGAGCCTGCGCTGAGGCACCCCTAGGGCTGAACAGAACCCTTCAAATGTGCTGGCATAAAAGTTGCAGCAGATACAAAAGCAGATACCTCTGTCAAATGCCATTTTGACATCTTCAATTAGGTCACTAAAGCCTGAAACTCTGTATAGTCCTTCAGAATTAAGACCTGTTAGGAGAGAACATTTTCACTTGATTAAAATTAGTATTAACTTTGCATCTCCCTTAAAACTGGCTTGTCCCTGCCCAGGTTCTTCATTTAAGGTAATGAGGCAACAAGGTTAGTTAGGTTTCAAAAGCTTTACCAGGTTTTTCATTTGGAATACAATTTCAGCCCCATCCTTTTAACCCTGACCCTTGCATCAACCGCATTGTTAGGCTCAGCTCCCAATCATTTTATGTAGTCATGTTTATGATAATGATTCCAAGAGGTGAAAAAACAGATTAGCCCAATTACAAGCTAATTCTTTTTAATCAGCTAATTGAGATTAGCATAGTAGATGTACAGTAAATATTTTAGAAGCAAACCATATATTCTAGTAAAGAATATTAAATGTGGGCTGGGAGAACTATGAAGATGAAATATGTAAATACTGGCTACTCTAGTTTTTACTGTGTTAATCTTTCTGATTAAAGTACCATGGGAAGTATAGGAGGCGGAAGATGCACATGTACATCAATGAGATAGGAGATCATCCAAGACTGGAGTTTAGCAAGCATGAAGCTATGTCAAAACAGTACTGTATGCTGTGCATTATAAAACACGCATTGCATCTGTCCATTTCTTGTTCATTAATTAGAGGAGTCCTTATAAGACTAAGTAATTTCAGCAGAGCTTTTAAAAAAATCAGATATTTGTGAACCAACAAACAACACCAAGTATGATATGAACTGTGTAGAATAATTGGCAGTCATAAAATACCCTGTTTGAAACTGTTTTGAGCAACCATAAATTCAGCGAAAACCCAAATGACCCAGATCAATCTAAAGGGATTATCATTAAAGCAACCAAAGTCCATTAATGATGTCTTACCTCTAGATTCAATTTCTCTAATACACATGTCTACTACCATTGGCCTTTTAGTGATGTGTGCTTTTACTAGCGTTGTAAGGTCACAGCTGTACACTTTTTTGACATGCTTCAGATCTGGCTTGCAGTCATTTGGGACCATTTTGGAACACTGCTTGTGAACATTTAAACCACAATCTGGGAGAAAAAATGAAAAAACAATTAACCCAATGTTGGGTGAAAATGTGCTGTAATGTTAATATAATAAAGTATGTATTACTTCTACAGGGGTCTGATCCTGCAGACCTCATTCCTGTAAGGACTGTTCCTGTGAGTAAGCTGAAAAGGACTGATGCAGATTTTAAAGAACACTTACTAGCTGAATACATTCCATTCTAAGATGCAAAAACAGACGTTTCCTCTACTACAGGATTTAACAGAAATCAACCGATTGAAAATCAAATGGTCCAAGTCCTTAATTCTCTATCAAATCGCATAGGTTTTTACAGTAATTTCAACAGAACCCTATTGGTTTAATCCCCATTACATTCTGTAGGACTTTTCCATAGGGGAAGAGATCTATTACTCTGTAATGTTTTTCTCTTCCTATATTTTATATGTGACTATTTCATGATCTAATACCTTCCCCATATCTTTATATTTATTTTAGGCTAAGTCTACACTACAAACCACTTTCGGCGGCATGTAGTGTATGTATAGCTACACGCGGCAGTCAAAAGCACACTACATCTGTGGTGTGTAGCTACACGTGGCAGTGAAAGGCCCTGGCAGATGGCCTTTCCTTCCTGCAGTGAAAGGCTCTGGCAGTGGGGAGAAGCTGAAACAAGGCTGAGCCTTTCCCTGCCTCTTACTCCCTTCCAGAGGAAGGGCTTCAGCAGTGCAGGAGCTGGCAGAGACTTTCACTGCTGCTGGAGCCTTTCCTTATAGCAGGGAATGGCTCCAGCAGTGGGGAGTTGCTGGAGTCTTCCCCTGCATAGGAGAAAGGCTCCAGCTGTTGAGATCTGGCAGCCTTTTCCCACCCTTCCACCCCACCCCCACTCCATCCACTGTTGGAGTCTTTCCCTGCAAAGGAGAAGGGGACCAGTAGTGAGAGGTAACGGGACACTACACAGCTAAAAATAGCAGTGGAGCTGGGAAGGCATGGCTTGGCCCAGTAGAGGATGTCTAGGTACGTACTCTGGGTTTATACCCACATCCTTCAGGTGTGTCTTGACTGGCTTAATCCATGTTTCACTGTCTATGCTGCTGTTTATACTTGTACTATGAGAGCTATGCGTGTATGTGCACTACACACTGCCAAAAGAATCCTGCAGCGTAGACACACCCTTAGGGATAGATTGTGACATTTACTCTTAACCCTAAGCAGGGTAGGGGAGGAGGTATTACTTCCAATGCTGTTTCGTAGACTGGGTTTTTGAAAGAGAAAGCCCAGAAAACTGGCAATCCAAATAATTCTATTTAAATTCAAATGAATTTGGGAAGAATGTCATAGAATCATAGAATATCAGAGTTGGAAGGGACCTCTGGAGGTCATCTAGTCCAACTCCCTGCCCAGAGCAGGACCAATCCCAATTTATTTAAAGAACAGTTCCACAGTTTTATTGTAAACATTTTACAAATGAAGGTTCAGTTCATTTTAGAGTACAATTTAATTGAAATCAGATATGCAGAAAAAACATTCATTCTGTACAAAAATAGGCCAAGCATAACTATCAACACTAATGCTCCATATGTAGGAAAAAAGCAGGGAAACCAGCAATAATACAACAAGAAAGCATAGTGAAGACAGGCTGAGCAATGCAGTTCCTTTTAAGTTAATGGAATGTTCATATCCATGATTTGAATCCATAAGTCTTGTGCAATGATGTATGAGCAGCATTTTGCCTTGTCTGAAGCCCAACCTAGTTCCTTCTGACTTCACTGGGAGTTTTATCAGGTCTCTGCTGTCTTGCAGTAGGGACCCCTGTCTTGCAAGATGCTGAGTATCTTGAACTTTCATTGGTAACTGGCAATACAAATGTCACTCAGAGCCCAATCCTACAAAGTGACATGCTGAACTGCCACAGCAAAACAGCACAGAGCCTAGAGTGTACACTCTCTTAGGCCTTAATCCAGCAAAGATTTCCAGTGTGCTTAACTTTCCTACCATGAGTAGTCCCATTGATTTCAATTATTCATTGATCTCAAGGGGACTACTCATAGAATTAAAGTTAAACGCATGTAAGAGTTTGGAGGATTGGGGCCATGGTGAAGATTTACAGTATCCCTTCCCTTCCCTCTGCCCCTCCCAATATCTAGTGTCTACAGAGGAGTCACCTTTGTATCTGATTATCACTGATTTTGTTGATATTTTAATTTACAGTAAATAGTCCACATATGATGTGGCTCTCTTTTATACAACAGCAAAAGCCAATGTTTGTATCTTAGTTTAATTCCAACTCAGTCGATCATGTGCTATTACAAAAAAGCACTTTGTTTTCTTAATAGGGTTGTAAAGCTAAAGAGTTTTGTCACTTAGAATTTATTGTAAAGTGCTCAATCTCTTGGTAACAATAAAAGTTCAACATGTCACATTCAATCAGTCAAAATTTATGAACCCTGTTCCAGACAGAATGACTGCTTACAATTCTATTTCACTCTTTAAGTGTAAGAACAGTTCCCTTCCATGAAGAAAAGAAAGTGATCTTGTAATTAAGGGACAGGATGAGGAGCCAGGAATTCTGGGTTCTGCACCTACTAATGCCACAAACTTCCTGGGTGACCCTAGGCGAATAACGTAGAGTACGGCCTCCTCCTACACAGCAGACCCTGATCTAGCAGAACTGGCCCAGTGGGGCAGGATCAGAAGACTTGTGCAAAGAGGGTGGGCCACTGCACACTGCAGAGTTCAGTTCTGTTGGCTTCCCTCCACCCTAACACATGGTGGGGGTTGGAAAAATTACTGGGGGTGAGGGCAGTGGATTACTCAGATCCACCAGCCACCCTCTTTCCTGGAGAGGGAACAGACCCTCTACAGAGATTGTTGTGCTTCTGAGACTTCATAGTGTTTGTGGCACAGCACCGCTCTATGGCAGGAGGTTAGGAGCCTAACCGTTCCTCATTCAGGCTGTGAAGAACTCCAGAGCAGAGCCTGGCCCCTTTGCTTGCTTTTAGGATTTGGTCCTTAATCATCCTGTGTCTCAATTTCTCCCCCTGTAAAACGGAGGGACAAGGAATTTGGGCAGAGGAGGACAAGAGACTGATCGGACGAGGAGCTGTGTGAGAGGGTACTAGATTGTCTGGGCAAGGGTATTGGCACTGAGATGAGAAGTCTAAGGAGTAGAGACAGGGAGTGGCTAGGTGAGGAGAATGGGACTGGGACAAGGAGACAGGAATGAGGAAAAGACTGGGGAAGGACAAGTTGGAGGGGATGGGGCCCAAGGGGTAAAGTCTGGATGTACCCTTGTGCATTTGCATTATGACAACAGTCTTTAATTACGATTGCATACTGTTTTTTCCAAATGAGCGCTATCTCATTCAGTGCACATGATGGACCTGGTCTGAGGATGAATCATCAGGGTTGTCTAACGAAGGCTGTTGTCTGTAGGACCTCGGCTTCATTTGTTGCAGAAGATGGAAGGTGGGTAGTGAATGAGGGAGGGGACTGCAGAAAGAGAAAGGACAGTCTCCTGGTTAAGGCAGTTGAATGCTCCCGTGAAGAACTGGATTCTATCCCTGCCTCTGCCACAGAATTCCTGTATGGTGCTAGGCAAGTGACTTCAACCAGACTTTTCACAGGTGGTCACTAGTTGCATGCTCCTTATCTGATGGTTGCCCAACTTGAGACTCTGGGCTCTGATTTCCAGAAGTGCTGCGCTCTCTCAGATACAACTGAAATCAATGGGAATTTTGCTTTGAACATATGAAGTGCTATATAATGCTAAATACTCTGAAAAATATCAGATCCTAGATGTTTCAAATTGGGTACCCAAAATTAGTGAACACTTTTGACCTTAATCTCTTTGTGCCTCGGCTCCCTATCTGTACAATGGGGATAATACCACCGCCTCATTTCACAGGGGTATTTAAAAATAAATTCATTAAATGTTTGTGAAGCATTCAGATACTATAGTGAAAATCACAGTGGAAAGCCCATGAAGAAATTAAAAATTCAGTCTTCAGAGCAGACATGAATAATGTGTAGCAAGTAAGGCCTGGGGCCACACATTGAGCAACTACGAGAAAACAAAATACAAAATAGCCATTTATTAAGTGAGCACCATCCATTCTGTGCCCAGAATGAGGCAAAGGTCTTGGGGAAAAAAAAACAGTATGTGATTATGTAATTAAAGACTATGATAATGAAAACACACAAGGGGCTGAATTAAGAGTGTACTTGCAATCTTAATTCTGGCATTTCATGCCTTTTGAGTGATTGACTTTGCAATCTTTATAATGTTTTTAATACAGCTTTTGTATGCATAATTATCATATGTACTAAAATTGCTGCCAGAGCCACTCATTACAGCATACTGCAAGTAGTTTATCTTTAAAGATTTAAATATTAAACAGGGAGCAAAACATTTTCAGAAACAATGTTTAAACTCTTAAAGGTCTGTTTCAACTGAGGTGTGAGCAAGTTGAAAGGCTAACTCCCATTTATGGAATTGGGTTGGTCTTGTGAGCACACATCTACCCACACTGATGGGAGAGTAGATATCTTAGAGCTACACTATTGTGAGAACAAGGATAATTCATTTTTAAGTATATAAGAATGAAAAACATGTATTTACAAATGTCCTATGCTTGAATTAAAACAATCTTTACATTTTCCATGGTCATCTTAAGGATATTTGCATACAACAAAGTGCTATTTTATTAAAATGTTTCGCTTGCAGGGACATTTCAAGCTGAAAATCATATTTCTAAAAAAACAAATGTAATTACCTGTGTTACTGCTAATCCTTTTGGGGTCTGCTTCAAAGCCCAATTAAGTCAATGAAAAGATTCCCATTGATTTGAAGGGGCTTTGGATCAGGTCTCATTAACACCAGAAACGTTTAAAAATCAACATTGCTTTTCCATCTTTATGCTTTGTACACTTCATTGCTTCTCATACATCAGAACACTGCTGCAAGGGTTATAAACACTCCTGAGGAATATATCATGCTTTAAGAGAAGTTTATAAAAGGCAGAGCACATTTCTGTTACCATTATTATTATGCTTTGCAGGCTTTAAAAAAAAAAAAAGCTATGTTTTTGGTCCTTATCTGAGACTGAAGTCCTGTGACAACTCAAAATTAATATTTTTGTAAGATTTAAATGCATAGTTTAAAACAAGAATAAGGTTGTTGCTTTTTAAATAAAGTTGAAACATAGCCATTTTGTTATGCTTTTGTCATGGGACGGTCGTTTCTCTGAGTTCACAATACTCTGTGGAAGCAGAATGGTATTGTTTTAGTCAGTAGGCTTTCATTTTCAGGATTTCATGAGAGTTTAACTTGGTGCTGGTTACACACCAATATAAGAAAGACTATCTGTTTGCTTATTCAAGCAAGGTAAAAAGTGCATGAGTAACATGACAGGCTGCTTTCCAACAGAGTACTACAAAATCCCAGAGCAATCCATTGTTCAAACTTTCTACAGTAGCGATATTAAGCCTAAATTTGGGAAGCTGGAACACAGGGTGTTGTAAGACAAATTACAAACAATTAAAACAAATTGTCGGGTTTTTTTGTTTGTTTGTTTTTTAAATCCCAGAGTGTAGCACATCTGCTTTGCAACATCTTAGAATCCTGACATTTTCGGAGGGCCAGGAGAACTGAATCCTGAGTGGCATCAAGCACTCACTACTTCCACTGGCTTCAAATGCTCAGCACCTCTACGGATCAGGCTCTAAAATCCATTTGCCATACTCATACAAGTAGTCCCGCTGATTTCAATTGGGCTACTTGCATGAATAAGATTAGCAGGCTTCAGACCCAAGAGTTTGTTTTATTTCATGCTTACGTCCAATTTCTACTCTCAGTTACAATGAAGTAAATCCTGAGTAACTCAGTTTACTTCAGTGGATTAAATGCTGATTTACACCAAATAAAGGGTCTGATCCAACTCCTGTGGAGGTACATCAGTGTCTTTTCATTGACTTCCATGGGAATTGGGTCAGGCCCTAAAAGAAAAATGTGACCCTTATTTGTTAAAACCACACAAATTACATAAAGTAACATATCGCCCAGTAAAGTCCAGAATAAAGGAAAGATTTAAGAGACTATGGGTGAAATGTAGGCCCCGCAGAGGTCAATAGCAAAACTCTCATTGACTTCAATAAGGTAATTGTATAAGTGGATCATTTCATTGGCTGGATTTGTAGCTGAGTATAGGTTTCTTTTGTATGTTATCATCAAGCTGCAGCCATCCTTCACCAAAAAGTACATTTAGAAACTCATGAGCAGGTAGACAAGTTTACAAATTTTGGGCACTTTATAGATGTTGTTTTTGAAAAAGTTTTTGAAAAAGTTTCAGGTAAGCTATACTATTTTTAATAGCATATTGATCTTACTCTAGGAGTTTGGATAGGCTGTGGCATTACTTGTATGAGAAATGAGCCTGACATAGCCAATGCTTTCCTAGGAAGCCCAGAAAAAGATTGCACAATTTTTCTGAAGCAACTAATATTGACTTTAGTCCATTGAGCTGAAAGAAGAAATAATGTGATCATATTAATGCATGAGCAGAGCCCAAAAAATATATGCATATTAATACTGCCCTATGAGCGCCCATTACAAATATTTGCTGAGAATAAAATACGCATAGCTGTCACTTTTTGCTATGCTGTTGATTTGATTTAGTCCGTTTTAGATTTCCTTTTGCTTACTGGTAAATGTGGCTGCTGAGCATGCTCTATTGAAATTATATCACATGTAATATACTTTATAAATTACAACTCCTCACTTAATCTTGTAGTTATGTTCCTTAAAAATGCACCTTTAAGTGCAACGATGTTAAACGAATCCAATTTTCCCATACGATTTAATGTAAATGCGGGGGGTTAGGTTCCAAGGAAGTTTTTTTGGGGCAGACAAAAGGCATTATATACTGTACAGTACTGTGGTTGGGAGGTGCCCCTGGCTTACCCCACATAGGCACAGCCTGCTGAAGACAATGAGACAAGCAAGGATGCTAGGAAGCACCTTGTGCAGTAGCAGGGCAGCTTCCCCCCAGAAGAACAGGCGCTGACTTTGCTGGGGGATGCTCCTGACCCGCCTCTTCCCACCCCCACTCCACCTCCTCCCCGGAGCACGCCGCATCCCCGCTCCTCCCACTTCCTGGGACTTTCTGGGAGGGAAGGGGAGGAGTGGAGAAGCGGCGCTTCCCTGCTTCTCTCCCTCCCTCCCAGCACTTCCACTTGTTAAAATTCTACCCACGGACTGCACAGAAAGTTAGGGATGAATTCCACTCCTTCTCTTAGAAATTTTGTGTGCTATTTAGGCTAAGATGATATTTCTCTTAATTTCACCACATTATCTCACTTACATTTTTAATCCCTGCAGCCTGTTTTTGTTCTCCCTCCTTGGGGCTGGATTGTGAGTAGCTCTGTCACAGGTGTACAGTAGGAGAGGAGGAACTAAGGCCTCCCCTTGTTCTGACACTTGCATGCCATAAATTCTGAGCAGAATTTCAGTTCCAGAACTCAGAGACTCCTCCGGAATTACTTCCCCAGAGGCACTTGGCACCCCAGATGGAGCAGGGAGAGGGGGAATTAGGTAGAACCATGGCTCTGTCCCTTCCTGTTATCAGCTATGCTGGGGAGTACATGTCCCTAATGAAGATCTATGCTGAAATGGCATGATCTTGACCTTGGTGTTTACAGTCGGTGAGTACCTGTGGATGGTATCATATCACCTCCTGAGAGCTGTACTTTGGCAAAGGGGTGCCTATTTAGGGTCCAATTCTGACATGATAAATCCATAATCTACAATTAATAACATTGCCGTGCACGTCATATGATGCCACTTCTGCCTGCACCTAATGGCCACCTGACTTCCTTCTTAAAAGACATGGGTATTTCCAATTTGAACTGGTAATAAATTGCATGGCACAATAGAATTCCATCAAAAAAGGTACATTATTTGTATAATGTAATGTATAACATGCAAAGGGAACACTAATTAGTTCCTACAACAGTGCTAGGAGGGAGGGGGAGGAGCAGAGATGCGGCACTTTCCCACTCCTCCCCCTCCCTTCCAGCGTTTCCCTGCCACCAAACAGCTGTTTGCCTGCTGCCAAACAGATGTTTGGTGATGAGGGAAGCGCTGGGAGGGAGGGGGAGGAGGCGGAGAAGAGGAACTTGTGCAATGGTCCCTTGTAAAGTCGCTGCTCTTCCACAGAATCCTACATGCAGTGGACAAAGCAGGCAGCCAAATGACGTTATAAGGGAGCATTGCACAACTTTAAATGAGCATCATGGAGCAGTGATGTAACTTTGAAACAACATTAAGCGGGAGGACGTTAAGTGAGGAGTTACTGTATATTTATAAATTAAGCTGAAAGACATTTATGTATTCTGTCTTTCTGAGGGGATGGTTTAAGTTACTGAAAGGTAGATTTACATTTTCCTCTAAGAGATTCTCCAGACATTTATGATAACTGCAGAGTGGTGTGGGAAAGGGGCAGGAGGCCTGGGTTCTATTCTTGGGCCTGGCATTAAATCACTGTGTTACCTTGGGCAAGTCACTTAAGACTTGTTCCTCAGTTTCCCCATTTGACACAAGGGGATAATACCACTACCCACCTTTGTAAAGCACTTTGAGATCTGCAGGTGAGGAGTGCTACGTAAGAGCTAACTATTAGTATTGCTTTAATGAGGGTGAACAGATGTAAAGGAATTTGCCCCAATATATCATTCATCGAATAGTAGCTTTCCTTTTACAGTAGTTAAATTCTCTTTTCTTTACTTCAAAAATTAAAGTTTACTCTCTCTGTAGCGCACACAATCATTTACCATTCTTTAGTTTTACGGGCACTGATAACTAGCACTACTCGTAAATGCTATGATACCCAAAACAAACTCCATTTGTTGACATACTGTATTGATCTGACAGGAGCCTTAGTGTAACTACTGACCTGGGCTGCTCTTCTAAGTGGCACCAGGACAAAAACAGGTCTCAAGCATACATGATATGCTCCCAAACTGCCTTCCCTACTCCATGGTTCTCTGGTAATGAGCAGACTGTCTATTCTGCCAGAAAACCACCTCTCACCTGTGATGGCTTCAGACCATGAATGGTATCTGCATGAGTCTTTCTTTGCTCATGTTCCTTCCTCATGCTGTCCTTTAATGAGGATAGCCTGTGCTCTTAAGTGCTAAGTGTATAGTGCAGGAGCAAAAGCAATGTGCTGCTAGATGAATCTACCCTTGATTTCATGTATTATAGGCTTGTGAGAGAGGGGGGAGGTAGAGAGGAAAAAACAAAACCAAGACAGACAGAAGTTGCTTGTGCACCCAGGAGAAAGTAGAGGGAGAAAGAAGAGGGACTTGGCTGTGTCTTTAAGGCACAGTTCTGAGTTGGTGGAGGAATGGAGGCTTAAGTGGACATAAAACTGAGTCTTAACTTTGGAAATAAAAATATCATCTTGTTTCAAGAAGTGCAGAGGAGCAACAGATTAATCATGAAACCTTATCAATCAAAATGGCAGCCACCTGCTCTTCACAATTCTCTCTCACAGGTTTTTTGGTTTATGTGAGACAAGTTCCTACTGGACCATTGTTCACGTCACAAAAACCACCAGCACCACCACCTTCCCTATTTGGCAGTCTCAGCAGAGAGGTACTGACACTGCGATTACCCCTGGACCTCATGCAGGAGGATGACTATAATCACTCTTCTTTCCCTGCCAATCAACATAAGGGGTAGGGACAAACTGCCTTGGAGAGATAATTATACTGTATATGGGGCAAAGAACATAGACGTTAACCAGGCTCTGTTCTGGCTGGAGATGCTGAGTTGTAATAAAGAATGAATAAGTACAGTTCTAGTTGCTATGACATATTAGCTAGCTGGTATAGCATAATATGTATTGTTGGTACTATCCTGGTTCTAGTTCCCCCCCCCCCCCCCAAGTATTGCTTGTGCTCTTATGCCATAAATTAATCTATATGCCAATGGCAACAATCTCCTTACGTCCATTTTTCTTTCCTCCTCCTACTTTCTGAAATGGGTGACTTTTATCCTTATAAAGGGAATCCAGGAATGCCCTGCATTTTTATTCCTATGTCTCTTGCTAAGAGCAAGACTCAAAATGATTGAGTGTGTTCCCTGCAGTATTCATTTACAGCTGTAATAAGTATTGCTTTTGTATAGCTAATAGATTCATCTTATGATCTGCAATTGTTTGCTTTAAAAAAGCAAACTCAGTAAAAAGTACAGAATATTATAATAAGCACAGTTTTGTTCCTAAAGCATTTTCAATAAAATTATCACACCGATCACAAGTCAGACTTTCTGGAGTTTCCTGGAGTGACACAGAGCCCAGTTTGAATGTTAGCAGGCTGCATCCTGCTCAATCCTCTAATTTTTAATGTGGACTTCTACTCAGAAAAGTGATGGGTGTCCTGGGGTTCATCGTTTATGGTCTCTCGATTTCCATAGCAAAGGTGTTCAGTTCAGAAGAACAAACAATTTCACAGGGAAAATTAAGCCCTTATTTATACCTGTGGTACCCACATTCTTTCATTTATGCCCTCAGTTACACAAGTGCAGCCTCTCAATTGCACAGTTCTAGCTCACTGGAACAAGTAAACAATCTTTTGATGATGCACAAGAAGGAATAGAATCCAGCTCACTCACTCTTAGCTGTGTTGGTTCAGGAGAGTGAAACAGCATTAAAAAGCTGCACAAGTTATTTTTCTTCATTCAGTAAGCAAGATGCAACTTTGAACACACATGGGGAGCAGATCTGCTGAGTTTAGAAGGTGGCATTTTTTACACAGCCACTTTTCAGAAGGGAACCACATTTAGTGAATTGAACTTTTTCATGGAATGTTAAGTAATCTTTCCCTACCCTTCCACCAGACATATTCAACATCACTGCTGGAGCTGTTAATGGTTCCCATTTCCTCCACATAACACCTCTGTCTTTGAGGGTCCATTTCCTTGCCACCATCCATTTTGCTGAAAATGACAGAATTTGGCCTCCATTCAGAACTCATTTGTCCTAGTGAGAGGGTTTGCCGTTTATTAACACGTGGCACTTTCTCTCTTCCACCCACCAGGGGCTGAGTACAAGCGGTTGGCTAGGGGGTTGAGAGAAGAAGGATAGTTATGTGAAGCCTGTGAGTATCTTACCACCGGCACATCCTGTCATTCCTCAGATAAGGTATGACAGCCATCATAAAGATTATGATCACTAGCTAAGTGGCCTTGAGCAGTCACAAAGTGTAGTAATCTCTTGGTGGGCTTTATCCTGTAGTGTACTTTATTGATAGCATGAAATGGAATTACAAATAAAAAAAATCGCTGTATTTATTGGGTGTTATTGACCTGGGTATGACAACTTTAGACAAACAGAAAAGTCCAATTATGTCTGAAATTCTAAAGCCATCCAATTCACATTTGTTCCTTTCTTATTACAGTCACCCTTGTACAGAACCAAAAAGAGAAAAAGAGAAAGCACTGTAGTTATTTCCCACTTCCATAATACAAGCTAAGAAAAGGAAACCAGTATGATCTTTTGGAGAAAAATCTGCATTAAAATATAAAATAAGAAAACAATGTTGTCTAGAGTAGTTATAAATAAAAATAGTAAAAAGAAAAGTACTGTCAGTTTAATTATAAAACCTATCTTTTTTGCGCATTCCACAAAAGTGTGCAACTACTCTGAGGAGTGACACTGTAGACTTTCATATTTATTGTCTTTATTGAACTTCCAGATCAATGCTACTTAATGTAAACTAAAAAGCCTGTTATTTTTCCTAACTGCCAGCGTTGCAAATTCAACATGAGATCAGAAACAGAGAGCTGTGTATTTTCTGGCTCATGTATCATCAACTATAAAAAGTCTACTGTGAAAATTTAGCTGACATCTCTGTTGCTGATTCATGAAGCAGAATAAAATCAAGCTCCCTTTCACAGAGTTGCATTGGCTGTGCAGATTTAACAAGAGTAAAATGTGGCAAAACATTAATTTAATGAGTAGAGTATGTAGCTAGAACTCTGAATAAACATGTGGTAGGACTACGGAGTAAGGAAGTGCCATTTTCACAGAATATAACTGCACATGAATGTTCTTTCATTTGTTTCAGTTATTTCTATAACTAATAAGCTAAAAAACTTTATGAACTATAGAGATTCTGTTGACAAATCTGCATCAATGACACATCAAACATTTCTTGTGGAATATTTCAAGATTTTTCAGTCATAGCTTTTCTATAAACTCATTTGTTTATGTTGAAATTTCTACCATTTTGCATTGATGCTATAAAAATCCTATTATTTGCTTAAGACAAGATTTCAGAAATCTTTAGACAGGGAAAAAATTCTTAAATTAGCTTGAAAATTCAGTTTCCAGGGCAACAAATGCAGCTTTTCATACATCAACATTTCTTTATACTACTTTTATAAAATTAGTTACAGGAAAATCATAAGGCACATTTGAAATAAAGCAACTTGTTTTTCCAATTACTTTGATCTTTTTCTCCTAAAGTTGATTTCTCTCCCTTTTCAGAGGCTATCAATAATATTGCTGAATTATTTTACCTAAGTTCTTCAGCTAGAACAGAAAGACTAAATCCCCAAATGCATGCAGTATCTGTCTGTTCAGGCATTTATAACATAGCCTCTAAGTGCTTTTATAGATTTATGAATACACCCATTTTAATCATCTTTATTTCTCTTCTTCTCAATCCATTAATTTATTTTTTCAAATTAGAGAGAGCATGTGTGTGTAGTCGTTAGAGCACACACACAAACAAGACAGAGTCTGGACTACTGGGTTCTGTACCAAGCTCCCTTTCTAACTCAATAGGCAACTTCTGGCAAGTCACTTTACTGCTCTGCGACTCAGTTTATCCATCTGTAAAATGAATCTAAATATCTATCTCACAGAGGTGTTGTGAGGTTTGATTATTGTCTACAAGCTTCATTAAGATCCTCAATAAGTTTCTCATACACACCCACCCCACACACACTCATCCATTACAAAGTAAATACAACAACTCATTCAAGCTACTTCTCCTACATGTTGAAAGAAAGGAAAGATAGATTATTATTTCCATCTCTGACTGTTGGAAGGCATTTAGATAGTAAGGTTCAACGGTCAATAGAAGCACCTGATACAATGATCACTGAAATGAAAGGGCATCTTTCCAGTGATTTTAACAGGAGGATCAGACTCTAGGTGCACAATTATTAAGAAATAGATAGTACGTCTAAGGCTTTACAGCAGCAGGATTGTCTTAAGAAGCAAAGAATGAACCAGTTACCTGCACATTTTACTCCCTGAGCAATGAGGCCCCACATAAAGTTGGCACAGTATTCACACCAGTGTGGACCCCTGAACGTGTGAACCTAGAAAACAGTAGCAGAAAGAGAGACTAGATTATTTCACAGGTATAATATTAATGAGCATAAATGGGCCACGGTTCCCTTTTTACTAAGGTCATAGTTGCTTTCATTTCCCTTAATTCTGGTTTGGGGCTTACCACTGAAGGAAAAGATGACACAATCTAAGAGAAAGATTTAACTGCCAAGATTCTTATAGCATGGAAAAAGGTGAGCTTTCCATCCCGAGGGCCATCCTGAACAAAGGAGTCCAATCCTTAGGAAATGGCTTTGCTTAAAATGAACAGATCTATAGGGTCAAGTGATGGAATCCTCAGCCCCACCTGACCTAAAGAGGTGCAGCTGGGCTAGGCTCACTAAGCCAGGATATGTAAACCAGCAGACAGCCAGTTTCCTGTGCCTCTCCTCCCCTGACCACCACCAAGGGTGGGATTTCAGCACTGTGCATTAGTGCTGTAAATGGAACTAAACAGCAACTGCTTTCCAACACAGAGAAGAGTATGTAAGGGACATGGGGTCCCCTCATTTGGGATTTATGCTGCCTGTCCCCTACATATGGTCTGGCATACTGCAGGGCTTGTGCCTAAATCAGAAAGAGCCCTGCTAGGCAAATGTATTGGTACAACATATACTCCTGGGGGAATTCTGTGCCAAAAATTAAAACTTCTGCAACAAAAAATTAAAAATTCTGTGCACAATATTTTAAAATTCTCCAAATTTTATTTGTCAAAATAACACAATATAATCACACCAGTTTTAATTATTTTTGGTCATTTATTTCAAAATACTTGTCAGCAAGTATATCTGTAACAATACATACAACAAAAAAGATTCAGGACTTTTTTTGACAAATAGATTTCTTACTAGGCATATTAATATAGAACGCTGAGTAATAATTCATTTAAACTAAAATACAGAACCATATTTTCCGCACCCATCAGAAGCAGTGCAAAGGCTTGGGGGAATCAGGGGTAACAGAGGAGCTGAGGGAGAGGGAAGTAGATTGCTGGGAAGGAGCCTGGGTGTGAACTTGGAGGGTTGTTGTATATGGGTGGAAAAAGTATGGAACAGGTTTTTTTGGGAGGCTGGGAGGAATTGTTAGGGAGCTTCCCCCATGCAGATCCTGGCTGACCCCTAGCCTCTCCCATTCAGCAGGCACATCTGCCCCTGTCCCCATGTGTTCCTGCACCCCCATGTGTCCTTGCACCCCCGTCCACATGTGTCCCTTCACCCCCCACTCAGACACCCACTCCCCCCATCCCCATGTGTCTCCGTGCCCCCACTCAGCAACTCCCCTTTCCCTATGTAGCTCTGCACCCCATCCCCCATCACCATGTGACCCTGAACCTCCTTCCCCCCTGTGGCCCTGTGCCTCCACTCCCATTCAGCCCCTGCCCTAATCTGTCCTCCCCCACTAGCCCTTACGAGCCCATCTGACCCCCCAGCAGTCCCACGCTGTCTGTCTCCCCAAATCCCCTGTCTCCTGACCTGGCCTGACAGGCACTGTGAAGAAGGCAGGCTCGTTCTCTTCCCTAGCTGGCTGGGAGCAGCTCCTGTGTTCTATCACCACAGCACCCTCTGGTGGGCAAAAGGTGGAACTGCAGAAGTTATTTTCTGCAGGAAGCTGCTGCTGTTCTTGCACCACAGCGCCCTCTGGTGGGCAAAAGGCAGAACTGCAGCAACATTTCAGCAGAAGCTTTTTTCTGCACAAACAATAAAAATATGCGCAGCTCATTAATTATGCACATGTGCAGTAGCACAGAATTCCCTCAGGAGTAAACATAGAAATGCTGAATACAGAGTCAGAGGTTCCTTGATTTAGTATAAAGGATTAGCCTTTTTTCAGAACAATGTTACATATTGAAAACCTGCATGCATGAATTTAGTAAGCAGAAAATGAACAGGAATCTACTTAAGCAAGAACAAATTCAAAGCTAAGGAGGAAGCTAATGCTAGTCTCAGTCCAGGCTCGCCTGCTTGTTCCAGTCCTTCAGCCACAATGAGCTGCCTCTGATTTATTCTGGTAGGCTTCCTGCTTAGAAAACCACAAGATTCTTAGCAGAGAAAATCATTATTTTGTTAACCAATGTAAAGGACTTTGAGTGGTTACTTGTAATAGATGGTGAACATAAATGAAATCAGTAACTGATGATCACAAAGTAATGAAATTCATAGTCAAGAATATTTTAGCCTTAACTCATTCAGTTCTTCTTAGATATTGACAGGGGGTCATCTTGCGCAAATATATGCAATAGCTAATCATAAGTGGGTGTATCAAAAAGAAAGGTGAACCTTTTTCAAACTTGGGTGCCTTAAGTTAATAATCTAAATTCATACAGTATTTAGTGGATATAAATAATGGATCTGAAGTGGCCTGATTTTCAGAGGTGTTGAGCATCCAATCCACAGCTCCACTGACTCCAGTGGGGCAGGAATAGGTCAAAATGACACTTATCTTACACAAAATGAGTATTCAGAGCACTTCATGGAAATTTAGGTAAACATTTGGGTTTCATTAAGGTGTCCATAAACCGTTAGAAATTGGTACCAATAAAGAAAAAGATGTAACTGCTATATGACAGGTGTTTAGGTAAATCTAAGAGCCAGTCTGGAAACTTACTCCTGAATGTCATTGTGATTTTTATATAGAGTCAGGCTTTTAATGCTATAACAATCAGGTTTTTGTGGTATCTTCTTTGGTATTTTTAAACCATAGGGTATTTGTAACTATATTAGGGTTAGACTGTGATACCAGTACTCATATTTAGCAATACCGTACACCATGAGTAGTTCCACTGAAGTCAATCGGCTGCTTGTGAAGTATCACTGTCCAGCCTTGATATGTAACTAAAAACATATTAAAAATATTGTTGACACTGTGTAGTCCATCCCACTAACCTCTTGCCTGGCTGACCCTCAGCATCTGCTTCCTCTATTCCTGCCCCTGTGCTGTCAAACACCTCTGGAGGAAGTCCTTTGGATTTCCTCCACTACTGGCACAAATTCATTCTCTCTTCCCTTAACTCTACTATGTAATTTGCCAGGGAACCGTACTTTGCCACCCTCGCTGAATTCCACTCCATGGCCTCCCTCTTGAAACTCTACCTCATAGACTCATAGACTTTAAGGTCAGAAGGGACCATTATGATCATCTAGTCTGACCTCCTGAACAATGCAGGCCACAGAATCTCACCCACCCACTCCTGCAATAAATCTCTCACCTATGTCTGAGCTATTGAAGTCCTCAAATCATGGTTTAAAGACTTCAAGGTGCAGAGAATCCTCCAACAAGTGACCCGTGCCCCATTCTACAGAAGAAGGTGAAAAACACCCAGGGCCTCTGCCAATCTTGCCCTGGTGGAAAATTCCTTCCCGACCCCAAATATGGCGATCAGCTGAACCCTGAGCATGTGGGCAAGATTCATGAGCCAGATACCCAGGAAAGAATTCTCTGTAGTAACTCAGATCCCACCCCATCTAACATCCCATCACAGGCCATTGGGCCTATTTACCATGAATAGTTAAAGATCAATTAATTGCCAAAATCATGTTATCCCATCATACCATCTCCTCCATAAACTTATTGAGTTTAATCTTGAAGCCAGATAGATCTTTTGCCCCCACTGCTTCCCTTGGAAGGCTATTCCAGAACTTCACTCCTCTGATGGTTAGAAACCTTCATCTAATTTCAAATCTAAACTTCCCGATGGCCAGTTTATATCCATTTGTTCTTGTGTCCACATTGGTACTGAGCTTAAATAATTCCTCTCCCTCTCTGGTATTTATCCCTCTGATGTATTTATAGAGAGCAATCATATCTCCCCTCAACCTTCTTTTGGTTAGGCTAAACAAGCCAAGCTCCTTGAGTCTCCTTTCATAAGACAGGTTTTCCATTCCTCGAATCATCCTAGTAGCCCTTCTCTGTACCTGTTCCAGTTTGAAATCATCCTTCTTAAACTTGGGAGACCAGAACTGCACAGAGTATTCCAGATGAGGTCTCACCAGTGCCTCGTATAACGGTACTAAAACCTCCTTATCTCTACTGGAAATATCTCGCCTGATGCATCCCAAGACCGCATTAGCTTTTTTCACGGCCATATCACATTGGCGGCTCATAGTCATCCTGTGATCAACCAATACTCCAAGGTCCTTCTCCTCCTCTGTTACTTCCATTTGATGCGTCCCCAGCTTATAACTAAAATTCTTGTTATTAATCCCTAAATGCATGACCTTACGCTTCTCACTATTAAATTTCATCCTATTACTATTACTCCAGTTTACAAGGTCATCCAGATCCTCCTGTATGATTTCCCAGTCCTTCTCTAAATTGGCAATACCTCCCAGCTTTGTATCATCCGCAAACTTTATTAGCACACTCCCACTTTTTGTGCCAAGGTCATTAATAAAAAGATTAAATAAGATTGGTCCCAAAACCGATCCCTGAGGAACTCCACTGGTAACCTCCCTCCAGTCTGACAGTTCACCTTTCAGTATGACCTACTGTAATCTCCCTTTTAACCAATTCCTTATTCACCTTTCAATTTTCATACTGATCCCCATCTTTTCCAATTTAACTAATAATTCCCTGTGTGGCACTGTTTCAAACGCCTTACTGAAATCTAGGTAAATTAGATCCACTGTGTTTCCTTTGTCTAAAAAATCTGTTACTTTCTCAAAGAAGGAGATCAGGTTGGTTTGGCACTATCTACCTTTTGTAAAACCATGTTGTATTTTGTCTCATTTACCATGGACCTCAATGTCCTTAACTACTTTCTCCTTCAAAAATTTTTCCAAGACCGTGCATACTACAGATATCAAACTAACAGGCCTGTAGTTACCCGAATCATTTTTTTTTTCCTTTCTTAAAAATAGGAACTATGTTAGCAATTCTCCAGTCATATGGTACAACCCCTAAATTTACAGATTCATTAAAAATTCTTGCTAATGGGCTTGCAATTTCATGTGCCAATTCCTTTAATATTCTTGGATGAAGATTATCTGGGCCCCCCGATTTAGTCCCATTAAGCTGTTCGAGTTTCGCTTCTACCTAAGATATGGTAATATCATCCAGGCTGTGTCCAAATCCTGCCACCACTTTTTGGATAACATTTCTAAAAAATGAGGCTCTTTCTATTCACACAGTTGAATGTGAATGTTGAATACTGTAATCTATTAATCTCGGATTTCCCCGACTCCCTGAAAAATAGTAGTATTCCAGAAGTCCTAATTTAAGTTATACCTTTTTTCCCCCGTATAAAAAGCAACTGCCATATGCAGATTTTACTGCCTTAAAAGATGTGAAAGCAGAATTGCCAATTTGTGGCTTCACACTCCAAAAATTTTTTATTTTTGTCTTGCTTTTTCCATGATCTTTCATCCAGGAACTTCTTGGGAGAGAGGGCACAACCAATTTATCAAGATCTATTTTTAAATTTATAAATTTAAGGCTAATGTATAAAATTTGAAAGAAAAACTTAACTGACCAGTTTTAAAAGAACAAACCTGCCTCAAAAGCACATTAAATTTGACCACAGCTCCCTCCCCAAAGCCTGAGAAAATAGGAGAGCTTCATATCATGGCTTAAAGTACAACCGACTATCTCTGTCAGATCAAAGAGGAAAACAAGTTTCAGAGTTGAGTGTCCTCCATTAGTATTTAAATGTTTAACTCTAGGCACTTTTATTCTGAGTTCTCCACAGTATAAATGGGGTACATTAGACAGACAAAACTACTGTGACAGGACATGGACAGACAGCTTGTTTCTGAGGTTTGTAGAATTCTTAATTCTTTTACTGGAAGCCATTTTTCTGTACGTAGGAAAAAACTGCTGCACTCCAGTGATTTAAAATCATATCAATTTTTGTACGGTGTTTAATTAGTTTAATTAGAGCGTTAGGTAGTGCTTATATGTCCAAGGTCAGACATTTAAAGAGTCCCAATAAATAATTTCACTGAGGGCTCTGACGACAGCATATACCACAAGCATGACATCCTCAAGCAGGTCTCACTTGCAGTGATATCTGAGGCCTTGGAAAATAGGTCAGTGACATACCAGCCATAAGAGTTAGCTATCTATATCTTTCTAGGATCCATCTTTCTGCATATTATCTTTTGCCTTTTGAAATTATTAGGCTGCTCTTAGGATAGCTTGACTGTAATCTGAGAGACAAGAATGACACAGCATATAAATAAAATTCATAATCACTAATGGGATAAAACAGGCAGACTTATGTTACACTCAAAATTAAACAAATTAAGAAACTCTAGCTTTCTTATTTTACCTAGCAAATTCTTCTAGCAGTTATTCTAACAAACATTTAGAAAAAACAAGAGAGTTAATGAAGGAATGCAATAAAAACGCTTCAGAAACGTGATGTGAAAGAAAAAGAATAATTTGGGGAGGCTCATCAAAGCCAGCAATGAGAAGAACGGTGGGTTGGATGTGACAAGTGAGGTATGTATAGTTTACCACTGAAGCATACAAACCATAGTCCTAATGACTGTGCCTTGAGACAAAAAAAGTCTTCACGATTTATAAGCTAAAGCCCGTATCCACTATGCCAGCCCCTGAGGGCATCAGCTTTTTTTTCTTCTGTGTCAGATGACACCCATACCTTTTATATGGCAATGTAGTCTATTGTATGTAGATCTCATTTAGGTGTCAGTCAGAATAACAGTTTCTGACTAATCCGTACATTTAGCAAATATGTCATGCATTAATTAAAAAAATAAGAACACAGAACAACACTGCAAGGCTACCTCCTGGGGTTCATAAGCTAAGTGGGCTGAGGCCTGGCCAGTGGTTAGAAGGAAATCTGGTATTGCAGGAAATTTCCTGGTGTTGCAGGAAATAGTGTTGGGGGCTGAATAAGTGACACTTTTTGTGTGTCAGTATTGAACTGATAAAGTAATGTGGTATTCAGGAAGTTCTGTTCTGCAGGAGATGCTGTCTTTCAGGCAAGGCATAAAACGGAGTTCCTAATAATTTGTAGTCATTAAATATCCTATGATACTTTTGGCAAGACTAAGGGCTTGTCTACACAGGGGTTTAGTTTGCATCTGCAAATGTTAGTCCACAGAAGTGTGTTGTGCACTAACTGGCCTGCAAGGACCCTGATGATATGCACTAAAAGTTCCCTAGTGTGCATTAATGCAATTAGGTCCTACTACACTAACGTGCACTAGGGAACTTTTAGTATGTGCCAGACGGGACCCCACAACCAGTTAGTGTGCTACATGCTAGTGCAGGCTAAAATTTACACCCCTCTGGTGCAGACTAAAGCCCTGCTTAGGCAAACCCTAGGGTATTATTAGCTCAGAGGTCCTAGCTGAATTCCCATTTCAGCAACTAAATTCTGCCTGCTTAAATTCCCCAAGCAGTTAATGTTGGATACAATATTTTTCTATTTTTTTATATGTAAATGTATTCTACAGCATTTTAAAGTATGTCAGCTTGAATGATTAACTCAACCTGTAGTATGCTCACTGCCACAGTGGATTTTACCAAGCACTGGAATAAATGTGCCACTCAAGCAGCCATAATTTCTATAAGAAAAGTACTCTATATCCATATCTGGTCTGACAGTGAAGTCACACAGATGCAAAGGGTGAAGGAAACAGATGCCAACAAGAAATGAATCAACTCCAATATCAGTTTGGCCAATATTCCTATATAATCTTTAAAATAATGCTTTGTTGTTAAAAACAAAGAGAAGTTAAAAGACCACCAAGGCCACACAGCGAATCAGTGGAAGAAGTGTGATTAATATACAGTATAGTTGCTTTCATTTGAAGATATAATAGAAGTGAAGGCTATGGTATACTCTCTCTTAAAAGTGCGCTGACTGTACTTGTATCAACAATGGTGTCAACTTCCTAGAGCTAGTCTTGAATTGTGCCAACAACTTTGTTCAGCACTTCTTGAGAGGAAGGGACATTCTGCACTGAGTGCACCATCATTCGGAGAGTCGAGTATAAATAGGACCTTTATCAGGAAAGAGCTCATTGTCTTGAATGTTGAGCAGGCGAACATTCCTCCAGGTCCTCACTCATACCAAGCCAGGAGCGCTCTCAAGTCTTTTTACTTCCTGCTTTGTGCTGATCATGTCAGCAGGAATGTGAACAACTGGGAATTATACTGAAGTAGTGTGCTATAGCAGGACCAATTCATGAGGCAGAAGGAGAGAGAGAGAGGAAGTCTAATTTTTTGCAAATTCAACAAAAATGATGACATTTCTTTGAGCAATGGAATAACAGATTTTTCTTTAAATTGATATTTAGAATCTAAATCACATGCTCATTTTAACAGAGGGTCCATATCACTTGATACAGTGTCCATGTAAAATACAATAGTTAGAAACTGGAGCTGAAAACCAAATAGAGTTCTTAGATTTAAAGCTATGGAGTAAAAGAAATGTAAAATATTCCTCGGAAAGGGCAGATGATAAAGGGACTTCACTTTGCTATGTGCTACAGCTAATTTGGAGAAAAGCAACTGATAAGAAGTTATGACACACTATGTATGCTCCTTGAGGCAAATGCCTTGACTGCCTCATTACAGCCTTTCTAAACTTCACCATATAAGTGATCGAGTCAGCTCCCAGGGCCATGCACGTGCAAGGGCATGAGACCTAGAAACAGAGATGTATAAAACTACTTGTGTCTGTGTACAGTAGTTTGAGTAAAACAAGGATTTGAAGAAAATGCTATTTTATTTTTTAAACAAAGGAGGAAAGCTTGAAACTGAGGACTGGCATGTCCTTTGGAAAAGGTAGGGCAAATGTACCAGTAATTGAATACTTTTGTTGGAGAGAATGCACCAAAAACTTAATACCATGAAGGTTTAGGCATCTTACAGTCTATTATTAGTTTCAAAAGCAGAGATACAGAATCTCTGAAAGTTTCCTTGAAGCCCTGAGGAACTTTTAAAAAGTTTTCTTCACTCTGGATTTATGGGAAGAAGAGCTTTTTTCACCTTTGAATGATTTTTAAAGTTCTAAATGTCTAGAAGAAACCTCAGATTTCTCAGGGTTCTCTTATCTCTGAGAATGTGTAAAGAGACAGACTATGTTTTTTTAAAACTAGAGAGACACTCAGTTTATCAGAACGTTAATTTGCATGTACTGACTCCTTTAAAGATATTCTGAAATAATTTCAGAAGCATAGATCCAGATCCACAGTTGTTGTAAATCAGTATAGCTCTATTTACTTCAGTGGAACCAGGCCAAATTACACCAACTCAGGATCTGGCCCACAGTTTCCAAACAATCAGATATGAAACTATATACATTAGTATGAGAAGCTATGAAAAAAATGCATCCAATGAACATTTGAAGGGTCTGCCACGTGGGTTTTTTTTTTTCTCCCCTGGAACATACATGCTGTGCTTCATCTTTCAGCTCGAATAAGTCTTAAACCAGGTCTACACTAGAAATTTTTGCCAGGATGATAATGTCAGGACAGTGATACTTCACTACATTCTTATACCAACAGAAAGCCCGAGCATGGATGCAGTTATACTGACAAACAAGTGCTTTTGCCAGTGTAGCTTATTTTGTTCAGGGGACTGATATAACCTATACTGGCAAAAGCTCTCTTTTGCTGGTATAAGCTGTCTCTTCACTAGAGGGGGTCTGTTGGTATAGCTTTATGATCAAACCCTTTCTAACACAAAACTGCCCTCACTTCAATCTCCACTTGTGTAACACTTTTAAGGCCATATTTTGCCTTCAGTGACACAGTGCAAGCCCTTTTCCTTCAGTGTAATGGAGAACAGTATTTTGCCCTTCAATGTGGAGTTCTCAAGGATGGTGTTATGATGACACAAATATTAGATACATGCTAGGGAACCACAAAAAGAGGGTTAATCAGCATCTCTGCCGACAAATTAAATGGAAAAATGTGTCTCAATGGAACAAAGTTTTGGTTTTAAAGAGATTAAGTTAGCATGTGCATCAGTAATTTACCACAGTAGCCTTTCAACCAGTAGTACAAGCATGTTAAATTAACCAGTCATGCTCTGACAGACACTAAGTAGCATAGCAACAAAGACAACAGCATGGCAATTGCAAATGCTGCACAAAAAAGTTAGATAAATGTTCTTCTGGAAACATATTTCCTTTTTATCCATCACAAAATAAGTAAGACGACATCCTAGAGAAAAAACACAGGAAAATGTATATACTGTAACAAACAATTCCAACCCTGCTTCGACAGACATGAACACCTCCTTGCTTCAGTGAAGCAGTACAGGACTAATCTAGATAGGAAAGTATTTCTGCACCTTGAAATATGGACATTTATGAAATATCTGCAGAGTTCTTCTCCTAGCAAGATTCACATTCCACAAGACTCAAGATGCTGGTGGTATACCCACAAACAAGTCAAGGGAGATCAAAATTATCAATTCCCCAAGGCCTGTGAATCATACAATCCAGAGAAGGAAAAGACCTCCTAGATTATCTAGCCCAACTCCCTAACACTGTAAAATTGTTCCCTACAGTATATTTGCTAGTGTTTTGTCCAGTCTTGTTTTAAATCTGCAAAGTGATGGGGCTTCCACTACATCCCCTTGGGAGATTATTCCACAGGCTTAATACATCTCCCTGACAGGAAGGTTTTCCTGTTGTTCATCTTAAAATCTTATACTTTCCTCCCATTATACCTCCTGATTATATTCCCTTTTTATAACCCTAAATAATCTCTCCTTCCTCTGCCTTCCTCTGCCATTCTTCCCCAACCTCAATGGAAACAGCACGTTCAGGGGGATACAAATATTACCATGACAAAGTATGGGGTGGGGAGAAGAAAGAGAGGGAAAAGCTCTATATCACTATAGCATTTTAGGAATGGGGGTGGTTCAACTGAGGGGAAATGTGGAGTGATTCTCAGGGCTGTGGAAGCAAGCAGACATTCCCATGGAAAGAAGTTGCGTATTCTGCCAAACTTAATACATTCAGTCTGAAAAGAATGTTTCACATTTCTTTATTGCACATGCTCAGGGACCCAAGATTAGCCTCACGTCCCTCACTCTGGGCATGGCTCTCTAAATCACTTCTCTGATCTGGTCTTCAAAATTTGGTTTGGAATAAGTATGTGGCTGTGAGATCATATTGTCCAGGAGCATAATCCAATTTCTACTCCCACTGTCCCAACACTGTAGTCTGATTCTGCAGCCAGTTCACGTCCTTGGTCTTAATCTTAACATTATTCAATGGATAAGGTCTCAGCTACATTAGAAACTTCATCTCCAGCTACAAACTACCAAGACAGTTGTGGTCTCCTGGGACAACACAGTTTACAGAAACTAGAAGAGAACACATAACAGGCAGACACAAAGCATTAGTAGTTGAGTAGTAGACTTTTGATTTGTCTAATCTCCTCCTGAGGTTCATTCCACAGTTGAGGTATCCAACTGTGGAATGAACCTCAGGAGGAGATTAGACAAATCAAAAGTCTGACCACTTTAGGAAATGCTGCAAAACTTTCCTATTTGACAAAGTTTTTCTACCATAACCAGAACAACATCTGCAGCTTCAACTATTTCTCTCTCCCCAGCTTCAAAAAACAAAGAAAAAACAAACACTCAGAACAGACCTGTCTTTAGCCCCAAAAGGGAAGACACTCATTCTGTGGTACTGAGTTGCAGCACAAAACTGATAAGCAGATTTCAGTAGTTGTTGAGTCATGCCCATAATGGGAACTAAATCTAAATATAGAGAGGCTTTGATATGGTTGATGGCTGGTTGGAATCATAAAGATGATTCAACAGATGGCCCTGGTTTGTTTTGACAATTGAAATATTATACAGTATGCTGGACTACACAAGTGGGATAAATGGACTGAAAGTAAAATGCACCAAATAATCAATATGGCCAGATGTAGTTTAAGCCACATTTATCATATCGGTTCACTTTCAAGTCTCACTATTTAATTATTGTTAAATAAAATGTCATTTTAAGCAAATTCCTTGTAATTGCTATGTTTGGAATTACTTATTTTGCTTTTAATAATAAAGTTTATGTAAAAACACAGAAAAGCAGATGTGCTTATATTTTACCATATAAATATATTTAATATTTACCTCTTACCCTGGAGGTTATATATTAAAAACTCACTCTGGCTTGCCATTTGTAAGTTGTCATCCCTCTTTTTTACTTATGGAGAGAAATTAAATAGAATTCAGTCACAGTGAATTTGCATTTGAGACGTGTAAACATCACATCATAACTGCACAATCTATAGAATAGTATAGTATTTGCAAAATGGTGATCATTAACTGTGCTAGCATAGTCCTACTTGCAGAGCTCAGAATCATCCACAGCCAATCAGGCCGCCCACTTAGGGCAGAAGATAGCTTTGGGATGATAACTGGACTTTCAGTTGGCTTAAACAATACCGCGGGTCCAAAAACAGTTATGTCAACACAGAGTTGAACTCTAATATTTTAACCCCTTTTTCTAATTCCATATCAAACAAATTTGGAGTTAGCAGATTTATTGGTGACAACTCTGGATGATTTGAAGGAGTCAGTTGTTGTGTTTGGGATATAGTCCTATCACCACTGGTATTTACAATTTCTTCACCTCATTATTCAATAAAAGACTATTTCTGCTACTGCATTACAATATTTCTAAGTATTTTAAAGTTTGCTAGAGGAAGCAGCCAAGTCTTCTGCCATTTTGCATGCATCCAGTAGTCAGCAGAAGAATGCAATAAGCGTCCACACTGCTTTCCAAAGTGATGGCCATGGTTGTAATAGCACATGCAACAAAAATAATTCTCCATTTCCTCTCCCCCAACTGTGCTCGTGAGACACTTACCTCAAGTGCTTGGTGAGACAGTCTAATAAATACAATAAATTAATAATACCTCAGATATGTATACCTGCCTTTTACCCCAAAGGAATCAAAAGCATGTTACTGAATGCACCTACACTGCGCTCTGCAGCAGTTCAGACAGGACGCAAAGAAGCCTACCATTTTCAAGTGTAAGATACAGAAGGAATCTAGGGGAAAAAACATGACATTCCCAGGTTGAAAGTCTTCCAGGACACCTCTTATCCTTGTGAAAAGTGATGTGACAAGGTATAGCATCAGCCTAGAAAGGGTTAAGAGATCCCTGCGTATCACATGGCTGGCAAGGAAGAGGAAGCTGAAAAGAGTGTGTCCTCTCTTCCCCTGATTGGTGGATGCAAAGCAAAAGGCCTGCGGGGACTACATCCAGCTTGGTCCATTGAGTTGCTTTATTTTGTGTTCAAACAATAAATCGTGCCCTGAGGCAAGGGCTTTAACAATCACTTGGGCAGGGTGTTTGCTTCCTTTCCTGAGCTGGTAAAACAGCCTACCACCCTGCTAGTGACCTGAGATATTTAGTTAGTGATTTAAAATGATTATATCTATACTTTTAGGATGACAATCTGACTGTCATACTGAGCAACAATTGGGACGGTTTATAGTTTAAAAAAAGAAACAAAAATAGGGATTTTTAAAGCCATTGTAAATGGAGGTGACAGCCAGACTTTAAGCCTACCATTCAGGACAACATCCCTTTAACAGGTAAATATACCATCATATACACAAGCTTCTGTTCTTGTGAAGAATTAGCGGATTTTAAAAAATTTATTTAACAAAAGGTATCTGTTTAGACTGACTTCATTTTAATGGCTTGGTGGAAGAAATGGCATACTTTTAATAGGTGTATTTTTCTAACAGGTATACATTTAAGGGAAGAGCAGTACAAAAATGATGATATAATAATATTGATGGTGGAAAGTTTATGCAGCATTTACTACTTAAGATCAAGCACTATGTTTAAGCAGCTAGCATAACAAATTAAAATTTACAAGGACAGTACTATAGAAAAGAATCTATTTCAGAAAAGAAGTAGACTAACAAGAATCAGACCAACAGAATATTTTCAGAACAGAACAGAAATATATGCTATTTCATACAGCAGCTAAGAAAGAAAGCAGTAATTAAACAAAATTAAACATAAAAAGTATTTTATATATATGGGTATTCATGGGATATCAGTATCTATTAGCACTTCTGATTATCCTCAAAATCTAAGGCAAAGGTCTCAGTTGCAAGGCAAGATTTTAAATCACCTGTACTACTCAGGTTCTTGCAAAAGTATACTGTGGATTTAATTGACAGCCAGCAGGATTATTCTTTGTCAAATTTTCATATTAAAGGCTAATTTTCTATGTTTATATAATATTTTGTATACATTTTTCAAATTTATATTTATTGGAGGAGTCCTCTCCAGTAAAACATTGTGATCATAAAGGTTTTCAATTTTAGTGATGGTATGAACATGAGAGCTAGAAGCCATATTAAAAAAAAAAAAATCAAATGAGGAGTGTCTGACTACTTGAACTGTAAGTAAAAGTAAAATATCAGATGGAAATTGAAACAGAAAATAAGCAAATGTCATCAGATTTCTCACTAAAATAGTCAAGATTCCCCTCCCCTCCCCTCCCATTTTAAAAAATCTGTAGGGGAAAAAACAACAACAACAAAATCTGCATTCTAGGCACTCAGTGTCAAGTCGATATAATCACTCAGTTCACTTATACAGTTTTGCATATATAGACTGCCTATTATGCGATGAATTTGGCTGCAAAAAGCTGAATTTCTAAGACTTTACATGATAGTTACAACAATCATATACACAGAGTACATGTATTGTCATGCGTATCTCTTAATGGATGAAAGAGGAATATATTTATAAAAACACATTAGAACAATAATTAGAAGCTACATAAAAGTAAAAGCAAATTATATTAAAATGAAGAGTAGGTGCTAGTGTCAGCAGCTTCAATAGTCCCCTGGTAAGCCATACTCCTTTCATCAGAGTCAATTCATTAACACAGGAGAAAAGCCAGAAACTAAGGGAAATGCAGACCATCTGCTCAATCCAGATGCAACAGAACATGCTTCTTATATCCAATGCTATTTACCAGCAACGAACAGAGATAAGATCTGTTTAATCCTCTAATCAAAGATTTAACAAAGGTCTTTTGACATCTTTGTTTCACAAATAAAAATTAAATTAAAATACTGATAACTGAAAGATAACTTTCTCACTGTATCTCACTGCTAACTTTTCTCTCTATATATATAGAAACAATTTTAATTAACATAGATACCCCAGGTACAATAAGTAGAATCACAACAATTAAATGTATTTAAGCATTCCACAATTTTTTTGCTGCTAATTTATGTTTTCAAATGTCTAACTGCTTTAACTAGCAAGAATATTTTAGCTGATGTGTTTAAGTTTTTAAAAAGCCACATTGCATATATTTACTTGCAGTCTTGAAGCTATTCTAGAACTAAAAAAACATTTTCTGTAGTTATAAGTTGAAAAAAGTAGGATAATTCTTACCTTGAAATTGTGAACCTTTTCATATTTTGGAATATGTTCATTTTCTTTCAGAGTTGCTCTTCTGACAAGTGATGTCAACTGTGAATAAGCAAAGAGTTTAAGAGGTTGCCAAATTGTCACAGATGACTTCTGAGAACCCAGTTTCATTCCCAAGGCTGCTATCAATAAATCTTGTTGACGGCTCTCTTGTTTTGAGTTGTGAAGTGCAGATCTATTAGCTTTTTGCCCTGACCAAGACTCTTTGGATGGCATTTTAGAATTGACAGGAAATAAAAATAAAAAGCTGTATTGATCTGTGCTCTCTGTAGATCAATCTGAGTTCAAAAAACAGAAACAAACATTTCAGAAACCTAAACTGATCTGGAGAAAGACATGTTCATAGTGATAATGATGCACTTCTTATAAAAAGGCTGACGTAACTAGGCAGATTCTTCTTGCTTCTGTTTTTAAAGGGCTCTAATATGAAAAATTTAAAGGTCTGGATACCAATAAAATTGGAGTTACTATTAATGTAAGAAAGCCAAGTGTCTCTTCATCCATTTAAAAAAACATGTTATTTAGTCAAATAATGCATTTCTAAAAGCTCTCATTCCTACTCAATATACTGATGCCCATTTTGAATGAAAGATGCTCACATACTGCATATAATCAGTTTCTAGCAACAGACACTCTGCTAACCTCAGTCTAGCAAGGAGGGGGTGGCAGTGTGGGCTTTAGCAGTCAGGGATGGATTAGACTGGTCACATTACGAAGGCAGATAGCCAATGAAAAATCAGCAATAGTATTTAAGTACTGTATTCCTAACTCACTCACTCTCCCTCCTCCCGTGTAAGACTTACTTGCTGGCTCAAGGAAAAATATCAGCAGGAAGATAATGAGCAATGAATGAGTCATGCATCATTACAAAATGGCATCTTTTTGCCATTTAAAAGCTGAGAAGATGGTAATAACATTCTCATGCTTAAAAATACTGTGAAAAGATAACCCAGGAGAGACGAAGGAAACAGCTCTATTTTTTGCTAACTATAAAGTGATGCTGGCAACTGGAACCAAGCTGTATTAATGCTGAGCATAGCAGTCAGTGCAGATTGTTTTTCATTTATAATGACACTATTCTTGTCTTTGTTACATGTGTTTAACAAACTAATTCTACTGAGTGGAAGTGTCAGCTTTTTCTTCTCTCCAGTGGAGATCTCAGCACTTAAAATGTACCCCACCAAGATCTCACCTCTTTAAATCATCTTTTCCACCCAAAGATCTGGGGATTAGACTTGCTGTTGCCCTGCACATTGCTATGTAGTTGTGCATATCAGCACAAAATGAGTGCAAAGTGGGTGTAAAATGCTACCAGGTCAGAAGGAAAGCATTTCACACCCATTTAGCATTTACATTTCCAAATTACAGAATGCTAAGGGCACTGGAGGATCTGCTACGGTTGAGGCCCTGCATGCACAGACTTGACCAACTAGCCAGGGTGCCATCCCCATTTACTCTTCCTCCTCCATCTAACTCCAACACCACAAGCACTCCACGCTCTGCAGCAGGGGAGAGAGATGACTAGTTTTTATACTCACCAGTCTATGTGTGATGCCTAAGACAAACAGGGATGTGAAGGCTGATGGGCAGAAGCTGTGTGGAGCCAATTGATGGGAGCTTTGAGAATCAAGGTGCTTGAGTAGGATTTTCTGATTTTCCTGCTTGGCCAATATCTCCTGCCAGGTTTGTAAAATATCCTGAACCTCAAATCCAGGCTGGTTTAGATGCAATACAGATGCTTTGCCCAATGCTACTGCTAGGACATTGCTTCTGAATAGCCATAAGCCAGCATGTTGGCTACAGGCTGCAGTTGTAATGCAGTGGCCACATAAGCAGTTCAGTTCAACTCCGACATGGGATTGGTTAGCCAGACTCTGAATACTGCTGCCTAAGTTTCTTATTGGGATCTGTTCCTGCCATTACTCTATTGAAAAATAACTGTCCAACTGCTGCCAGGATCTATGGGTTTTAACCACTCCTCTCTGCAGCAGTATCTGGCCTTAGTTTTAACATACTTAATATGAATCAGTGTCCATTTCTTGTGCTCTCTTATCTCTGTCCTGGTTTGTAGAGCCACACATAATGGAATGGATGTGGTGGGGAGGGGATGGTCCCAGGTAAGTAGCAGTGGTCGGGAAAGGCTACCACAGCACATATGTGGAAGCAGGTGGGGAAGGAGATGCTCTCACAGGTGAGGTGGAAGCTGCATGGGCCATACAACTCACACACTTCTTCAGGGTGCTGAAATTCTAGGGCTTATCCCAGCCACAAATTTCTGGCTATGATGACACATCACAATTCCACCCCTAACCTGCCATAGCTGGCAGCATTCACTATTAAATAATAAGGTAAATCCACAACAGTGGTGTACATCTGTTCCAAAGGGCTCCCAGCGACAGCCAGCTCAGCAAAGGAGAGACTGGTCCTGGGAACCAAAGATCTGTCTCAGATGACTCTGTAGAATACTAATGCCAGTAGGCCAGCCAACTAGCCCCCAACTTCCTCTTCACTTCACTCACCCCTTAAAAAAAATAAAATCACAGACACTGCTCTGAAGATGCACTGAACTAGCAAGAAAATAATATATTTTCCAGTTCCATTACTAGAATTAATAAGCCAGCCATTCTTTAATGGTAAATTTGCACTCAGACAACATACAACGGTTAGTTCTTATAACACTATAAATAAATTATTTTACTTAAGAAGTAATATAAATCATTCTGATTTTTCCTTTTCATCTTTTGGCAAAGTCTGACATACTTTTTTCTTAGTTGTCAATTTCCTTTTTCCTATTTCTAAAAGACTAAAGTGTAATTGAAAATAAATCAGAGTCACATTAGTAGAAAATGTCGTCTGGGTCCTAGAAAATTAAATCTAGAGAACACCAATAAAAAGGTAAACAAAACCACGCAACAGGGAAAGGTCACCCTCTCACTGCTGTAATTATGAAAAGGTTTGTAATCTGAAAAGTAGCTTTAAGATAAAGTAGTGTTAGAATTAAAATGCATTGTTAGAAAAATCTACCTACAATTGGTTATTAGTCTTGCATAAAGTAGCTTCACATTGTTTATTGCAAGGTATTTTCTGATGATTAAACATACATACACACACACACACATAGAGATACAAATACTGCTGATACCTTATACCTGTATTTTTTATATTGTATATGATGTAATTTTTACATCCAATCAAACTATGTTAAACAAAGTTGCAAAGTAAAGCATTAAAAAATTAGGGAAAATAGTATGTGATCATGAAATTAAAGACTCCTATGTATATGCACAAGAGGTCAAAATTAAGATTGCACAGGAAACCTTATTTCTGGCAGTTCCTAACTGAATACTTGGCTTTGCAACCTTAATGTTCTTTTATTGAAGGTTTTTTTATGTTATTTCCTACCTTTAAAAAAAACTGAAAAAACAAAACTTCCATTATGCGAAGCCTTATTGACCCACAGCTTGGGTCATTAGCAGGATTCAGACCTATAGACCTCTACCACACGAGCTAACAGACTGAGTAACTATTAGTAGGCTTCAGAGTGGTAGCCATGTTAGTCTGTATCAGCAAAAACAATGAGGAGTCTTTGTGGCACCTTAGAAACTAACACATTTATTTGGGCAAAAGCTTTTGTGGGCTAGAACCCACTTCATCAGATGCATGGAGTAGGAAATACAGGAGTAGGAAATACAGGAGCAGGTATAAATACATGAAAAGATGTGAATTGCCTTACCAAGTGTCAGAGTAGCATCCGTGTTAGTCTGTAGCCGCAAAAAGAAAAGGAGCACTTGCGGCACCTTGGAGACAAACAAATTTATTTGAGCATAAGCTTTCGTGAGCTACAGCTCACTTCATCGGCATGCATCCGATGAAGTGAGCTGTAGCTCATGAAAGCTTATGCTCAAATAAATTTGTTAGTATCTAAGGTGCCACAAGTACTCCTTTTCTTCTTACCAAGTGTGAGGTTAGTCTGACTTTGCAACTTTGTTTAACATAGGTTAGACTAACTTCATACTTCATAAGGCAATTCACATCTTTTCATGTATTTATACCTGCTACTGTATTTTCCACTCCATGCATCCGATGAAGTGGGTTCTAGCCCACAAAAGCTTATGCCCAAATAAATTTGTTAGTCTCTAAGGTGCCACAAGGACTCCTCGCTGTTTTTATTAGTAGGCTGTTATCCTCTATGTGGACCAGCCACTAGAGTGAATAGATGAGATACACTCTTTACCAGTGGGTTTCATAGGTATTTGCTGTAGGGAAGTGTTGTTTAGTGGTTAAGGATCCTCCTGCTCCTGTGCCCTTAGCCTGTTTGTCCCCTCTTCTCCTAGCCACCCCACCCCAGCTCCTGCCCTGTCTTCCCCTCTGTTCCTACTCTCTCTGCTACCCCTCAGCCTCCTGCCTCCCTCTCCTCCTTTCTGCCTCTCCACCCATTGGCTCTTGCCCTCCCTCTGCTCCCATCCACCCTATAGCTCCTGCACCCCTCTCCCACAGCTCCTGCCACACTCCCCTCTGCTCCTACCCTACCTCCCATCCTCTGGCTCCCTCCATCAGTGTGGCCCCTTCTTTGCTCCTGAAACCATGACTTCTTATCACAGTGCATTTCTTACCAACATACAAGGATCGTTGTGCTCTTTTTTCTTTTATTTGTGAAGTCCTTTGTACTGTTGCAGTATTAGCTACTCTGGTTTTTCTTGTGACCTGGTTTTTCTAAATAAGATTTAATTAGGCTATATACACTTATTTTTGCTAGTCTCAGAACCAGTGAGATCTTATTTTACTATGTATCATCTACAGAAATGTTTTGTACAGTGTTCCATGGCTTACAATGCACTCTAATGTGTCCCTTTCCGAGCAACAGTCATGTTATAAAGCTTAACTCAGTCACCACATAATAAAATAGGTATCATACATGATATTTTTCTAAAATGGTAAGCCAACACATTCAGTGTGTATTAAATAATAAAATAAAACTACTCAGTGGGAAATTATGATAATAGACCATTCCAGATGCATAGATAAGCTCTCTAAAATCAGAAAATGCCAAAGTCAAGCTCGTGTAGGCAACCTTTCCTCTCGCTCCTTGTGCATGTTCATTATAATAGAGTGTTCAGTATTAGGACCACCTGGGTCCTCTTTAAAATACAATATCATACTATTTCTTACAACCTTAGATACACATTTGTTATATCTTTCAGTTTTTGTCATTCTCACAGGTATTTTTACTCTTGTAATGATTCAATATACTTTTATTGATTTAGACTTTGTATATAATAAATTCTCTGTACTCTAAGGAATGTATTTTAATAATAGTCAGCAGCTATATTATATACATTTTCTTTACAATCAGCAGCACAGCCTCCCTTACACATATGTCAGGGAATGAGATTTTAAAAGAAACCTGATTTGCTATGCACTTAGCCACTTTCTAGTGTTCTCACTAAATAGCTAAGTTAGACATGCACATATGTGCAGAAAATCTTTCCTTGCCTGCACACTTTATGAGTGTATTTTATGGCTCAGTACACAATTTTCAAAGGGTAATAAATCGGTCAAATTACTAAACCAAGCCCCAATTTTCTCCTGTACAATACTAGGCATTTCTCCTTACTGAAGGCTATCTCCAAATCTCATTTTCCAAGGCATTTCAGCTATAGGCTTGTTCCAAAATGGTCACAAAGTTTTGACTGTTTGGGATTTGTGACCAGTTTATTTTTTTTTCACCATCCTTGAATGTGATTTTTTTTTTGAACTCAGGATTTCCAGACAGTTTACCTACAGATAAGAGATGATGCATAGAAAATCTCAGCCCGTAAAGTGGCATATTTAGAAAATTATGAGCAACTAAAAACAGGAGATTAGAATGGAAAGCATCATGAAACCCCAACTACCAAGACTGGGGTTGTCATTTGTCCTGCTATAATATCACATCTGAACACAGCTCCAACACAGAATTTTGCTTTACAAAAATAAACACTGTCCCAACCTCTCATATCAATACGTAACATCTCTAAATACAATGTATTTCTGCAGAAAGATATCTTCAAGAAAAATAAAATATTTCCACAGTTATACTGTGTAACTGCTGCATCCACACTCTGAAGATAATGAAACATATTTATTCTGTCCGTAACTCTGATTGAGTTTACAGCTACTCAGAGATGAATTTGCTTTTACAGCTGGCTAAAAAATGAAAATCTATTATTGAGACAAATTTTGGAATGCCAGATATTTTCATTTTGAAATGATCCAGATGGACCCATTGTTAGTTTTTAAAACATTTATTGTGAAATTTGTTTTCCATTTTTTTGTAAACTTTTATCAAAAATGTTATTGAAATGGTTAACATTTTTCATGTCAAAAATGTAGATAATCATTTACATTTTGACGTTTTCCATAATTTTTTTGATAAAATCCAAAAAACATGCAACTTTTCATGAAATTTTTGATAATGTCAACATTGTTCCACAAAAAACTTTGTTTTTTTTAAAAATAGGCCATTTAAAATAAAAAACATTAAAAACCATTCATCCAGCTCTATTTGTGCTGTAAAATTCAACCTTAATTCTATCTTTCACATGTAATCCTTTAAATGGAAAAATAATTAATAAACCCAAAACTAAGCTAAAAATAGGAGATAAGCCATTATAATTTGTTGTGCAGTTACTGTGCATAAAGCATGAATTGTGTTTTGTATTACTATTTTATGCATTACAGCTGGAGAATATTAACGTTATAATTTTGTAAGAATTTTAGATTCATGATAGTATAAAAGATGGTAAGATTTAGAAATATGAAATATAATGCTATAAGTTTTACTTGAACACAGTTCTCATACACAAATAAACACACTTCTAAAATCAAAAAGATCTTCACACATAATATTTATATTAAAAAGTTGTTATTCTGCGAACTTAGTTTTACAACCCTCCAATCACTATAGCTGATTTCAGTCTTGGGACAGTCTGGTATATTAACTTTGGTTTATTTTGTTACTACAAACATGATTTGTTTTAAGTTTACTTAGATGCAAGTTATCAAAACTGGCCTTTATAAATAAAATAAAAAATAAAATAAAAAAGTGGAAAGTGCAGACTGTCAAAAACAGTCCACGGTGACTGTTTATCTCTATTACTAACTCTAAGCCAAAAACAGCTAATATTTTCTGTGCTGGAGAACAATAGAATCATAGAAATGAAGGGCTGGAAGGGACTCAAGAAGTCATCAAGTCCAGCCCCCTACGCTGAGGCAGGACCAAGTACACCTGATACTATACTGAACAGTAAATGATACTGAGAAGTATTCCCCTATGCACAATACTGCAAACAATTTTATTCCTGTATCATTATATTACACGATACATTAGAAGCAAGTACTACAAATACATTAGAAGCAAGACGACGACTAAAGGACAGAATAGGCCGTTTACTCAGTGAGGACAGAATAGGCCCATTACTCAATGAGGGGGGAAATATAACAACAGGAAATGTGGAAATGGCAGAAGTGCTAAATGACGTTTTTGTTTCACCAAAAAATTTAGTAGCGATTGGAAGTCTAACATAGTGAATCCCAGTGAAAATGAGGTAGGATCTGAGGCTAAAATAGGGAAATAATGAGTTAAAAATTACTTAGACAAGTTAGATGTCTTCAAGTTGGCAGGGCCTGATGAAATGCATCCTAGAAAACACAAGGAGCTGACTGAGGCGCTATCTAAGCCATTAGCGATTATGTTAAAAAACTCATGGAAGATGGGAGAGATTCCAAAGGACTGGAAGAGGACAAATATAGTGCCAACCCATAAAAAGGGGAATATGGACAACTGGGTAATTACAGACCAGTCAGCTTAACGTCTGTATCCAGAAAGATAATGGAACAAATAATTAAGCAATCAATTTGCAAACACCTAGAAGATAAAATGACAAATAACAGTTGGCATGGATTTGTCAAGAACAAATCATGTCAAACCAACCAAATAGCTTTCTTTGACAGAGTGACAAGCCTAGTGGTTGTGGGGAAGCAGTAGATGTGCTATATCTTTACTTTAGTAAGGCTTTTGATACTGTTTTGCAAGACCTTCTCATAAACAAACTAGGGAAATATAGCCTAGATGGAACTACTATAATGTGGGTGCATAACTGGTTGAAAAATCATTCCCAGAGAGTAGTTATCAGTGATTCACAGTCAAGCTGGAAGGGCATATCAAGTGGGGTTCATCGGGGACTGGTTCTGAATCCGGTTCTGTTCAATATCTTCATCAATATATTAGATAACGGCATAGAGAGTACACTTATAAAGTTTGCAGACAATATGAAGCTGAGAAGGATTTCAAGTGCTTTGGAAGATCAGATTAAAATTCAAAATGATCTGGACAAACTCGAGAAATGGTCTGAAGTAAATAGGATAAAATTCAATAAGGACAAATGCAAAGTACTCCACGTAGGAAGGAACAATCAGTTGCATACATACAAAATGGGAAATGACTGCCTAGGAAGGAGTGCTGCGGAAAGAGATTTGGGGGTTATAGTGGATCACAAACTAAATATGAGTCAACAGTATAATGCTGTTGCAAAAAAAAAGAAAAAAAAAGAACATCATTCTGAGATATATTAGCAGGAGTGTTGTAAGCAAGACACAAGAAGTAATTTTTCCATTCTACTCTGCGCTGATAAGGCCCTCAACTGAAGTACAGTACTGTGTCTAGTTCTGGGTACCACATTTCAGGGAAGATGTGGACAAATTGGAGAAAGTCCAGAGGAACGCAACAAAAATGATTAAAGGTCTAGAATTGGGTTTGTTTAGTCTGCAGAAAAGATGATGGAGGGGACACATGATAACAGTTTTCAAGTGGATAAAAGTTTCTTACAAGGAGGAGGGAGAAAACTGTTCTTGTTAACGTCTGAGGCTAGGACAAGAAGCAATGGGCTTAAATTGTAGCAAAGGAGATTTGGGCTGGACAGTAGAAAAAACTTCTAACTGTCAGGGTAGTTAAATACTGGAACAAATTGCCTAGGGAGATTATGGAATCTTTGTCATTGTCTAACCTGTTCTTAAAAACCTCCAAACATGTTTCAGGAATGGTCTAGTTATTACTACTCCTGCCCTGAGTGCAGGGGAATGGACTAGATGACCTCTTGAGGTCCCTTCCAGTCCTTCACTCCTATGATTCTACTATTTTCAATTTAGAAGAAATTCAACTTTATTTTTAAGTACAAATGCATGATTGATCAAAGCAAGATACTTTTTCAACTGCCAAACTAAAAACTACATTCCCTTTTTTTTTTTTTTTAGTTATGTTGATATAGATGCCTGGGTCCCACAATGGTGTAAATCCAGAGTACTTACACTAAAGCCAGTGGTTCTGGACCTGCATGACCCCATTAACTTCAATGGAGTTACTCAGCAATTAATGAAGTCAGAAACTGGCCCACTGAATCTTTAGAAACAGAGGGAGGGGGAATTCTAAGGATTTCCTTAAAGTTTTTTTTTCCAAGTGTAAGTATTTCCAAAGAACTTTATGGAAAAGTTTTAGAATGAACGTAGCTGCCATTTCAGTGCTAAATCCCACACTGCAATGGCTTAGTTTTGAAAGTAATTGCCACAACTTTATTCATACTGAATAACCAAGACACTGTGCAACACTTGACACTATCCTGGCAATAAATCTTCTGCGGAACCCCAACACAGAATACTCCTATGCCCTTGAGTGGGGCAGCACTGCAGGACCATTCCCCTATTGAGGGCCCAGGGCCTGGTGTTCTCAAACACCATGTTCCATGCACCAGGAGATTGGCACCTCCACTGTGTGACTGACCCTCTTTGTCTTGCATGAAACTGGTCTAACCCACTGATGTCCCCTGTGTCCCTGGAAAATAGCCTTAACTCACAGGTTACTCCCGTAATGGGATGTCTCCCCCACCATAGGTGTATTTAATTAGTTAAATCGTCTACTCCAGTCTTTCCCTTATAGGCAACGACTACCAATCCAGAGGCACAAAGCAAGCTGTGACAGCAGAACAAAGGCAGAGTTGTTACCAAGCTGTATGTGAGTAAGACAAGATAAATCACAAACACTCATCATAGTAAAAGGATAGTCAGGAAGTTCAGAATTAAGACCGTCACCTCACTCTTAACTCATACTGCTATGAGGAGAGAAGTGCAGCAATGAGTTAAAACTAAAACATCAGTCTGTACACTTAGTTTCTTCACTCCTGACAGCTCAAAAATCACTATCACTTACTCGGGCACAGAGGGGGATCAAATGGGGGAAAATGCCAGCCAACCACAGCAAATAAGTGCAGGAGGGAGGGGCAGAGGAATATGGAGCATGACATACTCACTCTCTCCCTTCCCTTCAGATAGCAAAAACCACTCTGTGTGAAAGCCACGTAGCTAGGGCTCAGTGGATTTTTTTTGAGGGACACACTTTTGCCAGTTGTTGGGGGAGCAAAGTTGGATGCATCAAGGGGGTATTGTCCTCTGCAAAATGGTGGGATTTTCCAGAGGAAAACCCCTCAGAATTAATGCTGCCTCTTGCAACATTCATTTTCAATCAATAACTTCTACAGCGCCCCCAGCAGGAGCTTGATCCTGGAAGATGCTGAGCACAGGATGAATATTAAGGCAATATGCGGCCTGAAGCACATCACAACACAGCACCCATGGCCTCCCTCTCACATTAGAGGGCAGTAGCAGAGTGATAGGGACGATATGCTTCAGTGGGGCTACTCATACTTCAAATTAAGCACATGCTAATGTACTTTGCTGGATCAGGGTTAAGGTTCTCAGCACCTTGCAGGACAGAGCCCTAGAAGAGGACATTGTGCAACTACCAATTAGTTCAGACACAGCCAACATGGCCAGCAGTCAAGCCAGAGATTGGCAGAGTACATGGAGGTCTTTGGTTCACATGGATACCCTTCGGCACTACGGATGTTAAAAGAACGGGACAGGCTCTCTCTAAACATAACTATTCTGCCTGGGCCTCCCGGCCACACCAAGGTTGCAGTGCCAAGGCAGAGGGTGCTGCAGTGTGTGGTCAGTGCCCCCTCGACAGAACAAGGCAGCGGCAGCGCTGGTCAAAGATTTTGGGCTCCTCCCATGAGTTTGGGTCTTAGGTATGTGCCTAGTTTGTCGATGTGTTAAGCCAGCTTCGGCCACATCTCCAGTTGTTTTTTTTTAAATGAGTTCCAGGATATGACAGCAATATTCACTATAGCGCAGACTACTTTTCCTTAATACAGTCACGTTTTTATGAAGATAATACAAAATCAATATTGTTGTTGCATCGTTACAGAATTTAAAAAATAGTAAATAGTTAATTTACTATTAAATAAAAATAGTGTGTGTGTAGTTTCTCTACACACACACTCTCTCATTCACTCACTCAGTATATGTAATAGTGGGTCTAACCCCCCTCCCTAAAAAAGACAAAATGCAGTTGGTGGGTCGCTACAGCAAAAAGTTTGGGAATCACTGGGATAAGGCATCTTTTCCAATCCTTCAGTCATTCTCATGGCTCTTCTCTTCTCTGATTCATCTCCAATTTAACAACATCCTTCTTGAATGGGGACACCAGAACTGGACACAGTATTCCAGTAGCAGTTACACAAATGCCAAATACAGAGGTGATATAACCTCCTTACTCCTATTCAGTATTCCCGTTTACATACCCAATGACTGCAGTTGCCCTTTTGACCACAGTGTTGCACTGGGATTCCATGTATCCAGTATAAGCCCCCAAATCTTTTGCAGAGCGACTACTTCACAGATGACATTGTGATATCCTGTAAGTATGGCCTACATTGTCTGCCCATGGATGTCTGATCTTACATTTGGCTGTACTGAAACACATATTGTTTGCTTGAACCCAGCTTACGAAGCGACAGTGAATTTACAACCACTTGCACCCAAAGCATGACACTTTTCACTGCTCCATGAATCTAGTGATCTGAGACACCAGTCACTTGAATAACTAAATAATTAAACAGTCTTTAGAAATAGGTGCATAAGCATCCCCTTAAACACCACTCAACTAAAAATACATAGCCTACAAAATGGAGCAGCACTTCAATTTCTTGGGTGAATAACCAAGGGTCCTATATTTCTTCTTCATAATCTGGAATGGCTGATATAGGGAAGAAGCACATATTTTCTATGCACTTCAGAGCCCAGATTCTTATACCGTGGTGATCACCATAGTACCTGAGCACCTTCTAGTAAGTAGCGTATTAAGCAGTGTTTGTTCTCTCATCCTCTTCCGCATGCACGTTTAAAGCTAGAGAAGGCAAGGTCAAAGAACTACACCTTGCACTTGGAGCAGAAAGTGGTGATGTTTGTGACGGCCTTAGCTTTGAGGGAGGGTCCACGGGGTTCATTTCAGTCTTGGAATGGCCTGTGAGAAAGCTGTCTCCAGCACAGATGAGCATTACCGAGTTGACTTCACCCATAGTAGAACATGGCTAGGCAGGCATTGAGCTAGGAGAGTTGCTTACTGCACAAATTTGCTTGTTTCACTATGACTTCATCCACCCATTCCCACACACATCTATTTCATTCACCTTGTCACAAACCAGGACTATGAGATGTCTGGGTCAGGGACTGTCTTTTTACTTCATGCCTGTACAGTGCCTAGCACAATGGGCTCCTGACTGAGGCATAGAGGTGCTAGTATAATACAAATGGTAAATAACTACCACCTACAGATACTATTCTGGAAAGTTCTTGCCTGGGGCAACAGCATCCTGAAAGGAGTCATGGCAGCCATGTGACCCTAATTAACTGCCTTGACTGAGCACATTGGCAGTTCCTCTACCCTCACTTTCCATTTTGTCAACTTATTCTCTTTTTTTCAGCTAATGGCATTACATTTATCTACGTTTTCTTTTATTTCCTTCTCTTGCCCCTCTGCCTTCTCCTGTCTGTGGGGATCTGCATCACTGTGATCAAGAGACAACTGACATTTATTTCAGCGAGGTATTATCCCTCACAAAAATTTCTTGGACTATGATTCCTCATGGCAAATTTTATCCCAGAATGTACTTTTAAGCCATTTACAAAGCCCACAGCACAACATGCTCTAGCTTAGGGATAACAGTCATAATCTAATGAAAAGCAGAAACTTCATTAACAGTAATCTTTCATCAAATGTCCATTATCAGTAATATACCACATTCAATAATCAAAGAAAATCAGGGCTATAAAACAAATATTCAAATTCCACCTTAATTATATTTAGTACTAAAAACCTTAGAGGAAAATTATGATTTATTTCTGGAATGTCCCACAATATGCTAAACAATTTCCAAATATAAAAGGAGGCACAATTCCTGCACCTTGAAGAGTTTACACAGTTCCTTTTGTCATATATGGTTCCTTTTGTCAAGAACCCCAATAATTCTCAAATATTTACAAGTAGTAAAATTTCTGATGGTGACAAATTTTTATGGAAAAATTATTAATTTACAACACTGTTCTTTATCTGATCTACTCCAGAGCCATGTTCTCATAAGCAGTTTTTACATGAAAACCCTACGTATTTTTTTAATTAAAGAAATTAAATTTGGGGATAATAATTGTTTGGTCCACAAAGCTCTCTTTGATTTGAGTTAATTTGCAGTATTCATGGAATAGGAGGCTCAGAGCTGGATATAATGTGTGCAGGCATTATGCACATTTCTTTTTATCTCTTGTTAATATTTTCTTACCTCATGCATAATATTTCACATCCACATCAGTCTTCTCATGGCAGTCTGCACTCTGCCCCTTATATTAGCCTTTTTTTGTTCTGTATAATAATTCAATCTAGAATGATTCAATACACTTTGTAATTGAAAACTGCAGCTCATTAATTTCTAAACATTCTTTGTATTTCATGCTACACCTGTTCTTTTGGCACAGCCAGTATTCTGAATTCATCCATATCCTCCGGAGTAAGCTATGTTGCTAAGATACATGTGTTGTCACAGTTTTCCCCTCCAACATACTTTCAGTTCGTGATCATACTTGTTTAGCATAATTAAGACTGAAAAGTGCTAACCCCTCTAATCCTTGCTAAAATAATCCTGGATATAACCCCAGTAATCAAGATGAGTTTATAGTTTTAAAATACTTTTATTACAATTTTTTTTTGAGTTGTAACGTTTTCAGGTAACATTTTTGCAGATCATAATGTGATTTCATCGTCATTCTGAAGTCCCTTGTTGATCATCCAACACTGAAAAGAGCTCGGAACTGTGGGGGTCCAAAGTGTTTATCAGCACTTCCCCAGGCCCTGATCCTGCATTTCCTGAGTGCAGGATTCTGCATGGGTGCAGCTGCGCCTGCACTCAGTGAATTGATAGATCAGGCTCAAGATTGACTTTCAGACAAGGCTAGAGTGCAGAATCAAAAAAAGGGATCAGATTCTGCTCAAGCATCAAATCCTATTTGCCTTAATGTTCTCGGTTACACTCATGTAACTCAGGAATTACAACTGACTTTAACCATATTATTTCTGATTTAAATCTGGAGTAAATGAGATAAGAGTTTGATTCAAAATCTCCAGCAGTGGAACTACATTCCAAAGAAGTCTCAGAAATCAAGCCCTTAGGTTATCTATAATTCACTAAGAGGTATAAACATGTGCCCAAACTGAGCTCAGAAAGCACATGTCTACACTTACCGTGGATTGATGCTGTGGCGAGTGATCCACCAGGGGTCGATTTAGTGGGTCTAGTGAAGAAGACCCACTAAATCAACCGCTTATCACTCTCCCGTCAATTCCGGTACTCCACAGGAATGAGAAGCATAAGGTAAGTCGATGGCAGAGTTTCTCCCATTGACCCAGCGCAGTGTAGAAACCGCAATAAGTCAACCAAAGCTTTGTTGAATCCAGCTACGTTATTCATGTACCTGGAGTTGCGTAACTTAGGTTGACTTAACCCCGTAGTGTAGACCTGCCCAGAGACTATTCAGGTACTGAACATTAGGCATGTACTTAGGTCTCTTGTTAAATATAGGCCCTACCTCAGATACAAGAAGAAAATGGAAAGATAAAAGAGGGGGAGGAATGAAGAGAATTACTAATTGCAGGGAGCTTCCATATGACCACAGTGAAATACAATATTTATCATAGTGTTAAAATTGTAAAGTATGGAAAATAAAGCAAAGACAAAACAAAGAAAGTTTCTCCCTTACAAAGAAAATTAGAAAATAAATGAAAAGATGAAAAATCCTTCTCATGCCTGTAACTTCTAATGGGAGTCAGGTTTTATTACACTGTTCAGATGCTTTTTGTTCTCTTCTAGTCGCTGCTCCCACAAAATAACCTTGCTGGCTTTGGTGACTGGGTGCTTTGGAAACTTTGGTGGTTTCTTGGTTTCAAACTAGATTAGCAGGCACTAGTGAGTCCAAAAGTAGAGCAACTAATATCCTAGACTTAGAAAACCAGTCAGTCTATGTCCTATTTGAATGGTTCAATTCCTCTCCACCCCCATATATATTAGTCTTCTTTCCCACTTACTACCGCTTTGTCTCCCGTGTTACTCTATTAAATTTTCCTGCCATGTGAGTGTTTATGTGAGAGGGCAGCAAACTCACCCAGGTTTCTGGTTGAAGTTATGGCCACTAGGAATTCCCACTCCGAGAGTCAGCAATTCCAGGGATGAAGAAACTATCATCTCAAAAGGGGAAAAACAGCAATTCTGAAACAAATTTAAATAGCTTCTTCATTTTAAAACTGTATCATTCTGAAAATGGGCTGCCACCAACCCATTTCTCCATCAGAGGTTTGTGCTAAATTAGGCTACATATATTGTTGTTTGGCTTAGGAAAAAAGTCAGTGTGCAGCCAGAGTAGATCGTTTCTATCTGAATGGTGTTTTTTGTTTATTTTTTTTTATATTCATTGGCACAAGTCTTTCTTGAAACATGACTTTCAGATGAAGCCCAGGAAACCTACCACTCGTAGGCCCCTACTGGCAATACAAAAATCTGGCATTTCATTTGGAATTTGAGGTAAAACATCTTTGGAAAGAATATTTTGTTCTTCTGAACACCAAGACACATTGATGTTAAAAATCCATGCTTAAAAAAATTTCATTTTTACAACTCATCTATTAGGATTAAACTAAATACTGAACCAACAGATGTGTTTTCTTCTGCTTATTCAGCCAAGTTATTTTCCCTTTTTATCTTATCCAGGCTCTTTTTAATTATCATTTTTCCAGACTAGAAGTAAAAACAAAAACCCCCCACAAAACCCCACTCTTCTCTTGTTTTAATACTGCTAATATCAATCAACATTTTAAGTGGTTGAAACTACATAAAATAGATAAGCTTATTATTGTTTTGATTCTCAGCTTTAAAAGTAGCTTAAGAGAATTAACCCATAGCCCCAACATAAGTTATTCAGTAGCTGCTAGCATACCAACTTGCTGAGCAAAGCATCTGTCTTAAAATCTTCTGTTTATTGCAAAGGTGGTTGTCAGTTCAGAGGTCTTTTGTCAGTTTCAAAGCACCAAGCTGCAGGTTTGAAAGCTAACAGCATTTGGAATTTGAAGTGAATTTGAATGAAAAGCTGTCATTTAGGATCTGAAAAATTTCAGCTCCATGAAAAATACAAATATACATGATGTTACTTTCAATTTTCATGCATTTGTATTGAACACATTGCTACTTTAAGCTGATTCTGAGTCACAGCAATGTTTGAATGCAAATGTACCTCACTTCCATATTGGCTTTGGTAACTGCTTCATGATAACTTTTTCTGCACTGTAAAATCACCCAAAACACTCCTCACCCAATAACATTTGAGACGCGATATAATCCATTATTAAACACTTCCCAACCATGTTTAAATTTAGTACAGAAACAGACAATATAACCTTTCATCTCCATATTCATCTGCTCTTGCCTAGGAAAGAGAAAAGCTGCTTGGCTCTTTAAATGCTACTACCCCTGATTCACACACTGAAAACTAAGAACATACACCCAGTAATAAGGTTTAATGTGGGACATTATACTCGGCAATAAACACCCAAATCCTATAGACATACCAGTTTCTTATTCTGTGCTTTGATGCAATATCCATCTAACAATTGATATAACGATCATTAACTGAATGCAGTATACAAGAATATCTAGTATAATTTGATCATCTGGGCCTTGATCCTGCAAATATGTTAGCTTGTGGTTAACTTTATGCACATGACTAGCCCCACTAAAAGCCAGGAATACCGATGCTGAGGGGTCAGTGCTAAAATAACTCAGGCAAGCGTCAGATCTGCCAATCTGACAGTTCCTACAGCGCTCACAAACATTAGGAGATGCACATCGGGGAACATTAAAAGCTGCACAGCTCTAAATAATTGGCACTAATATCTTTAAAAAGAGGCTAGGTTTGTAAGAGTTTATAACTTTCTAATTCTAACTGAAATTTTTGAAAAGTCTGGTATCCTTGCAGTGGCTGAGGACTAAGTGTGACAAGTGTACAGTAATGAAAGCAAGCATTTCTGTCTATCTAGGTAACTACATTGCTCTTCTGATTTTATTCCAACTCAAAAGAAAATTTTCAACTATGAGCTTACACTAAGCATTGAGAATTTAATTTTAAAAGGATTAGTTGTGACAATTCAGAATAAAAATAGGGGTCAGAACAGGATGGCTATTACAGCTTTAAACAGGGGGGTATATAATAGCTCCAGTTTTCATTTACACCCCAATACAGCTAAAAAATTCATTTAACCATTTCTGTCCAGATCTCTAACAAATGTGATAGCTTTATTTTCTTTCTGCTGTCACTTCTACCCAAGTATTTTACTCTCCACAGGTCTGCAAGGTTGGGGTGACCACTGGACAATTATAATTGGACAATTATAATTGCATCAGATGTGCCTGCTTACCACGGATTGAAAGGTATAGGATGACAGACTGATTTTGAGCTCTACATAAAAGCCTGATGATGTGGATACCTATTCAGGATGATTTAAAGATAACTGGTATAAAATATGCTATTCGTTTAGATTGGAAAACATTTCCACACCCTACGCAGGAAGGAGAAAATGGTTGAGAGCTTTGTGGATAGAAAGGGATAGCCTATTAAGGTGGTAAAATATATGTATGAGGAATCTCACTGTACAGCTAAAGAAGGGTCTGATGTTAATCCTTAAAACACAAAGTATTAGAATCTTGGGCTTTGGTTCATGACTGTTTCAGAGTGAAAAGGGCCATGAACATCACCACTTTCTGCAGTCCCTAGGTTTTCCTTGGCAGTCTCATAGACAAGTACTGACCTGACCTGACTCTGCTTAGTTTATGAGATTAGATACACTCATAACGCCAGGTGATTATCACCAGCTGTGCAGTGTTACATTATAAAATCAAAGTAAGGTAAGAAAAACTTGTAAATAACAAAATTATCCCTTTACAGTTCTCCTAATTCAAAAAGTCCAGCCTGTTTCCTGTAGAAGTGATTAGTAACAGAAAATAATTAGAACAAGGCAGATGGAAGAAGGAGGGCAAAACAAAAACAACATATACAGCCCAGGAAACAGCCTGACAAGTGATGGAATTGACAGTCAGCAAACCAGCGACAGAGCACCACAATTTGAGAGTATTTTATGTAAGCAGGCCTACTGCACAAGTAAAAAGTACCATTAAATGCCACCTTTAGAAACAATGACCAAGAGACCCACTTTATCCTAGGTATGACTATTGGAAGGATAGTGTCACAAATCGCAATATACTGCTCTTAAAATCCCCTCACCATTTCCTCAAATAACCAAGGAGAGCCTTCTGAAATCATTTCCCCTGAAGATCCCTCTTTGTAACCAGTGATTAAAATGGAAGATGAGCTCTTGTATACAGCTTATAAAGATAACACAACATTGCATTATGGAGTGATGAGCCTCCTGAGCATCCTGTAGGATCTTCTCTCCTTCACATCTCAGGAGATCCACAGGAGGGATGTGATCTCTTCACTCACCAGCACAGTTCTCACTCAGACTCTGCCATCTCTGTGCCCTCCTCCACTTCTCTGCGTTTTTGCAGTGATAAAAATTCCCCTCACAGACTACAAGCAGTTTGTCCTTTGGTGGAGACGTCAGGGTGAACTATGCTTGGAAGAAAGAAAAGGAGTACTTGTGGCACCTTAGAGACTAACCAATTTATTTGAGCATGAGCTTTCGTGAGCTACAGCATCCGATGAAGTGAGCTGTAGCTCACAAAAGCTCATGCTCAAATAAATTGGTTAGTCTCTAAGGTGCCACAAGTACTCCTTTTCTTTTTGCGAATACAGACTAACACGGCTGTTACTCTGAAACCTATGCTTGGAAGAGAAATCTGATCCCTTTTTTGGGGCATGCTTGGGTCTGCAGGATGGGTATCAGGAAACTCATCTCTCCATAGCAGACAGCTATATTATCTTATAAACTGTACACCGGAGCTGATTTTCCAGGCCAGCTATTATATGGGGTAATTAATCTTTCTCCTTGCCTTGTCCTGCTGCACCATGAGCTTATCCTAAGCATCGTTCTCTGTACCCCTCTGTTCCAGGCAGCCTCTTCATATCTCTGTGCAAGTCACAGGGTAGGGATGTCCTCCTGATCCCTCATTCTCTTTCCACAGACCCAATAATTTTGGGAGGGCCTCAAGAGCAGTTCAGTGGTAAAGCAGGACAAGACAGGAGAAAAAAACAACACTTCTTTCCCTGCTCCACCTGACACTTAATTTTCTGTCCTTCATCACAGAGGAATTAGGCTAGCGTGAGCCACAGAATTTGGTCCGTTGAAGAAGGTAGGGAAGTGCTAATGACTCCCTCCTTGCCTTCTCCTGCAGTGAATACCTGTTCCTCAGCTCTTCCTCCAAACCCTCTTTGCTCGGAGCTCCTTGGAGCCTCCGCCAAAAGTTTACTCTCACTAATGTGCCCAAAGTCCCACTCCCCCATATACGCACCTATAGCTATGAGAGCTCGTTATGGCCCACACCTACCCCAAGACCCACAGGGGAAGAAAAACAACAAGCTCCTACCATTTGTCAGGATTGTGGTGCCACGACAACCCTCCTAAGGCTCATTAGGGGTTGATGCACTTACCTCGGTGGAGCCCTACTTCTGTGCACTTCCCGAGATTCACAGGGGATGTGCACCTCTCCTAAGGTCTTAGCAGATGTGCGCTAGTGAGGTGATCCTCTTCTGGCATCAGGAAATAAGACGGAAGCCCCCCACCAACCTTCCTTCATTTCCCATCCCTATGCGGTGACTACTTAAAAAAATGAAGGAAATTTCCGAGGTCAAGTTTAGGTTGCAATGGTTTGAATGCTCAAGTTTAAAAAACAAAACCAAACAACCCTCCACCCCGAACCTACAGTATTAGGAACCCTAGAAATGGCTGTACTTTACAAGTAAGGCACTCAACCTACCTTAGATCTCTGTGCCCATACTAATTATCTGACAAACATAAAAAGGAATAATATCTTATTTCATCTAACAGATTCATTTGAATAGTGACCACAGAAGCAGAATTCTCCAATCTTAATTTTACAGCAATGGGGCTGCTTTATAGTCTTAACAGTCATTCACAGTACTCATACAGAAATATTCCAAATTCCTGAACCAAAAAGAAAAAGGGTATATTGAAGGCAACCATTCTCCAGTCTTTGCTGAGGGCCTGATTCTGTGAACCAAGGAGAACATTCAGCACCTGACAGGTTGGGCCCTGTGATTCCAAATGGCAGTCAATTATCCAAGTATAATTAGACAGAGCTAAAGCACCTCTGTAGATTAACCTAATTTGCCCAGCAGTATTAGAGCACTTAAGTGATAAGAGCAAAAGTCAGTGTGGTGAGAAATCATCTCCTTAAGTGTCAGAGACATGTATATATGAGACAAATAATTAAATTACTGCTCTGTGGTGTACATTATTAATAGTACACCTACAAGGAAGGGAAGATGGTACACTGGCTTCTCTACAGGGACACAGTATTATGAAGCAAAGGTGCCTTGTGTTAGAAATACAACTGTAACTGGGCATTTCCTAGATTTTTAATATCTTGTGTAATGTATGTATGTATTTTTAACTCATGTTCTTGATAGGCAATAATGCAGGTGAACCCTTGATAGGTGCCAGCAACTTTAACTTCATCTTCGTGAGATTATTGTGTGAGCATTACATTAACATTCTTTGGACACGCAAACTCTTTCATAGGACCTGAGGGGTTAATTGGAATCAGCTGGGTGACAGTCTTTTAGTACATATCCTCTTAAATAAAGTGCAGGAATAAACAGTGGCCGGCTGAGAACTTACTTTGAGTTAGCAAGGATAAAAGGAAAGAAAGAATTCAGATTGGAAGAAGCAGAAATACTGAGGAAGCAGGGAACTGAGATGTAGTCCACAGTTGGAGACTGGCTAGAGTGTGATTAACTGATCCTTTCTGAGCAAGACACATTGGAATTTCAAGGCTAGATCTTCTGCAGAGCATGGATTATTGTAAGAAAAATATCTTTACATTTCATTTGGGAGTTTTGGCTCCTAAAGCAAGAACAGTTTGTATGTTATGTATCTGCTTTACTACAACCACAGAATGAAAGTAATGTAAGGTGTCAATTGCTCTAAGTTAATATGAATGGAAAATACCTCTCTCAGCAATCTATAGAAAATATTTCTTGCATATTACTTTAAAGTGTTCTTTATATTCCACATGTCCTCACACTAGAAACTAACTTATTATTCCACTCACCCACTTTTACCAGGCCTTAAATAATAATAAAACATTCTTAATGGCTGCTTGTATGCTTAAGTAATTATTAGTGATCTTGTTTCAGAATGAATGGGTACCATCCCTTTAAGTGTAATCCCTCCCACAGTGCATGCTAGAGGGAAGAGAGGGAGGAGATAAAAGATAAAGAGGATGTGGCAGCCCAAGTGCACTGAAGTGGACTGTGCAGGAGCAGCTACCTAAAAAAAAAGGGTCTCTTTTCACAGTGTGAGGGACATTCTTGGTATTGACAAGGCTGTGTGGTCTTGGACGCCTCTGTCAGAAGCAGCACTAGGCACAAAATAAATAGATTGACTTTTTACCTTCCACAGAGTTATGTTTTATTTATAAATTATACTAAATGTACAGAATGATTGCCATGGACATCTATCCAGGGACTTGTGAGGGAACATTTGTGAGAAAAGAGTTGACAATCTCATCAAGTTAACCCACAGGATTCTTCAGCACTCAATGTCTTTATAAATATTTGAAAGGAAAGCATTTACCATTGAAGGACAGTTGCATTTTTAATGGTACTTTTTTGTTGATGGGGTGTGCGTAAAGAGGCTTTAACGCCACACCCCACTATCCTCCCATGAACACTACCTGGTAAGACTGAAGCAGTGCTGGTAGAAAGAAAGTATTTCAAACAACTTGTAACAGCTAGACCTTGCCACTGCCCTTGATTGTTAAAGTGGTGTGCTGTCTCAGCCCCTATTGGGCGTATCACTGCTTCTGGACACTCAAACAACAAGTACCCAAGAATGTCTTCATCCATCTATGGACCTATTAGGGTGACCAGACATCCCGATAAAAATCCCAATTTTTAGTTCTTTGTCCTGTGTCCCGACCAATGCACGGTCAGGACGCCATTTGTCCCGATATTGTGGCTTTGGCCGCTCTGGCCGTTTTTTTTTTGCTTTGGCAACTCCGGTCTGGCTGCCTCCCCCCCCCCTTTTTTTTTTTGCTTCCCCCATGTGTCCCGATATTTTGTCTGTTTCATCTGGTCACCCTAGGACCTACGCAAGGTGGTCTATGCTTTCACTGGCTCCAGGGCAAATGACTGCAATACAAATTGATTGGGATCAACTTGAAGGCCATATGGAAACTACAACTAGTCCAACATGCTGTGTCTGCTAAGCAAGACTGACCAACAAGGATACATCATGCTCTTCATTGACTCCAATTCAGATTCCAGATCAGTTTCAAGTTTCTGGTCCTTAGCTTTAAAGCTCTCAATGATAAAGGGTTAAATATTGTCAGGGACCACCTCTTCCCCCCATATTCTGCCACAGAAATTTTGACCAAAGTGTGAAATTCTCAGAGGCAGAATGTTCTTTCAGTAAAGGACTATTACATAAAACACTACCACTGAAGATCTGCCTGAGCCTGACCTTTGCCATGTAAGGCGCTCTGGAAGCTCTTTAAGCAGACTTTTCCTCAACACCAGGGGGGGCATAAGGACTCGGGTATATTTCTCAATATCATCACCTAAGATGGCAGCCTAAATTAGGGAAGCTAGGTCTACCTTTGGACATATATAACTGTGATCTTAACTTTATGGCTCCTGGATACAATGGTGATAGGTTTATTAGAAATGCATATAGAGATTTACACTACCTCCAGGCTCTTAGTACTAACTAGACTCAGGAGCTAGCATGAGGAGCTTGTTTTCAATTAAGGCATATTGGGAACATCATAAAGATTCACTGTTCTAGATCTCCTTGATCAGCATTGCATGCAGAATCAGACCCAATTTATCGTCATGGAAAGGTAAGAATGGCTGTTACTATTATCAATATTAAAAAAATATAACAAAAATATTGTTGTTGGAGAATTGCTTCTCCAAGACTTTACTTAACTCTTTCCATCTCAGGCAATATATTGGCATGAGGGACTAGAAGGTCCTTGTTCACAGCCAGTGCAATTACTTTTATTGTAACTTTTCTTGCAGAAGTGTAAGTCAATTATTATGTAAATAACAATGACTATTAAATTTAACTTGTATCGATCTTAACATACAATTAATCTGCAACTATTTAAAGTAGGCACTTCATTCTGAGAGACAGAGGATATGTAGCAGCACAGCTCAACCTTAGACAGACTTCACTTTTGTAATATTTTAAAATGCCAATATCTTAGTGAAGTAAAAAAATTATGTTAATTTAAATCAGTGCCAGATAATTGACAATGACCTTGACAAAGAGGTAAACAAGTATCTATATATTTATTAATTCAATAGAGCTGTCATCTTACATGAAGTATTTAACCGAATCAATTGATCTGCTTGCAGGCCACTAACTCTACTGTGACAATTACCTTCTGAAGGAGGAGGATTTGCAATGATTTGTCAACTATTCAAGGAGTGAAGTGCAGAAACAGCTCTGGCTCTGCGATATTGGGAACTATTGCCATTTCTGCATTAGGCCACTTCAGGTGGAACACACTTTCAACGGAGTCTTTAGGCTTGTCTCCCTAACTCAAAGGACCATAATGGCGGCATAACTTTGCTTTCTGAACAGCCTACAGATTATTTGAAGAACTATCTTTGTATTTTTAGCTGCTGTGCTGAAATGGTATGTTAAGAGCATTCAGCCATGTCAAGCCCACTCCCTTTTTCAATTCTCAAACCCACCAGTTAACGCTCTAACTTTATTAATTCTGTCAAAGGTCATGAAAGTAAAAAATCAGTAAACTAAAACATTTTTGATTTTCTATTTACTCTTGTATATGACAAGCAGTCAAAGGCCTTCAAGTAATCAGTGACACACATAACAAGTGGTCAATTAGGGTTTCATGCTTTTCCCATTAAAAACTAATCTTAAGTCACACAACAGTATAGTTATATATCCCTTACAGCACCCAATGCTTCTGCTCATCATGATGGTTTGTGTTTTGCAATCCTCATCCAAAGATTGCATAGTTTGTCAACTTTGCATCTTTCATGGTCTTTAAATCTTTCTCCTTTGCTAAAGCCAGCTATTAAGGCTCTCCCATCAACCACAATAATTTTTTTAAATTCACCCAAATACACAAATTTCTACTGCTATAAATTAAAGTTAATTTCCATAGAGACATCTCATGTATCCTTGGATTCCCAAACACTGCCACTTACCGAATTTACTACTAGGCTTAGGACTCTAATATTTTATTTTGATGTTTATGGGGTGCTTTGTATCCTCTGCGCTTTCATGACAGAATGTAAAATTACAACCCCAGCCAAGCCTGTGTGTCCTTGTGCTCTGTTTGTTCTTCTCCAGAAATTATTTTTACACATCACCGTTTGTCTCGCTTATGATGACAGGCAGGCCTGTATCACAAAGCCTGTATTATACCCTGATCAGAATGTCCACAGAGTCTGCAGGTGTGTAGCATGTGATTTGGGTACAAGCTCATCCCTACTTTAGACAGAGAAGCTTTTTCCTCCCTTGTGCCATGGAGAAAACATAAGACTTTATTCCCAAGAGGTGAAAAATTAGGGAGAAGCTATGAAGCTGCAGGATAAGGCTTCTGAAGATGCACATTCATAAAATACAGAGCCCTTCAGAAATTATTTTCTCCTCCATCTACTGGAATAATTCCCTTTAGTGAATATTATTACAAGCACCATTCAGATAATAAAACAGCATCTTCTGTCATGTTCAACTTTCTACAATTTTCTTTGCATCTGCTGTTAGACTTGTCCAATTCCAGTTGGCTTATATATTTCAATTTGAGCAACAGGGATTTAATACTTCCTTTTCTATCATTGAAGACAAAGAAAAACTTCTCAATCTATGTATAAACACACTACAGAATGAGTATAGAGATGCTTTATATGGAGGTTAAATCATTCTAATCATCGTTTATATTAATGTAAACAATGGAGAAATATCAGTTTTTTAATTAGGGCTGGCTGTTGATTAATCACAGTTTTAATTGTACTGTTAAACAATAGAATACCAATTGAAATTTATTAAATATTTTTGGATGTTTTTCTACATTTTCAAATATATTGATTTCAATTACAACACAGAATACAAAGTGTACATTAAAAACAACAAGGAGTCTTTGTGGCACCTTAGAGACTAACAAATTTATTTGGGTCTTTAAGGTGCCATAAGGACTCCTTCTTATTTTTGCTGATACAGACTAACACGGCTACCACTCTGAAAAGTGTACAGTGCTCACTTTATATTATTATTTGTATTACAAATATTTCCACTGTAAAAATGATAAACAAAAGAAATAGTATTTTTCAATTCACCTAATACAAGTACTGTAGTGCAATCTCTTTATCATGAAAGTTGAACTTACAAATGTAGAATTATGTACAAAAAATAACTGCATTCAAAAACAAAACAATGCAAAACTTCAGAACCTACAAGCGCACTCAGTCCTACTTCTTGTTCAGCCAATTGCTAAGACAAACAAGTTTGTTTGCATTTATGGGAGATAAAGCTGCCCACTTCTTATTTACAGCATCACCAGAAAGTGAGAACAGGCGTTCGCATAGGACTTTTGTTACTGGCATTGCAAGGTATTTACATGCCAGATATGTTAAACATTCGTATACCCCTTCATGCTTTGGACACCATTTCAGAGGACATGCTTCCATACTGATGATGCTCATTAAAAAAACAATACATTAATTAAATTTGTGACTGAACTCCTTGGGGGAGAATTGCATGTCTCCGGCTCTGTTTTACATGCATTCTGCGATATATTTCATGTTATAGTAGTCTCGAATGACGACTCAGCATGCTGTTCATTTAAAGAACACTTTTGCTGCAGATTTGACAAAATGCAAATAAGGTACCAATGTGAGATTTCTAAAGATCGCTATAGCACTTGACCCAAGATTTAAGAATCTGAAGTGGGATGAGGGACAAGGTGTTGAGCATGCTTTCAAATGCCTTAAAAGAGTAGCACTCTAATGTGAAAACTACAGAACCCAAACCATCAAAAAAGAAAATCAACCTTCTGCGGGTGGCATCTGACTCAGATGATGAATACGAACATGCATCAGTCCGCACTGCTTTGGATGGTTATCGAGCAGAACCCGTCATCAGCATGGACGCATGTCCTCTGGAATGGTGGTAGAAGCATGAAGGGACGTATGAATCTTTAGTGCATCTGGCATGTAAATATCTTCCAATGCCAGCTACAACAGTGCCATGTGAACGCCTGTTCTCACTTTCAGGTGACACTGCGAACAAGAAGCAGGCAGCATTATCTCCTGGAAATGTAAACAAATGTGTATGTCTGAGCGATTGGCTGAGCAAGAAATAGGACTGAGTGGACTTGTAGGCTCTGAAGTTTTGCATTGTTTTGTTTTTGAATACAGTTATTTTTTGTACATAATTCTACATTTGTAAGTTCAACTTTCATGATAAAGAGATTGCACTACAGTAGTTGTATTAGGTGAATTGAAAAATACTATTTCTTTTATTATTTTTACAGTGGAAATATTTGTAATACAAATAATAATATAAAGTGAGCACTGTACACTTTGTATTCTGTGTTGTAACTGAAATCAATATATTTTAAAATGCAGAAAACATCCAAAATATTTAAATAAATGGTATTCTATTATTGTTTAATCACAATTAGTTTTTTAGTTGGTTGACATCCCTATTTTTTTTTTATAAATACAGCCTTTAAACAAACAGCGACAAATATCAGCTTATCATAAAAAAACAACAGTGTATTAACTTTTGTACAGTTTTGTACCGTATTTTTAAGGGGCTCTGGAAGTTTCTAATGCAGACAATAAATGTTTAGTTTGCTGGAGAAGGCTAGGGTCTGCAGCTTAACTGCGGATACAACTACTTTGTATTGTGCACTATCACTACCCATAAAATATCTTTATATAGCAGAGACAAGGTGGGTGAGGCAATATCTTTTATTGGACCAACTTCTGTTGGTGAAAGAGACAAGCTTTTCTTCAGAGCTCTTCTTCAGGTCGGGAATAGGTACTATCTGCTTAATCTTGTATTTAGCTGTAACACTCTCAGTACCTTTCCCAAACAGAAGGTGGTCTAATAAAAGATATTACCTCACCAACCTTGTCTTGCTAATATCCTGGGACCGACAGGGCTATAACAACACTGTATGTTATAGAGCAGGCAATTTTTAAAAAAGGCAAGGAAATATTTCCTATTATCCAGTGTTTGGGGTCACTTTCCGCTAAGCATTTCTGAAACACATACAATATTTTACACAAGTGACACAGCATTTATATAAAAATGCATATTGTGTATCACACAATTTTAATATTCTTTATAAAACTTAGCTGAAAGTGGTAAATTCTCATAACGTGTTGCATGAAGACACTAGTGGGGTCTATATTGACCATGCGAACCACAAACCGTTCAAACACTCATCTTGTTAGCTGAGGTGTGACTCTGATGGGGCTGGGAGGATGCTGGAGCAGGCCTAAGGGTATAGCGCGGGCATGGCCTACACACCCACCCTCAAGTTTGTAGTATCTGGGGCCATGGATGCCAGTTGAAGTCCACACTAGAATAACCCTGCTGGGTAACTTGGGGCGTTACTCCAGTTTGGTAATAGTTATAAATGAAATTGCAGCCTCTGCATTTATCCATGCTATGGAGTGTGCGTCTCACTAGTTACATCTACACTGCAAAATACACCTCCATGGCAGAGTGTGTCAGAGCCAGGTCAACTGACTAGGGCTCAGACCAGCGATGGGGAAGGGTATCAGGGTATATCTACCTGCAATAAAACACCCACGGATGACCTGTGTCAGCCGATTCATGCTTGCGGGGCTCAGGCTGCAGGGCTATAACACTGCAGTGTAGATGTCAGGGTCGGGCTGGAGCCCAGGCTTTGGAACCCTTCCCCCAGATGGGGTGCTGGACTCTGGGACTCTTCTCCCTCGCAGGGTCCCAGAACCTGGGCTCCAGCCAGCTGACATGGGCCAGCCATTGGTATTTTATTGCAATGTAGACACACCCTCAGAGCCCAGGCTCCAGTGCAAGTGGGAACATCTACACTGCTATTTTTAGTCTTGTAGCACAAGCCCAAGTCAGTTGCCCCTGGCTCTGAGTCTCGCTGCTGTGATTATTATTTTTTTGGCAATATAGACTGACCCATTGTTTCTATGCCCACATCAATTAGGTTCCAAACCAAATAATGAGACCAGACTCATAAAAACTGGGCTTCGGGCCAATCCAGACTGTTAGCCAAACTTGCTTTGTCTCCAAAATGTATGCTTATAACTTCCAAACAAAGGGTGTGGGATGTGGCAATTACATGACTAATCTCTCTAAGGCTTTTCATCTAAAATTTCAATTTGAGAGAACTACTCAATAGTTCTTGATCTATTCTGTGAGAAAACACATGTACATTTTTATTGATGGAAGTCTGATTTGACAGCATCCATCTAAGAAAAAACAAACAGTGTCCTTCCGTAATAACCTCCTCTACAATCCTTACACTGTACAAACTTTTCCGCCAGTGCAGAAAATGTTATGACACTAAACAACAAAATTCTATTACCTCTTCACAAAATGACAGCACTCTCTTTGAATAGTAGTGAGTAAGTGAAGTATGATAAATGTGATAAGAGTTGAATTTACCAAAAAAACCACACAACCACCACCTCCCCCCATGATCTGATGATTTCCAGAACTTCTGTTCAAGGTTTTGCCTTAAATCAAACCCTTGTAGGATGAAAGAAATGCCAGTGCAGAAAGCCCACTCAAGACCCTCCAACACGATGTAAGCCCTTGTTAGGTGGTGTAAGTGGTGTGGAGGACCTTCTGTCAGCCTTCTGCACCTGACTGAACTTTACCTGTAATTAACAGGTGACATTTTCTACTAATATTTTACATCCCCCACTGTTAGGATCTATAGAATTCAGTACTAACAGCCTGATCTTGTGAGGTTCTGAGTCCCCTTAAGTCCCCTCTGAGTTCATTGGGAGTGGAAAAAGCTTCTTAAGTACTGAAGAAAAAAGCATATAAGGCCATTTAGACAGTCTATGCTAGTGGTTCTCAAACTTTTTTTTTCGCAGACCACTTGAAAATTGCAGAGAGTCTTGGCAGACCACTTAATGATCTTTCCAAATGGTGTTTGTACCGTTAGCTAACTACTGTGAAGTGCTTTGGATAAAAGCGCTATATAAAAAAGCCTTAACATTAAAGTTATTTTGTTCTACAAATAAAAGCACACAACTCGTATTTTAATGTCAGTAGTCTTATCTTTCTAATGCAACGGATGTGCCCTCTCTCCCCCCGCCGTGGCGGCCCCTGAGCTGAGGCTGGGGAGGAGGGAGGTCTCTCCCTCTCTCCCCCTCCACAGCAGCCACAGAGCTGAGGCTGGGAAGCAGGGCCGTCTCTCCCCAGCAGCTGCAGCCCTGGAGCTGGGGAAAGTCGCCTCTTTTTCTGGCCGCTGCAGCCCTGCACGTCCCAAATTCCTCTCACCCCCTCTTCTCACCCCAATGCCCCTTCCCCCCAAGGCCACAACCTCACCTTACATGTGCATCTTTTCCAGGGTCTAGACACCTAATTAGTGGAGCCACGCCTGCACGGCTCCACTAATTAGGTGGGTGGCCCTTCATTCTCTTGTGCATGACCACCCACACGCGCACCTTAGAGGGAACTATCTGTGGACCACCTGAATGGAGCTCGCGGACCACAATTTGAGAACCTCTGGTCTATGCTATTAAAAAAAGGTATTTTACTTACAGCTGTCATTTATAGGGGCAAACCAATATTTCAAAATGTTGACCCAACCTATTGATTTGAAACAGTTTTCTTGTTCCCAATAAACGAAGAAGTCTGTAAATAAGAAACCTATTTTTAATGGAATAGGCTTCATTTGGGACTAGAGATAAATTCTGGAGACATGTTCAAATGCATATTGTTTCTCATACACACTGGTGAGTCAACTTTGGCAGTCAGAGATGGTCACACCGTACTACTTTCACAGTGCTTTTCAACTGTAGGTCGCACCAAGCACTTTACAAAATTGGATAAGCATTAGTATCAATTTTATAAATGGGGAAATGGAGGCACAGAATGGTTAAGTGATTTGCTCAACATCAGACAGCCAGTCAATGGCACCAGGGAACAGAACCCAGGTAAATCAGACCTATACCACTGCTAGTTTCAGGCAAGAAATCAGGTGATTAAAATGGACAGCTAGAATCAATATATTTTCCAATATATTGAGGGCAATGAAAATGATTAGGGGGTTGGGGCACATGACTTATGAGGAGAGGCTGAGGGAACTGGGCTTGCTTAGTCTGCAGAAGAGAAGAGTTTGATAGCAATTTGATAGAAATTTGATAGCAGCCTTTAACTACCTGAAGGAGGGGTTCCAAAGAGGATGGATCTAGACTGTTCTCAGTGGTAGCAGATGACAGAACAAGGAATAATGGTCCCAAGTTGCAGTGTGGGAGGTCTAGGTTGGATATTAGGAAACACTATTTCACTAGGAGGGTGGTGAAGCACTGAAACGGGTTACCTAGGAAGGTGGTGGAATCTCCATCCTTAGAGCTTTTAAGGCCTGGCTTGACAGAGCCCTGGCTGGATTGATTTAGTTGGTGTTGGTCCTGCTTTGAGCAGGGGGCTGGACTAGATGACCTCCTGAGGTCTCTTCCAACCCTAATCTTCTATGATTCTACGATTTACTACATTAAAAAAGTTCAATCACAACAGCGTAGACACAAAATGTCAATATATGTAAGGATTACAAGAAATGTGTTCCTTATCTCTGATTGGGAAGATGAATATGTAATCAGACCTAAACGTAGTATTTTCTTTTGTGATTTACAGTAATTTGCAAAAAACGCTTAACAACATTGAAACAGGAGAGCCTAGAGCGCATATTATATATGCGTGAATATATTGATATTTTAAGTAATATTTTAAAACACACACTTAAGAAAGATTGCCATTTATGGGCTTTTTAATAAACAGATGCAATCAATTTTTCCTCTAGTTATTTATTTTAACAAACTATCATTATTTTAAAAATGTATTAATATGAATTTAAAAACAAGTTTTATATCTGTCATGTTAACAAAGCTATATGGCAACTGTTTTTGGGGTCTTCTACATTACATTAAAGATGTTCTGCAAGAGTACAAAGTCTGAAATTTATCCTGCATTTGGTTCTAAATTTATTTATTTATTTTAAAGCCCTCCCCCCCACAAATGCAGTTAGTTCTCAGTTGATAATGCAACTCTCTGAAGAGAGATATCCTTCTTCATAAGCCTGGTTGAGGCCAAAAATAGTTCTGTCAGTTAATGACAGGCTGAACTTAGGTCATGTGAAATGTTTTAACATTTTATCTTGTTAATGAACAGACTTATTTATAAAGTGGACAACTTTACTATCATTGTATGGGGAATGCTGAATAGATTATGGAATACATTTCTGTATTAAAGGGCAATTGTCTTTTTGCACAGTAAATAAGTTTAAATATCTTTAGCCCTTCTGGAATATCAGAGGATTGACATTTGTAATAGCAATAATTTCTTTTAAAAAAACAAAGAACCTTATGATAAAAGTTTATGAATCAGAGGCATTTACAATATGCAAAAAATTTCCATTTGAAAACTTGGAAAGATTAGTAAAACATCTTAACATATAACTTACTATTAATCAAAAATATCTGATGTAACCATTTAGATTAAACACCTATAAACATATTTAATATTCTTCAGTGGAGTTGAGTTAAAAGTATAAAATAAAAGTCTAATTAAAAAAAAAGTGTGTTTTGACAGTTGCTTACCCTTTTCTCTGCTACCTCATCTTCTCCTGTAGATTCTTTGCCATCATATGTATCTCTCAGGGTTGGCATATGTTTTTTGTGTGCTGGCTCTCTGTTTAAGGTTGTATATCCTATGTGTTCATAAATTGGATTTATTGTCATCTTGGCAATATATTCTGCTGCCTTGGTTTCAATATAAAGAGTAATCAATCCATCTGTCACCAGGTCATGGATGGACTCAAAACGTTTCTCCCCAACAAAGTGTTTTCCATCGTAGTAGAGTCTGAAGTTCCTGGTTTGATTTCCAAATCTGCCTCAATGAAATGGGAAAGTATACACATAGATATATATTTATTTTTAAAAGAAAGATTAAGCAAGTGATGCCTTGCAACAATAAAAATACCCTATCATTTAAATCTGTGACTATGCTGTGTATGGTCTGAACGAGGAGGAATATAAAATTAAACTACTGTACACAAGGGTAGAACAACAACAACTGTGGATAGACAGCCAAACTAATGCCTGCCCTAGAACGAGCTATTTGTTCTCTTATCCTGTTTGGACACATCATTATCCTGTGGAAAAAATGAAAAATACTTCACACTCTGTTTAAGGGATTTCTTTAGTATGGCGCCTCTATAGTCTATTGCTTGCCTCTCTGATATGAAAAGTTCTCATAACAGAGTCCTCTATTACAGTAGACCAATACAGAGATTTGATGCAGTGTTAGACCTCTGTACTCCTGTCTTTTTGTAGGAAGAGGCCATTCAGGGTACAGTTTAGCTTTAGTGCCAACAATTACACTGAAGTCAAACTGCTGCCAGAATCTGAGCAGTGGAGGACAGAATGGCACAAGGGCAAGCTTTCTTTATTGCTGGCCAAATGCCAAGGACTAACTCCTCAAGCTTTTTACAAAAGGCCCTCTGTGCTATGCTTCAAGCAAATCTTTGTAATATACAGGATATTTAAGCCATAATCTGATGCTAGTAATTCTGCAGCCTGGTTTGAATAGCATTTTGATGTAACCTTTTAATAACCATAAATGAGTGTGTTGACTCCACCTGACTTCAAGCACCTTTTCAAAAATCTTACTGAAAGCCTGGAACAATTTGCTTTCTGAAGCCATCTGCACATGCGTGAACAGACATCAGTGTGTGCACTTGGTAACTACCAATGCTTGTCTTGCAGAGAGGATGGGAGCAAGAAGCTGCTTTCACCACTGACTCCAATGTCACTCCTTGGCCAGACAGCAGTAGGTGCTGCTGTTCAGGGTATTAGACTTCTTTATGCTATCTAACTGGCCAAATCAATCATAAAAACAAAATACCGCCTCATTAAGATTTCATTTCTGAAATGAAAGCTGCATATTGCTGTTAAAAAACAAACAAACAGAAAACAGAAGTGCTCTACAAAAGTATGCCTTTTGAATGGAGCCTACCTAAACAGATGAAAGCACAAAATTGTGTGACTAGTATTAGGTTGAAACATAGGTATTCTTCAAAAGAAGTAATTAATGTTCTTGAAAAGGTATGTATTTTAATAACAGAACGTAGGTAAAATAATTGATTCTCAATTAAAATTAAGCATTCTGGTTTTCAATTTAAACTGGAAAAAAAGATAAACCAACACAAACTGTAAATTCAAGAACTGTGCTTTAAAAATAAAAGTTAAGGTTCTTTTCAAGGAGCTTTTAGGGGAGTTCACATCCTGTTCACTAATAAGATGGGATATGAAACATGTATACAAATTAGTGGGTGGAGTATACACAAGATGAATCAAATGTTTCTATTTACATTTCCGTATAATAAAGGAAGAAGAGTTCACAAAGCAAAACTGAAAGGCAACAAATTAAAAAACAATAAAGGGAAACATTTTTACACAACACAACATTATCCTGTAGAACTCATTGCTACAAGGCATTACTGAGGGCAAGTACTTAGCTATTTATACAGATAATGAGAACAGCCACAGTTACATTAAAATGGAAATGAAAACCTTTTAGGTATATAAAGCATCAAGCTTCAAGTCATATGCCAACCAATATCTGACAGGCCTTAGGAAGAAATTTCTTCTGTGGGAAGATTATTCCATTACTGAGTTTCTTCCTTCTTTCTCTAGTGCACTGATAGTAGTCACTGTCAGAGGCAGGATACTGATCTACAGCATCCATTGGACTTATCTGGAAATTGCAATGTTCAATTGTTTATCGTTATTTGTTCTGAAACAGAGTTTAGGGGCACCATTCCAGAATCAGAGCTCCCGTGTATTAAGTACTATACAAACTCAGTCTAAAAAACAATTCCTACCCCAGAGAGCTCACAATCTAGCTTGTGACAAAATGCAACAGGTGAATGATTCAAACTGAGATAACACGCAATTACAGCATCTCACCACATATTTTGGTAAGTAGTGGGGTCAGTTTCTCCATTATACATGTATATATTTAGGGCAATGCCCTGGCTTTTTCATTAACTTGTTTTTACTGTGCCAATGAAGAGTTTTGAAAGATTTTATGAAAGGCAAAACAATAGAGACACAGCCAGACTCCTGCACTGAAGACAGGCTCTGCACCTTATTTGTTAAATTATTGCTGAGCACAGTGGTAGTTACTCCCAGACCTGATCATGAGATTAATTCCATCGGTGAAATCCTGAATATCCTCACCTCCCAGTGACGTGAACAGGAGGTAAGAATGCTCAGCACATTGGAGCTCTTGTGGGTAACCATCACACACTCCCATTAAAGTCAATGGAAATAACACACACAGCATATCCTTTATGATTTTAGGCTTTTCCAGGAAAGGAAGTCAGAACTGAGTAAGTTTCAGATATATTCAGGACCCTGAGAATAAAGAGCCGTAGAGGCTAATAAACAAAAAGATTGATTTTTATAAAGAAGTGAACAGTTAAGAACAGTGAAGAGCTGTTCAAATCTGTAAAATATGCTCCTATAGAACTTAAGAATACCTGGGTCACAGAATTCTATACAAGCTGAAGGTCACTTATCAAACTTCTTGGCTTTCTAGCAATGAAAGGATCAGGAGAGGATTAATCTAAACAGGAGAAGATAAAGGCTCAGACAAGCTTCTCGGGGCCTGTCATTACTAAGTATATTTGAAGATTGGCAATATTCTTCAGATGTTAATACAAAGTTCGGACAAACAGAACAGTAAAATACAGAGGAAGGATGGAAGGACAAACTTTAAGGGACTGATCTTCCCATCAAAAACAATAAGAGCAGGATCAAGTCCCATGTACATTGATCCACAACATAGTGTTTTTGTGCCTGTTAAAGGTGCTGCACACAACATACCTGACACACAACTCAAAAATAAGGAAATGGAAAGTTAAGGTCCCTAACAGTACATATCCTCTACCCCTTCACCCAGAGATCTTCATCTTACCACTAGCACAACCACTAGACAATGGTTCATAATCTTAATTCTGCATCAGCAGTGATGCCAGCTTTTCAGCATCCACTTCCGCAAACTGACCTCTCTCTCATACACAACACAAACAGACCAGACTTCCCCCCTGTTCACTCTTTGGCACAGTTCTAGGGAACCACACGCTTTCTCTCTGAAAAGCTGTATTTCTCCAGATACCTAATCAGTTTCAGGTGCATGCTCCTAACCCAGGAGTGCTCTCATAAGCAAGGTACTTGATAAATGGACCTCATGTGTGGTTCTGAAATTCAATCAGCAACAGACTAATTTGGAAAAGATACCTGAAATAAACTGTTTTTTCTGCAACAGATGAAAGTTAAATAGCTTCCCCCTACATTCCAATCCAGCCTATTTCTCTGCTATTCCTTCTTTACAGTATGCAGTTGGGGAGATGTATTTTTTCAAGGTAGTACTAGTAAGGAGAAAAGAGCATCTGATTCTTTACATGGTTATTATTATTACTGTCTTGAAGGCATTTCTCTCTCTTCAACAATTCCAGGTTTTGTTTCCGTCTGCCCTTTTTAAATCTCTTTATTATTCCATAATATTACTATTCTGATGAATTACAACACGTATCTTATGGGTGCAGCTGCAAGCTCTCTCCATTAAAAAAAAATTGTGTTTCAATCCTTTCGACCTTGTTTTACCTACACAGATATCTTGGTTTCAATTTTTCCATCAGGCCATATTTTTTGGTATTTTTACCTTATCTATAACATTACTATACCTTGTTCATTTCTGCATGACCACTGAACTAAGTAGGTCACAAATTTTATGTTTGAACTTCTGACATTCTCCTTCTAAAGGGAGGCTTTAGCAACAGCTGTTTTTTGTTTAATAAACAGAAAACAAGACATATACAATGTACACTCTCTTTCAGTTAACAGTGGAACACTGGAAGCTTTGCCAAGAAAGAGAATAAAAAATGGACTTTGACATGTCATCATAACATTCTTAGTGTATCTATTGCACATTTGTTTGCAAGTAGCTGACCTAAAGATAAAAGACTTTTTTTAATTCAAAGTTGCTTGAAAGGCGATTGCTCTGTCTAGCCCGTTTGGCTGCCAGTGGGGCAGAGAGAATAACACAATCTGGGAAAGTGGACTGAAGTGTAGCGGCAATAGTGGCCAGAAATAAAGGAGTGAAGAGACCAATTAGGTCCCTTATCCCTAAAAAGATGTAATGCAGACTCTCAGCTACCTGCTCTTTATGCAGCAGTCACTGGTGAAACATAGGGAGGATGTTTAATGACTGCAAAACCATCCAGATTTTCGAGAACATTCTTATCCTCTATGCATATGGATTTTAAAAGTACAAATGCAACAGTGTGAAACCAATTGTACAACATACCGCCATTCATCCACCCCTGTAATATGCTTCACTGCCCCAACTTAATATATTTTGCTGTTTAAAAAATGTACCTATGCACTGCTCTAGGCACATGCACTTGAGTGTTTACAAAATACCTATAATTACAAACCAGCATCCAGAGTTAGTGCCATCACTAACAGTCACCCATCCCCCTCACCATCTCTAACTCTCCTAATTCAGAGCATCTGGGAAAACATACAGGATTTGTAGTGTGCCCTGAAGGTTAGCAAACTTGGACTCAGTCTCAGGATAGGCAACAAAGTCCACAGCTGATGACCCTTCACTGAAAATGAAGGGACACTTCACTGCCTCCTAGCAGCCCTCCCAGCTGAATCTGAAGACTGTACACTTTAGTGTGTCAGCAGCTGATCTCAATTGCTGTAGCAGGAATCAAGAGCAGAGGCAGTACCTAACTGATACTACATATGATGAGTGCTTTACAAATACATGTAATAAAAATAACAACAAACAATGGAAGTACATTATGTTTTGTTTTATCTTTAACTGAGTTTCCTTGATTTTTCTCACTTGTCACCTTATACAAATGTTAGAGCCAATTTATTAGGCAAAAATTGTGTTATTAATTTGTAGTAGTATTTTCCTTAACATTGTTCCTGGTTGCTAATAGATACTCTGAAAATAATATGACTGGCTTTAAAATTAGTATCTTATGGAGATGAAAAGTTTACTAACTCTGACTTCACTATGTTACTCCTGTTTTATGCCCATATAACTTCATTGATTTCATTGGCTTTACACGAACAGGAGTAACAGTGGTGAATCAGAGTCAATAATATGCAAAGTCCCAGTGTGCTTTCTATATATCAGAGAGATTTGTTAAGGTGAAATTAAAGTAGTAGGTGCAGATCAATGAGCTGAGAACATTACCTTTCAGGAGATGCAGACTTTAAAAATCCCTCAAATGTTAAAACACAGAAAGCCAAGAGTTAAGATTGCAGTTCTCAAGCAAATCTTAGCAAAGTTATTTGGGTTGAACTTCCTCAGTTTTTAATACAGTCATAAGGGGGAAGCTTACTCCTATGCCCCCTTGGGAAAGTCCCACCAGAGACCTAATGCTAGGGTAGGAGCTGTCAGGAACAGAGGGGTCCAGGTGAATGGTTAGCTCTGACTCAGGAGCAGTCACAGAACACACTAATTATTCACCGCTTTCTCTGTTTGGTGACCCTCATGGTTGATTGGGTGGTGAAGGTAGAGGAGCACTAGTTCCCCTCTCCTGAACATACCCCACGGAAAGGAAGGGCTAATGCCTCACCTGGACTTGGCAGCGCCTGAGTGGTCAGGTTACACTTTGTGGTCTATTGCCGCTGGGGAAAGGGCTTGAAGCCTTACATTTTTCTTAAAGGAAAGCTTAGGTCTCCAGCAGTCCTCTGATGCCCTATAGTAACATACCTGGAGCAGAAATTTTCTAGAAATGTTATTAAATAAAATATCAATAATTTTTGAAAATTCAAATTAATCAACCAAATTTTGGTTCTGGGAAAAACAGCTCAGCTGGGGATATCTAGTAAAACTTGTTTTACCTTCTGATTTTTTGTTAAGGGTCAAAAAGTTGGAATTATGCTTTAACCCTTCTATAATGAGGGTATCGTGATTTAGGAACCTAGTGTCCACCAAATTTCAACATTTGCATAAAGATTCTATCTTAATCTCAGGTCTAGCCTTCTAATTTTGAGTCCTATATGAACTGTTTTTTTTCCTGGTAAATTGTAGGAGGGTGGGGGCAAAATCAGGTTTGAAATGGAAACTTCATCAGAATCATCATCATAGAGAGATGACCATCATTCTATAGCATTCTGTAAAAATATGGTCCACATTGCACCTTTGTTTTCACTAATGTGTGTGATTCCCATTGGTTTCATTTAAGCAGTTTTCATACCATGATTATAATCCATCTCTTTGCTTGCATAGTTTTCTCATACTAAAAACAACTTGTTCTTAAATTAGTTCTCTATACCCACATAAATATTTAAATTGTGAATGTAAGAAAACATATGGCTTGAACGGACAGTATTAAGATATAAAAGACAAGAAATTTCCATACCTAGTACCCCTTTTGTATCATTTAAAACTGAAAGAATTTTAAAAGTGTAATTTGCTTTTCACTATTTATGTTTCACTTAGTCTTTCTTTTTCTACCAGGATGACACAAATTGTTTAAGTAGGTTTTTTTGAATAGGCTATTTCACTTGCATTTAGGTTGCAAACATTGGAGTCAAATGTTTGGTTAAAAGCTCCCATTGGATTAAAAATCATCATGTAAAGATTTCCATGAGTCTTAAATTTTGTTAAAGTTGTTTTTACCAAACTCAGTTGTTAAGACAAAATTGAGTCTGCAGCTTCGCTAAAGACCAATTACAGACTGTCATTGCATTTTATGGTTACTTTTTCCAACACAAGTTTGGCCTCTGAAATTCCTGCAGCCTGAACTCATTTCTTTGGTAAACAGTATACCACACAATACAATTTACTGATCACGCTGTCTTGATTTTGTTCTCCATAAAGTTTCACTGCTTGACTACCATAATATTTAATAAACAATAGCAACACACATTTGTTAAAACTGATTACCGATTTTTAAAAAAGGGAATTAATAGCAAGTAAAGCCTTCTTATTGCAAGAAGTAATGGAATTAACAAAATATTAGTATTTATATTAACCAGGGGAGGTTAGGGATATCTAAAAGTGAGCAAACTACTGGTACATATAGATGAACAGAGAGTCAAGTAGCTTGGCAGGTAAAAGAGACAAACAAAAAAAAGCCAACCATTTTAAGATTCAAAACCTGCCATGAGGTGCTTTTACTGATATTTGCTTTAGTATTGATGGTGCACAAAGCCAAAAACCTTTGTGAATTAGACCTATAATGTTTGGCTAGTGGATAAAATGACAGAAGGGTTTAGGCTATGGCTGAGTAATAGAGTAATAATAATGATAGAGTAGTACTTACATAGCTCTTTTCATTCAGAGATCTCAAAGTGCTCTGCCTCCATTTTACAGATGAAGAAAATGAATTAAGTGGTTTGCCAATGGTTACATTGCAGGCCAGTTTCAGAGTACGGAGTAGCAATCAACTCCCAGTCCAGTGTCCCATGAGCTGTAGTACGCTGCCCCCATTAGACCACTAGCATCTGCTGCTATTCTTGTAGTTACTTTTGAATAAGGGTGGTAAAATGCTTCTGGTTCTGTAGTCTAGATGAAATTTAAAACCAAGGTTCTAATTATTTGTAGTCATTAGAACTCCTATGATACTTCTTCTGAAAGATGAGGTGTATGCCCTCATGTTCTGGCTGAATTCTAATTCTAAATTCCAAAGTCATCCTGTAGTTTTAACTGAAAAAGAAATTCTTATTTTTCTGTCCTGACAATGTTTAACATCGCTGTGTGCTGTCTGAAAGCTGCTGCTTTCCTTACAAGACATGGCCACATTTCAGTGATTTATGAGGTGAAAGCTACACATAGTAGTTTGTATATACTGGTGAGCACTTTGGATGAAAGGTGCCATGTTTTATATACATATGTCAGCTGTTATTTACTAAAATATTACTGTTTGAAACAGTCTAGAGTCTTTCCCACTGTTCCCCTAGAATTACAAAACCTAGTAGGAGTTAAAAAAGAAAAAGTTCTGTACTATGAAGTTTTTTGAATACATTTTGCTTTAAATTACTAACCAAATATAATAATTATAGTATTCTGGGGAACGTATCTTAGTAGGTCAAAACAGGTGATATGCTCATAATCAAAACAGAAACTGCTGTTTTTATGTACCTCCATCTTAACTTCTCTTGACCATGGTTACATAAATAAATTGCAGAGGAATAGTTTAGACCACAAATAGGAATTACTGTTCTGTGGTGCTCCACCATCTATAAAAAATTAATTCTCTTAGTGTGATGCCTGATCTGCCATTAAAATGCTTGCTGAATTAACAAATGGGAGAGAACAGATGATAAACAGTCATTATAAAGTAATATGCCCATTAAAATGACCTATGCTACCAGTGATTTTCATTTTTTCAGGACTCAGTGAAACAGAATAAATTTAAAAGATTTCATCCAACTGGCATCCTAAATGTGTGTCCCGTATAGGTGGCACATATACACCCACAAATATTTGTTACCAAATGCATTAAACACCATTTGGTAGTTTATGAATGTTAAAAGAAATGTCCCTGATTCTCCTCTCACTAGCACTGGCATAAAGCTGGAGTAATGCCATTTAACTCAATTGAATTAGCTTAAGTATAAAACAGGTATCAGTGAGGGGGAAATTTGGCACTAATACATTTACTATTTACAGTGCTTTATGTGCTTGAATAATTAAAAGTGTGTTTGATAAAAACAACTATGAGATAAAACAACAATATGGAATCCGTTCTTTTCCGGGGGGAAAAAAGCTTTAAAAGGCCAAGGTATTTATCGCTGAATGATTTTTTTTAATGCATAAGTAATAAGCTTTAAAAATGGTTCCTCAAATGCATATTTATAAAGCAGCCCATTTGCTAAGGCAGACAATAGAAGAGGGCAACTAAAGGACTGGCTGGAAGATGTGTGTCTAAATTGCAGCCCTCAAGATACGAGGTGGGGGAGGGAGCAACATTACTGGTGGGGGCCAGAAAGGAATTAGACCAGTGGCCTTCTTCAAGAAGAGAACACAACATAGAATATGAGTAACACTTCTTCTGACACTTGAGCTACTGGACTTTTATGTTTGTTTATTATTTAAATTACAGTAGTGCCTAGAGGCCTCAACCAAGATCAGGGCCCCATTGTGCTAGGCACTGTATAAACACAGTGAAATACAGGTCCTGCCCCAAAGAGATTTGGATGGGATTTTGAAAGGGGCCTAAGAAAGTTAGGTGACCAACTCCCACTAACTCCTTTCGGTCTCTTTTCCAAATTCCAGTCTACCACATGAAATAGACAAGACAGACAAAGAAAGGAAATATTGTTACCCCCATTTTATAGATGGAGAACTGAGGCACAGAGAAATTAATTGACTTGCCCAAAGTAAGACAGGAAGTCTGTCAGAGCCAGAAAATGAAGGAAGATCTCTTGAGTTCCAGTCCAGTGCCTTGACCACAAGACCTCCTCCCTTGCTGTTGAATGAGTTACAGTAGATAATTGTAGTACAGTAGTGACTGTAGTGAAACATGAACTATGTGCTCAGCAAGAAGCTTTGACATACGCTAGACACACTGAACCCAGTCTTGGACATTGGTTAGGTAGAAAACAAAACCTACTAAAGCAATGAACACATCTCCAGAAAGTGCTGAAGTTATAATAGTAGGAAAAAGTCTGCAATTTACAAAACAGCCCAGGATAAATTTGAAGCTCTAGCCAAAAGAAAACAGAACTGACAACAACAACAGATGGGAAGAGGAGGGAAGGAGAACAGGAACACGGCAAGAAGACATGAACCATAAGGAAAAAAAAAGCATTCCAGTCTGTGGGAGGCCCAAGTAGCCAGTTAATTACTCATTAAGGTTAGGAGAGGATTATCATCATTGCATACACTTATAATGAGCCCATCTCAGTAGTACCCAGATGCATTTACAAAAGATAGATCAAGTACAAAACAACCATTTCCCCCAAATCTTGAACATACAGGCCAAAACCTCAAATAACCCCAAATTTACTTCCATAACAGTGCCAGAAATGGGGGTTCTACAGCAGAATTTAATGGAAACCTGGAACAAAGAGATAAGTTGTACAAAGCATTCTTCTATGGGCCAGGTTTAAGCACAGAAATATTTCCAGTAGGAGCAAACTCCAGAGGGTACGACCTACCCCAGACAACAGCTCCTATGAGCTCACTCCTGGGATAGTCATCCAAAGCATTCCTGCCAGCCAATTCAAGCAGTGGGTGGAAAACAGGTATGGGGAAGAGGAGAGCGAGAGGAGGGCATTTTCTGAGATAACTGGAACCCAGGCAAAGAACTGTTTTGAAGACAGGAATCTCATTGCATTTCATCTGGCAGCAAATTGGCAGTAAGCGCACAGAGCAAGGCGTAGGTGTAACATACTCTCAGCAATCTAAATGGCAGACAGCTGCAATTTGCATCAGTTGGAGCTTCCAAGTAGCATTCAAGGCTCCAAGCAGAGTGCACTGAAGAAGTATCTCCTGGAGATAACAAAGAAGCGATATCGCCATCTGAGAGGTAATGACGCAGTCATGCAGCCAGCAAAAGGTGGAAAGTAGGTTTCTGGTCACTGCTAGTGTCAGTGAATCCAGGATCGGTCAGAAGTCTGCATTTATTTTAGGGCTGTCAAGCGATTAAAAAAATTAATCATGATTAATCGCACAATAAAAAAATTAATCGTGATTAATTGTGCTGTTAAACAATAATAGAATACCATTTATTTTAATATTTTGGATGTTTTCTACATTTTAAAATATATTGATTTCAATTACAACACAGAATACAAAGTGTACAGTGCTCACTTTATATTATTATTTGTATTACAAATATTTCCACTGTAAAAATGATAAAAGAAATAGTATTTTTCAATTCACCTAATACAAGTACTGTAGTGCAATCTCTTTATCATGGAAGTTGAACTTACAAATGTAGAATTATGTACAAAAAAACTGCGCTCAGAAATAAAATAATGTAAATCTTTAGAGCCTACAAGTCCACTCAGTCCTACTTCTTGTTCAGCCAATCACTCAAACAAATAAGTTTGTTTACATTTGCAGGAGATAATGCTGCCCGCTTCTTCTTTACAATGTCATCTGAAAGTGAGAACACACTTTTGCAGGGCATTTTTGTAGTGGGCATTGCAAGATATTTACATGCCAGATACACTAAAGATTCATATGTCCCTTCATGCTTCAACCACCCTTCCAGAGGACATGCGTCCATGCCGATGATGGGTTCTGCTTGATAATGATCCAAAGCAGTGCGGACTGACGCATATTCATTTTCATCATCTGAGTCAGATGCGACCAGCAGAACGTTGATTTTCTTTTTTGGTGGTTCAGTTCTGTAGTTTCTGCATCAGAGTGTTGCTCTTTTATAACTTCTGAAAGCATGCTACACATCTCATCCCTCTCAGATTTTTGAAGGCACTTCAGATTCTTAAACCTTGGGTCAAGTACTGTAGCTATCTTTAAAAATCTCACATTGGTACCTTCTTTGCGTTCTGTCAAATCTGCAGTGAGAGTTCTTAAAACGAACACTTGCTGGGTCATCATCCGAGTTTGCTATAACATGAAATATATGGCAGAATGCAGGTAAAACAGAACAGGAGACATACAATTCTCCCCCAAGAAATTCAGTCACAAATTTAATTAACATATTATTTTTTTAATGAGCGTCATCAGTATGGAGGCATGTCCTCTGGAATGGTGGCCGAAGCATGAAGGGGCATACGAATGTTTAGCATATCTGGTACGTAAATACCCTGCAACGTCAGCTACAAAAATGCCATGCGAAAGCCTGTTCTCACTTTCAGATGACATTGTAAATAAGAAGCAGGTGGCATTATGTTGCGTAAATGTAAACAAACTTGTTTGTCCTAGCGATTGGCTGAACAAGAAGTAGGACTGAGTGGACTTATAGGCTCTAAAGTTTTACATGGTTCTGGTTTTTGAGTGCAGTTATAGAATGAAAAAAATCTACGTTTGTAAGTTACACTCTCACGATAAAGAGATTGCACTTCAGTACTTGTATGAGGTGAATTGAAAAATACTATTTCATCATCATTTTTACAGTGCAAATATTTGTAATAAAAATAATATAAAGTGAGCATTGTACACTTTGTATTCTGTGTTGTAATTGATATCAATATATTTGAAAAATGTAGTAAAACATCAAAAAATATTTAGTGCATTTCAATCTATATTCTATTGTTTAACAGTGCAAATAAAAGTGTGATTAATCATGATTAATTTTTTTAATCGCGATTAATTTTTTTGAATTAACCGCATGAGTTAGCTGTGATTAATCGACAGCCCTAATTTATTTAGATTTATGCAAATCTAACAAGCATCTAGCCCTGGATTTATGCACCCTTGACAAATACGTAAAATACAACCCTAATTTTGGTAATCCAGTCATTTTAACTCAACCCACATTACAACAGCCAACCATGAAATACAGGAGCGACTAGAGACTTCTAGGCCAGCTTATCTGAAAAATGTAAAAATGTAAAATGCACTGTAACAGAACTGCAAGAGCCTTTAGGGAACAGGACAAAACCAAGGGAGTAAGAGGAGGGTGGCAAACACAAGATGAGGCCCCCACAAAGTTAGTGTTTATAAAACCGTTGAGCATACAAGCACCACGGTTAGGTAATAAAGCACTCAAATAGGCATGCACCGGGAACAGAGAGAACTCTTTATTCAGAGGGCCCTACCATGCCACAGACCACCAAAGGAGGCTGAGCACAGCAACACACGGCATGGCTTGGCACAGCTGAGTGCAGTTGTCTCACTAAACAGAGAGAAACATTAAACCATCCTCTCCTTCAAACCCCTCCTCAATCACATATTTGCTGTGATACCTACAAGAAATGAACAATCAATCATGGCCTAGTAGAGAAGAGAATAGGCCATGCAGAAAAAATATAGATGCTTGAAATCACATGGGTATCTATCTAAGGAAATTCCTAGATATCCATGGATTGGGCCAGAGATATTCTACCTCAGGGGTGGGAAAACTATGGCCTGTGGGCCACAACTGGCCCATCAGACATTTTAATCCTACCCTCGAGCTCCAGCTGGGGAGTGGGGTCGGGGGCTTGCCTGGCTCCCCGTGGCTTCTGGAAGCAGCGGCATGTCCTACACTTAGGGGCAGCCATGGGGATTCACACGCTGCCTCTGCCCCAAGCACCAGCCCTGCAGCTCCCATTGGTCAGGAACTCCCAATCTCTTTGCTCCATTCCCAGCCTGCAGTTCCCTCCTGCATCCCAAACCCCTCATCCCTGGCCCTACCCCAGGCTTGCACCTCCAGCTGGAGCCCTCACTCCCTCCCGCATCCCAACCCCTTGCCCCAGTCTGGAGCTCCCTCCCACATCCCGAACTCCTCATTTCTTGCCCCACCCCAGAACCCGCACCCCCAGCCAGAGCCCTCACCCCTCCCGCATCCCAACCTCCAATGTGATGAGCATTCATGGCCTGCCAAACAATTTCCATACCCAGATGTGGCCCTCAGGCCAAAAAGTTTGCCCAACCCTGTTCTACCTTGTGAATTTCATCCAAACACAATGTGCAAATTCTTATCTCCTTGAAAAAAAGTTTGAGCTTTCTATTTGCAAATCTAATTGTTTATCTTTCTAAATACTCTACTCAAATGTTCAAGAGAAGACCTAACCTTTCAGATCAAATTATCTATTGGTAGTTTAACATACAGACCTTTTGTGCAGATGAACCGGATGGTAGAGCAGAAATTATTTAATTGGGTACTCTATCCAGAGAAAGAAAATTTTAAACAAAGGCAATTTTTGTTGCTATGGACCATAATTAGAAATATAATTCAGCCTCTCTGCAAAAGAATTTGATGCTCTGGCTTTAGAGGTAAGTGACTCCCAGTCTCCCATTCCCCTGATTCAATCCCCCTTCTCCTTCTCACCAATACACTTAGTCTCTGATCATTGCTCAGGTATGTAGCCTTGGGTCCTGATCCTGCATAGAGTTATTCACATGCTTGACTTTACTCTCATGAGTAATCTCTCTGAGGTCAAAGGAGGTCTTTGTAGGATCCCAGACTTGGAATGTCATGATGTATTTTTTAAAACATACTCGGACATGCAAAAATTGAAGCAATTATTCTCCAAAATCTGAAAGATGCATCTGAACCACTGAACAGTATGTTCATTAGTAGGATGTCAGATTATGTACTGTCTAAAGTAAAAATTAATTCTATAATTAATATTAGTGGCAAATTTCTTTACATCCACTTCAAAATTTCAGGGGGTTTTACTGTGCAATCTTTTAAAATATACTTCGAATTACTGCAGAATACATAAAATCAGTGACATAAACTAAGAATCAGTAAGTTTTTTGACATTTAACTTCTCTCAAGATTATATCCCAATGCCACCTACCCTTGAATATACCCATTTGTAATCAAAACTTGCAATTAATAATCACAACTAAGAGAATTACCTTTTTTTAATCAGACTGCAGAACCTATTTCCATTTATTCACAATATTGAAACAATAGGATTTGCAGGAAAGGAAACCATGGTAACCAACTAAACCTGCTGCAGCAGATATCAGCGCAAAAGAACATACAGTGTGATCGCACTTTAACGCCTACCACAAGTACATTTTTCCCCATTTCCTTTTTATCCTCATCCTAATTATTAAACAAGCTTTCAATCACAAAAACCTACATTGTGAGTGATGTCTTATTGTTATCATAATTTGCTCTAGGTCTTGGCATTAAGCATGGACCTACTGTTTTGCTGACATTTAAAAGCAAATCTAAAACCTCTAGGAATTAATTAGGAATTTCCAGGTCTTTTAATCCATTAGGAATATCTAATTTCTATTACAATGTATGTTATAACACTTTTATTCTTGCATGCAGACGCCAATATATAGGCAACAATTTACTCCTGCTAGTAATATTTGTAAAACACAGGTAAAAATGCATTTACTTTATCATTTTCTTCTGTCCTGTGAATTCACTTCTACCCTTGAGACAAACTATGACATATTTATTTTCCTTAGTAAAGGTTTTAAACAGAAGTGCATTTTCATCATGTGTGGATGTAAAAGGGTACTCGAGCTGGAAAAAAAATAGTAAAGATGCAAACTAACTAATAACAAAGAAAGAAAGTAATTATCAAGACGAAACAAAACACAGCTCCCCATGAAAACAGAAAGTATATTTCAGTACAGCCTATAGATAACCTAGCTAACCGAGAAACTTCATGTTTAAAAGGTTATTTGGGGGAAAACTGTTGGTCCAATTTCTTATTAGAGCATGAAATAAATATTTATTAGAAAACCTAAAACCCCATATTTCACCTTGTCTTGTTTTATTTATCTTACAGGAGTTGTGAGGTTTAATTAACTCTGACGGGCTCTGTGGTTCTTGGATGAAAGACACTCTTGAAGTGAGATCACTAGATGTAGGGCAGCCACTTTGGCCATAAACCCAATCCACAAAACCTAGGATCACCCTAGGGCCAACGTGACTGTACAGTGCTGTAGAGCTGACACAGGATACTTCTGCTCAACAACAACAACAAAACCCTGCAGCAGTGAGTCTCAGAGCCCAGGTCTACAGACTTGGTCTTGCACTATGGTGCTAAAAAGAGTCGTGCAGATGTTCCATCTAGGGCTGGAACCAAAGCTCTGAAGCTCAGGGAAGGTATGGGTCTCAGAGCCCGAGCTCCAGCCCGATTGGAATGTCTACACGAGGCTCATACACCAAACACCCACCCTGCTGCTGGCATACAAGAGAAAAAGGGGACATGCCAGGATCCAATACTGATTGTTGTCTAATATTTTTAGCCCACATTGTTACAGGCCAGACTAAGTTAGAGTACTCCTCAGACTATATACTGAGAGCTCAAAAAGAATAGTGAGAAGAGAGAAACATTGGGACTAGGACAGTGCAAAAAAGAGCCTTTATGTACCACCCCAATTGGCATTCTATGCATTTTGGTTGTACACAAGGATGTGGCCTGCTATTATTGTTCACTCTGTTCCCAAAGAAACACCTTTGCTACACTGTGACTCTGGCATGGATTTATTTGCGATACATGGGGCTAAACTAATTCCTGGTGTAACTCAGCTGGCTTGATTAATTTATGCATGGAGTTATATAAGGGTGTTGCCTGCAATAGATGTGGACCGGACTCGATGACGCAGTCCTGTGTCTTAAGTCTACTTATCTAGTGATTTGGAAGGTTGCTCTAGATTTGTAATGCTTACAGTATACTCCATCTCTTTACACTGGGTTCCATGAGTAAAAATCTTTAGTGTGAAGTGAAGTGAATTTGAACATTTCATGTCATGAGAGTCTGACAAGGTGTGAATAAGCAGAGGAGTTAGAAACAGAATGAGAAGGGTCGTGGGTGGTCTCTTGTTCCTACACTCTCTCTCTCTCTCTGCAGGGGAATCTTGTTTCACAAATTTAGAAGGAAAGCAAAGACTCAGATTAACACAGATGGTCAAGTGTCCACCAGTCAGACTAAAAGAAACTGGCAGAATTTCTATACACAAGGGGCGAGATTCTTTGGTTCACCTGAGTGACACTTGGTGCAGGATCTCGGAAAGGATCATTCAAAGGATGTGGCCAATGCTGTGTTGAGCCATCTCTACATTCCTCCAACCCTGGAGTGGGCCAGGGGCCGTTACACGAAATTTGACACTAATGTGATTCAGGCCCCTCAAGCGGCTCTGATTTATGCCCAGCTGCCTTAGAGGCTGTACTGACAATTGCGAATCACCAGATATCCTGGCCACACCCACTTTCTCCATGGGAACACCCCTTGCAATTGACTTATGCTGGGCCTATGTCACCAGGGAACACCTAGGGATTCTCCTTACACAAGGATAATTCTCTGACTCGCCAGATTCAATGGTGCTTTAGCAGCTTTGCAGCATGGGAGAGGTACAAAGCATCCATGAGAAGGCCGAGGCCATGACTTTTATTTCAGTTAAAATTTTGATTTAAAAATGTCCCCCAAAATTTTTTAAAAAAATAAAAATGTGTTTTGAATCCTGTGAAACAGAAACAACTTTGAATTTTCAACTTCCGTCAGGATTTTTAAAATTTTTAGACCAACTCTTCAAGAGTGATTATGTATTAAATGCCCCAAAACTTCCTTAAGGTTGCCCAATGGTGTTTTGTGCCCTTCCAGAATGCGGAGAGTGCCTAATTTTAAACCTATGAAAACCGGAAAGGAAGGGTGAAGATAAATGCCAAACCTGCAACACATGACAGTAACACATGTATTAGGACTATACCCTTACAGATGCTATAGAAGGGGTTCCCAACATTTTTCTTGCTGAGGCCTCCCTCAATATGCTATAAAAACGCCAGGGCACAGCGAGGTGGGGGTGGGGAGAAAGAACTGGTGGGACTCGAGCCAGGGGGGACCCTTGGGCATAGGCATAGTTTTACTTCTATTGGGGGGGGGGGGGAGAAGAACTGGTGGGACTCGAGCCAGCTCTGCACAGTGGTGTCCAGGGAGGAAACACAACCTCCACCCGCCTGACTCACTCAGGAGGCCAACCTGCCAGCAGGGGGATGCAACCAAAAAATATAACTCAAATGGGGGACTCAGTTCAAAAAGTTTGTAAGCCGCTCAGGATGCAGGTAGGGGGTAACTAGGGGCTGTGTGAAGTGAGGGGAGTAGCTCAGGGTGCAGGCAGGAGATAGCTAGGGCCTGTTTGCAGGCAAGAGGGTAGCTCAGGGTGCAGGCAGGGGGGTAGCTAGGGGCTGTCTACGGGCAAGGGGAGGCTCCCAATGCAACTCCTAGCTTCGGGGGGTGGGCGCTGAGGCTCCAGGCTCATGACTTGGCGGGGGAGGGGGGAGGTTTGCTGCTTCAGCTCCACATTGCTCCCGGCTTCGGGGGCTTGAGGGGGTGCTGGCATCAGACCCACGCTGCTCCCGGCTTCAGGGCAGGACGTCCACTGGCTTTAGTCCTATGTAACTCCTGGCTTCAGGGCAGAAAGGGGCTGCCAGCTTTAGCCCTGTGCCAGTCCTGGCTTCAGGGCAGGGGCTGTCAACTTTAGCCCCATGCCGCTCCTAGCTTCGGGGCAGGAGTGCCAGCTTCAGCCCTGCATTGCTCCTGAGGGGGCTGGGGTAGGGGACCGCCGGCTTCAGCGCTGGTGCACCGGGTTTCAGCCACAGGTCTCCGCGGCCCCCCTGAAAGGACTTGCGGACCTCCAGGGGACCACAGACCCCCGGTTGAGAACCACTATGCTACAGAACACATTGGAAATAGAGCACATGAGCACTGTAGGATAAAGTCTAACATTGTCTCTTTTCCAAGGCAAACCATGGGTTCAGGTCAAGCGTAGCAAACAGGAGCTACCTGCACTCAAACACTGAGCTTACTCCACACAAACCACCCTGGACTTGCTTCACTCTTGTCCTGAGCACTCCTTCTGAGACTCTGTCTTCACTCACCCGTGGATATTGCTGTCATACATACCACCACATTGCTGACAATCCCCACAGCAAGAAGACAGCCTTGTGTACCTCTACTGCCACAAGCTACAAAATTCAGTGCAAAAATAAGGCATATTTGATCCTTCAAGGTGCACATGCACTTCTCTTCATATCACAGTCACAGCTTTGCCAAGCTGCTTCTGCTGATCCCTCCTCCATTCAGTGCAGGTACAGTTAACACAGCTAGAGTGGACACAGATAAATGCTGGAATTCTTGTGTGTGGAACACAACACAAATAATGGCATGTTCTCTTAGTCCTTCCTTATATGTTCTTATTGTAAATTCATAGATTTTAGGGCTCTAAGGGACCATTAGATCATATAGTCTGACCTATATAACACAGGCTATAGAATTTCCCCCAGATACTGATGTATTAAGCTTAATAAGTCTTGACTTGAAGCCTTCAAGAGATGGAGAATCCACCACTTCCCTTGGTAGTTTGTTAACCTTTGCACTAGTCTTACTGAACCATTCGCAGTGACTATTGCTGGATCCAAAGAGGACAGAGTTAAGGTTGCATTGTGGGGGTGGCATGCACCTTAACTTTGTATTACCTGTTTTTCAGCAGTTTAAAGCTGCGTTACCTTAACTCATTTCCTGGTTTTCAGAGGTTTGAGTTTAACCACACCCTGCATTACAGAAGAGCACGAGGCATGACCGGGCAACCTTCATGCTGCCTTAAAGTTTTGGAACATTTAATTAAAAAAACAAGCAAACAAAAAAAAAACAAACCAATTTCTTAGCACCTCCATGTACCACAGCCCACATTTAAAATGAAACACTGAACATAAGTTTCTCTAGCCATAATACATATAGGTATCAGTTGAACACAATGTTTTATAGGTGTATTTACAATTTTTAAGGAAGTTTGAAGCTTACCAGTGCCATCAATCATTATAATAAAATTAACAGAATTGCAATTTGTATTTCTTACTTCTGTCTGTTTTCTAGATTTTCAGGAAAAAAAAATTTTTTTAACGCACTGCAATGATCCAGTCACAGTGCACTGTTTCTTCACTGTTGTTGATGGCCCTGCTGATTCAGCCTCTTGTTTTCATTTCTCTTCATTCAGTTTATGTTCAGTGCTTTCCATGTGTTCAACAATTGTCTGCCTTCTAACATAATCTAAAGCCTCTCTGCATATAGTATAGAACAGCACATTACCATCAACATGAAATTTTTTCCTTGCCAAAAGCAGTGACATCGTCTTTAGGGATGAATTTAAAAGTTTTCATGGTCTTTTCATAACTTTAATTACTCATGTCTAGAGGCTGAAGTGAAATTTGAGATCCATTAAAACCCGAACCACTATACACCTTTGAGTAACCTCTATATGCCAGAAGCAGTTTACTTGAGTATGTTTAGCTATGTAAATTTAAAGTGCATTCAAAAATCAACCACAAGAGGGGAAGGTTGCACACATTGAATATGTGACACTGGCACTTTCAGTAAAATGTAGTTAATAGTTAATATATGTTTTTATTTTTTCACAAAATGTAAAAACTAAAGATTCTCTGTAAAAATGCAAATTTCGTGGTTTTCCACATTTTTCCACAGCAAACAGATTTCTAGGATCCCTGCTCACGAGGCCCAACAGGACACTAGCTCATTAATCCCAGGTGGGCTGGACCACTCTCCCTTAAAGGTATTAGGTCCACCTGTGATACTAGTAGGAAAAGATCAAACTGAATCATGGAGTTAGACACAGAGGGTGAAATCCTAGCTCACTGAAATCAATGTGAGTCCTGTCAAAGGGGGCAGGATTTTGTGCAAAGACACATCTCACTGACATTCCTCATTTCTGATCTGGGAAATGATAGTTAGAATATAGATAAACAGCTATCAAAGTCACCTCCAGGCTGCAGATGAAGCTGACCATTCATCCTGACATTGTAGCAATGGGGAAAAAATTAACTGGTTCCCATAAAAAAATCTGACAGTTTACAGGCAAATTTTTCTTTATCTACCAAGGTATGCACAGGAAAATTTCCAAAGCTGAAATAAGAGTAGAATGCAGTAGTAACAGTAATGGTAACTACAGTGACAGAGTAAGGATTGGGTTAAACACTAGATGTAAGTAAGCAAAGCCAACATCACACTTATTGGAAACACTGGTATACTATGAATATCTTCTAACAAAGAGAGAAAAACTGAAACAAAGAGCAAAACTCTTGCCTGCAACTGATGGAAAGAATATGCCTGCTGCTTACTTCCTTCTAGGAAGGAAAATAAATGTTGGAAGCATTAGGAACTCCAAGGGTAGGAAACGTGCTGCCAGAAAGGTCTGAAGCACTCATATTCAGCTATGGCATATGAGATAACAGAGTGTGTGGGTTCACGTTCACACATTTTAAAGTGAGAGCAACGAACAGGATAATATGGTATCACTTGCTTCAGCAATGGAAAGCAACACCACAAGCTATTTTCCTTGGTAAAACCAGGATGGTCAAGCTAATGCTTAATCACAGTAAAATGGCATCTGCATGTACAATGTTTAGATTTCAATGCATAATTCCAAATCCTAATTTCTTTAAATTAAACTAAGGTTAACTGCATGAACACTGCATTTAAAGAAGTCTGAGAGCATTTTCCTGCCATGTTATATCCAACTGACGTTACCTCTTACATAAATACAGCCTGGCCATAATTTAAAAACATTCTTTATAACTGGTATATTAAACGTTTTCCCAAGCCAGCAGAAAAACTAAATTTCAGAGGGAGAGCTGCCTTACGCTCTTTTCTGTAGTAAAATCCATCACTATGTATACTTTACTGTCCGCAAAAGTTGCTTTCAGTGGGATTTTCTACCTTGAAAAAGATAATGTCAAAGTTGGAAGACACTAACCTTTCTCCTAGAGTCAGAGAATTTAAGGCCAGAAGGGACCATTAGATCATCTAGTCTGGCCTCCTCTGTATCATAGGCCACCTACACCACCCAGCACCCACACACTAAATCCAAGAGCCAAAATGAGATCAAAGTATTACAGCCCACAGGAGTCTAGATTATTGTGTGCCACCAGCAGAGAAAAGGGGGGACTGAGGTGCACCAGAACCCGAGGCTCCAATAATGGCAGGGAAATGATTAAGTGAGACATACTCAGATAATTCTGGAAAGTGACCCGCATCCACATGCTGCAGAGAAATGCAAAAAACTACAAAGGTCACTACCAATCTGTCCTGGGGGAAAATTCCTTCTCTATCCCCACATGGCATGCAGTTAGACCTGGAGCACGTGAGCCAGAACCAGCCAGTCAAGCACCTGAGAGGGAGAGAATGCTCAGTGCCACCTCACAGCCCTGGCCCACCCCCACAATATCCCATCTCTAGCCATGGCCATCCCTGATGCCTCAAAGGAAGGAGACTGAAAAAACTCCACCGAATACATTGGGGGTGGGGTGGGGTGGGGACCCTCCTAACCCCTGCCAGTGGCCGGCTGAAACCTTGTAGCATGAGCTTTAGGAATATAAGACAGAAACTGGAAGTGAGGCCCCAGACTGCTGAGTACTATCCCTTACCATCACAAGCAATCCTGTCCTACAATCATACACATAACTCTGTCCAGCTTTTTCTTAAAACCAGTTAAGTAGTTTGCTCCACAACTGCTTTTGGGAGGCTGTTCCAGAACCTCCCCTCTGTGATGGTTAGAAACCTTCTAATTTCCACCCTGAATTTGTTCATGGCTAATTTACATCCATTTCTTCTTCTGCCAGCATTATCCGTTAGCTTAAATAGCTCTTCATGCTCCTTCGTATTTACTTCCCATAATGTATTTACAGACAGCAATCATATCCTTTGTCAGCCTTCTTTTTGCTAGATTAAGCAAGCTAAGCTCTTCCATCTCCACTCATAAAATAGGCACTCCATTCTCCTCATCATCCTAGCAGCTCTTCTCTGCGCCCGTTACAATTTAAATTCATCTTTCTTGAACACAGGTGACCAGAGTTGTACACAGTATTCCAGATGAGGTCTTACCAGTGCCTTGTACAATGGAATTAATACTTTATCTTTACTGGAAAGGCCTTGCCTGATACCTCCCAAGATCACTTTTGCCTTTTTTCACAGCTGCATCACGGCGGCTCATAGTCATCCTGTGATCGAGACACACACCCAGGTCTCTCTCCTCCTCTGTCACTTCCAACTGATGATCCCCCAGTTTGTAGCAGAAATTCTTATTGTGAGCCCCTAAGAGCCAATTCCTTATCCACCTTACAATATGTGTACTGATCTATATCTTCCCTAATTTAACCAATAATTTCCCATGTGGTACCATATCAGATGTTTTATTGAAGTCCAAGTGTATTAGATCTACTGTACTTCCCTTATCTCAAAAATCAGTTATTTTCTCAAAGAAGAAAAGCATGTTAGGCTGATATGATCTACCTTTGGTAAACCCATGTCACATTACATCCCCTTTACCTCTATGAATTTAATTATTCTTTCCTTCACAATTTGTGCTAAAACCTTGCATACTACTGAGGTCAGACTAACAGATCAGTAATTGCCCTGATCATGTTTTTCCTCTCTCTAAAATATAGGAACAATCTGTTACCCTGGGAAAAAATTACTCATTTTCAAATTAAATAAGCCACACCAAGAATCATCATGCAAGGTGCCCAGCAACATCAGCACCTGCTGGTCAAAGGCACTGTGTGTTTTGCAGGAGCAGGAACAAAATTCAGTGACAGAATCTCTCTCTCTTTAGATCAGCCATTCAAACAAGGCTTGCAACAGTTTGTTCAGTTTTGAATGTATTTTTATTACAGGGGAGTGGCTGGAAGGAGTCATTAGACCATGAAAAATAATAATACCGCTGTATTCACACATGTGAATCAATTTAAATGTCAATTCATGTTCCTGTTAGAATCATATTACTGCAGAAAAAAATATCTTACTGCAGTCTATTTTTTAAAATGTAAATACAGTAATTTTTTTCTAAGAAAACGCATTCACCCCAGTGTATTATTCCAGGATATCAATATTTCAACCATATGTCTATTTTTGTTGTATAACACGTTCATTAATTGCTATTGCTCTTCCAGATGTCCAGCATGTCCTAAAGATAAACATTTGCTGGATAAGTTTCTTTGTGAGACCTGTGGGCATTTACTGATATTTTAACATATTTTTTTCAGGTTGGTATCCTATATTTGCTCCAGAGGAACTGCAACTCATCAGTTGGACTTTTGTAGAGAACAGCAGTAGGTTACAAATTTTGGAAGCAAAGTGTCTCTCTGTTTCTTGCTAGAATGTTTAAAAATCTGATATCAGAAGATAGAATGTCTGGAGAACAGTTTTTGTGTGTCTTTGTTTTAAATACCCACTAACTGACTCACTAGTTAACATACCCAAATAACCCTTAAAATTCCTGCCTTTTGGAGGGGGACAATGCAAAAATGACTAACCAAAGACTCACAGTTTTTTGGGCCAGGAGTTTTTTTGTGATGTGATAACTCACATTTCATACTGTTTTCTACTGTGTGTATTATTTTATTCTTATGAGCTCACAAGAACATGGCTAGGCAGAGATTGCAATTCAAAAGTTTCCTGTTCTTTAGAGAGCAGGAGTCTCATCAACTTGGATCTATTATCAGTTTGTTTGCAAGAACAAAGATGACAAGGACAGGGAAGGATGGAGCAAACTGTACATTGTATGCTTGTGCTGTATGCGTGATTATGCACAGCAGCAAACAGCATTATTTGTTGGCTTGTCTCACTGAAGAGCAGAGATTATGAAATGGTTGCAGTTCTTGTTATAGAATTGTAATGCTAAAAAAACCACCCACAACATACAGTGGGACAGATTAAAAAAACAACAGAGGATCAAATTTTAGGACTCTCTGCGTCTCTCAGTCCCTTTTAATATGTACAGTACTTGCAAGATGGACATATCAGGTGTATCATCAGATTAGGGTGACCAGACATCCTGATTTTATAGGGACAGTCCCGATATTTGGGACTTTTTTTTAATATGGGCTCCTATTACGCCTCAGACCGTCCCAATTTTTAACACTTGCTATCTGGTCACACTACATCAGATATACAGGTCAGAATTAGGGGGAAATCTTGTCTCCTTCTTTGTGGGTTTGGAGGGCTCTTTTTCAATAGTAATAGTGACATTTGGCGCCATGGAGTGACGGGAGCCAGGTTTGGAAAGACCATGTGGGAAATGCATAACCTAGCTTTGTCAAGGCTTCCTATACACTGTGTCTGTTTAGAGTGGTTGGAAGTAATGCAAGGGCAGAAACAGAGGCTCCATCGCTAACAATATTCAGGTCTGGCTGGTGGGTCTCACCGACTTGCTCCCTATCTGACTGCCATATTTGGGGTCAGGACAGCATGTTCCTCCAGGTCAGACTGGCAGACCATCTACCATCAATACAGCTGGTATCCAGGAAAATGTAAGCCCATAATCCATGCTGCTCTCTATTCCCCTCTGTGAAACATGGGATGCAGGACTCAACATAACTAAGGGGCTAATTCTGCAACCTTTCCTCACACTGCATAGCACTTGCTCATCTGAGCAGTCCTATTGAGTAGTGCTTACTATCGGCCTCAATGTGAGTACAGTTTACAGTACTGGACCCAAAGCTACTAAAGAAGTAAAGGGAAAACACTTTACAGTACCGTAGAGTGAAACTAATTAAAACTCAGATTTGCAAGATTTGTTTTTCTCTTATTAGCTTCAGAATCCTTTCAGCTGTACAGTGATAATGAGAAAAACGATGTGTGACCACTGATATGGAAAAGCTGGTGCTGATATGGGAAAGCATATGCCTGCTTTTAATATGAGTAGTCTTACTGAAGGATTACTCGTGTGCTTAAAGTTAAGCTTATGCTTAAATGTTTTCCTGGATCTGGTCTCTACTCAGTTAAACTATGTAGAACTGAAGAGTCAATTCATTTCACATATTATCTCTGAGAACAATAAAATGACAAAGCTAAAAAACTGTAAAAGTCATTCTGTAACTATTTCAGTTAGGAAACAATCTGATTGAGTTTTCATAGCTGTATAGAGGTGGTGGCATGCATTCACACCCAGTTGGCACACAACTGTTCAAGGATAGACACTAGTTCACAGGCCAGATTAGACTGGCACACAGGCTGTATGAGTAGTTTCATGAGTCACTGGAGGACAACCAGCTACTCTCCTACAACAGGTCACCAATCTTGATCCTACTGGGATCCGGGAAGTAGGCGGGCGAAGCCCGTCCACTGCTAAAGGATCCCCCACAGCCTAAGAGGGGGATCCACAGGACCTGGATACCAAATAAATACAAGGTTGGGTTTAGTCACATGGGATCACAGAGGAACTATCTAATTCTTCTCCATCTCCATTTTCAATATCCAGATGTGGCGTCTATGGACACAACTGAAGGGCAATGGGAAAAGAGAGAAGGAGGGAAAATCTATAGTAAAATAAAACCAATCGGCCATAGACAGTTATCCCAGTATTTCAAACCCAAGACATTAATCTCACACTGAAAGATTTAAAGTACTTTGAAGATACTGAACAGTAACCCAGCCACAAAAATACAATGTCATTAAATGGTCACTATTACAAAAAATTCTCTAAAGGAATTAAATAATAGTTCATCTTAACACCATAATGAGATAGTCACAAACATTCTATAACTTTTAAAATAAAATGGTAATTACCAACCTTAATGCCAAAGTGTAGGTTCCTGGTTGCCGTTGGCTTTCACGAATGAGATAACTTCCCTCTGCAACACTTAATAATTGGTCGGCTTCTTCTCTTGAGATCATACCATGGAATCTAACAAACAAAACTCATTTTTATTAGCAATCAAAGCTGTTTCAAAACACATTGTTTTTCAATCTTAGACCACACCTTTGTTTGTTTTTAAGGAAAAAGAAAAACAAAAAACAAAAAACTATGGCTTTTTAAAACAAGCTTCCATAAAAACTACAGTAATTAGCAGGAACCTAGTCATTATGTTAATTTCTCTCTTTGCTTGGCATTTGGCCAGCATGATTATTTGCGGCTGGTAGGCTTTAGCCGTCAAAATCACTTAACAGACAGCATGGGAAGAACACTCTTTCATTACAGAACAAGTGCATTCTTTTCATAACATGGATATCTTACATTAGTTTAATAGACAAGTGTCCATGTTACCCATTAGCTTAATATTCTATGCTAGGGGTACTCACACTTTCCAATACAGAGGGACAGTTTGCTAGTTTGCCAGGGGCTCAAGTGATCCATTTAATCTGACTAATAATCTGCATAAGAAAGTGCACAATTTACACACACTGATACCAAAATAAACACAAACATACAATATCTTTGCTTAATGCAGTGAAATGGAGGACAGGGAAATACAAATGATAATGTGAATTTTTATAGCATTTGGCATTTCAAATGGCCCCAAAGAGAGTTTTACACACACACACACACACACACTCATTGCAGCACCTCCATCTTTGAGGTGGAAAGAGCCAACCACCCCTGTGAAGCACAGCAGCACTCTACTTTCCCAGATAATGCAGAACTGAAGAATACCGTATCCATCTGACACTGCAGGGGTGATGTGAGGAGGGCAAAATGCCATAGCCAAATTAGAGTTTGCAGGGAAGCAAGAGTAGTGTGATTAAGTTGGAGCAAAGTTCCTTGCTGCACATGCCCAACGAGCAGACTGGCAGAAACAGGGCAGAGCAGAATTTCACAGTGAACACTCAAGATGTACACATCAAAATGTAATGCGTGACCTTGACAAGGTCCCACATACAGTATGCTGAACAGCCAAGAGGGTAGGCTACTGCAGAGTCACCACTTTGCAAGGCAAAATGTCCTGCAAATTAAAACTATTAGCACAGCTAGCCCCACATTCCTGTGGTGTTAAACACACAGAGGAGATGAAAAGGCCATGGGGTGCACTTGCAGCACCTTTACTCAACATTGAACATGAGCTGACACCCACTCACATTAGACTCAGTGATTCACAGCAGCACATTACTTACTCTCTTCCATAATATTTGGGTCTGTTCTCTACCTATTGAAAAAACAAACAACATTTTAAATATTTTACTTGCAGAAGAAATGCCACATAATGAACACCTTGTATAAAACAACTTTTTAAAAAATAGGAGAGAACATATGGTGTATCTGAAGGGAAAGGACAAGAATCACTCAGCACTACATTACTTTTCCAGTGGGTACAGCGTAAGAAGACACATTGAAAGGTCCAACACTACACTCTGAAACAATCTAAACACAACCTGAGGAAACACCCTATTTAAATGCTGAAATGGACAGTCTCTTGAAACCACGTGCATGCTGGTGCTTTTCTAAGCCACATAAGTAACTTTGTCCAACTACTATATGCCCAAATTGCAAATTTTAAAAAAATGATACATGCCATTTTTTCTTGGCATTAGTGCGTGTGATAATCTAGAAACACATTTTTTAAAAATCGTCAATTTACAAGTCATCTTCCTCTTCTAAAGTTTCTTGAAGTGTTGCGTGCACTGTTAAACCACTGCCATATTTCACCTGAGAGGTGGCTACATTTCAGTGGTAAGTGAAATGTTATTATACAAGTCTTGCATTTCTTGTGCACCCAAAACTTTCATATTTGTGTATTACAATAGCACCTAGAGGCCCCACCAATATGAAGACCCTTTTGGACTAGTTGCTGTACAAGCACATAGTACGAGACAGTCTCTGCCCCAAACAGTTGACAATCTCAATGTGCATCCCAATGCAGTGCCTTAACCCCAAGACCATCATTCCTCTGACTATAGAACTGGGAAATCCTTTGGGCTTAGAATTCAACAGTTATGCAACCTTAACCAGAGCAGTCACTGATGATCCAGCTATAATCAAGCACAAAACATTCACAGTATATTTCTGCTTCAGTTTCATCCTCACATCTTTTCAGGGAAATGTCAAGCAAACTAAAATAAATATTTCACCCTTGTTGTTGAGATGCCATTTAAATGGCATCTTTAAATGTCTGAGATGTCAAAAATTAAATATGATGCAGAGTCTAGCAACAACAATCCTTCCACAGTCACAGGAAATAAAGAGCTATTCTGATGGTTGATCAGTTTAGAAAATCAGTGTTCATTATTGAAGTGATCAATAATGTTTTAAAGTGTGCACTTTATAATCATTGGTGCATATATATTAATTTAGATGTAGAATACAACTTATAATGGAAGAAACAAGAGTTGACTTATGTAACCACAGTCTTGCGACTTGCTTTATACCTCTGACTAGATTACAACAGAAAGCCTGTATTACTAGAGAAGCAAAATTAGGCCTCTATTCTGCAAAGAAATGCTTGACTTTAATCATGCAAGTAGTCCCATTGATCTGAGTTGGACTACTCACATGCCTAAAGGCAAACACATGCATAAAACTTTGCAGGATGAGGTCCTAATTTCCCTCCTCCTGCCAGGCTAACCACTTCATTTTATACTTTCGGAGCAATATGAAAGTAGAGAAGATGAAAGCATTAAAAACACACACACACACACACTGAAATACTGTGCATAAAAACTCTGTATAAGTAACTTAAAAAAATTTAGATACCTGTCATGGGATTAATGGCCAACATGGCACTCCAAGAAAATATCCAAATCACAATAAAATCTGAGTGTGCAAACAAGATGAGAATGTGAAGTGGCAGAAGATTAGTGCAAACTGTCAAAGCAAAACTCAGCTGGAGAGTAACTACAGGCACTCAGACTGGGTGTGGGACTTTACTTTGCTGGATGATAAATTAAAAGGACAAATTACCACTGCTCTGAACCTGGGCCTGGCTGCCCTCACTCCTTCAAACTGTTCCGTCCACTTTTCTTCATTTAGGCTGTAAGCTCTTTGGACAGGGGCTACCTTTCACTGAGTAAAAAGAAAAGGAGTACTTGTGGCACCTTAGAGACTAACCAATTTATTTGAGCACAAGCTTGTGCTCAAATAAATTGGTTAGTCTCTAAGGTGCCACAAGTACTCCTTTTCTTTTTGCGAATGCAGACTAACGAGGCTGCTACTCTGAAATCTTTCACTGAGTGTTTGTACAGCATCTAGCACAATGGGAACCCATTCAGGATTGGAGATAAACTGAGCCCACCTAATTTACATGCCTGTTTCTTTATAACCTACCATGTTGTCTCATTACCCCATCCTATTGTATTGGTTTTTTGTTGTTTATTTTGAATGTATTCAGTTAGGGCCTGACCCAACTCCCACTGAATCAATGGGAGTCTTTCCATTGACTTTAGCAGCAGCTGGATTGTGCCTTTGGAATAGAGTTGATTTGTATGTATTACTGTACTATTGTAGGCCAAGTATATAATGTAGGTCAGGAAATTATATGCCTCTTATTTTCTGCAGTGTTTACTATGAGTATTATCATAAAGGTTTCCCCACAGGCATATCTCTTTAGTCAGCACGTAGCATTTTTCATAATTTAGTTGATATTGCCATTAAGTGCATCAGAACTGGCAGCACTGTTTGACCTTGACATGATCTTTTGCAAAGTTTCTTTTGATACCACAAAGTTCCTGAAACACTATTTCTCTGAGTCACCACGTATGTCATCCTGGTCAATACAGATCCGGGGATAGCTAAAGTTAGCTGACAAAGTAACTATACAGATTTGGTAAGTTTAACTCTCCTTTTTGCTCTCCACGATGGAGTTTCATGATGCTTATTCTCACTCTTCTCAACCCTCATGTAAAGGAGCAAAATCATGCCTTCCAAGATTGGAGCCACTTACTTTCTGAGATGAAATATGGATATTGCCATAATAAAATGAAGCAGCTGAAGGAGAATGATCATTTTAATTAAATCTATTCTTGCTAGAAAGGTCAGTCCAACTGTGCCCCATCTCCGCATAATGTCTTTTGCTTTTTGCAGTATTTCTGGGCCACTTAATTGAAAATTTTATTTAACATGAGGCATAAGATGTGTCCCCCACGCCTTCATTTTTTCTTGCATCCAAGTAAATGTCAGTGCTAAATTTCCTTGAGTTTCAGAAATTTTTCAGAGTAGTTTGTAAATTGTCTTATCATTTCAATAATCATAGCAATGGTTTGTACAGGGTTCATAAAAGTTGATTCTTGTATTAGCAAAGACTTTTTATGTCAGTTCTATATCTAGGCAAAAAATTTTGGCCAGCATTTTTTTCCTCTGAAAAATGCAGCTTTGGGAAGACTGAAACATTCTGCAAATACGTGTCGATTTTGACAATTTGTTTTAGTCAAACATGAAAAAAAGAGAAAACTTCAGAAATGTTTAAATGAATCATATAATAAAAAAGAAACATTTCAGTGTCTTGGGCTACATCAGCAAGAGTATTTCGGCACGATGCATAAGAATGAGGTGGGATGGGGATGCTCTGGAGCAGAGACTTGAACCAAGGTCTCCCACATCTTAGGTGAGTGTCCTGGGTGATGTAGTATGCTGGGGATGGAGGTGTCTCAATGTCTTCTGTTGAAGCTGTCCCACTTTGTATAAATAATTAAATATTCACTGAAGCAGGGACTGGAATCCAGGTGTCCCCTGCCGAGGTGAGTGTCCTAACCACCAGGCTACAGGGGATTCTGGGATGGAGCTCTCTCAGTTTCTACTATTGAAGCTGTTCTACTTTCTATAAAATACTTGAATAGTCATTGGGCCAGAAAGAGAATGTGAGAATGACATGATAGGTTCGAAGCGCCTTTTTCAATGTGCTGGAAATTCTGGACTTTTTTTCCCCCCCGTTTGACCCAAACAGAATTTATTTTATTTTTTGGAACTGCCAGTGAACTGAAAAATCAGTTATTCTCACAGTTCTAATTAGTACTTTTTTTTTTTTAAAGTCAGCATTTACTCACAGTTACTACTCGGTGGTATGAGAGATAGCACACTTTCCCCTGTACTTAGAATGGAAAATAACAGTGGTACCCATGTGGTATTGGTTGTCAATTATTATTATTATTTGTACTGTAGTAGTGCCCAGAGAGCCCAGGAAGGATCTAGGCCCCATTGTGCGAGGCACTGTAACACACAAGTCACTATGGTCCTGCTCTGGTTTTGTTTCTATATTTTCCCCTAAACTATGGTGTATGGCTAATAAAACTGAAGTGGGTGAATAGATAAATGGTGTAGACCTGGCATGCGCCTCACACTTGACCGTAAATAAATAAATTTGTTAGTCTCTAAGGTGCCACAAGTACTCCTCGTTCTTTTTGCTGATACAGATTAACACGGCTACCACTCTGACACTTGACTGTGTCATTCTGAAATGTCCTCAGTGCCTTGGGAAGTCACCTAGGGTGAAGCTCATTCATATGAACTCATCTTGAAGATTAAATTTAACAACTTACATTAAATACCCCCATTCAGTGTGATCAAATGCTTCTTAGCTACCCATAGAGGCTGCTTTGACAAGGGTATTTAGATATGCTGCTCAATCAGGCTTGTTAGCCATTAGCACGAGATTAGGATGGAGTCTTATTATGAGGCGAAAAAGGGCAGTAATTTTAATTAACTCAATCATTTGGCTGGCTTGATATCCTTTCACATATGATTATTTTAAATTCATTGTGAGGTGCCCTGCTGTGACAGCAAGGGGTGCCCTGAAGACGGATTCTAACTATACATATATATTCATGCGCACACACGTGCATGCACACACAGCCCAGAGAGGCAACCACAATATGCTTTGGACAATGCACCCACATTTCATATTATAATCACAGTATGAATCTGATGTAGAATTCAAAGATCCTTAAGTATTTACAGCACTAACTCACAATGCTATTTTCACTCAAAATGCTATAGTGTTAACTGCCTCAGCTGTGCTGCATCATCACATAACCAAAAAACCAAGGGCTGATTCTCCAGTCCTTTATCCTGACATTACCCATTGACCTCAGCAGAGTTAGAGTGGATAGTTGGAGTATTTTAGTACCATTTTCAAGTTACTGGGTTATTTGCTGGTAATGTCTCTCTACATTATCTCTTGTAGCAGCATGTGCCTTTGCACCTTGAATAAACATTATTTATGGTGTGATTTCCAATTACTCTTTGGCAAGTACCTTTTTCTTTAATCATCCTGCTTATTTCAACAAGAGGAATAACAATTAATACCATACCAAATTACATATTACTCCCTCCCCCTAATCTCTGATATTCTTTGGACTAGGATTCTCTTCCTAATATTTATAAAATTACTTATACAACAGAACTATTCAATTACTTAGAAGATTCTGCTCCCCGCTCCCTCACTCATGGCTGCTAATAGAAACCCAGCTGAGAAAGAGCAGATCAAAGCTCAGCTAGCAGGAGGAGCTTAGACCACAGAAAAAGGATAAACACGTTTCTACTCACTGAATATATTTTCACTTCAGCTGTGGCTCAGCTGCACAGTATGTTCAGTACTTGTAATGAAAAACATTGTTATGGGCAAGTTTCAGAGTAGCAGCCGTGTTAGTCTGTATTTGCAACAAGAAAAGGAGTAGTTGTGGCACCCTAGAGACTAATGACAGATTTCAGAGTAACAGCCATGTTAGTCTGTATTCGCAAAAAGAAAAGGAGTACTTGTGGCACCTCAGAGACTAAAAAATTTATTTGAGCATAAGCTTCCGTGAGCTACAGCTCACTTCATCCAATGAAGTACTCCTTTTCTTTTTGAGAATACAGACTAACACGGCTGCTACTCTGAAACCTTGTGTTATGAATGTTCACAAGTGATTGTACAAACACTCATCTCTGTTGAGTCTGACAGACTTTACAATTACAGGATTAAACGTGGAGACCTTTCTAGGTACTATATAGTAAACAGACTCCAAGGAGAGACTGCTGAATTGGAATTAATTTGCAAACTGGATACAATTAACTTAGGCTTGAATAAAGACTGGGAGTGATGTGTCATTACACAAAGTAAAACTCTTTCCCCTTGTTTATTTCCCCTCCTACTGCTCTTGTAAACTGCTGGAAATGGCCCACCTTGATTATCACTACAAAACGTTCCCCCCCCCCCCCCCCCCAGCCCCGCTCTCCTGCTGGTAATAGCTCACCTTTCCTGGTCACTCTTGTTACAGTCTGTATGGTAACACCCATTGTTTCATGTTCTCTGTGTACATAAAATCTCTCTTTTCCACTTCACCATCCGATGAAGTGAGCTGTAGCTCACAAAAGCTTATGCTCTAATACATTTGTTAGTCTCTAAGGTGCCACAAGTAGTCCTTTTCTTTTTACGGATACCGACTAACACGGCTGCTACTCTGAAACCTATAGTAAACCTATAGTCTCTAAGGTGCCACAAGTACTCCTTTTCTTTTTATAGTAAACCTACATACCCTCTAGAACTTGCATCAGTAATTCAAGGTGAGCACTGCTCAGTTCCAGCCTATTTCTTCCTAAAATAACCACGAATTGCAATTTGCCACCTGTACAATAACTTATAAAATGTTAAAACTAATGTGTAAACTCAATGACACTGCAACGATATACATACATCTTGGGATGAGAAAATTAAGTAAAGGTAAATTGTAATTGAAGTGGCAGCATCTGGATGCCTGAAGATCTCCCCAGTATGAATTGGCCTGATCTTGTCTGATTTTAAAAATAATGCAAGTATGGATCTGATTAGAATTTGAATGAATGACCAGCTGGTGTTCTAGGCTTGTTCTACTACTGCAATTGAAATAGATGCCAAAATGTTTATCTATAGTATATGACTTAATATCTTTTATATCTTGCCTTAGCAGTCTAGTGGTATTGCTAATATGATAAAGGAGATCTTTGCATGACTCCTGCTCATGATCTCTCATTTCCCAGGGCATTAATCATTAACAGAAACACCAGCCTGCAGCCAAATTGGCATGTGCTGTGCTCCTGAGAGATCTATTAAGCTAAACAAGGCTAGAGCTCCTCTGTATTATTATAGGTAACTCTCCACTATGGGGAAAAAAGTCCATGAAGCATACATGTTGTGCACCAAACTGCAGTCATTATTTTATTTTCTATAAGGCCTCTTCATGCAGTTCCAACTGCACTATTCCTGCATACTTTGTATTTCTCTGTTTATTTAAGAAGGGAAGTTTATCCTGAAAGCTATACATATCAATAGTAAAGTTGAGACTCTGACTACACAAAAATTAGGACATGTATAGTTCAGGTTCCCATACTGTCTAGGTACCTGAGTGGCACCCATTATCATAGTATTCATATGCATTACAATACAGTCTTTCGTTACACCAACAGACAATGCCGGGCAATGTAAGATACAGCTCATCAAAATAAATAAATGTAACAGTCTACACTATTAGCCTGCCAAGAGCGCTTTATAGTCTTAAAATGTATATACACTGGATGCATTTCACCCACCACTGAAACACAGAAACCTTTGGGGAGGAAAGCAGCAGTTATTTCTTGACACCTACCAACAGTACACAACAGTTTAGGGCAGTGTAACGGTGCAGAACCACCGCCGCGGTACCTCTTACTGGTCGTGCTGGGAATTAGCTCTCTTGGACCACCAGGGCACCTTTTACTAGCGATGTCTTGCTCGTCATCCCTTCCACTTCCTCCACCGTCTCCACCATCTGAACCCGCGGTGCTCCCGGACCACGGTGTCCTCCGACTGTGCCCCAACCCGCTGTCTCCCCACTTTCGGGTGACAGGCAGTCTTCAGTCCTTCCACTAGCCTCAGCAGCCAACTAAAGTTTCTAGTCCAGCCCCTGGCTTCAGGGGCAAACTGCAGTCTGAATTTAGGCCACTCTCCTCATTGGCAAGTATGGGTAAAGAGCGGGAGGGACCCAGGCCTGCTCGCTATTCTGGGTCCCGGCCCAGGGACCCTATAGCTGGCAGCCACTTACTGCCCCTCCTCCTATTTCTGCTGCCTACTTTCCCTGGGCCACTTCCCCTGTAGCCCTAGCACCTTCCCTGCCCTGCTTCAGGGCCTCAGTCTGGCCATGGTCGGCCAAGAGCTCCCCTACTGCTCCGCTATTCTGCCCAGCACTGTAATATCTACGGTGCTCCTCAGCAGACAGTTCTTTCCCTTTGTCCTCCAAGAAGAAACTGCCTTTGCTCTGTTGAGCAGCCCTTTATATATGGGCTGCTCCAGTAAGCCTTCTCTTGATTGGCTCTCCCAATGAGCCATTTCCTGATTGGCTGGGTTCTGCGCAGCCGCCCCACCACAGGCAGGGAGTAAAAAAGCACCATACCCAAATGAATATGTGTCATTTTGAGTGATATCACAAAAAATCCTATTGTGCTGAATACATGAAAGGAAAAATAGAAAGGTTGAAGTGGAAACAAAACCTGTGAATGTAATTATTTCTGTGTGATTAAAATCTCAACTTCAATATTAATGTGTAAGCTTTCTGTACAGAAACAATAACAGCTTAGATGTTGTTTCCTTATTAGCAAACTCATTAACAGCACAAAACATTTTTTAAAACTAATTTTTCTTGCTGAGACACGTTCCATTAAAAAATTAGTCTGTCACGCTTGATCAAGATATAGCTACATGAAAGAGTGATCAACTATAGCTAAACACCTATTGCAAAAATGCAAACCTGCCAGGTTAATCATGGAAGATGAGGGTGTTTCCATTAAAATGAAGCATTTGACTCCCATTAAATCTCTATTTTTTATCCTAGAACTTGACAGACTATTTGGAAGAACTGCAATTGGGCATTTGAAAGAGAGTACAGAGAAATCCCTGTTTAAGTCAGTAAAGTAATCCTCTTTGTGATCTAAGCTGTAAGCTATTAATGCCCCTGACAGTACTATGCTCCATTATATTTAATGCTATGTCAATATGACAAACACATTCCAGAGATTAATTTCCTCTCTCTTGTTGCATGATAAAACTGTTGCAATTAAATCTGAACAATTCAATAACTTGCAATGGTTTAGTATGAGCACTGTTTTGTAATATCATTTAATGAATCAAACCCAACATTTCAGCATTCTTAAAATTGACACTGATGTTTCCCAAGTTCCTAGATGTAGCAATGGGATAGAGTTACGCATAAAAACTTACTGACATGATGTTCAATATCAATTAAAACACTCCTATATTTTAATCTACAATTTCAAAACAGTTACGAAAGAATGCTAGTCTTGTTAAACAGCATTAAAGGGACAGTATCACTTTAGGTCCTGATCCTACAATCTGAGCTATATGAGCTGACCCTCTGCACTGATGGGTATTCCCTATGCTTCAATAGGATTCCACAACTGAAGCACCAGGGCCCACACTTTCTGTCTGTTTTAGCTACTATTGCCAGTAATGCTTCAGGTGACTATTACTGAAAGATTGGGATGGGAGGAGGAATTCACTGTTCTTTCACTGTATTTATTATGTGCATTTAATAACGTAGGGACAGTCTTGGTATTTGCTCTGTACAGTCAGTTTCCCGTTTGTGGGCATCTTTCACACAAAAGAGGGGACAGAGAAATGTTTTATAAAAATAGAAAAGTGTAACTGTAAATAAAAATTGCTAAAGTTACCAGGTCTTTGCAGAGGGCAGATGTGGTACCTGAAAATCTTTTTAACTCTTATTTTAAATTAACCAGATTTCCAGTTGACGGTGCCCCTTTAACTTCAGCAAAAGCAATGTATTCAAGTTGCCCTCTACATAATACTTCCATGTCTCCCATGTAGTAGTTGTTCAGAATGTCGCGTGCGTGGATGGATCTGGAGTTTGTGGACAATGTAAAGCTTTGGATCATTATAATACCCACCTCAAAAGTGCAGGTAATCCTTCTAGGATGGGGAGCTTCCTGTTGCAACTGATACACTGAGAGAAGGCAGAAGTTAAATATATTTCAGTTTTCTGCTTAACACAGAATTGTTTGTGTTATATTATGCATTTTATAACATTAAATTTTGATTAAAAAAATACCTGCTGCAAGATTTTGTGCAGAGGGATACATAAGCCAAGATATTATAATTGATTCACAATGAATCAGAAACCACTCGCTATTAGAATTCATTTAACTAATTAATTACTGTGTAATAACTGGGCAAGGTGGGAAAAAAGCTAGACTTAGGCAGAAAAGAACAGAAGTTATGATCAATGCAAACTTCATTTCACAATACATCAAAAACATGTTGGTTCTACAACTCTGGTCTTCAGCAAGAGGGTTCACAGTCAGTGCTGTAAGGCACTGACCACGTCCTGCAAGGCGCTGCTCACCTTCAACTCCCATTGATTTCACTTGGGACTGAAGCTCTTCAGGACCTTGAAGAAGAAACTCAGAGCTTTGTAGAATCAGGCCCTCTGTCTTTATGATTGCTCACTAACCTTTCTGAGCAAACAAAATGTCGTTTATGGCTGTGAACCTATGGTCATTCAGTGGGCAGTTTCCCATAGTCAAGGCCTAAAATGTAACCTATTTTAAAATGGGTACAAATACCAAAATATCTATTTTTGTTATCCTTTAAAAATTGAACCTCACCAAGACCAAGGCATTTTTAAAAGTAAGTTGTAAATTTATGATAGTAACATGCTACTGTGCTATAAAGGAGGGACATTCAGCTCCTCCTTCTAAAGTAGTTTGATTTGGCAAATCACCTTAAAAATGAGGCTGTTGATACTTATTTTATCATTATAAAAATTCTGATCTGATTAGATTTCTTTCTGAAATAGACATTGAGAGATGTAATCCCTTAAAATTAAATTAATTTTCAAACAATATTACTCGCAAAGGACTCTGATAACATGTGCTGTCACTTCTTTCACGTAACAAGATCATAAATTAGTTTATCCAATGAGATTTTATTTTATTATGCTTGGCATTTGACCATAACTATTTTTCTGACACTCATACTTCGTTAAAATGCTAAGAATATAAGAATCACAATGGAGAAAATGGCTAAGTGTTAGATGACAAGTAAATATTCACACTAGAGATCCTTGTTCCAAAGGGGGGAAAGGGAGGAGCAACGTTTTTATCTTGATTTCATTAAAAAAACCTATTTCACCACTTTTAAAAAACTGTTTTGCAGAGATATTAAAAAGGTGATGTTTGCAAGTGATGAAAAAACAGCAAAATAATGTAAAATTAGCAACTTTCATTGGAAGTACAGCATGAACATTTATTTTCCTCAGGATGGACTACTCCCAGTTTCCACTATAAAAATAATATTTTATGCCACAAATGAAGAAATTATTCCCTGATCCAAATCTGATACTTGTGGAGAACTAGCTCAGATTTTATATGAAAAAATTCAGAGCAAGAGAACGGATAATTTTAGATTTGAAAATATGATGATGGATAGCCACAAGTGACAGGCTCCGTAGAGCACTAAAAAATTCAAGGTAATCATTTCTTGCCTCACATCAACATTAGAAAGATTTTCTGAAGATGACCTTCTCCTCAAAGACTGTGCCTTTTATTCTTTGCAGGTCAGGAACACACTATGTGGTCTGTCAAGTTATAAAATGTGCTCTCTATCCTTTTTCTATAACTGCTGCATGAGAACCAAGCTATCAGCTGCTGTTTCCTTGCCGCTACTATTCCTAGTGAACTCGAATAAGACATTTCTATTCATTCATCGAGACAGCAACACAAGCAAATAATATGACTGTGTGCACTTACTTCTAATTACGGAAAATTATGAAAAACATAAGTTGCATCTACAAATGATGTGCGTTGCTTTAGCTACTGGGATAGCTGCCAACGAGGCTTTGGTGTTGTAAAGGTTGGACACCTCATTATAGATGAGGGCGTAAAATAAAATGAACCAAAAGGCAGAGTTCATTGAGTTCACAGAAGGTACAGTGATTTATTATTAATATTTGCAACTGAAAGCAAAACATACAGAACTTGGTGACAAACACTAGGTGAACAGCTGTTATGATTAATGATGTTTAATATAAAAGCTACAATGTACTCCAATTTTATTCTTTAACCATCGTCTACAAGGCAAAAGCTTGCTTCAAGTCACTTTATGTGTAAGTGCCTTTATTTTAAGTGACTGGCTTGACATATGGCAAGCCACTGATGTAATAAGTTATGATTCAAAGCCACACACAGAGATTGCTTCTAGGTTCACATGCAGACTGAGGTTCCAACCACCGCAATTATGCGACAGCAGTTGAATGGGTTGGAGATTGTTACTCACGTTCAGTTCCTTCACATTAAACTATCTAAAGAGAAGACCAAAGACAGCTGGGAGAAAATCTTTAGCATTTTTCCCTATCCTTGCTGCTTATTTTTCATTCATTTCAATTAATTTAAAATAAGTTTTAAAAGGTTCTGAAGTTGCTAAAATTTTAAGGCTTATGCAGTGTTGTCAACCCTCTTGAATTTCTCATGAGTATCACAATATTAGATGTTTTAGTTAAAGGCTCAGCGTCTGGAAACTAGAGATTATACAAGAATCTCAGCTTTTGGGATTTTTTAAAAAAAATCTAAGTTTCTAGTCTTCATGGCAGCAGAGAAAAGCTTGAAACTATTACTTGAGTTCATCTTAAATGCTCAGAAACCAGATGGCAAGTAAAAAAACCCCAACACTAATGTTTTGGGGGTTTTGAGGCACAACTCATGATTTTTGAATGTTTGGGGTTGGCAATGCTGTCTACAAAGTAAGTGCCTGTTGTACCAGAACCATCCAATATCTGCAGGACTCATGGAAACTGAAAGTGAATGTTTCAGAAAAGATGGAAGTTCTGTGCATTTAGACCTAGAATATATACTGTAGAGCAGTGGTTCTCAAACTATTGTACTGGTGACCCCTTTCACATAGCAAGTCTCTGAGTACGATCCCCCTTATAAATTAAAAAACTTGTTTATATATTTAACACAATTACAAATGCTGGAGGGTTTGGAGTTGAGGCTGACAGCTCGTGCCCCTCATGTAATAACCTTGCGATCCCCTGAGGGGTCCCAACCCCCAGTTTGAGAACCCCTGCTGTAGAGAATAATCCTGCATTAGCAAAGTCATTAACTAAATGATTCAAAAGGTCTTTTCTTCCTCTCATCTCTATTATATATTTTCAGTTGATAAGAACTATTTTAATCCAGTCTCTATAAACTTTAGTAACATCTTACACTTCAAAAATAATAAATTTTTTTGTCAAAGGTTTAACACAAACTTAAAACCTTAAACTCAGTAGAACAGATTCCATGATGTGCAGTAATTTTGAAATAAATGCATTCTTTTGGATGCTGAATCATAAGTCCCAATTTACACAGGTGAATTCTTTCATTATGTTAAGTGCTGCTTTCATGTGTCTTTGGCAGTGCTGTTGCTAGCCCATTTGGGGCCCAAAGCAGGAATAGTTTGTGGGGGGCCCTACACATACAACACATACTAATAATTAATAGGGAGTCCCTTAAGCTGCTTCGGGCACTAGGCAATAGCTTAGTCTGCTTATGCCTCGTGCTGGCGCTAGTCTTTGGACATGGTCTCAGAAGGACATCTAGCCTCAAAAATATGTCAGAAAATGTAGAGTTAGAGGCATTTTAAAAGTAGTTGTGTAGCCACACACACACACTCACTCTGAAAATCTGTTGTTAAATAAAGGCTGATTCTTTCTGCCAATCCCCCACAGCTTCACCAAGCCCAGTGCCTCCCTCTTATGCATACAGGCAAGGAAGCAGAAGTTACAGGTGTGGCATCCTAACAGCAGTTTCACTTTTCCTTTTCCAATGCATCACTTCTCGTGTTCATTCATCTCAGTCTCTTTCAGCCTCAGTTACAATGTGTGTAGAAAGGTAATTCTGTTTCATGGAGGATTTAGATATTTCTAAATCTGGTTTCATTTTGATTAGGAACGAAACCCCAAAACTTCGAAACTGTCCTTGAAAGGGAGGGAATGGACCCTTGGCTCTGAGGCAGGCAGCCTGATGGGTTGCCCTGAAGCTGCAGACCCAGGAAGCTCTGAAGTTCTTGTCCCAGAGCTGTCTGCATGGCTGGGTTCCATCAGAACATTGGTGAAATGTCCTGATTTCGCTGAATCGGCAAATTCAGAACAAACTTTTTCAGCTAGTTCTAGTCTCAACTCCAGTGGTGCATGTGGTTAAGGCAAATTGGCCTTAAAATGTTCCCATGTGATATCAAGCTTTTACATGCAAGAATCCAGGTCACTAACGCCCTAAGGAACTATGCCAGCAGGCCATACCTGTGCAAGTAGTCTCATTGACATTAATGGGAACACTCATGTGAACAAGGTTTACAAAATCCAACCCCAGGGACTGTACAGCTGCACTTGGCCTTTGGCGTCAAGGAGTGCAAGTGTCTCCAAATGACAACATTCCCTGCTATTCTTCATATTAATGCACAATGTTTCTTGAGCTTATATCTCGATAAACATGATATTTCAATTGTTGTAAAAGCACTAGAAATGAAAGGTTTTTGTATCAACATTTTTAAAAAAATCTGTTTGAATACTCACAGTAAGATTTCCAAACAGGTGGTCGGTATTCATCAGTATCTGAAAGAATAATGACACTTATCTAAATACACTATTAAAAACAAGGTAAACGCATTCCAGCAGAAGCGTTAATAAATTCAGCAAGATAACTGTACAAAAATCTAGCTGCAGTATATTCTAATACTATTGGCATTTTAAAAACTACAAAAGGGAGGTATAAAAAATGAATGCAAGTGCAAAGACTCTTCTCTTCTTTATTTAGAAATCTGTAAAAGTATTTTTCAAAACAAGATGGAAGAAGAGCAATAGAATACCACTTGGCAAGATGGCCAATTTACATAGAACCCTAATGCTACTATAAATAGAAGTGCAAAACTGGGAAGAAAAAGCACAATGCTTTCTTTAAATATGCTTTTTTAAAAAAGTTTATATTAGAAAATAATATTTCCTTAAAGATATTTAACTTAAGATCAGATCAATCAACTTTCATTCCAACTATTAATGACCCCAGTCCTTCTCTGAAGTGTTTTGGAATTGGGTGTATCCCTTTCCATAGTTTGTGAGCTCTCTAGTAGAGTTTACTGTATTCTGTGTTTGTTTTAGAAGACGGTGTCTCAAGAGGGCGCAAAAACTATGTAAAGGGATACTACATTCTTCCACTGAAATCAGAGGCCAAACTCCTATAGACGTCAATGCTAGCAGAATCAGGCCCTAAATTTGTGAAAGCAAGAGAACTGTAAGGTATCAATCTGTATAAGAAGCAATGTTGTAACTTTATTCTACTGAGATCGCTCTTCTTTTTCAAATCTTCTAATTACATTGATCTCAGCTAATCCATGATTTGCAATCTGATACACTTCACAGCATATAAGTAATATTGAAGAAGTTGCAAAAAACTTGCATTCCTTTTATACTGAGTACAAGCTCCAGATAGGAAAATTATCAGATGCTGTAATGATACCACATGAGCTTGTCTGCAAATGGAAATCTTGCAAACCTCAAACTTTAGTTCTTGTCGTGTACTTTGGAGTTTGTCACAAAAAGAACTTGGTTTTCTAGGTTCTGTCTGTCTTGTGACTTGCTGACAACTTACCAGATGTTTTAAGTTACAATGTTCTGTGAAAAAATAGGGCTAGATTCTGGCCCTCATTGCAGCCGCTTTGTGCCAGTCCTCTACTCCAGCGGTTCCTCTACTCCAGTGGTTCCCAAACTTGTTCCGCTGCTTGTGCAGGGAAAGCCCCTGGCGGGCTGGGCCAGTTTGTTTACCTGCTGCGTCCACAGGTTCAGCCGATCGCGGCTCCCAGTGGCCGCGGTTCGCTGCTCCAGGCCAATGGGAGCTGCTGGAAGCAGCGCGGGTTGAGGGACGTACTGACCGCCGCTTCCAGCAGCTCCCATTGGCCTGGAGCAGCAAACCGCAGCCACTGGGAGCTGCTATCAGCCGAACCTGCAGATGTGGCAGGTAAACAAACCGGCCCAGCCCGCCAGGGGCTTTCAATGCACAAGCGGCGGAACAAGTCTGGGAACCACTGCTCTACTCCTATCAGGTACCCCCTAACTTTGGTTTTGATCCCATGAGCTACTGATCCTACAAGATGATGAGCTACCTCACCTCCCATTGCAGTTGACTGGAGTCAGTGGCACTCTGCATGTTGCAGGATCTATGAAACACAACCACACCTGAGTGTAGATGCCAGTGTCTTCTGCTACACCACAACCTTTGGTAGGCAAATATCCGCTGGCACTGATGCTGTCTGATGCCTCAAACATACCCACTTAACTTCTGACTATCATCTTGAATACACAAACAGAAGATGTTTGTTTAAAAGATGTGTGCTTGTTCAAACAGAAGTTACTTCATAGAAGTCCTATGGCCTGTGTTATTCAGGTCAGACTAGATCACCACAATGGTCCATTCTGGCCTTATAATCTATGTATCTGACTACATTCGAGACCTCTTCTTTGAGCCTTGTAGTGACAGACATCTTCACTCTGGCATCATCCATCCACCTTTCAGGGATTCTACCATAGAACTTGAGGCTGGGAAAGTCTTAGGCTTGCATTCCCTTAGGGTATGGCACTTACTTCCTGTGGATATTTATCTTAAACTACCCCTTCCCCATTCAGAAACATCTGTAAACACTTCTAATTCAGGAATGTTTTCTATTTTAATTGCTATCGGCTATGGATGGTAACTGCTCCACCTTGCATTTTCCACCATATTTGTATAGCTGTCATTTTGTCTGGCTTTTTATGATCTATCTTGTGTGACATTTTAATTACTATATATGACTATCATATATTAATTGCTTATAGAGTGCCTCAAGTGCCTTGGTATCAGGACCATTTATAATTAAGTTATTAATAAGTGAGCATCTGGGTCAGATAAATAGATCCCCAAAATCCCATTAGCCAAATCCCCAAGAGATCATGCAGACATGCTACCATCTCGTGGTTGCCTGCCTCGTGTCTCACAATAGCATGGAGGTTTTCAGCTGTCCACCTTATGCTGTGTCATTGAAAGATCATCATCAGTAGACACACTAAGGAATATCCATTTCTAATTTTTATTTTATTTTAAGTTAAAGCCATGTTAGGGGGTGCACGGTAGGAGCACTGGAACATGATCCCTCAGCACTGTACTGTATGTCATGTGGAAAATGGCAAAACCTATGTCTAAAAATAATGGGCCTTTATTCCCAGAAGAATATTACTACACTATTAGCTGGCTTTTGGTTTACTGTTACTACTTTATAAACAACATTTGCATCGGTTTTATTTACAAATAAATGACAAGTAAAGAACATCATCCCCAATATTTGTACAATGGGAAGTGACCATTATGGAAATACAAATATCTTGGCTGTTTAAACTGTTTTTGAAGGTACTACAGCTATGTAATCATTACAACTAAGGGCATTATGTTTACAAAACTGAGAAGCAACAATATTTCTGCCTCAACAAAAAAATCTCGTTCAAGTCAAACAAGAACAGAGGTAACTTCCACATAACAACAATTTATAAAATTCTGAAACTGGAAGGAATGATTTATGTTCTGCAGCTGTGCACAAGTATTTTGTTTAAAAATCTGTCAGCATACTTTACTACCTTAACACTGCTAGAGTTCCCAGAGAACATTCCACATTTGGGAATGAAAAACAAAAGGTCATTTCTATTGTAATTTTAAAAAATGTTCTCAGATATAAAATAGTGTAGCAGCAAACACAGCACAATGACAATAGTGAAGGAGAGGTTTTATAGTGTCCACTTGTGTCTGTAACAGCGTGCTGTTGCTGTTAGCACATGATAAAAATTACTCTGCTGCCTACCAATAAAAAAAGATAAAGTCTAAACACAGCATTGGACTATTAAAATCTTTTAAAAAATTATCGATACTGACCAAATATGGACAGTATTTTTGGGTGCACACTTTGTGAAGAGGCCTGATTTTCAGAGGGCAGGTGCTTTTTCTTTAAGGTGTCCAGTTGGGCATCCAAAAATTAAGATACCCAGATCACTAATCACTGAAAATTTAGGCCAGACATGGTCTGTTTCTTTAAGTCACAATTCAGACATACAGTGTGCTGCAAAACTGGCCCAAAATATAAAAGTTCCCACCAACACAACAGTGTTTTTTAATTAATGATGTAAACTCTACTCTGTCAATCTCTCTCAGGTTTTTCTATAATGCCTATCAGTGCAATGCCTGCACTCTGCTCTAAAGTTCTCATAATAAGATCAAACCATTTTCTGCAAGTTGTGCATCATGTTTTTCCTCTACAGTATTTTTTAGTTAATTTATATTTAATTAATCTGAATATTTAACCTGGCGCTGCAAACCCTTACTACTGGGTGTAGTCCTACAGATGACAATTTGAGTACTCAAAGTGTTACACTCAGTAACAGTTTTTAGGATCATGCTCATAGCACAGTTTAGTAAATTTGCCACTTCAACCAGAGCTAGGATAACTTTACAGGCACAGTATTTAGTTATTGCAACATAAGGAGCAAGAAGTCTTGTTTTTAAAATGGCAATGCATCAGAAAAAAACTGACAAATTTCCCTCATCCAGGCAATTTTTGAAGTCTACAAAAATCTTGCTCTGAAAAGGAAGGAAGAAAAAGAAAAGGGGATATGTGGAGGAGAGGCTACTGAAATACAACACTGGGATTTCTGAAATCATCCTAGCCTAAAGCAGGGGTTCACACAACAAACTTTTTGGTGGCTTCATAGTGCAGCCACCAACTCTTGCTGGTGGCCACGCTGACGCTTTTTCCTAAAATACTTAATTAACTTTAAGAAAAACAAAATAAATATGCACACATACATATCCAAATCGTTGTAATTTATTTGTGTAGGGTTTTTTTCCAACTCAGTAATAAAAATAATTTACATTTGTCTCTATTCTTTACTGGACCTAAACAGACTAGAAACACAAATAAGGTGCTTCGTATGTTCTTGTCTTTTTGTTGTTGTTTCTTTTGCTTTTTTGGTTGAGCTTTTTTTTCCCCCCCTCCTAAGATTCGCTAGCTGGTAAGTCTTCTGCTGTGAAAAGTGATATCTGTATGTTTGTTAATATCACTTTTCACAGCAGACTTACTCAGTCCCGGCAAGCTCTGGGACAAATTAAGCCCTGGATGGGGAGGTGGGCAGGGAGGCAGTGGGGTCCAGGGACGATGGCAGGGGTGGTGAGCCTGGGGCCGGAGCCTGGAACCAGAGCCTACCACCGCATGGACGGAGCCCAAAGCCTGCCATCCCTACCCCCAGGAAAGTTAGGAATTCACCAACTTCCTGCACCTCCAGTGTTTGTCTCTTCAGAGGGAGGCAGGGCGCAAACATTGCTGGCGGCTCTGGGAGAGGGGCCACTGCTTTGCGCCCCCCCCCCACCACAGCCCAGGAGGCTGTCGTCACAAGAAAAGGTCATGGTGCATTTGAGAAACACTGGCCTAAAGCCACATTGACATCTAATAATTTGCCAGCTTAGGACAGCTCAGTAAGAAACAGCTGTTTTTTCAAAACCTGCACTAACTTCTTAGCTCCTAAAGATCCCTGTCATACGTATCCATAAGGTTAAATGAAGAGAACATCATTTTACATTGATATAGCACTTTTTATCCCACTGAGACTCAAAGACATTTATAAAGTAAGGGGGAAATAGTTCAGGATATTTCCATGTATTAAAAGCATGGAGAGCATGAAGAGGCCACTGTACACAGTTCTTGTATCCTGCAGTGGATTCCTGCTATGTTGGACCAAGAGCAGAATGAGACCTGTCCATGAGATGAGTGTCTCGCTGCAGAAGTGTATGTGCCATGAAAGAGAGGAGCGGTCCTGGCTCCGCACACTAGTTCAAAACTGAGTGCAATATCTACCCACAACTCAAGTCAGAACTGGAGGAACACAGGGCCCCGAACAGCAGCAGCAGAGGCTCCACCCAGTCCCACACATCATGAAGTCACTGGAAGTCACAACAGTGTGACAGATCATACCTTAGCCTTCTCAATGGCAGGGGCAAGCCACCAGCATTTGCCTACTCATCTTCCTTTGCTGGGCAAGGAAACTTTGGGCCCTCCAGACAATTCCCAATTCTTCCTTAGTGCTCTCCTATGTCCTCACAAACAGCACACTGTTCTCTTCTTCTCCAGCTTCTGGCCTGCTTCTGAGCTCAACAGTTACCACTCTCACCGCAGAGGCCCACCCTCACCCCATGCTAACTGCTGGTTCTGCTCCCCATTTTAGCCCATCCCAGCTCCCCCGCAACCTGCCTACTCTCATACCCAACATGTTCAGCATGTAAATCCCACCTTCTCACCTCTCCTCAACCATCCCTCGTTACCTAGATGAACTCATTCTCAAGTCTCTCAGAGGTCCAGCTGTCCCCTCTTTTCCTTTTTGACCTGGAGATATGGGTGGAAGATTTGCCAATCTATGGTAGGCTGATGAGCTCTGCCCATGTAATTGGCAAGGGCAGAATATCCATACCGGGAAAGGAGTATGTGAAGAAAACTCGATGTAATTCTCTCCTGGGCCAGAGGACAATTTTGCCCTCCTTAATAAGGAAGAATTCATTTCATAATGTGATGGAGCTGAGGAAGGCATCGTACAAAAATGCCACAGGTCATTAGAAGTCAAATTGTAGCCAACAAATGACAGGCTGACAATGAAATCTGAAACATGCTAGCCCTGAGAGAATGGACTCCACTTAGAGGCAGCTATTTATGAGAAATTCATATATAGATCACAAAACAGTACAAGAATATTTCAGGTTCTTGGGCACATAAATGGCTAATTCTGACATTTAAGCATAACATTTCCTTTGTTCTTTTCCTTCTTTCTTCCTTCAGTCGCACGTTCTTTTTATGTCTTTAGATAAAGCTGGTCTAATTTTAATGCTTGCAAAATGAACAGTTTAATCATAGATATCAAAGCTGTTTTATCATTGCCTCAAAAAAACTGTTGAGACTGCTTGTCTCTGTGTATTCCTTTTATAGAAAGAATAAAAAGTTTACATATATTTAGAAGAAGGAGGAACCATTTCACCACCTCGCTGAAGTTCGGCCAGCTTTGGGCTGGATCAACAGCTGCTTAACCATGCATGGCAAAACATAAAACAATTTAGGTCAGTAAGTGATGTACATAATATCTAACTAAAACTACATTTAATTTAGCTAGGCAGAATATAATTATCCTGACTAAATCCTAATTTGGATAAACCCCCTGTTCATGTAGGGACTTCAGTTTTACTTTTAATAGATGTCATCTCCAGCAGCAAGTGGTCTATAACATCATACTGGAGGGATGGCTTAACAGACAGTTACAATAATGCTACCGCCGGCTGAGCTGCCGGAACATCTCCTCGAACCTTGTTTTTCTCTGGTGAAATCCCATCCAAATACAGACCAGGCCTTAACTTGCTAATCTTATGGACCAACCTAGGTTGTACCCAAATAGGCTGAATGGAAAATTATTAGGAAACAAGAATCCAATGTAACTATTTCTAAATGGATAGTTAATTAAAAAGTTAGCTTCTTAAAAATACAAGACAAAAGGATGGTTTGACTCTTAATTTAGGAGAAATATTAGAAAATTTAAAACATTTCTCTCTTGTGTTATGACCAGTTCACTGGCCAATCAGCACTGGCAATATCTTAAATGCTCTGGGCCTCTTTACCTTGCTTCTGGTAAACAATACAGCATTTCAAAATTTAACTGCCAAAGAATGAAGGAACATAACAAAGCTGACATGTCCATTTATTCACCCATGTAATGGTTACCATGGAACTCGATGTGCCTTCAGAAAAATAGTAGGTTTACAAGCAGAAAAGGGCAAAGGATTTTCCTTGCCTATTATGTGTATGCTGTCAAGAACCAGGGACAGCGGGCCACTGAGGACAACCACGCAACAGGCTAATGGGGTACTTCTATGTTAATGCTGATGTTCATGCAGAGGTTAAGTACTCCCTTGAGAATGATAGGCATTTCCAAATGCAAGGAGAGAGAAAAGAATTTGAGGCATCATTAAGTATTACTTCAGAAGGCATATGGAAGAAGGCACATTAACTAGAAGAGCAAACTTGTTTCAAAGTGGGCTTCAGAAATACAACAGTGTTAACATTTCAGGTTATGGATTGGCTTTACTCTGGCAACACTCCTATTAGCACATCAATGATTGGGTATTTAGATTTTCAAAAATTTTCAAAAGTGACTAGTCAGTTTGGGTGCCTCTATTTTTGGGTGATCAGCTAGACATACCTTAAAGGGGCATGATTTTTCAGAGGGTGACCACCCCCAAAATTGAAGCACCCAGTCTCTAGTCTCTTTTGAAAAGTAGAACAGAACAGATCTTCATTGGAGAGTAGTGGCTAGAACAGAGTGGGCAAACTACGGCCCGTGGGACCGTCCTACCCGGCCCCTGAGCTCCTGGCCCAGGAGGCTAGCCCCTGGCCCCTTACCTGCAGCCACGTCATGGTGCCGCGCAATGCTCTGGGCAGCGGGGCTGCAACGCCCAGCCTGACCCGGTGCTCTGTGCTGTGCGGCGCAGCTGCCTGTCTTGGTGCAGCCGTGCCGCCAGCCACTGGTGCTCCAAGCAGCATGGTAAGGGGGCAGGGAGCCGGGGGGCGGGGAGGTTGGATAGAGGTCAGGGGAGTTCGGGGGGGTGGTCAGGGGTGTGGATGGGGTTGAGGCGGTCAGAGGGTGGGGAACAGGGGTTGAATGGGGGCAGTGGTCCTGGGGGGGCAGTCAGGAAGGAGAGGAGGGGTTGGTCAGGAGACAGGGAGTGGGGATGGGGGGGGTGGATGGGGCAGGGGTCCGGGAGGGGTCATCAGGGGGCGAGAAGCAAGGGGTTTGGATAGGAGGCGGGGGCTGGGCCATGTCTGGCTGTTTGGGGAGGCACAGCCTCCCCTAACCGGCCCTCCAAACAATTTCAGAAACCCGATGTGGCCCTCAGGCCAAAAAGTTTGCCCGCCCCTGGGCTAGAAGCAGTATGACAAATCACCATGGCCAGTTTAAGTGTATGCCATTTTTTCAGAAACAATCTCTAGAACACTCCTCTTCAGCCTTGAGGGTCTGTTGGTTAGCATCTCCAAGATGTTAATGGGATGTGCTCAAGAAATTACCTGACCTACTGTAAAACAGCCAGCATTTACTTAACGATGACATTCTCAAACAAAGAAGATAGCCAAGTCAAACAGGATATTTAATTTCTTCTCTGTTTTTAGAGTATGAGTGCCAACAGAATCTCAAAGATGAAACTCAACCCACCAGAAAATGTTTTCAATTGCAGCCAGGCAGGGGGGAGCAGCCAGGGCCTCTAAATTCCCAGACAAAAAAAAGTAAATTAATTAAAGATTGTACAGGAAACATTAATAAAGCAAAAAGGTCTATGACCTTTATTTTCAAGATAGACATGAAAAAAGTTTATCTCTGGCTTGTGTGAATAGTATGTGATCTCTTAGCAATTATGGGAGAACTCATAAGTTAAAATAAGGTATCCTGTCTGTATGAGGTGATGGATGGAGACAGGGTCTTGGCACAAAGGGTAATAAGCCTAGCATGAAGACCTGCCTAACCAAGAAAGATCATCAGATCTCCAGCATGGAGTCTGTTGGTCGTACTCCAGCCAATTCTGGAACCAAGAGTTTAAGAAGTTCATTTCAGCCTAGCTTACGCTTGGCTAACAAAAATGAAAATCGGACATCAATTTTTTTCCAAGAAGCAAGGATCTCTCTGGCATTAGGTCTCTACCTTCATCGCTCTTCACAGGGGCACATGAAGATGAAGAGGGAAATGGCCCTTGGACTCACTAATGCCAGATCTTTGCCTTCCAATACCGCAGAAATGACAAATTAATTCTGTGAGAAACACAGGGTAAGAACCTTAAGACTATTCTTTTGTATATTCCCTTTTATCTCAGAAATTACTATATGGCTTTGTTAATAAAGAAATTTCCATTTTATTTAGAATTTGAAATACATTACAGACATTCTTAATACAAAATTAGCATTGGTATTTTAATTCATGAAAGCAAGGACATTAAGCATTGTGGTCCCTGTTGGTACATGCAGTAATTGTTATCACTACAGTGATTGTGGTTCCACGGTATCTCCATTTCTGTAGGAAGGTATCTTGGGTTCTGCAGGTATGTAGAGCAGTGAATGTTGAGTTTTTAATGGTGTCCACAAGTATAACCAGTATGTATAATGTCACAGTGTTGTAGTTGCTCAGAAGTCATAGCTAAGTTTTCTGGATTTCCTTCAGTTAGTAGCTAACCCTCAACATTACTTCAACATAATTCCTTGAACATAATTTCCTTGGGTTAAAAAAACAGGCATAAAGGCAGGGAGATCACACATTTAAAAAGCTTGCTGAAGCATCAACACAACTCCTCAAGCATCCAGGTCCCCTAGATAAACCAAGAAGAGCCTGAAAGCAACATGCTTCCCAAGTGAATCTCCACACAGAAGCAAATATTTGTTTGAACACCCCACATACATATGAAACCAGTCCTGCATTCATTTTAATGTCTAAATATTGAAGTGAAAGGGTAAGTATGTGAATACACATATTAGACATGCACGGAAGGCTAAATTGTTCTGCTCCAGTAAAAGAGCAGGGAGGGATCTCACTCCTATGCCTGAAAAACACACCTCTACACCTCTTGAGGAATTCCACCATGATTTCAACAATAATAAACGATGGTCACATAAACACCACCCTATACCGGAAACCTACTGACGGCTATTCCTACCTACATGCCTCCAGCTTTCACCCTGACCACACCACACGATCCATTGTCTACAGCCAAGCTCTGCGATACAACCACTTTTGCTCCAACCCCTCAGACAAACACCTACAAGATCTCTATCAAGCATTCTTACAACTACAATACCCACCTGCGGAAGTGAAGAAACAGATTGATAGAGCCAGAAGAGTTCCCAGAAGTCACCTACTACAGGACAGGCCTAACAAAGAAAATAACAGAACGCCACTAGCCATCACCTTCAGCCCCCAACTAAAACCCCTCCAACGTATTATTAAGGATCTACAACCTATCCTGAAAGATGACCCAACACTCTCACAAATCTTGGGAGACAGGCCAGTCCTTGCCTACAGACAGCCCACCAACCTGAAGCAAATACTCACCAGCAACCACATACCACACAACAGAACCACTAACCCAGGAACCTATCCTTGCAACAAAGCCCGTTGCCAACTGTGCCCACATATCTATTCAGGGGACACCATCACAGGGCCTAATAACATCAGCCATACTATCAGAGGTTCGTTCACCTGCACATCCACCAATGTGATATATGCCATCATGTGCCAGCAATGCCCCTCTGCCATGTACATTGGTCAAACTGGACAGTCTCTACGTAAAAGAATAAATGGACATAAATCAGATGTCAAGAATTATAACGTTCATAAACCAGTCGGAGAACACTTCAATCTCTCTGGTCATGCGATTACAGACATGAAAGTTGAGATATTACAACAAAAAAAACTCCAAAACCAGACTCCAGCGAGAGACTGTTGAATTGGAATTCATTTGCAAATTGGATACAATTAACTTAGGCTTGAATAGAGACTGGGAGTGGCTAAGTCATTATGCAAGGTAACCTATTTCCCCTTGTTTCCCTAATGCCTTAGCTGAAGCATGTCGATCTACTGAGCTCGTCTTTCCAGAAAGTCCGACAGGAGACACCTCGTCTCAGCAGTGATGGGAGGAGGAGGAGGAGGAGGAGAAAGAGGGAGAGGAAGAAGAGGAAGGAAAGATTCATTCCCTCGTCTCCAATTCTGTAGTTTTGCATCCCTTATACATTTGGCTGCCTGCTCATAGCTGCAGGGGGAGGATATGGTCACTTATGACTTTCTCCACATTCAAACTCTTTTGCCTCCAGTCTTGGCCCTAGTTAGTAATACTTTGCACTTGTAAAGCATCTTTTATAAATACTGTATCTGTACTTCTATGCCAGACTTGGACTTTTACAAGTAAACCATGTTGCAGTTATCTGAGCAATAAAGTAAAACCAGCTGAATGGATTCTCTTCAAATGTCTCACAGAAATTCACATGTGCGAAGAGCATAAGGATATAATGCAATTTTGGGGAAAGTTATGAGCCAGTAAAAACAGGATCTTAGATTAAAAGTGGCCTTCCAGCTGTAACATGGCACTAAATCATATATACTACACATTAACATGTTTTTAGAGGGATCAAAACTCAGTTATTTTTCTTCAGTGGCGTAGTTTACATCTTCAGAAGTGTACCCTAGTTATTACTTTTCTGAACAAATGTCATTAGCTTTCTACGATGGAATACTGCGGTAAAAATGAGTAACAGAAAGCAACGGTGAGCTAAATGCATGATGGCTAACAGGGCTAGTTCCATTTCACAATTAATCTGCACAAGCAGTTGAACTGCTTGAAATAGAAATGAAACAGCACACCACGTGGCTCAGCCCTGCTCCGGCATACAGCTCCTCCTAGGGTCAGGCTACGATTATTATTTGTCCAGTGAATAACAGAGTGAGGAAACCTCTAATACATTCTGACTTACCACAATCGGCATCACAGTAAATGAATTCACCTTGTACATTAATAGATTAGATTGCAGTAGTTTGTGTCCAAATTTTCATTTCTTGATTTCAGCAAGACAGGGAACAGAAAATCAAGCTATGACCAACTATTTTGTAGACGTTGATGCTTTCCCTTCCCAACACTAGATACATAATATGACAGCTGATTACAGGAGTATTTGATATTGGAAAAAACGGTTGAAATATTTATCATATTACTAAAGACAGTCTCAGTATCACAAAAATTAGAATTTTATTTCCAGTCGAGTAAGAACTGGATTTTATCGAGATTAGGGTCCTCTCTCCCCGCTGCTATGTAGCTGCAATGAAAACACTGCACATAAAAACACAGCTGTCCAACTATTTTTAAAATATCATGTTTCCAAAATCTCTAAAAATCATTTTTAAAAATGCCTGCTGCAAGTGTAAAAGTACATTTGAAACACAGAAGTAAAAAGATGACAAGTGCCATCTTGTGGACATTTGATGTACATAGAATTTAATCTTGCCCAGTTTACAGCACTGCAGGATTTGCAATAGTTGTACAGCAGAAGAGCAATTTAAAAATTTAGCCAATTTGTGCTTTACTGCTAGTGCATCTACAGAGCATTCAGCAATGGCTAGGTCATAAGCAGCAGTCTAAGCATACCTAATATATCAAACACAGCGGTGCCTGTTACACTGCCCTGCCTTCTTCCCCCACCTGTTTTCATATGCTTAGACTGTAAGCTCTTTGGGGCAGGGGCAGTCTTTACTACAACGTCCAGCACAACGGGGCCTCAAACCCATACCTGGGGCCTGTGAATGTTACCTCAATAGAAATAAAATTCAGGCTTAATACCCTCAACCAAAAGCCGATTGTATTATACATTATTTATATTACAGTACTCCCAGAACCTCTGATCAGAGCTAGGGCTCCACTGTGATAGGATCCGTACAACTACATAGCAAAAGGATGGTCCCCGCTTCAAAGAGTTTACAATCTAAGTAAAATATAAGAGCAACAGATGGATTCAGGGAGGGGGAGCACAAAGTAACAATCACAGCAGGTCGGAAACCAGAATTTCTGTCTGAGGGAAATTCTGAATTAAAAAAAAAAAGTTTCGAATTGGAACAAAAAGCCAAAATTTCCAAATTTCCTCTATGAACAAAAATTCTGAAAAAAAATGATCTGAAATCATCAAAATGTTTTGATAAGGTCAAAGCATTTCAATAAGGTACAAATATTCAGTTTCATTTTGATTAGTCATATTAAATTATATATCATATTAAAATCAAAATATATTAATATTTTAATATAATGTAAAAGTGAAAATGAAATCAAATCTGTAGTCAAAAAATTTTCAACCTTACTGAAACAAACTGAGAAAGTCAAATGATTCCTTTCAGCCTTTTCCCATTAAAAATGCCGTTGAAATTGCCATTTTCTTGCAAAATGTTCCATCAATGTATTTTCAATTAGTTCTTGTAAAAATGTGTGCCATTGAGAGATAAACACTACTGAAATGACATGGGTTTGGCACTGTTGTCTGCAATTCCACAGTGGTGTTGAAACAAGTCTTTTGCAGCCCAGCTCTGTGAAGTCAAAAGGCTCAACAGAGATAGGTGTCTACATGGTGCATTAGATTAGCAAGCAAACCTGTTTGCTGGTAGGCACTGTGTGTAAGTTTCTTGCATCTGAGGGCTTCAAAGACTTGAAGTCAAGGAAAAACAGTGTCTTTTAAATATGAAGAACATGGTGAGCAGATTTTTAAACCAACAAGCCGGGACACCTCTCATTGGGTGTTGCGCAGGGTGCAGTTTTGGTAGGGATTAGAGAGGTTGTGCTTAGGAGAGTTTTGGCAGCTGAAGGCAAAAGTAAATGTGCATGGTTAAGCTGCCCTTCCCACACTGTACCCTCTTCCCTTCCCTTTTTAAAATGAAATACAGGATGGTTACAGTAAAGAAAACAACATTCACCCCTCTGCATCCCCTTTAATGTTTGTCCAAGACACAAACCCTTCACTTTATTTTGTTCCCTATGTAACCATCATTATGGGGGGAGGGATAGCTCAGTGGTTTGAGCATTAGCCTGCTAAACCCAGGGCTGTGAGTTCAATCTTTGAGGGGGCCATTTAGGGATCTGGGGCAAAAATTGGGGATTGGTCCAGGGGTTGGACTAGATGACCTCCTGAGGTCCCTTCCAACCCTGATATTCTATGATTCTATCTCCCTGCTCAGAGACCTCACTTATTTCTTTTGTTCCATTCCTCCTGGGCTTGGGTGGAAGAAGCAGGCAGTTTGTCACTAAGGTATGTGTGCTTATCTTACTTACTGTCAACTTCACTAGCAACTCCATCAAGCGGTCAGAGTGAAAAGGTTTACAAGAAGACAAGATACTTTTTTTAAATTAATACAACCAACTGGGAAATTGGAACAGGTCCTGAAAATTGAGACACATTCTGGACACATTGTTTGAAGTAGGACTGAAGAATAAATACAAAGTAATATGTTAAAATGTCATTTTAGATAAAATTAATTCCGGCTAAGGTCCACAAGAGACCCTAAAAAAGAAAAACTTTCAAACATTCCCAAAATGTAATCCTGCCAACCACAGCTAACCATGAGTGTGGCAAAAGTGTTGTCCTCACCTGCAGAGGAAGATTTTCCCCATTGGGCACTGGTGGCAGCTTGGTTTCTCCTGTTCTCCACCTGTGCAACACAACAATCTCTTGAGGACTGAAATGCTTTGGTCTAACTAAAGTCCTTGAGCTCAATATAGATCGGGTGAAATGTGATAGCCTGTGATATGCAAGAGGTCAGACTAGATCATGGGTGGGCAAACTATAGCCTGCGGGCCGGATGCAGCCCTCGAGCTGTTTTAAGCCGGCCCTCAAGCCGCACTACGCAGCTTGGCCCGCTCCGGCACTCCAGCCGGTGCGCTGGGTCGGAGCTGCACCATACGGCTCGGCCCTGCTCCGGCACTCTGGCTGGGGCGCTGGGTCGGGGGCCAGACCATGTGGCTCGGCCCCGCTCTGGCCGGGGCACTGGGTCGGGGGCCAGACCATGTGGCTCGGCCCCGCTCCGGCGCTTTGGCTGGGGCCCTGGGTTGGGGCCACACCACGTGGCTCGGCCCTGCTCCGGCCAGGGTGCTGGGTCGGGGGCCAGACCATGTGGCTCGGCTCCACTCCGGTGCTTCGGCCGGGGCACTGGGTTGGGGCCGTGCCACGCTCCGCTCCAGGGTGCTGGGTTGGGACTGCACCACGCAGCTCCCGGAAGCTGCAGCATGGCCCCGCTCCAGCTCCTATGCATTTCAATGGGAGCTGCAGGGGCGGTGCCTTCAGATGGGGCGGTGCCTGCAGATGGGGTGGCGTGCAGAGCCGCCTGGCAGTGCCTCCACGTAGGAGCTTGAAAAGGGACATGCCATTGCTTCCAGGAGCCGCTTGGGGTAAGCGCCGCTTGGAGCCTGCACCCCTGAGCCTCTCCCCACGTCCCAACACCCTGCCCCAGCCCTGATCCCCCTCCCACCTTCCAAACCCCTTGATCCCAGCCCAGAGCACCCTCCTGCACCCTAAACCTCTCATCCCCAGCTCAACCTCCACCCCAGAGCCCGCACCCCCAGCCAGAGCCTGCCCCCCTGCACCAGCCCTGATCCCCCTCCTGCTCTCCGAAGCCCTCGGTCCCAGCCCAGAGCACCCTCCTACAGCCCAAACTCCTCATCCCCAGCCCCACCCCAGAGCCCACACCCGCTCCCGCACCCCAACCCCAATTTTGTGAGCATTCATAGCCTGCCATACAATTTCTATTCCCTGATGTGGCCTTCGGGCCAAAAAGTTTGCCCACCCCTGGACTAGATGATCTAATGGTCTCTTCTGGCCTTACATTCTATAGCTACCTTGGAGTAAAAACTAAAGGGAGCTTGTCTCTATTAGGATTTTACAGCATGATAACTATTGTGCATTAGTTATCACACTCTAAACTCCTCACTTTATTAGCAGTGAATATACAGCCTAAATTGCCAGGAGATTATTAAGAGCATATCTGATTTCTGCCTCCCACTACAAATGGGGTTTTCAGTTTCTAAAATACTCATCAAAAATACAAGCCATGACTTATATGAAAATAATGGCTTGCACTGATACTTTCACTGTCCAGAACAGACACAATGATACGTCCACTCATACAATGGCCAGGAAGGACACCTTGCCAAGTGACACACTTTTGGCCTGTAATGTGATCAGGTTACCGTACCATTAAGGATATAACCCTGAGAAGTAATTGATTACTCTACTGTTCTCCATGATGACGGAAGGGAAAGTTACCCTGATGGACATGCTTTTATTTCTAAATTTGAGTTTACTTTCTTTTTAATCAGACACCTGAATCTTCAGCCACTGAGATTTTTTCCCTGTCATTTTGAAATTGAAGGCTTCACATTTTTTACATATAACCTATTAAAAATTCACTATAATGACAGATTAATCTGAGATCCACTAGAAGGGCCCTAATCTACTGAATAATGTAGGTTCTTTTAAGTTACCCTATGGCTTATCAATATAAAGTTCCTTATCACACTTAATTTATTTTTATTTTATTTTATTATTTTATTAAGTGTATTATTTACACTTAATGCACCACAGTGTTTTGTGGCAATTCTGGTTCTACTAACTAAATAAAAGGGGAAGCAATATATTATTTCCTTTCACCAGACAGCTCTCCCAGCACTCTAATAAACCACCTCCATGAGGGCCGTAGCTCCCAGCGCTGGTGCACTGTCTACACTGGCACTTTACAGCGCTGAAACTTGCTGCGCTCAGGGGTGTGTTTTTTCACACTCCGAGTGAGAAAGTTGCAGCGCTGTAAATTGCCAGTGTAGACAAGCCCTGAGTGATGATGGATTTGAATGAGATGGTGTTTTACAGATCACTTTAACAATGGCTACTCCAGGTTCACAATTTTCTAAATCTCTTTCCCCCAGCTAGTTTCTCTGTTGCACTAGTAAAGAGCTGTTCTACTTGCAAAAACTACACACAGAGAGAAGGGAGCCAGTAGAGGCACTCTGGTCAGTGTAAAAACCGTGCTCTGGGGCCTCTCTTGCATCACACAAGCTTGTAGTCAGACTAAAGCAATAGACAAATGATTGTCTGGAAGCCAGTGTACCAGCTCTGAAGAGCTTTGGAGAGTGAGGGTTTCTCACTCTCTCCATCTTTCCGTGGTTCCTTCTGTACATTTGTGAATGAGAAGAGCACTCTTCTGGCTGGGGAACACTAGGAATAGCACTTAGGAGGAAAAGTGGGAGAAAAAGGTCTGTCCCTGCAGAGAGAGAAAGGCAGAGCTAGTGGAAAGACTCAGCATGATTGACGCTTGAATACAACCTGCAAGTCTCCCTCCTAAGTAACTTCCACTTTTTCAAAAGAAAGTTGAATTCACCTTGTTTCTTTTCCTCTCCATTTTCAAGTAATTTCTCCTTCTATTGTCATTTTAGATTTGGTTTTGGTGAGTAGTGAGGACCTCATAAAGAAATGGTTGTAGGGGACAACCTTGGCTCGAGTGATCATGAGCTAATTCAGTTCAAATTGAACGGAAGGATAAACAAACATAAATCTGCGACTAGGGTTTTTGATTTCAAAAGGGCTGACTTTCAAAAATTAAGGAAATTGGTTAGGGAAGTGGATTGGACTGAGGCACTTAAGGCGGAGGAGGCCTGGGATTACTTTAAGTCAAAGCTGCAGAAGCTATCGGAAGCCTGCATCCCAAGAAAGGGGGAAAAATTCATAGGTAGGAGTTGTAGACCAAGCTGGATGAGCAAGCATCTCAAGAGGTGATTAAGAAAAAGCATAAAGCATACAGGGAGTGGAAGATGGGAGGGATCAGCAAGGAAAGCTACCTTATTGAGGTCAGAACATATAGAGATAAAGTGAGACAGGCTAAAAGTCATGTAGAGTTGAACCTTGCAAAGGGAATAAAAACCAATAGTAAAAGGTTCTATAGCCATATAAATAAGAAGAATAAAAGGAAAGAAGAGTTGGAACCGCTAAACATTGAGGATGGAGTGGAGGTTAAGGATAATCTAGGCATGGCCCAATATCTAAACAAATACTTTGCCTCAGTCTTTAATGAGGCTAATGAGGATCTTAGGGATAATGGTAGAATGACAAATGGGAATGAGGATATGGAGATAGATATTACCATATCCGAGGTAGAAGCCAAATTTGAACAGCTTAATGGGACTAAATCAGGGGGCCCGGATAATCTTCATCCAAGAATATTAAAGGAATTGGCATATGAAATTGCAAGCCCATTAGCAAGAATTTTTAATGAATCTGTAAACTCAGGGGTTGTACCGTATGACTGGAAAATTACTAACATAGTTCCTATTTTTAAGAAAGGAAAAAAAAGTGATCCGGGTAACTACAGCCTGTTAGTTTGACATCTGTAGTACGCACGGTCTTGGAAAAAATTTTTGAAGGAGAAATTGAGGTCATTTAATAACATTGAGGTCAATGGTAATTGGGACAAAATACAACATGGTTTTACAAAAGGTAGATCTTGCCAAACCAACCTGATCTCCTTCTTTGAGAAAGTAACAGATTTTTTTAGACAAAGGAAACGCAGTGGATTTAATTTACCTAGATTTCAGTAAGGCGTTTGAAACAGTGCCACATAGGGAATTATTAGTTAAATTGGAAAAGATGGGGATCAATATGAAAACTGAAAGGTGGATAAGGAACTGGTTAAAGGGGAGACTACAGCAAGTCATACTGAAAGGTGAACTGTCAGGCTGGAGGGAGGTTACCAGTGGAGTTCCTCAGGGATCGGTTTTGGGACCAATCTTATTTAATCTTTTTATTAATGATCTTGGCACAAAAAGTGGGAGTGTGCTAATAAAGTTTGCGGATGATACAAAGCTGGGAGGTATTGCCAATTTAGAGATGGACCGGGATATCATACAGGAGGATCTGGATGACCTTGTAAACTGAAGTAATAGTAATAGGATGAAATCAATAGTGAGAAGCGTAAGGTCATGCATTTAGGGATTAATAACAAGAATTTTAGTTATAAGCTGGGGACGCATCAAATGGAAGTAACAGAAGAGGAGAAGGACCTTGGAGTATTGGTTGATTACAGGATGACTATGAGCCGCCAATGTGATATGGCCCTGAAAAAAAGCTAATGTGGTCTTGGGATGCATCAGGCGAGATATTTCCAGTAAAGATAAGGAGGTGTTAGTACCATTATACAAGGCACTGATGAGACCTCATCTGGAATACTGTGTGCAGTTCTGGTCTCCCAAGTTTAAGAAGGATGATTTCAAACTGGAACAGGTACAGAGAAGGGCTACTAGGATGATTCGAGGAATGGAAAACCTGTCTTATCAAAGGAGACTCAAGGAGCTTGGCTTGTTTAGCCTAACCAAAAGAAGGCTGAGGGGAGATATGATTGCTCTCTATAAATATATCAGAGGGATAAATACCAGGGAGGGAGAGGAATTATTTAAATTCAGTACCAATGTGGACACAAGAACAAATGGATATAAACTGGCCATCAGGAAGTTTAGATTTGAAATTAGATGAAGGTTTCTAACCATCAGAGGAGTGAAGTGAACCATCAAGGGAAGCAGTGGGGGCAAAAGACCTACCTGGCTTCAAGATTAAGCTTTATACATTTATGGAGGAGATGGTATAATGGGATAACATGATTTTGGCAATTAATTGATCTTTGACTATTAGTGGTAAATAGGCCCAATGGCCTATGATGGGATGTTAGATGGGGTGGATCTGAGTTACTACAGAGAATTCTTTCCTGGGTATCTGGCTCATGAATCTTGCCCACATGCTCAGGGTTCAGCTGATGGCCATATTTGGGGTCGGGAAGGAATTTTCCTCCAGGGCAGATTTGCAGAGGCCCTGGGGTTTTTTCACCTTCCCCTACAGCGTAGGGCACAGGACACTTGCTGTAGGATTCTCTGCACCTTGAAGTCTTTAAACATGATTTGAGGACTTCTGTAGCTCAGATATAGGTGAGAGGTTTATTGCAGGAGTGGGTGGGTGAGACTCTGTGGCCTGCATTGTGCAGGAGGTCAGACTAGATGATCATAATGGTCCCTTCTGACCTTAAAGTCTATGAATCTATGAAAGACAGACTGGTCTGAGTACTTAGAGATCTTAGATTTATTTCCTTTTTTAAAATAAGGAAGCATGGCACTAGAATCGTGGTTGAGTTCTGAACAGAAAATTTTATATGATCATTATTTACTTTCCAGTAGCACCTGCACATGCTACATGAGGCTGGGACCCACTGTGCTAGGCACTGTACAAACCTATAGTGAGATGCAGTCCTTGCCCTGAAAAGCTTACAATCTAAAGAGAAAAGACCAACACCCCGACCCTGCTCTCACACAGCACTTTTCATCAGTAGATCTCAAAGCACTTTACAAAGGTGGTCAGACTTATTAGCTTCATTTTACAGGAAACTGAAGTACAGAGAGGGGAAATGACTTGGCAAAGGTCACTCAGCAGGCTAGGGCAGTTCTCTTGACTCCAAGTCCTAGTCAATCTAATAATTCATTAGAAATACGATCTCTCCATACAAAAAAATTCATTCTGCATTTTAAACTCCGTTTTTGATCCTTATAAATAGCTCCTCCACAACTGCAGTCCACAGCACGGGCTGTGCTTCAGAAACACCTACAAAACTGCAGCACCTGGTGGATCAAAAACATGGGTTGAAATTAAAGCTACCTCTGGCATATCTACATGATTGAATAAAGCTTTCTGGGACATTGCTGCAACAATGAAGTGGACAAAGGTCAGGGAAAAGAAGTAGTCATGCTTTGCATCAGTGTCCCCTGCAGACCCACCAGATTGCTATGCCAAACAGGGTCCAAAGTTAATACAGCTCCAGACTGTATTATCTCCTGTCAGCCCCCTCTGCAGTTGTTGCTGCACACTCATGGGGGAAGGGAGGGAGGAACAAGACAATAGAAGCATAATGTACTTTACATCCAACAATTAAAATATCAACAGACCACGTCTGACACTAAAAGAGTCAACAAACCCTTAGAAAAATGATCTTCAGGATTCTCTATGGAACCCTATGTGGCAGGGGAAGAGAGGAGACAGACACCAGTGCCTAGGGCACTGGAGTGGAACTCAGGAGACATGCAGCTCATAAGCAACTCTGCAGTAATGAACAAGTGTCCATGCAATGGAGAAAGTATAACCTGAGCAAGGAATCTCATTTAACTGATTTCACTTTCAGGAAAGAAGGATTGACTTTTGAAATAAACCATTAAATAGTGAGTTAGGTATATGGATTCTATAAACATAGAAGAAAAATCTGGAAGATCAAATTTTGGGCCTACCAAATAATGCCCATTGACTTTTTACAAAGACTCTTGACTACACTCTCATCAGATAATAGTCTGACATCGAGGAGACCTGCTTATACCCTGCCAGGTGAGAATCAGAGACTTAAGCCTTAGATTACGCTGCAGTAAAAATCCTATGCTTATTGTTACTCCCTATTCTGGATCTCTTCAGGCTCCCTTTTTCATAGGAATTATCCTGGTGACCCTTTTCCATTGCTCCAGCACTGGTCAGAGGGTTCTTTTGCTATATTTTCAAACTAGTGAACCATTTGGGTGATGGGGTACTCCTATGTCCACATGCTGAATGGGCCATGTGTGTTTAATTGACCCCCATTGCCAGATGTACCAATAGTAAGAAGTGGGAATCCAATACAGGCAATCAAAGTATTTAGCAGGAGAAGTTAATTGCCTTCACTTTTGAAGTTGGAAATTCCCATTAATAAGTTACCTTGGGACAGCCACTTCCTGATAAAGGCCCCCTGTTCTTTAAAACTTTTTCAGGGTCACTAGCACAGTCACTCTGACAAGGAAGGAAGCAGGAAGGAGAGAGGGAAAGAGACTGAAGGAGAGAGGGAGCAAGAAAGGAAAAGACTGTCAGGAAGAAGGAAGCCGGGGCTTCTCTGGCTTGCAAGGCAATAAAAGAGAATTGATAAAGGGAAGAGAAGAAAAAGGACAGGAAAATAAAGGGAAAGGACAAAAGCAACAAAATATTGAAAGAAAAATGACACAGCTGCTACCCTTTTAGGGTCAGTGACTTAATTTATACGTCATCTTACATTTTATTGGTTCCCTGCACAATGTCCCCCAGCTTGAGCTAATTTGGGGCAGAGGTGAAAGGGCATCCTGCACTGTGACATTCAATGCTGCCAAGCACTGAGGCATTTTCATCATTTGTGTTAATCACAAACTAAGGTCCTGATCCCACAAAGTGCTCTACACAAGCGGACCCATGCATCTTTACAGAACCTCATTGTTGGTGATGTTGGTGCCCAGAACCGCTTGCAAGATCAAGGCCGAGCCTGCTGCTACTAGGGCAATCTGCTACAGGGACACAGAGCTTGCTATGGGCTGAGGCCAGAGGGTGCAGTGTTCCAATTCCTTCCCCCCAGCCTCCGGTATGTGGATTTGCTTACATGAAAGATCAAGCCATGCTCTCATGTCATATCAGTGTTTGCTTGTGGTGAAATAAAATCCTAACCAAGGGTTCTGACCAGCCCAAGCTGTCACCTCAGCTCCAGAGCTCTCAGACACTATGCAGACCTCCCTGACTCTGCAGCTTCCGATTCTCTACTGTACTTTCCACTCTGATGTGGACAACCCCCACTCAGGACTGGAATCTGCAACGCTACCCCACTATACTGCCATATATAGCAACTGAGCTCTTGGTGATGACACTGAGATGAATTACTGTTAACTTGGCTGAACATAAAATACAAGCTGCCATATCGCTCTCTTTTCATCAGTCATCTTGCACCAGCCAGGGTGTGTGTGTGAGGCCCCGGGAGCTACAGCCACAAGCCCCCAGTGGTTTTTAATTTTGAATGCTTTAACACACCAAAGCTAACCTCATCTTTAGCTTATTTTTTCAGTGAGTTTACAGCTCTTTTCCTTGCAAAGACAGCCTTGAAAAATGCAAACTCTCAAGAGGATTGTCATAAATATAAAGGGAAGAGTAACCACCTTTCTGTATACAGAACTATAAAATCCCTCCTGGCCAGAGGCAAAACCCTTTCACCTGTAAAGGGTTAAGAAGCTAGGATAACCTCGCTGGCACCTGACCAAAATGACCAATGAGGAGACAAGTTACTTTCAAAGCTGGGGGGGGGGGGGGGACACAAAGGGTCTGTCTATCTGTGTGATGCTTTTGCCAGGACCAGGTCAGGAATGCTCTTCAGAACTTCTGTTAAGTTAGTAAGTAATCTAGCTAGAAATGCGTTAGATTTCCTTTTGTTTAAATGGCTGGTAAATAAGCTGTGCTGAATGGAATGTATATTCCTGTTTTTGTGTCTTTTTGTAACTTAAGGTTTTGCCTAGAGGGATTCTCTATGTTTTGAATCTGATTACCCTGTAAGGTTTTTACCATCCTGATTTTTACAGAGGTGATTCTTTTACTTTTTCTTTAATTAAAATTCTTCTTTTAAGATCCTGATTGCTTTTTCATTGTTCTTAAGATCCAAGGGTTTGGGTCTGTGTTCACCTATGCAAATTGGTGAGGGTTTTTACCAAGCCTTCCCCAGGAAAGGGGGTGTAGGGCTTGGGAGGATATTTTGGGGGGAAGATGTCTCCAAGTGGGCTCTTTTCCTGTTCTTTGTTTAACACGCTTGGTGGTGGCAGCATAGGGTTCAAGGGCAAGGCAAAGTTTGTACCTTGAGGAAGTTTTTAACCTAAGCTGGTAAGAATAAGCTTAGGGGGTCTTTCATGCAGGTCCCCACATCTGTACCCTAGAGTTCAGAGTGGGGAAGGAACCTTGACAAGGATTAAAAGTTTGTTAGTCATTTTTTTCTAAAAATCACAAGGTACGGACAGCCCTTCCTGCAACCAGCTCTTAAAACCTGTGAAATCCACAGCTGTGGATCCCTTTATTTTTGAGGAGATGCCAGACCAGTTTCTCACTACTCCTCACTACATGTGGAAATTCCTTCTGCCTACTCTTCCAGTCGCTACACAACTGCATTCCTGGCTAGCAGTTGGCTTGCGGCAGCTAACTCAGCCACTCTGCTGAGCAGTCAATATAGTCTGTGGCCACAAGGTGGAGCAGCTAAGACTCAGCCTGACACCGAGAGCAAGGAAAACTGTAACAATGCCTTTTTGGAAAAAATTGTGTGTCTATGGACTTGTTTGGCGACTGATTAGTGTCATAAGTTATGCTTGTATATATCAATATCTACTCTTCAAAAAAGGGCTGTGCTGGTTTTATATTTGAGCTTACTGCTTAAGACAGTATTTATTTTAAGTCAGAGTTAAAGCCGTTGGCGTTGTGGTGAAAGAAGTATTCTCTGTGCTTGATTAGAATGTATCTGCATATCATCATGCGGGCAGTGGAATCTTTTAGGTTCATAATAAGACATTTTCTTGCTTTTAAATGTTTTGTGTTTTTAGGTTAAATGGAATTTCTAAGATTTCTATTTTATATATTTTTTATTTCCTGTAAGATGTATCATTTTTTAAAATTAAATTAAATTAAAAAAATGATACAACTGAGTCGCTAGATTATTGAATAAGAGAAGTGAATGGTGCTGGCCAAGCTCCCCTTTCTTGTTTTGCTTTGCTTTGCTCTGGTCCTGTGGAACCTGGCCTCATTCAGCGTGCACCTGACAAGATATACACGTTCACTATGGGTGGGATTTTCAGAAGCATTCAGCATTGGCTTAACTCTGCTCTCACTGAACTCAATGGGAGCTTTATTATTGATTGTAGGGACAGAGCAGTTAGGCCAGCACTGAGGGCTTGTCTACACTGGCAATTTACAGCACTGCAACTTTCTCGCTCAGGGGTGTGAAAAAAAAACAAACAAAAAACCCTGAGCGCAGCAAGTTTCAGCGCTGTAAAACTGTAAAGCGCTCTGCCGTGACTACACAAGTCACACTAAAGCGCTGCTGCAGCAGTGCTTTAGTGTTGCCAGTGTAGACTCGCCCCAAGTGTTTTTGAAAATTCCACCCCATGCAGATAAGTTAGCCACACATGCATGTGCAGCACAGCCTACTTCCAGGCTTCCAGGCCAGAAGGGACCATCATGATCATCTAGTCTGACCTCCTGCACGTTGCAGGCCATAGAAAGTAAACCCACCCACTCCTGTAATAGACCCATAACCTGTGGTTTAGTTACTAAAGTCTTCATATCATGATTAAAGACTTCAATCCACCACTTAACTCTAGTTTAAATCAGCAAATGACATATGCCTTATGCTGCAGAGGAATGGTAAAAATCCCCAGGGTCTCTGCCAATCTGACCAGGGGAAAATTTATTCCCAACATCGAATATGGCAATCAGTTGGGCCCTGAGTGTGTCGGCAAGAACCACAAGCCAGACAGCTAGGGAAAAATTGATGGAAGTAACAGTAATGGAAGGGGAAGGTCCATTACTGGATTTGGATTCATCACTTCTTGCTCCACTCTCTGGTACATCTTCAGGCATTTCACCTGCTACCTGGGAGGACTAACAATGGTCCTCTGCAGCTCTGAGCACACACCAACTAGACTCAACAAATAATGTTACTAAGTGTCCCTACAGTAATCTCCATCTCTGTATTCAATTCTAAAACCTCTTTTCATTAGCTACCTGTACACATTATTGAACCAATCCCATCAATCTTCATCAGGTAATCCTGAACTCCGACTACCACTTTTAAGATTCTTTTCCAATATTTAAAGTGAAGTCCTGAGTTATCTTTAGCCACTGTATTAAACCAAAATTTTAAGAATACTAAATTGAGAAGCCATGACTGAATTTTTTTTAAATCCTTATTTATAAAGTGTTCAGTGCTCCAAATTTATGATCAATTGATACCGCTGTATCAGTTAAGAGATCTGTTTTATTTTCCAAGTTCCTAAGCACGTTTTTCCCTTTTGATTTTTTTCAGAGATTGCACTGGCAGCAAAACTCTTTCAAGGTTACTGTCCTTATTTGCTTCATTAGATTCTATAAATTAGAGAAGGGTTGCACAGCATCTGAGAGAAAAGAACCTTCTGATTCTCAGTATTAGGACTCACTTTCCATCCCAAGCTCCAGCTATTGAGGCTGTAGAGAAGAATACTTGCAAGTTTTGCTTCCATAACACTCTTTATTTGTATTTTAGGAAGCATTTTCATTATTAGCTATTTTAAAAAATTAAATATCGGCCTTGTCTGTCCTAGAAACATTGCCCTAAAATAACTCAATAGATTATAAATCAATTTAACCAGTGAAAACCATCATGCAGATGGCCTTTAACCATTCAAACATTGCTTAAATCTGTTTAGCTTGTGTCAGAAATTTACCAATTTATCCTAAGATATTTTAAGCAAGGGTTAAATAGGTTTAAGTGCATCTATCTTATAGATTTGTGCCAGTTTAATTAGATTGCTTTAAAATCTATTTACACTGGTGCAACACTTTTGGTATAGACAGGGCCTTAGTGCAATGGGGATAATGGTATTTACCCACCTTTGCAAAGTGTTTTGAGATTTTGGACAAGTATTATTACAAGAGAGACCAATTTGAATTGCAACATACTCTGTTTTCCTCCTTCAGGCACCCCTGCATGAAGCCCTTTTTCATCTTTCTTCCAGTGATCTTTCATGGGGAAGACACTATTTAGACTATATCTACATTGGCAATTGAACGACAAAACTTTTGTCTTTCAGAGGTGTTAAACCCCCAGCCCCCTGAAAGACAAAAGTTTTGCAGCGACAAGTGCCAGTGTGACCAGCACTGCTCGTTGGGGGTAGAAGTTTTTTGTCAGCAGGAGAGCCGACAAACAGCAGTTACACTGCACAACTTTTAATGGCACAGCTGTAAAATTCAGTCTATTGGGCCAAGGTTGGCAAGTAGTATAATATTTGGGTTTCAATGGTCTTTGGAGACCCTAGTCAAAGGACAAATATTATATTTGACAGGTTTCAGAGTAACAGCCGTGTTAGTCTGTATTCGCAAAAAGAAAAGGAGTACTTGTGGCATCGTGAGCTACAGCTCACTTCATCGGATGCATCCGATGAAGTGAGCTGTAGCTCACGAAAGCTTATGCTCAAATAAATTGGTTAGTCTCTAAGGTGCCACAAGTACTCCTTTTCTTTTTATTATATTTGATTTTGTTTCCCCCATTCTTTCTCCTTATACTGGCATCATTGTTAATTCCTTTTCATCTGATATCTTTCCCAATTCTCTATAATCTGTCCTTGTCCAGCCTCACCTTAAATAACCCTTGTGGGCACTTTAACCACGGTTCTATCTCTAATGTCATCTATCGGTAGGCACGCTTGTGATGCTTTTGACCATAGAATGTGAGCACTTCACAAGATTAAAGATCCATCACTTGATCCCTTTTATTTCTTAATCACTCAGGAGATTTTATCCCCCACACCACATTGTTCATGAACAGTAACAACATGAATACACATATGAATCATATTTGCAAATATCTTCATGATAGAAGAGCTCTCCTGGCCAATTAGAATATTTTTCTTTTATTCACACAAGAGAGTTGATGAGCCATTATGAAAAGCAAACAAATTCATAAAAACTCAAGGGAAATTTGCAATCATTGAAACAGACAGAATATAAAAGTGTATTATTTTCAAAGTACAATCATTGCTTCCTTTAAATGAAGCTTAGGTCATCCAATCAGACAACCAAAACCATACCACGGGAACTGGGTGACTAGTCACATGCAGTAAATAGCAGATCATGAATAGCAAATACGTATACTGATCAGGCCATGAAAGTTTGCTCTAACTTTTTGTTGAACAGTAGAACTAACAGCTAACAAATTCCTAAACCAATTGTTGGGAAGTAATTAACACATAAAAGGAATGAATTAATCAGATCTATTATTTTCAACAAATAATTCAGCCAGATCTCTATTTTTCACCCAACAAACATTGTGACAGACTTTCAATCCTCTTTCACTGTGGCCATAGCATAGTAACTGTTCCAGTAGTCAACAACCTACATGTTCTCTTTGACCTGAGCGCAGCCTCTCTGCTGGAGGCCTCTCCCCATCTGGAAAAGCCATCCTGTATCCCTTCCACTTAATACACTCCACAGTCTATCAAATCTCCCACCTTCCCCAGGAAGGCCTGGGGAAGTGGACAGGCCCTTGCAGCATTCACACTAGTCAACTGTGACTTGAGCATGTCAGACGATCATGACTGCCATTGTATGGGCATAAGGAGAGAGGTATTTCCTAGGGTAACCAGCATCCAAATAATTAAGATTTTAAAGGCCAAAAGCAACACAATAAACTGCAATGGGAAACAAAGAGGAAGCCAAGCAGATCATGGAGCAGAGGGCTAACAGTCTTTCTTCAGGTGCAAAACACTGCTTAACATGCAGCCATGTTCTGCTCCAGCTGAACTTTCCAAGTGGTCTTCAGGTGCAGCTCCCATCAAGCACATTATAGTAATTACATTACATTACAATGTGGTGACAAAGGCATGGAGGGAGAAAGGTACATGTCAGGGCACCTCATCACTTGGCAAGTGAAAATGGGGACAAACCACACTTGGTCATCACTTCTATCTGTATATCCCCTAGAAGCTACATATCCTTCTTAATCTTTAATACACCTGTGATAAATGAAGGGTGGGGGAGCTCCCTTTTATGGGCACCGAGCCAGCCAGCAGCTATAAAATCCCTCTTAGTAGCCGTTCTCTAATTGCTCTACCTGTAAAGCAGGGGTCTCAAACATGCGGCCTGTAGAGCTATTTGCTGCAGCCTGCCAAGCTCCCCGTGCCGCCCCCCGCCCGAGTTATTTCCTGCTATAATTCTTGACATCTGATTTGTGTACATTTATTCTTTTACATAGAGACTGTCTGGTTTGGTCAATGTACATGGCAGAGGGGCATTGCTGGCACATGATGGCATATATCACACAAATCAGACGTCAAGAATTATAACATTCAAAAATCAGTCGGAGAACACGTCAATCTCCCTGGTCACTCGATTACAGACCTAAAAGTGGCAATTCTTCAACAAAAAAACTTCAAAAACAGACTCCAACAAGAAACTGCTGAATTGGAATTAATTTGCAAACAGGACACCATTAAATTAGGCTTGAATAAAGACTGGGAGTGGATGGGTCATTACACAAAGTAAAACTATTTCCCCATGCTTATTTCCCCCTTCCCCCCATTACTCACACCTTCTTGTCAACTGTTGGAAATGGGCCATCCTGATTATCACTACAAAAGGGTTTTTTCCTCCTGCTGATAATAGCCCACCTTAACTGATCACTCTCATTATAGTGGGTATGGCAACACCCATTTTTTCGTGATCTCTGTGTGTGTGTGTGTGTGTGTGTGTGTGTGTGTGTATAGATATATATCTTCCTACTGTATTTCCACTGCATGCATCCAATGAAGTGGGTTGTAGCCCACGAAAGCTTATGCTCAAATAAATTTGTTAGTCTCTAAGGTGCCACACGTACTCCTTGTTCTTTTTCCCAGATATGTAAGTAGATTAGAAAATGTCTAGGAAGATGCGATTAGGTTTCTCCCTTTTATTTCTTTATGGCTGGTGGATTCCTCTGTTTTTTGGTGCTTTTGTTTTTCTTGTAACCTTTAAGCTGGACCTCAAGAAAACAATTCTTGGTGCTTAATCCTTGTAGTTGCTCTTCTAAAATCTAGCAATAGCCTGTATTCCCAGATTTATTTTATTTCTCTTTTTTTATAAATAAAATTTACCTTTTTTAAGAACAGAATTGGATTTTTGTGTCTTCAGAGGTTTGTGCACTTTGTTTAATTAGCTAGTGGCATTAGCTGATTTCCTTTTTTTTTTTCTTTCTCAGCTCTTCCCTGGAGTGGGGGTTGAAATAGCTTGAGGGTATCCCACGAAGGAATTCCCAAGTGCGCCTTCTTGGGCTCTCAAAGGGGTTCTGCACTTGGGTGGTGGCAGCATCTACCAGTCCAAGGTCAGAGAATAGCTGTAACCTTGGGAGTTTAATACAAGCCTGGAGTGGCCAGTATTAATTTTTAGAATCCTTGCGAGCCTCCCCACTTTCTGCACTTGAAGTGCCAGAGTGGGGAATTAGCCTTGACAACACTAGATGCCCTTGCCACCACAGTCTGCTGTCCCAGTTCCTTCTACCCCATCTAATGCAATCATTAGATAATACAATCTTGAAAGTGGAGAGAGGGAACATTATAACTAAACCTCCCTAATCATACACACCTTCCAGATGCCATTGGAAAGGATCTAGCAGACTTGGTGGATTTTCCCCCAAACCGATACAGCTGTTTATTTCTAATTTTTGCACGCAATGTAGCACACAATGAACTACACACTGGCATTCATAGCCCCAGACTGAATCTGTGATATACTGATAGTGCATTAGAAGAAATGCATTAATGAGACTACTGCATATTTGAATGTGTAAATCCACAGTTAAATATCTCTCTACACGGGAAAGTTATACTGGAATAAGCTAAGGTGTGAATTTAAACCGGTATAACTGTGTGTATGGACCCTTTTATTCCAGTTTAAGAGGTCCCTTTTCAGTTTAGTTTACATTGTTTTTGAAGATAAACCAATAAAAGCCACTTTTTATTCTGGAATAAGATCATCAACACAGGGAACCATACCAGTATAACTGTATTGGTATAGGTTTCAGAGTAGCAGCCGTGTTAGTCTGTATTTGCAAAAAGAAAAGGAGTTTGTTAGACTCTAAGGTGCCACAAGTACTCCTTTTCTGTACTGGTATAATTATACCAATATAACTGGTAAAACTTTCCCCTGTCAACAAACCCTTAGTCGTCTTCTCCTTTTTGCATCATTTAAAACAAGCCCAACTTGTTTTGTACTGTAATATAATGTATGCGTGAGAGAGAGAATGCATTTCACTCACAGTACAATCAACAGGGCTGATTCGTAATTTTATAGTGATTTTTTTATTCCCCATTTTGTGCTTTTTAAAGGGGTGAAGTCAATGGAGATATGACAAGTTACATCAGCTGAGAATCTGCAGGAGTCTTCAACTTGTTCAAGATATTATTAAAAACTAGACAAAACAGAGTGAACTGAGGACAGATTAGAAGTCCTCACTTTACATTTCTTCACTCTTGTTAGTCTAAGCCCTGGTCTACACTAGGAGTTGAGGTCGAATTTAGCAGCATTGAATCGATTTAACCCTGCACCCGTCCACACGACGAAGCCCTTTTTTTCAACTTAAAGGGCTCTTAAAATCGATTTCTTTACTCCACCCCCAACAAGAGGATTAGCGCTGAAATCAGCCTTGCCGGGTCAAATTTGGGGTACTGTGGATGCAATTAGACGGTACTGGCCTCCGGGAGCTATCCCAGAGTGCTCCATTGTGACCGCTCTGGACAGCACTCTCAACTAAGATGCACTGGTCAGGTAGACAGGAAAAGGCCCGTGAACTTTTGAATTTCATTTCCTGTTTGGCCAGTGTGGCAAGCTGCAGGTGAGTGCAGAGCTCATCAGCAGAGGTGACCATGATGGAGTCCCAGAATCGCAAAAGAGCTCCAGCATGGACTGAACGGGAGGTACGGGATCTGATCGCTGTATGGGGAGAGGAATCCGTACTATCAGAACTCCGTTCCAGTTTTCGAAATGCCAAAACATTTGTCAAAATCTTCCAGGGCATGAAGGAAAGAGGCCATAACAGGGACCCAAAGCAGTGCTGTGTGAAACTTAAGGAGCGGCGGTAAGCCTACCAGAAAACCAGAGAGGCAAATGGCCGCTCGGGGTCAGAGCTCCAAACGTGCCGTTTTTATGATGAGCCGCATGCCATTTTAGGGGGTTCAGCCACCACTACCCCAACCGTGTGCTTGGATTCCTTCAATGGAGAGGGAGGCAACACGGAAGCAGGTTTGGGGAACGAGGAAGATGATGATGAGGAGGTTGTAGATAGCAAACAGCGAGCAAGCGGAGAAACCGGTTTTCCTGACAGCCAGGAACTGTTTCTCACCCTGGACCTGGAACCAGTACCCCCCGAACCCACCCAAGGCTGCCTTCTGGACCCGCCAGGCGGAGAAGGGACCTCTGGTGAGTGTACCTTTTCAAATAGCATACTTGGTTTAAAAGCAAACGCATTTAATGATTAATTTGCCCTGGCTTTTGCGGCCAATACAGCTACTTGAAAAGTCTGTTAACGTGTCTGGGGATGGAGCAGAAATCCTCCAGGGACATCTCCATAAAGCTCTCCTGGATGTACTCCCAAAGCCTTTGCAAAAGGTTTCTAGGGAGGGCAGCCTTATTCCGTCCACCGTGGTAGGACACTTTAGCACGCCAGGCCAGTAGCACATAGTCGGGAATCATTGCAGAACAAAGCATTGCAGCGTATTGCTGGCGTTCAAACAACATCCGTTCTTTATCTCTCTGTGTTATCCTTAGGAGAGTGACATCATTCATGGTCACCTGGTTGAAATAGGGTGCTTTTCTTAAGGGGACATTTAGAGGTGCCCGTTCCCTGCTGGGCTGTTTGCCTGTGGCTGAACAGAAATGTTCCCCGCTGTTAGCCACTGGGAGTGTGGGGGGGAGAGGGGTTAGTCACGCGTTGGGGGGAGGCAAAATGCGACCTTGTAACGAAAGCACATGTGCTATGTACGTAATGTTAACAGCAAGGTTTACCGTGAAAGAGTGTACCCATTGTTCTATAAAATGTGTCTTTTTAAATACCACTGTCCCTTTTTTTTTTCTCCACCAGCTGCATGTGTTTCAAGGATCACAGGATCTTCTCCTTCCCAGAGGCTAGCGAAGATTAGAAGGCGAAAAAAAACGCACTCGCGATGAAATGTTCTCTGACCTCATGCTGTCCTCCCACACTGACAGAGCACAGACGAATGCGTGGAGGCAGACAATGTCAGAGTGCAGGAAAGCACAAAATGACCGGGAGGACAGGTGCCTGCTGAAGAGAGGGCTGAAGCTCAAAGGTGGTGGCAGGGTGATGAGAGGAGGCAGGATTCAATGCTGAGGCTGATGGAAGATCAAACTCATATGCTCCAGCCTATGGATGAGCTGCAGGAAAGGCAGCAGGAGCACAGATGGCCGCTACAGCCCCTGTGTAACCAACCGCGCTCCTCCCCACGTTCCATAGCCTCCTCATCCAGACGCCCAAGAATGCGGTGGGGAGGCCTCTGGTCACCCAGCCACTCCACCCCAGAGAATTGCCCAAGCAACAGAAGGTTGGCATTCAATAAGTTTTAAAATTGTAAACTTTTAAAGTGCTGTGTGGCCTTGTCCTTCCCTCCTCCACCACCCTTCCTGGTGCTTCTCTCCTCCACCACCCCTCCTGGGCTACCTTGGTAGTTATCTCCCTATTTGTGTGATGAATAAATAAAGAATGCATGAACATGAAGCAACAATGACTTTATTGTCTCTGCAAGTGGTGATCAAAGGAAGGTGGGGAGGGTGGTTAGCTTACAAGGAAGTAGAGTGAACCAAGGGGCGGGGGGTTTCATCAAGGAGAAAGAAACAGAACTTTCACACCGTAGCCTGGCCAGTCATGAAACTGGTTTCCAAAGCTTCTCTGATGCGAACCGTGCCCTCCTGTGCTCTTCTAACCGCCCTGGTGTCTGGCTGTGTGAAATCAGCAGCCAGGCGATTTGCCTCAACCTCCCACCCCACCATAAACGTCTCCCCCTTGCTCTCACAGATATTGTGGAGGGCACAGCAAGCAGTAATAACAGTGGGAATATTGGTTTCGCTGAGGTCTAACCGAGTCAGTAAACTGCGCCAGCGCGCTTTTAAACATCCAAATGCACATTCTACCACCATTCTGCACTTGAACAGCTCCTGACTACTGTCCAGGCTGCCTGTGCATGGCTTCATGAGCCATGGCATTAAGGGATAGGCTGGGTCCCCAAGGATAACTATAGGCATTTCAACATCCCCAATGGTTATCTTCTCGTCTGGGAAGAAAGTCCCTTCCTGCAGCTTTTGAAACAGACCAGAGTTCCTGAAGATGGAAGCATCGTGTACCTTCCCGGCCATCCCACGTAGATATTGGTGAAACGTCCCTTGTGATCCACCAGTGCTTGCAGCACTATTGAAAAGTACCCCTTGCATTTTATGTACTCGCCGGCTTGGTGCTGCGGTGCCAAGATAGGGATATGGGTTCCGTCTATGGCCCCATCACAGTTAGGGAATCCCATTGCAGCAAAGCCATCCACTATGACCTGCACATTTCCCAGACTCACTACCCTTGATATCAGCAGATCTTTGATTGCGTTGGCTACTTGCATCACAGCAGCCCCCACAGTAGATTTGCCCACTCCAAATTGATTCCTGACTGACCGGTAGCTGTCTGGTGTTGCAAGCTTCCACAGGGCTATTGCCACTCGCTTCTCAGCTGTGAGGGCTGCTCTTATCTTGGTATTCTGGCGCTTCAGGGCAGGGGAAAGCAAGTCACAAAGTTCCATGAAAGTGCCCTTACGCATGCGAAAGTTTCACAGCCACTGGGAATCATCCCAGACCTGCAACACTATGCGGTCCCACCAGTCTGTGCTTGTTTCCTGGGCCCACAATCGGCGTTCCACGGCATGAACCTGCCCCATTAGCACCATGATGCCCACATTGGCAGGCCCCATGCTTTGAGAGAAGTCTGTGTCCATGTCCTCATCACTCACATCACTGCGCTGACGTTGCCTACTCGCCCGGTATCGCTTTGCCAGGTTCTGGTGCTGCATATACTGCTGGATAATGTGCGTGATGTTTAATGTGCTCCTAATTGACAAAGTGAGCTGAGCAGGCTCCATGCTTGCCATGGTATGGCGTCCGCACAGAAAAAAGGCGCGGAACGATTGTCTGCCTTTGCTCTGATGGAGGGAGGGGTGACTGACGACATGGCTTACAGGGTTGGCTTACAGGGAATTAAAATCAACATAGGGGGTGGCTTTACATCAAGGAGTATTTCAGGCAGGACTTCACGGAGTGATGGAGGGAGGGCGAAGCAAATGAGTACAAAACAAATCTGGTCTATTTCTTGTTTTGATCTACTCCATCTATCTTTTACATCTTTGGCTAGCAGCAGACGGTGCAGAAGGACTGCAAGCCATCCACATCTCTTGGCTGCTCAGCAGAAGATGGTACAATAGGACTGCTAGCCATCCTCATCTCCTGCTTGCCCGGCAAAAGATGGTACAATAGGACTGCTAGCCATCCATATTGCCTGCCTGTTCACCAAAAGATGGTAGAATAGGACTGCCTGCAGGACTAAAGAGAGTGACCTGGTTGAGGTCCTAATGTAGTCCCTGCAGCCATGTCTGCCCAGGCGCCTCTGGCCGATGTGGCCAGGAGCACCTCGGACATGACGATGACGGCCACCAGTCCTATTGTACCGTCTGCTGCCACAAGGCAATGGGTTGCTGCTGCTGTGTAGCAATGCAGTACCGCATCTGCCAGCACCCAGGAGACATACGGTGACAGTGAGCTGAGCGGGCTCCATGCTTGCCGTGGTATGGCGTCTGCACAGGTAACTCAGGAAAAAAAGGCGCAAAACGATTGTCTGCTGTTGCTTTCACAGAAGGAGAAAGGGAAGGAGGGCCTGATGACATGTACCCAGACATGTTTTTTGCCCCATCAGGCATTGGGATCTCAACCCAGAATTCCAATGGGCAGCGGAGACTGCGGGAACTGTGGGATAGCTAACCACAGTGCAACACTCCGGAAATCAACTCTAGCCTTGGTACTGTGGAAGCACTCTGCCGAGTTAATGCACTTAGAGCATTTTGTGTGGGGACACACACAATCGACTATTTAAAAACGATTTCTAAAAAACCGACTTCTATAAATTCGACCTAATTTCGTAGTGTAGACATACCCTAAATGGCACTGGTGCATCCAAAAAACTCATGATAGAGAAACTTGACCTTTTCTATGTACTATCAAGTCTATTTATTTTGTAATTTAAATTACGATTGTGATGGAACTACCTGTGTAACTTCTCACCAATGTAAGTAAAAGGTTCATGATGTAGCTCTATTTTCTACACAGTGTGAAAGTTGTTTGATTTTATTAATGTTTATGAATAACTGTGAAACTTGTCTCGTACTGTTAACCTCCTACACCTGCCATCTCTTTCTCTACTAGATAAATTACACTGATATTATTTAATATATACAGTAAATTAGCATATAAACATCAAATTGCTATTTGGTCCTTATATCCTGCATTGGTAAAGGAGTGAACTTCAGCCCCAAACCAGCAACTGGCACCACGTAAGACCCCTGCGCCCACACTGAGTCAATGGGACTCTGCATAGGCACAGGGGTCCATCACAAGGACTCAGCGGCAAGATCAGGGCCTACCGTTTGTTCCATTTTCAACTGTTTTGGTTTACAATCTTGGGGACCCTAAAAGACTGAATCAGGAAATATAAGTTCAAATGACAGCGCTGTAGCTAAATGCAATACCAGCTAGACTTCACCTGAAGAGAACTGTTCAGCACCCATGCTGCATCTGGTCTTCAGAAGGTACAATATACTACAATAATTATAATCAGAAAGAGTGAAGAATCAAGTCTGATACCTATAAGACTTTGCACTAACCTCAGAGTCATAAAATAAATCGAACCAAATTATTTACACAAGGAGTAAAAACATTAAAAACACAATTCACATAAATGGTAATTATGTAAAATTACTTACTGGAAAGCACTTCTGAATTAAGAGGCATCCATGAGTTGTTTATGAGAGCAATGAAATTGGTTCCAATTAATATTATGTTAATATTAATCATGTTAATTTCTGCTTCCTTTGTATTGCTGGTTTTAGCATAATTAAGTAAATGGACTTTGTGCCACCCAATACCTTTTTAAATTGCAACATAAGTAACATGCACAATAAAGCTTAATAATCTTATTTAAGAGAAACCATATGTTCCACAGTTAAAATTGTAGTCTTTACATTTTGTTTTCCAACACATTGTCTAATGTTATAAAAACACTCAAAGCCAACACTCTAGATACTATGTTCTTTCTTGAATTTGTACTATTAAATATAATTATAGAAACACATCTAATTGTTATGGGCAATTAAGCACTATACAGAGCTATTCCCAGAAGAAGGAGGTTGTCTCATTAGCTAATTTATCATTTTGCTGTATAATTCTTCTTGCCATTAGAGCACTTTTTAAAGCAGCATAACTTTTATTTATATTACCATTCAAACATACTTTCAGTGCAATGTCCATGGCATTGAACTATCTCAGTAAAGGCTAGTCTTGTGCACAGCACAGTAGTAATAGCTTTTGGGCTATAAAGAAGTAACTCTGGGGTGGGAGGTATTTTTTTTTTTTTTGCAAAACAAACAACTTTATAGTAATAATCAAGTGATGTGTAACTAGAGGGCTCACGCTTGAGAATATCTGCAGCCTAAGACTGCAGTGCCCAATAACTGTAGCTAGCTATTACTTTACAAGCCTGAAATTAACAGAAGGAGCACACGCCCATAGGCTCTGCCTTGGGAAACAATGGGAGAGACCGACCAGCCTTATCTCGCTAGCCATCATCCCTGTACAAGCCACTCCAGACAGCCCAGAATTATTGTATAGCCACAGACATACCCCCACCCCCTATGCTTTCTCCGGGAAGCAGGATGAAGCAGTCGGAGCCCTAGGTGTAAAGACGGGCTTTACTTACCGAACAAGGTTAGGGCCATTGTAAAGGCGCGGCAAGTCGCAGGATCACGTCAAGGCTGGTCAGACCGCGCGGAATGGGCATTGGCCCAGCAGCTCTCCCATCAGCTGGGCGCAGAGCGGCAGGCAGAAAACCCTGCAATAAAAGTTAGACACAATGTTGTCAGAAGCCCAGCAGGGACAGCCACTTGCGGCTGCGATGCGCACAGGAGACAGCGGGGAGTTACAACCCACGGGGGGTGCTGGGCTGTAGTTCTCCCTGACCCACAAGCCAGGGGTGCAGCGCAGGGAAAGGGGCAGCCAGCAGCCGCCGCTGCCTCAGCGCTGACTGCATGGCTCTGATAGACAGTGCCAGCCTGTACTCACTCTCCCCCCGCCCACCCACTCACTCACACTGCAGCCTTCAGGCTCTGGGAGCCATCTTGCCGCACCACATGACCGGCTTCTCCTTCTCCTGCCTGCCAGACCAGCCCGCGGGTGACTGCGTGAGTTCCCATAGCAACAGGGAATTCGTGGGCCACTCCATCCCCAGCCTCCAAGCAGGCCCTGCTAGCCGGAGCTCAGGGAGGGGGCGCCCACAGCACCGACCCAGCGGCGGCTGGGGAGGGAGGGAGGCAGGCACCGGTTGCTTTGGGGGGCAGGGAAGAAACCTGGAAAATCTCCCCGGCTCCCAAACTCTGCCCTTTGGCTTTGAGCGTGCAGCAGCTGCAGGCAGGGAAGACATCTCCCCGCCTCCCCCGGCTGTGCATCGCTCAGCTCCCTGTGGCTCCAAAGCTTGGTCCAGTAAAAGGGGTTACCTCACCCACCTGTCTCTCTCAGCTTTGCAGTGTCTCAAACAGAGCAGGGTAGGGTTAGGGCGACTACACTGCCCGTGTGAAAACACGGGACAACTGAGGCACCTGCAGGGGCAGGGAGCAGCAGAGGATGGTTACAGTGTCAGGCTGGTGTGCACAGGGTGTGAGCAGCTGCGGGTGAAGAGGGAGACTCAGGCTAGGGGTATGGCAAGGGCAGGGTGACAACAAGTCCCAGGTCTAGTTCAGGGTGGTTCTTAAGGTGCATATATACTCAGCCAGCCTGGTGCAGTTTTACTGGCTCAAGTGGACAAAGGCAGCAGGTTTCTAGAAACACTGGGAGAAAACACCTGTTTGGGTAATATTGAAAGGCACACTGGATCCGGTCTCAAAACCTGGGATATTCCTAGCTTTCAAGGGCAGCCCTGATATAATGCAATTTACCTCACGCCACAAAATTTTCACAACAAAATCTGTGAGGAAGGAAAATAATTAGATAATAGTCATATTCCATTTTAACTTCATTTTATTTTAATTTTAAGAATAAAGGAGAAAAAACCTTCATGTGGAATGACAGAGTTTGCCTCCCATAAAGTATCAGCATAAAAGTGATCAAGTGTACATAAGTGACCTAGGGTCCAGCTAGGGAGACTGGTAAGAGAATACAGGGTGTAGGACTATGGGGGTCTGCAGAGTATGTGCTGCTCTGGTTATTTTGGATTGCTGTTCTCGGAAGTGTGGCAGCCCTTGTGAACTGCAGAAGTGTTTGATCCAGATTCCAGCCTTAGGCCCCGATTCTGATCCTGCAGGGAGTTACAACTGAAACATTCAGTTATTTCAGCAGGAGTTACGCAGACTTCAGAACCATACAGCTGTGCATAACACTTTACAGAACTGGAGTCTGGGAACAGGGAACATGTAAAAGGGACTGCAGCAACACATTTACCCTGTAATTAAATTTTACCTCTTACTTTTACATTTCATTTATTCTTTCTTGATATGTTCACAATAATACAGTAATATGCTGTAGATATACACATACATTAATGTCCTAAAAGAGCAGCTTTGCACTGGAGTAAATCTTAGGGAAAAAACAGATCATTTATACCCAAAAAGAAAAGGAGTACTTGTGGCACCTTAGCGACTAACCAATTTATTTGAGCATAAGCTTTCGTGAGCTACAGCTCACTTCATCGGATGCATACAGTGGAAAGTATAGAAGATCTTTTTATACACACAAACCAAGAAAAAATGGGTGTTTACCACTACAAAAAGTATTCTCTCCCCCTACCCCACTCTCCTGCTGGTAATAGCTTATCTAAAGTGATCACTCTCCTTACAATGTGTATGATAATCAAGGTGGGCCATCTCCAGCACAAATCCAGGGTTTAACAAGAACGTCGGGGGGGGGGGGTAGGAAAAAACAAGGGGAAATAGGTTACCTTGCATAATGACTTAGCCACTCCCAGTCTCTATTCAAGCCTAAGTTAATAGTATCCAATTTGCAAATGAATTCCAATTCAACAGTCTCTCGCTGGAGTCTGGTTTTGAAGTTTTTCTGTTGTAATATTGCAACTTTCATGTCTGTAATCGCATGACCAGACAGCAGGAGAGTGGGGTGGGGGGAGAGAAAACCTTTTGTAGTGGTAAACACCCATTTTTTCATGGTTTGTGTGTATAAAAAGATCTTCTGTACTTTCCACAGTATGCATCCGATGAAGTGAGCTGTAGCTCACGAAAGCTTATGCTCAAATAAATTGGTTAGTCTCTAAGGTGCCACAAGTACTCCTTTTCTTTTTGCGAATACAGACTAACACAGCTGTTACTCTGAAACCTGTCATTTATACCCAAAGAAATGTAGTTATTTACTACTTCGTGTACCCTCCTTACAGTTACTTTAAATAGCTGTGTTCAAGTAGGAACATTTTCATTTACATCACAGATTCATGCTCTGTGGTCTTGGGTAATTTCTCAGTCTCCATCTGTAAAATGGGGCTAATCCTTCCTTGCCTCACAGCGATATTGTATGAGGATTAGTTAATTAATGCTGGTACAATGTTTTGAGACTGTAAGGAACTACGGGCAAAATTTTCAAAAGCGTCTATATGATTTAGGAGCCTAAATCCCATTTTCAACAGTGAGGTATTTATGACTTTCAGTGAGATTTAGACTCATAATGCACTGGCACATATTTCTTCAACTCTCACAGTGCCGCATAAAGCTGGTAGAAGAAACAGGGAATGCATGAGTAAAAAAAATTTACTTTTTTACTTAAAAATTGAAATTATTGAAATTTATCATTACAATTTCAACTAGCCCTATAGCTGGGTGAAAAATGAAGGATTTTTTTAATCAAAATTTGGAAATACGAAATGTTAGAAATATATGGCCCTTCTGCTATATGTTCAGAAATTCCAGGGCCACACCTTTTCAAAGTGAAATCAAGGATATATATAAGGCACCAAATGGCTGACATGTCAGAAGTACAATATATTCTGCTTACATATAGACACAAGAAAACTTGAAGTGCACTATTACCTCGAAAAGCAGGTACATAAAAATGGCAACTTCTTACTAAGTAGGTCTGCCTGCCCCCGTGTGCACTGAGAGAGATTTGCTTATTAGTGACAGATATAACTTTCTGTTGCTTTTTATTTTTGTTAGCCCCGCTGAAATTGAATGAGCGGAGAATTCCAATCCATCCTGAATATCAACCCAATTATTTAAATTATAATCAATTACACCTTTGCAAAAGCACTGAAGGCAATGGGGGCTGCAGAGGCACCACTGAAGACAATGAAATTGCACAGGTGTCACCGTGAACCTAATGTAGTCTGCAAGACCTTTATTTGTAACAATAGGTAAGATAGAAAGAACCCAAGCTTGTCTCTCAGAGTTTCCAGGACTGGCAGTTAGAAAAAAAACCCTTCACTTTTACCTATGAATTGGGCACATTTGATACACATATCACTGAAACTATAAATAGAGGCCCACAATGCCATTTTTCAGTCTAGAACTGCACTGTAAGTGTTGTGAATCTCAAAGAAGGTGTATAGGCAATGCGATGATGTGACAGGTTCGGTCACAGAGACTCCCCTCGAGACGGTCATTCGATCAGCTGGAATACCACTGAGAACAACCCTCCTGCCAGAACAGGTGCCCCTCCACTCCCGTCTTGCTGAGTTAGACACTCCAGTCAGCTCCAGCACAGACCCAGAGGTTGGGTCACAGCTCTCTGCAGTTCACTGAAACGGAGATTCATTCAGCCCAGGGACTTCTCAGTTAACAGGGACTTTCCCAGCGCCCAGTGTTTAGCCTTTCTGGGAGTCTGAACCCCAAATAAATCCGTTTTACTCTGTATAAAGCTTATACAGGGTAAATTCATAAATTGTCCACCTCTATAACACTGATAAAGAGATATAAACAGCTGTTTGCTCCCCCAGGTATTAATCACTTACTCTGGGTTTATTGATAAACTAACATGATTTTATTAAGTAGGATTCAAGTAGTTTCAAGTAGTAACAGATAGAACAAAGTAAGTCACCAAGCAAAATAAAGCAAAAACATGCAAGTCTAAGCCTAATACATTAAGAAACTGATTACAGGTAATATCTCACCCTCAGAGATGTTCCAATAAGCTTCTTTCACAGACTAGACTCCTTCCTAGTCTGGGCCAATCATTTTCCTGGTACAGTCTTTGTTAGTTCCAGCAGACATCTCAGGTGGTAAGCAGGGGTTTTCTCATGACTGGCAGCCTCCTTTGTCCTGCTCCATCCCCTTTTATAACTTTGGCTATAGAAGGCGGGAATCTTTTGTTTCTCTGGGTCCCCACCCCTCCTTCTAAATGGAAAAGTACCAGATTTAAGATGGATTTCATTATCAGGTGACATGGTCACATATCACTGTAAGACCCCTAGTCTCCATTCCCCTTGGGCTGGCCCACAAGTACACAGGAAGGCTTTCAAGTAAATAAGGCCATTTACAACTGATTGTTTCTGGAGCACCCTTAATGGCCTCCATGTCATATGTTTACATCAGTGATACAAGTTTATATCTTATTCTCCTAACTCCAGATATAGAAGTAACACATGCAAACAAATAGGATGAACACGCTTAGTAGATTAAAAGCTTTCTAATGACATCATACCAGGAATATTTAGCATAAAGCATATTCCAGTTATGTCATATTCATATTGCATATTTCCATAAAGAATATGGACTGCAACATCACAGATTTTTTTTTCCTGTTTATCAACTACAGGTGTCCAGAGAACAACAATTCTGTTTTGCAACAACTTTCAAAATTTGGGTTTGTTATAAAAACAGAACTGTGGTCTTTTTGGGGTCACGGGCTCTCTGTGGTAGAACAGGAAAGAGAGAAAGATTCCAAAGTGTGGTTGCTAGGGCTCTGTCCTGGGATGTGTATCGCTGTTCTGCCTGATTCGGAGCAGAGTTTTTTCATTCCAAATCACTATAAGCGGAGCAGGGACTTGAACCTGTACCTACAACTAATCCCACTGCAATGAATGGAGCCAACTTTTGTGCATAAAGACTGTTCACATGGCCAAAGGTTGCAGGATTAGGCCCAATAGGTGTATAAAAGTAGTGCAGTCTTTCAGCAAAGCAGTTACAAACTTAGGTCCCCAGCATTCACTTCCTCCATCAAAATTTGAACTTTTTTACCCAGTGAATTCACTTGCTTGCACATAACAGTTCAGACTATCATATTATTTAGCTAACTTCTGCTCCTTAAAATATCCCCCACGCATACAACTTTGCAGTCAGTTTTCAAACCAGTGCCCCTACTCCAACACGCTAATGAGTAGAGCTGTGCAGAGGACGGAAGTTCCATTTTGTGAAAGATTTTAAGATCTCAAAATTTGGTTTTGTTCAGAATAGGAACAAAAACTGAAATTTTTGAAGGAAAATTGAAAAAAATATTTGTTGTGAATCAAAACATTTTGTTTAGACAAAAATGAAACACTTCAATTTTGACTTTTTATTTTGTATTATATTACACAATACAAAATTTTTAAAATTGAAATGAAAAGTCCTTTCAAACCAAAAAAGTCAAAACATTTAATTCCAAAACTATTCAAATGGGATGTTTTGACATTATCAGAACTTTTTCTTCCATATTTTTTTCTGAAATGAAAATCTGGCAAGATAGACCCAATTTTGCAAAGCATTTTTATATCAATGGAATATGGTTCCATCAGTGCTTCTCTGACCAGCTCTGCTAATGAGAAATTATACTTTCTTTGGAGAAGAAAAAAGGGATAGTGAAATAGAAAACTTAGATTTGTGAAAACAACAGAGAACACAAAATTGCCTTTTCCATTGTGCTTAAAGAATGCATACATTTTCTCCCCAAAGTTTTTTTTTTTTTTTTTTTTAAAGGAGTTGGATCTTTAAACTGTTTTTCTTATATTTCCTGGAATTAAACAACCAGCTTTTACTCCATTTTCCTTGAATTAAATAACCAACTTTTACTTTTCTGCTGTACAGAAGCATTTCCTGCTATTCAATGAACTGCTTGTTTTCACTAGAAATATGCTTCCTATTCAGGGAAAGTAACACTTTTGTTATAAGTATTATCAATGCTAGAATTGTTAGGATCAGTGAGATTAATCTGATCACTATTTTCACTCAGTCTGATGTTATCTCTACTGCTATTACTATTACCGCTTAAGTCTAAGGAATTGTGTCAGTTATTTCACAATTCCTTATTATGGTGAGGTCTTTGCCAGAAAGTATTCTGAGGCTGACCTGAGTTTTCAAGTCAATATGACATGCTGCAACAATATCTCAAATGACTTATTGGCGCAGACCCTTATTCTGGCTCCTATGCTAGCAGCTTGCAGAAAACAAAGAAACCACAACAGCCCCTGGAAAAATTTGCTCAGTGTAGGGCTAACATTCACAGCCTGGTGCTGCCCATCTCCCCTGCATCCCCTGGCAGCGTGACTTGCTGTGAATGTAAGGGGGAGTGGCCATAGTCATGCCAGGAGTGGCAGCCTTATGTCAGTGCTTTGCGCAGAGGCTGCTCTAATTTACCCAAAGGGCATAGCAGCCCCTGGAGCAGGCGAAAGGTGTGAAAGTGATGTAAATCTATCTCAACCCCCATCCTCTTGCGGGAGGTGCAGCTCAGAAAGAATCTAACCCAAAGTTAACAAAACAAACATTATTCCTTCCCCCACACCCAGTGATTTGAATGAAACTGAAATTAACATGACGGTTTGTTTAATAATAACATTATCTTAAAATTACATAACACCTTATCATGCCAACACATAGTACACCCAACAATAACAACGATTTAAGCACAACTCAGTGAAGTGTGCTCCCGGCTAACTCCTAAAAAGTACTGAGCACCCACAATTTCCACTGGACACAGTGGAAACCTAAGATGCTCAGCAGCAATCGGGATCAGGCCCTTTGGGAGCAGAGGAGGCTGTAAATTTGCTCTTTACAACAGAGAACACTAAACCTGGGGCCCAATTTAAGGCAGAGGGAATTTTGATTTAAATTGATTCAAATTTGGACCCTCATCCCCTTTCTAAAGTTTTGTAAAACTATTTGCTCTTTTTAACATGTATTTCTTATAAAAAACAATAACGGGTGCTAAATATTTATAATCTTGAGAATTTTATTCCACTGGTAACAATCTGAAGAAAAGGAACATTGAGTCTAAAACATACCTTGAAATATTTGTTTGTGACAAATATTTAACACTTTATTTGCCACTGAGAGCAACTAGTAAAGGTTAATAATTAATATACTCTCTGTGCCTGGGGTCAATCTGCTTTGGAAGGGGAATGGATTACAGCAGTGGTTCTCTTTTTTTTTCCCCATGGACCACTTTAAAATTACTGAGGGTCTCGCCGGACCACTTAATGATCTTTCCTAATGTTGTTTGTACCATTAGCTAACTATTGCAAAGCGCTTTATAAAAACGCTATATAAAAAAAAACCCTTAATAATAATTAAAGTTATTTTGTTCTACAAATAAAAGCACACAACTCATATCTTAATATAAGTAGTCTTACCTTTCTAATGAGATGGATGTGCCCTCTCTCCCCAGTCACATCAGCCCCCGAGCTGGGGGTAGGAAGGAGGGGGGGTCTATCCCTCTCTCACCCATTGCAGAAGCCCCCAAGCTGGGGCTGGGAAGGAGGTGGAGGGTCTTTCCCCTGCCACTGCAGCCACAGAGCTGAGGCTGGGAAGCAGGGCCGTCTCTCCCCAGCAGCTGCAGCCCTGGAGCTGGGGAAAGTCGCCTTTTTTTCTGGCCGCTGCAGCCCTGCACATCCCAAATTCCTCTCACCCCCTCTTCTCACCCCACTGCCCCTTCCCCCCAAGGCCACCACCTCACATTACACGTGCATCTTTTCCAGGGTCTAGGCACCTAATTAGTGGAGCCACATCTGCACAAGTAAATAACACCGTTGAAACCAATAGGTTGGCAACTTACCTTCCAGTTACTGTAAATCTCATTTGTTTCTGATTCACAGCAAATAATTCACACAGCTTCTTTGTCTTCCTCTTATCTCATTAGCTGCAGTCAGATTGCCATATGAGCATCTGCTATCTTCATCTATCTGAGGCAACCCAAACCAATTTTGGCGCAATCTATAGTTGCTTCCTTGACTATGCTCGTGATCTCTTTCCTAGCACCCTCTCCTGCTATTCTGTCTTACCAGGTCCCCTTCATTCATTCTTCATGTGTCCAAACCAGTGAAGTCCAACGAGAGACTGCTGAATTGGAATTAATTTGCAAACTGGACACCATTACATTAGGCTTGAATAAAGACTGGGAGTGGATGTGTCATTACACAAAGTAAAACTATTTCCCCATGTTTATCCCCCCCCCCCCCATTGTTCCTCACACATTCTTGTCAACTGCTGGAAATGGCCCACCTTGATTTTCACTACAAAAGATTTTGGTTTTTTTTCCTCTCCTGCTGGTAATAGCTCACCTTACCTGATCACGCTCGTTACAGTGTGTATGGTAACACCCATTTTTTCATGTTCTCTGTGTACATAAAATCTCTCCACTGTATTTTCCACTGAATGCATCCGATGAAGTGAGCTGTAGCTCACAAACGCTTATGCTCAAATAAATTTGTTAGTCTCTAAGGTGCCACAAGTACTCCTTTTCTTTTTGAGGATACAGACTAACACGGCTGCTACTCTGATACTTGCACTTTGTCAGTCCACCTCCCTTTCCTTTGGTTTTCTCCTTCTGCATCATTCACAAACCTAGCTTGTAAATATAATATTGTTTGAAGAAAACAAACAGATACATTACAGCTGTCCGGTGTTAATGGAAAATAGTATAAATAAGAACATTGTAAAGTGTTACCTGATGAATAGGTTTGGCATCTTACCATAGATATAGCTCCTATATGACAGGATCTCTTAACAGAAGGAAAACAGCTCTGTAGATACCTTTGTCATGTATAGAATTTAATTTAGCTTCCAATGTGTAATCTCTGAGGGTATGTCTACACTACGACATTAGGTCGAATTTATAGAAGTCAGTTTTTTAGAAATCGTTTTTATATAGGTGATTGTGTGTGTCCCCACACAAAATGCTCTAAGTGCATTAAGTGCATTAACTCGGCGGGGTGCTTCCACAGTACCGAGGCTATCGTCGACTTCCGGAGCGTTGCACTGTGGGTAGCTATCCCACAATTCCCGCAGTCTCCGCCGCCCATTGGAATTCTGGGTTGAAATCCCAATGCCTGATGGAGCAAAAAACATTGTTGCGGGTGGTTCTGGGTACATGTCATCAGGACCTCCCTTCCTCCCTCCCTCCATGAAAGCAACGGCAGACAATCGTTTTGTGCCTTTTTTCCTGAGTTGCCTGTGCAGACGCCATACCACAGCAAGCACAGAGCCCGCTCAGCTCACTGTCACCGTACGTCTCCTGGGTGCTAGCAGACGTGGTACTGCATTGCTACACAGCAGCAGCAACCCATTGCCTTGTGGCAGCAGACGGTGCAATAGGCCTGATAACCATTGTCATCATGTCCGAGATGCTCCTGGCCGCCTCGGTAAGGTCGGTCAGGAGCGCCGGGGCAGACATGGGCGCAGGGTCTGAAATAGGAGTGACTAGACAAGGTCATTCTCTTTAGTCCTGCCGGCAGTCCTATTGCACCATCTTATGCCGAGCAGCCAGGAGATAAGGATGGCTAGCAGTCCTACTGCACCATCTGCTGCCAGCCAAAGATATAAAAGATAGATGGAATGGATCAAAACGAGAAATAAACCAGATTTGTTTTGTATTCATTTGCTCCCCCCTCCCTCCCTCCGTGAAAACATCGGCCGACAATTGTTTTGGTGAGGTCTGTTAGGGGCACCTTGAAAAGTTTAATGGAGATTCAGTCCTGCCTGGAATACCAGGGGGAGGGATAGCTCAGTGGGTTGAGCATTGGCCTGCAAAACCCAGGGTTTTGAGCTCAATCCTTGGGGGGGCCATTCTGTGTGACAGTTGTTCTTGTTTCTCCTTGATGTCCTTGTTTCTCCTTTGTTGATTTTAATTCCCTGTAAGCCATGTTGTCAGTCACCCCTCCCTCCGTCAGAGTAACAGGGCACTTACATCAGCCAGAGCCAAATTTGAATGTAGAAACATGCACAAATAGACTGATCCAAGGCAACTTACATAGACCTAACTCTGTAGTATAGACCAGACCATAGTTATAGTGGTACAACTTTTGTGTGTAGTTCAGTCTCCTTATAATTTAGTGTGGCCACAAGTCTCTTCTTACAGATGTGCCTGAAAAGTCAAGTCTGAGCAAATTAAATGTGGCAAGAAAACCCAGGCTGGGCTTTGGCATACCAGCAATGTACTGTGATCCCATGCAAGAGGTCAGGATTCAAGAGAAAACCTCCACAGTGGGAAGAGTGCAGCTCTCCTACACTTTGTGTTTCTCTCAACTGGCCATTTCATAGAGCAGAATTGCTGCATTTTCTGATCTTCCAGGCCAAAATAAACTGTGATGGCTCCTACCGGAGAAAGGGTGAAGAAAAGGAGGCATAGCTTTTACCAAGCCTGCGTTTGTAATCATGGTAGTCTTGTGACGGGAGTTCTTGATATTCCTGTTGCAGTACTTGCTGTGAATGTTCGGTGGCAGTCACGTTTCTTCCTCCAGTGAGGTGTTGGTCCCCGTCATCACAGGGATGAAGGCAAACATCCAACTTCTAACACTTGTGATGGTGGGGAAGGCTTTTTGTTTTCAGCAGATGCTCCAAGAGCACTAGTATTGTGGTAGTGGTATATGTACGTGGAGCTTCCACAGAAGCGAGCTGCAAGGGTGGCTTTAATGAGAATTCCCTTAAAGATTACGTACAAATAGGTCATCTAGACCAGTGGTTCTCAACCCGCAGCCCAATCAGTACACAGCTGTGGCCACAGTGACATCCTCAGGGCCATACAGGTAGTATATATATTGTGTGGATGCAGCCCACACAACACACAGAGAGCTGCATATGTGGCCCACGGTGGTAAATAGGTTGAGAACCACTGATCTAGACTGACCTCCTTTATATCCCAGGTGGCTTAATTTCACCCAGTTACCCCTATATGGAGCCCAATAACTTTGGCTTAGGTTAAGTATTTAAGTCTTCAAGAGACTAAACTGTTGTGTGCCACAGACAAAGAGCAGGAGGGACCAAGGAGCCACCAATGCCCTGTTACAGCAGCACAGTAGAACCACCTCCCCCAGTGGCCATGGTTAACCTGAAGTTGACACAGTGTGATTGTAGACACTATATGATCTGTGTCAATCCTAACTGTCCTCCAGCAGCAGTCCCACTATTCCCTGGGACACCAATTGATCTGGTCACAATGTTAAACTCCACTGCCCAGGGGTCGCAAAGACTGGAAGCCAACTTGGCAAGGACACCTAGCAGCTCTCTCTGTTTGTGCAACTGCCCAACTGACCATGCTGACTCTATGCACTAGACTCATTTGTGCTTGGAGTTGTTACTGGATCTCTGGACCTGTGGGGAGAAGATGCTGTGCCAGCAAAGCCATGGAACAGCTGTAGAAATATGGACCTCTTTGGACAGATTGCATGGGGATGCAGGCACAAGGGTACAACAGGGACCCCAGGAGTGCCGTGTGAAAGAAAGGAACTGTGCCAGGCATACCACAAAGCCAGGCCAACAATAGATCTGGTGCTGAGCCACAGACCTGCCACTTTTACAACAAGCTGCATGCCATACCCCAGCACCCTACAGGCCACCATAGATACCTCAAAGGAGCCAGAGCCAGAGACTCCTGCTACGAACAGGGAGGAGGTGGGGGAGATGCAGCGGGAGGGCTCCATGCTGTGAGCCATGAGCTGTTCAAGACTCTACCCCAGTCTAGCCAGTCCTGCCAACTGAGCACAGATGAGCCTGCTGAAGGGGAAGGGACTTTGGGTAAGTGCGTGTGCATGTATTTGTCCTTACAATGTTTACATTTAAATATGTCCCCAGACCATCCCCAAGAGGTAGCAGTGCAACAGAGGTAGAGTTGGTATCTGCTTTTCATTCCCCTATTAAGTGAGTTAGGGGGGAAGCCATGCAGAGCAGTTTGGTTATGTACATAGAGATATCCTTTGAATACTATTGAAAGATCTTGATAAAACTTTCATGGAGCTACTTTGAAATCCTCTCCTGAAGGTTTCTCGGGATGGCTGCCTTATTAATTCCTCCATGGTAGGACACTTTCCCACACTACTCCGCGATGAGTTCGGCTGGCATCATTACAGTAATCAGGCTAGCAGCATACAAGCCTGGGTGGCTTCGGGATGCCAGTAGCAGCTGTTCTTTCTGTGCCTTTGTTACCCCCAGGAGTGAGATTTCAGCTAAAAACTCCAGTGCCTGTGGAAAACAGTGTCTGTATTCAATATTATGGTTCTGTCCTTGTATCCAAGTAACAGGGACTAAAATTTTATTGCTTCATGCAACCTAAAATCCTTTCTCCCCCATTCTCCCCACCCCTGCCCACGAAATGGACAGACATGTTTGCTGCCTTTCCAATTCCAATGTTCCACAGTTAATTTATGTTTAAAATCTGTATTACATTGCCTGGAGGAGGTTTTCTGTACTGTTTTCCCCACTCAATCAATTTCTATTTTTGGTGAACAAAAGTATCTTTATTAGTTCACACACACACACTGCAGAATGCATAGCGGTACTCAAAGCATGCAGTACTTGTTAATGTACGGCAAGCACTGCACAATTCTTAGCAGCACCCACAGTTCCAGGCCCTGAGAACATTCCCGCACAGAACACTACTGTGGCTGACCATTAAAGTACTCTTTCAAAGCTTTCCTCACCTGTATAGCTCCACACTTAGTTCTTGTAATGGTCCTTGTGTTTGGCTGTACAAACTGAGCAGGCAGACACTTCACCTTTGCCCTGCACCCTGGCTGCAGCTTTCCCCACTTCGCCTCACAGATATTATGCAGGACACAACAGGCCACTGTAACGATTGGAATATTTTTTCTCACTGAGGTCCAATTGAGTGAGTAAACACTTCCAGCATCTCTGTTGAATGTGCTTGTGTTAGACTGCTGTCATTCTGCATGTGATGAGCCAGTAGTTGAATCTGTCCTTGATGCTGTTGAGTGGCCAGAGTATGGATTCATGAGCCAGGATAGCAAGGGGTAGGCTGGGTCTCCCAGTATCACTATTGGCATTTCAATATCACAGTGGTAATCTGCTGGTCAGGAAAGAATGTCCCTCCTTGCATGTTTCTGAATAGTCCTGTGTTTTTAAAGATACAAGCATCATGCACCTTCCCAGACCAGCCCAAACTGATATCAGTGAAGCATCCCTGGTGATCCACCAACACTTGTATAACCACAGAAGAACAGCCCTTTCTGTTGATGTACTCTGTTGCAAGGTGGGCTGGTGCCAAAATACAGATACACATGCCATCTATTCCAGCTTGGGAACCCCATTGCTTCAAATCCATCCACATTGCCAAGCCACGGTTCTGCATAGCAGGGGATGTTTAATGGCCCTATACATTTTTTGACAACAGCCTCCAATGTGGATTTGCTAACTTCAAAGTGATTTCCCACTGACCAGTAGCAATCTGGTGTTGCAAGCCTCTGGACTGTTATCACCACAGCTCTGATTCTGGCATCCCTGTGCCAGAAGGCTGGGGTGAGCATGGCACACAGATCCAGGAATGTGGCCTTTCACATCCAAAAGTTCTGCAGCTCCCGTGTTCAGTCTATACCTGCATTTTGATATGATCCCACCAATTAGTGCTCATTTCTCAGCCTCAGCAGTGGTGCTTCACTGCCTGCAGCTACTCTGCGAATGCCACCAACAACCTTGAATTGTTTTTCTCTATGTCCATTTGCAAATTGTCCTTGAAGAACTCCTCATATCCCCCATGGTTGCAATACTTCCAGCAGGTCTGCAAATACTGGAAAATCATGAGCCCTGGTATTTGCCATGTTCATAGAAATAGTGGAGAGCTCTGTGGGCTCCATGCTTCTACCAGAAATGGCGGACACTGAAAAGGGCTGAACGGGTTTGTTGGATTTTTTAAAAAGGCATGAAAATTATAGAATATGGATGGCATTAAGGGATGGAGAAAGTTGCATGTTGGGAACTTGACCCTTAGCTCTCAGAGATTCCTGGTTGAGCCATTTTCTATTCCACAACATACTGCAAAAAGTTCCCAAAAGGCACTGTGCTGGACAGCAGTATGTGACACACTGGGATACCTATCTGTGGCGCACTGCACTTTGCATTGACACAAGCACTCCTGGTGAGTACACACAGTCAGATGCAAGTAGCCAAGTGTGCACGGCCGTGAGCAATAGACGGACTTTGGCAGTTGTATGCCAACATAACTTGCATCTACCAATGCTTGTAGTGTAGACATGACCTAAGTGGGTTTAAAAACAGATGTCATTAAACTGATGCAAGCTGGGTTATGTGTCGAGACAAGACTTTAGAAAGTGATCATTTTTCCAATTGTGTTGCAACTCATGTCTGTAAATTATCTTATTAACAAACCATTTAAATAAGTTTCCTATGTCTTTAATCAGTGTCTTTGATAGGGAAGTTTCTCAGTAAAATAAAAGAAAACATGAGTTGCTGTAAAATGTGGTAGACTATCTGAAATATATATAGCTTCATAAAACTTAGTACAGAGAAATGTTCTAAACATTTTTCATTTACCACTAGATGGCATTTTGTTCCATGGAAATCAATGGTAGAAATCCTGGGTTTGGATTTACATGTAATAATAGGAAGCAGGAAATAATAGGAAATGAAAATACTTAGCTGATTCAGTTAGTAATTTAGTCTTGATTTTCTTTTGCAGGTTAGAGGCCATTAATGAAAGCTCAATTGTACTAGCAAATGTATGAGCTTTTCCATTCCATTCCATTCTGTTTCTCTTTGGATTGTGAGCTCTCTCACGGGAAAGACCATCTTCATTTTATGTCACATACAGTGCTGAGCACACTGTCAGTGCTTAATAATGCACTGCTGGGGGGAAGCTCCTTATTTTTAAATAAAAGACAATTCTAAGCCCTTTCCTGGCTACTGAATATACCCAGAATATTTGGCAAACATACACTGCTCCAGAGATTATGTTACATATAGCATTTCCTGATGTTACCTTAATGTCAGTTTAACATTCAGGACAAAGAGCAGCATAGAAGAGGCATTTCTATCCAGCAGCAAAGGAGTTAAATGTTCTGCTTGTAATTTAGTATACCTTATATTGGACCATTTTAACTCACACTGATTTGTGAAATGGTGACATGAAAATTATTCACATGCAGAAACAGATTTTGAACAGAAGTGGATCTAGCTTGACCAGTTGTCCGATTTTATAGAAACAGTCCCGATTTTTGGGTCTTTTTCTTATATAGGCTCCTATTACCCCCCACCCCGTCCCGATTTTTCACACTTGCTGTCTGGTCACCCTAAGTGGAGCTGGAGGCGGGGGGTGCCCACGGCAATATGTCATTTGTGGTGGCACCTTCAGTTACACCTATTGGCTTGAAAAGGCCCCACTCATATACTTAAAGCAAGGTGATGTCTGAGAGGGTCAAGAAGGGTCACATGCCCCTTCCCAGATGCCTTGGGGGGGCACATTCAGCAGGGAACCACAGAGGCAAAAGGAGCAGAACGTGGGGCTGCCGGACAGCCGCACGCTGGCAGCTCCTCCCGCAAGGCTCTACCGCCCCCCCCCCCCGCAATTACATAGGTAGTTTTAGTCACTGAAGAGTCACCAGGGATGTGTCTGCACACAATTTTATAGTAATGTGGATAAATTAAATTGTTAAATAAGAATCAGCCACAGCAAAATTCACTGAGTAATCAGAGCATCAATACACCATCCAAGGAAACAGTAACAAGAAAGTGTGTAATAAGCAACCACTTACCACAGACAAGTGCTCATTAACACATTTCCTACCACAGCCCTCTGTAAATAGGATTGCATGGCAGGAGAGACGGGGCTTCCACACTATTGCTGGGATGTGCACTAGCATGTTTTTAAGGAGCATCAGGGCCTGTGCTACTTGTTCCCCAAAACACTACAAACTATGGGCTTGTCTACATTGGAAAGCTTTGCTAATACAAGTTTTTCTTCTATAATTATACAGGTACAAGTATACTGAAACAGTGCATCCACACCACTTTCTTTAAGCTATTTAAGTCAGTGTGTGCTTTTCTGAAATAGCCACACCACATTCTGGGCAGATGGCCCATGGTGCAGTGTTCCACTGGTAGACTCAATGCATTCTGGGATTTTTCTTGCAGCACACAGAGATACCTACTGGAATTCCAGAACTTGAGGACAAACTGACAAACTCCCATGATTCCTTTCCTGGTATCCCATAATTTGTCTGGTTTTAGGAGGCCAGCACCATTTTCAAACTGCTGTCACATAGCATGGAGGAAGCACTGCTGAGCACTGAGATCCTGAACGTCATTAATACCAAAAGGGTGCTCCAGATGTACCTGGAAATAATGAAAATGGGTGGCTTTGGATGAGCAGTTAGCCAACCACCAGCATACCATTGAGCAGATACTGCAAAAGAAGGATGAAGAAACTAGCTAGTGACCCTTAACAGACACGCTCATGCGGACATAAAGCAATGCATAAGAACATAAAAACGGCCATACTGGGTCAGACCAAAGGCCCATCTAGCCCAGTATCCTGTCTTCTGATAGTGGCCAATGCCAGGTGCTTCAGAGGGAATGAACAGAACAGGTAATCATCACGTGATCCACCCTTTGTCGCCCATTCCCAGCTTCTTGCAAACAGAGGGTAGGGACACCATCCCCGCAAGTAGCCATTGATGGACCTATCCTCCATGAATTTATCTAGTTCTTTTTTGAAACCTGTTATGGTCTAGGTCTTCACAACATCCTCTGGCAAAGTGTTCCACAGGTTGACTCTGCGTTCTGTGAAAAAATATTTCCTTTTCTTTGTTTTAAACCTGCTGCCTATTAATTTCATGTGGTGACCCCTAGTTCTTGTGTTACGAGAAGGAGTAAACAACACTTATTTACTTTCTCCACACCAGTCATGATTTTATAGACCTCTATCATATCTCCCGTTAGTCGTCTCTTTTCCAAGCTGAAAAGGCCGAGTCTTATTAATCTCTCCTCATATGAAAGCCATTCCATACCCCTAATAGTTTTTGTTGCCCTTTTCTGAACCTTTTCCAATTCCAATGTATCTTTTTTGAGATGAGGCGACCACATCTGCATGCAGTATTCAAGATGTGGGCATACCAGGGATCTATATAGAAGCAATATGATATTTTCGGTCTTCTTATCTATCCCTTTCTTAACGATTCCCAACATCCTGTTAGCTTTTTTGATTGCCTCTGCACATTGAGTGGATGTTTTCAGAGAACTATCCACAATGGCTCCAAAATCTCTTTGTTGAATGGTAACAGCTAATTTAGACCCCATCATTTTATATGTATAGTTGGGATTATGTTTTCCAATGTGCATTACTTTGCATTTATCAACATTGAATTTCGTCTGCCATTTTGTTGCCCAGTCACTCCGTTTTGTGAGATACTTTTGTAGCTCTTCACAGTCTGCCTGGGACTTATCTTGAATAGTTTTGTATCATCTGCAAATTTTGCCACCTCACTGTTTACCCCTTTTTCCAGATCATTTATGAATATATTGAATAGGACTGTTCCCAGTACAGACCTTCCCTCTTATCCCCGACAGCTTACATTGCTTAACAGTCTTTGATGAGGGACCTTGTCAAAAGCATTCTGAAAATCTAAGTGCACTATATCCACTGGATCCCCCTTGTCCACGTGCTTTTTGAACCCCCACTCCCAAGAATTTTAGTAGATTGGTGAGGCATGGCTTCCCTTTCCAAATTCATGTTGACTTTTCCCCAATGCAGTATGGTATAGCAGCAGGAAGACTGCCTGAAGTGTTACAGTTAGTAAAACTAGTGAAAAACCTTGTCTCGCACTATGGTTTAAGATTTTTTTTCTTTTCAGTTTAGCTTAACCCTGTTCCCAATTGACATGATGATTACCCTATTCTGTTCATTCTCTTTGAAGCAGCTAACATTGGCCACTGTCAGAAGACAGGATACTTGGCTAGATGGACCACTGGTCTGACCCAGTATGGTTGTTCTTATGCTCTTTACTCAGAGCCAGATTACAGCAGCAGGTAAAGATAACAGTGTATCTTACTGTTGCTCAGGGCATAAGCAAGGAAGGGGGATCACAATTTATAGCAATTTGCTGCATAAAATGACTGCCCAGTCAGCTAGAAGGGGGAAGTAATGGGGAAGCATGTTTCCCTCTCAGTGCACTGGAATCTACGCTGCAGTATGTAGGCTAGGACAAAACTACATGGGTGCACCCAGGGTGACACCATAGCAATAGAACTAGTAGCTGTGAGGATTGGCCCTGGGGAATGGTAACAGTTTTGCAGACCCATGGATGCTTCTTGCTTCTATTTATGCTGTATCCAAGTGCTAGGTGTTTTAGAGAAGAAATAAAAAAACAAGATCCCTGCCTCTACTCTAATGGCCAGAGATCTAAAATGTTTGGATTGTTAGAAATATTATAAGGAAATATTTTATATACTCACACATACGTGACAGTCATAGAAGTTGTAAATCTGCCAGTTTAAAATTCATGACATGCTCAACAAAATGATCAACAGAATTAACAAATGTTTCTATCACACAATGACGGATATATAGCATCTGTTCTTAATTTACCCGGATTATCTATTTTTTCAGCAAAAATCATTAGTCCTTTAATGCAGTTCTGCTGAAAGGCTTTATTTGTCTGGATGCAGAAGACAAAAGCTATTACGAGAAAATTAAAATATTAGTCTCTTTTCTTATGAAATCATAAACATGTAGAATATAAAGTTTATACTTCGTAAATATAAGCTTTATACTGGTATTTTACAGAGCAGGAAATGTAGAATGACTAAAGCCCAGTCTACACTACAGAATTAGGTCAATGCAAGGCAGTTTATGTCCATCTAACTCCATAAGTGTCTACACTAAAATGTTGTTCCCTACCACGTAACTTGCTCACCACACTGGCTTAATAACTCTACCTCTGCAAGAGGTGTAGCATTTAGGTCGATGTAGTTAGGGCAACGTACGTCGACTTTAGTGGCCTCCAACAGGTGTTCCACAATGCCTCACCATGACTGTTCTGGTCACTGTTTTGAACTCCATGGCCCAGCAGCCAGGTATGCGCCCCTCCCCTTTTAAAGCTCTGTGAATTTTTGAAATTCCATTTCCTGTTTGCTCGGTGTGGAGAGCTCACCTAGCACATCTAGCAACTTCCCCGCTGACCATGCCAGCTCCACGATGCAGACATGCTTCTGCCTGAAGTACGCAGAAGATGATGGATCTCTTGGGTCTGTGGGGAGAAGAGGCTGTGCAGGCACAACTCCAATCCAGCTGTAGAAACATTGACATCTATAAGTAGATTGCTCATGGCACGGGAGAGACGGGCTACAAGAGGGACGTGCAGCAGTGCCACTGGAAAGTCAAGGAGCTGCGGTAGGTGCACCAGAAGGCAACAGAAGCTAACAGGCACTCTGGTATGGAGCCGCAGACATGTTGCTTTTATAAAGAACTGCATGCCATCCTTGGCAAAGACCTCATGACCACTGCCAAGAGTCGCATGGATACTTCGGGGGAGCTGGAGCCACAGGCCCACAAAGTGAACAGTGAGGAGGTGGTATTGAATGAGGAAGAGGAGGAGGAGTATGTGGGACAGGCAACTGGGCGAACCAGTGGTGAAGTGAGCCAGGATCTGTTCTTGACTCCAAAGCAGTCGAGCTAGTTCCTACAGTCCAGCATGGGCGAACCTGATGCAGTGGAAGGAACCTCTGGTAGGTGTGCAGGTTACTTTGATATTGCAGGGACACCTCTGTTCATTTACTCTTTTTAAATCATTTCATCTTTTTAATAGTGACGAGGTAGTAAAATAACCAAGTGAGGTAGAGTCGCTATCTGCTTCTCATTCCCATGTACAATTTGGCAGAGGGGGCCCTGTGGAACAGTTTATGTGCACCAGTACGTCCCATCAATCCTCCGTAGAGATCTCAAGGAAAGTTTCATGAAGGTAGTCTGCAATCCTCTCCTGAAGGTTTCTGGGGAAGGCTGCCTTAGGACACTTTCCCACACCACTGAGCAATTACTTCAGCAAGCACTATTGCAGCACACAAGCTAGCAGCGTATGGACCCGGTCTGCAGCCGTATGAATGTAGGAGCTGTTCCCTTTCAGCCTGTTACCCTCAGAAGATATCACCTAAAATCACCACTGCCTGTGGGATACAGTGCCAGTATTCAGTTCAATGGCTCTTTCCACAGGCACTTGTGCCCGTGAGCTATCCCCCGCTTATTGTCCCAACTTGCCACCCCTCCCCACCCCGCCCCGTTGTACTCACCCTGGCTGGGACTTCTGCTGTGCTCGCTCAAGGAATCCCAACGAGAAGTGAGAATGTAGTGCTTGCAACTTGTGTGGATCAAGGGGAATGAGTTCAGTATACCAAGTTTCCATTTATCCTGTGAATACACTCACAATACTACCTCTGTTCATTGTATCTTTTGCAGCTTAAAATGTGGCCTTGAGGGTCTCTCCAACCACACCAGCAGAGTAGCTCAGCCAGATGAGGAGTAGAAGGAAGAAAACGGAGGATGACATGTTCTAAGAGACCCTGCAAGCCTCTGGCTCTTCGGATACCAAACACAGGGCTTTCAGGATCACCATCTCGGATGGAATGGACAGATCAGAGAGGAGCAAAGCACAGGACAAGGAGAGAAACAGGCAACAGGACATGCTAGTGCTTCTCAAGAGGCAAACAAATGCTGGAGACTCTTGTTGACCTTCAGGTTCAACAGACCCATGCTCACCTCCCTCTGCGGCCCATAGAGAACTGTACCTCCCTACGCTCCCCCACTCCCATTCCATGTAGTGTCCAGGGCCGCTGCATTACCCCTACCACTTTACCCTGGAGAACAGTACAGATAATCACAGCCACACATACAGTAACCACGTCTCTCACAGATCAGTCTATGTGTTGGTGAAATGAAAATGACTTTTCTTTCCCTTTCAAGGTTCTTTTTCTTGTATTTGTAACATTTCATTCAGTTATAAATAGGTCTGTTTGCATGGGTTTGGAATAGAACTCTAGTTCTGGAAACTTAATTCATCTTTATTAGTTCACAACATATACTGGCTGGATCTCACATTATTCAGAGATAATAGCAAGAGGTGCACATCCCCCCCCAACTCATTACAAGGTTCACATCAGGGTTCAAAAAAAACCCAACAAAAAAAGGCCAGGCAGAACACAGTACAGCAAAACACATTATTGTGGCTCGCTATTAAAATGGTCTTTCAAAGCCTCCCTGAGCCATATATCTCCCTATTGAGCTCTTCCTATAGCCTTGGTATCTATCTGCTCAAAATCTGCAGACAGCTTTTCCACCTGCTCCCTCCACCCCAGAAGAAACTTTCTCTCCTTTGTTTCACGGATATTATGAAGCGCATAGCAGACAGCTCTAACCATGGGAATATTTTTTTCACTGAGATCTAATCTCATGAGTGGACTGCAGCAGTGGCTTTTCAAATGGCCAAAGACACATTCAGCTGTCATTCTGCACCGGCTCAGCCTGTAGTTGAAGTGCTCCTTGCTGCTGTCGAGATGGCTGGTGTATGGCTTCATGAGCTATGGGAGTAAGGGGTAGGCTGGGTCTCTCAGCATCACTATTGGCATTTTAACATCCCTAATGATGATCCTCTGGTCTGGAAGTAAGTCCCTGCTTGCAGCTTTCTGAACACGCCTGTCTTCTTAAACGTACATGACACGTGCATCTTTATGTCGGTAAAATGTCCCCAGTGATCCACCAGCGCTTGCAATACCACAGAAAAGCAGCCCTTTCTTTTGACGTACTCTGTGGCAAGGTGGACTGGTGCCAAAATGGGGATATGCTTGCCATCTGTCGCCCCACTGCAGTTTGGCAACCCCATTGCTGCAAAACCATCCGCTATGTCCCGCACATTGCCCAGAGTCACAGTCCTTTGTAGTAGAACATGATTAATGGCTCTGCACACTTGCATCACAGCAACCCCCCAGTGAATTTCCCAGCTCGAAATTGATTCCCAATCGACGACAGCAATCTGGCACTGCAAGCTTCCACACAGCGATCGCCACTCACTTCTCCACTGGCTGTGGAGCTCTCATTTTGGTGTCGCTGTGCCGGAAGGCTGGGGCGAGCTCCACACGCTTCCAGGAATGTGGCCCTCCATTTCTGAAAGTTCTGCTCACCATCCCAAGCCTGCATAACAATGTGATTCCAACAGTCAGTGCTTGTTTCTCCGGCCCAGAACTAGTGCTCCACCATTTGCAGCTTCTCCGTGAAGGCCAACACCCATGAATTGTTTCTTTCTATGTCCAACAGCAAGCTAGCCTCCAAGGAATCATCATGTTCCCTGCGGCTCCTCTGGCAGTTCTGCAAATGCTGCAGATCAGGTGCATTGCACTTGCAACGCTCATCACAATAGTGCATGGATCCTGCACAGCTCTGCTTCTCACAGAGATGGCGGATGCATGGGTTTGTGGGGCTTTTGAAAAGAGACAACACATTATGAGATGCAGATAAAATTATGGGATGGAGAAAACTGCATCATGGGACATTTGAACCATGCTCCCAGTCACCCCTGTATGACTCATTTTCCCCTATGAGGTATTGCAAGCCTTTCCCAAAACCCCCTGCACTAAATGGTGCTGAGTTGCACTGTGGGATAGCCACCTACGGTACACTGCTCTCTGCATTGATTCAAGTGCTGGTAGTGAGGATGCACACCGCGGACATAAGGGGTGTAGTGTGGACATGGAAAAGCAACTTAATTACTGAGGGAGCAGTATGTTGTGTAACTTTGGTTGACTTAATTTTGTAGTGTTGACTTGCCGTTAACATGCATTTAAAATTCCTTAAGCATATCCTTCACAATACAAAATATGTATCCATGGCTATTTTATACGACTTACCTGAAGTATGATCAAAATAATTTTATAACTTTTGATTATAAATACTATATACTGAAGAAATTTAAATTAATTATTACTGACCTTCGGATACATTTGACTGGATAATATGGTATCAGTAATAACTACATCTACCTTAAGTCTTTCTCTGCTGTTTAGATTTCCTACATATATTATTTAGCTGTAATTTTCCATTTTGTTTTAAATATCATGGAAGCCAACAATAAGCTGCTTTTTTAAACAATTCAATTTTTTCAGTTGATCAGACCAGTTTATCTAGGGTACTATTTTGTCTCCAGTAGTGACCTAATACTAGTGATTCAGAAAGAGTCAGATAGAAATGTCCATTATGTTCCTAGCCAGTAATGCTGTTCTGGAAACAGGTGGAGGAATTCCTTCCATGACTATTGAGAGACCAGTTTATGCCGTAAAATTTAAGATTTGAATGCTGTCATTCAAATTTGTTCAACAAGCCTATTCTCACACCCATTGTGTTCACTCTGCTTGGGGACAGGCTATAACAATGACTGCTCTTACATACTCATTTCACTGCATTTTTCTGATTAAATCTTCATTCTGAGATAAACATTAACTATGTAGCTTTATTGAATAACTGAAGAAAGTATAGACTACTCCTTCCCCTACCCCACCCCTGCAAAAAAAAATTATTATTAACAGAAAAGAATTACGTGCAGGTACAGCAAATAAAAATATGGAACGCCATTACAAAAATGGCAAAAGATGATGGGGAGATGTTTTACAGCAAATGAAATAAATTAAAAACTATCAAGTTGTTAATATACAAACTGTAATCCTATTAAGTGATAGACCTAGACCAGCCGTACAATTGGGAGATTAAAAAGCCTCTTTTAAAGGCACAGTCATGCTTTATTTTTTTATAACTTGGAGGCAGGGCCCCATGTGGTGCACACAAGCTAAATTCAGTTGCAAGAGCTCCTGATTTCTGCATCCATGCTAATTTTCATGCCACACTGAAAATTCTGTAATAGCGTGATGTATTTGCAAAGTCATTCCAGAACATACTTTAATTAAATCTAAAAATGCAATATGTAATCCATGTGACAGGTTTGTTCTAGAGAGAGATAAAAATTATACCTTCATAAACTTTTTGGTTTCCATTGTGCTGTGGAGTATCTTGCAGTGTATATAGGCTGCAAAAAGCTGATATATCAAATCAGACTCCAGGTACACAGGCTGCAGAAAAAGCTCCCTTTGGCTACTCATTGCTGGAATATGGGGGGTGGGAGGTGGTGTGTGTGTGAAAAATGGCAGGTCATTACAGTCCGTATGCTAGGGGCAAGCAAAAAATGAGGAAAAAACATGAAAAAATTCCCGTGTAGCCCACTGAAAACAAACAAACAATTACAGGGGCAACCCATATGGAGAAAGAAACACCCGGGGGAAAACAAGGAAAGAATAAGATTTTAAAACCCAGGAAAAGCATTTGGGGAAAAAAATACAGAAAAAAACCCATAACAAAATACAAAAATGGAAAACAAGAAAAGGTAGTGGGCAAGTTACAAGGACCATTTTGCATAGAAATGTGGAGGGGGGAAAAAAAAAGGAAAAGGAAAATCTCTGGGAAAATATAAAGCAAAGTTAAAGTAAAAAAATCCATATATATAAAAGAAATACATCTACAGGTGGAAATTAAAGGAAAAAAATCAGATTGGGAAAGATGCGGGGAAGCAAGGCCAATACACTGTTTCTGCATGGCTATTATCTATGGTGTCTAAATCTCTTCCCTGACAAACTGTTTTTCCTTTGTCTTGTACAGATCTAAGTGCACAGTCGCCATTTTAATAACAAAACATCAACAAATGGGACAATGCCTCTGAAGTGAGATGCCTCCTGCATTCCTGCCCTCAAGTGCAGCAGTTGCCAGGACCCAAAAAGTCAGGAAGACAACTGAACCCTTTTTGTTTTGTATTGCATTTTTCTTAAACATTTTCCATCATACTAGTATAGATAAGATTCCTGTGACCATCAGTAGTGCTGTCCAGGCCTGTTCTGTGCAGTTACATGAAACAATGGTTAAAATGCTAACTGCCAGTATATATTAGTGCATTCACAATTGCTGACACAGGCAATAATGCAACACACAGTAAGAATTTTCACAGATAATACAGACAAGTCACATTTACAATACTACAAAACAACTCTCTTTACTGCTAATCATTTCACTAGTGAGAGAGACAAGCAGATAGCATATTACAAGAGATATAGCTATACACAAACTCCAGTTTCCCAAAATAGGTCCATTTCCTCCAGTGTATGTAAAATATATCAAAGCGTTATCTAAAATCTTGTTCAGCTTAATTTAACATTACATTTTATTGATATCTATGAGGACTCACTGTATTTAAATGTAATGTTATCTAGAGGAACCAATTTATTAAGTGTATTTTCACCTTGTCACCCTGTAGCAAGTTCTATTGTCAGTGTACTTTTTGTCTGTCTAAAGCAAACTAATTCTAGAGTTTGGATCTAACCTGGATACATAAAATGCCATTTTAATCATTTTTCTGCAGGCAGTAAATGTGTGTGACACCATGAAAACAGCTCAGTAGAAAGGTTTGGTTTTTAGTTTAAAAGTGATAGATTTTAAGATATTTTAACCAGCACGACTGCTATGTGCAAATGAACCGAGAAGTGGGATCACGGAAGGAGCCAAACCCTATTTCCCTCTGATGTGACAGTCCTATTACTAAGCTATTAACTCCAAAGAGCAGCAACAAGAGGGAAAATAACAAGGGGGCTAGGGGCATGAAGAAGCAAGATGACAAGAAGATTAGAAATCAGAGTACTGATTAGCCCTGGCTGGGATGATTTAGTTGGAGATTGGTCCTGCTCTGAGCAGGGGGTTGGACTAGATGGCCTCCTGAGGTCCCTTCCAACCCTGATATTCTATGATTCTATGAGTACAATTTGTCCGAGATATTCTGCAGTGGGCCAACAAGTATTCACTAGATCTGAATGAATCGTTTACTCCATGGTTATGACGAGTTTGTAGCCAGATCATTTTCTTAAAAAAAACTGATATTTTTATTGACTTTTTCTTTTATTACACTAGATTGACTAGAAACAGTTTTGCTGTGAACAGTACGCTATGTCTTCACTGCAAAAGAGGTGTGTTTTTTACATCAAGATGTAAAATCATAGTGGATACAAGATACAGGTAGTTGAAATCAACTCTATACCTCCCACTCATTTACATCAACTCACTACATCAAGATACAAGCTATCCATCACTCATCTCCATTAGGATTCTACATTGCAATAACAACTAACCAGAGACAGTTATTTCGGTGAAGTGAAGACATGGCCTCGGATTGGAAATTTTTGGGGGGCAAATAGTAAATTTGCCAATAAATTGGGGGGAAACTATTCACAAATTCAGATCAAATTCAGCAAATAGCTTAACAGATTCATAGATTCCAACGCTAGAAGGGCCCATTGTGATCATCTAGTCTCCTGTGTAACACAGCCCAAAGAACTTCCCCAATGTAATTCTTACAGTATATTTTTTAGAAAATATCCCATCTTGATTCAAAAATTGCTAGTGATAATGAATTCATTATGACCCTTGGTAAACTGTTCCAATGGTTAACTATTCTCAGTTAAAAATGTATGCCTTATTTCCAGTCTGAATTGGTCTAGCTTCAACTTCCAGCCATTGGATTGTGTTATATCTTTCTCTGCTAGATTTAAGAGACCATTATTAAATATTGGTTCCCCGGGTAAGTACTTATAGACAAGGGGCGGGTAAACTTTTTGGCCTGAAGGCCACATCGGGTTTCCAAAATTGTATGGAGGGCCAGTTATGGGAGGCTCTGCCTCCCCAAACAACCAGGCGTGGCCCAGCCCCCACCCCATATCTGACCCCCCCCACTTCTCGCCCCTGACTGCTCCCTGCTGCTCCATCCAACCCCCCTCTCCTTCCTGCTGGGACCCCTGCCCCCCATTCAACCCCCGTTTCCCACCCTCTGACCGCCCCAAAGCCTATCCATACCCCCACCCCCTGATCACCACCCCAAACTCCCCTGCCCTCTATCCAACCCCCCCACTCCCTGCCCCCTTACCATGCTGCCTGGAGCACAGATGGCTGGCGGCGCTACAGCACCAGAACCAGCAGATATGCCGCCAAGCTGGAGCCAGCCACACCACTGCACAGCACAGAGCACCGGGTCAGGCTGCGGATCTGCAGCCCCGCTGCCCAGAGCATTGTGCTGGCAGCGCAGTGAGCTGAGGCTGCAGGGGAGGGGGAACACCAGGGGAGGGGCCGGGGGCTAGCCTCCTGGGCCAGGAGCTCAGGGGCTGGGCAGGAGGGTCCTATGGGCTGGATGTAGCTGGTCCTATGGGCTGGATTCCTTTACCTTCTCTCTGTTAAACTGAAAAGATTGAACTCTGAATCTATCACTGTAAGGCAGGTTTTCTAATCCTTTAATCATTCTTGTGGCTCTTCTCTGAACCCTTTCCAACTGATCAACAGCCTTCTTGAATTGTGGACACAAAACTGGACACAGTATTTCTGTATTTTGCACTGGTGCAACTGCTGCTGAGATAAAATTACCTCTCTGCTCCTTGAGATTAACATTTTATGCATCCCAGGACTGCATTAGCCCTTTTGGCCACAGCATTACAGTGGGAGCTGGTGTTCAGCTCATTATTGATCATGACCCCCAGATCTTTTTCAGAATCACTGCTTCTCAGGATACTCTCCTGTCCTGTAAGTATGGCCTATATTCTTTGTTCCTAGAAGTATAATTTATAGTTAGCCACATATCGAGTGATCCAGATCTCTCTGTGTATCCGTGTCCTGTCCTCTTCATTATTTACCACTCCTAACTGAAAATTTTATCAATGATGACTATGTTTCCTTCCAGGCCATTGATAAAAATGTTAAATAGCGTAGAACCACAAACTGATCCCTGTGGGACCTCACTGGAAACAACCATTTAATAATTCTCCATTTACAATTACATTTCAAAACCTATGAGTTAGCCAACTTTTAATCTATTTAATGTGTGCCATGTTCATTTTATATTATTCTCGTCAATGCCTTACAGAAGTCTAAGTATATTACATCAACACTATTCCCTTAGCAGCCAAACTTGTAATCTCATTAAAAAAAGGTATCAAGTTAGTTTGACATAAACCCATGTTTATTGGCATTAATTATATTATCCTTCTTTAATTCTTTATCAGTGAAGTCTTGTATCAGCCGCTCCATCATCTTGCTCGAGATTGATGTCAGGCTGACAGGCCTATAATTACCTGGGTCATCCTGTTCACCCTTTTTAAATATTGGCACATTAACTTTCTTCCTGTCTTCTAGAGCTTCCTTGGGGTACCAAGACTTACTGAAAATCAACAGCTGAAAAAGAAATGGAAAATAAATTTTAAAATGTCTAAACTTTCAGCCATTTTGACACCGAATGTTAAAACTGTGTTTGAACCATTTTGAAATGAAACTTGACATTTCAAAATCCATTTTGTAAAGGAATATAGCTAATTACGAAATAGTTTTGGGTTTGAACAAATTTTGTTTTGGGTTGAATGAAATGTTTTCAAGTTTTTTGTTCCTGCAAGAAAAAACAAATCCACTTTCAGTTCAAACCAAACTCCCCCACACAGTTTGGCCCCCGAACCACACACACACAAAATCAATTATTTTCTTAGGTCTGACCCTGCACTCAATATTTGAACAATGATGGTGAGTAGTGATTTGTCACATAAAACTGATGGTATTGTTTCTCTTTCCTGAGGTGGTGAATATAATTCCTATAATCAGGAAGGGAGTTTGATGAAGCAAAAGGGTATCTGAATGTCTCTGGGAGAAAAGCAAGAAAAGTAAAATGTTGCATTTCTCTTTCTTTATCATGTAGCCCTTGTTTGAAGCAATTTTCCTATATTAAACTTCTGTAAGAATGAATGACTACATGCAGAATTTAAATTGAATTTTCTCATCACATTTACACAAAATAATTGCGTGTGCAAATCTAGCTTCAAAGGATTCAGTCAGGTTCCTGTCTGGTTTTTTTTTTTTTTTTTAACTGCCTCTGTATCAGCGCTCTGTGGAGAGATTTTGGGAACCATATCTCTACACCAGGGATCATCAACCTTTGGCACGCAGCCCGCAGGCCAAGGGATGTGCTGGCTGCCGCTTCTCGCAGCCCCCATTGGCCTGGAGAGGCGAACCACGGCCAGTGGGAGCTGCGATTGGCTGAACCTGCGCATGCAGCAGGTAAACAAACCGGCCCAGCCTGGCCCACCAGGGGACTTACCCTGGCGGGCCGCGGGACAAACCTTGCAGATCCCTGCTCTATACTTTAAGGGTTGACCCATACAGAATGCACCGCTTTCAGTGTGAGCATGTAAACTTGTAATAAGCTTTCCACAAACATTTATGAGAATAAAACTTAATCAACCCAAATGTTCTGAAAAAGCAAACAAAAGGGGAACATTTTATTTTTAAATTTGAATGCTCATAATTTTTGTAGTATTTGCCCACCTCTATTTTCTACATACTTACTGTGTTTATTAAGGGATTATATGAGTTAGCTGTAGATTTACATTACTTTTGTAACTTTACAGATTATTAGCTGAGAGACAAAAAATAACATTAAACTCTGCTATGGAACTCACTGCCAACAGAAATCAGGTTGAACCACATCAGTGACCTACGGGTCATGTTGCAAGACTCCTTTCTGATGTCCATCTTCTGCTCCTGGAACTAATGATGGAAGAATAATTCTTCTAAACAAAGTAGTTTGATTCCAAGGGTAGAGGAATGGAATTTGACTCCTTCTCTAGAAGACAGGGATGTTCTTCTATGTTTATCTAATGTTACACTGACACTCTAGTGGTGAGTTCCACATAAATGCTAACAACCATTAGAGAAAAAATCCCTATAGAAAGAAGTCTGAGTACACCACTACCTTTTTAGAACAGTTGTAATTTCATTAAAATAGGAACATAATTTAAAGATTATTCTCTGATGATTTACTCATGCAAATTGCACATAAAAGAAAACAGTACAGTTTGTGAAACGTTAAAATGTAAAGACTTGAAATGATAAGTACAGAAGTAGTGTGACACATGTCTCAAAACGGAATTCATGGTTGTACAACTAATAACTGTTTTCTCTATTTGCTGAACACAGACATGTTTATTATGGTTCTTTTCCCAACCCCATTCGTTAAATGCTTACATGTCTCCTCACATCTATGTAGACTTATTTTACAGGCACAACAGTTTTATTAAAAAAAAATCACTTGCATAAATAAGATAAAAAATGCCTTAGTGTTTAGGAAAGAGAATGATATTGTAACCAATGAGGTTTTATCTAGTTCACCAAAATTACAATGAAACATAGTAACTGTATAGCTTTCCTGTGTAATTCACATTTTGTGCCTTTGAGATAAAGTCCCTTCTCACAAGACTTATGGTATATTTTACCACTGCGGAATTTTTTAGTAACTAACTTTTTTCCCCATGAAACTGGTAAAAGTATTTAAACATATGGATTTATCAACTCAAAAATTACTTCCTTGTTTTTAAAATACAAAATATTTAGAATTCCTATTTTCACACTTACAGCACTGAAATGACATACACACAATTCAGATATGTCTTTGTCCAGTTTTGATTATAGTATGATTGTATATTATACAAATTATGTTCTTCCTCTGTATTACCAATTACATTTCATAGATTTAAAAATGAATCTCATAAGGAATTTGATAGCACTGAGATTTAAAACAGTGTAGCATGGAGAAGGAAGAGAAAATGAACTACACAACCCATTATAAATGCATTAAATCTTTGTTATATACATAATGGAATCCTGTCTTACTGCCAAAATTTGCTACTCTTTTGCTATTATACGAAGTTTTCTGACCTGAAAGCACACATCTACTTTTTTCCCCCCAACATAATCTGTTGTAAAATATTGTACTGTATTTTGAACATGAGTACAGAATCCAAATAGGTAATGGCACATTTAAAAAACTCAATATCCTACAGACGACTGGATAATGAGAAAAAGTGTACCTACAATCATCTCATCAGAAACAAACGTACATCATGGAATGTTAGTTATCCAAGTTCACACTGTAAATAACATTTTTAAACTGCAATCTATCAGCCAGCATCACATTGAAGGCATCTTTAAACATTCAAGCAAAGACTGCTGGCATAAACTACTGAACCATCCTCACACACATACGCGCACATACACGCCACATTATAATTACATTGTTTCCAAGATATGGTAGATACTGATTTTTCCACAAGAAAGGTATCAAAATTTTGCTACTAAAAGATGACAGTGCTTACACAAGAATTAAGTACAAGTTAGCTTGCAAATACAAGACCATGATTAAGAAGAAGGGAAAAAGTGTTTAACAAAAGTTTTTTAGGCTTTTCTGGCATCCATACTCGTGTATGAGTAAACTCCTTAGTCTGTGATTCAAAAATCCACAACGTATCAAGCTAGCTATGAAAATTATTCCATATTTGATAACCCTGTGTTGTACAATATCTTTTTACTGTTTTCTACTAGCCTACTAACAAAGGGTAGCTGTAGATCATTGTTTTGACAGCAGAAATAAAGCTCCTGCTTTAAAATTAAAGTGTTGAAAAAATTGGCATCAGTTTTTAAAGAAAATCTAGTTAGTAATGACCCTCATCTAGTTTAGGTATGTGCACAAAAGTACTGTATGTCCCTACACCATACTGGCCCTGTTAAACAATTTAAAAAAAAAAACCAAACAAACAAAACAGTTAATAAGCCAAACAAAATGCTACACATGATACAAAGCAAACATTTTCTCCCAATGTTCTCTCTCTCATAATGTGCAAAACAATAAAAAGGCAAAAAGACTAAAAGCAAATGTACTATTACTGTCTTTTTCTCTTGCCTAGTGCTTTATGACCTTGCCAACATTACAAAGTCAATAGGGACTATGCAGAACTTTGGTATAAAATGTCACATAATATTACTATCACAGTCTTGGGGATCAGCTTTAATAATTCACCCCAAAGTTGGTTGAAATAATACCAAATTAAAAGTGAAATAAACCACATTGTACTTTACACACACTTTACACATTGAGCACAGAAAATAACTAGTAAATCATCTTTTTAAAAAAAAAAAAATCCATCTTCTTCAAGGAGACTAGAAACTGCTGTTCAGTCTCCTCTTCATCTGCCCATCTTAAAGCCAAATTTAAATTTAAATTTTAAAAATGAGTAATTTTAAGCTACATATTTTTTTAGATGGAGACTGGTCTTGATTTCCCTTTAAAGTCACAAATGTATATCTAAGAAACTGTTGCAATGCAAGTTTTTAATCAACTTCCTGAAGGCTGTGACTGGGAAGGTGGAGCCATAACGATCTGTGAAAGCACTGGCTCTGGACTCTGGTCCGCCATCTGGGTGAGAACGGACGTGGCTACGGCTTCTGCCTTGGAGGTGGAACTTACTCCATTGGAAGTGCTGACAGAACTATGCTGAATAGCTTCTGCATGTGGACTATTTGGCACTGAAATGTCTTCAGAACTGTCATCTTTATCTGCAGCTAAAGAAAAAAAATTCACTTGCTGTTTTTTCTAAAATATGCATAAAAAAATGTTCAGCTAACAATACGAGTCCTGTAAATAATCACAATTAATAGCACATATACAAAGACATTTGTCAAACATTTATTTTTAGTATAATTGCTATATATACATAAAGATGAACAGGTAACTTGGTTCGTATTTTTTGATAAAAACCAGGATAGAAGGTTAGAATACTTATGGACACAGGTACATTTTCAAATGATTATTCCCACCTATTTAAAACCACAGTTAATTTTGGTTGATTTTCCATCTAGTGCAGGAACTGATGACTACAACACCTGAGTCTAATGATGCACACACATGAGAACAGTAGTTATAGTCTAAATGCCACCAGCTGTTCTATAGTTATGTGAATTAATTGGATTCAGATTTTTTAAAAACCACAAGATACTGCATTTGACTAGTAATTCAGCAAGAGAATCATTCTCAGTTTGATCATTAATAATGTTTATGAAAATCACTCTCTGTAATGCAGTAAATTGCTATTGCTCAGTTGGACAAGAAAGTTTTCAATATGCAAAATCTTCATTCTTTCAACAGGGTGAAATTCCATTTGTTTTGCTTAGCACTTAAATATCTGCCAATAAGAGTTAATTAATGTATGATAAAAAAGTCTTTAAAAATCAGAAGACATCCAAGAACTTCTTTTGTTTGGCTTGCTCTGAATCAATGAAGTACTCAAATGAAGTACCCAAACATTCCTGTCCCTAATTTTTTTGATCAGAAAATCCAAGTATTGAAAAAACAAAAACATTTTCTTCCTGTGCAAATTTAGTGTTTTTTTTTAAAAACAGAGGCACGATTTAACAGGAATTACTCTTTCAATAAATGCATCAGTTACATTTTACAACACAATCCTTTCATTTAGAACAGAGAAAGTTCATATATATATGGGGCATTTTAGGAGATAAGGAAGCCAATATGAGATGTTAAATCCACTTAATAGATTATCTGATAGACATATATATTTAGATGAGAACACTGTTTGGACATCAAACTTATTTTATTTTTATATGTGATAATTGGTAAATTAATTAGCGTTTTAATTAAATCTCTTCTTCCATTACGTGGTTCACTGTGTAATCTCTATTTTTGATTAGTCAGATTGTTGAACAGGCATTATCAAGTGACAATAAATTGAGGAAGTCAGATTTTTTACCTGTAAGCGGTATCTTTCAGATAAAGTAATCTCAGTTCACAACAGGTTTTTGCTCATATAAAAATGGAAGGTTGAATGATAAATTTAACTGCAAGGTTTTTTGGTACCATCCCAAGCTTCCTAGAATGTTGCTTGAGTCTCCTGCGGCAACTTCCAAAGCATTTACTTTTGCACTTAACTGAAATGGAGAGGGACACCTGGCTAGAAGTTAAGGAGGAAAAGAGCTCCATTCTAAAATGGCGCAATCAAAATAAAGATTTTTATTGAATAGGGTATGCATAGAAAAACTGAATCCAAAACTAAAAAGGATGACAAAGACACAAACAAACACTGTCCAAGGAAGGATACACCAAAGTTTACGATAATAACTAAGAACCTAGCACGGACAACAAAAAAACCTTGAAGGTAGATTATTGTGGGCTGAGGTTTTTTCAGTGCAGAAATACCAGTTGCAAGAATGAAAATTCACTGATGAGCAAGTCAATTCCACAACATAATGAGATCTTTATAGCAGTCCTATATCCCCACTAAGAAGGGATTACTTTCAGAGACAGAAAGTAACCGTTTTACACAGTATTGCTTGAATAGAAGCAAAGTCAGACAAACATGCAAGTAGGCAGCCTTGCAAATGTATTCCAAAGAAATGTTAACAGCATAAGAGTGGCCATACTGGGGCTCACCAATGGTCTATCTAGCCCAGTATCCTGTCTCTGACATCAGCCAGTGCCCAAATGCTTCAGAGGGAATGAACAGAACAGGGCAATTTTGAGTGACCCATCTCTGTCGTCCAGTCCCAGCTTCTGGAAGATGGAGGTTTAGGGACACTCAGAGAATGGGTTGGATAATAGCCATTGATGGACCAATCCTCAATGAACTTAGCTAATTTTTTTAGCCTTGTTATACTTTTGGCCTTCACAACATCCCCTGGCAATGAGTTTCATAGGTTGACTGTACATTGTGGGCAGAAGTACTTCCTTCTGTTTGTTTTAAACCTGTTACCTATTAATTTCATCAGATGACCCATAGTTCATGTGTTATGTGCACAGCTAAATAACACCTCCCTATTCACTTCTGCCATATCACTCATGATTTTTTAGACCTCTGTCATATCCCCCGTTAGTCGTCTCTTTTCTAAGATGAACAGCTCTAGTCTTCTTAATCTTTTCTTGCATGGAAGCTGTACCATACCCCTAATAATTTTTGTTGTCCTCTGATCTTTTCCAATTCTAATATATCTTTGAGATGGACCAACTGGAACTGCATACAGTAATTCAAGATGTGGGAATACCATGGATTTTTCAAGTGGCATTATAATATTTCTGTTTTATTATCACTTTCCTAATGGTTTCTAACATTGTTAGTTTTGGGGTGCTTTGTTTGTTTTTACTGCCACTGCACAGATGTGTTCAGGAAACTATCCATGATGACTCTTAAATTACTTTCTTGAGTAATTAAAACTTGTTTAGAGACCTCATCAGTTTGAATGTACAGTTGGGATTATTTTTTCGAAAGTGCATTACTTTGAATTTAATATTGAATTTCATCTGCCATTTTCTCACCCAGTCACCCAGTTTAGTGAGATCCTTTTAACTCTTCCCAGTCAGCTTTGGAGTTAACTAAGTTGAGTAATTTTGTATTGAGGTGGCAAAATGCCACCTCATGTTCACCCCTTTTTCCAGATCATTTATGAATATGTTGAACAGCACAGGTCCCAGTACAGATCCATGGGGGACCCTCTATTAGTCTTTCTCCATCATGAAAGCTGACTGTTCATTTTTAACCCTTTTTTCCTATCTTTTAACCAGTTACTGACCCATGATAAGGCCTATCCTCTTATCCCATGACTATTTAGTTTGCTTAAGAGCCTTTGGTGAGGAAACTTGTCAAAGGCCTTCTGAAAGTTAAAGTACTCTGTCAACTGGATTACCCTTGTCTAAGAGATTGGTGAGCCAGGATTTCCCTTTACAAAAGCTGTGTTGACTCTTCCCCCCCAACACATCATGTTCATCTATGTGTCTGATCATTCTGTTCCCTACTACAGTTTTAACCAATTATCTGCACTGAAGTTCAGCTTACGAGCCTGTAATTTCCGGGATTGCCTCTGGAGCCTTTTCTAAAAATATGCGTTACATTAGCTACCTTCCAGTCATCTGGTACAGAGGCTGATTTAAGCAATAGGTTACATACCAGAGCTAGCAGTTCTGCAATTTCATATTTGAGTTCTTTCAGAACTCTAGGTGAATACCATTTGGTCCTGGTGACTTAACACGGTTTAATTTATCAAGGTGATCTAAAACCTGCTATACTGACACCTCAGTCAAGCACAGTTCCTCTTACTTGTCACCTAAAAAGAATGGCTTGAATGTGGGGATCTCCTCTGCAGTGAAAACCAATGCAAAGAATTCATTTAGCTTCTCCACAATGGCCTTGTCTTCCTTGAGTGCTCCTTTAGGCACCTCGATCGTCCAGTAGCCCCACTTACTCTGGCAGGCTTCCTGCTTCTGATGTATTTAAAAAAAACAGGGTAATGTTAGTTTTTGTGTCCTTAGCTAGTTCCTCTTCAAATTCTCTCTCAGCCTCACATGTTATATTTTTACATTTGACTTGCCAATGTTTATCGCCTTCCTATTTTCCTCAGTAGGATCTGACTTCCAGGTTTTAAACTGCGCCTTTTTGCTTCTCACCACTTTTACTCTCCACTCTTTATCCATGGTGGCATTTTTTGGTCTTACTTTTTTTTTTTTTTAAAATTTGGGATAGACATTTAGTTTGAATCTCTATTACGGTGTTTTTTACAGCGTTTATGGAATGAGTCCTATTTCAAGAGTGCAGTGCAGTGTCCCTTTGGAACAGACTGCTACAAAATCCCTATTAATTTAGATAGCATGTTTTTGTGGACTTTGTTCTTTTTTTTTAAATGGATGCTTCAAACATCAAAGGAGACAGAAATGGTATCAGGATAGGAGGGGAAGCTCACTGACTGGTGGCTGTTTTCACACATCTCAAAAGATCATGTGGCAAGGGAATGCAGCAAGATAAAGAAAAAGGAGATAGAACAAATGGCTTCAAAAGCTGTTCAAGTCCCTAAACAGGGCTGTAGCCACCCAGGGTGGGGAGCAGGGAGGGAGGAGGAGTGGGAGAGAGAGAGAAAGAGAGTTCATTCATTCAGCGTGCACCATTTGGTAATGGTCACATCCTTGGTATTCCATACCCCATTTCAAGCAGTATACAAACCTCTATTGATGTAAAACCAAATAAAAAGAGATGCAAAGAGGTTAGAGATTTGTCCCTGAAAAATAATGGAAACTTCAATGCAATTTCCTGTATTTTACAAAATGAAGAGATTTAAAAAACAACAACATGTTATGAAACTGACAGGAGAGCTGTGAAGTGTCCCTTCTTTCTTGGAGAGACTAAGGAGGTAGTGGATGGGGCATCACTGGAGAAAAGGATGTACAATGGGGACTCCCAGCTGACACACCTCTTCTTCCTCTGTCAGGTGCTGCTGTTACTGCTCCACCCATTGACAGAAAACACTGAAAGTCCCAGAAACTTCTCAACCTATACACCAGCTCCTTCTGCTGCTCACACTTCAGAGTCCCCTGTCTGGTGAGTCCTTCATCTCACCGGCAGACAAAAGCTGGAATTAAGAACTTCCCTTTGAAGAGCAAAAAATTCTACTCAGTGGAAATATAGTGCACTTAGAGAACTACTTGACACCAAAGGAAACTTTTTTTCCTAAATCTGAAGTCAGAAATGGAGGTGGGAAATTTTCCAGGGTATAAAAAAAAGATAGAATTGCATTCTGACACAGCTATTGAACAATTAACCTTTTATGTGCCCAGCTGTCAGGGCCAGCATCTTGAGATCCAAATGTAGGAACAGTTAAATCTGGAAGCCACGACAGGGTGGCATTGACAGAGTAAATTTGTCCAAATTCAGTGGTCTTGATGGGTTCCAACTAAAACTCAGGAAAAACTGCAGTCTTGGTGACTTCACAATTCTTGTAAGGCTTGCTTCATTTTGACTGTCTTCTTCATAGATAGGAGGGCTCTGCCCACTCACTTTGGAAGTGGGCTACCACGTAGACTAGAATGTGTTGGAAGTAGGGTATTTTGAAGAAATTTACAACAAGCTTCAAAGTATGGGCGAATGCCTTCTGGGTACACTAAAAAGTATTGTTACACACTAGTCAGACATCCAAATGGGAAAAAACTGCAAACGCTTTCTGCCAAAGGTGTAGTATGACTAGAGCTGGTTGAAGTTTTTTGACCAAAACTGGAGATTTGGTTCAATCAAAACATTTTGTGAATGTGTGCATTTTGCTATATTGTTCTAGTTGAAAAATTCTTTCAAAAAAAATCTGAAAATATAAACCAACATTTTCATATTTTCTAAATGAAAATTGTGATTTTTCTATTTGAAATGACTTTGTTTTAGATTTCCTTCAATTTTATTTTTAAAAGATAAAGCTCAAAAGTGAAATGTTTTGGGTCAAACAAAACATTTCACTCTTTCCAATTTTTTTTTCCTTCGAATTTTTCGTTTGCTGCTTTTTTTTTCTTTCTGGAAATGCCAGCAAACCGAAAAAATCAGTTATTCACACAGTTGTGACAGCTTACATAAGGTTGGTGCAAATGCACAGAACGGACAGAGTCAAGTGCAGAGTGCAATACTGAAGATGAAGTCTCCAGAGATAAAAGCAGATACTGAGGGCGCAAGGGGACTATGGGAATATGTAGGTCAATATCTAGGCAATTCTACAGTAGCCAGAAAATTCCCTAGGGTGGTGGCTAAATCACTGAAGGGGTTGACTTATCCTGAACAATTTGTAGGCAATGGATTGACATAATTATTGTAATGGCTGGACCCCAATTGTTTCTTTACAATTAACTAGAGCAGGAATCAAAAAATGTTTGATTCAATCATGACTCGATTACAATCCCTATTTTTATTAAGCTTTATTCAAATGCAATCATCTAGCATTCTGGAAGCTTCCTGAATCTTTACTAACAAACAGAAGTAATGTCCTCACACCTACAACTCTCCAACTACCCTCTGCCCCTTCAAGATTATTCATCCTCCCTCATTTCTCCCCATCCTCCACACCAAGAAGAAGTTTAAGAGACTATATAGGCTTTGCAGCAGCGTATTCCTGAAACTGGGTCTGAGATGGGACTACAGATAGAAAACGTAGGGTTTAGGTTTCTCTTGTAGATTACACATACGATTTAAAAATTTTGTTTAAGGGCTTGTTCAAGAAATTTCCTAAACAACTGACCAGTAGCATATCTGCTTGGGAAGGACATGAATTTATACTTGGCTGACAACTCTTACATTGCTTCAGGGTTTCCTCCAAATAGCCTCATGAAATGTAATCACTTCTCTTTTTGCCTTTTCTGGTTTCTCACCTCAGAAGCAGGTGAAAGGTACTTAAAGTAACTGGAAAATGCTAGTAAGAAAGAGGGACCTTAGTACTTGTGTTTTTCACTCTATGTGAAGCAGAAGTTGTTCAAAAGATCTTTTAAAGATACCTAAATAAATGTCAAAAAATCCTGCAATGCCATTGTTTGCTTCTGCCTGTTTAAGTGCGTTTTAAGTGAAACCCCATTAAATTGTGGACCGAATTGTTAAAGCCATGTCCGCAGGATATAAATTAACTGTGTCCCAGCAGCACACAATACCTTGCACTGCAGGAGCATTCTAATTCTGCCTCTTTTATACCACACAAGATGATAAGAAACTATTTAATACTTTTAAAAAAGTTCAGCTAACATGGTCATGCTGCTGATGTAGATAGGACATAACTTTATTAATTTTTTTTTAAAGATTTGAAGTTATTTTCTATTCATGCCACAACCACAAACATTAACTAAAACCATTTTAATTGGTACTTGCTATGACTCATCATATAGTCTTGCACAAGTCACTTTATGTGTGTGTTGCCCCAATATCTGTAAAATTAAGATATTATTTAATTCTCTCAGAGATATTGTGAAGTGCTTTGGACATAACACTTATACAGAGAGAGATGAGTTTGGTGTGTATGCGCATTCTTTATCTACTTACATGTACCTAGATCATCCCCATACCATATTACTCATTACACTAATCCTGTAGATCATTATTTTGTGTGGCACTGTGCCAAAGGCTTTAAAAAAATACTAAGTGAACTATGCCTGCACGTTCCCTTCTGAACATCTTTTTATACTTATTTTAAAATGTCGTTCCTTTTTTCAAAAATAGATATTTTATCAACTTTACATTCTCTGTTCTGGTTAGTAGTGAGTTAGTTTGACTTTGTCTTTTATAATGAAGACAAGCCTAAGAACTTCAAGATCTGCAGTGATTTATAAATACTGAAGCATTTTTGCAAGTATGAAGGTCAACAGTATTACTAAACATTTAGTTTTTAGAATTTTAATGAAAAAAATCCTTAATTTGGAATTATCTGCCAGTCTATTTAAAAAATGCATACTTTAATAATTTTTCATGCAAATCCAGAGAAACACATGTATCTTCAAACTAGCAAAATTCAAGAAACCTAGCCTGTTTAGGAAAACCATGCATGCATAATGGTATCTTCTAGTAGCTTCTATATGAAATTATGTTGTTCTGTCAGATGGGAGCCATAATGGCTTCATTCCTGCAGCAATCATTGTTAATATAAATCCCGAACATATTTCTATATGGTTCCAATTTACTCCAAGATGCTATTTTCCATCCTGTCAAAATGACTGGAGATCAAAGGACTAAGATTTATAAGCTCAAACTGACAAAATCAGTGTTCTAAATATATATGGCAACAGAGAGTTGCTCAATCTCCTGAATCTTTTAAATTAAAAAATATTGCCCATTCTGATGAAACTGCTTACAATGACTACAAGTAAAGATGGTGGCCATTAAGTTTTATCGCAAGCACCTGAGGAACTGTTTGCATGCAATACAAAATGTTCCTTTATTCTCCCGAATTACTGACACTGGCAAATTAAAATGAAGTGGCTACATATGGCAGAAACAATCTTCACATTTACAAATATCCTGAAATATCACTAAATCATAAAAACGAAAGCTGTGGGTTATATATTATGAATGTTGCCTAATGCATTCCCAGCTCAGTTATTTGTTACGAATTTGTGTACAATGGACAAAATTGGCCATTTATTCTACAACAGCAGCTGGTTCTAGCTCTGTGCATCATATCCAAAAAAAGAAGTTAGAAGTAAGAAAAGCACAATTAACTTCTAAAATGCTTCAAATGTGAAAAATTAAGTGAATAACAGACTTTATTTTACAGTTTTACTGATTTCAGTTTAACTTGAGAATTCTCAGTAAGTCCTTCACTATTAGAATCCTATTTTAAAAATTCAAAACATCTTAAATTCGTATGACAAACAACAGTTATTTTAAGTCAAAACAATCTCAGGGACAGCATACAGTAAGAGCCAGGAACCTGCATCTGATTATTTTAATGGGTTGACTGATCCTGGATGTGCTAGTAAATAAGGACAGCTGTTACCCTCCCCTCAATGGAAATCTCATTATGAAATGGAAGAAACAAGGACCTTTCATCTTACCTAAGATAATGCATTACAGAGATTGTTCACCATATACTGTCAATATTTTAATCATATATACTAGAAGCAGCTATTGCAGCTTAGAGTCCTTTAGTATTAATTATGGGTATACACTTATAGAAAAACCAAAACTGTCTTTAAACTTCAGATAATCTACAACATTTTTTAAACTGAAAGCATTTAGAAAAATAGTTGCAAAATATCATAATTCATTCCTGTCTTGCAATAAGCTTGCAGAATTTTATATATTGAATGTTAAATATTATAACTGCACTTCTCATTTTTAATGGTTGCTCAGTTCACTATGGCAGTATTTCACTGATGCAGCCTAAGGCTATAGGTAATGGAACATTACTCACTCTGATAGCCAGATTTCTTCTGCATGGCGGTTACAGGGCAATCTTTATGAGCCAGAAGAAGCTGTTTCAGCTGTGCCACTTCATTTCTCAGCAGGGTGACTTCATTCTAAAGGAGAAGAAAGTTATGCACTTTACCAGGCTCAGACTATGTGCATTTCAGAGGTATGTATTAACAGTCTTAAATTTTACAAGATCTTGGAATGCTCATTTAGGGGTAAATAAAACACAGTACACATTTCCATGGCTGCAGATGGCAAAAAAAACCCAACTATTTTTGACTTTAGAACACTGTAATATTAAACTATAGATATTACTTGTAAAAAGATTTTTTTTTAATAATAAATGCCATTACATTTATTGTATTACATTTTGTAGTTAGTAGACTGCAGGTTCTATACGTAGTCCAATTCACATGATCAGACTGTTTTAAGTCTCTTCTGGATGATTTTGTAGGTTATCTTTCAACCACGTAAACCTAATTTTAACCATCCACATTATAACATATGTTATAACCCCGAATATGCTCAGTGAGTGTGGCAAGAATTTTTTTATAAACACATTTAGACTCTACAAAAGAGTACCTCCCTACAAAATGTAACAGGAATGATAATAGGATAGTGATCTATCAATGTTCTGATTTTATTTTTTTATAGCCATTAACAGGAAACAATCAGTATGCAAGAATCAAGTAATGGGAATGAGAACAAACGCACTGTAGGAAAGAAGAATTAATAATGATACACTCAGATGCAGTGTAACCTAGTAGAGCACTAGACTGGGACTCAGAACAACTGGATTCTGTTCCTGGCACTGTTACTAGCCTGCTGGGTAACCTTGGGCAAGTCATTTCACCTCTTCGTGCCTACGTTTCCCAATCTGTAAAAAAGGGATAATGATACTGGCCCTCCTTTGTAAAGTACCTTGAACTCTACTGATGAAGAGCCTGATAACAGCTGGTATTATATTAGACAAGAATCAAAATTAAGAACAGCGTGACATTTTAGACATTGTAACTATTTTTTTAAAAAATAGTTACAAACTGTCTTAAGCAACATCATATTTTTTACAAAACATTAAGTTACCTGTCAATATTTGCTGCTCCCGTATCTTTTCAAAATGTATTTTCAATGCAAGTTTTGATGGCTTAATTTTTGCATCAAACAAAAATCCTTCATAGAAATATGCATATTAAAGAGGAGTATGTTCTCACAGTAGCTTATGAAACTTGACAGAGCAAAAAATTGTTCAGTTTATCAATGTGTTACTATATTCAGTAAAAGAGGGGAATAAAGGAAAGAACGGAAGAAAATTAGGTCTGAAAGAGGTCCTTGAAGATAAAATTATGTCAAATATGGTATATATTAGCTTGGAGGTCAGAAATAAAACACTATGGTTTTTAAAAGAACTGAAAAGAACAAAGGCTAAAGAAATAAAATTTATTTGAGAACAGACTTTGATAGTTTACTTTACCTTGCACTAAACAAATGTAATTCTACAAATGAACATTATTATTAAAAATGTGATTTTTATTTCAAAGGGATAATGTTTTCCTTTAAAACCCCCAACTCCTACATTCTCATACTTGCAATGCCCCTCTTAGCAACTTAGCAGGTATTTCTTTTCTATTTGGTCCCCCAACATTGCTTGAACAGATACACTGAAAGTAAACATAGCCAGGCAGAGAATGATAATTCTGTTTCACAGAGGATTTCAAGATTTCTAAATTGTATTTTGTTCCTATTTGTGACAACCCCCCAAAATTTCAAATATCTAGGGAAACGGAATTACTGTTTTCTGCCCAGCTTTATAAGTCCTGCCTCCTGGGCAGTCCACATGGCAGGTTGCCCTGGACCCCTGGAAGCCCCGGTGCTGAGACTCAGGTTCTCTGTCAGCCAGCCAGCCAGGCTGCTGAGGAGCCCGGGAGCTCAGGCTGATGAGCAAGCAAGTTGGTAGGAAACCAGGCAACTTTTGAAACTTGCTTTGCACACAGAGTTCCATCAGAAACCTACCCAGTTTTCAGTGGAATTTCATCAAAATTGACATTGTCCTGTGGAATGCTCCAATTTCAATGGTCAGAAATTCAGACAAAAAATGTTCATGAAATTTTTCTCGACTAGCTCTAGTAAATAGGTGTTTGTCTACTGAATTGGCACAAAAGATACCTGAATAGTTCTGAGAATAGGGTATGTGAATTTAATGTTGCTGCAGAAGGAGCAGAGAGAGCTTGAGATTGTAAATTTACTTTCACTCCTCAGGGTACATCCTATGTAAATAGTAGTTTATTAAGATATAAAGATAAGTTTAAAAAAAAAAACAAAAAAAAAAACCCAAACAGTTTGGTCTCCTTTTAGGAGACGGCCATTTTGACTCCAGAGAATATTCTCAACAAGATGTAGCAATTTTAAACGTGTTGACTATTCAGCCTACATTAGATTGTGTCCTTTTGCTTTTTCCTGTCCCCGTGTGTCTAATTTTTATGAAAATTAATTCTGAACAATTCCATACACTAATGGCAGATAGAAGATGAGGTGGGTAATTATCAGCATAACTCCAGAATGTTTTTAAAAGATAATGGTTGAAAAGGTATTTTATAGCCTAATCCCACGTAGTTTTTAAATTTTTTAATTTTTTTCTAATAAAAATATGGAAAATAACTCAAAACCTTTATATTTAAGCAGACTTGAAAGTGAAAGATGAAATGTCAGATTCTTATATATAAAATTTAAAAAACTCTGGAGGCATCTAACTCAAACTAGCATCATCATTTACAAGTGAGATGACGCAAAAACACCACCAGCTAACAATGGCATATACTATATATTTATCAGTGTTTAGTGCTAACAGATACCACGCATTTGAAGTTAGTCTTACATGATTTTGATGAAAGTATGAAATTAATCATTCTTAAGTGTACCATAGTGTATATGTAAGTACTTACGTTGTATACAGCATGAAGACTAATGACACACAAGTTCAAGTAAGGGTAGTCATCTGGATATTATTAGAAACCAGTTTTGGAAGGTAATGAAATCAGAATAGAGTGTAATAAAGCTAGACCCAACCTCTATATTCCCTGGCATATTTTTGCTCTGTACATGACAGTTTGAGGTTTCTTCTCCTAAATCTTCATATATAGTATTCTTTACAGAAAACAGGAAAATGGAAGGAAAACAAAGGAGGAATACATAAATTGGTGTAATAAAAAATGAAAATTTAGATTCATGGCACCGGGCAGGTGAGCTGTCACATCACTAATGTATTCAGATACCATGACAACATCAAGAAGCTAAGTAAATGGACAAATATTTGGTTAGATGCAAATAAATATGAAATACATCTTGAGCAAAGTAATAGTGATGAAATACACATTTTCTAAATTCAGAGATTTCAAAATACACTATCAGAAAGAAAATTTGTGGAGAAAAACTAAGTCTCTATTAGATTCCTCATAGCTTGTTTCAACATATCTGTATTCCCCCAGCCAAAAAACACTCTCTTTCTGCCTCCAATCCTCATGAGATTCAGCATGAGAACTTCTCTGGCCTGTTGTTGGTTTCAGCCAAAAGGTAACAGGTCCAGACTACATGTATTTGTATATAGTCTATGGAATGGATTAAGCATTTTTGTTGCACAAGGGATTGGGGGTGTGTGTGTGAAAAGGCAACACCTGTGATGTGTCTGTTCAAGTCACCATAAAGAGGGAGCCATTCAGAAGGGATTACATTATAGGGAAAGTGAAAGGATTATCCGAAAGGAAACCCTATATAAAAACGGGTAAGAATGTGCGGCAAGCTCTTCATGGGCCATGCCCCCTCCCCACCAGGAGCAGCAGCATCTGCAGGGCCCTGGGCCATCCCCCACCGCCAGGAGGAGCAGTGTCCGCTGGAGCACACTGGCCGTGACTTTTTGGTTATTGCCCTTGACCTGTCCGTGACTTTTACTAAAAAATACCCGTGACTAAATCATAGCCTTAGTTACAGTAAAACAGACAACAGAGTATGTTTTATTGTTACAGGAATACTGTATTCTGCAATATTTCTGTAAGGCACAGAGGCAATACTTAGAATTATATATAATGTTTGAGATCTTTTAACAAGGAAACATATTGGCTGAGAAAGCCGTCCACAAAAGCAAACAGAATACAAGTTTTAAAAGATTGCATGTGTGGGGCAACTGATGTAGAAGAGCTTGTATTAAAGAAGAGACTTTGCCGGTCTAACTGAAAATATTGAATGTTATTGAGGTGATGCAATTAATAGACATTTGTACTACATATATAATAAAATAGAATAGTATCATTTAAAACCAAGAAAATGAAGGGTAGCAATGGGAATTATACACAACCGTTTAACTTAAGAAGGAGATAAGATACTGGACAGTACCAAGGAAGGTTAAAGTAGACTTTATTTGTATAGAAGTGTGTTTATGGGAAGCTAAGAGAACATGCAGTAAAATATATATCATGTAGAAATTACATCAGAAAGAATATCCAGTCTCATCTTCCTATTTCTATATGTATTGTTTCGTGTCTTCATTCTAAAAACCCTGTGAAATTTAACACAACACTGTATGATACTTGAATTTAGGACTACTACTTATTAACGTTGGTGAAAGACAATTGTTTTTGTTCAATAGCTCAATACAACTTTCAGTCTTTATGAAATCAGTCTATTTTTAGAAATAGCTTAATGATGTCAACAGTAAAATTTAGCTGAGCAGGGCATTTAGCTATTAAACAAAATATGAACTATTAAACCCTAGCATGCAGTCTGTAAAACTATGCTAAGGCAAAGCTCCAAACTTATTACATTTACTATTAAATAGAACATAAGTAATCATGGGTCATTACTGCCCACTATGCTGATCAGCTGTGCCAGGCTGTCAAGTGAAGATCTATTATGGAAATGCAGGATTGATTAATGTTTTCACATAAAGTACAGTTTAATTATTTCTTTGACATTCAATTTTCTTTACAAGTCATTCTGTTCTTCACAGTTAACGGTTTTGGTATTGGCAGACGGAAAGAAATTTCTTTCCCCTGAATTCACTGTTACTGGGTTAACTCTTGACAATCTGGAAGCCAAACGCTTCTCGTATTTTTTTTTTTTAAATGAAGAAAGTCTCTAGGTGTAGATATGGGCCTAATAATGCTAACAGATAAAAGCTATAGAACAGCCACCTAAGTAAGTTTACTCTTATTAGTATAATCTCACTGACCTCAATGGGACATAAATAATGTCACCCATGTGTTTAAGTGGTTGCAGCATCAGCACAAAAGACACAAAGTAACACAAAATTTTATCTCACTGGTGACCTGACTGGCTTTCCCATTTGTCTCAAAATTTACTTCTATTGCCAACAACATGTGACAAGCCAGATTAATGGAAATACAAGCAGTGGAGAATTAGAGAATTTTTGAGCTTCTTTTTAGATTTGTGGAGTCTAGCAAATGTTTACCAACTGTTTTCTCCAAATAGCTGCCTGGTCCTTTTTAACAGCTACAAGTATTTATGGTGAGACAGCTAATTTAAATATAGATATAAGACAACTACATTACTTTTACTAAAATATCCAAAGAATTGCTATAATTTTATAATATGTCTACAAAATGGAATTTTGAACATAGATACTGAGTATAGCAAAAACAGAATTCCTTTTACAGTTAATGAAAAGCAGAAGTGTACCAGGACATTTTGCAACTATAAAGCACTAAAAAATGGTATTAAAGAAGTGGTTAGAATGAATATAGTATATTGTATTTAATTAAACGTTTTAAATTCCACCATAAATATTTGCTGTAGGCAGATATCTGGCATGGTTCTCAAGCTCAGTCATTAATAAATTGCAAACAATATGTTATTTAGCTTGTTTTAAGTTATTGGAAAATTAAAAAATAGAGAGAGTTATGGATTTAAGTTTGTGTATTAGTAAAACTTGAAAATAACTTTGATTAAGAAAAAAAACCACTTACCTTTCCATAACTGTTGTTCTTCAAGATGTGTTGCACATATCCATTCTACTGGAGGTGTGTGCATGCCCCGAGCACAGTAACTGGTAATTTTTCCCTCAGTGGTAACCGTTGGGGCGGCTCGGGCCATCTGCTCATATACTATGCCACGCTGGTACAAAGGGCCCAGCCAACCCTATGCCCCCTCAGTTCCTTCTTTCTGGCCAACTCCAATACAGAGGGGTAGGACATCAGGTTGTGGAATGGATATGTGCAACAAATCTCAAAGAACAGTTAAAGAAAGGTAAGTAACCGTTTTTTCTTCTTCGAGTGCTTGCACACGTCAATTCCACTGTAGGTGACTCCCAAGCAGTTACATAGGAGGTGGGATTGGAGCTCATGGACATACTGACTGCAAAATAGCTCGATTGAATCAGACATTGTCCCTAGACTGCTGAGTGATGGTGTAATGAGCAAAGAACATAAACACAGACGACCAAGTTGCTGCTTTTAAATGTCCCGAATAGGGAACTGTGCTAGGAATGCCGCTGATGATGCTTGCACTCTCATGGAGTGGGCAGTCAGGATAGCTAGTGGCGGAATACCCGCCTGCTCGTATCACGTATGAATGCACAATCCGTGACCAAATTCTCTGAGCAGAGATGGGGAGACTTTTCATCCTCTCAGCTACCACTATGAACAGTTGGGTGGATTTACGAAATGGTTTGGTCCTTTCTATATAGAATGCTAGGGCATGTCTTATGTCCCGTGTGTGAAGCCACTGTTCTTCCCTATTTGCATATGGTTTCAGGTAGAAAACTGGCAGGAATACCGCCTGATTGCTATGAATCTGGAAAACCACCTTCAGGAGGAAGCTAGGGTGAAGACATAGCTGCACCTTATCCTTAAAGAATACCGTGTACAGAGGCGCGGATCTCCGAGACCCTTTTAGCTGAAGCAATGGCCACTAAAAAAGCTACCTTCCACGAAAGGTATAGCAAGGGGTATGTCGCCAACGGTTCAAATGGGGGACCCATAAGTTTTGAGAAGACCAGGTTTAGGTCCCATGGAGGGATGTGTTCTCACACTTGGGGTATAGTCCTTTTAGGCCCTTGAGGAAACGGATAGACATCTCATGTGGAAAAACGAACTGGTTATCCACCCAATGGTAGAAAATAGATATGCAAGGTGCACCTTAACTGAGGAAATCACTAAACCTCGATGTTGCAGGTGTAATACGCATTCAAGAAAGTCCTGCAGCAAAGACTGCATGGGTGAGACCCCCGCATTGAGAAGCCTATATGGAGAACTGCTTTCACTTTGAGAGTTAAGTAGACCTGGTGGAGGGCTTCCTGCTACCTAATATGACCTAATAAACCTGCTCCAAGCAAGCCAGCTCTCTGGGATTTAGCCATGGAGCTTCCAGGCCATAAACTGGAGGTAGCTGAGCTTCAGTTGAAGTAGTTGACCGTGGTCCTGAGAGATCAGGTCTGTATGCAGAGGGAGCAGGATTGGAGCCACCATGGAAAGGCCTAGCAGCATCGCGAATCAGTGTTGATAGGGCCAAGCTGGGGCTATAAGAATGACCTGTGCCCAGTCCCGCTTGATCTTGAGCAGAACCTTGTGCACTAGCAGGATAGGAAGGAAAGCATAGTACAGTTGACCTATCCCTGGGAGTAGGAAGGCATCCGTGAGCAATCCTGGGCTGTGACCTCACAGGGAACAGAACTGGTGATGCTTCCTGTTGTGCCTGGTTGCAAATAGGTCTACCTGGGGAGTCCCCCACTGCTGGAAAATGTCCTTTGTGATATCCGGGCAAAGAGACCACTCCTGGTGACTGGAGAAAGACCTGCTAAAGTGATCTGCTAGCTCATTCTGTGCTCTTGGAAGGTGAGAAGCCTCGAGGTAGATTGAGTGGGCTATGCAGAACTCCCACAGCTGAATTGCTTCTCGACATAGGGGACACCGGGGAAAGAGCGAGCCCCTCCCTGCCTGTTGAAACAGAACAAGGCTGCAGTGTTGTCTGTAAGAACCAACATGCTCTTGCCCGTAATGTGAGGCAAGGACACTTGACAGGCCAGGTGAACTGCCCTGAGCTCTCTGACATGGATGTGCAGTGAGAACTCTTCCGGAGAACAAAGGTCCTGAGGGGCCCCAGGTGAGCTCCCCAGCCTAGTGCTGATGTGTCCAAGACCAGGGATATCAATGGTTTGGGCCATGAAAATGGAATGCTGGTGCAGACAACCAGTGGGATCCAGCCACCAGTGGAAGGAGGCGAGGACCAAGGAAGGTACTGTAAGAATGGAGTCTAGATGGTGACGGTTTGGTGAGTACACCGAGGCCAGCCACGCCTGGAGGTGTCTGAGCAGTCTTGTATGCTGCACTACATACATACCGGAGGCCATGTGAGCGAAACGCCTCAGACAATTCTGGGCAGTTGCAATTGACTGGCCCTTGAGGTGCACTGTCGGAGGACTTGGTCACCTGAAACCGCCCTTCTGGACGGAAGGCTCAGGCCTCGGTAGAGTTGAGCACCGCTTCAATAAACTCTATCCTCTGTACCAGAGTGTAGCAGGGCAGTTACCCCGCTCCTGAAATAAGATGAGTGAGAACAACTGGGGGAAGCTGACCGAGTAGCTGACCACAGGTGTGGCCAGCTCAGTCAGGGCCCAGCTGGCCCTGATAAGAGTGATGTGGGCCAGGAGCTGTGAGGAGTCTCACTATAGCCCTGGAGTGGAGAGGGCTAGCTGCCTGGGAGCAGGTACCTGAAGCAGAGCAGTGCTGTGGAAGAGCAAAGGGAGCGGGGGAGCTCCAGCCTGGTAAACCCCCAGGCTGGAGGCCTTGGTGAAGGCCTTCAAAGGTACTGTGTCTGCAGAGATACAGCCTGGGTATAGGAAAAGGCAACAGGTCCTAACCCTTTGCCAATGATGAGTGGTCATTACAGACTGCAGTTTGCCCCAGTGAGCAGGGGCGAGATGACTAGCAGTAGCCACTGAGGCAAGGTGGGTTTAGAGGGTTGGGGGTTCCTCTGGGAGGGGAGACCCAGAGCGTGGAGGTACTGCTGGGGCAGAACCCCGAGGTAAAGCGCACCGGGGTCCGGGAGGGACATGGAGCCAGCGGCAGGCAAGACAGCGGCCAGTAGGAGGTGCTCGGTATGCTGGACAGCTAATTCCAAAGACGACCAGAAAGAGGCGCCGCACCGGTGAGTCATTGCATCGCTACACAGAGTGAGGGTAGATTTCTGTACATTTATTAGCAGGCCTAGGGCAATGAGGAGGATGGGATGATTTAGTTGGGGACTGGTCCTGCTTTGAGCAGGGGGTTGGACTAAATGACCTCCTGAGGTCCCTTCCAACCCTGATATTCTATGATTCTACATGGTCCTGGACCGGCCGATGACTAGCCAGTCATCCAGATACGGGTAGACTTGCACCCCTCACCTCCTCAGAAAGGCTGCCACTACTGCCATGCATTTTGTAAACACCCACAGAGCTGCTGACAGGCCAAACAGGAGTAATACGAATTGGTAGAGTGTGTGGTTCACAATGAACCTGAGGAACCTTCTGTGGCCTTAGAAAATTGATATAGGGAAGTAGGCGTCTCAAATTGAGAGCAGCGTACCAGTCCCCAGGATCCAGGGAGGGAATAACAGAAGCCAGGGAAAGATGCGAAACTAATTTCTTGATAGCTGTTGAGCTAGTGAAGGTCTAGAATAGGCTTTTGGAATTAAGAAACAACAGGAAGAGAACTCCTTACCCCTTAGATTTTGTTGAACCTCTCCCACGGCTACCACCCGAAGGAAATCTCCTGGGCCAAAGATTGTGAGAGGGATCCCTGAAGAGGGACAGGGAGGAAGGCTGGGGACGAGGGGTGAAAATGAACTGTCAAGTATTTCCACTGTGATCAGCACCCAAACATTGAGTAGTGGTACAGAACCATGAATAGATGAAGCAGGACAGGCGGTCCACAAATACAGGGTAAACTGGATCCGGAAACAAGGGGACTGGTATAATGTCCTCGAGTGTCCCACCAAAAGGCCGGCTTGGAATCTCCTGGGTGTGGCAGACAGTGATGCTGAGATAGCAGGGGGTGGTGGTCTATACGTAAAGCTCCGGCTCCTTTTCTTCTGTGGGTCTTGACGGGCCGGTGGGGCAGAGTACCTGGAGGACTGTTGAGATTTGTAGTGCTTCCTTGAAGTTGATGGCATAAACAATCCCAGGGACATAAGGGTCGCCCTGGAGTCCTTCAGTCCATGAAGCTTCGCACCAGTCTGCCCTGAAAAGAGTGAAGCTTCCTCGAAGGGGAGATCCTGGAGGATTTGCGGAACTCCTATGCATGGCCACTGTGGAAGCCATGGACATGGCTGCTGAATCAAGGGCAGCTTGCACAGAAACCTTCGCTATAGATTTCTCCTTATCCACGAGCGAGAACTCCAGCCTCACCTCTTGCGATACCAAGTCTTTGAACTTCAACATGGAGTCCCACATGTTCAACAAATCATATCAGCCGTGCAGCATCTGCTGGTTAGCGATCTTGAGCTGCAGACACGTGGTAGAGTAGACCTTTCTACTGAATAAGTCCAGCTTTTCGGAGTCCTTTGCTTTAGGTACCACACCTTGCAAATCCTGCCTTTCCCTTTTATTGGCAGCAGAAAACACTTGTGATTGGGGGAGTGGGGTGGGTGGAATGAATATACAGAAACTCATAATCCTGGGCAGGAACGAAGAATTTCCTCTTGGCTCTCTTTGAGGTCTGGGGAAGGGAAGTGGGGATTTGCCACAAGGTTTTCACAGGGTCTATGATGGCCTCATTGAGAGGCAGGACTACCTTTTGACTGGCTCATCATGGCCAGAATGTCGCCCAGACTATGGGAGGACTCTTCTACTACTTCCACCTGCATGCCCATATTTTGGGCCACCCTCTGTAGCAACTCCTGGTAGGCCTGATAGGGAGGCAACACCCCTGCTCCTGACACAGCCTCATCATCACCTGAGGGTACTTCTTTTCCCTTTCTGTGCCGACTGGATCCCATGGAGCTGACTGGAGTCTGGATGGGGTGTTGCCTGATGGGGTGGTGGAACCCTTCTTTTGGGGGCCACCGAACAGGACTGCCTCAAGTGGAGTCCTGGGTTTGGTAGAAACCCCCATGGGCTCCAAAAGGGCCATTGCATTGGCATAGGCGCCTCAGTGACCACTAGGCCAAGCACTCAATGGCCCACCTGTGCCCCAATTCAGGGCAGGGTAGGGATCACTGGAGGAGTGGCGGGGTCAACTCCTTGGATGAGAGGCGTCTGACCCAACCTCCAACTTCAAAGACAAGGAGTCTCCATCTGGTGACCACAGAGGAGCAGTTCCCACCAGTGATGGAGATCGGTGCTGAGGCAGGGAAGGCTGTGTTGCGGCCAGCATGGTTGGTTTCTCCTTGGACGGTACCGCGGGGACCAGTACCGGACGGTAACTGGGGGCACCTGCTCTCTCCTTCCCACTGGCACCAATACCACCAACGCCTGTACTGCCAGTGACACCAATACTGACAGCAACAGGAGGTCCCTGGTGGCAGCAAACACCTCCAGTGTGGACAGCATCACAATAGCGCTGGTACCACACTGGGTGCCGATGGTTCATCCAGAACCAGACACGATGGTGTTTACTGCTGCAATGCTGAGGCAGAGGAGTGGCTTGACTTAGGTTGCATTCTGCTTTGCTCCCCATGCCTGGCTTTCTTTGGTGTTGGGGAACGTCCCCTCTCACCTGGCTGCTTTTTATGCCTCTTCTTTGGCGCCAAGGATGGCGAACAGTGCTGGGACTCTCACATGGTTGGAGGAGCGCTCCTCACTGACGCCGAGGTGCTCGGTGCTGAGTCCAACTGGCTAGGCTTGGAGGAAGGTCTCAGCGCTGCCTCCATAAGTAGGAACTTGAACCTGGCCTCCTAGTCCTCTTTCATATGGTGTTTAAGGTCCCTGCAAATCTGACAGCGATCCCTGAAGTGAGCCTCACCCAAGCACTTCAAGCAACTGGAGTGCAGGTCGCTCAGGGGCAGCGCTTTGTTGCAGGAGGCACAGGGCTCGAAGCCCGGTGACCGAGGCATGCCTTGGCACCGAGCACAGAAAAAACTCTAACAGAAAGAGAAAAACAAACTATACTAATGAAGACTAATTAATTATTTATAACTATTAATTACACTGGCACTATGACTGTGCAGCACCAGAAAGCCCCTGAGCCTCCCAGGCAGGTCCCACTGAGGGAAAAATCTGCAGTGACTGTGATTGAGGCGCACATACCTACAGTGGAAGGGACATGTGCAAGCGCTTGAAGCAACCGAATTTTGGCCAGTAATTGTGGCATACATTTTAATTTCTTCAGTAATCTTCAAAAAGTTTCATTTAGTATGTCTGATAATTGGTGGGATATGTACAACTTATTTACACAACTCCTATCAATGTTAATAAAATCATGGTGCAGTCAATAGATGGCAGTGAAGAAGCTTATGTATTTTTAAAATCTATCAATATTACCATTTATAAGCCCACACCCATCTATTTTTGTGTTAATTAACTTTGGTGCTGTACAAGTTCCTTGCATCATTGTATTATAGTACTCTGAAGTCAGAACTGTTACTCCACTACTATTAGAAAAATGTTTACTGAGCAGTGAGAGAGTTTGGGGAGACACTATGTATTATATTTGAATGTAATTCCACCAATATTGAGGTATAATGCATCTTTTCTTGAATTTGGGTGACAGCTTTGTGTCCTTTACCTAGATTTAAGTCTCATTTGCATAACGGGACAGGATCCTCGGACATGCTGAAGAGCCTTGCAGACGAGGAACTAAGGGTGTTCAGCATGTTGCAGTATTGTGCTCAACATGCCTGCCCACTCTGCAGGTCAAAGAATAAAGAATGGATGTTTGAAAATTTGTTCTTTCTTGCTCTTTGTTATTCTTCCTCTCGTTTTGCATTCAACTGTTTTCAGGACAAAATGGAAGGACAGTATGGCATAAGTAATTTATGTCAATACATCTTACAATATTTTGCTTCTAAGTTTCATTTAAAAATGTGGATGTCAAGAGACTGAGAACCAGATCCTCTGTTGGTATAAGTCACTGAAGGTCCACTGGCTTCAGTCAACCCACACTAATTTATACCAGTGAGGAGCTGGCAACCCAAAGTTTTCTGTATATTAATATTCAGGAACCAAAAAATGAATGTTACTGTGATTCTTTGCTTTATTCTCTATCCTATTATATTTCTGATAATCTTCAATAAAAATAAAAGATAGCTATGTTTTTTTATTTACCTTAGTACCTTACAAGGAGACATTGTCTATTGTGTTAATTCTTATAGACTTCTAAGAGGGTGGTTGTATTTTTTTTGTTTAAAAGCTTATTAAAGAGGCCTAGCTGGCTCAAGTTGACTGATACAGAGCTTAGACCCAGACTGGTAGCAAAATGCCAGTATCACCAGTTGCCTGCTTTATTGTCTAAATGAAATGAATCGGTAGTTTCAGTTCACTGGATTTGGGTGGGGGTCAACATCACAACTTGGCATTAATTGACACATTCTTGGCAGTCTCAGCAAAGGCACCAAAGGCTGACTAGGAACAGATACTGGACAACCCTCTCATACTACATGGTCCCTCAAAAATAGGGTTGAGGCGCACTGGTAGGGCAGTGGGGTGAAATTTGCACTGCCACTGCCTGTGCTGTATCTGTTCTGTGGACAAATAGAGGCCTTCAGTTTCCAGTGCTGTCAATCTGGCACCTTTCACAAGCACTACATTCATTTTAAAGAAAAAAAACTACAGTTAAAAAATACAAAGGAAACAAAAATCTGAATTTAAGTAACTCAGGCAGTGACACAAATTGATATAAACAAGGCATTTCTAAATTAAGGCTAACATTCTGCCAATGAGACTTCACTTCAATATGGACTTGCTCTTGTTGGTTTGTGTCACAACCCTAAAGTTACTTAAAATGGAACAAAGGCCAAGTAGGTGAGATCCCAGATTTCACATATCTTTGAAGCTGCATAGTCTCATTCTCATTATACCTCCGATTTGTGCATTCACTGATTATGTCTGTTCTGAATTCAACTGCATTTTAGAAAGCTATTCATATTGTAGATCCCATACCAAGTTTGCTCCCCATGACCCCAGGATTGCTAACTGAAAATTCAGATAACTCTTTACTTCTTGCTTGTAACCAAAAAAGAAAATACCTGTAATTGACCATTTAGTGAGCTCAAGTCTTCTGCTTTCTTCTCCAATGACTGCACCCACACTTTTCTTTTTTGTCGACATCTTGAAGCAGCAGCACGGTTTCGCTCTAGAAACTTCCTTCTTTTCTCATCAGGGTCTTCGTTTGCTGCTCTTCTTCGACGACCTCCTGTATTTTGGGTTTGGGGTGTGGGCTGAGCTGGGGAAGCCTGAAGGAAACAGGCACATCATAGTTCAGTGTAACATAACATGTAACTCAAATGTAAGGGTTTGACTTACATGTATAAATGTACACATATTTACATAGGAAAACATCAACAATATTTCTCTTCTAATATTTAAAATATATTTTTTGACTAAAGGAAACATTAGATATACATCTTAATTCTATGAATACTGTCTAATGGTTTTCATTGTGATTTTGCTCACTAGTGCACTACATTTAAGGTTCTGTCAGTATTTTAAATCATGACCCACTGGTTTCCAGATTTGTAATCTTGCTGCAAAAATTCATTCCATTTTGATATTTAGCATAAAAGCAAGCCTGAAAGAAATAACTTTTTAGATTTTTTTTTCAAACATTCTTTTACCCATTTTAAAGTTAAAGGAAGACAAAATATTTACAGGGTTTAACTTTTAAAAGACCCTTTAACTAAAAATGACTTTGTAAAATGAAATTTATCAGGCAATAACTTCATATAGTTTCTGTTTCTGGTGTTTTCCAAACACCTATCTTCCTAAAACTTAACTATACTTCGGTTGTTATTATGTAATTATTGCCCAATATATAATAACTGCTCATCACAAGGATCTGGACAAAGCATTGGTATTTAATGATCCCTAGAAGAGTAATTTCTTACCTGTTATTTCTGGCTTTTCCAAGTCCCTCTATGCCAGCCCAGACATGGATAGGATCAAAGTAGTAGAAATGAAAATATCCTATTAAATCATACAGCCCACCCTCTACATGGGCAGAATATAGTCCCCAATAAAAGGACTATTGCATTATAGCTATACAGCCTTGGATCTTCAAGTCTTATCAGCTAATATGGAGGATAAAATTGCACCTTGAATTAACTCTCCTCATAAAGGGACCTGGCTGACTCTGCATGCTCAATACTTGTTATGCAAAAAGTAATAATAAATAAAAATAAAAATCAAAGTACCAATCCTAACTGCCACAGCTCATAATATGAAATGTAGACTGGTATAAAGGGACTTTGAGAAGTTAAATTAACAGTTAGGAATTGACCATTTGCAAATATTTCTTACTGATTAGACACTGAGAACTTTCACAGTAGTACTCATTAACCAGATTATACACAGGGTAGGTATACCTAGAAGAAAAATTGTGACCAAGTGTTTTTTTTTTTTTTTTTTTTTAAATCTACCTTCTCAGGGCAGCATCTGCAGAGATTGTCACATCAAGATTAACAACATAAAAAGTAGAGGACGACACTGAGGTGGCGACGTTACACAGTCTCAACCCAAGAGTAGACATTGCTCTTGTGGATGGACTCAGTAAGAAGAGCCTCTTTACCCAGGGCAGCATACACTTGCTTAACCTAGCCCCAAAACCAGAAGGGGACAAGATTTTTTAAAAGGGACGTCTGACGTTCAGTGTTTGAATGGTCTGATTTTCAAAAATGCTGAGCACCCACCACCTCCCATTGCCTTTAATGGGTGCTCAGCACTTTTGTAAATCAGACTTCTTCTTTAGGTGCCTAGATATGAATGTACACGTCAATTTTTGGAAGCCTTGGCCAAGATACCTAAACTTTAAAAGCTGTGATGCCTTTTTTGGTACTTCACAAAAGAACAAACAGGGGATCTCTTTTTCTAATTTTCAAAGTCAACATCACACCTCTGAGGTAAAAACTGTAGCTTCTGAAGCCTTCTCCGAGAATCAAGAGGACCAGACCTCTCCCCAACTCCCAATTGCACACCTATTCCCCTTCTCCAACCTAGCTCATTGTTCCCACCCATTTTCATCCTATTCCTAGTCATCATCTAGAATAGTTCTCCCAACATCACCATTTTCACAACACCCAAGAGAGCACAGTAAACTAACTAAATTATGCAGTTGAGTCCCTCATTTTTATATCAGTCAATAACGGCTCTTTCAAGCAAATGGTACCTTAAGCAGGAACCCGAAATGATTGAAAAAAATATTTTAAGAGGTGTTCATGATATTTAATATTAAACTAATACAATACCATGGTAACCCTTGTTTTGGTGATATTTTCCAGATGTATCTTAACTTGCTGCACAATTTTCAGTTTACCCCAGAATTCAACGCCAGCGTGCTAAGGAAATCAGGAGGCCTTAGCTTCTTACCAAGTAGGTAAGACAACCCCCATTTTTTTCCAATATTGGTTCATAACACACCTCAATCTTATTTTCAGTATATAAAATAAAGGAAGAGGATCAGAGATTTTTGCGTAACAGTAAAAGGTTAGAAGTACATCTTGGCTTTGTTCTCATACCGGTGTTTCTGTAGTTGATGTAGCAGGCTGTTGTAATGACTGTGGTCGGGCTTCCTCTGACTGAGTCCTAATCAATCCACTAGCATGCCCCTTGGCAGTATCTCCATTTGTGACCTGAGGATGCTGCTGGGTCAAGGCAGCTTTCAATCGCTGAAAGTATAGAAAGAAAATATTCTGTCACATTTTTCATAATGGAAGATACTGTGATAACTTTCATTAAATAATAGCTGTTTATATAGCAGTAGCACCCATATACTGCTAGCTACTTTCCAAACATACACAATGAGCTCACATTTTAAGGTAAGAAACACACACAGGGTGCAAGAGGATAAAACAATTTTTTGATGTTTCAACAGTCTAATTAGCCTTCTACTAGTTGAAAATTGCTTGCAACCATCACTGTAGAAGTGAGTAGTGAAAAGGAATATGAAGAAGGGTAACGGCTTTATGAACAAGTTTAGGAAGGGCATTCCTTCTACAGAGCATCATATGGAAGAAAATGCACAGAACAGTGTAGGAGAAGCAGGGTGGCAAAAAATCAATGATTTTAAAAATAAATAAATACATAAAAAAAAATCAGATTTTGATAAAATGGTTTTTGAGGAAAAAACCTATCTAAAGATAGTTTTAATTAAGATATTGTTGAGCTATAATGTATTTCATCATGGAATAGGGATTATAAATTCTAATTCTATAGTATGAGACAATATATTCATGTAATGTTTAAGAAAAGTTTTGTAAATAAGTTCCAATAGTTCATGGATTAGGGACCCAATCTTATGGGGTTCCACAGGCTTCTGTATAAATTATTTAGGTTAATCTTTCTATCTACCCAATGGGACTCAGTGCTCAGTCTAGAAGAGACCATCAGAGATGCTTAGTTTTGCAGTTCTCAAACTGTGGATGTATCTCCCCAGAGGTAACATGCTTGTTAACAGCAAAAATGTTTTAAAGTAAATAAAATAAAATAAAATAAAATAGAGGTGAGAAACAACGGACCTCAACTTTATTGTCCCTCTGCAAATTTGTGTACGCAGAGTCAATCCCTTACTTCACTCTAAAAGTGCAAAGTTTCAAAAAGTTCAATGAATAGACGACTGCTGGGGGCGGAATAGAGCTGAACAAGGAGAAGTCTGGAGATAAATGTGAGAAGTGAGGGACAAATGCTTTTTTGTTAAATTATTATAGGTTTGCTGTTGAAGAAAAAATCCAGAATACTTAACTTTGTTGTTTTAGTTAAATAAAACAATTTAAATGTCTTCTTCTCCGAATACAGCATGGCAAGAAAATCCTCCAAATATTAATGATTAACCTGCCGAATTGGAGATAGTTCACTTCCCAATGACTTCATAAATATCTGCTTCAATTACTTTTGGTAAATGAAATAACCAAACAATCATTCATTTTCCGATATAGCTGTAAAACTAATCTGAAAAGTTTTCAAAATATATCTGTTTAAAAATGCATAGTGTATACCTTCTAAAAATGAAACCTACATCTATCTCTGAGTTGTGAAGAATATGTATTAAGGTTATAACAACCAACAAGAATGCACTTTTATGTAGAAAACCATGATTAAATTGAGTGTTCCTGACTAGTGATTTAAATCATGATTTAAATCAAATTGATTTAAATCAAATCCACCCTGCAGAGAAGTGAACTAATACCAATGATGGAGTGGAGTGGACAGTGTACAACGTGATAGAGAAACAAGAGTGGATAAATACACAGAGACAGTAAACCCAGACACAGGAAATTTCTTTCAAAACCGAATTAAAAAACATCTGGTGGGTTTATAGTTTGTTTTTTAAAATCATATTCTTTATTCTAAGATGATATCTTGATGATGCGTTAAATAATTGACATTATTTCACTCAGATGTGAGCATTAACTAATGTTTACATAGTGCACGGGCTAAATATTTTCAACAATGGTTTACAAAAGCTTTTATTAGCTGACTTATTAAGCAACACAATTACAAAAAATAGTAATTACAAACTGTATCTTTATACAATATATTTCAAGAGCCATAGATGATTTTATATATTAACTATATGGTATATTCTAAAGCAGATCTCATTGACTGTACTAGTCTATTTGATAATTAAGTTTACAACCGCTTGAAAATAAAAGCTATGCTTTCACTATAAACGTGAATTAGAATTACAGCAGATTTTCAACAAAAGCTAATGTATTCTGTTTATAAGCTTATATGCCTAATGTGGTGTAAGGACATAAGAACATAAAAACGGCCATACCGGGTCAGACCAAAGGGGCAGCTATTCCAGTATCCTGTCTTCAGACACTGGCCAATACCAGGTTCCCCAGAGGGAATGAACAGAACAGGTAGTCATCAAGTGATCCATTCCGTCGCTCATTCCCAGCATTTAGCAAACAGAAGCTAGGGACACCATCCCTGCTCATCCTGGCTAATGGGCATTGATGGACCTATCCTCCATGAACTTATCTAGTTCCTTTTTGAACCATGTTATAGTCTTGGCCTTCACCTCATCTGGCAAAGAGTTCCACAGGTTGACTGTGCATTCTGTGAAAAAATACTTCATTTTATTTGTTTTAAACCTGCTGCCTATTGATTTCATTTGGTGACCCCTAATTCTTGTGTTATGAGGAGTAAAAAACCACTTCCTTATTTACTTTCTCCACACCAGTTATGATTTTACAGACCTCAATCATATCCCCCCTTAGTCATCTCTTTTCCAAGCTGAAAAGTCCCAGTCTTATTAATCTCTCCTCATACGGAAGACGCTCCATACACCTAATAATTTTTGTTGCCCTTTTCTGAACCTTTTCCAATTCCAATATATCTTTTTTCAGATGGGGCGACCACATCGGCACATACCATGGATTTATATAGAGGCAATATGATATTTTCTGTCTCTCTTTCTTAATAAAAAAGACAGACGTAGGTATCCTCAATGGCTATATTAATAGGTTTGTTTTTATTTTCAAAATTTTGCACTCCCACAGTAAGATTTTATTCAGTGTTATTAAACAATTTCCCTGCAAGATAAACTGTGCATGAGGGTGCATCTTTCTAATGATCAGTACTGTACTTAAAACCATCAACTTCATTAAAAACTACATTAGTATACTTTTACAACAAATTAAAAGATTTTTTTATTACATGATGGTCTAAAATACATTAAAATGCACATCTCTCTTGAATAATCTTTATTATTGCACATTGTTACCTTCTGCACAAACATAAAAGAAAAAACATCAATATTTATTATCCTCTTTTGAATGCCACCAGGCTTACAGTGTAAATTCAGCTCTCCTGTGTACCATAGACAAAAGTGCACAAGAAAGGAGGTCATTAATTCAATAAAGGCAAAATGCAGATATATTGATGAGTAAGGCAGAAGCACTCCCTGCTCCTCACCCCGGGAAGCCCTGGAAGATACCAGGAAGAACAGTAGAAAATAGGCCTGCCACCTTTCTCTGAATACAAGACTCCCCACTACCCATAGGAGGAAGACCACAGATTGATTCCCAACAGGGCTTCACCTAAGGGAAGCTGTGGGGACAGATGGAGACTCATATAGATGCCTCTACAGGTCTGGATAAGCATCCGAACATGTAGATGCTCAGCTAAAATCCAAATCTTACAAAGCGCTTAACTGAGATATTTGTGTTTAAATAGCCTAAAATTCACATTCAGCCCTACAACACCTGGAGACTATTTGGAGTATGATAAGATATTACAAGCATAACTGGCAGTGATGCCCATTGTTAAGGTTACTTAGCACTTTCCATTATACACTTTCAGTTGCTTATAAATTTTGTCTAACTTTAATCATTTGGACTGGAATTTTCCATGCTCTCTCTCTTTATTCTCAGACTGAATTTTTTTGGAAAAAGTTTTAGCAAGAGGTTTTGCTAAATCTGAGGCTGAAGAGTGACAAAAACTATTTTTTCCTATGATAAATTTCTCTTTCTAGGAATTTCTTTGAAGAGCTCTGGCACCTCCATGTATTGGAGCATAAACTTGAAATTTGGCAAAGGGGATAGTCCTGATATCAAAGAGGTGTCTTTTGCTGTTTTCATAGAAGTCCATCCAGATCTGCACATGCTCAGCAAAGGTTGTTGGAGGCTTACTGTGTGGACTGCACCTCAGCAAGTTTGCAGATGACACTAAACTGGGAGGAGTGGTAGATACGCTGGAGGGTAGGGATAGGATACAGAGGAACCTAGACAAGTTAGAGGATTGGGCCAAAAGAAATCTGATGGGGTTCAGTAAGGACAAGCGCAGAGTCCTGCACTTAGGACGGAAGAATCCCATTCACCACTACATACTAGGGACTGAATGGCTAGGCAGCATTTCTGCAGAAAAGGACCTAGGGGTTACAGGGACAAGAAGCTGGATATGAGTCAGCAGTGTGCCCTTGTTGCCAAGAAGGCTAACGGCATTTTGGGCTATATAAGTAGCAACATTGCCAGCAGACAGAGGGACATGATTGTTCCCCACTATTCAGCGTTCGTGAGGCCTCATCTGGAGTACTGTGTCCAGTTTTGGGCCCCACACTACAAGAAGCATGTGGAAAAATTGGAAAGAGTCCAGAGGAGGGCAACAAAAATGATTAGGGGTCTGGAGCACATGACTTATGAGGAGAGGCTGAGGGAACTGGGACTGTTTAGTCCGCGGAAGAGAAGAATGAGGGGGGATTTGACAGCTGCTTTCAACTACCTGAAAGGGGGTTCCAAAGAGGATGGATCTAGACTGTTCTCAGTGGTAGCAGATGACAGAACGAGGAGTAATGGTCTCAAGTTGCAGGGGAGGTTTAGGTTGGATATTAGGAAAAGCTTTTTCACTAGGGAGGTGACAGAATCTCCTTCCTTAGAGGTTTTTAAGGTCAGGCTTGACAAAGCCCTGGCTGGGATGATTTAGTTGGGGATTGGTCCTGCTTTGAGCAGGGGGTTGGAGTAGATGACCTCCTGTGGTCCCTTCTAACCCTGATATTCTATGATTCTATTGTAATGCATACATATAAGAGGATCAAATTAAGGTTACATGGGGAACTTTTATCATAGCATTTCCTAGCTTTTGAGTGCTTGACTTTGCAACATTAAATATTATGTACAAAAAACAAAATTAAAATAATGTTAAAAAGCAGTGCCAATGAAGCTCTGCCCCTTTTTAGACTGCACATTTTTCAGGTTTGCCTGACCACATTGGCAGGGACACAGGAGGTTGCTGGAACAATTTGCGTGAGGAAGAAAGGGAGTAACTTGCACCAACCTCCTGCCAAACTAAGATGTCAATTCTAATACCAAACACAGAAGAAAACTGCAGTCATGTGCCGGCAATTTTTACTGAATTCTATATTTTTCAAATTCTAAACTCTCATTAAAATAAAGTTAATTTTCTTACTACTGTAAACACAGTGTTGCAAAAAAATAAAACTCCAAGACCTGCCACCAACTGTCTGCAGTCAAACAAGAGCAGGAGCAAAGGTTCATCCTTTGTTCACTCAATTCTCCTTACAAAAATGTAATGTCCAATGAGAACCATTTCCCCCTCATTCTGAAAGTACAGCTGGAGTACTAGTAGTTTAATGGTAAAGTTTCTAAAACTGTCAGGGCAATGGACTGGATAATCTAATAAGTCTTTTCTATTTCTAGAGCCGGGCAAATATTTAATAGTTATATCACAAATTTCAGCTCATTTTCTCTTCACAAATTTTCTGCAAAGACTGATTTTTCTCAAATGTATTATTTTCAATTATCAGCTGAATAACTTCAAATAATTCTTTAACTACAGCTTGTTGATAAGCAGTTCATTGCAAGTACTAAATAGTTACAATTGGAACTATATTTATTAGGTACAAGTTAGATGTTCTGTTTCTATTCCAGTTTTTAAATCAGGTTTCCGATGCAAATGCTAACCATTACAAAATAAAAATTAATTCTGTGCAAATATGCTGTAATATTTGGTTAAAGTTAGAAGGTTCAATGAACACCCCTGCTAGCATAGCCATTTGCTAGATCAGTAACAAAGAAAATGCAAAGAGGTGAGAAGATAGGCAAAGAAAAGTCTTTTAAAAATATTAATATTTTCAGGAAAACCTTTTTGCAGTATACATCCAGCTCCATTTTTTTTTTTTAACCTCCTACCTGCCACGGTTCTATTGAACTGAAAACAAAAACCTCTCATACTAAGTTTGCAAAGTTAAAATCAAAGGAAATTCAAATGTAAGGTTCCAATAGCAATGTTAACTCTGCCAGAGTGCACATGCATATTTTCTATTGAAATTTTTCCAGTTAAATGTGTAACATAATGTTACTGCCTATGCTGTGAAATGTATATCATCAGACACACAGGACTTGCAAATGGCCACACTAATATTGTTTTGGAAACTTGACTTCTGTATATAATGCTAAGGTTACACAGTTAAAAAAAACACCACCACATTTTTTGCATTTAAAAGTAAATAAACTCCATCTGAAAATTTGTTATATAGTTGAAACAAAATAGATATTTACCACAGAAATAGGAATACAAAACAATTCTCTGTTTTAGGCATGGCAGAGATTGAGAGATGTATATAAGAAACTTAAATGATATATTTACTGTAGGTGAAAGTTATCTGCAAATGGGTGGAACACTGAAAATCCAGTAAGGGAATAGCTTCAGATAATTTAGAAGAATGGAGTTTAACAAGGAGGATCATTTCTAACAATTATGTTTTTAGACAGATTTTGAATACCAGATAAGTATTCCAATACTTGCATGTGGCATAGGGGTACACATTGTACACATTCAACTGAATAGTGGGGTAGTCACCCAAAATATGAATTTTAGTTTTAAAAATTTGATACATTACCACATATATTAGAGATTTATTCTTTATATAGTTATAGTATTATGTGTGAAGAAATAATAATGGCTAATCATAATCTAGATGCTTATTCAAGTGAGGTTAAATTATCACAGAATAAAAATCTGATTTTAAAATATTTTAACATTTTAAATCTTTACTAGTGAAATTTTTATTGTGCATGTGTACCCTTGAAAACAAATCCTTATCACATCTGTCAAAATTTGGTAGGAATAGATCACTCCATCAACAGCTCACAGAAAGTAGATAATATTTCTCTAGAAACAATTTATGAAAAAGTCAGATCCATATTTCATATCTGCCACAAAAGCTCATCAGAGTAATAACCCTCCTTCTCCTGGGTGTTATCCTACCATCTGCTGCTCTATTACTTATCTTTATTTTGCAACTAATTAACAGCATAATCTTCTAAATTCAGCAAGTTAATTATCATTATTGTGGTCTTTGCAGCATCATCAGTCCTCATGAAGTCTTGTCTCTCCACCCCCAGAGAATGTATGAAAATGAACTAGGTTGGGAGAGGGTCTGTTTCTTTAGAGTAGGCTCATTAGGTGTTTGCTGATTAGCTCGGCATGCAGAGAGGCAGGTCAGAAGAATTCTGCTGAACACAAGGTCCCATGCCGGGCTCAACCAAGCTAATATAGGTTTCTGAACGTTTGCCAAGCTGCCCTCTGTCAACTCTCAGTAGAAACCCCTTGCAGAAAGCCTACTGGCTACCTACTGTGTTCAAGATATTTCTCAGTTTGTCACAAAAGGCTTTGCATGGAGGGTTCTCCAGAGTAGAATTTTGTTTAAACAAAGATTTTTAATTTACTTTCTTAGGAAACTTCCTGATTCACTCAGAATGTTTTCCCTAATGTTTTTTGTCTGCATCATCCTCAAACTGCATGTTAATGACAAACATGCTACACAGCTTGAAGTAAACCATCCTTTTATTATATATATACTTATATACATACATACATACATATATATATATATATGTATACACACACACACACACACACACACACACACACACAGAGATATCTGGAATTTCAGATTTTCTTCTCAAACAGATTAAAGACCCAATTCTGAAATAACGTAGCCCTCCCTTACAATACGGTATAATATATTTTTCCACATTGCCTACTGTACCTGCATGTGTTCTGGGCACCTCAAAAACACCACACACGCAAAAATCAATCTGCATGTGTGGTTTTACTTTTGTGTGTGATCTTAAGAGAGAGTCCTGTATAACAATGGACACTAAGCCTGTGTGTGTGAAAACCCACAATTTGTGCATATGGCACACTTCCTACATGATTTGTAAAGCTGATCTTCATATAAGACTCCTAGAATCAGCTGCACATGAGCTCCCAATGTGATGCTGTGACAAAAAGAGTGAATGTGATGCTGGGATGCATAAACGGGAATCTCAAGCAAGATAGAGAGGTTATTTTACCTCTATATTTGGCACTTGTGCAACCGCTGATGAAATACTGTGTCCAGTTCTGGTACCCACAATTCAAGAAGGATGCAGATAAGTTGGAGAGGGTTCAGAGAAGAGCCACAAGGATTAAAGGATGAGCAAACATGCCTTATAATGACAGAATTAAGGAGTTCTATCTATTTAGCTTAACAGATGGAATGTGAAGGGGTGACTTGATTACAGTGTGTAAGTATCTACAGGGGGAACAAATATTTAATAATGGATTCTTCAATATAGCAGAGAAAGATATAACATGAACCAGTGACTGGACCACTGGAAGTTGAACCATTGGAATAATTTACCAAGTGTCATGGTGGATTCGGCATCACTGAATTTTTAAATCAAGATGGGATGTTTTTCTAAAAGATATGCTCCGGGAATTACATTAGGGAAGTTCTATGGGCCGTGCTACAAGAGATCAGACTAGATTATCACAGTGGTCCCTTCTGGAGTTGGAATCTATGAATCATCATCCCTATTAAAAGCTAACAATAAAAAATATTTTCATAGGAATAAGAGCAACTGACACCTCGTGCCTGACAACACTAGCATAGAGTAATGCAAGCTAACACTGTGTACATGAACATCCAACTCAAAAGAAGTACATTAGAATGCCTGTTTTACCTACCGAAATTTAATATTGTATGCAGAAGCTTGAATGCAATACATCTTACTGTTTAACTTCATATCACTATGCTTCAGCACCATGTTCTCTCCACAGGTACTAATGCGGAGAGTGGACTAGATGATACATCTGAGGGAAGGGAACTGAAGGAGACTCCGCCGATTGGAAGGCATGAAATGCACTGTCCTAGGGACCTGGGTTCCACGACCACCGCTCGAAAGAGGAGGAGGCGGGTGGTGGTGGTCGGGGACTCTCTCCCCAGGGGGACCGAGTCATCTATCTGCCGCCCCGACCGGGAAAACCGAAAAGTCTGCTGCTTCCAGGAGCTAGGATTCACGATGTGATGGAGAGACTGCTGAGACTCATCAAGCCCTTGGATCGCTACCCCTTCCTGCTTCTCCAGGTGGGCACCAATGATACTGCCAAGAATGATCTTGAGCAGATCACTGCGGACTACGTGGCTTTGGGAAGAAGGATAAAGGAGTCTGAGGCGCAAGTGGTGTTTTCGTCCATCCTCCCAGTGGAAGGAAAAGGCCTGGGTAGAGACCGTCGAATCGTGGAAGTCAACGAATGGCTACGCAGGTGGTGTCGGAGAGAAGGCTTTGGATTCTTTGACCATGGGATGGTGTTCCAAGAAGGAGGAGTGCTAGGCAGAGACGGGCTCCACCTAAGGGAGAGAGGTAAGAGCATCTTCGCAAGCAGGCTTGCTAACCTAGTGAGGAGGGCTTTAAACTAGGTTCACTGGGGGAAGGAGACCAAAGCCCTGAGGTAAGTGGGGACGTGGGATACTGGGAGGAAGCACGAGCAGGAGAACGCAAAAGGGGAGGGCTCCTGCCTCATACTAAGAAAGCAGGACAAACAGCAAGTTATCTCAAGTGCCTCTACACAAATGCAAGAAGCCTGGGAAACAAGCAGGGAGAACTGGAAGTCCTGGCACAGTCAAGGAATTATGATGTGATCGGAATAACACAGACTTGGTGGGATAACTCACAAGACTGGAGTACTGTCATGGGTGGATATAAACTGTTCAGGAAGGACAGACAGGGCAGAAAAGGTGGGGGAGTCACACTGTATGTAAGGGAGCAGTATGACTGCTCAGAGCTCCGGTATGAAACTGCAGAAAAACCTGAGTGTCTCTGGATTAAGTTTAGAAGCATGAGCAACAAGGGTGATGTCGTGGTGGGAGTCTGCTATAGACCACCAGATCAGGGGGATGAGGTGGACGAGGCTTTCTTCCGGCAACTGACGGAAGTTACTAGATCGCAGGCCCTGGTTCTCATGGGAGACTTCAATCACCCTGATATCTGCTGGGAGAGCAATACAGCGGTGCACAATCCAGGAAGTTTTGGAAAGTGTAGGGGACAATTTCCTGGTGCTAGTGCTGGAGGAACCAACTAGGGGCAGAGCTCTTCTTGACCTGCTGCTTACAAACCGGGAAGAATTAGTAGGGGAAGCAAAAGTGGATGGGAACCTGGGAGTGACCATGAGATGGTCGGGTTCAGGATCCTGACACAGGGAAGAAAGGAGAGCAGCAAAATACAGACCCTGGACTTCAGAAAAGCAGACTTTGACAACCTCAGGGATCTGATGGGCAGGATCCCCTGGGAGAACAACATGAGGGGGAAAGGAGTCCAGGAGAGCTGGCTGTATTTTAAAGAATCCTTATTGAGGTTACAGGGAAAAACCATCCCGATGTGTAGAAAGAATAGTAAATATGGCAGGCGACCAGCTTGGCTTCACAGTGAAACCCTTGCTGATCTTAAACACAAAAAAGAAGCTTACAAGAAGTGGAAGACTGGACAAATGACCAGGGAAAAGTATAAAAATATTGCTCGGACATGCAGGTGTGAAATCAGGAAGGCCAAATCACACCTGGAGTTGCAGCTAGCAAGAGATGTTAAGAGTAACAAGAAGGGTTTTTTCAGGTATGTTAGCAACAAGAAGAAAGTCAAGGACAGTGTGGGCCCCTTACTGAATGAGGGATGCAACCTAGTGACAGAGGATGTAGAAAAAGCTAATGTACTCTATGCTTTTTTTGCCTCTGTCTTCACGAACAAGGTCAGCTCCCAGGCTGCTGCACTGAGCAGCACAGCATGGGGAGGAGGTGACCAGCCCTCTGTGAAGAAAGAAGTGGTTTGGGACTATTTAGAAAAGCTGGATGAGCACAAGTCCATGGGGCCGGATGCGCTGCATCCGAGAGTACTAAAGGAGTTGGCGGAAGTGATTGCAGAGCCATTGGCCATTATCTTTGAAAACTCATGGCGATTGGGGGAGGTCCCGGATGACTGGAAGAAGGCTAATGTAGTGCCCATCTTTAAAAAAGGGAAGAAGGAGGATCCTGGAAACTACAGGTCAGTCAGCCTCACCTCAGTGCCTGGAAAAATCATGGAGCAGGTCCTCAAGGAATCCATTACGAAGCACTTAGACGAGAGGAAAGTGATCAGGAACAGTCAGCATGGATTCACCAAGGGCAAGACATGCCTGACTAATTGCCTTCTATGATGAGATAACTGGCTCTGTGAATGAGGGAAAAGCAGTGGACGTGTTGTTCCTTGACTTTAGCAAAGCTTTTGACATGGTCTCCCACAGTATTCTTGCCAGCAAGTTAAAGAAGTATGGGCTGGATGAATGGACGATAAGGTGGATAGAAAGCTGGCTAGATTGTCGGGCTCAACGGGTAGTGATCAATGGCTCCATGTCTCGTTGACAGCTGGTATCAAGTGGAGTGTCCCAAGGGTCGGTCCTCGGGCCGGTTTTGTTCAGTATCTTCATTAATGATCTGGAGGATGGTGTGGATTGCACCCTCAGCAAGTTTGCAGATGACACTAAACTGGGAGGAGAGATAGATATGCTGGAGGGTAGGGATAGGATACAGAGGGACCTAGACAAATTAGAGGATTGGGCCAAAAGAAATCTGATGGGGTTCAGCAAGGACAAGTGCAGAGAGTCCTGCACTTAGGACGGAAGAATCCCATGCACCGCTACAGACTCGGGACCGAACGGCTAGGCAGCAGTTCTGCAGAAAAGGACCTAGGGGTTACAGTGGACAAGAAGCTGAATCTGAGTCAACAGTGTGCCCTTGTTGCCAAGAAGGCCAGTGGCATTTTGGGATGTATAAGTAGGGGCATTGCCAGCAGATCGAGGGACGTGATCGTTCCCCTCTATTTGACATTGGTGAGGCCTCATCTGGAGTACTGTGTCCAGTTTTGGGCCCCACACTACAAGAAGGATGTGGAAAAATTGGAAAACGTCCAGCGGAGGGCAACAAAAATTATTAGGGGGCTGGAGGACATGACTTATGAGGAGAGGCTGAGGGAACTGGGATTGTTTAGTCTGCGGAAGAGAAGAATGAGGGGGGATTTGACAGCTGCTTTCAACTACCTGAAAGGGGGTTCCAAAGAGGATGGCTCTAGACTGTTCTCAGTGGTAGCAGATGACAGAACGAGGAGTAATGGTCTCAAGTTGTAGTTGGGGAGGTTTAGGTTGGATATTAGGAAAAACTTTTTCACTAGGAGGGTGGTGAAACACTGGAATGCGTTACTTAGGGAGGTGGTGGAATCTTCTTCCTTAGAAGTTTTTAAGGTCAGGCTTGACAAAGCCCTGGCTGGGATGATTTAGTTGGGGACTGGTCCTGCTTTGAGCAGGGGGTTGGACTAGATGACCTCCTGAGGTCCCTTCCAACCCTGATATTCTATGATTTAAGCATACACTCAATTGTTCCTTATACAGTACATTTTTAACACAGCCTTAATGGAGAGCGCTTCACAACAAAATGATCAGAGCTAGATAACCATTTTCCTATTTTTTTATCTCTGTTCTTTTTTCTTCTCTATATATTTTTTCTGGTTTATTTTCATTCTTTATGTTATTTTCTTGCTCCAGTGTTTTCTCTCTTTCTCCCCACCCAAGGCAATTGTGTTCACAGTGTACTGTCCCCCTACAGTCTGCTTACAGCCTGTAAGATGACAGGCAGTGATAGTGCAGACTAGAGGAGAGAACACAGCAGCAAAGGAGACTGAACATGGCTATGGCAGTAACAGTCTCACAGCTCCCTTCACATGAGAAGTCAAGACTGTGCCACCCTGAAGGAGTCTGACATTCCCAGGTTGGAGATTCCAGAAAAACAACAATCACACCAAATGAAAAACAAAACAAAAATCCAACTATTTAAATTACATATTTACAAAGTTAATATGCAGTTGTGCTTGCACATTTGTTTTGTCAAATTAATACTGGTATGAAGTTTGGTTGCACAGGGGAAAAACATCAGAAGAAAACTATCCTATAAGGTTAAACTTTTTTCCAGACTGTTAGCACCAGACATCTCAATGATACATCTTCAAAGACCAGATACACATTCTTTCAAGTCAAATCAAAAGAAGGCTGTAACTAAGAAAATATTTACAGATGTGCAATCCAGGCAGTGCAGGGAGACTCAAACACATGTGTGGAAGCGGAATAGAGCGCAACCAACCAAATGACAGGCAAACCTAAACATTAAATTGGGCAACTTCAGGCTGGAAACACTTAGAAATGTCACTAGAGAGCAGATTTAGAAACTGAACTGAGACTTCGGGAGCTGCTCATACTTAGAAGGTAAAAAATGGGCAGAAGGACATTCTTTAGATGAATACATGAGTGAAGGCTTTATTTGGTATGTGAATCGGATTAGGTACCTATCTCCAACAACTGTGGGATTTTTGTCTTCTAGGAAAGCCAAAATGAAATTTTAACGATGACTTATCTATTATCAAAGAGCATCTTTGCGGACATATTATTTTTAACTGAAGTTTAAAACAAAATTTCCATTTATTTTAGTAAAGCTCACTCTTATGATTACCACAACAAATGGTGCTATATATGATTTTGAGCTTGCAGCTTTGCTACATACAAGCCATAAGGAAATAGTTATTTATCAAAATATGCAGTGGTTTTATACTCCGGCTCACTCTAAAAAAGTATGCTAAACTAGAGTCAAATGGCAATAAATTATGCATCCAACATCCACCTAAGGTTCTATTTTCCCACTGACAGATGGGAAAACAGAGTAAGGGTGGAATTTTCAGAAGCACCTGAGAGAGTTAGGTGCCTAACACACATTGAAAGTTGACTCCAACTCTGCTGCTTTCGCCACGTCGTCCTTCCCCATGAAGAATATTAGGAAAGTCAAAAGAGCTTGTAACAAATGGATGTAATTTCTGTTAACCACAGAAATGAAGGGCTGGAAGGGACCTCAAGAGCTCATCTAGTCAAAAATGTGTCAGAAATTAGGTATAATTGGTGGACAAAATAGTAAGAAGATTGGTTATTCTGCCCATCACTCTCTTTCGGAGTCCTCAAAGAGAGACTTGTGGAGGGAAAAAGCTGGCTAATGTGACAATGGCTGACTGAAAGATGAGAGAAGGGGAAAGAGCAAGCTTCACCATTATGACTGCCATTCTTACTATCTCCTGGGACTGCAGGATCTACTATAACATCATTGGACCTTTGTCAACCTGATTCCAAGATGTCCTGACCATACCTAGGCAAGAGAGGGACTCAGATGACATTGCCACCTCTACCACTTCCAGCTGAATCTCAAATACCACCTGGGATTTGAGACTTTATCACACCACCCACCACTCCCTTTCTAACTCTCGCCTTTTGCCTTCTGTTTAAAGAGAATCTGGCTTAGCTGGCCAAGACTGTATATTCTACAACACTGCTGTAAGCCTGTAACCCAAAAGAGGCAGCTAAACGCAATACCCTAAACAGCCCAAAGGTGCTACAAGTTTGCCAGGCCTTAGAGCAACTAATAAAACAGTTTGCTGTTCCTTTCTTTTTCCAGCAGTGAGGCTGCAAGTGAAAGTCAACACTAGAGACAGAATCTGCATTTTCTATCTTTGCTGTTCTTTTCTTTCCCCCTCTGAGTGTGTGTTTTGTTTTGTCTTTTAAGAAATGGGATTGGACTTTCACAGCAATGACAACTCTAGCCCTTCTCAACTAACTTCTCTTTTCCCCAAAAGGGCAGTTATTACCATCTTTAATACCATCTAATAGACTGTCAAGTAAGTGGGTTTTCCTTCTAAAAACTCTCTCTCCAGCTAAAGGGAAAAGAACAAGGGATGTTAAAATAAAAGCCTTCCCAAATAGTTTACATTTCAAATGCTTTACCAGTTCTTCCTTCCTTTTCGCGTTCTCTCTCTCTCTTTAATAAAAGGTGAAAAAGATTTTTTAAGGGTGTGTTTGCCATTGCTCTAAGTAGACTGTGGTCTCTGTATACCAGACCCCAAACCTTCTTTAACACTCTTTAATGTTGGATACTGTCATAACAACATCGTTGACTCTTTGGGCCCATTTATTCCATCTAAATTAGTACAAAAGACACCACTAGATTCATCTTCCCAGTTTGACAACGAACCACTGATAGCTACTCAGAGTATGGTCTTTCAACTGGTTGTACACCCACCTTATAGTAATTTCATCCGGGCCACATTTCCCTAGTTTGCTTATGAGAATGTCATATGTAACTGTGTCAAAAATCTTACTAAAAAATCACAATATATCACTGCTTCTCCCCATCCACTAGGCCAGTAACTCCAACAAAGAAGGAAATTATGTTGGTCTAGGATGATTTGTTCTTGGCAAATCCATGCTGGCTATCCTTATCAACCTATTATCCTCTAAGGGCTTTACAAACTGATTCATAATTTGTTCCAGTATTTTTCCAGGTATCAAAATTGGGCTGACTGGTGTAAAATTTCCCAGACCCTCTTTGTTCTTTTTTTTAAAAGGTATGTGCTACGCATGCCCTTCTCTAGTCCTCTGGGACCTCACCCATCTTCCATGAGTTCTCAAAGATGACGCCTAATGGTTCCGAGATTGTTTCAGTTAGGCCTTGTCTACGCTACTGCAGCAAGTCTACCTAAGTCACGCTTCTCCAGATACATGAATAATGTAGCTGGGGTTGACATAGCTTAGGCCGACTTACTGCTAACTCTACACCACACTGTGTCAACGGCAGATGTGCTCCCATCGATTTACCTTAATCTTCTCGTTCCAGTGGAGTACCGCAGTGGACTGGAGAGTGCTCTGCGGTCAATTTAAAGGGTCTTCACTAGACCCGCTAAATTGACGTCTGCTGCATCGATCACAGCAGCTTTGATCCCTGGTAAGTATAGACATGCCCTTAGTTTCTTTAATACGTTAGGGTGAATTTTATCAGGCCCTGCAGACTTGAAAACATACAGCTTACCCAAATATTTTTTAACTTGTTCTTTCCCTATTCTGGTTTGTGATCCTTCCCACCTGTTGTAAATATTAATTGTATTGAGTATCTGGTCACAATTCACCTTTTTAGGTAAAACTGCTGCAAAATGGGCATTAATGTTTCAGAATTTCTGGATGGTATTATCTGTCCCTCGCTAAATAGTGGATTTAGACTTTCCTTTATCTTTCTCTTGCTCTCAGTGTATTTCTAGAACCTCTTTTTATTGCCTTTTATGTCTCTTGCTAGGTGCCACTCATTTTGTGCCTTTGCCTCATTTTGTCTCTACATGCTTATGATATTCTTTTGTACTCATCCTTAGCAACAAGTCCAAATTTTCACTTTTTGTAGCATTCCTTTTAGTTTTTCATATCTTTAAAGAACTCCTGATGCAACCGTATTGGCCGCTCACTAATCTTTCCTTCACATCAGGATAGTTTGCTGTTATATCTTAAATGTTACAATGTTCATTATGCTCCCTGATTTACTGAGGATGGCAGAAGATGTTTCTTTGGTGGGAATGATAGTGCTAGTTTTTGCCCAAGGGCAAAAAATTAGATCATCCCTGCAGGAACCTATGAACATGGTTGCCTCCTTTTGGGCAAATTGTCATGTGTCTTGTCAAAAAAGAGGTTAGGGTCTCAAACACCACCACCACATCAAAATCACTTCATCCTGAATTTCTGGAATACTCAGAATGTCCCAACTGACAGTACCTTAGAATAATATTGTTTTATATATAACTTGCAAAAAAAGATGCAAGATACTATATTAGAGATTAGAAATTTCAGTTTTTGCATTATAGAAGACAAAAGTTTAACTAATGACAGCTAAAGGCAAACAATAGATAACAGCCCTCCAAGTCACTTACCAACTGTCAAGACATCATCCCTAGGTCAGCAGCCTATTTATTGTCCCACTGAATGTCATGTATTCAGCAGACAGTTTTGACGTTAGGTAGCCAGTTGTTTTAGCAAGTTGGGCAACCAGTTGTCTTAGCAATTACGTAAAGTAGGTTTTTATGTTACATTTCCCTAGTGTAATATGAGAAAAATCCACAGCAATGAAATATGTCTACACATGACTAAGCTGTCTCTTACAATATCAATAAGAAAGTTCCAAATGAATTCAAAAATTCTGCATCCTTGTCTTCTAGCTAGTAATCATAGTGATATACTAAGAGAAATATGTAATAAGCCTAGAAATAGTGTTTAACTGATATTAATAGTATCTAGCTAATCCTGCTTCTTAAGTTTTATTGACAACCGGAGCATAGCATTTTTAAAAAAGGTATTTTCATCAACTTAGTTTATCAAGGAAATATTAATCAAATATAATTAAATGTCGAAGCCCTCTATTGGTTTAACAGAGACCATCACAAGTAATAAAAGTAAATGTAATTACTTTGACATTTGCAGAACTTAGAATGTATTGCAGGTTACACTGCAGCAGTTTCATGTTGAACATGTTTTTACGTGCAAGAAATATACCAGAAAGACATCAGAATTCTGAAAATCAAATGGGAATTAAAAAAATTGGTAACCCAGGGTGCCTGTTGATAATACTGTATTTTCTATCATTCTTAGCTGTTGGGCTATGTAATTTTTTGCTGGAGAAATTTTTCTGTGAATATTAGGTTTCTTGTTTAGTTCTTTACACTTTAATAGAAATAATCATTTTTGTGAATATACGCTATATAAAGCACAACAAATATACACAATTCTGATATATTCTGCTCATTCCTTATTCATAGAGACAAGAAAGAAAAGAAGAAATATGGTGAGTATGCTTTTACCATTCCACTTAAAGAAGATAAGCAAACACTGAAGTGCACATATTACCTACATTCTAATGAGAAAACTAATGAGACTATTAAATTTTAAGTCTTGCAATCTCTGTTTTTCTTTATGCTATTTTTGTGCCTTCTCTATGAGTGATTGCTTTTTCCTATGTGAAATCAAAAGCTTTTACCACTTGTATTTTTTCACATATAAAGCATATTACTACATGATTTAATCTTACTCTTAAGAATCTAATTTCTTGCCAACTAAACAAAAATTATTTGGACCTCCAGTTTTGAAGTTTAATAGATTCCACATAGTGAAATTCTGTGAATAGGAGTCTTTTGATCCTGTGGAATACATCAGGTGAGGAAATAGAATTCTTGTTCTTATCTGATCCCCAATTCTTATATTAATCTTTTCCCAGAATTAAGATAAATACATTCTCTCAGAAGGCAGTTACAATTATTTTTTTTCCTGACTCTGAAAATGAAGGACTCCTTTTTCAATTCCCCTGAAGGATGAGAGAGGGAACTGAGCAGAAAAAGCCCTTAGTACTGTCCTCCCACCTCTTGCAGCACTTCGGAGGCCAACTCACCCAAAGGGAGCGGAGATAAGAGAGTAGCTCTGACTGTAGCAGGCAGTTCTACTCAGAGTTCACTGGTGGCCAATGCACTCCTCAGAGTGGTTGTATCATTTTAGGGAAAAGGGTTTCTATGTGTCCAGCAGCCTCACCTCACACAGACAGATATTTGATGTGGAAAGGGTCCTTGGCCCATCTCTGGGTGTACCCCTGCACCCCTCCTCACTACTGAATAGACTAGGGTTTGGAGTGGAGGCCAAAAAGAAAGTTCACTGACTGAGGGCCTTCCCAGCCTTCTCCCCACATTAATAAAGGATTTTAAGGGATTCATCTCTCTATGCGGTCCTCTCTATCCCCTCCTGTCAGCTATATAAAAACAGTCTCAAAGTGGCTCCTGCAGCAGTAGCAACTGGGCTGCCTGCTCCTGCTGTCGCCATGAAAGTGCCCTAGCAGGGTGCTATTGCCCCTAAATTCCCCTACTGTTTTGCATTTAAAAATAATATTTTTATCTACTTACTGCTCCTGATTCTCCTCTTAACTTTTTATATACAAATAAATGAGTGTCAGGAATAACGCAACACTATCCTAAGTAAAATGCATGTAATCTACAAGACAGATTCAGTTTGTGGTGCTCTTCTACCAATGCACATGGGGGACATTTATTTAATTCTTCTTTCATATAGTTCCCATTCCATTTTACAAGAACAGATGGAATGAAAAGTTAGATAAAAAAGCATTGAAGCAACTAGCTAACAAATTGGAGAATATACACATTTTTATTGGAAGTGATTAATTAAAGTGTACACTATAATTATGATCCTATTAATGTACACTTATAACACTGATTTTTTTCTTTACCCTTTTTGGTTATCTTCCACCTGTTCCAGGTCATCTTAACAAACCAACTTTTTATGTACATCATACCCTAAACCCTATCAGGTTACATGCCTGGAAGAAGAGACCATAAGCAGCTGGGAATATTAGGAGGTGTGTTGTTATGAAAAGCCTGTTTTTTATTTCTATAGTCTTTTCTGCTAAGAAGCTTCACACCATTTTGGTATGGGCTTACCTCTGTAATTCTTCCATTTTGCTTCTATTGGCAGGCAAGGTTCACTGCTGAAGTGATATTAAGCTTGTGTCTCCTCCCTCTCCAAAAGCCACATATATGTCTACTCTTCACTATGAGGAGCGAGACTGAGTTTACAGTTAAAAAATTGTTCTTCTTCAAAGTACATTTCATTAGTGCTGCTAAATTCATAAATGTGTTTTAGTCCTGGTGCTAACAATCATATAAGAATCTGAAATTACCATAAAACCAAAACAAATTGATCTCTCTCATTTTCCAGCATTGAGATTCCAGCACAGAGCTTGTCTTCTGTAGAAAATAAAATTTATACCACACGATAACAATGACTAAATCTAACAACTACATCTGTAGTAAGACCTAATTATTAAGAACAACATTTTTTCTGATTAACCTTCTTGAAGATCAATGGAATTCTAACTTACCAATTTTGCCTCTGACTGCACTGGCTGTGGGGAGGAGGGCCCTGGGATTCCTGGGATACTAGGCACCATGGTGACAGGTCTAACAAGCTGACCAGGAAAGTCATAAAAATGAAAAACAATCTCTGAGTATGCCAACATAATACAAATTATATGATTGCATTGCCCACTAGAACCAAAACAGCTACCAAAATCTGTAAATCTAAGTTCTAAGGCTTAAGATATATCAGTAGCTTTTTACCCTTCCAGAGTAAATTAAAGTATTTCTAACCATTTAAGTAATATTTGGAATGATAAAGATATACTACTCTCACAAGTATTCAGAGCACAAATTACAATAGTTGCCAAAAATATGTAAATCAAGTCCAAAAATCTTTTTTTTTTAAATGTTAGTGTTTGAAATTAAAAAAAAAAAAGCAGCATTTATGCAAGTCTGCATTATTTTAAAATTAAGAATGTATAATAGGTCATGTGTAAACTTACTGGAACTGCAGCAGGGACATGAACATTAGAATTTGTGATTGAGGCAGGAATAGCAACAGGCATAGTTTGTCCATTAGGAAGATGTAACAGCAGAGGAAAAGGACCTGGTACTGGTCTAAGAAAAACAAAGAGGAGGAAATATTTTAAAAGGACACAAATACACAACAGAATTGAAAGATATTGACATTTCTTATTACAAAGCTTGATACATTATTAATTTGGTTTAACCCTGTCCAAACTTAATACAGCTTAAACTATTTGCCATTTTAACAAGGTATCAATATTATCCACATTCTGTACATTTAACAGTAATTCTGTTTGACATAACTGTGTCAGAGTTATAATGTAAACTCACTGTACTGTTGGAGAATATGGAGCTGGAGGCCGCATTATTTATTAAATTGCAGAAAAAGTGATCAAAAGTACCATGTAAAATAGACAAAATCTTTTTAGAAATCTGTAATAAAATATTTTACTATCACATATAACTTACACTATTGGCCTGTTGGAGGATGGAGCCTGGGTAATGACAGTGCTAGAAGTTGGTGAAGGTATTGCCTGCTGAATAACAACACTTGAGTCAGAACTTGTTAGCAATACATTAGGAACCTGCAGTGATGCTGGACGAACTATTGTTGATGTAGGCTGTGCAGTCTGCTGAAGTGACACTTCCTATGGGAAAAATGAAAATTAACCACTGAAATTACAGACCATCAATAAAGATTGTGCAGTGAACATAGATTACAGAGAAAAATCAGCAATCTTTGTAACATTTACAAAACTTACAGACTGCTGGAGTGAAATGAATTCTGCTGTTTTAAAAAACTGAGTAAGTTCAGCAAAAATGTAGGCTCAATAATTAAGGCTGTGACAAACAAAATCAAGAAAAGCATCTGTTCATCACAACTTTAGGACAAATTCAAGACCAGTTTGCTGAGGTATGAGACATATTGCTCAAATATGCTGTCAGGGTTTATATTAATAAGTCCAATAGATACAGGGGAAAGGAACTAAATCAATATTATGCTACCGGTTGCATCAGTTCTCGGTAAACAGACCTTTTCAGTATGCACTGACATAAGGCAAAGAGAAAAATAAAGTGAATATTTCTTTTAGGTTTATATAACAGCTGAAACAAAAGGGCCACTGGAATCAGTAAGAACCAAAAAAAAACTATGTACATTTGTTACTCCTTTTAAAAACTAATTTCTCTGATTTAACTAGGAATCAATCTAGTGAAAAATACTCACAGGATTCTACAGTTCTTTCACAGTCTTTCAAGATGCTTAGAAATACCCTCACCTACATCTTGACTGAATCTTAAAGAATGATTTGAGCACAGAAGATAGATCACTGTGCTTGTAAACCAGGCAAGTAACAGAACTGACTGAGGATGTGATTGTCATAATCCTGAGACTGGCAATCAATTAGGATTCAATGAAAATATTAAACAAGCATTTAGCACATCTACACATACCTTCCATCTGAAGACCCCAAAGCACTTCACAGAAGGTACTGAAACAAGGAATTCCCTTTAATAACATGGGATCCTGTATACTGTGCTATAAACTTTACCTACTGTACATGGCAACTACCCCCCAACAAATTAATGAGACAGCACTGCATTATACAGCAAACTGGAAATTATATGGTAATGTTTGTTATTACTAAATTCAATAACCATTAATTGTATTGAAATAGAATATAAATACTCCATAAAATGAAAACACATAATAAATGCATTCTATGGACAGGGAGCTGAGCAGTTAACCAAACCAGGATAGGGCTAAGATGAGAACCAATTAGTGGCAACTCAAATCAAGATCAGATAAAAGTGATATTTGTAGGTTGGAGGAAGAGATTATTATCTCCACCGATCGAGGAAGCATGCCCACTGTTTGTTCCTTATTAGATCCTCTATTGCTCTTGGAGGTAAGTACAGGTAGCAGCAGCAGAGCACTTTATCTGGACTTGGTTTTTATCTTTCCTTTGGATGCAGGCCTTTCCAGTTACCTACCCTTTGTCAGATTTGATTGCTGCTGTACTCAGGAGGACATTTTAAAACTATGAAAAAAAACCCCTTCAGTTAGTACAGATTTCAGCGCCCCACTTATTAAATGGTATTTCACTTAGCGAACATATTACACCTGTGCCCTATAGGCTGCACTGGCTTCCATTTGATTTCTGAATGAAGCTTATGTTGTAGATTTGGACTGATAATGCCCTGAATAGTTAGGGACCTAGCTGCCCTAAAGACTGCTTCTCTTTCCATGGTGCCTTTTGAATTCAGAAGTGGTCAAACTGGAAGCATTTCTAGTTTAAATAGGAATGGATTGGCAGCATGGCTTTTTCAATAAAGAGACCTTCAGCTTTGAAGCTTGCTCCTCACCAAACAGCCAAACACAACCTGCATTTGTTGCATGGCTCATCAGTCCTCCCAGATTTTGAACAAGGGCGTGAAGCATTTCATTGCGGGAAACCAGAGGAGGACTGCAGCGGAAGAAATCTGCTGTGTAGATCTCCTAAAGGGTAACCTTGTTCAGGTTAAGTTTAGGAGCTGTGCAGAAGGAGAATGTGGTTGCCTTAAAGCGCTCATAAGTACTGCAAGAGTAGAGCTGTGATCCTGAGCAGCTGACAAGCACCAGATGGCAGCAAATTCCTCCTGTAAGTCTTCTTTGCCCAAGATAATGCAACTGCTTCAGCTGCTTTGCCCATTCAGCTGCAAGAAAAGGTCTGGTGGCTCAGGTCACACTCTCATCCTTGATGCACTGAATCATGAAAGATATCCCTTCTCCCTGCCTCCCACTCTGTCCTTTTAATACCAGAAGTATAATAGCCAGTAAAGAAACACATTTGTTTCCCCTTTGGGAAAGAGGGGGACTGAAAAGCAAGCAGAACCTAAGAAGGCAGACAAAATGTTAGGCTGATAGCAGGAAAACGGACATTTTGTGAATTTATATGGTAACCTGGCAAAAAACAAACAAAACAAAAGTAAACTATGTGGTCATTTGTACAGCCACAATCACATTATCTAGGCCAGGATTAAGGTTGTGGTGCTGGGACGGTGCTGGTGCAGGTGGTCAGTGCCCCCTCATTTGTCAAGGCATTTATCAACAAAAATCACAGAGCAGTCCCTAAACCTGTGACTTTTACTAAATTTACCAATATCACGCCATGATTTTTTGATAAAAAAGCTGTGACAAATCTGCAGCCCTATTTATGATGTATAAAGGTACCCTTTTTAAAAAAAGTTGTTTTTCTTATAAACAAAACAGAAAACTCATGGACTAAATGAAGAAAAGTGAGTGAAGTGATCTGCGATAAGAGAATGCCTATTCAACTGAAAAGCAAGATCTACAAGATGGTAATTGGGCCAGCACTTTTGTATGGTTCTGAGTGCTGGACACCAAGGAAGAGCCAGGAGCAGTTCTTACAGTGGAAATTACTGTTAAGATGGATGCTTGGAGTTATAAGGATGGACCATGTTTGGAATGTACAATTTGAGGAAGTGTGAAGGTGGTACCAATTATAGGAAAGCTGAGGGAATCCAGACTTAGATGGTTTATTTTCATATGCCCGACATTGGAGGAATATATAGGAAACAGGATGTTAAACCGAAAAGTGGAAGATAAGAGAAGGGCTTGAAGACCTGAAACTAGACGGATGGATGTTATACTAAAGGATATAATTAGTTGTGGCGTTTCCGAGGAACTGCTTCAAGACAGGCTGGAATAGAGAAGGATTCAAAGAGCCAAACCCATGTAGATGAGACTAAGACAAGAAGAAGAAATACCAGGAAAAATCTGCTCTCTCCTAAATTTGTTGGAGGACAAGTGGGAAGAATAAGGGATGCTTATTTTAAGCAAAATTTAACTGAAGGGCTGAAGGCTTTGAATCTTTTACAATATGACTACCATCACTGTACAATAAACAATTAGGTCACCAAAGTAGTTCCAGTAAATATATACAAAACTAAATACATTGCTGTGAATGTTCTTTATAAAAATGTTTTGAATCCAGAAAAATAAGTTCCTGACCTTTTCATCACTGGTAGTGGACTCTGGATGAGGTAAAGGACTATCCTGATGAGTTGTCTCCACAACTGAAGGCTCTTCAGTTTTATTTCTTATGATTGGTGTTGCAAGAGGAGATAGATCTAGAGGCATCTAGAAGAGTAAACATGCAAATAAACCTGTTAGTCACTCAAATTAAAATATGTAAAAACAAAATAAGCTGCTGGGGAAGGTATCAATCCTATGGAGTAGCGGCTCTGTTCTCAAGGAGCACAGGTCATCTAAAGCAGAGCCAGCTCATAAAGCTACCCCATCATTCCCACTTCTACATGACCTTCAGTCCCTTGGGCAGATGTCTGGTTCCTCTCCTTTCAAGTCCTCAGGCCAGCCAAAGTACAGGCCAATCCCTGTAAGTTCTGTAGGAGAAGTGTTCCTTTCCTGAAAACCTTAGGAAGTTAACAGCTGGGAATGGAGCCTAAGGTATTCGGCTTCACAAGATAGCCATATTCTCCAGAAAGCCACTCCCCCTGTCCCTGCCTTGTATTATCTTCAGTCCCTTGGGCTTCTGCATGGCCTGCTCTCTTCTAGTACTCTGAATGCTACAGCTGGCCATACTGATTTTAACAACTTGAGAATGAGGACAATTATGTGACCATTTATCTGACCATGTAGGTCACACTGTATTGGGCTCCTTGTCTGTAACTGATTACATTTTCAATTCAATCATAACAGCTTGTAATGAAGAACTCTCAAAATCACAAATACCACTTTACCACATAACATGCTAAAATTTTAAATTACATTGCTAAGAATAAAGTTTAAAGTTTGAAAACACTTTAAATCTCAAAATATATGCAAGTCTAAGTTGGAAATCTCAACCTCAGGCAAAACTTTTTTAAAAAAACCTAAAAAAACCACACAAGACTCATTTTTCTTTCCCAGTAATTTTCTTTAGTGTGACTGCAGATTTGTTCTGAATAACTGCTCTCCATTACAACCTAACTTCTACTTTATTTTGAACTCACATCATGAAGTCACAATGCGATGCTTATTAAATCTTATAGTTACCAAGCAAATGATTACAATCACAAGTATGGCATCAAAACCTTATGTAAGTTCCGAAAGCTAAGGGAAAAAATGTTATCAAACAAAGATATTGAATAATTATTGAAAAAGACACAATTGTTTAAAAAGAGAATGGGAAAAATATATTTAATTGCTTAAATGGCTTCACATTATTAAAATCTGACAGAAAAACTTTTAAGGGCATGAGGACTACATCTGGAATCCCTTTAAAAATATATATTTTAACCAGTATCACTGATTCTGCTTTAAGAAAGAGAAATTCCAGAGTATTTAGCCAGTGACTCACATATTGCAAACTAGCCCATCTGCCAAAATACCTTAGAGGAAAATAATTCTCTCCAGAAAGATTTTTTACCTTTCATTATACTCTTCTATCTGGTTCTTTTAAGAGACAACCAAACTTTATTAAAGAGAGAGAAATTGTTTAGGAGTGCCCCTTCTCCCTATACTCTTCCAGAACATGGAAGTTAAAAGCCAGAAACTAAAACCTCTGAAAACCAGAAAATGCAGTTAGATAACTCCTCCCACATGATACTCCCTATTAACCCCATTCTCCTTTGATCACTGCCCTTAGGAGTCACTCAGGGAGATCACAGTACAATATCCCTCCCTAAGACATGAAGGTCAGCTGGGAGGATGAAGAGCAGTGTTGAAGAAACTGCAAAGAAGCTTAAAAAATTCTTTGATCCCTGTAGCCTCCTGAGATGGCAGCGAGCACTCTGGAAACCTCCTGCAAGTACTCACAGGCTCAATAGTGCTACATATAATGGTGCGAGACAGTGGGAACATATTAGTGGGAGTCATAATTTGGAGCTGTGTTGGGCACACAGAAAATGGCAGGTGACAGATTTTGTTAGGGATCGTAAGGTCCTATTATATTCCCAGTGCCTCTGCTACCTCCACACAGAGACAAAGAAAACCAAAGATGTGATCCTGCATACCTTTGTACATGTGAATAACTATATTCATATGAGTAAACTTTTTCACATTGGTAAGTGTTTGCAGGTTTGGGCCCTACGCATTTATAAATGGGAAGGAATTAAAATGAAAGACATCACACCTAAATGTATTTAAATAAAGTTAATTAGGAAAGGATTCAATTCAAGTTTACACAAAAATTCAATTTGTACAATAAGAACAAGTGTGGTGGTTTTGGTTGTTATCAACATTTGTCTTTCAAATGGGATCTGTCTGTCAAAGGGATTTAAACGTCACTTTTACTGAAGTTAAAGTAGTAAAATCGGTTCTCAAACCATACTTCACTTTTAGTTGCTGAATTTGATTACCACTGTTTAACTCATTACTAATATTCAGTTGTTAAAATAATGTGTACATTGTTAAAGTGTTGTCTAATCTGTATACCTGCAAAACAATTGAAGTATAAGAGTTATTCCTTCCACCTGATTTTATGTATATATTTTTTCCTCTTGTAAGAACTGGATTCTTTTTAGAACCATTTACTCATCTAGGGCCTCACCAAAAGCCTACTGGATTCAATGGAAAGGTGCCCATTCACTTTAATAAACTGTGGATCGGGCCTTTAAATAATTAAAAGACAGCAGTAAAGCCAATTAAAGTCACATTGTGTAAAATGAAGCAGGTGTGTTAGTCTTTGCAGGATTGGGGCCTAAATTTATATTCTCTCCACACAACTTATATGTACATTTCTGTGTTGATGACTGATGCATTTCAAAGTTGAAAAACAAAATAATGAGAACATTAACTTTTTTAAAGCGTACATTCCACTAGGACATGGTTCCTCTGCTTTATCAAAACAAACAAATCTCTCAGTACACTATATACTTCCAGACCCCCCCCCCCCCCAAAAATGTATACAGTAACTTCTAAGCCCAATATTGCCAACATACTTTTTTAATGTCATCTTCTGAAGCCTTTTTGAATTCATTTTCAAAAGGACTTGCTAGTTCATTGAATAAACCCACTTCTTCACAGTTCTTCAAGAATCTGGTTGGTGTTGGTGTCTGATCTGAAATGAAACGAAACATTTTTTTCCCCAAAATACCATTTAGTAAGTACATGTTACTACTATTTTCAAAATAAAAATATGAAAATACCACCAATGCCCAAGTTTTAATTACTGTGGTTATTTATCCTAAAGTTAACACTAAAGCAAACAACCAACTAGTTAAAATAAGGACTCTTCTTTAACATTATTTAAAAACAAATTTAAGATCCAACTTTTCCCTTTAATTATAGAGACTTGCAGCCCATTCTACCTAAAACCACTATTGCTAAGGTTACCAACTCATTTATTTTAAATAATTTTTCAATTAAAGCGGGCATATAACTCTTCAAAACTTTCTGGCAATTTAATTCAAAACACATTTGATATTTTTACTGTGTGTGTGTAAAAATAATATTTTGGCCAGTTTGGAATACTTCTATGCTAGTTTTTCTTAAAATTGCTTATTAAACAACTTAGCTGTCAGTTATTTCATAATGTGGGTTTTGCTTCCACCTATTTTGGAGAGAGTAGTTAGATCTGAAAAATATTTAAATGATTAAAAATAGACACATCAGATACATGGGCCAATTTTCTTAGATTTTTAATGTTATTTTTAATAATACACTCTATAAATAAACATTACGATATGGATGAAGGCTCGTTCCCACTTTGACGGGGGCACACTTTGCTATGCCCTGGTACAAATTAATAGGTGTAAAACCCAACAATACACACGAACGGGTGAGCAGAGATTGCTATCAGAGGGAAGCCTTTCATTAGGCTTGCTCTTCTGTTGAGTGGAGTTCCCTCTTACCTCATCACTTTCCACTTTCATATACACACTAAGTAGCAGGCTACAATGGAGGCTTGAATGGTTACATACATAAAGAAAAATCAGATAAAAATATTGTATTTACATTAATAACTGTTAACTTTTGGAAGGTGGCATTCACTTGTAGTTTTGGTAATTAGGAAGATTCTCTCATTCAAAACCCCAGGGATAAGACTGGAAAGGGAGATATGGTATGTGGCCAAAAAGTTTCCTAGGCCTCCAAGGCACACTTCTTTTCCTCTTTCATTCAGGCCAGCCAGAAGTAGAACTGTTGCTCCACCTGCTGGAGACACACAACTGAGCTTTGTAGACCAGTAAGTCCCTCATGGTACAGATACAGAGGAAGATGTAATCAAAAGTCTGAGTTCTGTCTCCATTTGTTGGCTGAAGGAACAACTCTTAAGTGCCTGGATTAGCAGAGAGGATCCTGATGGAATCATGGACCTGTTTTGTATTTGTCCTTTTATTGTGAACAACAATAGGGACTACTGCTTTTGTTATTCATATGCTGTGTCATTTGTAAGTTGCATGCAAAGTGTGGTGAAAATAGTATCCCAAAATTTTTTTATTTAAAAGATGTTTGCAAACTAGAATCACAGCACTTCCATTGACTATTGTGTGAATGACTTCTGGACTCATTTTAAATCTATATTTTGGATAGTATGGAAACTCCCATTTATTTCACTTAGAATTTATGCACTGTCAGGGGAAAGTAAGCTGTTTTACCGTATAGTATGTATTATAAATATAGGAGATAACATTACACAAGGTTCCACTAATTTCAAGGGGAGTTCGTGGATGACAGTCGGTGAAGATCATGGAAGTACGGTAGCGCACTTGGGAAGGCAGATAAAGAACTCTCTCATTGTTTCACTGACACTCATCTGATTGCCGGATAGATGTCCCCCGCAAACTGCACACACTGCAGATAGCATTTATGGTATTTAAAAGTCTGCCAGTTTTTTTTAATTGTAGAATTCCATTTGTCTGCCTCTCCTAATAAATTAGCAACTTGAGATAACAGAAAGTTGGAAAGAGGGGCTAGTGCATTTGTACAATTAAATTAGACTGCTCCACCAATGGAAAATGTTTTGACTATATCCATAGTGTAATATATGCTCTATCCCCAAGAAGTTCAAGAGGAACTTACTTAGCAAAATTTACAGTTTAATGGTTCATTCATGTTTGGTCTGTGTCTATAAGAGCCATAGACTTAATAAATTTAGAGAGGAACTTTTTAAAGAAATAAAACAATAATAAGAAAATAAGATTCTGACTGACCAAGAAAGGCAAAGGGATTCAGAGGTGAAATATTGATTTCAGATATTGTAAATAAGTAGTTTTGACTTAGACAAAATTAAAAGGCTTGTCTTCTTTATAACAAACTATTTATTTTAAAATATTTACAATACTATTGATTGATTTTCTTGAGACAACTGAAGTCTGTAAAATGTGTAGTATTTTTAGAAAAAAACAAAAAACTATTTCAACATACATGTAAACTATAAGGGCAACCAAGACCTTGGGGAAGCGTTTACGTGTCAGATGAGGTTAGACATAAAAGGTTATACAGTATGTGCTTTAACTTATGTAAGCATTCATATAAGAACCAACTATTGCAATATTGACAATCCTGTATTTATTCTATATATCATGCGAAGAGAGGTGATTTAGATAGAAATGTAATGGATAATGAATACATGTTGCAAATCTTTACCATACAGGAATTCTTTGGTATTTTCTTTCACCAGTCTACAGAAGTTATATCATGTACAAAACCCCACAAAATTTGTGTACATTCCAGGAGAAAGATGGATAATTTATTAATAAAAGTATATACTAACCAGCCACAATGACACTGTCATTACGAGCTGGACCAAATTTCAGTGTCATCTCATGTTTATGTTTATGGACAGCCAAATGATCCTCGTTGGTAAAACGCTGTAGCAAAAAGTTTTAAAGTACAGTTAAAACTTTGAATTTGACCAAAGTGAACGTAATTATATGGAAAGTCATTTTCACAGCATGTAAAACCATCATTATCACTAAAATATCAGTTGATTTTTTTTAAACATAAACATCTGTTCTTGTTAATGCTGGATATAATATTCTCCCATCAAGTGGTCAGAAAGAGTTAACTAAAAAAAAAATATATATATATATACATATATATATATATATACACACACACACAATACTGATAATGAATGTCCACAATAATTAAGTAACAACACTATGAGTCAGTAAAAATCAACATAAAACAAATTTTTACTTTCTGATACTGTGAAGAACCTTACAGTCATCAAAAAGTCAAGACACGTTTGACACAAAGGGAGTATTATAAACATTTATCGTCTTTGAGCACAGTAACTTCTGTGGTTTTTGCAATTACAGAAGAGTGGGTTCGCTGCCATAGCTAAAGTTGAACATGGTTAAGGTTGAACATGGCTTTTTGTTTAAGGGTTGACCACTGTGAATACTCTACAATCCACATGCCTATTTGGATTGTCTTTGCTGTGCAGCATGGGCCTGTAGAGTAGGGTTAATAATCCATAAAGGGGTCATTTGATCAAGGGGGGGTCCCCAAAGATACAATCCCTCAGCTTTTTATAAAATCTTTTTTTTTTTTTTTTTTTGCACACACCTGGAACTCAGATTATGGCTCCAACAGTCCCCAAACTGATCTCATTCACTCAACATTTAATTTAGCTAGCATATGGCACCCAGTCAATACAATACTGAAAAAGTTATTGACAGAGTTTATATCTCCAGAATGGCTTTTGCCAAAACTGATGAGCCAAAGAGATGGAAATGCACGTGCGCAGCAAGGGTGCTAGGCAGGCTGTTGTCACAATAACTAGGCGGCTTCAGGAAACATGATGTGTTCACTGTACTCATCTATTTTGAGTTCTACCCCTGCCTTTGGCAGCTTTCACAGAATGTGCATTGTGCACATCCTTGCTCTTTGCCTGTATTCTGCAGCGCTGCTTTTGGAAGTTTTACCAAGACCAATGTTTCTGGTTTAAGAACAATATTTTAAATTGCTCTAAAATCCACATGCAGATTCTGATTTTACTTTAGAAATATTGTCCAGGAAATGACCATTAATTAAATAGAGAGAAGATGAAAGACCACTAGACAGAATAACTAAATCACACGTCAGTCTTTGTCTGTTTCCTGACCAATGGAACTGAGTGTGATCAAAAGGATAGCAAGTCAATGTGTCATTGGTCAAGGGGTATCTACTATACAACTCACTCTCAGGAGCTTTTCACAATTTTTTCAAATTCTTATTACTTTGTTGGGACACTGCTGAGGAATGTGTGTACAGGGGAGGTGTCAGAGCAGTGAAGGAGAATGGGGGGAAGGGCTGGAGCAGGACAGGAATTGTGAGGTTGGGAGGTGGGCTTTTCCCCTTAGGGCTGTATTCTGGCACAGCTACTGAGGGACCCAAACACGCCAAGGATAATTCAAATGCTGGTTTGCCCCACATTCTCCCCTCCCCTAGCCCTGCCCGGGCCAGGTAGTGGCAGTAGAAGGGGGGGAGGGAGGAGAAAGGAGATTCCTCCCATTCACAGCCCCACAGCTGGGGGCTAGGTAAGCTCAAGGAACCAGGGGGCTCCTGCCTCTCAGAGGGGGTCTTAGCCCCTGTCCCTCCCACTCTGCATGTAAGCTAGGACCTGGAGGGTTCCAGCCCTTCATGGGGAAGTCTGAGTCCTTGCCTCACCACATAAGAGCCAAGATCTGGATCTTCTGCTGAAAATGGATGTCTAGAGCCTCTTCCCCATACACTATGGCCAGATTTGGGGTAGATACTTTTTCTCCACCCACCTGCCTCTTCCTGGTTTCAGCTGATGGAATCCTCATAGCCCCACCACCTTCCCACCTGCCTATAGCCCCTCCAAGATCACCAGGGGCACGGAGTGCCAAGGAGAAGAGTGGAGCTGGTAAATGTGTGGAAAGGGCTCAAAGCAGCAGGCATATGGAGGGAACGTTGGAGGAGACAGAGCAGTGTCAGAGCAGTAATAGAAGAGTCTGAGCAGCTTGGAGGAATATGGGGCTTGGAATAATGCAGGAAAGAGTGGAGTGAAAGGGGGTCAGAGATGTGCAGCAGGTGATATTGTAGTGGCTTCAGCTCTGCCCCCACCAAAACCCCACATCCATCAATATTAACATCAATTATACGTACTTACATGGCTCCTATCACTGTAGTATCCGAGTGCCTCAATCTTTAACTACAGTAACTCCTCACTTAAAGTCGTCCCGGTTAACATTGTTTTGTTATGTTGCTGATCAATTAGGGAACATGCTCGTTTAAAGTTGTGCAATGCTCCCTTATAAGATAGTTTGGCAGCCGCCTGCTTTGTCCACTGCTTGCAGGAAGAGCAGCCCGGTGGAGCTAGCTGGTGGGGGGCTTGGAACCAGGATGGACCGGCAGCCCCCCTATCAGCTCCCCGCTCCCCTAAGGTCCCTGTGCAGCAGCCGCCCAGCAGGCTATCAATTGCCAGCAGTTCAGCTGTCCCTCCCCCCACTGCCATGTGCTGCTCCTGCCCTCTGCCTTGGAGCTGCTCTCCAGAGCCTCCTGCTTGCTGGGAGGTGGGGGCAGGGGTAGGAGGGGGGGCTCCCTGCTCCTGCACCCCGCTTACCCCATCTCCATAGAGCAGGGGGGACACACGACAGGGCTCAGGACTTAGGGAGCTTCCTGGCAGCAGCTGCTGCGGTATCAGCTTGCTGATTAACTTGACAAGGTAGTGTACTTAAGAGTGGTGTCAGCCTACTTAAAGTGGAAATGCGCATCTCCCTCTCTCACAGTCAGGGTGTGGGCCTCTGATTGCCATGCTGTCTCCCCTCCCTCCATTTGTGCTGCCTTGTAGAGTGTGAGGCTACATTAACAACGAGTTAACCCTTGAGGGCTCAGCCAATTGTTAGTTCATCATTTAGCAGTAAGGCATTCCCTGGAAAATATCCCACCATCTGACTCCACCACCTCAACCAAGCTTCACAATCATCATCGCTGTGTACAGTATTAAATTGTTTGTTTAAAACTTATACTGTGTGTGTGTGTGGGGGGGGCCTTCTGTCTGGCAAAAAAAAAATTTCCCTGGAACCTAACCCCCCCCCCATTTACATTAATTCTTATGGGGAAACTGAATTCGCTTAACATCGTTTCACTTAAAGTCGCATCTTTTAGGAACATAACTACAACGTTAAGTGAGGAGTTACTGTATTTACATTCACAACACCTCTGTGAAGTAAGGAAGTGTTATCATTCCCATTTTACAGATAGGGAACTGAGACTCAGAGACACGAAGTGACTTGTCAAAGGTCACACAGGAAGTTTATGGTGAAGCAGGGAATTGAAACTGGGTCTCTCAAATCCCCAGTCCTAACCACTGGATCATCCTTCCTCTGATGACCTCACTCCTGCCTTCAAAAAATGCTCCCCGCTCCCGACTCTACGTTAGTCCTTGCACCATTGCTGCATCCTTTCCCCAGTTTCTCAAACTGCATGTTCCATGCTAATGCCTGCTTCTCTGTGGACAGGAGGGCTGAGGAGAGAGATGAGGAGATGATGTAAGGGCACTGAAGACACTAATGTGCGGCCAGTGTATTCTGTGGCTGGGATAATCCCTGCCAAGGAGATAGAGGCAATGGAGGTGGAGACCTGGGCTGTGGTACATGAGCACACTGAGGAATTATTGTGCTTTTTTTTTTTAAATTCAAAGGAAGTTAAATTCACGAAAACTTCATTAAAGCAGAGTTAATGTTTCCCAGTCACGCTTTGTGCCCTTCCAGAATGTGGAAAATGGCTCAACTTAAACCTCTGAAAACCTGAAAATACAAAGTTAAGGTACATGCCACCCCTGCAATGCAATCTTAACACTGCTCTTTTAGAGCGATTCCCCAGCATACCAATTACATATATTCACAGCATAGATGCTTCAGAACACTTGGGAACAGAGCATACAGCACAGTAGGATAAAGTCTAGTACCTTCTCTTTTCCAAGGCAAACCTTGGGTTTACGTCAGGTGTAGGAAACTACCTACCTACCCTTGGTCTACACTCAAACACTGAGTTTACTCCACACAAACCACCCCAGATTTGCAAAAAATGTTACCACACTTCCATCCTTGTTCTGAGGATTTGCTCTGAGAATTTACCTTCACTTATCCTTCAGAAAGCCCCGGACACCACTGTCATGTATGCCATTACACTGCTGATAATCTTCATAACAAGGTAACTGGCACAACTCTACTGACAATCTATAAAACTCAGTGTTGAAGTGAAGCATACTTGATCCCTCAAGGTACACCTGCACCTCTCTTTATATCACAGGCACAGCTCTACCAAGTTGTTCCAATTAATCCCTCCACCATTCAAAACAAGTACACCTAACACAGTGAATATACCTGGAGTCCGTGCAGATAAGTTCCACATATCTGACTTCCGGCATTTAACACAAATAATGGGACATGCTTAGTCCTTTCTCAGATCTACCTAGTATAGATTCAGAGATTTTTAAGGCCAGAAAGGACCATTAGAACAGAGATTCTGACTTCCAGTATGACACAGGCCAGAGAATTTCATCCAGTTACTGCTGCACTGAGCCTAATGCCTTGCGTTTGACTAAACCATCTTCCAGAAAATAAACCAGTCTTAATTTGAAAACATCAAAAGATGGAGAATCCTCCACTTCCCTTGACAGTTTATTAACCTTTGCACTACCCTACTGCCAGCTCCAGTGAAAGTACAGTAAAGGTTGTATTGTTGGGATAGAATGTACCCTTAACCCTGCACTGTGGGTTTTCAGAAGTTTAAGTTTGCCACTCTCCACATTCTGAAAGGGCACAAGACAAGTGAAGGCAAACAACTCTGGGCTAATGAAGTTTTGAGCATTTCGTTTATTTTTCTCAGTTAATATGGATTTTTTAAATCACTGAATTTTTAAAAATTAAATTCTTGAAGAGATGCTATCAACTTGAGTGCTAGTCTTCTTTTTTTTTTTAATTAGCTAAAAGTGCTTTCAGGTATTATTGTCTACCTGCCCCTGACCCCAACTCTACATATTACCTTTTTTTAAAAATGTAAAATATCCTAACAAACCAAAGTGGAAACTGATCAACTTTACAGGGAAAATTGTTAAACAATGTAACTATTTTGTCAAATGCACAAAACATTTTCTTCAACTCCCTTTCAATTATATCAATCCTCAAGGATTCCTGTAACAGGTAAAATATTCAGAGAGAAATTTCATTTTTAAATTGATGATGTCCCTTAAATCTATTTTTATTTAAAACATGGTGAATCAGTGCTCATGAAAATGAGGGACCTGTGGCACTGCTAGAGCAAGGCATAGTGCAGGTTGGTTTTCCCTTTATTGTACTGCAGCAATGAGCACATATTTTACCTGCTCACTGTGCATGCAAGCAGCTACAACATTTACCACGACAACAAAAAGCACAATTCCCATTGATCTCTACGACTGTATACTTCCATTTTTTATATAATTCACATCACATGAGTTACTTCTGAAACCTGCCACACAATTGAGTTTTCTCAGTCTCTAACTCCATGGCACAGAGCCCAAAAAGCTAAGCAGAAATTACTTGAAAGAACAATGTTTCAGATTAGGATTCCTCTTGATTTCTTTTAAATATAAGCCATAACATTCTTTCAAAAATAAAAGTAAGCTGAACTCTTGAATGTAATACTCTAAAATTCCCTTTAAAAAAAAAATCAAAGAACATTCACCTCCTTGAATCTCTCAATTATAAACATTACAATCAGAAGTTAAATACACAATTTGATGTTGAAATGATGATCAGTCTCACTTAAACTGACAAGAAATCAAATTCAGAGTCAACGTTACCACACAGTACTTAGACACTGCCACACAAATGGTACCGTATAAGACTAAGAACAAATCCTAGAGATCTACTAAAATAAATATTTTTGCTTCTATAAAGCAAGATTGTGCAAAAAACAAAAATCCCCGCACAAACCAAACCCCGCTATCTGCAAGAATGCAATGACTTTTCCTTACAGAGCAAGCATAACTTGAGCAGTCATTAGTACATAATAAGAAACACAGAAGACAAGCCTAAAGGAAAATGGCTTATTAGCTTCAATATTATTTAACATAGTGGAAAATTTCCCTCATCTACATGTGGAAAACCCCTACAGGTATGGGCAGCTACATTTTCTGACCACAGATTACATACCTACGTAATCATCATAAGAACAGGTAACAATTAAAAGGTCTTCAGTCTGCTCAGAAGGAGCTAACCACAGGCTGCCCAGATGTGATGTGAAATATTAACTTTAACTCTATTATGAGAGTTGTGTCCATCTAACTATCAAGCTCTAGTTGTTCCTTAAAGTTAGTGTGCGCTTCATTTCGTGGTATAGGCTACCACTCCAACTACAAACTGACCCAGGTTGGGAGATTCACATCCTGGCACCTCCCCTGAAGTCTACATATGTCTTCCTCACTACACCTGCAGGAAGGACCACTTGCAAGTTCGCAGTGGATACTGACAAAATTGTGAGCAGATAAAAGTGAATATTTCATCCCTGTTTGCATCAAGAAAACCTCAAATATTACCTAAAACCATAGAAACTGGACCAGATCAGTACAGAAGGGAAGAAAAACAAGGTTAATAACCTAGAACAAAATATAGTACCCCTTTTCCAATCCTGTTGTGAGTTGAGAAGGCATTATAAGAACATAAGAATGGCCATACTGGGTCAGACCAACGGTCCATTCAGCCCAGTATCCTGTCCTCTCACAGTGGACAGTGCCAGAAGCTTCAGAGGGGATGAACAAAACGGGGCAATTATCAAGTGGTTCATCTTCTGTCATCCATTCCCAGCTTCTGGCAGTCAGAGCCTTAGGGACACCCACAGCATGGGTTTGCATCCCTGACCATCTTGGCTAACAGTCATTGATGAATCCATCCATCATGAACTTGTCTAATTCTCTTTTGAACCCACTTATACTTTTGGCCTTCAGATCCGTAGGCAATGAGTTCCACAGGTTGACTGGGCATTGTGTGAAGACGACATACTTCTTTATGTTTGTTTTAAACCTGCTGCCTACTAATTTCATTTGGTGATCCCCAGTTCTCGTGTTATGTGAAGGGATAAATAACACTTCCTTATTCGCTTTCTCCATCATATCCCCCCTTAGTCGTCTCTTTGCTAAGCTGAACAGTCCCAGTCTTTTTAATCTTTCCTCATACGGAAGCTGTTCCATACTCCTGGTCATTTTTGTTGCCCTTCTCTGCACTTTTTCCAATACTAATACAGCTTTTTTCAGATGGGGTGACCAGAACTACACACATTATTCAAGGTGTGGGCGTACCATGGATTTATGATATTTGATAAATTTATGACATTATGACATTTTCTGTCTTATTATCTACCACTTTCCTAATGGTTACTAACATTGTTAGCTTTTTTGACTGCCACTGCACACTGAGCAGATGTTTTCAGAGATCTGTCCTCGGATAATTACAAGATCTCTTTCTTGAGTGGTAATAGCTAATTTTGAACTCATCATTATATATGTGTAGTTGGAATTATGTTTTACAATGTGCATTACTTTGCATTTATCAACAATGAATTTCATTTTCTCTTTCCTGGCCCAATCACGCGGTTTTGAGAGATCCCTTTGTAAGTCCAAAGCACGCTGCTTTGGACTTAAGCATCTTGAGTAATTTCTATATTGTCTCCACATTTTACAACCTCACTGTTCACCCCTTTTTCCAGATCATTTATGAGTTATACTGAACAGCACTGGTTCCAGCACTTAGCCTTGCAGGACCTCACTATTTACCGCTCTCTACTGTGAAAACTGACCATTTATTCTTACCTTTGTTTCCTATCTTTTAACCAGTTACTCATCCTTGAGAGGACCTTCCCTCTTGTTCCATGACTGCTTACTTTGCTAAAGAGCCTTTAGTGAGGGACCTTATCAAAGGCTTTCTGAAAGTCCAAGTACACTATATTGAGCAGATCACTGTTGTCCACATGTTTGGAGACACCCTCAAAGAATTCTAATAGGGTTACTGGGGTATGATTTCCCTTTTACAAAAGCTGTGCTGACCCTTCCCCAAAATATTGTGTTCATGTGTGTGTCTGATAATTCTGTTCTTTACTATAGTTTCAACCAGTTTGCCTGGTACTGAAGTTAGGCAGACCAGCCTGTAATTGTCAGGATTGCCTCTGGAGCCTTGAAAAAAAAAAAAAGTTATGGTTCAGCTCAAAATGGGAGGGAAATTTGGAAATGCACAAGACCAGAATAGGATTTCAGCTCCCTGTACAGCCTGTGATCCTTTGTAAGGGATTTTCTCTGAAGCTAGCCAATCAATGGGAAGGCTCTCTTCCTGAAGCATGGTTAGAACCAGTAGGCTAGTACTGGATTATTATAATGCACTGGGGAAAATTGAGATGATGTTTTCTGAAACTTAAAGTATGCCCCCAGGCTTCACTATACAAGCACCCTGCTATCATTTAACCTCCACAGATTTCATGAATACTGGAGCTATATTACACTTTGTATTGCACTTGTTTTTCTGCTAATTCCTTCTAGAGAGTTAAGAATGTGATCACTATTACACAAATTAATGCATTATTTGTTTCCATTTAGAAAATTACAAATGCAGAACTAAAACAAAGTGTTTTTTGTGACAGAGATATGACAATTGTGGGGTTTTTCTTTTGTTTTTATTTTTTAAAGACTATCCTTCTGTGGACAGTTTTTGAATTTTTTTAAAAATTACTAAAAATTCTTGCTATCACCTGCTTTACAAAATAATTACAGCATGCAGTTAACTTTTCAGCATCTGTTATTAAGAAATATTTCTACTCTTCAATCTAACATAAAATACATTTACCTGTGTTTGTCTACTTGACCAACATTAATAGATTCAAAGCATCCTATTACCTGGCCACATCCAGGGGCAGTGCATAAAAAGGGTTTGTCATCACTCATATTCCACAGGTCTTTGTATTACCTAGGTTGAAATAAGATTAAAAAAAAAAAAGATATCTCAAAATATTTAAAAGTAATTGCAACAAGTTTCCAATATATCAACCTCCAAAGCCTAGGCTGGAAGAATTACTAAAGATTTTAGTATTCTACTAGCAAGAACCACGCTGCCTCTCTTCTGATTGCAGTGAGCTAAGTATTTGATAATACATGCAAACAAAATGCACACATACAAAATGGGAAATGACTCCTTAGGAAGGAGTACTGTGGAAAGGGATATTGGGGTCATAGTGGATCACAAACTAAATATGAGTCAACAGTGTAACACTGTTGCAAAAAAAGCGAACTTCATTCTGGGATGTATTAGCAGGAGGGGTGTAAGCAAGACACGAGAAGTAATTCTTCCATTCTACTCTGTGTTGATTAGGCCTCAGCTGGAGTATTTTGTCCAGTTCTGGGCACCACATTTCAAGAAAGATGTGGACAAATTGGAGAAAGTCCAGAGAAGAGCAACACAAATGATTAATGGTCTAGAAAACATGACCTCTGAGGGAAGACTGAAAAAATTGGATTTGTTTAGTCTGGAGAAGAGAAGACTAGGAGAGAGACTAGGATAACAGTTTTTAAGCACACCGCACCGCCGGCGCAATGCTCTGGGCGGCGGGGCTGCGAGCTCCTGGGGCAGCGCAGCTGCAGAGCCCAGCCTGACCCGGTGCTCTGTGCTGCGCGGTGGTGTGGCTGGCTCCAGCTGGGTGGTGTGACTGTAGCACCGTCAGCCACCGGTGCTCCAGGCAGCGTGGTAAGGGGGTGGGGGGAGGGTGGGGGTTTGGATACAGGGCAGGGGAGTTTGGGATGGGGTTGGGGCAGTCGGAGAGCGAGGAACAGGGGGGTTGAATGGGGGCAGGGGTCCCGGAGGGAAGTCAGGAAGGAGGGGGGGATTGGAATGGGCAGGGGGGGGGAGGAAGTGATGGATGGGGCAGGGGGGAGAAGCAGGCCACACCCCCCTCTCCTAACTCGCTCGCCATACAATTTCCAAAACCCAGTGCAGCCCTCAGGCCAAAAAGTTTGCCCGCCCCTGGTCTAGATAATGCTTAGTGCTGCCATGAGTACAGGGGAGTGAACTAGAAACTAGATGACCTCTCGAGTCCCTCATAGTCCTATGATTCTATGATAATCAATGGAGTAATATTTCAACACATATGGCTTTGAGGGTATGTTTTACAAGTCCTGTGAGATAGATACACAAATCCAAATAGGTACACATAGCAGATTTTGAGCATGCATCTCAGTTCGAAAGACAAAATTATTAAAAAAACCGTATACCACATGTGTAACCTGTGAAGCATGTTCCACAAGATATCACTTAGGCAGTTTTTATAATTAGAATAAAAATATATTGCAAATGCCTGGTTTTTACAAATACAAAAAAAAAAAAAAAAAAAAAAGCGTAGCAGATAACATCCAAAGAGACAAGTGCACAGCACCAATAAGCTAGGGAAAACAACTCATTCCCCGATTTTCTCATGATCTACCTTTAAAGCCAAGTCAGTGTATTAGGGATGCCTATGCACATCTCCACAGAAGAGACGTCTTTTTAAAAAATAATATTTATAAAAATATACATTTCAATACCATTTCAGAAATGCTATAACATTAATAAAATAAATAATAATAATATTTACCTAAAGACTTTATATATGTATAAGTCGTCAGCAGAAGACCAAAATGCTACTTTACTTAGCAATGCTCTAAACAGACAGAGACAGAGACACACATGTCTATACCTGGCAGATTTCACATGTAAGCCAAATTTCATAAGGTGAGCAGTTTAATCACATTCTCCTTTTCATGGCAATGAACTGTAATTAAAGAAAACAATTATTGTGCATGCTAAATAAACAAAATGCAGTTATTCCCTTTAATGTGTCTGGATAAATTATAAAATACCATTCATTACCCTGGATCAGGTTCAGATTGCATTGTATTCTTGCTATTTATGCATATACAGTATTTGAGTTTCTCTCTCCATAAATACAGCCTTCCTTCTCAGAACTACTATTTTTCAATTTAATACACAGTTTCATGCAAGCATGAGTGACGCAGTTATACTGACATAGCTCCCGGTGTAGACAGCACTATGCTGATGGGAGGGCTTCTCCCTTCTACATAGCTACCCCCTCTTGGGGAAATGGAGTACCTACGCCAAAGGGAGATGCTCTCCTGTCAGCATAGGTAGCTTCTTCACTAAGTGCTATAGCTGTTACAGTTCTGTAAGTTTAGAAAAGCCCCCAGTTTCCTTAAGAGCCTTTGGTGAGGGACCTTGTCAAAGGCTTTCTGATATTCCAAGTACACTCTATTCACAGGATCACCCTTATCCACATGCTTGTTGACTCCTGAAAAGAATTCTGATAGATTGGCAAAGCAGGACTTCCTTTTGCAAAAGCCGTAATAATTCTTCTCCAACAAATCATGTTTATCTATATCTGACAATTCTATTCTTTACTATAGTTTCTAACAATTTGCCCTGTACTAAAGTTAGGCTTACCAGCCTGTAATTGCTAGGATCTCCTCTAGAGCCCTTTTTAAAAATTGTTGCTACATTAGCTACCTTCCTCTGGTACAGAGGCTGATTTCAGTGATAGGCTACATACTACAGTTCGTAGTTCTGCAATTTCCTATTTAAATTCCTTCAGAATTCTTGAATGAATACCGCCTGGTCCTGGTGACCTATTATTGTTTAATTTATCAATTTATTCTAAAATCTCTTCTACTGACACATCAATTTGGGACAGTACTTCTGATGTGGGTATCTTGTACATCCTCTGTAGTGAGGACCAATGCAAAGAATTAATTTAGCTTCTTTGCCATTGCCTGGTCTTACTTTAGTGCTCCTCTAACACAGGAGTTTCACTACTGTCTGTATTTACAAGAAGTCACTGTATAAAAAGAGAAACCACAATTCTTTAATTAATCTAAAATCTCAAAGAGGTGGGAAAAAATCCAGAACAAACACACAGGAACACTACTGAGAAGAAAAACAAAAACAAAAGTCAGACTGTTTCTAACTAAATGTCTCTTTTCTGGATCTCTGCAAGTATCACGATACCGAAGAAGAGTAAGATCTACTTATAAAGATAAGTCTGAATTGGTTTATATGAGATACAGAGACAGGTTTTTAAAACAAACAAACAAACAAAACACGTAATGAGAAGCCAGAAGAAAAGAAAGGGATGGTGAAAGAAAATGCAATTGTATTTCTTCAGACCAGCAGATCAATAACTAAATAAATATCCACAGACAGAGCCTCCTTTTCTAGGTAACCAAGAACAGGAATGGTACTGGATAGTATTTGTGGATACAACAGGTCAGTAGAGGGCCAGCCCATTTTAACATTCAGAGATAGAAGATAAGGAAATGAAGCAACCAAACTGCTTCATGAACTAAAAAATGACAAATACTCCCAGCCCATAAGTTTATTTAACCCCCATAAGAAAAAGATTCAGAAGTTGAAGAAAAATACCATTGAAAAAAGTATCTTTACACAGCTCCAATGAATGGTGGTTTCAACTGCTGCTTTGCTAGATGAAGTAAGCAATGGCAGCTTTATTAACAGAATGTGCTATGCACTGATCAAATCTGCTTCTCCTCCAAACAGTTTGGACGTGAAAGGTCATGAGACTTTTGGAAATGCCTAAATTTTCACTGGATGTGAATTCTCTCTAGTACATCACTAACCTTTAGACATGAGACAGTTCAACTCTTCGCAGATAGATCCATTAAACTGGCCGTTGTCACTGATGTATGTCATTGATATCCACTGCTTACAGACTTGTTCCAAAAGGGTAGAGGTCCCACTCCCCTTTACTAAATTTGTCTCACAACCACGGGATAGATCTTCTGGCTACTACACACACAATAAAGGAGAGCTCGTGACTCTAGCTATAAGCACTTAACTGAAAAAGCAGCAAAGATATAGTGCAAGAGGTTCCAAGGTATTGATTGTATTACACACATGTTCAACAGTAAAGGACTTTGACTACCTCAGATCAGGAGCAAAGAGATTATTCCAAGAAGAAACACTTAAGAGCCTCTGACTTTGGCTGCCAAGGGAAAGGTTGACATATCAGAGTTTGAATGCCAAGACAAACCACGGACTGAAATTGTTCTGCTATTCCCTTCAAAGAGTTCATGACCTGTCCCAGGTTTCCAAAGGCATTCAGTATTTATTCAACTGTTAAGCAGGTTGTTGATATGTACTATCATCATTTTTGTAAAGATTTAAAGGAACACAGGCAAGTGCCATGGCACAAAAATGAATGTCTAAACTCCAAGGTACACTATAGATAGCATCGTTAAAAGAATATTGGAATATGTAGTCATCTTGAATTTCAATGGATGATTCAAAGTCTTCCCAGAGAGACTATCATCCCATTTCTGCTGTACTCCATTCCAATTTTTTTTTTTCTTGGCTCAGTTTCAAATCTAACATGGGCTAGTCTCAGTTAGGCCTTGAAATTAATTAACTAAACATTGCTGGATCTCTCTCCAAGGGGCACTGGTGGACAACTCCTATATTGGAGCTAGTTGAAGCAGCTCTGTAGCCTTTAGGATTTCCAAAGGCCTGAAGACAGTCATGATGAAGAATGAGAAGGGGCACAACTACCTCTATGTGTCCACCATGACAGTATACCTTGTTGTTAATCTTCAAAGTGGCAAGTTAACTCCATACCAGAGGAAACAGTACAGTACCAGAGTGCCTCTAGCAGATCTAGCTTGTTCCAAATACAGTAGAACCTGAGAGTTACGGATACCTTGGGAATGGAGGTTGTCCGTAACTCTGAAATGTTCATAACTCTGAACAAAGCACAGTTTGGGCTCCAGATCCAGCAGCTGAGTTTGCAAGCTTGTCCCCATCCCTACGGGGGTGGGGGGTGGGGGGAAGAGATATATGTGGTGTGCTGTGCTGTGCGTCCCTCCCAGCCAGGGGAGGGAGGGTAAAAACAGTACAACCCCTCCTGGCGGGGGAGGGGTGGAGGAGTGAAAGACGTGCAGACCCCAGCACTGCTCCTGCTCGGCTGCCTTGGGCTGGCAGCCCCAGTGTCTTGCTGTAAGTGGCTGCCCCACACGTGGGCACAGCATAGTATTTGCTTTTTTTGGGGGGGGGGGGGGGGGAGGATTGGGAGCGGTGGTGGTCTCTGCTGCTACCTGATTGGTTACTCCCAACTTCTCTTGGTGTCCAGTCAGTCTGTAACCCTGGTGTCTGTATCTTTGAGGTTCTACTGTAAGCCTCTCGTCTATTTCAGGATTTGAAATGTCAAAAGCTTTGCTATCTGCCTATTTTTCCTTTTAGTACAGGATTAGGACAATATAAAATAGCACACAGAGTGATTATCTGATTTAAATCTATTGGGTTGAGAGGGAAATAATCCTTTATTTTTTATATTTAATTTCTGATCAAAAGTCAAGCCCTTTGAAACAAGGAGTTGAACAGAAATAAAAAATGATTCAGAAACATTTTTCGAGTGAACTAGAACTGACCCCAGACAGAAAACCTCTGAATCATATTGACCCCAAATGGGAATCAAACCCAAAAAACAGTTCAAAGTAGTAGGTTCAATCATCAGGAGGTACGGAGGGTCTTTTCAGGATGCGCCAACCTTGTAGAGAGAGGAGCAGAGACTACACTTCCCAAGAAGCAACCAGAAATGAGAGGAGGAGGAGGGGGAGAAAAGTATTCTGGGATTGGTAGTTCTCTCTATTTTGCTCAGGTAGACGACTCCCCCTGGAAGAGAACTACCTCTCTCAGAACACCTCCCTCCTCTCACCATCTCCTCCTGCTTGCTGGTGAGTGCTAGAGGCCAGTAATTCAGGCTTCAGACATGATGGGTGAGGCAGGAGGAGTGTGAAACACAGGACTTTTGATTAACTTCAGAATGTAAGGCTTGCTGTGCTTCCGGGCTATTCCTGGCTTTGTTTCCCTGACCCTGAAGTTCCTTCCTGATGCCACTCTAACAGTCACCCTGCACAGGCTCAGTTATTGTGTTACACTATGGGAGACTACTTGAAGGAGGAATGGAGGGACTCTGAAGGGCCTGAAAGGAGGAGGAAGGAAGGGAAGGGAGTTCTAGATGAAGGGGGAGAGGTGCTGTATCAGTTCTTTTCTGACTAATAATAACCCCATTATCACCTCTCCTCCCTGGCTGGCTGGGCCTAAAACTTCTCCCCTCTGTCCACTGTTTCAGGGAGGTTGGTTTGTTTTTTTCAGAACAGAATTATTTCATATTGATTAATTTTAATGTTTGCAGTTCCTGGTGGTGAATCTTTTATTGTTTAATAGACCTGCTGCTTTCCTTTGCTGCTTTTTCTTTTTGCATCCCTGATTTCAAAAAAATTTAAATTAATTAATAACTTTCTTTCTTTTTTAATCTTACAAGAATGTTGGAATGTTTTGAGTTGCATTAAGTCTTTGAGGTGATTGGCTTAAACACACAGAGCCAACTAAATACAGTACATTGCTCCGGCCATTCTGCTGGCCCAATTGCTAATCACTCCCAGCCCCAACAGAGGTTACTCTTACCTAGTCCCTCAGGTATGTCCTTGATAACATGGGGTATGGGTATTATGTGACTTGTGATTCATCCTAACCCAAAAACCCGGCTCATAGTTTGAAAATGTGATACATTTCTGTAGAGAAAAATTTTTAATGAAATTCCATTGAGAAAGTTCCTGAATAATACAATAAAAAATATTCCTTTGCTAAGAGTTACAATGCAAGCATAAGAGCATGTGACAATCTGCTGGAAATGTACCTGAACCAGTTCAAACAGGTTCAAAGTTTTCTAAGTTAGTGTCTGAACCAGAGTTAGGAAACGTTGATAAACTCAGACTGAACCAAAATTTCAATGGTTTGACTCTCTGCTTTGAAAGGAAAATAAATAAATTTTATTGAAGTGAACTATTCACTGGACAAAGGTCAAAGCTAATCTGGCCTCTGTTAACATTATTTTATTGCAGGACACGGCATAAGGTAGTTTTATGAGCATGAGACATCATGCTGTAATGGGCTGCCAATTAACACCTGAAAAACTGTATTTTGACAAGTTTTGCAACCTTTAGGCTTAAATATAAGGATCTGACCGGCTATGGTCAGAAAGAACCCTCTGAAAACCACCATTTGCACATGTGCCATAGAAACTGGCTAGAGTTTGGCAGCTAAATTCTTCAAATATTCTATCTGTACCAAGCAAACTCCACCCCTACACAGCTCCTGTTTTCAACTGCACTGAACATGCTCTAGCCCAGGGGGCTGAGTAGGCTGTTCCCTGCAATTGCTTCTCCCAGCTGCCAGGGGCCGGAACGGAAGAGACAGATTGTCCCTCTTGCAATCTCAATGGTCCCCTGCTGTTGTCCATGGAAAAGGAGAAAGCAACAAGACTCAAATGTAAGAGAGATAGAAATAGGAGTATGAGGTAAAGAAAACCACAAAAACCACATACCCATCCTGACCCTGGAATATAATGCAGGATTATTGAATCTCAACATTCCTTTGCTAGCCAGGAAAAATCTTTAAAACCCACAAAGTGTGTCTCCACCTCATCTAGCGGCTGCTCCACAAAGAGAATCACAGCATACTACTATGATTGCTACCAGTTACTCTGTTAACTATCGTCGTAGCAGTCTCTGATGTGGAGGTAAAGTTTCCAATCCTTCAGACCACCCATCTGGCTCAACAATTAAATTTTCAATTTGCCCCCCCCCCTTTTTTTTTTTAAATTAAAACACCTGCAAATCAAGCCCCTAGTGTTCAGTTAGACACCCAAACAATGAGGAACAAACAACCTGTGAAAAATCTGGCTTATGGGAGTTGCTGCACATCACATAGGAATCCTGTGGCAGTAGATAGAATCAAATCCCAGAGCAGCATTCAGTTGTCTTAACCACAAGTTTATTCTCTCTCTTCCTGCAGTTCGCTGCTTCATTCACTATACTCTTTCCAACTTATGCAGCAAATGAGGTAGGGATCCGACAAACAATAGCCTCATTCACTCCACAACCTTGGTTCACCTCCAGAGCACCAGTCATCCTGCACTATTAATAAGGCAGAGGGTCTGTGGGAAAAAAATGTGATCATACAGTTGAAGATTATAATACAATCTTCTTAGCATATGCTCAGTATGCCTCAGGAGGCACGTGACCAGGATGCATCACCGAATTTGGTCCACTGGTGGTATTATAATGAATATGCACAAGGGGGCTGAATTAAGGTTGCACAACCAGTCTTAGTTCTAGCATTTCCTAAACTTCCAAGTGTTTGACTGTGCAACCTTAAAGTTCTCTGAATGTAATTTTTAAAAATGTAATTGAACACTTGTATTATAGTAGTGCCCAAAGGCCTCTACTAGGATTTTGTCCCCTAATGCTAGCAGCACAAAAACACATAATAATGCTCCCTGCTCCAAGGAGTTTATAATCTAAGATTACAAGTGGGATATGATGGGTAGAAGGATATAGAAATCAAATATATACAATTTTGATGGGCATAATGTACAATAAAAAAAAATCTTCAAATATATATAAGTGCCAACTATCCTCATCTGAGTCATAATTAACTTAACACTGATTTAAGTGTCATGGCACAGTTGGGACTTGACGAGAGATCTGGGATCAGCTCAAAGAATAGGTTCCACGTGTAAGAAGGTGCAGAGTCATATATATGAGAAGGTGACAAACGGCTAAACAAGACTAGCATAGTTAACAGAACAGAGAAGCCATGTTTAATGTGATGAGAGACAAGCAAAAGCACATAGCTAGGGCAGAATTCTGAAGGTTGCGGGAGGTGAGGACAAGAAGCTTGACTTTGATGCACTGAAACAGGAGGAGGATAATGGACCCAGGAAGATGCATTTTTTATCCTTTGGAATCATATGACTCTTTCAGCCATGTTACCCTAAGACATTTGGTTTATGTAATTTTACCTGTCTGTCTACTGGTATGCTGTATTGCCTTTTCTGCGGAAAAGGACCTGGGGTGACAGTGGACGAGAAGCTGGATATGAGTCAACAGTGTGCCCTTGTTGCCAAGAAGGCCAATGGCATTTTGGGATGTATAAGTAGGGGCATAGCGAGCAGATCGAGGGACGTGATCGTTCCCCTCTATTCGACACTGGTGAGGCCTCATCTGGAGTACTGTGTCCAGTTTTGGGCCCCACACTACAAGAAGGATGTGGATAAATTGGAGAGAGTCCAGCGAAGGGCAACAAAAATGATTAGGGGTCTAGAGCACATGACTTATGAAGAGAGGCTGAGGGAGCTGGGATTGTTTAGTCTGCAGAAGAGAAGAATGAGGGGGGATTTGATAGCTGCTTTCAACTACCTGAATGAAAGGGGGTTCCAAAGAGGATGGCTCTAGACTGTTCTCAATGGTAGCAGATGACAGAACAAGGAGTAATGGTCTCAAGTTGCAATGGGGGAGGTTTAGATTGGATATTAGGAAAAACTTTTTCACTAAGAGGGTGGTGAAACACTGGAATGCGTTACCTAGGGAGGTGGTAGAATCTCCTTCCTTAGAGGTTTTTAAGGTCAGGCTTGACAAAGCCCTGGCTGGGATGATTTAACTGGGAATTGGTCCTGCTTCAAGCAGGGGGTTGGACTAGATGACCTTCTGGGGTCCCTTCCAACCCTGATATTCTATGATTCTATGATCCCTGGCCTTCACGTGTATGCTTTGATGTTAGTCCTACGTGGGGAGAGATGTATGGAAGCAACACAGGTGACCTTCAGATACCAAAATAATCTGTTTAAGATACAGCAAATGGAAATGGGAAAAAGGAAATTGTTTCCTTGACAGGTACTTGTGAGCCAGCCCTGCGATCCTTGTATTATTTATACACATGATAGAAGTAAACTAAAGAACCTGGTCAATGCTAGGCAGACAGAGCAGGTGACCTTGATCAATACCACTTGCATAATCCTTTCCCCAAAATTAGATTGGGCTTGTACGAAAAAGATTTCCTCACTTGTTCCCAAAATTAGATTGGGCTTGTACGAAAAAGATTTCCTCACTTGTCATCCTGTTTCTCTGATCACAGCCACATCTTTAAATAGGTGTACAGTAAAGTAACTTCACCCGAAATTGTAACTAAGAAAATAAGAGTTTAAAAGTAGTATTTACCCATCTGTCAATTACTTTACCCATACAGAATGCCTCCCTCCAGAATTCAACATAATTTAGCATGAGACTCAAGCCCTATCCACAATGGTAGTTCAGGATAACATGGCTTATCTGATCAGTATGGAAAGGCAGAATAGTGTAAGCATTTAAAAACCATTTCTCTAGATTTTTTCACCTTTCGAATCTATAAATGTTTTAAAGCTTATGCAGAATCCACACTGGCCAGGCAAACTGTTTTAAACTTGTTTCTCTGACAGGTTTTCATTACCAATATAGGTGACACTTTAAACACAGTCTGAAGGGCAACAGTGCATCTCATCTACAAGAAATGCTGAAATAATTAATGATTTACAACATACAGAACTTACAGTAATGATAGTAGATATAGTGTGTGTCTTCTGGGCCTTTTAACTACAGGGCAAATTTCACTGTATCAAATGAACAAACTCCATACACCTGTCCTTCAAGCAAAAGGCTAATACTTTATCAACATTAATTCATCAAGATTAAGTTATTTTGACATAACTAGGGTTTCTAGGCACTATGGTATTACAAATAATAAATAACATAATGATGTTCTATATGAATGCAAAGCTTAATCATCAAGCCCAAAGCATCGCACTTAAAACTTCTTAAAAAGAAAAGAGTGCAAATGGAAGTGGAGTGGACATTAGCTAGAGTACTTGCTATACTGTATTTTATTTCTTGCAGATCACGTCAAAATCCATTCATCTCTCGTTCTCTTCTTTTCCACCACAATGGGTGGTAGCCCATAACTGAATGTGATGATACAATGAAAATGTAAAAGCAAACACTATTTTTAAATGCGGAAACTGAACATTTCTTTGAGCTTTTCGGCTACCTAAACAGTAGTGAAACATACTATATGCATTGATGACTGCTAGTAGCCCACTTGGTCTGCACTGCTGTTATTAATTCATGGCTTTGTTTATATACACAGAAAAATTACCCTAGATTCTTTTAATAAAAAATGTTTAATGCAAGCCTCTTGGATGTGAAGGGGCATTAAACTGTATCCTTAAATCCTTATTGTACTACAATTAAAATAAATATTGGACAGGTAAGCCAGAGCAGGCAAGGAAGAATGGTCACTTAAAAATAAAAAAAGGCATGTTTGATTTATTTAATTCCTGATTCTTGTTTTCTTACAATGTCTTTTTCAGATAAGAACATAAATGTAACAAAAGATCTGTTTAGGTGATTGACAATAAAATAAGCAGTGATACAGACTATAAGAATAAAAAACTGAACACAGGAAAGTATGTTTATTTAAAATATTTACTTTAAGTTTAGGTATTAATTTTCTACTGTTTCAACCTTAACATGGGGAATCTTAGTTTGGATGGGGTAAAGGGACAAAGGAGCAAGAGGAAAAGTGTTCAGTTTTTTTTGTTTACCGGATTAAAATTATCTAAAGTTAAAAGCAGTATCTTCTAGAGCCAAAAAGAAACAATATAAACCAAAATAAGTAACAGAGTTCTAAATGCTAGCTCACTTGTTACACTTTTATACTTTCTGGGTGAGATTTTAAAAAGCATTCCACTCTAGCCTAATCTTAGTTCCCACTGAAGTTAATGGGAATTATACCATTATTTCTAGGGGAGGAGAGCTGGGATGATTTTGAGCATTTTTGAAAGTCACACCTTTCACTTAAGTATAGAAGTTGGTAGATGGAAAATCTACCAAATTAAAGTACTTAATAAATAATGAAAAATAAAACGAATTAAAATTTTTAGTTAAAAAAAAAAGTCACAACTGCACTGACCTGGAGGGGCTGGAACAGCTTCTCTCAGATTCGTAGAACACAAGCAGAAAGCTGAAACAAAATGAAGTTTATTTACTGCTTCACATTTACAGGAAAATCCACCCTCCTCAAAGAAGTGGGTAAATGCCTCGTTTTACAGACCTATTGGATACCACCACCACCACCGGATTTGAAACACAAAAGTGAAAAGGAAGGGTTCAAGTGTTTAAAACACAAATGAGATTCTCCCTACTGTAAGTCAACCTTCTGAGACAAAGTATTTGACAGTCTGGACCAAGGGGTTTTCATCTGATGTTCAAACTTACTAGGCAGAGAAATTATTACTGGCCTCCAAGAATTGTTCTCCCACCCAGCTATACTCTTTACAAGCCAGTTCCTGTGCTTTCCTTAGCACAGGATATGCTCCAGTGTACTGCCATTAGGCTTTTGTATAGGGTTGAAGGGTGCTTAAATGACAATTTCTGTGGTGTGTCAGAGTCCCTGCACAAGTGGATCTTCCGAGCAATGTTCTGTCCCTGCAAAGGAGACTGGGGGCTTGGTCACTGAAGCCTGTAGGACTACAAATGAGCTGGGTGGACTCCACTTTGAGGCACCACTTGTCATAAAAGGACAGTGCTAAAGGGAGTGAGGCCTTCAGAATACAGTTCAGGAGAATTTGCAGTAAACACTTTGAGATGGGAATGGAACCAGGAGCCTAAGCTCCTAACACTCACTCACAAGACAGGAGCTGTGCAGAGGGTGGAGGATTCACTACCTAAAGCAGGGGCTGGAAAACTTTTTGGTCTGAGGGCCGCATCGGGTTTCAAAAATTGTATTGAGGGTCGGTTAGGGGAGACTATGCCTCCCCAGACAGCCAGGCATGGCCCGGCCCCCACCCCCATCTGACCCCCCCTGCTTCTTGCCCCCTGATGGCCCCCGGACCTCCCACCCCTAACTGCCCCCTGCCGCCTCATCCAACCCCCCGCCTCCTTCCTGACTGCTCCCCTGGAACCCCTGCCCCATCCAACCACCCCTTCTCCCTGACCGCCCCCGGAACCCCTGCCCCCATTCAACCCCCCTGTTCCCCGCCCTCTGACCACCCCAACCCCTATCCACACCGCCGGCCCCTGACCACTCCCGGAACTCCCATGCCCTCTATCCAACCTCCCTCCCCTTACCACGCTGTCTGGCTGGAGCCAACCACACACCGCGCAGGACAGAGCACTGGGTCAGGCCAGCTTCTGCAGCTCTGCTTCCCCAGGAGCTCGCAGCTCTGCTGCCCAGAGCATTGTGCTGGTGGCACAGTGAGCTGAGGCTGTGGGGGTGGGAGGACAGCGGGGGAGGGGCCAGGGGCTAGCCTCCTGGGCCAGGGGCTCAGGGGTTGAGTAGAACGGTCACACGGGTCAGATGTGGCCCACGGGCCATAGTTTGCCTACCTCTGACCTAAAGGCAAGGAGAGCCAGAGCCTCCTACTTTGCTGTTGCCACTATTTGCCTTGCTGTAAGAGGCCATTTTGTTTGCCCTGGGAAGAAGACTTAAAGCTGGGCTTGCTCTAGTGGGTCTTGATGAAGAGAAAGAAGGGATCTAACAACTACAGCATCATGAAGAGATCTAAGCACAAATAGCCACAGCATTTTCTGCCCGTCTGAATGGCTAACTGCTTTATGAGGTTCCAAGAAGAAAGCAGCGGAGAGAGCACATAGAAGGAGTGCAGCTGGACAGAAAGTAAAAAAAAGTTTGAAGCTGGTGATTGGTCACATTGCCTACCAATCCAAAAAGCAGAAGGAAACCCATTTGTCCAGATTGTCAAATGACCTGAAGTAGAAAGATCCAGTACACAGCCCAACAGCATCAGCAGACCTAATTATGGAATGGGGTATGTGCAGAGGAACAAGGAGAGTATGACTTGGTGAGACAGGGACAGAGCTGGAATAAAGGTGAAATTTTTCTGTGTGAAAGGCAAGTGGAAGGGTAAGCACTGCAGGCAATATGCAAGAGATAATTTTTTGTGTGTTGAGGTTTTCTGATAGGAATATGAAAAAGTAAAATTACTAATACTGATACAAATATAGGGAAGGATCAAATAAGCAAATGTGAGTTTGGGTGATAGGATATAAAAATAAGTTTAAATACATTCATATTCTCTTCTAAAGTGTATTTTATGTCCTTAAAAACATTACTGTTCGAAACATTTCTGTTTCTACTGTTACTGAAGCTACAACATCTTATGATAAACTACATAATTAGCTGACTCTGGAAACAAAGGTGACTTACAGTTTGGCAAAAATAAAATTTTAGTTCTCTCAGAAATTTCCACAATAATATTCTTTTCTAAGTGAATTATGATTTATCTTCTGAATTCACCTGTCTGGGTTCTTATATCTCAAAATTTCTCATGGAAATTCAATTAATCAGAAATGAAAACTTATCTTCTGTCACTACAATATGCAAGGTCATTTTTACTGTTTCAACTTTTATTAATAAAGCCAGAAAGTTCATTTCTACATTGTTTCACACCATCATATAGCTATGAATTTGATACAAATACTCATTTCTGAGTTTTTGATATGAAGAATTGTTTCACTGGTAAGATTTCTGTTATACAAAACAGTAGATTTTAAAAAGGTCTTTACCAAAATAATAGAATTGACCACTTTGAGCACTCCATTGTGAAACTTGTCTGCATTTACCTACAGACAGAAGTGTTCTATACTTCTTGGACTCAGTCAAAGCCAAAACTTCCTCACTGTAAGAACAATGCAACAGACTGCATAGGGAGGTCACGGAAGCTCCTTCACTGAAGGTTTTCAAAAGGAGGCTGGATAGGCATCTGTGTTGGGTGGTTTAGACAAACCAAATCTTGCAACTTGGTGGGGGGTTTAAACTAGATGACCCTTCCAGTCCCTTCTACCCTATGATTCTTTGATTCTACATCTAAAACTTATGTTGACCAAGCTACATTGCAGCAAGATGTCATTAAGCCCTGGCATAAACACCACTATTCTTCCATCCACCTAGCTACTGTCTGTTGATGGGGTGGATTTACTAAAGCAATGGAAAAACCCCTTCTGTTGCTGTAGCAAGTGTCTATGGGCTGGTCTGCAACGGAAAGCTGTATCAGCTTAGCTATGTCTCTCAGGGGTGTGAAGAATCCACATCCCTGAGAGTTGCAAGTAAGCAGTGCTAGGTCGATGGAAGAATTCTTCAATCAACTTAGTTACCACCCTTAATTACCCTCCTACAGTGACGCGAGAATCCCTCCAGATGCTGCAATAAATGTTACAGCAATGCAGCTCTGCCACTGTAGAAATTTAAATGTAGACTTAGCCTATGCTACAGTGGCATAGCTCCAGCTAAAAAGAAAAAAGAAAAGGAGTACTTGTGGCACCTTAGAGACTAACCAGTTTATTTGAGCATGAGCTTTCGTGAGCTACAGCTCACTTCATGCTGTAGCTCACGAAAGCTCATGCTCAAATAAACTGGTTAGTCTCTAAGGTGCCACAAGTACTCTTTTTCTTTTTACGAATACAGACTAACACGGCTGTTACTCTGATAGCTCCAGCTGTGCCTTAAGTCACGGAGTGTGAATCTTGCCCCTACTCAAGCCAATGGCAAAACTCTCATTGACTTTGATAGGGCCAGGATTTCACCCTGAATTTCTACTACTTAATTAATGCAGAATACTATCAGGAACAATGTGGCATAGATTTGGAAACATATTGCAGAATTATGTAATAATCCAGACTTTCTACTTACGTATACTTTACACATATATTTTCCTGCTAATAATCATCTTTCAGGTACTACCTACTTTTTTTTTTTTTAAACTATGTTTTCCATTTATATCAAATATGCACTTTTGTTAATTATGGGGACAACAACAACTACTTGAAATCCAGTCATTTTTACAAAAATTAGTTAAAAGTCCTTTGAGAAACCACACAGCTACCTTTGAGTTCTTCTGCCAGTTTTTGCAGTTTTGCAATCAGATTTTTTGAAGTGTCCTTCCATTATTGTTTTGTGAAAAATTAGGGAAAACTCAGTGCTGACAAATAGACAAAGGAAAATTGAAAAAGGTTTGTTTTTTTCCTAATCTCTTTAGAGTAGTAACATTTTAAGATAGTAATCATAGGTATTTCTTGTAACAACAGTAAAGGTATTTCAGATAGAAGTGTGATTGGTAGGTTAACAGTGTCCCATTAATGCCAGGAGAATCTACATTTGGTGTTATATAGTTGTTTTTATTATATGTTCTGCAATAACATCTTACAGCTCCAAGAAGGAGGAGGGACCCTTTGTGCTAGGTGGACAAATATGTAGGAAAGCAGTACCTGCTCATAAGGGCTTACAGTCTAATTTAAGACGAGATGTAACAAGTGAGAGTAACAAGCAACAAGGGATGGTTGAAGAGATGACAGGGGTAACAGTAATAATAAGATCATGTAGTTAAATAAGCTAGCTAATGCGCACCACTTGATGACTTCAGTAAGTATTACTATATAATACTGAACCATACTATGCTTGTTACTGTGAAAGTCTTCATTAGGTTCTTTTTAAGTGGGAATTTGATAAACATTTTCTAATATTGGAGGTGCACCAGGTAGAGATCAGATAAAATTTCAGAAAAGAAATGTATGTCAGCTAAGAGTTAAACATCGGCACATGGCTTTTATTTTGGTCTTAAATATCTACAGACAAGAAGCTTAAACAAAGAAAAAACCCAAAGATGAACTAGAATGGCTAAAAATGGAAGAAGACCTTGACATAATAGGCACATCGGAAACACAGCTGAATGTCAAAAATTAAGGGAATACAGTATTATCTGGTTTCAGAGTAGCAGCCGTGTTAGTCTGTATTCGCAAAAAGAAAAGGAGTACTTGTGGCACCTTAGAGACTAACAAATTTATTTGAGCATAAGTGAGCTGTAGCTCACGAAAGCTTATGCTCAATAAATTTGTTAGTCTCTAAGGTGCCACAAGTATTATCTGGGTATATCCTATGCAAAACCAAACAGATTAGATTATACAGGCATGGGAGCAGCAGTGAACCCAAAAGATTTAATACAACCAAATAAGACAACACTTCCGAGTAGAAAGAAGGCTATATGGCAGAATCTGTATGGCTCCAAAAATTCCTACTAAGAAGAATACACCTATACCAACAAAATTAGGCTTACTAGCCTCCAAATCAGGAAAAAGATATTGAGTGTGCAATGAAGATCAAAATATTAATGTACAACTTAACTACCCAAATATAAAATGATGATAAACAAGTTGCCCACCCTCCCACCCAAAAAATGCATTTTTATTATTATTCATTTAAATTTCTGTCAGTAATCTTTAATGTAACAAGGAATCCTGATAAAGTTTAGTGTATTTTTTGTTTTTTTAAACTTCACACACTGCAATGAGGCCCTTTGAATCTGTAATATGCTATATAAATGCTAAGTGTTATTTTCACAATGGTGTTTTTGGAAGGTGTTATAACTACCAGAGCAGAGCAGTGTTCTACCTAATCCAGCATCCTCTCTCTAGCCCCAGTTCTGCAAACATTTGTTTTAAATCAATGGGGCTATTTCTAGTAGTAAAGTTAAGCATATGCCTTTGCCGTATTGGGGCCTCTGATAATAGCCACTACCAATACCTCAGAGAAAAGTTCAAGAAATCCTGCATTTGACAGTTATGGAATAACCTGCCCATAGGGGATTTTTTTCCTGACCCCATCCGCTAGTGGCTGTCTTATACTCTAAAGCAGTAGTTTCCACCATTTTTTCCATTTGCAGACCCCTAAACATTTTCAAATGGAGGTGCAGATCCCTTTGGAAATTTTAGACAGTCTGCAGTCCCTTGGCCACGGGCTTGAAAACCACTGCTGTAAAGCATAATATTTTATATCTAATGTAAGTGTGGATATTCTCAGTGGCCACATATATGGCTATTTTTGTTTGTTTTAGTCCTACTAAACTCTTGCACTCAATACAGCTTGGGGCAATAGAGGCACTAAAATCCAGGATTCATGGACTGGGATATAAGGGAGATTTGAACAAAGATTTTGCTAAATGGGGTGGAGGGTGGAAAGGAGAAAACAAAAAGGCCAGAATTCATTTTTTTGGAGAAGCAGACAGCCTAGAACTTACTAGTTAAAGGGGGGGAACACACCTCAAAAACCCATTAATTGTGGGGTCAAAGAAAGAGATCAAAATGTTTTTATTTTTGGAAAGAACAAACAATTTATTTGAGGGATGGATGGGGAAAGAAAAGGCAACCAGAATACACGTGAGACAGGAGTATCCCAAATGATTTTATTTGCAAGACCAGAATTATTTTATAAGTGGGGGAAAGTCAAGAGGTTGCAATGTAAATTAAATAGGTGAAAGGATGTGGCAGCACATGAAGTCCCTACCTCCAATTAGCAAACTTAATCCTGAAGCAAGAGAGGATCACATTAGGAAAGATTTTCAAGCCCTAGAATATAACCATCATGCTTTGAATGTCTGGGCACCAGTGCTGCCTCACATAAAGCATCTTCTTGGTGGACCACAAGTAGGTAAGAGGTTATAGATATTGAGAGGACCCTAGAGAAAACACACACAATTGGCAACAGTGTCCAGTTCCCACTCACCAGTCACAATGGTGATGGGCCCAAGCAGACCACCACAACCCAGGCCAGGCCGGAAACAGACACAGGTCACGGAGGTTCGTCCACATTCAGGGGCAGAGCGACAGCCCCCTCTACGGCAGGTCAGCTCTGCCCAGCCCTCCCCTCTTGGCAGCTGCTGAGGGGCACCTGGGGTTTTCCATCTCCCTCCGCCCTCCTCCCGACCCAGGGCAGACACAGGAGAAGAGACGCTGGCTCGGCCCCCTCAGCGGCAGGGGGAGGGGCAGGCCTCGCCGCACCCCTCAGCCCCCGCAGCAGCGGAGAGAGCGGCCCCTCCGCCCCCACGGACGGGTGGGAGCCCGCTGTACCTGTCAGGGCAGGCCGCTTCCGGGAAAGGAGCCTCGCCCTGGGGCAGGCGCGGGGACTAGCCTACCTCGGGGGCGGGTAACGCTCTCCTCCGCGCTGGCTCCGGCCCGGACCTCGCGGCTCTACGGGCGGCGGGGGCCACAGGCCGCGGTGGGGGCGGGGGTCTCTAGGGAGAACGGCGCCGCCATGTTAATGCCTCTCGGACACCCCCACCTAGCCCAGGCCGCGCCGCCCCCCTTCACCCGCCCGCTACGGCTAAGGCGCCGCCGCGCACAAACCCCGCTACAACGCGACGGAGGCGCTGCCGAGCTCCCCTTCGCCGCGCTCTGTTTACAAACTCACCCCGAGCAGATGGGTCGAACCGCACATTAAAGGCCTGGTCCCCAACAGGCTTCCGTCCCTTCTCGCGATAACTCACTGACATTCCCCCCAAGGCCAAAGAAAAGGGGTCACGTGACTCACGGGGTGCTTCTGGTGGAGGTACAGAGCAGGCCTCTGATTGGCTTGGAGGATGGGGCACTTTAGTGTCTGTGTGGCCGGAAGTGGTAAGCAACAAGTCACCGGCAGTGGAATGGGATGGGGGAAGGACGCTGGTAGTAGTATAAGCTAAGCAGGGCCTGCAAAGTCACGCGGGTGAAAAGGGGACCTTCAAGAGCTGTAACTAGTTCAGTTGACGACTGTCGAATGGTTACTCTTCCCTCTGGGTTTGAACTGAAAATAATGCGGGGTCGTGGTTGAAGCAAATGCACTTTAGATGAAGTGTAAAACTGACCCCTTTGTGGTAATTTAATTTACTTTGTCTTTGGGGCAGGGACCATCATTTTGTTCTGTGTACAATGCCTAGCAGCACAATGGGGTCCAGGTCCATGACTGGGGCTCTAAGGGGCTATGGTAATACAAATTAATGATAATTAAAGAGGCAATTATACATCTGCAAAAGTAGTGTTAGCTTGCGTGTCAAAACCTGGATTTGTGCTGGAAATGGCCCAACTTGATGATCACTTTAGATAAGCTATTACCAGCAGGAGAGTGGGGTGGGAGGAGGTATTGTTTCATGGTGTCTGTGTATATAATGTCTTCTGCAGTTTCCACAGTATGCATCCGATGAAGTGAGCTGTAGCTCACGAAAGCTCATGCTCAAATAAACTGGTTAGTCTCTAAGGTACCACAAGTACTCCTTTTCTTTTTGCGAATACAGACTAACACGGCTGTTACTCTGAAACAACCAAACTGCATCCTCAGTAATTCTACTTTGTCTTGCTAAATTTCCCCTTAAGTTTCAATTAAATTTAGCATTCTTCACTTACTGTCCTAAACCATGTCTCTGGGCTCTGCACAATGGCTGGTGAAGTGATGCCTTTGTACACTCAAAAACTTTCTCTCTCTCACCAACAGAAATTGGTCCGGTAACAGATATTACCTCACTCACTTTGTCTCTCTAAAAAGAAAAGGAGTACTTGTGGCACCTTAGAGACTAACCAATTTATTTGAGCATAAGCTTTCGTGAGCTACAGCTCATTTCATCGGATGCATACTGTGGAAAGTATAGAAGATCTTTTTATACTCACAAATCTTGGGAGACAGGCCAGTCCTTGCCTACAGACAGCCCACCAACCTGAAGCAAATACTCACCAGCAACCACACACCACACAACAGAACCACTAACCCAGGAACCTATCCTTGCAACAAAACCCGTTGCCAACTGTGCCCACACATCTATTCAGGGGACACCATCACAGGGCCTAATAACATCAGCCACACTATCAGAGGCTCGTTCACCTGCACATCCACCAATGTGATATATGCCATCATGTGCCAGCAATGCCCCTCTGCCACGTACATTGGTCAAACTGGACAGTCTCTACGTAAAAGAATAAATGGACACAAATCAGATGTCAAGAATTATAACGTTCATAAACCAGTCGGAGAACACTTCAATCTCTCTGGTCACGTGATTACAGACATGAAAGTTGCGATATTACAACAAAAAAACTTCAAAACCAGACTCCAGCGAGAGACTGTTGAATTGGAATTCATTTGCAAATTGGATACAATTAACTTAAGCTTGAATAGAGACTGGGAGTGGCTAAGTCATTATGCAAGGTAACCTATTTCCCCTTGTTTTTTCCTACCCCCCACCCCTCCTCAGACGTTCTTGTTAAACCCTGGATTTGTGCTGGAAATGGCCCACCTTGATTATCATACACATTGTAAGGAGAGTGATCACTTTAGATAAGCTATTACCAGCAGGAGAGTGGGGTGGGGGGAGAGAAAACCTTTTGTAGTGGTAAAACACCCATTTTTTCATGCTTTGTGCGTATAAAAAGATCTATACTTTCCACAGTATGCATCCGATGAAGTGAGCTGTAGCTCACGAAAGCTTATGCTCAGATAAATTGGTTAGTCTCTAAGGTGCCACAAGTACTCCTTTTCTTTTTGCGAATACAGACTAACACGGCTGTTACTCTGAAATTTGTCTCTCTAATATCCTGGGCCTAACACAAGGACAGCAACATTGCACACAACCTTTGTACTTTGCAAAGTACTTTGAGATCATGTGGGAGAAAGGTTATAATATATATGTAGGAGCTTTACACAACTGTAAAATAATTCTTGATTGCACATGGGGCTTGAAAGGCTTAGAGTAGGGAACAATGGGGATTTTATACTTTCCAACTAATAGGTGCTGGGGGTGCTGCCACACCCTCTGGCTTGAAGTGGTTTCTATCATATACAGGGTTTACAGTTTGGTTCAATGGCTCAGAACCCTCACTATACAATTTTTCCAGCACATCTGTTCCAACTATACCACTCCCATCTTTTCTCACATAGCACCAATTTCTGAGGAGCTACATTTTAAAATGTACCAGCTACCGGCTTCTAGCACCACATGGCTTGCAGCACTGGTTGCCTAAAAGTGATCAGAGAACTGTGGGCTACAAGGCTAGTCATTCAGTTCCCTGCCTTTCCTTAGTCTCAAATTGGCCCAGAAACCTCGGGGAAGGGGTACGGGGGGGGTACGGGGGGACAGGAGGCAAGAACAAATAAAACAGGAGACACACAGCAGCAGGGACAAGATGAGGAGTAAGAACTGCCGATGCTAAACCCCAATATATCTCACTCCACCATATGCTATAGAGCCATTATAGTGGCCTAGATCTGGTTGGGGAGAAAGCACAGCAATCTCTGAGTAGAAGCAATGAAGGTCTCTATTAACTGCCTCTGTGTCAGATACCAAACAAGCTAGGACTAGAACAATCTACATAGCAGGTTTTCTGAGTTCATGGTGTTCAGAGTGCCACCAGATTTTTTCCTGTTGTGGTCCATACTAGAAGAGCAGGTGATGCAGTTTTCAGTAAAGTCAGTACAGTGAATACTCTATCACTATCTATAGTATTGTCCCATCAGACTGGCATTTCATTTTGTGCCTGTCTCTCTGTTTCCACAACCTGTGTAAGAGTTTTCTGGTATTCAAGCTCCTAGAGGGATGAACATTATCAAAGCCTGTTTGATAAACCTTTGCTGTCCAATCACAGTTATGATGGTGTGGCCCTTGCTGTCCGCTCTTCAGAATATTTGAGCTAATGACTCTGAATATAATCAGTTTTAAAATCATTACTTATGACTGCATTTTTTGAGTGTTCAGGGTAAAGTCCTATAGGAAAAGGGGAAGAGTTAATGGAAATTACACCAAATATGAGCCCCAGGAGGATACAGGATGGGTTAATGAGGATTACAAGGGAGAATAGGAATGGAAAGAATTTGCAGCCAGAGGGAACAGGGGATAGATTGGAGAATAGCACTGTCACTAGGAAAAGACAGGTCTATGTGATTGGGGACTCTTTCCTGAGAAGAATAGATAGGCCTGTAACCAGAGCTGATCCAGAGAATAGGAGGGTATGCTATCTTCCAGGTGCTAAGATACGGGATGTAGACCTGAGGTTGAAAAGGATTCTAAAGGGAGCTGGAAAGAATCCTCTAATTATCCTTCATGTGGGAACAAATGATACGGCTAGATTCTCACTGGAAAGTATTAAGGGAGACTATGCTAGGCTGGGGAAGACGTTTAAGGAAATTGAGGCTCAGGTGATCTTTAGTGGGATTCTGCCTGTTCCTAGAGAAGGGCAACAAAAGTGTGACAAGATTATGACTATCAACAGATGGCTTAGGCAGTGGTGCTATAAGGAGGGCTTTGGGATGTATGGCCACTGGGAGGCATTCATGGATAGAGGACAGTTGTCTCGGGATGGACTTCATCTGAGTAGGGAAGGAAATAGACTTCTAGGATGGAGGCTGGCACAACTGATTAAGAGAGATTTAAACTAGGAATTAGGGGGAGATGGTTGGGTGATGTCCAGGTAATCTCCACGCCAGAATTTAGCATTGAGAGGAAAGAAAATGAAGTAAGAGTGGATACAGCCGTGGGTAGGAGGAAGGGCAGTGTAGATACAAGTCTAATAGGTTATACTGGTAGTAAAATGACCGTGCCTAATAGGGTACAGAATGTGAGCGAGGCCAAACAGCAAAAATTAAGATGTTTGTACACTAATGCGAGGAGCCTAGGTAACAAAATAGAGGAACTAGAGCTACTGGTGCAGGAAGTGAAACCAGATATTATAGGGATAACAGAAACATGGTGGAATAGTAGTCATGACTGGACTACAGGTATTGAAGGGTATGTGCTGTTTAGGAAAGACCGAAATAAAGGTAAAGGTGGTGGAGTAGCACTGTATATCAATGATGAGATAGAATGTAAAGAAATAAGAAGCGATGAAATGGATATGACTGAGTCTGTCTGGGCAAAAATTAAATTGGGGAAGAAAACTATTAGAGCCTCCCCTGGGATAGTGCTTGGGGTGTGCTATAGACCGCCAGGATCTAATTTGGATATGGATAGAGCCCTTTTTAATGTTTTTAATAAAGTAAATACTAATGGAAACTGTGTGATCATGGGAGACTTTAACTTCCCAGATATAGACTGGAGGACAAGTGCTAGTAATAATAATAGAGCTCAGATTTTCCTAGATGCGATAGCTGATGGATTCCTTCAGCAAGTAGTTCCTGAACCGACTAGAGGGGATACCATTTTAGATTTGGTTTTGGTGAGTAGTGAGGACCTCATAGAAGAATTGGTTGTAAGGGATAATCTTGGCTCAAGTGATAATGAGCTAATTCAATTCAAACTGAACGGAAGGATTAATAAAAATAAATCTGCAGCTAGGGTTTTTGATTTCAAAAGGGCTGACTTTCAAAAATTAAGGAAATTAGTTAGGGAAGTGGATTGGACTGAAGAATTTATGGATCTAAAGGTAGAGGAGGCCTGGGATTATTTTAAATCAAAGCTGCAGAAGCTATCGGAAGCCTGCATCCCAAGTAAGGGGAAAAAATTCATAGGCAGGAGTTGTAGACCAAGCTGGATGAGCAAGCATCTCAGAGAGGTGATTAAGAAAAAGCAGAAAGCATATAGGGAGTGGAAGAAGGGAGGGATCAGCAAGGAAAGCTACCTTATTGAGGTCAGAACATGTAGGGATAAAGTGAGACAGGCTAAAAGTCAGGTAGAGTTGGACCTTGCAAAGGGAATTAAAACCAATAGTAAAAGGTTCTATAGTCATATAAATAAGAAGAAAACAAAGAAAGAAGAAGTGGGACCGCTAAACACTGAGGATGGAGTGGAGGTCAAGGATAATCTAGGCATGGCTCAATATCTAAACAAATACTTTGCCTCAGTCTTTAATAAGACTAAAGAGGATCTTAGGGATAATAGTAGCATGACAAATGGGAATGAGGATATGGAGCTAGACATTACCATATTTGAGGTAGAAGTGAAACTCAAACAGCTTAATGGGACTAAATCGGGGGGCCCAGATAATCTTCATCCAAGAATATTAAAGGAATTGGCACAAGAAATTGCAAGCCCATTAGCAAGAATTTTTAATGAATCTGTAAACTCAGGGGTTGTACCGTATGATTGGAGAATTGCTAACGTAGTTCCTATTTTTAAGAAAGGGAAAAAAAGTGATCCGGGTAGTTATAGGCCTGTTAGTTTGACATCTGTAGTATGCAAGGTCTTGGAAAAAATTTTGAAGGAGAAGGTAGTTAAGGACATTGAAGTCAATGGTAAATGGGACAAAATACAACATGGTTTTACAAAAGGTAGATCGTGCCAAACCAACCCAATCTCCTTCTTTGAGAAAGTAACAGATTTTTTAGACAAAGGAAACGCAGTGGATCTAATTTACCTAGATTTTAGTAAGGCATTTGATACCGTGCCACATGGGGAATTATTAGTTAAATTGGATAAGATGGGGATCAATAGGAAAATTGAAAGGTGGATAAGGAACTGGTTAAAGGGGAGACTACAACGGGTCCTCCTGAAAGGTGAACTGTCAGGCTGGAGGGAGGTTACCAGTGGAGTTCCTCAAGGATTGGTTTTGGGACCAATCTTATTTAATCTTTTTATTAATGACCTTGGCACAAAAAGTGGGAGTGTGCTAATAAAGTTTGCGGATGATACAAAGCTGGGAGGTATTGCCAATTTAGAGAAGGACAGGGATACCCTACAGGAGGATCTGGATGACCTTGTAAACTGGAGTAATAGTAATAGGATGAAATATAATAGTGAGAAGCGTAAGGTCATGCATTTAGGGATTAATAACAAGAATTTTAGTTATAAGCTAGGGACGTATCAATTAGAAGTAACGGAGGAGGAAAAGGACCTTGGAATATTGGTTAGTCATAGGATGACTATGAGCTGCCAATGTGATCTGGCTGTGAAAAAGCTAATGCGGTCTTGAGGTGCATCAGGAGAGGTATTTCCAGTAGGGATAAGGAGGTTTTAGTACCGTTATACAAGGCACTGGTGAGACCTCACCTGGAATAGTGTGTGCAGTTCTGGTCTCCCATGTTTAAGAAGGATGAATTCAAACTGGAACAGGTGCAGAGAAGGGCTACTAGGATGATCCGAGGAATGGAAAACTTGCCTTATGAAAGGAGACTCAGGGAGCTTGGCTTGTTTAGCCTAACTAAAAGAAGGTTGAGGGGAGATATGATTGCTCTCTATAAATACATCAGAGGGATAAATACCGGAGAGGGAGAGGGATTATTTAAGCTCAGTACCAATGTGGACACAAGAACAAATGGATATAAACTGGCCACTAGGAAATTTAGACTAGAAATTAGACGAAGGTTTTTAACCATCAGAGGAGTGAAGTTTTGGAATAGCCTTCCAAGGGAAGCAGTGGGGGCAAAAGATCTATCTGGCTTTAAGGTTAAACTCGATAAGTTTATGGGGGAGATGGTATGATGGGATAACATGGTTTTGGTAATTAAATATTCATGGTAAATAGGCCCAATGGCCTGTGATGGGCTATTAGATGGGGTGAGATCCGAGTTACCCAGGAAAGAATTTTCTGTAGTTATCTGGCTGATGAATCTTGCCCATATGCTCAGGGTTTAGCTGATCGCCATATTTGGGGTCGGGAGGAATTTTCCTCCAGGGCAGATTGGAAGAGGCCCTGGAGGTTTTTTGCCTTCCTCTGTAGCATGGGGCACGGGTCACTTGCTGGAGGATTCTCTGCTCCTTGAAGTCTTTAATCTACGATTTGAGGACTTCAATAGCACAGATATAGGTGTGAGGTTTTTTTTTGTAGGAGTGGTGGGTGAAATTCTGTGGCCTGCGTTGTGCAGGAGGTCAGACTAGATGATCATAATGGTCCCTTCTGACCTAAATAAATATCTATGAAGTCAAGTCTTTTGGTGCTTCTGGGGGCAGTTAAGTTGGGTCCCGCCAGCTAGGATCCATAAGTGGGCAGAGAGAGCTGTGATTCTGATTCTCTGGTTTTCCAAGAGACATTAGATGGATCAGGGAGCCAAGACTATGCCACAGAAGTGTGAAAATGGGAAAATCCATACAGTAAATGTCCTTCATTCACCCGGATCATCTAATCACCCTTTTTCTCTTTGAGGATGGTTGTTTCTTGGCTATCAGTTTGTTGTCATTTTAAAAAAAGTTATTGCTTTCATTGGCCTTGGTTTTGGGGTGCTTTACCAGTTAGTTGTTTGTTGACAAGGTATTTATGTTTTTTGCACCCAGCTGATGCCAACAGTGTACTTCCTTGTGACGGGGCTGGGCCTTTCTCATAGGTGTCGTTCATTTAGGCAAGACTGGTCTGTTGCAAAGGAACAGAGTAGGTCTTGTTAAGATGAAGCCTATTCAGAGTGGATAAGAGATCCAAAGTCAGAAATGATCTCATATTGAGAGCTGATTGGAGTAATTCAGGATTACTTGGCAGGTGGTCGATTGAAATGATAGTGCATAATCATGCCCAGAGGTTATCCTAAGCGCCTGTACAGAGGCCGGAATGAGGCCATGTTATGTGGTGAGCATTTGGATGAGGAGATGTACTTTAACATTGAGCAGAGCGGTAGGCATACCTCTGGACAAATCAGATTTGAGAATTTTAGTCTGGACCAAATCCCAATGTTATCTGGAAGAGTTACTTGTATCCAATTTGGTTCTGAGCCTGTTGTGGCTGGAGAGCAAAAGGGTTGCATTGTTCAACTTTTACTGATGGATAGAAAGAAAGGCATGTTTTTGGTTATATAAATATTCTTATTGCAGGTTTTAAGTTTATGTTAGACCATAAAACAATGTGCAGAGCCTTTATTTCCAACGTGGCAGGGTTGTAACAATTAGTTAAGACACACTCAAGAACCAGAATGATTACTGAATGACTAAATAAAACAAATGTATAGATTATATCCTAACATATGACAATGATGTACAAAAAATACACTTCAAAACTGGTAGGGATCTACAGTACCAAATTAAGTAGTAACTTCATTATACTTTAAGAAAATCCAGACAAGGCTTTACAGATCTTCATGTGTAGGCCTAATCCTCATATTAATCTTACCTATTCAAAGGCAAGGAGATTTTCTGAATTATAACTAGAAAAACTTTAAAATTCTTTAATTTATATTTTCTGTGCTTTGTTGGCTGGCTGTGTAAATGATTACATCTAAGCTTTAGTCATTAAATGTATGATGTGATCACTCAGCATTGCTCCAAGTTTTTTCACTTGTTGGCCAAAAGGTAGTGGTCATGCTCCACACTGTAACATGGGCTTTGTCTTCTCTAGAGAATTAACTTGTTGTGAGTCACAAGTTTTCTTGTTAACACGCTCCATATACAGACACCATCACCCTCCAGTTATATCATAATCTTGCCATATGGTGAGCCATTCATCATGTTTTGAGGTATGGGCTAAGCCACGTTAGCTTGCTCCTTTATGCTAACTTTAAGTGACTGCAATGAAAATGTGCAGCTACGACCAGTCACAACAATTGATAATGGTCCACCAGTCCCCTTCCAGAAGTCCCCAGAGCACCTATTCCTATGTTCTGTCTTGCCATCTACCTGTGCTCTGTCCCCTACCTGGAAGTTGGCTACCTTCCTATAGTTCTACTCAGCATCTTTGGGCCCACACTGCTTGAAATACCTTCAACTTTTGTCATCTCTGGTCTCCAACACAGCAGTGAGAAGAATGCTTGCCAAGCATACTGCCACCTGGCCGGAGGATGATACTAAAATCTTGGTTGACCTTTGGCCTGGAGTGAGAACTGCCCACCTATAAGATTCCATAGCCCAAAAACTGCTGGCCAATCGTAGGATCAACTGGACTGGACAATGGCGCAGGGAGAAGAAGAATGGGCTCAAGGTGAGTTATTGGAGGGCCAAGAATAACAATTCCAAGCCCCATGCTACCCAAGAGCTGCCTGTTTTATGAGGTGCTGGATGGTATTCTGTGCATTGTCCCGTGCGCAGTTCCCATTTCAGCCTAAGCTCATCTGTGAAGTCAGGATGGGTGCAGGCTTGGAACTTGGATGTCTGTAAAGACACAGAAGCCACCCCCTTGGTTGTGAACAGCCAGCCTGGAGAAGACCTCAGTCCCAAATCACAGGATCTCTTTGGTAAACCAAACTCCAGTGAGCACAGTAGGGTGGAGGAGCTTTTCATGGAAGAACCAGTGGAGGATATAGCATCTCAGCCAGGTAATGTGGGCACAACCATTATTGTTATTGTAAAGTCAGAGTTCCACTTGGTCTATACCTGTGCAAGGCAGGCCTCCCTCTGCCTCCCCCATAGCTCTAGCCATTTTGCAGTTCAGCTACTACAAGACACAGAAAGATTTCCCATGCACAATCAGAAGGTCTCCAGTCTGAACCCTGGAATATCTGCTCTCTCCTCTTCCAGCCCGGGATCTCCAACAGGACCCACATCACCTAACACCACAGCAGCTTAGACCAATTGATATAATCATCAATGCTGCTGCTTCATCAGGACTGATCTCCCCACCCACATCTCAAGAAAAGTCTCCCCTATTACAGTGAAAATTTTGCTTAGTGGGAGGGTTCTGGTACTCACCATTTTTTTTCTAGGAATGTGCGTTAACAAAGCTTGGAATCTGGCAGAAGCTAGCAATCACAGCGAGGCGGTGAATGGAATGGCATGAGATAAAAGTTACAATTTCTTTTTCCAAATTCCACAGGAAGGATGTAAAACTACATTGGGACTCACACACATTCAGAAGAGGCTCGGATGTAGTGAGGGAGGAGAGGACACCTTAGAGACTGCTCTCTGTGAGCTAATGGCTATAGAGCCTGAGTGCCAAACAACAGAAGAGCTGGTACTCTCCAGGCAGTAAGACCAGCATCACAAAATGGAGTTCAGCAACAGCAGGAGGGCCAAGGGATGGCTGCAAAGGAGGACCTAGTGTCAGAGGAGACGTGAACTCTGGCTGAAAAGGAGGTGGTGGCACAGTGCCTTTGCCATGATAAGGAGATGAGGGAGCAAGACATGGCATTTCAAAGGGACGCCTGAGAGACTTTTAGGGATCATGAGCCAATACATTCCAAGCTCTACTGCCCAACCCACCTGTCCAGTCCCATCACTTCACTTCCATCGCACCATGTCTTCCAGCATATGTACAAGTCTGGGTGTGGGAGAGCAAATCAATGAGCCACAGCACCGCACACCATCAGCAGTAGCTGCTGTGTTCTGCCCCAATTCCTATGCAGGGGAACAAACTGATGTAACAGTGCACATCAATATTTTCAGTTTATTTTGCTCTTTGCTGTTTGAATATTTTGCACTGTTATATTCTTGCTTACACCTGTTAATGTTCTGCACATCTTTTCAACTTTGTAATGCAGGCTGGACTGCCCAAATATGTTTACCTTCAGTAAAGCTTCATTTGGCCACATGCTGGAATCTGGGGTTACAATGGATAACTGCAAGAAACTGAAATTGACATGTCCACTTTCATACCAAATCATCCAGTGCTGCATTTCATTTCATGCCTCTGGCCAAAGTGGCACCAGCCTCAGTATACTCCATGAAGCTCAGGGATGCCAGAGGCATGGCCTATGGTCTTTGCTGTAATGAGCCCTGCACCACTATCAAGAGGTCCACTAGTTGGTTGTCTGTAAGCAGACTACAAACTCTGGACGTCTTCAATCCATTCTGCCCAAAATATTTCCTCTTACCCTTGTATATGTTACGAAGCATACAACGCACCCTAATCAAATGTATGACATCGTACACACTACAGTCCAAGCAAGTCTATGAGGGGCACCATCTTGTCTTCAGCCAACCATAGGCACATTTCACCACCATCCTGCACCTGCTCAGTGTCTACTTGTACAGTCTCCCGCCTTCATCAGCCAGTACAGTAGAGGGTAGTCGGGTCATCTAAAAAGAGTGGTCACAAAAACCCGTAGATGATTGTGTGGCTAGGAGGGAATAAAGTACTAGCTAGCCCAAGCTGAATCAGACCAGACCTCTGGAAGTCCCTAGAATCGGGGCTGCCTGTGCCACTGCATCCTATGTAGATGTCTACAGTGGTCCATAATTAAGTAGTAGTCTTTCCTGATAAGTACTCATTTGCTCCAGAAGGGGAGTATAGGATGGGAACACGTGTGGCATTAATAGCACCGGCACAGTTTGGAAACTTCATCCATTCAAATTCTGCATTTTAGAGGGGAATATTTCCCATCTGAACTGCCGTGTGTTACTGTAGAGTAAGTTTCTTGTGTACGGTGACCATTGAACCAACCCCAAACTGATCACGGACAGATCTATAACAATCCAAGGTTGCTAATTTCCACAAGGCAATAGTAACATGATTCCAGATCATTATTGCCTCTCTCTTCTGGGTGTTCTGACACACAAGGGCTGGGGCTTTGCACAGCTCCATGAATGTAGTTTCCTCATTCAAAAGCTCTGGACTCTGACGCGGCTGCTTATCCTGTGTTTCACAATGTAGTCCCACCACTCTGTGCTTGTGGCCCTGATCTAGAAGCAGCAGTCTGTCTGCCTAGTGTGCCTAGGGATGTCTGCCAGGAAAGACAGCACTTGCTCGGTCCATGCCGCCATATCTGCATAATGCTGGCCTTTTTGTCTTGTGCTTGTATCAGCAAGCCACCTCCACCATCTTTTTGTGGCAAATTCTGCAAAGGCACATCAAATAATTATTGTTTCAATAAAAAACAGCAGCTGTCAGTCCCAACTGTTAAGACAAGCAGATTACCTCCTTGAAGCTCAAGGAGGTAACAGAACACCAGCTTGCATCCTGGCAATTTTGTGGGCCTAGACCATTTCTGCCAACAATCTCCATAGGGGTCAGACATGTTGCCACATACCCAGGGTTCACTTTCATAGGACATAAGGTATGTACCCAGAAATCTTTGCATTTCAGGATTGAATACAGCACCAGTACTGACGCAGTGTGTGACTACATATGTGGGGTACTCAATGCTGTTCTGCAGTGTGGTCATGCTGTACTGACTTGTAATGTCCAACTTGAAATTACACTGCAGTGAAGACAAAGTCTATGTCTCACAGCCAGTGCTGACACTAGCCTCATGCTACCAGAATACTCAGTTCCTACAGATCAGATATGGACGGGTGGCTTTCTATTGTAGTTGGCAGTTTAAAAATCTTACCACTTTTGAGAGAAGGGGTTAGACCGCCTCAGTCATAACCAGTATGTCTTATGCTGCATATGAGCTATTACAGAGCACAAAATGCCTGCCACCACTTTGTCTGCAACCACTATACTACCAGAATCTTATCATTTTAAATTTTAATACATTGAGCTGGTTACACAGCTCAATAAAACCAAATTATATTGTAAGAATTATGCTAAGTACCTGTATCTCAAAACACTGAAAGCAGAAAAATAAATGCAGTTTGCACACTTTAAATACTATTAGCAAGTATGGAGTGCACTTAGCCAAAGTTTAAAGGATACTGATCATTTGAAATATCTTCAAATTAAAAAAAATTTAAAGTATTTTAGGAAACTGCACGTGACTATGAACTACCTGACAATTTCTAGTTTAGCAACAATATTTTCCTATTATGAAAAATGCTTTTTTCTGCCAATGTTACTGTACAAAAAACCCACAAGCAATATGAAAAATGGACAGTGGAAAACCAGTGCAAATGACTATACACAAAATGCTTTTAATGCATAAACAAATTGAACATTATAAAAATATAGTACTCTTCTAATCTTTAATTTAGTAAATTCTTAGATAATATTTGAACATACTAGCAATTCCAATTTCAAACAGTGTGATTTTTAAGTTGACAATGTTCCTTTAAATAAAATACAAAACATTAGCTAAAAACATTTTGCATTTTTATTAAAAAATTCCAGCAGCTATAGTACTAAAAGCATCTTTTGTGGTTGATCCAAGACAGTAAGGCAACCTTTATAAATGAAGCAGGAAAATGTTATGTAATTTAAACATTGCTGATTGCTAAACAGAAGTGCTGAATAATATCAGAATTATAGCTCCTTAAAATGCAACCATAAGATTTACATATTTATTCAATTTAATAAAAGCTATTTGCAATGCAAAGTATGCATACAACAAAATGTTAGCATTATCACCAGAACAAAGTTTAGTATACTGTGGACACCTGAATCCAATTAACATTAGTGAGAGTCACACAGTTAACAGGGCAATGAAATTTCCTCAGACTATGATTGCTAAAATGCAATGGGGAAAACGATAGGATCTTCATTTACAAGTCTGTTCTTTGAACCAGAATGTTTATGCTCTTAATCAATGCAGAAAAAACTTACTGCTATAAATGTAAACTGTTTCCTTTAGTTACATAAACATTTATTTTAATTATACCTAAAGCAACAGCTCAATTAAATGCAAAAATCACATCTATATCTCACATTTAATAGTCTTATTGCAGTGTCTGAGGCTTGTTGATCATTTAATGGCAGTAAGCAGTCCATAATGGGTCAGATATTGTCAACTCAAATCATATTTCTATCTGAAAAATTTAACTATAGTAGATCCTAATGTAGCACCTAAAATTCCTCTGAGGTTAAAGAATAAAATGTGTTGGGTTTTTTTTCAGTTTGTCAATTATTTGACCTCTCAGCCCTCATCCTCAAAGGAAATCTGCATAACACTGGGAGCTTAAACTCACAACTTTGTTAGACTAAAAATCATGGACTCAGTAAAGACACTGAATTTATGGCTTATTAAAACAATCTATAATCCACTGACTCTCCTTTTTTGTCCTATTACTGCAGCAGTGTTAACTCCCCACTTTCCCTTGAATGGTCTATTACAACATGTGTTAACTCCTTATCCTAAACAATCTGTTCCACCTTGTATTTAGCTGTGACACTATGAGTAGTTTCCCCAGACCTGAAGAAGAGCTTTGTGTAAGCTCAAATGCTTGTCTTTCACCAGCAGAGGTTGGGACAATAAAAGATATTACTTCCCCCATCTTGTCTCTCATCAGTTATATAGTCATTTTCTGTTTGGTTAACAGCACATTGTCTACCCAGAGCTTTGCAAGAGTATTTATCAGTAAATTGAAATGGCTACAAATAGACCCATACATAGATAAAAGAGTAGGAGATGCAGGAGGAGGAGTGTCTGCAAGCATCTTTGGTAATGTTGCATATGGGTCCACCAAAAAGACCCTTCTAAATATTAACAGCAGAGCCAGGACTGTTTTTTTCTGTTTGTAAAGTGCCTAGCACAATGAGGTTCTAATCCATGATTAGGGCTACTAGCTACTGCAATACAAATAATAATGAAGAAAACCCCTTGTTAAAAACAACCTCTTAAGGCCATATTTTTTTTCCAAGAGTACTCCATTAAAAAAAAAAGTCAGTTTAAAAAAAAATATCAGCTTGACCAGTGTCCCTTTAAATTTTCACTCAGTTTGACATTATAACCTGAATTTTGCACCCCCTCCCCACTATAAATCAAACAACAGAATATTGGTCTCAAGATGGTAGATTATCGTTATGGGAAAGGTTGGATTTATTTGAGATCAGCTGGATACATGATTTGACATCCCAAAGAATCTCAATAACTCTTCTAATGGGCAAGTCTGTAGTTTTGTTATGGGTTTGTACAATCCCTAACATACTGGGATCTTTACATACCCCCACCCCCCAGCATTATCACAATACAAATGGCAAACATGAATTATTACTTAGCAGATAACATAGATGATGGTTCATTTAGCTCCTCTGTTTAATATCCAAGGACTAAGCAGAACAATGGGGTTTATTTTAAAGTTGCCACACTAGATTTTTCAAAAACTACATTTTGGCTTGTTGGCAAGCTTCAGACAGGAGCTAGCTCCTATTTCCCACCAGAGGGTTATGTCAGAAAAGAGAGCTCTCAGTAGCCTGCAGAGACGTTTTAGCCTCCCTCTACCACCATCCCCAAACCATGCAAGGCTTGGGAGAGGCCACCACACATATACACTTTTTCTCATCACCATAAGGGGGTGGGTGGGGAAGGCTGGTGTTGACCCCGAAAGCTTGTATGGTATCCCCTCCCCAAGCCTCTTCCAGTTGCAGAAGGTAGGTGATTGATTAGGCCTACATTAACCTCATAAGTGTCGTGTAGGTAAGGCTCCCTTACTGTGTACTTGAAACAGTTAATATACACTCAACACTAAGATGCCTGCAGGCTTAACAAAGGTTTTAGGATAGAATATTGAAGGAGAATATGCACATATGAAAACAGAAACATGTTACAGTGGCAGCTTTTTGCTCTTGAGTATCTACTAACAGTGAAAAATAATTTACTTCAATACCAAAATTACAAGTGTTCAATTTGTCTTTTATATTAGGGATATTTTTAAACAATAGTCTTTCTGAATGTCAAAGACTTTTCTGCTGCCTGCTTGATGTTTAAATGTTTTTCAGCAGCAAGACAGCTGACTAAATAGGGGGAATAATGGAACGTACTTAGTTGGAAGTAAATTTAAGGTTACAAAACTCCAAGAAATCCTATTTTAAATTACTTGCAACAGGTAGAAGTTTCAGGGACAGACTTTAATATGAACATTAGTGATGTTTTTCTTGCTGGGAGGTTAGAACGAGCAGTTGTGATCATCCAAGCCTTTAGCAGTTTGTTGCTACCGCATACACCTTCTGTGAGAGGTAAAGGGTCTCATGCATTTATATAATATTGCTGCCACGTTGAAGGTTGTGACTGGATTTTCAATTTTCTTTTAGAGCTAGTCATAACTACTTTTACAGTTGTGCTAGTAAGGCAGCTAGGACTGAATTATTGCAATGTTTGTGGTAGAGAAAATGTGGAGTTGTGTACATAATTGTCTAAAAGACAGCCACAAGATTTAGTGTACAGGTTATTTAACAGTTCAAATTATATTGCCATGCCTACTTTACCAAAAAAAAAAAAAAAAAAAAAGAGATTATATACACATACACACACACCCCCCCCCCCCCCCCAGCTTCTTTGGGATTTTCTGTACTTTCCATACAAATTACTTCTATTTCATAGCAAGTAGTAGCCTTTAAGTAATCAGAGTTAGCTAACCAGTATATGCATTAAGTTAGCACTACACTTGACCTCACGGCCTGATCTCCTCCACCAAGAATGTGTGTAATTTGAGAAAGTGATCTCTCAGATGAACACTGTAGTTTAGACAATCAAAGCTGCATATGGTCATCAGTCCCATTAATACTGTTTGTTAAAGCAGAATCACTATAGAACAACACACCTGGTATTTTAAAGATCTCCTGCATACAGTCAACTCTGACCCAATTAGTTTGTAAACTGATATTTAAAGAGTCTGAGACACTGGTGAAGACTGACCAAGATTTGGATACAGGAGATTGGACTGCAGAACCACTTTTGAGCAATGAGGTTTGAAACAGGCCAAGCTTCTGGACCTATGGGACTCTTAAAAGACAGTGGACTTTCTTAAAGTAGCAGCATTACCACAGTTTGTCGAGCATTTAAATCAGGGGTAGTCTATTTTTTTTATCAAGGTCCAAATGTCTTGGTCAAGGTACAGTCAAAGTCCAGATGCCAGAGAAAATAGGTAAACAAACATTTCAGGGTCTGTTCAGAAACAGTCTGACAGTCCAGATTTTATCTTCCTATTGACTACCCCAATTTTGATCCTTAGATGAAAGGTGCTATGGAACACATCATCAAGTTCAGCAGTATTGGAATTGAACATGGGAACAGGAAACAAAATGGTTTTAGTAGAGGAAGGTAGGTCTAAAAGTTTAATTGTGGTTCTGAATGTTATTTCAAAAGTCATTAGTATTTCATATACCTAAGGTCACCAATAGCCTTAGACAGGTTATTTTAGGGGTCTTTAACCAGAAAGATGACAAATGCATCAAACTTCAAATTAAAATTGACACGATATATGCAATAACTACATAGAGAAAGCCTTTAATGTGCATTTCAAACTTCATGGCATTCTGTTTGAAGTTATGGTTACAGGGTCCTATACTCCATGTGAATTCACTGGGATCAGGAGAAATTTGTGGTGACTGCAGGTCAGCATAGGCCCCCATTTACAGTTTTTCACATTAACTAATATCCTTCCCCCCCAAAAAATCATACCCAATAGACAGTGTTCAAATTAATAAATGAAGGCCACAGCCAGACAGTTAAAGTTATTATCTTTAATGAAATGACTTTGGAAATAATGTTCATTTCCACGACACCAACATTTTGGGAGCCTCAGTAAAATACATACAATTACATTTGTAGTTTACTAATGCTAACATTACGAGCAGCAGATCTCTTCACATTGCAAACAGGATCAAGAAAGCAACCATCAGACAAAAGAGACCCATAGCTTCAGACAGGGCGAATCCCAGGATAGCATATGAAAACAGCTGCTGCTTCAGAGAGGGATTTCTAGAAGAGAACGTGCAGGTATAAGATTGTTTTATATACATACAAATTAAGAATTTACGCTAATTTAGTTTGATGCATCTGACAGAGCCAGTTAAGGATTTTAAATTACTTTCATGCTACAGATTCCCTGCTAATAGCAGGGAAAACACACAGTAAACCCACACAAACGTTAACAGAGTTAACCATACAATCGTGACTTCTAAATAAGTTAAGACTGGATTTAAATTGTGTACACTGCATATTAATATACCCATGTTTGGGTATGGCATTTTACACAAGCACAAGATTACAAACATGAAGGCCCTGTCTATACAAGTGCAAAACCAAAAGAGCCTTGGTAGACAGAGATATCTACATGGAGAGAGTTCATATGCAGTAATTACCTACCAGCCTAAGATTTCTCTGGTTAATTCCACTGGTGTGCAATGCACACAACTGAGTATTCCTGGAGGCCTGAGTTTGTTATACATCCAGAATTATTCTGAACACCCTTGTAATATTTAGGTGGCTTACAGATAACCCATAATACTCAACTATTTCTGCCTTAGATGGCTTGCCAGCCCCCTAAAACTGCAACTGAGTATCCTTGAGGAAGTGTGGGAGGAAAGAAGAGAATAGAAAGTAATTATGGATTAGTAACTTGTAACACTTGCCTCCCTGCCCCTCTTCATCCCACCAAAAAAAAAAACAAACAAAAAAAACCACGCAAGCACAAATGTCAATTTGAAACAGTCATTTTTTTTGTCGTTTCAAGAGATAAAGTAACTAGTTTGGTTAGAAGCATATTTTTGTTTCCTGAATGGGAAATAAAACCAGGCATTTAATGCCAAGTTGATACTTTGTAAGAGTGTTCATAAATGGAAACAAGTTAAGGTGTTTAAATATATTTTTGTTGGGGGTGGGGGGGCGGGAGGGGAGAAGAGAAAGCAGGAACTCTACAGCTAGTTAAGTAATTTCATGCCTGTGCCAGTTGCTGTCTGCTCAGTAGTAAGATTCGAGATACTACTGTATGGGAATTAAACAAATGAAATAGGGGAAACAAAATTATGAACACAGTGAACTAAGATCTCCCTCTTTAAAGGTGTTTCCCCTTCTCAAGCTCCAACAGTGGAATCACTTGTCTGAAATTGGTTGCCATGGAAGTAGTTACTGCAGTAACTGTATAAAGCTGCATTTGGCACAACATTAAGTAAAAGGTTCTTGCTACAGCCCTGTAATCAACCTTACTTCTTAAGAACAATCCTGATAATTGGGTTAAAAGAGGCACAGGATCTCAAGTTAAATATTAACATCCACCATCCAGTTTGTCCCTCTATTAATGTAGGATTGTCACCTACAAAATATTGTTAAGCTATATTCAGTCTAGGATAGGTTTTGGAGTCTCAGAGTTGAAGCTAGTACTGAAGAACTAAACATGAAACACCGATTTAGCTGTAGTTGGTTTGCCCTAAGAAGTCACGTAAGGTTTGCATATACTGAAATCTGGAATATTAGAAATTCAGCACTTGTGCCTGGTGTGCCATTACCTAATATTCTAACAGCTTGACATGTTAGAAGAATTATTCGAGGGGCTTTACTTCAACTCTACACACTAACTGTTTTAGTGGAAGTTTATCAAGACTTTGCTACCAATATATATTCAAGATCATCATTAAATAGGTTTGCATGCAACTTAAGTGATATTAAAAAAAGGATTACCTGGCATAACCAATGATTAGACTACCAAAGACTGTTCCGATACCAGCACCAGAACCAGCCACTCCTACTGTGGCAGCGCCAGCACCAATAAATTTGGCAGCAGTGTCAATATCCCTGCTGACAGCACTAGTCTGGAACTCTCTAAGTGCTACTTGGGAGACAGCATTCCGGGCTCCATTAAGTGTTGAGCTGCCCTGAGAAACAAACATGAAAAGCATTTAAATACAGAGACAAACTGAGATCTTCCAAAGCTATTTTGAAGTTTTGAGTTATTCTACCATTCTTCTATTACAAATACAGTAAACCAGACTGGTTAAAGAGTTTACTAGAGTCTGTGACTGGAAGTTTAGACTTCTGTATGTTACTTGCAGAACATAAAGGACTGTAGCTTTGATGGGAGAAAATGTATTAGATGACCTTTACGGATCTGTCATACAGTCAATATTTTAGTTAGTAAAGTACATTTGAAAACTAGGATGAGAACACTTGGGCTCACCAGAAAGTTTAGGAAGCTACAGAGTTTAGTTTATAAGGTACCTCTCCAGTCCTGACCTCTGGCTTAGACAACACTGATGCAGAAATTGGTCTGTACAAGACTCTTGATCCTGCACGGATCTGTAAGAGAAAATAAAGTGACGTATTTGACCACAAACATATTTCTACATAACTGCACTGGCTTTTAATAGTGATTTTTTTTTTTAATAAGATCAAGGACTTTGCTAGTCACTAAGTCTTTCATCTTAAGATCAAGGCAGTGGACATTGACAAATCTAGCAATGTCAATGCAAGATAAGAAGAAAGCTTTCATTTATCACCTGATTCCCTAATTCACAGTCCCCTTTTCTGGAATGGGTTCTTTATGTCAATGTTCATGCTAATCCATTATTTGGAGCCATTGCTAAACAGCACTGTAATACTGAGAGCAAATAATGTTTTTATTGCTATTAGATAAATCACACTTAAAGGGTGGGATAACACATTTTAGAAATTGAAATGAAAGCAAGACACTGAACATTTGTAACCCGAGACTAATCAAGTTGCTACCCATTTGTTTATATCAAAACAAGTGCTTCTGACTTGCTTATTTGTGAGTATCATGCTATAGCTGAACAGTGAAATACAGAAGACTGCAAGAATAATTCAGATCTCATTTTGAAAGGGTAACTGCCCTCATGTTTCAGAGCTAAGAAGAATAAAGTAGAAACTTGAGTTTTTCAGCAGTAATAAAAATCCACTGCAATGCACTTAAAAATCCTTAGCTACTCTGTAAGAAGGAATTGGTAACTTTTGAGAGACAACACCCAAAATTAAATCTAGCAAGGGAGGAATGAATGAACCCTCTCTCCAGCGCGGCCTGCTGGTGTCCTTGGGCTCCCACCGCTCTAAGGTCACGGTGACTCGTACCGGCCCGTGTCCGCGGCAGAACGGGGAGGGCGCCGGCTGCGCCGAGTGATCCCGGCAGGGGCGGAGGGTCTCGCTCCTGCACAGCGGAAGCGATAAGCTGGACTTTGACCTGCAGCAAGCGCCAGGCCTCACGAGCAGCGCCCAGCCCTCGGGGCGGGGGGATCGCTTCTCTCCCCCCAGATCCCGCTCCTCACCGCGGAGCCCGAGGCTGCAGAGAAGGGCCTTGACCGACAGCAAGGGGCCGGGGGAGCCAGGCCACGGCGGCAGCTCACTCCTGGCACTGGGGAAGCCCCCGCTGCAGCCTCACAGCCGCCCCCTACCTCCCGGAGCTGGGACCTGAAGCCAGCAGCCTGGAGGGGGCCGCGCGGGAGCTGTCCCGAGCCGCAGCGGCGGCGCAGCCGGCGGCACTCACCAGGGCCGGGGAGGAGGCGAGCTTCACGCAGGCGAACATGGCAGAGGGCTGCGGGCTGGCGCTGTGTCCCCGGGGCCTCCTCGGCGCTGGAATCCGCCTCTCTGCGGAGAGAGCAAGCGCGGTTAGGGCCGGGGCGCCGCGAGGTAGATGGGGGCAGATGGGGCGACCGTCCCCGGCTCCCCCCACACTTACCGGCTGCAGCGGCAGAGGTCGAGCGGACTGAATGGGGCGGGGTGCGCAGGCGCGGCAGGGGCGAGGAGCGCCCGGATGTGGGGGGGGGGGGGGAGGAAAACGCTGCAGCCCAAGGTCACTTTGTAGCAACTTTATTGGTCCCGCCGCAGGGGGCGGGACTGAGCCGCGCCGAGCGCAGCCTCCCGCGGCCTAGCGTCCGCCGCGCACGCTCAGCTGGCGCGCGCCCTGTTTGGGGCTTTGCGGCTCCGAGTCCCGCTTTCTTCCCGCGCTCGCCTTCCTAGCGTCGTGCCAGGGCCGTTCGGCACGGAAATCCCTCCGAGGAGCCGCGGAGCCGGGCCTGAGGGCCAAGCAAGCATGGGCAGGCGCCAAAGCCGCACTGGGAGCTGGTCCCTGCCCCGAAGAGCCTACAGTGTTTCCTAGCCGCCCCGCCTGGGCTCCTGGCGGGGCTCCTGGGCGCTAGGCCTCTGGTACTTCCTTTGAGAAATCATTTCCAGTGTCACCGCCTTTGTTTCCACTGCTTTCACACGTCACAGCAGTGCTGCCCCTTTTATTGGTCCAAAAAGTTTTGGATCAGTTTTTGTGCTCACTTTCTTTCATAGTGAAAATGCTGCCAAGGAACCACAACCATTATTCTTATGGGACAGCTCCCTGCAATGTTTTATGCCATAGCCCCAAATTACAGGGCTTGGTCTTTGCATTATTGTTGTTGACATGCAGGACAAGAGTATGTTGACTTGATACTGGGAGTTACATCTCAAGTAAAGGGCATCCCTAAAATAGTGGAGAAGTTTTACCCTAGTTAAAACATTAATGCAAAATAAATGCAAAGACCAGAACTAAGACTTCCAAGAAAAAATTGAAGTTGCTTGTTAGTACTTAACTATGATAATCTAGGAACAAAGAATGCAGGACCATACCAACCAAATGAGGGACTGGAAAGCAGTAATGCTGAAAAGGATTTAGGAGTCATATTGGACAAGTAGCTCAGCATAAGCTCCCAATGTAATGTTGTGGTCAAAAGGGCTAATGTGATCCTGGGATATATAAACAGAGGAGAACGGAGGTAAAATCACCTCCCTACACCACCTTAGTGAGACCAGTTCTGGAATACTGCATACAGTGCTGGTGTTTCCATTTTAAAAAATATGCTGAAAAAATGAGAGGATGCAGAAAAGAACCACACAAATGATCCGAGGGTTGCAAAAAATACAGTGAAAGACTTAAAGAGCTCCAACTGTTTAGCTTATGTAAAAGTATCATTCTGGGGAGAAAATACCAGGTACTAAAGGGCTCTTTAATTTAGTGGAGAAAGGCATAGCAAGAAACAAAGGCTGGAAGTTAAAGCTTGATAAATTTAAATTAGAAATAAGGCATCATTTTTAACAGTGAAAGTGATTAACCATTGGAACAAACTACCAAAGGAAGTGGTTGTTTCCCCACCTCTTGTCTTCAAATTAAGGCGGGATGCTTTACTAGAAGCTATACATTAGTCAGACACAAGTTATTGAGCTCAGACAGGGAGAGCCAGGTGAAATACAATGGCCTATGTTATACAAGAGGTCAGACTAGATCTAATGGTTACTTCTGACCTTAAAAATCTATTAAGCAACAAATTAATTATTTTGTAATGGACATTGGTGTACCCATCAGTGTACAAGACACAGAAGAATGATCACTTCCCCAATCATCTTGCATTATAAAAGGTCAAGCACCACAAATCAGACATAAAACACACCAGGTGACCTAGAGGAAGGTTCTGTCTTAAAGCTTTTGTTTGTTTTTCTGAATAGTTAAGTGGTGACATTTTTACTAATGTAGTAGTGTGGAAGAAAAGAGTTCTAGCATTGGTAGCAGCGAGGCCTTATTCTTGCAGTGAGCTCTGCATGAGCAAACCCTTGCCTGTGTGCAGAGTCCCACTGAAATCAATCGGACCCCTCCAGGCGCAACAGGGGCTGTCCCTGTGGAGCTCATTACAAGATTTGAGCCTAATGCGGCAGGACTTTGGGCCTGAACTGACAAAACCCTACTTATGTGACTAGTCAATGGCAGTACTCACTTAAGTAAGGGTTTGCAGGATCAAGCCCTTAGTAAGTAAAATTCCTTTTGAGAGAAAATTTAGTTACACCAAGAATATGATTATAAAGCTCTATGTTTTAGTTATCCCTCTTCAGTGCCACAATGATTTCCATTTCTAGTACTTTAATAACTTTGAGGTTTTTTTAGCTTAGTTTTTTTGGGATAACAGTTTTCAGATTGACATATCAATGTTCTTTACTAATGCTGCCAAAATTGGAAAAACACACTTTTTCCAGAACATTTCAAATTTTGCATAAGCCAATAAGAAAAATTAATCCCTAATGCACATTTTATCTTGTGTAATCCAAATTATGAAATGTTTGGAAAATGCTTAAATATTTTCTTTGCTACTAATGATTCCCACCACTGCTGTACATACAGAAAGAGAAAGGGAGCCAGAGAGCGTGCATGTTTTGCTCAGTGATAGATTTTTTATTCCCAGGTCCTCAATGAAGGCACCAGATTGAGAATTAGGACTTGTCTACATGTGGGGAGTATATGAAGCTTTCTGCTGCATGTCTGGTAAAGCCCTGTACGCAAGCTGCACCACTAGCATGCCCTTGCAATGCCTGTTCCACTTTTCACTTTGCATCATGCATACACATGGAGACGGCTTGTGAACTGAGGGTGTTATGTTCCTAGAAGATATCCTATTGTCCTTTGCTTCATAGCCCTGGCCTACACTAGGAGTAGAGGTCGAATTTAGTAGTATTAAATCGATTTAACCCTGCACCCGTCCACACGACAAAGCCCTTTTTGCCGACCTAAAGGACTCTTAAAATTGATTTCTTTACTCCACCCCTGACAAGGGGATTAGCCTGAAATCGGCCTTACCAGGTCGAATTTGGGGTAGCGTGGACGCAATTCGACAGTATTGGCCTCCGGGAGCTATCCCAGAGTGCTCCATTGTGACCGCTCTGCACAGCGCTGTCAACTAGTGCACATCTTGGGATTCTTTTCACTGTGAGTTGTGGGAAGCCAGGTGACTTCAAATTTTTGAAAAATCCTTTATCTCCACCCCATTAATTTCTGGGCAGGCTAGCACCATTTTTGAATTGCTGTTGGCCAGCCTAGACCCAACAATGCTCTGCTCCACTGTAGTGGGAGCCATGCATACATAGAGGCTGCTTGGGGTGTATTTCAGCACTCAGAGCTGGACAAATTCAGCTTTGGAGACTACCCACTGCATGTATAATGTGGCAGCTTCTCCAGCAGCACTAGGAGATTCAGTGATGGGGAAAGTGGGATGAGAGAAAGGAAGAAGTTGGTACTAGAGGAGCTGTTCCTGGATCAGCTACACAGAGCAGAGCCATTTCTGGGCTTGGGAGACCAGCCTAGATTGGTGGGAAAGGATTGTTCTGTGGACCTGGGATGACCAGCAGTGGTAAAAATTTCAGGATGGAAAGGGCTACCTGTGATACCCTGTACCCCCACATTCACCACTGTTATATGATTATATGTTTTGTACAAAGTATGCCTTGTGAGGTATTATTTGAGAAGTCACAATCTGTTGACCATTACAATGCTGCTGAATTGTATGGATTACCATTGTATATGAAGTTAGCTATGTGTTTGTTACTGAAATATGTTGTGAGTCTGGGAGATGCCCATAGGTGGCCTTTTGGTGTCAACAAAGGAGCAACTACCAACCCTAAGACAGAGTTACATTAGGACTAGCCAGCCACATGTTGATGGCCCATTAATGAAAATCCACCCTCCCAGTGGTCCCTCCTGAAGCACATAGACAATGGAGGCCCAGTGTCTCAGCAGGATACATAGAACATGTGACCCCTGACTCCTCCATGTTTGGGACAGTATCTTTCCATGCACATGGATTGGGGCAGTATAAATAGGAGACTGACATCAGCCCCAGGCTTCTCTCCTCCTCCACCTACCCCAAAGGCAACAAGAATGCTGAAAAGACAAAAACTTTGAACTGGGGAGATTGGTTCCAGGCTGAGAAGGGAATTCAGCCTGTGTATTAACAACTGTAACCTGCCCACAACATCCAGTTGGGTGAGAAAAGCAGTTTGATTAAAATCTTGTTTAGTCTGATAAAGTTTAGAATTTAGACACTGATTTTACTTTTGTTTCTTAGGGTAACCATTTCTGTCCTTTATGCCTACCTGTAAGTGTGTGGACTCACCCCTGCGGCACCTCCTGCTGGTCTTCATTGGGAATTAGCTCACCAGACTCCATAGCACCCTCTGCAGGCCAGTGATCTGCCTCACCGCTGGCCCCGCATCCCTCCCAGACTTGGTGCCCCTTGTCTCTTGGATGGCTGCCCCCTGACAGTACACCCACTGTCTCAAGATCCCCCCACCTTGTCTCAGTGTAAGGCTACTGTCAGTCACCAACTAGCTCCTTGTATCAGGGTAGACTGCAGTGTAAAAGCCACTCATCACTGGCAAGGAGGGTCTTGGATCTGCTGCCTCGGCCTACCCATGGGCTGCCCCTCTGCAACCCTAGTACCTGCCTGGCCTTCTACTAGGCCACAGCCTGGGATTTTTCCAGGCCAGAGCGCCCCAGCTCACTTAGCCTTGCCCCAGCCCTGCACCAACCAAGGTACTTTCTGCTCCCTACAACCAGGTCCCTCCCTCTCCAAAGACAACTGACTGAGTGTCAGCTCCTAGCTCACTGCCTACTTATTAGGCCAGCTGAGCCCTAATTGGGGCATGGCCCCAGCTGACCCTACTTCCCTACTCAGCCTGGGCTACTTGCCCCAGCCACAGCTCTCTCCTGGGCTGTTCTAAGCCTCTCAAGGCAGGATTGGGTGTCTACCCCGCTACACTACCACTTATAATAATTTAAAATCTATTTTTCTGTAGTTAATAAACTTATTTTAACGTTTTATCCTGACTGGTGAGTTTGTCTAAAGTGCTTGGGGAATCTGCTCAAATCACAAAGGTTGGTGCAGATCTACTGTCCTTTGACAAAGTGGCGAACTAATTAATGAGCTTGCATTGCTCAAGAGAAGCTCTTGAGCAGTGTTAGATGGTACGTTTCTGGGGCCCAAGGCTGGGGGGATTTGCTGGTGTTTCTCTGTGTATGGTTCATGAGTGGCTTACAGAGCATTCATGGAACTTAGCTAGGTGTGTCCCTGCATGTTGTTGGCTGAGTGATCACAGCACCTGGAGGGGTTTACTGCTTGTCACTAGCACAGCATTGAGAGACAGCCCAGGCTAGAGAGTTAAGGGGGCTCAGCAGTCCCACAGTTCCAGGTTGTACCCTGGGGATCTGTCACACTACCTTTTTTGGGCTGACCCTGGAGCTGCAGCAGCATACCAACATGCACTTTCCCCATAAATGTGAAGAAGCAGGTTGCCACTGACACTTGGAAGCTGGCCACTCCAAAATGCTACTATTTCATGGCCAACCAGTTTGGCATGGAGCGGTCAAATGTTGAGGCCATTGTCGTGCAGTGCATGATGCTATGGAAAAGGTACTATTGCACTGGGTTATAAAGCTGGGTAATGCTCAGGAAATTGATGGCTTTGCAAGCATGGGGTTCCCAAAATTTATCGGCGTAATTAATGGAACCCACGTGCCTATCATTTGCCCCCCCACACCAGGGTACAGAATTTATAAACAGAAAGGTCAATTTTGCAACGGTGCTCCAAGAGCTGGTTGACAACTATGGCAAGATTACAAATATAAATGCAGGACAGTCCAGAAGAGACCTGATGCTGTGATCTTTCGTAACTCAAGTGTATTTGCATTAATGGAGAAAGGACTGTTTACCCCCAGCATAACACTATGGACATTAATGGAGTGAGGTTTCTCTAGTTATTCTGGGATACCCAGCTTATCTCCTGCTTCCCTGGTTAAATTAAGCCTTTCGCAGGTTGCATGGACAGAAGGAAGGAACTTTTAAACTATGAGTCAGCAGTTGCAGAATGGTTGTGGAGTGTGCATTTGGCCATTTGATGAGGAAAGGGTGCTGTTTGTGGAATAGGTTGGAAGCAGCAGAGAAAAAGGAGTTCACCATTATAGTAGCATGTTGTATTCTGTGAGACCCAGGGAGAAACCCTTACTGATGGGTGGGAGGCAGAGGTGCAGCCAGCAAGGTAACCTATAGAAAACGGAAACACCCAGTGGAATATTGTTAGGGATGCCTATTGTTCTTATTTTGACTCTCACGCCTGAAAATGCGCAGCTGTTCATCCAACTGTTAGCCTGTTGGGGTGAGGGGCAAGGTGTGTCATTGTAAGCTATAATGTGTCATTGTGGTATAGTTTATGGATGGTGGAAGTGGGACCTTGCCTATTTTTTTTTAAACTCCATGATTTTTCCTTTATGTAAAGGGATTTCTGGCTTCTATTTAGTGAGGAGTTAAAATGGATGGATTTTAAACTGTTTTTATTATGAGACAACAAACGGTAATGTAACAAATATAGGTTCAATTAAAACTTTATTATCAAAACAATTGTTACTTGAAACAAACCAACAAACCAAGCTACCAACCCCCAACTGTGGAAAAACCATTAAGCAACAACAGTGCAGCCAAAACTGAAAGTTCAGGGCAGAACATTAAGTCAGAGGACGGTTAAAATCAGAGGTGAGTATAGATCTTTGCTCCTCCTCATCTTGTTTGCAGGGCTACTGGGGTGGAATAGCATGCCTCAAACTTGTCAGGAGGGCTCAAAAGTGCTGGTCTCCCTACTGTAAATATTCTCTGTGCCCAGAGGTTGACTGTGTGAGGAGAATGTCTGTGTAAGTACAGTAGGGAGGAGTGGTCCCACTAGCTTGTATTGTCAAGGAGCTGAAGAACATGGCGGGGTCCAGGTGCACAGGTCTGCAGTGCCTGCTGTCCAAACAGGAGCATGTCTTATTTTTGGCTTAATGTAGCCTCCATGAGCTGCCTCTGCATCTCCCTGCCCTTTTGCATGTACTCTTTGGCTATGGCAATGTTTTTCCTGGTGACTCCCATTCTGTCCTCAGCCACTGCCACAATCTTTTATGAGAGTTCTTTTTCTTCTCTCTCTGGGTCCTCAAATAGTGCTCTACCTCTCATCCAATTTTGGATTTTTTTAAGGGACTCTGTGATGCGTTCTGAAAACATCTCATCCCGAGTCTTCCTTTTTTGTCCCCCAGCCCTGTCACGTTGGCCAGGCCCTCTGCCACTGGTAAAGGCCCTGTCCTTGATTGTCTGGCCATTGCAGGTGCTGTGGCTATGGGTGTATGCATCTAGACAGACCATGATAGCATTTCTTTAATAAGTACTTGTGACTTTAACTCCCTGCGATTCTTCCCGATCTTTGGGGCACCTCAGACATGGTAAATGGGGTGAGTGTGGGGAAGGTACTGGGTACATTGGGATTTTTGTGTGTAAAAGTATATGCTGTCTTGTCTTGCCACTGTGCTGGAGGAGGGAAATTATGTTCCCCGTATAGTTCCCGTATAGTCCCGCTTTGCAATTTTCTTTGTGCATTGGTGTTGGAGGGGTTATGGTGGGCAACAGGGGCTATCTGGATAGTAATCCCCTCTACATCTCCTTTAGGCTGTCCTGACTGGATGATGTTATACTGAGGCAAGAGATTAGGAAGCAGAGAATGGCCTTATTCAAAAAGACAAGGGCAAAACAGCGAGATACGCTATGAAGTTATTCACCAAGATGGTCCCCACAGACATGCTCCAGGACTGGAAGGGACTTGCAAGCTATACTGTGGGAAAGGACCACATGGCTATCTCCTATAATGTGAGAACCAAAACTGAGCAATTTCTCAGTCTTAAGTTCTGCTTTATCTCCCCTGCAGACATGGAAAAAGTGCAGGGAAATATTGATAGGGTCCTGCAATGACTGTATGGTAGAATGTGTGTTGCAGTATCTCAGTGGGGAGCAGTATTTTTTGTACCTGTACCATGCATAAAATATTTATTTATACCTCATGTAAACTATGAACCCTAACCAGGCTTCTTTTCCTGTAGGCGCTGTCTCAATAAACCATTCATTTTTGTGCAAATAAATGTTTTTGTTATTTGAATCTGCCACAGAGAGGGTGGTGTAGAGGCTGCAGCAGTGCTATGTTGTTGGCTGCCATTTTGGAGCAGTGAATTGTGCTGGTGGGGAATGGGTTCACTGGGCAGGACAGCTGAGGAAAGGGAAAAAGAAAGGAAAATGGGTAGATGGATGTGTGCCCTCCGTGGTGTAGGCCTAAGAATGGCCAATGGTCAGGGCGGTAGCATGTAATGGAGGCCAGGTAGAACAGCTGCCATCTTGGGAATATGGATAGGAGGGCTGAGTGGAAAGTATGGGCAGAGGGAGGCAAAGGCTGGAGATGCAGAAAAGCTTCTAGCTCACATTCATGTAAAATGGCTGCAGCCATGGCTCACCTGAAGCAGAAGCTAGTGTAGTTAACACAATAATAAATAATAAATTGTAAAGATAGGTACTTACATGCTGAAGTTCCCTTCAGAGGATCTTTTTCTTTGGTCCTGGCCTGGGGTGCTGGATGGAATTGGAATTGGGTTGGCTTTCAACCCGGTCTGTGTCAGAGTCCTGAATCCCAAACAGATCTTGGCTCAGAGACAGCTCTTCTCTGGCCCCGTCCCACTCATCCGCCGATGAGTGTCGCTTGTTATCTTTGGGTGGAGGATGCAGAGCTGGCAGCAGGCTCCACAAACTATCTGGGTCAGGTAGTTGTATAATTGTGTAAAATCCTGTCCAGTTCATCATGAGAGAGGCAGGTCACATGTCTCCTGCCCAATGTTTTCCTTGCATTCTTCATTTTAATGTAGACCCTCCTGAGCTTCTTGCTCTTTATCTGGTAGGCAACCAAGTCATGCCATCTCATGGACATCTGCTTTGTAGTTTCCACTAACAGGTCTTTATTATGGTGGCTGGCCACAAGAGCTTCCTGCACTAACGTTTCTCCCCAAATGGCAGTGAGATTCAGGATCTCAGTATGGCTCCAAGCAGCAACACAAGGCATGTTGTGGGGTTTGTGGTGTAGAATTGCTGTAGTATCACAAGAAAGCAGATACACTTGAAGCCAGGAGAAAATAGACATAATCCGGCTCTGTGCCAGCTTTTATACAGGAGAGGCGTCCTTCTGGGAACTTGACACCAGAAGAGGGCACACAGGCACAGAGACAGGTTAGTAATGGTCAAGCACAAAGTTGTGTGGAATAGCCATTGGAGGTAGCTGTTGCATGCACATCAATAACAGACCAAAGTAATTCAACTTTCAGCCAGTGTAGTCCAGTTTGCATGAGGACTCCAGCGTTCCTGGTAAATGTAAAGTTAATGCACTGTGATGCATTGTGTTGTGTGTGTTAGCGTTTTACAAGCAGATTAACTCAGTTTGAACCAGTTCAAAAACCCCCGTAGACAAGCCCTTATAGTCAACATAATGTGAAGCATTTCTCAGTCTTTCTTGGCATCATAGGTGGTGGTAGCCTACTGTGGACTTGTTGCTTGTTTCATTATACTAATTTCTTTACCCTACTCCTCTCGCTCTTTGAGGCTGTACTCAGAATTGTCCTCTTTTATGTCCAAGGAGTGAGCTGCTGATCGCATTCTCCTTCAGATTCACGAGAACTATTGATGTTGATATTTATTGTGCCACAAAGGTGAGACAGGCTCAATGTCAGCAACTAGAAAAACACCCTACCAAAAAAAAAAAAAATCAAGATCCACTTGCACTTTCATCAGCTGCACAGTAATGTAATGATAATGTTGCTTATCGGTCCTTCATCTGAAGTCCTTAGCCCTGATCCTGGGGTTCAGCTGAGACAATATGGGGGGCAAACGTGGCTACATGCTATATTCCTGCTCTGCACTCTAATCCCCATGGCTGGCAGGGGCTAGTTCAGGCTGCTTTAACTCATAGCAGCAATAACAGAGTGAGCAGGGAAAAGGGAATGTATTGGGCCCAAGGAAAAGATGTAGCAGGATCTCTGTTTTCTTTCACTCTGCTCTTCCCACTATGAACCCTCAGTCCATTTTAGGGCCCTGAGATGTTAATGGACGGATCTGTAATGTGGCATAGCCATAAACATAAACTAAGGAAGATTCTATACAAGCAACAACAAACCCTGTGTAAACCAATCAGAATTTTTCTCTTTGTCTTTTTGTCTGTGTGCTGTTATATTAATTCTCTCCAGGAGTGTGAATCAGTATAAAGCCAGTGTCTTGGCAGCATCTCTTTAATGCAAATTTCAGTACTTTCACACAAATGATCCAAAGTACAGAGCTATGAAGTGGTTATTGAAACTGAAGCAATGAATGGGCCATTCTGAAGTAAGGGCCTCATGCACATGGAGGGCATGTTCCCTGCTGCCTGGAAACCTGGGATTCCAGACTTTCCGTCATAAAGTAGATATGATCATCTCAGCAAATTTCTGTTAAGGATCACAGAGCAGAGAGTAGATATGTCCCCCACAGACATGCACAGCATAAACCCAACATTGCTCCACAGTATGGCTTACGTGGATCTAAAGTTGTGCAGAGACCTTGTGCTGACCCCATGCATGGGAATGAATTTCACCCTGAGGGCAGAACTTGGCCCATGTGTTGTATTAGTAAGTTAGGGATCAATTCTGCACTCAGTTGGTATTTTGGAGTGCAAGGATCAGGCCCACAATTACTTTTTAATAACACCATATATTGTTTAATGATCTTCCATGCAAATTTTGATTCTGTTGGTATGGCTGGCAGAAACCAGTAAATAATACTGAGCTCAAGACTTACAATTTCAAGCACAATTTTTGCTTCCAAACATACTCTAGAGATAGGGGGATAAATTCATCTGGATGTTATTCCATCATAAGGTATAGTATTACATCAGGAAGAATTTGGCCCAGGGTGTCTTAGATCTATCCAGCTTTTTGGGAGGGATTCTCGCCTCTGCTACAGCCCCTGCAGACTGCTGTGTGGCAGCAGCAAAAAAGCTCATCAGCCCGCCAGGGTAGAATTCCCCAAGTATAGGCACTGCACAGTTCAGCCACAGAGGCCTTGCTAGGAGACTGAAGCGGGTATTTCAGTGGCAGGAGGAGAGTCCCCCAAGCACACCTACATTGCAGGTAGAGGTGTAATTTCCAGTTTAGGGCAAGCGTACATGTTTCTAGCTTTGACCAAGCTAATGCACTAAAAACAGCAGTGAAGCCATGATGGTGTGAGTGGCAGCATGGGCTAACTGCTTCTGACAGACCGGACTGACCGCTGCCTCCAGCTGCGGAGCAGCCTATCGACAAGGGGGAGGGCACTCTAAAGCAACTCCTGGATGCTCCAAATTACAGCAGTTGCCAACCCTGTCTGTGTTGGTCTTTCTATATGTGCAGCACGGGAGCCTGCCCTTTGCTTCTTTTAACAACAGTTAAATATCAGAGAGGGCTATATTAGCCCTGAAAGTGTTATATATTAAACTGCCTGTTGTTGTAGTAAAAACTAATACATTGTACTTCTGTTAAGCAATTCTCATTCTGAGGATCTCAAGGCACATCACAAATATCAGTGAATTAAGTCTCCCAATATCCCTTGCAAGCAGGTATTATTAACTGCATTTTAGATATAGAGCAATCGAGGAGCTAAGTGATTTGCTGAAGATCATATAAGGAGTTCCATGGAAAAACTGGGAACAGTACCCAAATCTCCTCTCTCTCAATACTCTGCCTTAACCTCTAAACCACACTACTTATTATTATTATCCTTTAACTGGATTCTCACTTGAACATCAGAATCCATTTAGCCCATTAGAAGTACTAGATGTCATTCTGATAATAAAAAACCTCAAACACATCTGTCACTACCAATTTTGGGATCATATGTTTAGTGTTCGTTGTATCCCTTTTACATGGCTTTCCTTCTTTGGTGAGAATGCTCAGTTTCAGCTGGCGACAAAGGGACCACTCTGTGCTTTCTTATATCACCCTAAATAACTGAGCTTACATTGAAGGCTGACTAATATGGACCATTAATACCATGCAATAATAATGTAATCATTGTGAGTCTTGGCTGTGGAGGATATGAGTCCCAGATTACTGCTGATCCTCTATGTTAAAAGCAGGAGGTAAATTTAAGTTCCAGTCATAGACTTCTAATACAAACCTGAAGTTTACTTATTAGCAACCCAGAGGTGCATTTTATATTTGTCATAAAACGTTTACATTTCTTCCCATTTTTCCTCAGTTGATCTTATAGCTCCTCTATACTCAGATTGTGCTCTTTGTTCTCAAACACCATGTCTTTTAATCTGTTCGTAAAACCTTCCTACGGTCTCCTGAGTATTGTGCAGTTAATGTCATGATACCCATTCTTGAATGTTTTTCAAAAATGCATTCACTAGCTGTTTGATCTTAACAACATCAAACCTGCCATTACACAACACTTGTTAAATGTTGCTTTTAGTCCCTGTTAAGACATAACAGCTGATATTATATTTTACGTGTGCCTCAGTTATTGCTTTTAGGAGGAGTCAGAGTAGCCGTTGTTATTTACCTCTGGGACCTCTGTTCAAGCTTAATTCAAACAGACCTTTGTAAAAAGAGTTCTCATAGCCTCAGACTGTCTCCTAGTGGATGGATTTCCAATAGGGCCTAAAAAAAGTGTATTAGTGCGCTAACATGCAGTACATTTTAATGTGGACCCTGAGTTTTCCATTAAAAATTTGCCATACTACAGAAAAGTGTAATAGCTTAAATTCACCAGGAATTTTATCTCATATTTCCCAAAACCTGTTATTGGAACCATCTCTTCCAATTTTCCAACTACACCATAGATCACCAACCCTATGTAAACATACTCAGAATATCCTGGCTTGCAGCTGTAGTAGTCACCACTTGCTCACACTGTGGTCCCTCTCTTTCTTTGCAACTCAAAGTGCTCCCTCTTCTTGACTCAACCTTCTGGCCCCTCCTTCCTTCCAGGGTATTAAAGTTCCATCAGACAGTCTTCCATTACACCTCTAGGTCCTGTGCCACTTCCCAGTGGCTGGGAGGGGAACCCAGGCCTGCCTGCAACTCTAAAGAACTGTATAGGAGGCCAAACTTTAGGCCACAATTGGGACAAAATTTTCAAGCATGTCCATGAATTTTGGGGGCCAAAACGGTGGCATCCCTAATTAGTAGACCCTTTTGAAATTGTGGGCCTTTGTACAGAGTGGGGTTGTGGCATCAGGTTCTTACTTTTAGAGGGCAATATTGTCTTGCGGTGACGGCACGGAATTGAGAGTAGAGAGACCTGGCTTTTATTCCTGGTTGTTCCATGGATGTCCTATTTGACCTTGGACAAGTCACGTAGGGCAAGATTGTGCGTGGTAAGAAGTTGGAAGGATGAAAAGAGCCTTCATACCCCCTGCACAAGGGTTGGGGGAAGTAGCTGTCCTGTGCTCATGGGAATATAAAGATCCTTAATTCCTATTGCCTCTGGAGAGTAAACTGCTCCAAAGGTGAGAGGAAGAGCTGGACAGCTGCACAGTGGTACCCAGTCTGCACCATCCAAAGGAATAATACAGCATATGCACACCTCCTGCATGGCAGGGAGCTAGGGAAGTATTTTGTCTTCGGAGACAGAATCCTCCCAGAGCTTTCTTTGGGGATTGTGGTCCTGCATCCTGGCCTCCAAAATGGGCACAGCCTGTCCATTAATGCTGCTATGCCTCAGTTTCTTCATCTGTACAATGAGTTAATATTTACGTGCCTCACAGGGTGGTGATGAAGCTAACTTCACTGATATTTGCAAACTGCTTTGAGATCACTGGCTGTGGACGGTGCTGAATAAGTGGAAAGCATTTGTTACAGTCCTGAAGCTCCTAGGTCTCAGCACTGAATTCACTATAGTAACTCAAAAGAGAAAGCATATTCCTTTAACCTACGGTACAGACGCGGTGTACAGCCTGTCATTTTTACATTCTTGGACTGGAATCTGTCCCTAATATTCAAACTTGATGAACATACTGGTTCTCTGGCATGCCTACAGTCATTCCCATCTGCTAGGCTGGCATTGTTCCCACTCTGAATTTGCTGTGCCAATTTCAACAGGGCATAGGTGCTAACCAAACATGGTTTTAGAGGGGAAGCCTTCATAACACAGCAAGTGTCATCGCTTCTGCCAGGAGATCCTGCTGTTTGCAAATAATTCCCGTTTAGGGCCACATGCTTCATTACATGGGATCACATCTGTAGATGCTTGTGGGCATTATAAAATCACAAATGTCTACTGTATTTCTCTTTCAATCTGGCTCTGTGTTTGGAATTTTGCATGCGGAGAAGAAAAGCTCTGCACCTTGTTAACAAGAGACAGCCATAGGCTTTTATATACTCTGAGCATACTTGAGAGGTTCCTGCATCAAAGTCAAAGCCACAAACTGCAGAAGCTTACCAGTGTTGTATCGCTTTGTCAGGCGGACCTCTATTGCCATAAGACTGTAATATATTTTGAGGAGAAAGGACACTACAATTTTACCTCTTTACAGAACATGTCTGGCCAAATTCTGTCTAGAACCATGAAACTGACGTAACCCATCCCCCCACCAACTGGCATATAAATAAAGCAACGTTAATGTGGCTGCCATATTGTGGCTGCCATCCTGCCCAGATTACTTCTGTTGCCAGAAATATGCATGAAATGGGGCTGGAAATAGTTTAGGATGTGGGTAAATTAATACAGTTGCATCACAATGCCTGATGATCAGTAATCCCAACTCTGCAGCACATCTTTGTGGCCATAGGCAAAAGGATAGGTGGAACAGGGTTTCTGTAGGTTAGAGTGCTAGAGTCAGGGCAGACAATTTCCAACCATGCAGTTCCCCTAAGGGCCACTGATTTTTAGATATGATCAACTGCACAGTTCAGCCAGAATTTGGCTCTACATGCCCGTTGCCCAGATTCCAGGGCACTTTACCATTAATATTGCCCTGGAAAAAGTCAAGTGTATATATACACTACCTGAAACCAAACATCTGTAAAACACTAGATATATTTTCAGTTAATATTTAGTGCTCTGTTTCAGCAAAGCATTTAAGCGCGAGCTTAACTGTAAGCATGTGCTCATGTCTCACTCAAGTTAAGCATGAGCTTAAGGGCCAGATTTTTAAAGGTGCTTAGGTGCCTAAAAAAGCGCTTTGTGATTTTCAAAAGTGGCTAGGTATCTAACGCCTATTGATTTCAGTGTTAGGTGCCTAAATACCTTTCAGGGTCTCAGCCTTACGTGCTTTCGAACATCCCCATAGGTGCTTATCTGCAACTTTAGGCACCTAAATACCTTTTTTTTAAAAACTGATCCTAAGAGCTTTGCTGAATCAGAGCCTAAAAGCCCCAAAGGCTGAAACAAGTCCAGCCTGACCACGAATTTTAGAGTGTTAGCATAAAATAGTTAACGGTATGGCCTTATGACTTCAAATGCTTTTTAGGAAGAAAAAGAAGTCCATGATAGGTCATTTAGAACTCAGTCCACAAGAAACCAAATGCCTTCAGCTCCTGTTGCCTTCCCGTGGCCTGCCCCTGCTCCTGTTGCAATCAGTGGGAATTTTACAATTGATTTCAGTGGGATGAAAATCAAACTTTTCATTGGGGGCTGCAGGTACTAAGCATCTAGCAGGAACAGGCACGAAGGAAGGAGCTAAACGTTCAAGTCAATGACCTGATACTGCAAGCCAATGAGCAGCTTTGAGTAAGGTTGGGTGGGAGACGAAGACTGAAAATCCACAAGACCTATAGACAAATTGGGGAGGGTGGGTGGGTGGGATCTATAGGATGATAAAATGGAAATCAGTGCCAGTGGTTTTACCTACAACATGCCACTGAGAGATCTTCCTGGGCTCAGCTGGAGGTGCTCAGTGTCTCACAGAATCAAGCCAGAAGAAGAAACTTTGTTGTCAATATTTGGACCCTGCTGAATTATTCTCTGCAGAAGACAACTTTTAGTATTGTCAAGCTGCAAACTTCCTCTTACACTTTCACTTAAATTCAAAGTAGTTTTTGATCTTAAAATATGCTGTATGTCTACCGTGGCTATGATTTTGTGAATTTTTTTATCTCTTGACTGCAGTAAAAGCCAAGGGGAATCAGAATTATTTAATGTCCTAATAACCTTTTCTCTCTCTTTTTTAACATAAACATGTATTTATAAAATCTAATATAACTAGCAAGATTTCATGAATTTTTAATTCAATTTTTTCCCTGTGATATTGAAATTTTAAACACAAGAGCATAGTGCTTGAGCAGAAGTGAAACTGGCAAATCTAGTTTGATTGACCACATTGAATAAATGTAAAAATACCCAAGCCCTAAAACGTGAAAGAAACTAAATTAGATTTTTAAAACCCTTCCATATTTAACACAGTGCTGTGATAACACAAGCAAGAAATGATACAAATGCATTCTCTGGACTAGCATCAGCACTCTTGTGCTTGGTTTTCCTCAGAGATCAGCTAACCTCTGCCCCAAGAGTTGGGGCCAGAAAGGCAGAAAAACTCTCTGAGATTGGTGTTATGAAGTTTAATGCAAAGCTTCCCTTCAAGGGGGTGGAGTTTGGGGTGTCTGAGGGGCAGAGCCTCCCAATCCCATAACTCTTGGGGATTCAAAGGAAAAGGACCTCTCTGCCACAGTTCAGTGGCGGCATGAGCTGTCTTGCGTAGATGATTGCCCCTCCTTGAACTCTAATGCTTGTGGCAGGAATGTGTTGCAGCTGTTCAGAAACAACCACAAAGGCAAGGCAGAGGGAGATGATATGGGCTACACTCTAGAAATCCAGCCAGTTTGGGAGCAGCTGGTGCAGATTTGGGATCCTGATGAGTCTGTCAAGGACTCCCCTACCATCCCCAGTAGGCATAGCACAAAGTGCAGTGCAGCAGATGGTGGGTGGGTGTGTTTGGAGGGAGAGAGGTCAGGAAACCAGGCCTTATAGGTGGCACCCCTTCCACCAATGCAGAAGATCTGCTGTGAAAAGTGTCCTGTTCATACACACACAGAGGGGAAGCTCTGGCTCACTGAGATTGCTACATCAAGAATACAGACAATTCAAGATGCTTTCAACTAATGTGGAAAAGTCGTGGCCGGATTGTTCTAAGAATCATACATGTAATACCTCCAGAATGACTATTTGTGTGTATAAATAGTGACATCCGGTGTTCAGTCAGATTAACCACAGGTCCATGCTCCCTAAGGTCATTCATCTAAAAGATATAGCACAGACCCCCTTTAAAATTCCAGTTTAAAGTTAGAAGGCTAATTTGAATATTAACTACCTGCCAAATTCAACACACCTCCACAATAAACATTTCCTTCCTGACTTGTAGAGAAACAAAAATGGTGTGGCTCTTGTATAATGCTTTAACTTTCCTTTTTATGATAGTGTCTGATTATTCCCAGGTGTTTCTGATTTCTACTCTTTTTCTGCTCCTGTAGCTATGAATGTGACCATTAGGGAAACACCCATAAAGGATGTGTTCACCACTTCCTTCTATGTCTGTCTCTTAACATAGCCGCAAGTCCACCGTCTTCCATCCATGTCAATTCCCTGAGGTATCCACACAGTATTTGTGTTGACTGCCTTAATTTTGATCTTTTCTAATCATTCCCTGCCAGATGGTAGTTAAAGTTTAATGGTCCCTGTAAAAAGAGTTCCCTTTCTTCTTTTAATCAGTCACGTGTGTTTGCTTAGCTAACTGTTAGATGTTCAGAAAGCATGAAGAGACCACCAACACAACTATTTCAAAATGCAAATTCATATTGTGATTTTAATGCTAAGTAAAAGTAGTGTGTTATTAGGTGAGGAAGGTTCCTGGAAATTATCATGAGCTATTTGCCCTTAGACTTTTTGCTTGTTTTTATGTTATAAGTGTACTGCTATTCACCTGTGACATTTCATATAATCAATACTACTGGCATTTAGAACTTCTTGGGCTTGAACATGTATGGTATGAATGGTCAGACAGAATATGAGCAATCAGGATTTTAAGTCCTGATTCAGCAAAACATTTAAGCGTGTCCTTAATCTTCAGCATATGAGTATCCGTAAGGCTGCCATTCAGCAAGGTACTTAAGCATATGGATAACCTTGAGCACATGAGTAGTCCCACTGAAGCCAGTGGGTCTGCTCACATGCTTAAGTTTGTACATATGTGTAGGAACCTTACTAATCAGAACCTAAAGTTTGTAAGCATGAGTTCACTTGACTTCAGAACACGCTTTAAATGTGAACTGCTTAGCAGTGCCTCTCACAGTAAGATTTCACACTTACATATTCCTTTCACATCTTTCATCTGAGACTTTCCAATCGCTTTACAAGCAAATTAATTAAACCGTACCACACCCTTGTGGGATAGGTAAAATATTATTATACCATTGATGGAGATGGACAGCCTGGGACATTGTGAGGATAAGGGCCTAATCCAGCTCCCATTGACGTCAATGGAAAGATTCCCATTGACTTCAGTGGGCGTTGGCTCAGGCCCTAAATGTCTTGCCTAGAGTAATACAGGAAGTATGTGGCACAGCCAGTAATAGAACCCAGATCTCCAGCTTCAAATTAAAGTTGTTTTGTTTTGTCTCTTGCTACCAAGTACTGTAACAGGATGAGATTTCACGGGGCGGGGAGATAGATAAGCCTACAGCTGCCTTTTGGGGAGCTTCTTGTTCCTTCCTCCAAAGCATCTGGTGCTGGCCACTGTGGAGGCAGGATACTGGACTAGATGGATTATGAGTCTGAATTCTATTTGGTTTTTTTTTAATACACTAGGAGTGCTGGTTCTCATCTCCTGCTGAAAAAAATGCTCTGGAGCTCAGCTACTACGAACTCCCACTCACTTTGACCACTGTCCAACTCACAAGGAAACAAAAGGAATTGTTCCATCCAAGGATTTTCAGTTGAGTTTTAATTAGAGATGGGAGAATTAGTTAAGAACAGATAAGAACTAAACTAAACTTTTTGCTCAAAATGTGAACTGAAAGCAAAATTTTGAGGTTCAGTTGACTATTTTCCCCACATTATCTTCTTATTGCACATGTTCTCTTGGGGTACAGTCCAGGCCAGACAGCAGAGGCACTGAATGATGGCAAAGACTTTTTCTTCTTGTTTATACTCAGGTAATGCGTAGAGGCCTGAATTTGGAGCAGAGCCTCTCTGTACTAGGTGCTGTACAAACACCTGATAAAAGACAGTCCCTGCCCCAAAGAATTTACAGTCTAAAGACACAAGATATTTTGAAGATAGGAACTGAGATTAAGTGACTTGCCCAGGGTCACACAGCATGTCTGTGGTAGAGCCAGGCAGTGATCCCAGATCTCCAGTATACCAGTCCATTGTCTTAACCACACAAGCATCCTTCCTCTCCGTTCACTTGTTTAAAATGGGAGAAAAGCTACAACTTCACTGAGTTAATCTATCAAACCTCTCTAAGTCTGAGTACATTCACACAGCATGCAGCAATGAGTCTCCCAGACGGGGTCAACAGACTCGGGCTCGCAGGGCTCATGTTACCATCCCAAAACAGCTGTGTAGATGTTGCAAGTCAGGCTGGAACTCGCAGTCTGAAGCCGAGGGAGGGGAGTGGGCTTCCGAGCTTCAGCTGCCATTTCAAAGTACTGTCTACACAGCTATCTTTCCAGTGCTAGCATAATCCCCACGAGAGCCAAGTCTGTCGACCTCGGCTGGGAGGCGCGGTGCCACAGGCTGTGTAAACCTACCCAAAGACACCTGAAAGCCCTGTCAGCTGTGGGAAAACAGGGCACTACATTTGTCTGTACTCTTCACACCTCCTTTCCTGATAATGTTTCCCAGCCAGGAAGACATGCCCTGTCTCCCTACACAGCTAAACATTATTTGCACATCAATTTCTGCAGAAAAGGACCTAGGGGTTACAGGGGACGAGAAGCTAGATGTGAGTCAACAGTGTGCCCTTGTTGCCAAAAAGGCCAGTGGCATTTTGGGATGTATAAGTAGGGGCATTGCCAGCAGATCGAGGGACGTGATCGTTCCCCTCTATTCGACATTGGTGAAGCCTCATCTGGAGTACTGTGTCCAGTTTTGGGCCCCACACTACAAGAAGGATGTGGAAAAATTGGAAAGAGTCCAGCGGAGGGCAACAAAAATGATTAGGGGACTGGAACATAAGCTTTATGAGGAGAGGCTGAGGGAACTGGGATTGTTTAGTCTTCAGAAGAGAAGAATGAGGGGGGATTTGATAGCTGCTTTCAACTATCTGAAAGGGGGTTCCAAAAGGATGGATCTAGACTGTTCCCAGTGGTAGCAGATGACAGAACGAGGAGTAATGGTCTCAAGTTGTAGTTGGGGAGGTTTAGGTTGGATATTAGGAAAAACTTTTTCACTAGGAGGGTGGTGAAGCACTGGAATGCGTTACCTAGGGAGGTGGTGGAATCTCCTTCCTTTGAAGTTTTTAAGGTCAGGCTTGACAAAGCCCTGGCTGGGATGATTTAGTTGGGGACTGGTCCTGCTTTGAGCAGGGGGTTGGACTAGATGACCTCCTGAGGTCCCTTCCAACCCTGATATTCTGTGATTCTATGAATGACTAGAATACGGCTTCCTGTGCTGACGATGGCTACTGACAGGTGCTGGAGAGATGAGTCTTCTTCTGGACACAATCATTATCTGTTCCTGATGATTCCCAGTTCGTGAGAGGGAATATGAATCTTCCAAAAGGAGAAGTGAGATAAATTGCACCGATACACTGAAATTATTGTAATGTAGAGAAACAGATGTAGTGACTGAGCTGTCAGGATCTCTCTATAAACTCTTTTCTTTTATCACATTACAGACATAGCTGTTAATTATTGATGAGTACAAGCTAGTTCTGAAGGTAAAAGTATGGTAGTTCAATTAACTAGAATATAGTGTCCTTACTAACACTACTGAGACATATAACAAAAACTGTACATGCAACACAAAAAGAAAACCACATAGTAGAAAATATACCTATGCCACCAAAACAGGTGCCAGAAAGTGCATTCCATAGAGGTTAAAAAGGTCACCTATTTCCTTGCTTAATGGAAGTCTGCAGGTAGCTAAATGACTTACAGCTTTCATGGAATCATACAGGGGCAAAACTGGAGTAATACAGTGTGAAATTGGGCCCTTTGATTTATCCAGCTACTTGGCCTCACTTTGTGTGATTTACAAATAGGAATATTTTCCACAGGCAAACTGACATGAATGACATTTAAATAGACATAGTTTTCTAAAACTCAGTGGAGTTCATTTCAGCTGCACAACTTCAGATGAAGTCCTGGGGTTAAAACCACAACACTGAAAAAATTAGGGGACTGTCTCTCAGAAAACCCAGGCCTGGACAATTTCACGCGTTTGCACCCATTTCCAAAGTGGGTGCAATACACTACTGTGATACATGAAGGGTGTGTGTGTCGGGGGGAGCAGGGGGAGGAACTCCCTTTGATGGACCCAGCCAGCCAGCTAGCTGTAAAAATCCCTGTTGGTCAGTTCTCTGCTTGCTTTACCTGTAAAGGGTTACAAGCCCACAGGTAAAAGAAAAGGAGTGAGCACCTAACCAAAAGAGCCAATGGGAAGGTAGAACTTTTTAAAATTGGGAAAGAAACTTTCCCTTTGTCTGTTCTTCTCTGGGATGCAGGGACACGGAGCAGTAATGCTGTAAGCAGCTTTAAGCCAGGTATGATTATAGATTATCAATTCATACCTCGAACCTACTTATCTGGAGCCTCAGATATGTAAGTAAAATGAGGGAATGTCTAAAAAGATGCGATTAGGGTTATTTCTTTTACTTCTTATTGGCTTGTGGACTCCTCTGTGCTAACCCCAGATGCTTTTGTTTGCTTGTAACCTTTAAGCTGACCCCCAAGAAAGCATTTTGGGTGCTTGATTTTTGGAATTGCTCTTTTAAAAGTTCCAGGTGTATTTTCTTTCTTGTTGTTTTTAATAAAATTTTAATAAAATTTTAATAAAATTTACCTTTTTAAAGAACAGGATTGGATTTTTGGTGTCTTAAAAGGTTTGCGCATATGCTGTTTGACTAGCTGGTGGCAACAGCTAATTTCCTTTGTTTTCTTTCTCAGCTCTTCCCCGGGTGTGCATGTGAAGAAACTTTTTTCATATTATAGTTCTGAGCTTGAGGAAAACTATGTGGGTAACTCATGAGTATTTTTAATAGTTTTCAAGCACTATGAGAATTCCTGGGTGAGAGGTTTTTGTTTTTTAATGTTAAAAATGATCTTCATAGCTGGGTGGTGTTGTGTTATATTTACATTGCTAGGATCCATCTATCATGAAATGCAAAGATAAAAACTATATTTATGGCAAAGCCGCATGCAATTTTTAAAAATCTGTTAATAGATTTTAGTATTAAACAAAGAAAGAAAAAGTCCAAGAAAGTATTCTCTGTCAGCACACGCATAACAATAAGCTGTTATTTAGAAAGCAGTTTCTCATATATACACAGACAGGGTGTAGGTATGGAACATGATATATTCATGTCTGAACAACAGAAACCTAGTCTCCATAATATCAGTGAACTCCATCTAGTCAACAACAAAGTTTGACTTCCAGTGGGAATTGGGTGCCTAACTGCTCCCGTTCCCTTATCAGCCACTTGTCTGTAGATGGGCCCAGGTTCTCAGGTCCAGATGACTTATTATAGAATCATAGGACTGGAATGGACCTTGAGACATCATCTAGTCCAGTCCTCTGCACTCATGGCAGGCTAAGTATTATCTAGACCATCCCTGATGGGTATTTGTCTAACCTGCTCTTATGCATGTAGTCACCTGATACCTAGGGCTGTTGGGAACTGATTCAACCTCTGAAGTGTTTTAGAGGGCTGCTCTAGATTATACTAGATTGTAATAGTCCCCTAAATACTGTTTGTGATGGGTTGGACCCCCCTTTCAGCTTGCCACTAGATGTGCTGGGGTCCCACTGAGCCCGCCTGTCTCAGCAGTCTGGGATTCCCTTACTCTGTGTTTCTGTGACAGGCTCTCAAGCCCCTTTCCAGCACACACACAGGTAGGGATACACCCAGCAGTAGAATCACACAGAGCCTGTGATCAGATGTCAGTGGGAGGACTCAGCTAGGGGATTGCCCAGTACTCATGTGCTCACCTCCTTTGGGGTGTAAACCCAAAATAATATTGTCTTTCTCTGTATAGAGAGTTCTGCACAGTGCAAGCTTATAAATATCCCCTCTCCCTCAATGTGGAGGGAGATATGCATAGCTTCCTTCCCCCCGCACCCCCAATTATGAGTTGCACAAACTGGGTTTTGGTATAAACAAGAAATAAGTTTTTACCTTTTTTAGGTAATAATTTAAGTGATAAGTGATAGCAAACAGAACAAACCAGATTACTTTAATAAATAAACAAAAACCACAAACTGAGCTTAACACACTAGATAGGTAGGATATAAATTTGCAGATTTTCACCCTGAGTGATAAACAGGCTGGGAAGATTCTTAATGCACAAGTTGCCTTGGCTTTCCCAGGTTTTCATACACAGGCTAAAAATCCTTCTAGCCTGGGACCATCACTTCCCACAGTTTAGTCTTTCAGAGTAACAGCCGTGTTAGTCTGTATTTGCAAAAAGAAAAGGAGTACTTGTGGCACCTTAGAGACTAACCAATTTATTTGAGCATAAGCTTTCGTGAGCATCCGATGAAGTGAGCTGTAGCTCATGAAAGCTTATGCTCAAATAAATTGGTTAGTCTCTAAGGTGCCACAAGTACTCCTTTAGTTTAGTCTTTGTTCCTCAGGTGTTTCCAGGGGTGTTGTTGTAGGGAAAGTGAGGTCCCCCCATAATGTCATTTTCCCCCTTTTATATCTTCTCCCCACTTGCTGGAAAGCTCTTTTGCTTTGACCCGGGTCAAACAGTTCCCATTGTGTAGCGCTATCTCTGAGAGGTTTCTATTGTACACAGTTCCTGGGGTAATCCTTGTGCTTGTGTTCATTTCCTCAATAAACCATTAACATTGTTTGGCCTTTTTATTGTCATACCTGAAAGGCTGCTTGTGGGTGTTTTCAACCTCAGGACATATTTCAGCAACACATACATAGCAAAACTTCATAACTTCACATACGACAATAGCACATACAATTCAATGAGATATTACTGTCTAGCAGATCAAGACTTTTAGAGTGACACCTCACAGGACATACTTTGTATAAAACATATCCTAATTACATGACAGTGGTGAATATTGGGGTGTCAGGGTGTCACCCTGTTATGCTGGCCAAGGGTCATCAAATGCACTGTGCTCTAGCTACCTCCCTTCCTTCCTCAACATATCCCCTACACTGGAGAATCCATTTAAGGGAAGCTTTACTATCCCTTTGCACTCTTCAGAGCAATGCAGTGAGACAGTATCAAGTAGGAGGATCCGGCCCCGTGGCCCTCAGAAACCTCTTCATTTGTCCCCCCACAAATTGTGCATTTTTTGATGACCATTCATTGATGGTCAGCTAATTTATACTTCGTTTTTAGTTATATCTGATGTTTGTATGACTATTCAGAAAATGCCACTGTTGAGATTAGTTGAGCTACTGCTGTTCTAGGAAAATAACTATGAGGCCCCAGGTGAAGTTATCAGAAATGCTGAAAATACCTATATTTACTGGCTAGGAATAGGAGATACAAAATAAGAACATTAAAGAACTCTCCCAGTCCCCTCGCCACCCACATTTTGCCATCATAGCACTCTTTGCAGATCTGAAGCAAGACAAAAAAAAGCTTAAGTCAAATAATATGTGATCTCTTACGTCAATAATACTAAGTGAGGCTTTAAATACCAGTGGAGGTAGGACTAGCAGGTACAGTATATATAAGCTTTCCATGCTACTCGGTCCTTACTAGATTACAGTCAGGTGGAGGTGTACAGGCAAGAAACAATTTAATCAGCATGACATCTGCATTCTCTTTTAATGTGGAAGCTCTTCCTGAAAAACCACAAACCTGATAGGACTATTTGAGAGAAGTATAGCAGATATAAGTGGCAAAATTAAAAAAAAACAACTGGATGTCGGACCTATCAGAGCTTCTGGCAATGCTGTTTAATTGAAATTACACTGATATAGTATATTAGTCATTCACAGACCGTGATTACTCTGAAGCTGCCTAACTCACAAAGAACTATTAAAAAAACATTAAAGAACTGCCTCTACCTGTCTCATCACAGTGTCACCCTTTTGCATTTTTGATACAAAGCAAAAAGAATCTGTTTTTCAAATGTCTTCCCCAAACGTATTTATGCAGCGTGTTACAAACTGCAGTCAGTGCGTGTTCTAAACTGGCCTCTCATTTAACAGAACCCTCATCAAGCAGCATGTGCTAATGTTAATTATCAGACTTCAGAAGCAATTGTGGAATTTGGTTCAGGTGTCTGCCTAGGAAGAGGAAGCCAAATTCTCTACCTGCTCCTGAGAAAGGGTTCAGTATTAGGGCATGTCTACATGTATCGCGCTGCTGCGGCGCTGCTGCAGAGCATCTAGTGAAGACGCTCTATCCCAATGGGAAAGAGCTCTCCTGTTGGCATAATAAAACCACCCAAGAGTGGCAGAAGCTATATTGGTGGGAGAGCTTCTCCCGCTGGCCACACTAGCAGTTAGGCCGGTATTACTTATGTTGGTCAGTGGGGTGGTTTATTCCCACCCCTGAGTGACATAAGTTGTGCTGATATAAGCTGTAGAGTAGACATTACTTTCTCCTTGGACAAAAACCATGCTGTGTGCAGAGGCAGCGTGCTGTCTGGCATAAGTGGCCAGGGGCCGGTGGGAGGCTGTGCAGCATGGCTGGACAAGGCAGGGGCTGTGTTTGGAGGATGGCAGGGGAAGGTACTGTGTTCAGTAACATGACTGAGCAGCTTCAGGTTCTGGATTCACCTTCACAGCTACGTGTCTGGAGGTCTGAAAAGATATTCTGGTCTGTTCTAGCTGAGTAAGGACTGAGGATTGGGCCTGCTTTTATTTGACAACATATAACTGTTTGTTTCTGAGTGGAGTACTCAGTACCCATATCTGTTCCTCTTGATTTCCTCATATATCCCCACAAGGGATAAGTTGATACAGTATAAATTGGAATCTGTTTTCTAACCACGAATTGGCATTCCAGCAAATTGGTTATAAAGGGAAACATGTAAATGGTAGGCACAGTAAAAGTGTGTCCCAGGGATTTGTTAGCTTGCTCAAACTAGTCAAGTGACTGACCTCAAGGGCTAAATTACTCCTTCGAGTTTACTCCATTGACTTCAACCAGAGACTATTACTCAATGGGGTTACAGCAGGTATGGTTTTGTCCCCAAGGTTTATCTTCATAAACATCCCACAATGCCAAAATACCCAGCTCCTCCAGTTCCTAGAACGGAGCTCCCCAAAGTACCTCAGGCTTTTGTGATTATGGGTCAAAGTCAGAGGTTGCGTTGTTTTGCAGTTAAGAACCCATTTGTCTCTATTACATGTTAATTTTAGGATACATTTTAAAAACTATTAAATCATGTTCTTTACATGTCAGCTAAGGGTGGGATTTTCAAAAGCAGCCAGAGGAGAGTTGAACACCCAATTTCCCCTGAAACTCAAATTCCCTTAGGTAGTTTTGGACATCCCACCCAAAATGTATAAGCACTTGAACTTGTCAGCAGAGAGGCAAATCTTTCAGTCACTCACTGTGTCTTGTTCTGTAAAAAGGGATATCTAGGATTTCCTCCACCAAATTAATTGTGAAGTCAGGGGAGGAACCAACGTATATGAAAAAAATTAAAAGTGCATGAAACACAGATAACTAGAAAGGGTTTCAGGTGTACAAATTAATGTCATCATTAAAAAGAGATAATAGGCAGCTCATTAACCAGCCTGATCTGCTTTGTGTAGCCTCCCTCCTAATCAGATGAGTTAATAGTTTGACAGAAATAAGCACTCTGAAAAACAGTTTGCAGTGGAAACAATGACTCAGCCTTGAGTGCAGCAAGCTAAATATCACTGCGATAGTATCTAATTTCAGGATCTGATAATGTTATATTGAACAAGTAAACTGGGCTCAAATTAGTTTTCTAAACTGTATTTTTAAATGTAATGATACTGGAGTTTTAGCACTTTAATTCTAACCCAGGTTTTTCTGGTGGCTTGAATTTGCAGTGAGAAATACTGCAGTCTGGAGCACAGGGAAAAATAATCAAAGTAGCTTTCATGATATGAATAGTGTCACTATTTTGGGGTTATGTATATGATAACAATAATCCAGGTCACATTTTCATTGTATCATGAAAACATGGCCTGCATTATTGTTATCTATCACATACATAACCCCAAAATGTGCTAGACACTATTCGTTCCTGTAACAGCTGTGAGAATGTAGGGCCCAGTGCCAGCGCCAGTCTCTGTTTAGAACTCGCATTGAAATTGTGGTCCCCTAGTTTTAACTGGGCAACAAGCTAGAACTGTGCTTGTTTTAAAACTGTTTTGTTTATTTTAAAACTGTTTTGTTTTATTCCTCTTTTAAAAATGCTCTGATTTTTTTGTTCTGTGTTAGGTCAACATAATAAACACAAGTCTTTGGAATTTATGTTTACATAGGTTGAAAAGCTGTATTTTAATATTAATAGTGCAGAGATTAAAATATACAATCTAAAGTCTTCTCTATCTGCATGCATGAGTACGATGAGTATCCCCACTTTAGCCTTGATAGATCACACCCATAAATATGTCTTCGGTGAAAAGTAATTTCGTCGTGTACACATGCATATTATCTCAATCCAAAACTCATCTTGAATAGAGACTATCCGTTTAGTCAGTGTGCTTTATCATATGCATGGATGTGAGACCAACAAACCTATTTCACTTAGGACTTTTAGGTGGACTCAAACCATTTGTTTTTAGCTCTTCTATAGAAATTTGCTCATGATTTAGTTAAAAAGGTTTGGCTGTGTTAGTCTGTATGTTCTACTGTTCAGACACTAGTGAACAGGAGGGATAATCAAACCTGGCCTTTGTCTAAATGAACAGAACTTGTCTAGGGATGTGCTGTCCTGCATATATAAATTTACAAATTGTGTGCTAAATCAGAAACTCAGGATCAAATCCTTCTTTTAGATCCATACATGCAAATTCCATTGCAATCAATAGACGTTACATATGTGTGCTGAGTTCAGAGGTAATATGACCCTGCATCAGTTTACACCAACAGAGAACTTTGGCACACAGAATTACAGACCATGGGCTGAATTCAGCCCTTGAGCTGAGCATAGGTCCATAACCAAAAAATTGCAGAGAGGAGGTTCATGCTCCATAGGTCCATGTTCCATAGGCACTCTGTTGTTAGAGTATGGGATGTTCAGAGGTGGGACAAGGAGTCAGGGATGGTCTGTGTCTTTTGGCACACACATCCCCATGCGCGACTGCTCAGATTACTCCTGTCTGTGAGTAATCTGGGGGCAGGGTATGGGGCCATGCATTCACACTGTTTTTAATGCCCGCTTTCCCCTAGCAGGGTGTAGGTCCTGAATTTGATCCAATAACTGCTTTGAAATGGCAGATTTTATGTTTCATTCTACCTCTTTTCTTCCCCTTTCTGCCAGTGTGAGAGCTTCAGTACTCAGCTCTAAACAATTCACTCTCGTCTTTCCTTCCCCTCTGTAAAAGCAGTTTGTGATACTTGCATGCCATTTGAAAATAAATTACATTGCATTAACTTTGTCAGAGATTGTGCATGTCAGACACAACACAAATTTTTTTAATCATCATGGATTTCTAGTATATTCTATCACTGAAGTAGCTAAAAGTTTACTGGGAATAGTTGACTCACTTTGACAGACACCTGAATTTTAGAATTACTCAGGCATAAATCCAATGGAAATAAAGGTGCTTGCAATTTGATTTTCATTTTTCACTACCAGCAGGGGGAGCACTAAGGATGAAACTCTACAAATCTTAAGACTTCATGCCTTTATAGGGCACACTATCCATTGCTAATCATTTCAGTCAAACTCTGTCCGAAGGCACCTGCCCCCCAAGCTGCCATTGACTTAGATGGGAATGGAGTGAAGTATCTGAGGGTAGGATTTGGCTCTACCATTATGCATAGTCACGCATTCCTATACTCTTCAAAGTGAACCCCTCAAAGATTTAACTGAGCAATATCATATTTAGAGAAAAAACAAATACCACTAATGAGTACTATCTGGAATAAGATCTGTGACCTGGTTGCACAAATCACTGACAATATCCAGTAAACTGATAGTATGTTCCAAATATGTTTAGTAATTCGGTTTCTGATTGTGCAGTTTAGACTACAGTTCTATGAGACAAACTCTACAAATACAGAAATATAATTTCTCAGTCTAGGATTTTAAAAGATCTTTGTGTTATTTGTCACCTTTTATTGCAGTTGACCAGTATCTTATATTGGCTTTCAGGCAGTGTTTAAAAGTCAGCATTTTGCTAGACTAATGAGTGAATGTGTTAGAGTAGGTCCTAGTGTACTGATGTGGCTGAGTATCATACTGGTAGCAGGCTAATAATGCATTTGGTTGGGTTTGAATGTTGTCTTAACTTCTGATTTCCTTTTTATTGCTTGTGTTGTGAGAAAATGAACTGCTGGAAGATTAACCTTAAATTAATGTAGGATTTTCCGTGGGTTTATATATATTATATAAAATGTACGTATTTGTATTTGGTAGAGGTAATTATCTAAATGAGCACTTCATAGTGTACATCTCATACGTTCTGCGGATACTGAGAACTACAGTGGAAGAGGGTCTTTATACAGCCATTACCCAGTAACAGCCTTAAATAAAGTCTTGAGCTTTGGCAATTAGCTATATTGCTTATATTTGCTCTAATACACTGTGCTGATATTAACTTGCCCTCAAGGGGATATTGAAGGTACCTTGAAGAAGTTGTTCAGCTATATATTTATGTCATTTCTGGATAAACACACCATGAACTCACTGATATACCAGAGATACCTGGATGATATTTTCATCCTCTGGATAGATGACCTCACCCCTCTAGTTGTCACTACCCCCCCATGCTGAAACCAATATGAGGTCTCTGTCACACTCTCTGTAGGGTTCACGACCATGAGTGCCAACCTCAGGGAGGATTCAAAAGCAGGGCAGACACCCCCAAACTGGTGGTAGGGTCTATAATTAGATTTCATCAACCCTTTAATGAATGTGAACTCCTGGATCACTATAACAGTCTCACCATGGAATCAGACAGTCCTCTTAGGCTCTCCAGTCTAACTTGCCACCAGGTGGACTTAGTGATCAATGGTCACATACACCAAAAAATAAAAAATAATAAAAATAAAAATCACAAAATATTCAGGTTGCTCCCAAGAGACAAGACACTTACTCCAGGTCAATTTGTACCTAAGGGCAGGTCTACACCACGGGGCTCAGTCGACCTAAGTTACGCAGCTCCAGCTATGTGAATAACGTAGCTGGAGTCGACGTAGCTTAGGTCGACTTTTTGGGATGTCTACACCTTGCTGGGTCAATGGGAGAAACTCTCCTGTCGACTTACCTTATGCTTCTCATTCCGGTGGAGTACCGGAGTCAACAGGAGAGCGATCGGTGGTCAATTTAACGGGTCTTCACTAGACCCACTAAATCGACCCCTGGTGGATTGATCACCATGCGTCGATCCCCTGGTAAATGGAGACAAGCCCTTAGATCTCATACCAAAGACAACACTGGTAGCCAAGCCTGTAATAAACTAATTAAGGATTTAGTAACTAGACAAAATAAATGAGAGAAACAGAGTTAAAGTAGACAACATATATACATAAATCATGATAAATGAATTCAGTTTATGGTTTCAAAAGGTGACAGAGATGTAATAATCTGTCAGCCCTGAATATCTTTTAGGGCTAATCCTAGATTGACCCTGAGGATCTCTGCTTTTTGTTTCTTAGCTCCAGCCCTTGTAAGAGTACAAACTGCAAACAGGTGAAAAATCTTCATATTAGTTATTTTTATTTCCATCTTCTAGCATTCAGACTGATGGGATGAGGCCATCTGCATGTATTTCTCCATAGGTGGACGGGAGAATTAACAAAGCTTTAGTCATGTTATGGTCCACTTAATTTTGGTATTCACCCTGGATGGCTGGGGAGAACCACTCTTCCCATCTGAGTTCAAAAGTTCGGAGTAGGCATTTTTACAATTGTAAAACAAATTTATATTTTACCTTGTAGCATGGAATAGAGACATTAGAAGTATGGTTAATGCAAGTGGCATCTTACAAGTTTTTTTACAGAGAGTCTAAAACACATCCTTATTATAGAGAGTCTAAAACACATAAGTGAGCTGGTCTGTTTTCCAGCTATGAATTTGTCAGTGCACAGGTGACGCCTACAGGTAAGAGCTGGCACCTGGTTTACAGCATTACAGTTTCAAACAGTTACAACCCATACTTGATGGGAACCACATCCTGAAAGGAGTCTTTCCCCAGCCCCCTTTTCTGGCCTTCAAACAACCCCGCCCTGAAACCTGCCAAGCTTATCAGACACAAGCTCCCCACAGACCAGGATCCACCAATTCAAAGCAGCACCAGATGCTGCCAGAACAACAGATACAAAACCTGCACACATATCTCCACTGCTATGATGATCAATACTCCCCACAGCATATCATTCAAGATCCATGCGTCCTACATGTCCCCATCACAACATGGGGTAAACCTCACCCAGGTAAAACTCACTAAATGCCCCAATCACTACGCTCTCGAATGAACTCGCACAGAAAAACGATAAAAGACAAAAACACTATCACCCGCGGATGAACACTTTTCACAAAACGATCACTCCATATCTGACCTCTCAGTCCTCGTCCTCAAAGGAAACCTGAAGAACACCTTCAGAAGACAAGCTGGGGAGTTTACATTCATAACTTTGCTAGATACTAAAAATCGTGGCCTGAATAAAGACACTGGATTTATGGTTTATTACAACAATCTGTAACCCACTAATCCCCCTTTTTTGTCTTATTACTGCAAAGGTGTTAACAGGCCACTTCACTTTGAGCTGTCCCTTAACAATATGTGTTAGCTACTTATGCTAAACATTCTGTTCCCCCTTGTATTTAGCTGTCATGATCCGAAGCCAGGTCTACACTACAGACCTATATCGGTACAACTACATAGTTCAGGGGTGTGAAAAATCCACACCCCTGAGCGACATAGTTATACCGACCTAACCCCATGTGTAGACAGCACTATGTCAATGGAAGAGCTTCTCTTGAAGACATAGCTACTGCCTCTTGCAGAGGTGAATTAACTACGCCAACAGGAGAAGCTGTCCTATCGATGTAGGAGCGTCTTCACTTAAGTGCTGCAGCTGTGCTGATGCAGTGTTTTCGAGGTAGATCTGCCCTTTCTCTAGAGGGCAATTTTGCCTGAGAAAGGACTGTAGGATTGTGCCCAAGATGCTTATTCTGTGCTTCACACCTAATGCAGTGTGGGTGGAAGTAATGAGGCTTCCTTTCTATTAGGCAAGTTATCTTTGAACAAAGGGTGGTGGGAAATTAACAGCGCAGCTGGATGAGGTCTCATTTACCATCCTTCCAGTACCTTTTAATTGTTAGCCTAATTCATTTCTAGGGTTATTACTACTCCCTGCCTCTCCCATTCTCCAGAAGTGATGTTTCTTGGAATAACAATAGCTGATGAGTGGTGTAAGTCAGTAATTCATGTTTGCAAAGTGCCTTGTCATTGATGGTTTTGTTGTCATTTGCCACATGAACAAGCATTTGAATCACACATCAATGGTATATTTAACACATTCTATTTTTGTTGTTGTTCATTTTCAGGTGGAATCAAATATTTAAAGTATAAGGAAGGAACTAATAATTTTCAAAAAGGAGAGAATTCACAAGTCTTAATAAAATCTGTGAGTGGTTCACTATTGCAACTGTATAATGAAATGAAAACAAATACTAATTTTTCTTAAAATAGCTCCTTGTTATTATCACTGATTAAAATACATTTGTTGTTAATGGAAGATGTAATTGCGAGTAAAGCAAGTTTCTTTTGTGTTTGATGTCTCCAGTTCCTTTACAGGTCAACAATGTTGGATCTACAAGCCATTCCTGTGTACATTCCAGAAAAGGAAATGCTATTTCCATAGATAATTTCACTGCCATGGGATATTGCCTTCTGATCATTGTGTGTTTTGCTTCTTAATTAATTCCTCAGAAGCATCTTTACTACTAAAAATAAGTGACTATTTCTTGCTTTAAATTTATACATTATCAAGCAGAACTTATTGCTCTCTTTCCTTCATGTAAATTTGTCTTGGCATAAAGGAAGCTGCTCAGACATTTTCATTTAAAATTCCAAATGTGTATACTGTAGCTCCACAAAATTTTGTCATAGTTTATAAATGCACGTGCCATATAGCAACCAGTTAAAATATGTCATGCAAGTATAATTCTGTCTGAGAAGGCAAAGAGTTTATTGCTCAGGTTTTAGTCAACACATGCCCTCATAAAGTTGTACACTCATGTGGCAAGTAATAATAAAATACTGATCTGTGTTACAAAACCCCTAAGCACAACAGAGCTAGAGGAAAACACTAACCATATCTGTGGAAGGAGGAATTGTTCAGAACAAGTCTGTGTTGTCAAAAACAGCTTTGGCTTAGAACTGAATCTGGAGGGGCTGGCAACAAAATATACACATCTTTGAGTCTCAGTGAGAGAAGAAAAGGGCAATTTTGCAGCCTTTGGTCCAAATTCTCCTATCAGTTACACTGTCCCCCTGCAGTCAGGGAAGATGCACTGATAAAGGTTACTGAGCGCTAGGGTTGCCAACTGTCTAATCACACAAGCCCAAACACCCCTGCCCTGCCCCTTGGTGTGGGGTGTAAGCTTTGGCAGGGAGTTTGAGTGTTAGAGTGGGATCAGGGCTGGGGCATGGGGTTGCGGTGTGGGAGGGGCAACAGATTCAGGCCCCCGCCAGGTGGTGCTTACCTCAGGTGGCTCCCGGGCGGCGGTGCAGTGGGGCTAAGGCAGCTTTCCTGCCTGCCCTGGCCCCACGCCGCTCCTGGAAGTGGCCGGCACATCCCTGCGGCTCCTGGGGGCAGGTCTAGGGGGCTGCGCACGCTGCCTCTGCCTGCAGGCACCGCCCCCGCAGCTCCCATTGGCCACAGTTCCTGGCCAATGGAAGCTGCCATGTTGGTGCTCAGGGAAGGGGCAACGCATGGAGACCCCCTGCCCTCCCCAGGGGCTGTACGGATGTGCTGGCCGCTTCCGGGAGCGGCACGGGGCCAGGGCAGGCAGGGAGCCTGCTTTAACCCTGCTGCACCACCGGACTTTTAGCAGCCTAAAATCTCCCAGTTTGGCTTCAGTAGCCTCTGGGAGATAGAGCCTGATTCTGGGACACTCCCAGAGAAACCAGGAGGGTTGGCAACCCTACTGAGCACAGGATGTAGTCCTATGAACTGGAATTACTCCTCTAGCTGTTGAGTCTCGGTATTTATATCCGACAGTACCTTGCCAGCGAATCAGAAACTGCAAAAACTTCAGAAGTTTGATGGACACTTGCATCACTAGATGGCTGCCGCAGAGTAGTTTTGCTTTGGGTTAATGAAACTCAGGAAGATATGGCTGTACAGGTTTACACTCTGTTCACGTTTTCCAGGTTCTCTCTGCAACCATAAGAATGAGAACCCGGTTTTTTTAAAAAACCAAAAACTGAAGCTTCTGCAGCACAGGGAGGATTCCATGGCAAATTTCACTGGCACAGAATCATGGGATACATGGGGCCCGGTTATGTTTTTTCTTCTCCCACTTAAAATAAATAAATAAATAAAAAACAACATAATATGCACTAGAAGTCAAATGGACTTTATTATCTAGTCTGACCTCCTGTATATCACAGGCCATCAATATCATGTAGCACCCATACTCTACACTTAACAACCAAAATTAGACCAAAGTTTTACAGCCCACAAGAGACTCTTATATGCCCCAGGCACAGAATGAGGGACCATTGTGCACCAGTGCCCAAGGCCCCTGCAATAGCAGGGAAACGATTACTTGAGATATACCCAGATAATCCCGGCAAGTGACCTGCACCCTGCGGAGGAAAGCAATCCTCCCCCCGCAAAGGTCACTGCCTGTCCTCAGGGAAAACTCCTTTTCAACTCCCCATATAGCATTCAGAGCCTGTGTGAGCAAGAATCAGCCAGCCAAGCAACAGAGAGAGCGTGAATGCTCTGTGCCACCTCAGAGCCTTGGCCTACCTTGTCCAATGGCACAATATAAACCAAAATAGGATACATACATGGCAAATGGCAAAATAAATGAAGTGGCAACATATGACATTTGCACTGGTTAGTCAAGCAACACGATCTTTTATTCAACAGGCTAAAAAACTGGATAGACACTGACCAGGGCCATGACAGATGAAAGTATAGGATGGAGTACAAGAGCAGGGAGCAGACCATATCACATAAATCTATCTGATCCCAGTACAGAGCATACCAACAACACTTTCAACTCTGAAAGACAAGTCAGGAAAACAGTATCTATTTCTGCAAGTCTTTCAGCTTTTATATTTCCCAGACACTTGTCTAGCAACACAAACCAATAGAGAAGGAGCCACAGTTCCTTCACTGGACATTCTCCAAGTTGTCCATATAAACAAAACTTATTTTATTTGTTGTGACATTGACTGAAGTAATGAGCTCCTAGGAACAAGGAGTTGGAGAAATAGCTTCAAGAACACAGAGAGGGAAGCCTCAAACAATTAGAAAGCAATTAGATGGAAAATGATTTTGGCTCCAAATTCTCGGGTAAATAATGCAGTCCTTACTCAAGCCTACTCCAGTGTAAATTTTACTGGAGTAGGGATTTGACTCTAATTTTCATAGAATCATAGAATATCAGGGTTGGAAGGGACCTCAGGAGGTCATCTAGTCCAACCCCCTGCTTGAAGCAGAACCAATCCCCAGTTTTTGCCCCAGATCCCTAAATGGCCCCCTCAAGGATTGAACTCACAACCCTGGGTTTAGCAGGCCAATGCTCAAACCACTGAGCTATCCCTCCCCTCAGGGCAGATATCAGGGCAGAAATGGTGGTTTTGTTTGTATATTTAATTAATTGCTCAACAGACCCAGAGCTGACCACATCTTTATGGAAATCATGGAGCTATTGTATGGGTGCTGAAGTCCTTCAGGACCACTTCCCAAGCACTTAGCAATGCTAGTTACCTGTATGAATGATGATGCTACTTTTGATTTCAGGTTCCAAAGTACTTAGCAACTGCTAATTTGTGTTTTCTTCACCCCATAATGGAGCACAATCTGTCTGAAGCATTGGAGAGTGCAACTACAAGGTGCTAATTATAGTGGAGGTGTCCCAGTCCCCCCTCCCATCCCTCTGGGCTAAACTCTAGTGGTTTAGGTTGCATTTACTTAAGTAGCCATTTGATCTTTCCCAAGAGAGGATTTTGTATTGTTTCTTTTAATCTTCTCTGCAGTGCATTCACCAATGGCTCGCTGACCTCTTAAGTTAATATTTGTGTTTATGGGCAAGAGGTCACAGGATCTACAACAGAACAAATACAAATAAAGTTTGTAAACCTGAATTAAAGAAAATGGTGTCTAGTAAAATGTAGATACATCTGTTTTAAGTATGGATTAAGTCCATTGACCCATGCTGATTTGTCATGAACAAATACAGTTTATATTGATGATACAGTTTAAAAAATGTATAAAAATGATAATTATCATAGTCCCCTTTCAGCTACGGAAAAAATCTAACAAAAGATTTTAAAATATATTAAATTAAATAAAAATGTGAAATACAAATGCTTAACTTTGTGCATATGAGTACCTCCGTTGATCTGAATTACTCACAGAGCATAAAGTTAAGAACATGCTTGCCTTTGCACGATTGAAGGTCTTACACAGTAACTATGCAGCACAGTATGGTTCCACTGTCATGTAATATAGGGCCTGTTCTGCTCCCACTAAAGTCAGTGAAACACTCATGGACTGAGATTCTGATTTCACTAATACCAATGCTCTGCCATTGTGTGTGGCAACTCTATTGAGGTCTATGGCACTACTTTAATCAACAACACAGAATTCAGAATAGTTCACCTTAATCAAGCATAAGTGAGCCATCTCAGAAATTGCAATTAGTCAAGTAGCCATCTCAGAAATTGCAAAACTTGTTTCAGCCAATGCAAAATATTATTCCATATCTCATTCTGATAGTAAGAATGTCTATAAACACTGTTATTGTTTACATAAGGTTAGAAATCCAAAGAGGTTTATTTCCTAACTTCTTTCTAGCACTGCAATAGTAATATTTGCTGTCCAGTGAGAACCATAGCCGAATCCACGATCTGGATACAAACAGAGTAAGTGACAAATCGCCTGCATGCAGAATACACAAAGCAGGAATTTCAATAATAACCTTCTTCAGAGTGTTAGAATGAATCAGAAAAGCACCCTGCCAAAATTAATTGAAAAATGTGCAACATTCTACCTAAAAAAACATGAAGAAATGAGAAACCTGGTATAATAAATATGCTGGACCTCATCCTGCAGAATTGGGATCGCTACAAATTAGATGATAACTAATAGTTTTAAATGAGATTCCCTTCACTTTTGAAACCATGATGGGGCCAGATTATACTCAGCTACACCTGTGTGAGCCTACGGAACTCAGAAATGTTGAGTTCAATGGGGTTGCATGTAAATGAATGTAGAGGTTGGCCAATGCACTGAACTGTGAGATATTACTAAAATGAAATATTAATTCCCATTTATTCTGAACATACTAGATGGTTTCCACACCTCTTTTTTAGAAATAGAAAAGTAGACCTCCTGTCTTATGTCCAGATATCACAAATGAATCAACTATTCTTTTAACTGGAAATCCTGCAAATGTTCTATTTATACCCAGCAATTCCAGCAAGCGATTTGAAATTAAACCATTTTCTCAGCACCTGTAAAAATGTGCAGCTGAAGAACTGGCAGTGTGATGATTGCTTTACAGATAAGCATTCCCTTCATCATCTTCAAGGACATCCAGATTTATGATCTAATCACTTGGCTCTTTAACAGGATGCATTTGAATCTGATTAAAAAGAAAACAAATAGCAGTGTAGATTTATTAATGAAATCTGCTTGACCTTTCCACTTACCTAACTCTCTCAACATAGGGTGTTAAAAAGAGAGCTTAGCTTCCTTAGCATTTCTAAACATTTTAATTTCTACAGTTTCTATGTGCAGAATGCTCTGCAGAGCATTTTTGGACATTGACAAGTGCAATTTTTGGAGTTATCTTTTTCCCCCCTTCTCTTCTTGGACTTTAATTGCTCAACCTACATCCTAATTCAGGTTGCTCATAAACTTTAGCCTTTGTTGTAGGTCCGACAGCTGCATTATGTCAGTAACAAGTAAGACATTCACAAAGTTCCGGAATGTTGCAAGGCATTTTATAGGTGCTGCAATAAAAGGCAAATTGAATTTACAAAAATGCATTTGTACTGATTAAAAACGTACAAAGTTAATTGGAAACACCATGTAGGTGTTGCCACACAACTAGAGGTGTAATGGGTGGTTCTAATTCAGATTGAACATGGTAGGGTAGTAGTTAGTCATATAATATTAACATTCTTAGTAATAGTTTTCCCCCTTGAAAAAACTGCCATTTGTTCACCCATAGATCTAGATTACTGGTTGAAATGGTGAAGTATGAAAAATTTTAACTGAGAATAATCCCTGACTTCCTGGCTCATTGTCACGGCTGCCGTCACAGTAGAATCTATAAATATCATTCAGTGCTGGAATCTCTCAGTTGGTAATTGCAGTGTCCCTGGGGAAGATTTTCTATGTTTTTTTTTTCACCCCACTTCACCGTTGACAATGTTGTAATGTAGTATATAGCAAGTGAGGTGGAAAGAGGGAGGTTACCAACAACTAAGGCAATCAGCACCCTCCCCCCAGAGTCGAGTGAATTATCTCCATATAATCCACTTAACCTTTGCCATTGTGGGACCTGGGAAGCTTGAGTGTATTTCTAAACTTGAGTCTTTTAATTGCCAGTTTATAGTGTCACTAGTCCAGCTCAGCTGGAAAGATGATGATTGGAAAATAGTTCCATAAGGGAATAGCTTTTCACCTCAGGTAGGAGTCCTAATTTTTATTAGTTTTGTGGTCTGTTGTCCTCTCAGTCCTTTGTAGACAGTGGCCTACAACAAATCCACAAATGATGGGCTGGGTTCACCACTGTGTTACTCATATTTTAAACTGTTTTAACACCATTGATTTCAGCTGAGCAACACTGCTGTAAAACTGGAGTAACATACACACTGGAACTGTTTCAGCAGTAAGTGTATTCAGTGAATAAGTGTATTCAGAAGAGCTTAAGAGACCTCTGATTTTGTACTTGGAGACAATTCTACACAAATCAGGTTGGAGATAACTGAGCAGTATAAGAAAACATTGTGATTTCCTCTCTCATGCAGTCTCCACTTGACAGTGACAGTTAACTCATATGTCAAATACATATTCCCTCCCCACATCATATACAAAATCTTTAGGATATCCTTCATACACTTAGCCTTATATTTGACTAATACTGTAGGACTTTTTTTTGTAATTTCCCAAGAATTAAGTGCGGGGGAAAAAATCAGTCACTTGAATATTTTAGTTAAAAATATACCCACAGAGGGAATGAATAGCTCAGGGGATTGGTAATAGTCTACGGGAGCATTTTAGACTTGATACTAACTAAAAGCTAATATTAACTGATGGCTGTATGGCAGCGAGTTGATCTCTTACCATAATTCCCAGTGGACAGGTGTCCATAATCACAACACCATCACCAAGCAGGTAACCTTGCTCGCAGTCTCAGCAGAGTTATCAAGACTGAATGGGTCTGGGAAATGTACTATCATCTCAGGCAGGGATTTCAAAAGAGCCTAGGAGAGGTAAACAGCCAACTTCAATTGAAATTCAACAGAGACGGGTTTCTTTGAAAATCCCAACCTCAGTGCTGGATCTTCCAGAACTCGGTTGAAGCATATTTGTTGGGCAGTGTGGAGAACCTTGCATTGGTCCAGCCTATGATATCCCTCTGAGGTATGTGGATAAAAGCCAGGGAACTCGTACCTTTCACAAGTACTAAACTCATGCTCAGAAGTACAGTTTACATGCCCTGTTTCCCCCTTCCACAAGCTTCAATCTGCCAGCCAGTGCCGAGGGTGAGGGCAGGGGAGGACATTGGAGTGTCTTGCATTGCTGATGTCACTAATACTTCCCATCTCTGCACTCAGGGTTGCAATGATCAGGAGTGTGAATGCCCCTTCCATGGGCTCCTTTGCAAGCCTGTGCCCTCGTTCACTTATACACAACCAGCCATAATCTGACCCTGACTCTGCATTGACATTTTCAGATAGCTCCCTCTCAAGCCTTCCCAAATCTGATGTGACAAACCACATTATTATGATTTATTTGTACTTCCATAGTGCCTATCAGGGATCAGGGCCCTAGACCCCGTATATTCATTTCATGAAAAGATGGTCCCTGCCCCAAAAACATACCGTCTATTACATTGTAACTCCCCACAAATACATCCCAAGCCCTAAATCTCAGGGAATAACAAAGATCAAAAAAGATTGTTATCTTTAAAAAGAAAGAGTAAAAAGGAACTGAAATGGGAACTGCATGGCTGCTCTTTCTGCAAGATCACTCAAGCCTTCCTGCTCTGGGCTCTCCCACAGTGGTAGCTGATTGTCGCCTCCTCCTCAGGGAGCTAATGCCATAGTGGGTTAGTCTAACCAGCAATAACTTCTACACAGATTGCTATTCAGCAATCCACCAGTGGTTGAGGGAATCACACCACAGAAAGTAGTTGGCTCCCCAGTTTCATGCCCCCTTCCTGTGAGATGACTTGCAAACACACAAACCTCTGTCCACATGTGTTGCCAATGAAGGGGCTTCTCAGAGCTCCTGGGGGGTGAAGGAGGATGCTAGAGTATCACCCTGCTAAGTCAGTTTGTCCTTCTTTGCCCATGTATGGGGAGGACCCAAGGAGAATTACAGAGAAGGACAAAAATGAGGCGAATAAAAAATATAAAACTTGGATTTTATTTCTCTGATTAAGGTTTTAGTGCAGCATGTCATTAATTACTTGGGACTGAGAACTGCAATTTAGCCAGCAGCAAGGCCTGGCCACTAATAAACCGGTGTCGGTAGCAGACAGTAAAGTTCAGCTGCAAAAGTTGGTCATATAGAAACAAAGGGGTGTGTTCTTAATAGTAAGAGACCTCAAGCCAATTGCACAATCTACTTTGGTTTGGATAGGTATCCAAACTTCAGTTTAACTATATTAACTTTGCTGCTTTGACATTCTTAACCCAGCAGTTTATCTGAACATTTCATCTCAACAACCTGAGATTTTTACTACTTCCTGGGTTTGGTCTGGTGAAAAATGGCATGGGAATAGCTTCCTGGTTATACGAGGGAGTGCAGGGAGGCTTGGGGAGAACCCCTCAGATTCCTGCCCAGAACTTTGGAACAAGGACAGATGAAACGATTCCCAGAGAATCAATTCATCTGAGGCTTTATTGTCAATCAAGCACATGTTGGGACAGGACATTGGGGATCGTTGGCTTTCTGTGTCGTAGATCTTCAGGCTGCTTAGACATGTTTGGTTCAGCCGAGAGTTACTTAAATATAGTTACTACACTGAGGTGTGCAAAAGCTGAAACAACAATGTTAACTGAACATTTCCAAACTTCAGGAAAGATTTGGGGTTGGGATGGATTTGGACAAAAATTTGGGGGGGGGGGGGGGGAGACGCGGCCAGGAGGATTCGTTTACTGAAACAAATTAAAAGATTTGTAATTCTTGGCCTGAGATGTGCAGAGCTTCAGCTGCACTGCTCCTTGTAATGTTAATAAGAATTGTGAAAACAGCGTATATTGAAATGAGAACATCCAATTCTGTTGCCCTTAGAGAAGCGCTAAATAAATGAGGACATCACTAGTGGCACCTTGTAGATGCCTTTAAAATGCTGCTAACTGATTTTAGAGTAAGATGAAGTGTAGAGAGTCCAGAGCAAAAGATGACAAATTGAAGCGATACTTCTGTGTAAGGCTGCAGTATGGCAAAAATGTGGGCATTGCAAATCTTAGTTGCAAGTATTATCTCCTTATTAAAGCTACTAAAGGGCAGTAAAACCTTTTTCTGGCTTCAGAGTGCTGAATGCTACCACTGAAAGGGTGTCAGACTGAAAGAACCCAGTGGTCAATTGCAGATGACACATAGGCAGAACTGCTAACAATTAACCTTGCCCCTCTCCCCTCCTATTCAGAGAGAATTGAACCCTGAAGGATGTCCATTTAATTTTCTTTTCTGAAAACCTTTTCATTTTTTAGGGAAATGGAATATTTTAACCATGCGGAAAATAAATCTCCAGTCAGGTTGCATCAGGAATCATGTATAAAGTAATCTAAAAGGGAGATCACTCTTAATTTACAAGTCACATAAATGCTAACTCTGACTAATGGGGTGGGGCGGGGGAGCGAAGGAGCAGAGGGTAGGGGGAGGCTACCATTAGACAGAGGTATGTAAATAGCTGTATAAGGCTCAGGTCCCATTAGGTGGTACTCAAGAATATACAGCACTGTTCCAAGACCCATGGAACTTTTTACTTCTTGTGTACAGCCCTTTACGTGCAGTTCTTCACCATCGCTATCTTTTCACGGTGCAGACCATATTGTAATAGAAAGATGGTCTCCTGGGTCTGCACCACTTCCACTCATGGACACACAAACCTTCTTACTGGCAATCACACGCCATCAACAACTACAACTGTTGCTTACATGGAGAAGCAACATTAGGTATTTGGTTATTTTAAGCTGTTCTGGTAGTGACTCTGATCCGTGAGTGCTGCTCCTTGTTTCCTCTCCTCCCTCCTTTATGTAGAAATGACTATTAGTGGGGGCAGCTAGACTGGATCCTCATTGTTGCCATCTAAATTCATGGGTATCCAGGTTGTTCTTTAAAATGAAGAGCATGGACACCAGGAGATGGTGCCATCATCCTGGGCATGATGCTGCAACAACTGATTCAGTGAGAGTTTTGTTATTGACTTCAAAAGCAAACAGACCTGAGTTTCATGCATCCAGCCAGCTGTCTGTGGACCATCAGCAAGTGCTCCCTGGAACACTTGGAAAACCTCTGCCATGTAATCTTACTAGTGATGGTATTAGACATCAGTTCCTATCACTCAACATACAGTGGCTACACTTAAAATATTAATTCTCTTATATTTAAAATCAGAAATGCTCCTGGAACTGGTAAATCCCTGAAAGGAGAATGAATTTAAGTTAAATCACTGTTGATAAACTAGATTGAATTTATTTAATTTTCCCACTGTCCCCCAAAGTGGCGCCTTCTAGAGTGGCAGCTTTCTATAGTTGCTGCTCTGAAATTAACGAGAAGCATGTAGCTCGCAGAGGAGCAGCACACTAGCACCTGATTTCTACTTTACATTTAATTTAAATAGAGTTCAGCTATTTGGAATATAAATCTCAACCAAGCAGATATTATTGATAATTATACTACAGACATTATTCTACCCTCAGCACAATTATCTAATTTTCTGAGGCCAACGAGGCTTGGATGAAAAACTCGTTACTCTGAATTTCGGAGTTCTTTTAGTACATTTCAATGAAAAATACCTACCACCCTATTTTTATTTGTAACAAGCAGCTGACACTGTTTGGGTGTCTATTCTTGCCGGTCCCACTCAATGACATTGTAGATTGTTTTTAAACATGTAATTTGGGTGATTGTTTTGTATATAAAACTTCAAAAGAGAAATAAAATAGAGTGAAAAATTTCCTCATGATTAGAGAATTATTAAGGAGATATTGTCAACCTGTGTAGAACAACAACATTACTATATTTAAAGGAAGATAAGCCCTCAAACAGTTTCACAGGTGGAGGATGTATATGTATTTACATATGCACTGTGCATGAAATCCTGACTCCATTGAATGGGAATTTTGCCATGCATTCAATGGGGCTAGGATTTCACCTTGTGTGATTATGTGCATATAAATTATATTACTGTTGTATTTTCTATTGTAAAAGTAGATAGAGACAGGTGGTAACTGTTAAGCTTTTAATGCTAGCTGCTGCATATGGGTGATGATCTTTGAAAACTCGTGGCGAACGGGGGAAGTCCCGGATGACTGGAAAAAGGCTAATGTAGTGCCAATCTTTAAAAAAGGGAAGAAGGAGGATCCTGGGAACTACAGGCCAGTCAGCCTCACCTCAGTCCCTGGAAAAATCATGGAGCAGGTCCTCAAAGAATCAATCCTGAAGCACTTACATGAGAGGAAAGTGATCAGGAACAGTCAGCATGGATTCACCAAGGGAAGGTCATGCCTGACTAATCTAATCGCCTTTTATGATGAGATTACTGGTTCTGTGGATGAAGGGAAAGCAGTGGATGTATTGTTTCTTGACTTTAGCAAAGCTTTTGACACGGTCTCCCACAGTATTCTTGTCACCAAGTTAAGGAAGTATGGGCTAGATGAATGCACTATAAGGTGGGTAGAAAGCTGGCTAGATTGTTGGGCTCAACGGGTAGTGATCAATGGCTCCATGTCTAGATGGCAGCCGGTGTCAAGTGGAGTGCCCCAGGGGTCGGTCCTGGGGCCGGTTTTGTTCAATATCTTCATAAATGATCTGGAGGATGGTGTGGATTGCACTCTCAGCAAATTTGCAGATGATACTAAACTGGGAGGAGTGGTAGATACGCTGGAGGGGAGGGATAGGATACAGAAGGACCTAGACAAATTGGAGGATTGGGCCAAAAGAAATCTGATGAGGTTCAATAAGGATAAGTGCAGGGTCCTGCACTTAGGATGGAAGAATCCAATGCACCGCTACAGACTAGGGACCGAATGGCTAGGCAGCAGTTCTGCGGAAAAGGACCTAGGGGTGACAGTGGACGAGAAGCTGGATATGAGTCAACAGTGTGCCCTTGTTGCCAAGAAGGCCAATGGCATTTTGGGATGTATAAGTAGGGGCATAGCGAGCAGATCGAGGGATGTGATCGTTCCCCTCTATTCGACACTGGTGAGGCCTCATCTGGAGTACTGTGTCCAGTTTTGGGCCCCACACTACAAGAAGGATGTGGATAAATTGGAGAGAGTCCAGCGAAGGGCAACAAAAATGATTAGGGGTCTAGAGCACATGACTTATGAAGAGAGGCTGAGGGAGCTGGGATTGTTTAGTCTGCAGAAGAGAAGAATGAGGGGGGATTTGATAGCTGCTTTCAACTACCTGAAAGGGGGTTCCAAAGAGGATGGCTCTAGACTGTTCTCAATGGTAGCAGATGACAGAACGAGGAGTAATGGTCTCAAGTTGCAATGGGGGAGGTTTAGATTGGATATTAGGAAAAACTTTTTCACTAAGAGGGTGGTGAAACACTGGAATGCGTTACCTAGGGAGGTGGTAGAATCTCCTTCCTTAGAGGTTTTTAAGGTCAGGCTTGACAAAGCCCTGGCTGGGATGATTTAACTGGGAATTGGTCCTGCTTCGAGCAGGGGGTTGGACTAGATGACCTTCTGGGGTCCCTTCCAACCCTGATATTCTATGATTCTATGATTCTATGATGCTATCTAAAAGTACATTACATCATCCTTATTGGTATGATACAGTCTAGGAAAGGTTCCTTTCTGTATTCCTCTTGATCAGTTTGATTTCTTTTGCAGTTGATTGATGGACTTTTCTACTGAGCTTATCCAGTGGCTATAGTATACTTGGAATTTCAGAAAGCCTTTGACCAGGTCCCTCACCAAATGCTCTTAAGCAAAGCAATGAGTCATGGGATAAGAAGGAAGGTCCTCTCATGAATCAGTAACTGGTTAAAAGATAGGAAACAAAGGGTAGGAATAAATGGTCAGTTTTCACAGTGGAGTTAGATAAATAGTGGGGTCCCCCAAGGATCTGTATGGGGAGCCATGCTATTTCAACATATCTATAGATAATTTGGGGAAAATGGTGAAGAGTGAGGTGGTAAAGTTTGCAGATGATACAGAAGTACTCAAGATAGTTAAGTCCAAAGCAGACAGCAAAGAGTTACAAACGGATCTCTCAGGGTGACTGGGCAAGAAAATGGCAGGTGAAATTCAATGTTGATAAATGCAAAGTAATGCACACTGGAAAACATAATCCCTACCATACATACCAAATGATGGGGTCTAAATTAGCTGTTACCACTCAAAAAAGATCTTGGAGTCATTGTGGATAGTTCTCTGAAAACATCTGCCCAATGTGTAGCGGCAGTCAAGAATGCTAACAACATTAGGAACAATTAGGAAAGGGATAGATAAGACAAAAATGTCGTAACGCCACTATATAAATCCATGGTACGCTCACACCTTGAATACTGCCTGCAATTCTGATCACCCCATCTCAAAAAAAAAAAAAAGATTTAGAATTGGAAAAAGTACAGAGAAGGGCAACAAAAATGATTAAGGATATGAAACAGCTTCCGTATGAGAGATTGAAAAGACTGGGATTGTTCAGCTTGGAAAAGAGACGACTGAAGGGGAAATATGAAAGAAGTCTATAAAACCATGAAAAGTGTGGAGAAAGTGAATAAGGAAATGTTATTTACTCCTTCACATAACACAAGAACCAGGGGTCACCCAAATTAATAGTTAGCAGTTTTAAAGCAAACAGAAGGAAGTACTTCGCACAGCTCACAGTCAGCCTGTGAAACTCGTTGCCGGGGATGTTGTGAAGGCCAAAAGTATAACTGGGTTCAAAAAAGAATTAGGTAAATTCACAGAGGATAGGTCCATCAATGGCTATTAGCCAAGATGGTCAGGGACACAGCACATGCTCTGGGCGTCCCTAAACCTCCAACTGCTAGAAGCTGGGACGGGACAACAGGGGATGGACCATGCAATAAATTGCCCTGTTCACTTACTCTGAAACATCTGGCATCAGCCCCTATTGGAAGACAGGATACTGGGCTAGATGAACCATTGTTCTGCCCCAGTGTGGGCTGTTCTTATAAGGCTGTCATGGTTTGTGTTACATTTTTTCCACACACACTGATAGTATATATGGGAGTTCTTCTTTGTAAGTGATTTTAACTTTAGATTAAAGGGAAAGTAAAAGAACAAAAACAAAAGTCTCGGTGAGAGAGCACAATGTATCTCTTTGTAACAGGCTTCAGCTGACTGAACTGTAGACAGAAGACTCCCACAAGTGCACAGGTGCAATACACCATAAACAAAATCACAAGTTACATAGCTATGTACCCTATAGTTTTCAGCTGTTCTGTATATGAGAATGCATTCCTGACTTTCCAATGAATGAGAATTTTAAATTTGGTTATCTTTGAAAATAGCAATGAAGCACCTCAGGTTGGGAATCTCTTTCTCAGCTTACTATAGCATACTCTTTGTTGATCCATCTAGACAACGTCATGTTCAAAGTACTCACATAACTATTATGTACATGAAATCAGTGGCAGAAGTACTGTAATAGATCTTTATTCAAATGGTACCAAGAACTTCATCCGTGTGGTATGACCCTATATGTAAAAGTAGATTTGTAAATTTACCTGTTTCTTTAATGCAACCTATAATATATTACTGTAAATTCAGGTTTCTAAACAAAAAGACCTTCATTTTGCAAGATCACATGCAAATGGAGTCATTTGGTTAACTAATATAAATAGATCATGAACAACCCTAACTATCCTTATACTCCCCACCTCTAGTTACAATATCTGTTTTCTTTTATGTTCATGCATGTCTGTGCTGTGTTTGTTAATCCATCTAGACAAAATGCCATGTGCTGTTGCTCTCTTGGGAGGAAGATCCATCAGAGAAAAAAAATTCTTCAGTATACTGTGGAATGGTGTTTTTTCCTGCTCATGACTTTCATTTTATCTTATCTTCTTTTCAGCTAGAACATGCTACAGCAAATGCTGACAGAGCTACTGACTTAAAGAGTCCTAGTGAGTGGCATTTATTCATAGATTGGAAATTTTAAAATAATCAGTTTTGCTTTTTTCTTCACGAGGTTTGTATTTGGGTAGACAGTATGGAGGATTATAGAGTTCTTGGATGGAAGAGGAAGAGGAGGAGACTATAGTGAGGAACCCTCAGTAACACACTCAAGGTTACAAGGATGAAGGATTGTACTCTGGAAAACAGTGACTGATAAGGATTTAGGGGGTCATGGTGGATGACCACCTGAATATTTGATTCCAATATGATGCCACACCTAAGAGAGCTAAGGTGATCCTTGAACATGTAAGCAGGGGAATATTGAGCAGAAGGAGGGAGATGGCACAGCCCTGTATACAACAGTGAGACTTTTACTGGAATACTGGACACAGGTCCAGCTCCAGTGTTGACAAACTGGGAAAGGTTCAGAAAAGAGCTACAAGAATAATTTGAGGTCTGGAAAACCTGCCTTGCACGGAAAATTTAAAGAAGCTCAATCTATTTAGTTTATCTAAGAGATGGTTGAGAGTTGATCTGATGAAGAGGATTTCTAATACTAGAGGACCCTTTAATTTAGCAGACTCAGGCATAATGAGATCCAATGACTGGAAGCTGAAGAAGCAGCACCCACTTTCCAATGTGCTAGCTCCCCACAGCTCCACCCCAGACCCCGCCCCCACTCCACCCTGTGTTTGGACAAGAGGCCACCAGAGAAGGGAATGAACAGATGAGGAAAGTGTGAAGTATAGACTTGTTTAATATCTGACAGTTCACCTTTTACAGAGTGGGGTCTCGACCAGTGAGAACCAGCAGAAAACAGCTTCCAACACAACCACAAAGCTAAGATGATGCAGAAGAAAATTTTAGTCAGAGAAAATATACTTGAACACATTTTATTAAACACGACCATCCATACATACGGAAGGCAATGGGTCCTTAGAATTTTTAAAATATTTTATACTGATTAGAGGCTCAGTCCTGCATTCCCTGAGCACTCCAATCTCCCAGCGAAGTCCTGATTACTGAAATTTGGGCTGATGTGTAAAACTTCTTATTTTGAGAAAGCTGAGATATTTCAACAGCCATAAATGGTAATATTTGTAAATAATGAGCCTGGTTATATTACACCAATTTTATGCCAAAATAACATCATTGATTTCAACAAAGTTACACTAGTATAAAACTGATGCTCTGAACTGGTGATTAAGGTCCAAGAACTATTAGTCTGGCTATAAACATTTTAAAGTATGCCAGTATTTCATGATTAGAGATACATGAATTTCTGACTTTAGGCCCCTGGTGGATGGTGTTCTCCATATTTTTCTTTAATGTTTTCCTTTATAATTTGCTGTTTTTACAACTAAGCCAGATTCCCCCCCCAACAAAATACAGATTAGAAATGCACACATTTGATGTCCTGTTTTCATTTGCTACTTTTTGTTTGCATAATCTTTTTGTTCTTTGCAGATTTTTGTATTATAATAGGACCTCAATCTACAGGAAAAGTTAGTGACAGATTAAAGAATATTTCTTTAATCACAAATTCTGATTGCCAGGAGCATCATTTCTAAGGTACTTTTTAGCTGACTAACAAATCTTCCATTTTATTGGCTGTCTCATTTTGTCCTCCTTCATATTTCACATTTATGATGCATTCAGACATTCCCCTGTTTTGTTAAGTAGGAATCTGTGTGGTCTTTGATGTAAGACATAATTTATTTGACAAGGAAATATGAGATGGTGCCCTGAATCTGCATTTAATTGATGGATTGAGAATTTTTAGCATTGCAACAAGATAGATTCTCATCCAGAATGTCATGGAAGTAGCATTTTGTTAATGTGTTCTTCCGTGAATTAAAATATATGTATAGATAATTTAGGGAACAATTTTACAAGTTCTGTATTGAAGGTGGTTGACTGGATTTCCATCTCTCTCTGAAATTCATATAGTAAAAATGATTTATGCTATTATATTTTCATAAGGATATTCTTACATTTATAGTCGGTAGTACACAATTTCTACAACTCAGTGGTATGTGCCATTCAACCTGGCAAATGAACACAAGGTCTTGGCAACATATCAGTGTTGCACATGCATGTATACACATCCCATTTCTTATCAATAGAAAGCTGCTCCCAGTTTATTCCCCATTATTAAACCTCCTGTAGTTTTAACATCAAGCTATTTTTTAAAACCTTACTGATAATTATACTACATTCAATATTCTCTGCTTTCAGTTAAGCCTCTATAATATGAAGAGATACAAATGAATGGAAAATAAATTTACTTCTTGGGGCATATTCTTGCTTTGGATAGTTGATTAATTTTCTACTACTAATCATAAAGAGCAATGAATTATTAAAAAAAATACTTAGAAGCTACTTAGTTTCTATAATTTGTTTCTGAGAAATGACTTAGGAGTACTCAAGTGACTGGTAATTTCTCATCCAATATCAAATGGAAGCAAAAAGCTAGTGGGCTCTCTATGTATTTTTGAAGGTTTATCTAATGAAGGATGGCTGTTTCCAGGCTTTGAACTTGCTCTTATCTGTTTGTATTTATTTGGGAATTGAAACAAAGAGGATAAGAAGTTACTTTGGTTATTTATGAAAATGTTTTGGTGAGTCTTTATTATGGAAGATATACCTGAGAGGCTTTGATATCAGGCCAAAAAGGCAGCAATAGCACCAAAATTACAAGGGCGGGGAGTTAGATACTTAATGAAATCTCCAGCAAGTCTTGTTAAATTTCCTCCTCTTGCCCTTCACGCTGAACTAAAGACTTTCCACCTTGATAAGCTACTTGCTCACTGTGGCTCCTGCACAAGGGTGACGTGAGGAGGATTTCTTCTTCATCACCTTTGCATGGAGTTGGTGAATTTGAATACTGAGAATGTCCTGTGCACCATCCTAAGGACTTTGTTGCTCTGGATTTCCTTTCCCTTTCATTCCTGTTCTGGTTCTTTGGCAGGGCTGCCGGCATGACATCTACTTACTGATAGTTGGGCACAATTCCCAATAGATTCATAGTGTTTTCTTAATAAGCAACTCTTTTTTTCCTTACTTGGCTTTTTGCCATTTCCTGAAATAAAATACATATTCCCTTCTTGAGCCTTTAATTCTGATGCACTGTCTCAGTAACTGGATTTGGAATAGGTCTTCTATTGTATTTCCTCCTTTGTACTCTTTGGTAGCCTGCTCTCCTCCAAATCTCTACCTCCTATTCTCCATTCTCTACCCTCTACCTCAACTCACCAGAATTATCTAGGAAATTCTCTGGGACCCCATGAATTATTTCTTCCCTAAATTCCAAACAATTTTGTTCTCTTCCTGAAAGCACATTTTAGGTTTTTCTTCTAAGAAAGCCAGGATTGATCTCCAATGCTTTTTCAATGACTAGTACTAGTCACTATTTTGTCTCTCCGCTGATGCTAGTTAGAATGTCAGATTTGGTGGTGGGTTTTGTAGTGTGCAGTAGTTATGGCACAAACTTATTTCACATAGGCCACTGGGCAGCCATCCGATGGTAAGGGCTTTTGCTCTCTACTAATCTGAGCTAACACATTAGCTGCCCAGTGACCCAGGTGTGAATTTTTCTGTCTCCCAATAGAAATTCTCCAAGACATCCCAATCCCAATGAGACTATTCCTAGTTCTCCCCAAAAACTCCCACCATGTCTAGGCAGCATTTTTTTGTACTGAGAATTAGGGATATATTTTCTATCTTTTCAGCTTTGTTGGCACAATCCTCTCTGATAAATAATGGGATATTTAGCCTCAAAAAATTATCAGAAGATGTAGCAGGTTGCCCTGTTGTGGATTAACTGTTTTCCCTCGTTCTGAATATTATACAGGAAATCATAGAGAGGCTATGGAAAAGAATCATCAAGTGTAAATTATCAAATCGGATTTACTAATTTGCCAAGTCCTTTAAAGTCTAAGAAAGAGGCAGATAATATTTGCTAGTGAGCTAAACAATAATAAACTCTTATTTTTCCTCAGTGGCATAAAGATGGTTTTGTAATCAGTATTTTGTATGTAAAAACATGGGAAATGTGTTACAGAATTTATGTGAGTTATTCTGAAGCCTTACACACCCTGCACAGACCAGAGTAATGAATTAGAAATCCTGGGAGTTTTGCCTGAGCAAGGACTGCAAGATCAGGCTCTATATTACAAATTGAAATAAAATCAAGGTAATGTACAGCACAGGCTCTTTTCAATTCTAACAAACTCTCTCTCATTTTTACCTTGCCTGCAAATTTGTGTGATAAAATAATCAACATTTTTCATCATTATGCCTTTATATCTTTCATAAGAGAACCACTTTCATTGTTATCTTTATTCACTTCTGTAAAAGAAGATAATGTCTCCTACTTCATAGAACAATCCCTTTTAAAAACAGTTTCATTTTAGAGCTAGGGTTAGGCCATGATGAATTGCTGAATGGTTGATTTCCTGACACTCTTTCTTACTAACCTTTCCTGACAGCTTCTGGATTGCTTTACCTGGTAATTTGCACTATAATAATGGCTACAGTGAGATGTCTCTTAACTATTTCCTTGATTTTTAACAAGGATTCTTAACACCCTCTGTAGGTGACAAAATGCAATTACAGACATGAAGTGTCCCCCAGAGGATGTCACAGATGCCACCAGTACTTTAGTAGAGCAACTGTTAAATGAAATGAAAACAAAGAATCAGATTCTCTAAACATCCAGTTCAAATAAAAATTTAATTAAAAGTTATGAAGGTATTTTATTGATTAACAATCTCAGTAATTAAATAGTGTAGTTGACATTTTTTCTGGTGGATTTGTTCTTCCTTGGAGATCTCTAATTGTTGTATGGCTTTCCATTTATTGATAACTCTGTTTGATGAATACAGATGCCACCTTTTATGGTAGTCGTTGACAGAGTAATCATATTGTGAGAAACACCAGGCTTATGTAGTAACAGCTGTTGCAGTTATACATGCTGACATCCATTGGGAAAATGTGTTTGCTGCTATCATGGGTACACAATAAATGGAAGGTGCAATAAAGCACAAGCTAACATTTTGAAAATCCTTACAACTCTAGGAACTTTATTGCAGATTACAAGCACTTTGATCTCTGTCCAGTACTTAAGTCTTAATTATCAGACTAATTGCACAGACTATGTTCATTTTCAGTGGTAATCCTTTTGTGATTAGCTTCTGTGTTCAATAACAGACTTATCCTTTAATTAAAAAGACTATTAACCTTAAGGCTGCTTCTGCATCTTGGGATTAAACCTATACAGAGTTAATATTTAATATCATTGTAAAAGCCTTTGGTGAAAGGTGTAGAATGAAAATATACAGTGATTCCCTTTACTTTAACTTGCTTTACTGATGTATAATAAAGCTATCTGCTAAAGAGTGTTTTACTTTGACATCCTGCTACATTAAATCCTTTATGGGCTTGCAAAGATATGTATACACATTGAGTTAACACTGAGCCCTGTCCTTGTTTACAGGCATAGCGTACTCAGATGCACTACCGTGGGTCATTGGAAGAGGTTGGGAGTTATCCCAATTTTTAATACACATATATGATCTATGAGTGGTCTAAAAGTCAACATGCCACATTTACAGTCCTCCTTTTTCTAATAGTATTTCTGTATTAGTAGTCTGGGGAATTTACATATTTTTTAATATATGGCAATAAGATATTTATTTAAGATCGGCAGTAGATAAAGTGAAAAGGTATATTCTGGAGGAAGAGATACCATCGTTTTTGCCAAGGCCATAACAGTCTAACTGGTTGAAAGACTAAGGAGCAAATCTAGAGTCATCAATACAACAACATGTAGAGTTTGCCAAAAAGGCAGATGCTGCTGCAGGAAGCATTGTATATCTTCTCTAGTTTGGCATCTGGGTCCGTCAATGAACAGCCATCCCCAGTGTGCAGCCATGGCTCAGGGTTCTCCTGCTGCACTAATCAAACAAGAACAGGAAAAGAAGGTGATTTTACTAGTTTGTTTTATATAAAACTAGTCTCATCCTAAAGGTGAACAGCCTCTGTGGATCCATAGCAGAGTCAAGTATTCTCTCTAGGAGTAGGCTACGTAAGTGCAAACCCCTTACAACCAACCTTCCAAAGGGCCCTCATTTGACTTATGTCAAGATGTAGTAGGTATCTGTTGTGTTATCTCTAACTCAGGGATTCCTGCAGCTCCCATTGGCTGGGAACGGCGAACCACTGCTACTGGGAGCTGCAAGCAGCCTACCTGCAGACGCTCAGGCAAACAAAGCATTTCACAGCCTGCCAGGGGCTTACCCTGAACAAGCCGCTAACCAAGTTTGGGAACCCCTGCTCTAACTATTTGTTCCTTTTCCTTCAACAGAAATAGAGGAAACTGATCAAATTGGGTTCAGTGAGGACATTTATTACAGCTATAGACTATTTGTTCTTACTAAGGACTGGTGAGTACACATGTTCAAATGGTATGTCAGAGGACATGCACCTCCAGTGTAAAGAAAGGTATGGCCACTAAACTGTGGGCCATATCCTGCTTCTATTGAAGCCAATGACAAAGGCCGTTTCCTTCAATGGGTCGAGGGTTTTGCCTTCTGAGAAGCAATACTTTATTTTTTTCTACTTGCCCTATGCTAGTTGTGATAAATAGCATAAAGCAGTATTGTATTATCTTAGTGCAAGAGCTACCTGGAATGCTACCTTACTTGTTGTATTACTCAAATGATGTATAAGAGTGACCCAATGTGACTGCTTCCTGAATAAAATTGAGATAAAAGACCATAATATTTGAAAACAATGAGAGCGCCTCATGCACTGTGAAAGGAGAATCAGGCCCCAGAGTTGTTATTATCTACTGTTAAATGGTGGCAGAGGCAACACCTGGGGCTGGAGCATGCAGGTTCACGTGCCCCCCCCCCCCACACCTCCAGATTTGCAGCTTGGTTTGGACTGAGCATGCTCACACGGACTGAGCATGCACAGTAACACTGCTGAAGTCAGCTGCCCTCACTCTGCCCCCCGCCCCACTATCGGCAGGCACAGGTCATCTCTGAATGCTGGCAAGGCAGATGACTGTGTACAATACATAAATAATGTCCAAACCCCAAGAAGCCTGGACCAAACCTCTCTTGTACACAGTGGTTGATCTCAGTGAACAGACCTATCACAACTACTGTTTCCCAGGCGTGGATGTGCCACACAAGGCAGAGCTTCATAGATTATTGTCAGCCACTTCTGCTACACCTAGAAGCAAACAGGAAGCCACGCCAGTCTTTGGCACACTGGTGTAAAATACTCCTTGTGGCTAACACTGCTAAGCTAGTGGGCCACCCTATTTGGCATTAGCTATAGCTTCTGAGTCATCTTTGAGGGCTGAGTGCATTACACTAATCCAGTCAGGATGCCACAAAAGCATGAATAATAGTGTCAAGGTCCACTTCAGAGAGAAGCAGTCACAATTGCCAAATGCATGTGTATGCCACCAAAGCTCTCTGTGACTACCTGATTGCTTTTTCATTGTTCTTAAGATCCAAGGGTTTGGGTCTGGTGTTCACCTATGCAAATTGGTGAGGATTTTTATCAAGCCTTCCCCAGGAAAGGGGGTGTACGATTTGGGAAGATTTTGGGGGGAAAGACGTTTCCACCCGGGCTCTTTCCCTATTATATATATTTGTTAGACGGTTGGCGGTGGCAGCAATAAAGTCCAAGGGAAAAAGGGAAAATAGTTTGTACCTTGGGGAAGTTTTAACCTAAGCTGGTAAAAATAAGCTTAGGGGGTTTTCATGCAGGTCCCCACATCTGTACCCTAGAGTTCAGAGTGGGGAAGGAACCTTGACAAGAGTGTTAGCCAATGTAGCCCAAACCACCTCATTTCCCCTTTACATACAGTTAATAGGAATGCAAAGCTGCGGAGGTCAGGGGAATACTGCACAAAATTGGTTGGAATTTTTAAGTGAGTTCACTCCAGCTGTGTCTGTCTCTCTTTTGGGTGAGATTGGGTACCTCAGAGGCACAATACAGAACTCACAGCCCAGGGAAGGGGGAACTAAGGTGGCTTTAAGCCACATATTCATCCCCCTGATGCTGGGATGGTCTGGGGGCTGGAGGGACCCACACTGTGTGATTTAGATAATGGGGGGTGTGGCTATGCAAGTTACAACTGGGCACAGACTTCAACAGCAAATAGAAAGGGTGTGGAGTGGTGCTGAGAATCTCAGCCTTTGTGTTCATTTTCTGAAAATATTCTAATGCCAGCTTTACTAGTATCAGTGCTTGCAAAAAGGACATTCTAAGCTTCAATGCTCGACTATTCTCCAAAGGCAAAATTTTGAACTGCAGAACCAACCATTAACAATGTGACTTTCTAACTGTGAAGTTTACACTTAAAATGTAATTCAGAATGTACATTGGTGTTTTTCCCTTAAGTAGCTAACCAATGCCATGTGGTTTATGCCACTGAACAGTGCAAATTCAGAATTTGCACAATGAGCTGTTCATTAACAATCTACTAAGCAATAATTATTTGCAGGAGAAATTAAAGATTCATAAATCGGAAGTGTCACCATTTGTTTGTGGAAACTGGTGAACAGAAAGAGGTAAAATTAGTCACATTAATTATTTATAATGAAATATTGACCTAGTTCTACATGGCAGATTAGAACTCTGAGGACCTTTGCATAAGAAAGGTAACTGTCTATCTACCCCACAGCCAGACACCATACCCTGCGATCTCACTGAAGAGAAGGAATAGACCCACTCACATGCAATACCGATTGTCCCTGTCTCAGCCTGCCGTGGAATCTACAAAATCTTATGGCCAAAAGGTATAAAAGGCTGTAGACAGATCTTAAAACAAAAACACAAAAAAACCCTCAACAAACCAAACCCCATCGTTAGAAGGATACCAGCCAATAAGAACAAGACCATTTCTTTACACTACTCAGAGCAAATATCCAACTGACATGGACTGTGAAAGGCTGAAGACAGCCCCCCCCGCCCCAGTATTTACCAACACTTGCCAGAGAGAAGATGCTAGTTATGCCCTATAGCTAGACTAACTGGTATCTCAGATACCACTGTGTTGTAACTGAGTAAGTATACATTTGAAGAGCAATCACTGTCTGTAGGTTAACGGACTTTAGGAGAGTCCCCTCACTCTACCTCTTTGTTTATCTGAGTTCATGATACAGTAATAAGTAGTATTTAAGAAAACAGTTACTTATTTTTATCATCAGCTGCCCTGCCAAAAAACATTCACTGCCACACACAATTTAAAAATCCCAAGAGATAATGCCACAATTCAGACAAAGCATTAAGTAACAAAGCACCTTAGAAATAAAGTTCCTGTATTTTTTTTTACTTTATATGATTAATGTGATTTTATATTACAAGGAGGGAGTGGCTAAAATAGAGCTCTACTAGGAGCTAATACTACGTTACTATTACTACTACAATGCTACATTATTGGGGCTGCCACTGACATTTTACAGTTGCCTACTGGCTTCAAGAGATACCCCCAAGATATCATGTTAGGAGGTGTGCAGTGCCCAGAAGGACAATCAATAGACCATACATCCCACAGGTATTGGAGGCCTTTATATGTCAGCCAAGTATATCGTCAATTCATCAGATGCTGCAGTGTTAGTGAAAGCAAGGGTGAAGCCATAATATTCAGAAGTGCTCAGTCCAGCAGGCAAACCAGGCTGCATTCTGTAGTAGCTGCAAACCACAATGTTGCTTTGCCAAGATTCTGGAGCCAGGGGTTGCTATAACCAAGCTCAGAGATTATATGGATCCTGGTTGCAATGGTGAGATCATGGCTAGAGATGAGAGAGAAGATTCTATTAAGGACAACAGAAAGGCCCCTTTACCACCTCACACTTTTTCCTCAGTTGCCACAGAATGGTCAAGACCGACCTGATCTTACCCCCTTATTCTTTCTATAAGAATGTGGAAAAAATAAAACATATTATAATTACAGTTATAACCCAGCCCTTTCCTGAAACCTTGTTTCCTTGTTTTCTGCTAAATTCAGCATAAGCCAGTTCTCATGAATCTGGTCCACAGTTGTCTCCAGGCGGACAAACTGAACAGGACCCGCTGGGCACTGAAAGTATGTATGTGACAATGTGGGATTTAATCATTTGGCTTCTTGTTGTTATAATTCCCTAATTAAATCTTAGACTTACAATATTTTTAAAATGGCAATGGACTCAGTAAGTCCTTCACAAGAGGCTAGTAAGGATAATTTAGGCTATGTGTAGTCATGGAGAGAGAGGACCAGTACTGTTATGGCTAAGAGACAGTTAACAAGGGTTAGGAATAAGTGGTCAATTTTTATCATGGCTAAAGGTAAAGAGTGAGGTGGCACAAGATTCCATATCAGGACTAGTGTTTAAATTTATCATTGATCTGGGAAAGAGGTTGAGCAGTAAAGTGACAAAATTTGCAGGTCAGAGAATACTGGAGGAACTTCAGAGGCAAGCTAAGTGAAAGGGTATCATGAAAGCAGATGAAAATTTAACATTGACAAATGCAAAGTAGTGCATGGAGGAAGAAATATTTTAGCTCCTCATATACCTGACTGGATTCTAAATTTGCTCTAGCAGTTCAGGAAAAGGACCTGGGCATCATCAGTGCAAACAGCTCACTGAAGACCTCAGCTCAACATGCAGCAACAGTCAAAACAAACAAAATAATAGGCAGCGTAACGAATGGGATGGCTAATGATATAATGGCAGTACATTAATCAATGGTGTATCCTGGGTTCAGTTCTGGTCACTCAAACTCAAACAGCATTTAGCCAAACTGCCAGGGTGGGGGTGGGGGTCAGAACAGCTGATGATACAGGTGATGAGAATGAGTAGGGGGCACTAATAAACTCACATGAGAGATTGAAAAGATTGGGTTTGTTTACTTTAGAAAGGGAACATGAAGCAGATATACAAAATAATGTTATGGAGAAGGTAGGTCAGGATTTTTAAGCACCTGCTCTGATAGTACAATAATAAAGGGACATTCAATGAAATTGAAAGCTGGCAAATTTAACACCCACCCCACAAATTTAACCTGTAGAACTCATTGTCACAAGATATTGAAGCCAAGGGTTTAGTAGGTTTTAAAAAACACTTTGACATTTACATTGCTAAGAATATCCAGAGTTACCATAAGGATCAAAGCCAGCTAGGTTTTAGAGGGGATATAAAACCTCACACTTCAGAGCACAAGACAACTTCTAACTAATGCAGGTCAGGAGGAACCATTCCCTGTGGGCAGGTTATTCCATGACAACCATCCTCAGGGTTTCTTGTTTATTCCTCTGAAGCATTTGGTGCTGACCACTGTCAGAGCCAGGATACTGCACTAGACAGATCACTGGTCTGATCCAAAGTGACAATTTCTGTGTTCCTAAAACAGTGTTATCTCTTTACGTCATTGTCTAATGTAGATGGCTTTTTGGTTGTTGTTTTGCTGGGGGTGTGGTGGTGGAAGTGGTATTGTGTGTGTTTGTGTGAAGTGCTTAAGGATTTTTATGAAGACTGCAATATTAGTCTATTTTGGAGGTATTTTACTGATTGAAAGAGAATCAGCTAAACTGAGATTTAAACAATGATTGGCACTGGCCTTAACCCATGTGGCTAATATCACTGATTTGTCATGCTGAGTGATGTGAAAAGATAAACAATTGGTTGCTGATTATTGAACATCTCAACACAGCACATTTGGCACATCAGTTTAGAGGTTATTCTAATGAGCTAGAGTTCCTGCCAATTACTTAAGAGCAAATACCCCTACAAGCCATTTTGTACATCTTCAAGATGTTTAACTAAATTCTAATCTCACTAGCAGATTGCAAATAAGATTGTTAGATGCTAGAATTTGTGCATATGTAGTGCTCTAAATATGCTTTTGCATGCACCTGTCTGCTAATCCAGTCCTGTCATTCAGTGACAATGACTAATTAACATATAGTACAGCAATTATTTTAAGAACGGTTATGCTTTTTGCATAGGCTGACAGACTTGTATAATTGAACCATCCCCAGGAGCTTTTTATTTATTTATTGGATTCAAGATTGGACCCTTAACATCACAGTAGTCCTCGAAAATAACTAGAATATAAAGAAAGGATCGAGGCAAGAGACCCTCTCATGTGTCTAAAGGGGGTCTAACATTATCTTTTTGCTATTCCATATACTGTAGTGGGTTCTCCTTAAAGGAGAAGCTCTTGGCATGAAAGGGAATATGGGAGCCAGAAAGTTATAATATATATTTCTATAGTCAAATATCAGTATTAAGCACACTGGTTATGTAGAGTTTTAGTTCAATATGGGTTTTTTTGGTATTTCCTTTTCCTGGATCTGAGTATAAGATCCTGGATGACAGCCCTGAAAACTGAAGTCCCCTTTCCTCAAGAATGGGTACAGGATGGACGGTGACTGTGCAAGTTTCCTTGCATAGCAAGCTTCCTCAACCCTGACCTAAAAGCATCCACCAATAGGGCTGAAAGGGCAGGTAGTTGTCTATGCCCAGTCTGATATTGGACTCTCTGCTGGGAATGTGAACAAAGGTGCCCATTATTGCCAGTTGAGACGATGTTGTGATGTGAATGCTTGGTCATTGAGACTAGGACTGAAACCAGTGCCCTCTTATACTTTCACTACCGATCTGGGATGTATTTTAACTGGCAACCTGCAGGTAGAGACTTCTATATGCCATTACCAATTTTCCTAAGCAAGTGTGAATGGGCCAGTTACCAATTTTTTTACTGTATAGTTCATATTCACTAGAATCTGATCCAGCCTTTCCCCCACTTAGGGACTATTCTGTTGATGTACATGTTTGAATCCATTAATGCTAACTGCCCTGACATGCACAAGAGGAGAGTTGACCCCTTAGTATTTTCCAGTTTCCTGTGAGCCTTGCTAGGTCAAAACAGGTTCTTATGTTAACTCTCATGTTATTATTTCTATTACCATAGCACGTAGGAGCCGTAGTCGTGTCCCAGGACCCCACAGTGTTAGGTCCTGTACAGACACAGAACAAAAAGATGGCCCCTACCCCAAGGAGCTTACAATCTAAGACAAAAGAGGGATATACACAGACACTCTGCACACCAACAGTTTAACTATTCTCAAGTTTTTTGTAGGTGTCATGGCAGAGGATTTCAAGGAGGGATCTGAAGGTGGATAATGAGGGAGCTTTGCAGATGCTTGTGGGCAGCACCTCCCAAATGTGTGGGACAGCATGGGAGAAAGCACAAAGGTGCTCTTTGAAAGTTTGACACAACACATGTCGTTAACAGAAAATATGTTACAAAAACACCTCTCTAGTGTTAATAGGATATAATAAAAATAATAATACCCAAGTTCTTACCTAGCACTTCTCATCAGTAGATCTCACATTTCAATTCACAAAGCTCTGACCTCACATTGACATGGGACACACGCACATTAGTAATGGAATGGTAGATTCTTTAAAGTAAATATTTAGAACAAAAATTTGCCCCTAATGTACACTTATGCAACCCCAAAATGGGCTCAATGGTGTTGAATAAGAAGGCAGATTTTAAGCCTTTGTCCTGAAGCCTCCGAGAATTCATCGCCATGGTTTTCCTACACTGCCTAGTGCAGAATGAGAAAGACAAATTGCTTTCCATCAAAAAATTAAACAGACATTTTTATTTTTAAACCATTTGAAACTCTTCTAATGGCAGCTACATTGTTTTAACTTAAAAGACTCGTGATGAAATCTCACTGTAAATTTTAATAAAACTATTCAATAAATGGGAGCTTTTATGAACCCGACAGATCTAAAGAGGCTCAGTGACTACAAAATAAAATCTACATCAGTATTTTTTGCATTTTGATGTATGCTAGAACTGCATACTATGTGGTACACTATCCCCCCAAAAATAAATGAATCCTATTTTAAAGAAATCTAATAGGCAGCTTACAACTGAATGGCTAGTTTAGTTAACCCTCTGCTCAAATGCAAGATGCCCTCAAGTGCACAATACCCATAATTTTAGCATCATTAGTATCCATCATTTTCTTCCACTTTTCATTCGATACATAGAATAAGAATGGCTCTTGAGAACATGTGTTCCACAATCATTTGCTCTAGGCTTCATAGTTGAAGTACCTTTATATTTTTCCTGATGAAATATTTGCTGTCTCCAGTCACCTGGGGATTGCTACCTTGATGAAGCCACTGATATATGCCCTATCAGTCTCAGAGGGTTTTCCTAGCCTCCTTTTCACACTCCTCTTGCCAATTAAGCTGCCAAATTATGTGTGGTAGTGAGGGTCACTTGTATTTTTTGAGTGCTAGTCTGCACGGTAAGAGATGACAGAAGCATCCTGGTGTGGTGCATAATTAGAGTGGGTTTTAAAGTCCTGAAACCTCATCTTGCAGTGCCACACACTATTTTTAACCTCATCTCCTCTTTTCGGAGACTATTTGCCTTTTAGCCTAGGAAGCCACTCTGGCATTCTGCTCTGAATGACTGGCTCCCTTAAATTACCAAGCTACCAGATAAAATGAACAGGGTGATGATATCAGAAAATATAAAACATTTAAGGACAATGAGCACAGGGTTTCTTTTCACACAGTAAAGAAAGCTAGTGTGGTAGGATCACATAACATTAATAAGTCTTTACCGAGCAAAGGTGTCCAGTGTAATGCTTCAGTTTTCGCATAGCACAATATTTGTATATCACGTAGGCGTAGGAAACATAACCCTTGTGTCTGCTTCAGAACAGAGGGATGTTGTACCATCAATTTTTAAGCAGAAGTCTCTACTGACATCAATAGTTTTATGCTACTCCTGATTTTTTAAGGCAGAGTTTGCTCATTGATATGGGAGGCCAAATTCAACATTGTACAACCTGAGTGAAAGTCAGAGCAGAATAAGACATTTCTTTTTGAGACCCTAAAAACGCCTTTCTGAAAGGAAGACAAGTTTCATTTAGCTAAAGTAGAGCGCTATGCCACAGGATTCTTACACTGTCTGAAAGACTGTTAACAAGGGGCTATGATAAAGAGCAAAGTACTCAGCTTGAGGGATGCATGTAGTGGGAGACTGGTATCAATTAGGATGAGTCTTGTTAAACAGACATTAACATATTTTACTTCCGTAATGATCTAGAAGTAGCAAAAGGAGCACATAGCACACTAATGAAGGGCCAGATTATGACCATTAGTTGAGTACCTGAGGTGAGACAAAAGGTTAGAAGGCCTCTCCTCCTTGCTCTGAACGAAGGCCAACTATTAGTCCCTTATAAATGGTTCACAAGGGCCACTCATAAGTCCAGAACCTGTGCTCAGGAAGCAAAGATACTGAGGATTTGCTGTTGTAGAAGGCACAATCTCCCCCAAGCTGGGGAAGCTTTGCACAATGCCCAGGGCTGCCAGTGGCTAACTGCCAAAATATGGCACTAATTTTGCAGAAGATACTGAACTGGGAGGAATTGCCAGGTATAGCAGCACCTCTGGCCATCAAGGACACTTCAATGTTAGTTTGATTTTAGCAGCTTGCTCTCTTTTCCTTCGTGGCATAGGACTTTGACTAGGCAATATTGGTTTTTATTCTCTCTCTCACCCAACCTCCCGTTTGCACAATTTGACATAAAAAACCAGCATAGAGACAAAATAACTTCATTGTTTGTAGACTGGCTTCTTGAGATAGTAACTTTAATTAGAATAGTAAGGACAGTCGCAAGAAGGTAACTTGAATATACTGTTTATTTTAGAGTTAGATGTAAATCACTGTGAGATAATAATGGGAGCATATGTCTCCAACGGCTTTGCAGAAAAGGTGTTATATTCTAAACGTAAACTAGTGGACCAAGGAGATAGTGAAGATTTATTTCCTCTTTCTTGGCAAAAATAGATTTCTTTCCTTAGCATATTAATGATGATGCATTAAAAATGTTTACAAAATACCACCACTTGAAATTACAAAATGAATGTAATTAAAATGACTACAAGCCCTGAGGGCTGGGAATACCAGCTTTAATATTAGTGAGACAGATTGCAAGCTAGGAGTCTAGATGTTTCTTGCATACTGGGGAGAAATGGAAATAGCACTGCCACTGAGAATTTTGTCACTGCACAAAATGGAACATTTGCATGTGATGAGTAGCTAGACTCCAACTGACAAACAGGAGTAGAGTTAGGCCAACACTGAGAACATCTGAAAATACCACCCTATATAAAAGCAATATGCTGACACACACCCATCTGCTTCCCCAATTCATACAGCAAACATTTATTTTAATCAAACTTATAAACACAGTTTACACTGAGTTTACTACATATGTAGGGTTAGACTAAGTCTGGGTCTATGTGGGCAAGCAAGGTGGGCAGAGTGTGCAAGGAGCCTTCTGTCCCCTTATGTCAGGGGACACTCACCCCTTGAGTCCTCCCTCCTATCAGCTAGCTGCAATATCTTCCCCCCTGCTTCTGACACCCCCTACAGTTGGCCAGCCTCGCTAGGCAGGGTCTTCAGGGGCTCAGCTTTCCAGCTAAGTGACACAATCAAAATTGAATGAACCCCTTCCAGGACTAGCCAAAGAGGGCAACAAAACCCATCTACCCTCACTAAGGTCTTCAGCCCTGTCTCTAGGCACTTTGAGTCTAGCCCATTTTCTTGGGCTTTTTAAACTAGCCATGTCCCCTTTCTGGGGCCTAGGCCACTCCACCATGCTGGTGGGGAGACCCAGGTCCCAACCCCAGGACCCAGTACGCAGCAGCCATATACTGCTGCCGCCAGTTCACTGGTGTTGTTCCCTGGGCCTTTTCCCACATAGCCCCTTTCCTGTCACCCATTACCTGAGGGTTGCAGTTGTCAGAGCCTCTCATTCCCAGGGCAAGTAAATTAGCTCATCGAGCACCTCCAGCCAGAGCAGATCATCCTTCCTCATCCCTCTGCTCCCAGCCAGGAACCAACTCACCCAACACCTGCAGCTCCTTTTATCTGAGCCTGCTGGGCTCTGATTGGCTGCTTCTATGCAGTCTCTCTATCCAGGTCTGAAGGACTCCTGTCTGCTGCTCTTTCCTGGGTTGGGGTGTGGTACGACCACAGTTGACTGCTACACATGGGAACTCAGTTATGTTCCTGCCATACCAACAGTCTTTTTACATGATGCCAAGTAGAAGTGGTTGAGAAATTTTTGACAAAATTGTTGAAAAATGCCACTTCATCAAACCCCATACTTTTCAGGAACATATCAGTTTTGACAAAACTTTTGTGTGGGAGAAGTTTCTCAAGTCAGGAGTGGAATTTCTGGTCAAAACTAGAAAAAGACCCCTGACACCTCAGCGTAGTCTGGTGGTTTGGGGTCTGCCTGTGAGAAACCAAGGTTCAAATTCTTGACCTGCCTGATTTGGAAAAGGAACTTGGACCTGGTTACCCCACATGCCAGGTGAGTACCCTAACCATTAGGCTATTCTTATTCTGGGGTTGGGGGGGGGGGTTGTGCGTGCTCTCTCTCTCAAAAAAAAAAAATTAAAAAAAATTGAAAGGTCTCGGGTTCATCCTGATGGGGAATGGGAAAAAATATCTCAAAATTTTTCACAAGATGGAAAATACATCCCCCCGCTCCCAGCGCTAGTGCTAAGCAAGCACTTAAGCCTGGATTTTGCACAGGCAGCCATGAGTGATTGTTCCTCATTTTCTGGGCACTCAGCTTGAGAATCCTGAGGACTTATTTTCAGATGTGCTGAGCACACTTATCATTGGAGTCAATAAAAGCTGTGAAAGCAAAACAGGTGGTTTGCAGGAATGTGCACAGGACTAGAAAATAGGAAACCTTGAGTTCTAATCCCGGCTTTACTATTGATTCATTGTGTGGCCTTAGGAAAGTCACTTAGCCTCTCTGTCTCCATTTCCTGCTCATCTATAAAATATGGAAACATGCATTTCTACCTCCCCAAGGGAGCTGTGAAGATTGATTAGTTAATGTCTATAGAGTGCTTTAGACATAAAAATGCTAAGTACTGAGAAAAGTCATTCCCTAGGGGGATAGAATAACTGAGGTAACCAACAATTAATGGAGACTTTTGCATACGCTGGCTTTAATCTCTGTGCCCCAGTTCCCCATTTCTCTTACTCTTATCTCACAAGGTAATGGTGAAGATGAATTCATTAGTCGTTGTGAGGTATGGCACTGAAAAGCCCACAAGGCAATAATTCCTTGTCCAATGCACGATCTGGATGGTGTGAAGTAACTAAGGTGTGGAGCCACACACTGAATGGCCAGGAGAAGAAGATATATTGTACAGCAGCCTCAGTCCTGGAACACAATCCAGCCTGAGCCCATGGAGAAAATAACGTAGGTTCGTGTAACTAAAGAACTTATCAAAATGCATAGGCTCAGTTACATGGGTCACCTTAAATCCAGGCTTTCCTAACTTTGTGCTTGGCTATGCAGCCTAAATAACAGTTTTTAAATGTAGTTTTTCATGTGAAGTATAAAATATATAACTGCATGGAAATTCCATCCTGTAGGGTGTACATGAGTGATACTTGCTACATTCTCTGCCTGGATGCTGTAGATGACTGCAGAACAAAATGCCTCCCAGTGTTCCCACGGGGTAGTACAATTCCCCCCTGCCTTCTACACAGGACTGTGCTGTAATGCTATTTTCTAGCCCTGAGTTCTTTACCATCCCATTCACCAGCTAACAAAAGGTCAGAAACCAGGCATATGTTTTACAAAGCCTCTCCATGAATATTAAGGAATCTATGATTTCCATGACCAAGGGGCAGCCTTAGTTAAATGAAAATGATAAAAAGAATCTCAGATGGAAGGATGGCAAAGTCATAGATAAGAATCTGCCGCAAAATGTTGCTTTGCTAGGACCACGTTAAAAAAGCCTTTGACAAGGTTCCTCACCAAAGGCTCTTAAGCAAACCGAGCTGGGATAAGAGGGAAGCTTCTCTCATGGATCAGTAAGTGGCTAAAAAATAGGAAACAAAGGGAAGGAATAAATGGTTTTTACAGTTTTACCTCTCTACAGTTTTTGCAATGGAGAGAGGTAAATAGTGGGGTCCCCCAAGGATCTGTACTGGCACCTATGCTGTTCAACACATTTGTAAATGATCTGGAAAAAAGGGTAAACAGTGAGGTAGTAAAATTGGAGATGATACAAAATTACTGAAAATAGTTAAGTCCAAATCTGATTACAAAGGGATCTCTCTAAACTGGGTGACAAAATGGCAGATGACGCAAGGCACTGAATTTAGCCGTATGGAGTGGAAATCTATCAACTTCATGAAAAAACTCATACAGATACAGACAGACATCATCTTCCTTTCCAAATGCAAACAGACGGACATCGTACCAAAAGGACTGAAGGTAAAAAATCCGTTACAATCTACATACCACACAGACTATGCTGACAGCTTGTGCCACACGCTCTCAAAGAAACTGGGGAACCACCTGATCAACATCCTCTACAGCAAACAGGGAAAGATTAAGAATGAGCTCTCAAAACTGGAATGTATCCGATGAAGTGAGCTGTAGCTCACGAAAGCTTATGCTCAAATAAATTGGTTAGTCTCTAAGGTGCCACAAGTACTCCTTTTCTTTTTGCAAAATGGCAGATGAAATTCAATATTGATAAGTGCCAAGTAATGCACACTGGAAAACATAATCCCAAACTATACATACAAAATGATGGGGGTCTAAATTAGCTGTTACCACTCAAGATAGAGATTTTGGATTCATTGTGGATAGTTCTCTGAAAACATCCACTCAATGTGCAGTGGCAGTTAAAAATGCTAAGAATGTTAGAAATCATTAGTAATGGGATAGACAACAAGACAGAAAATAATGCCACTAAATAAATCCATGGTACGCCCACACCTCGAATACTGCCTGCAGTTCTGGTTGCCTCATCTCAAAAAAGATATATTAGAGTTGGAAGAGATGCAGAGAAGGGCAACAAAAATGATCAGGAGTATGAAATGGCTTCCATACAAGGAAAGATTAAAAAGACTGGGATTGTTCATCTTGGAAAAGAGACGACTGAGGGGGGATATGATAGAAGTCTATAAAATCATGACTGGTAGGGAGAAAGTGAAGAGGGAAATAATTTTTAGCCCTTAACATAACACACAAATCAGGGGTAACCTGATGAAATTAAGAGGCAACAGGTGTAAAACAAACATAAGAAAGAACTTTACACAAGTCACAGTCAATCTATGGAACTCATTGCCAGAGGATGTTGTGAAGACCAAAAGTACAAGTGGGTTAAAAAAGATTTAGATAAGTTCATGGAGGATAGGTCCATTAATGGCTATTAGCCAAATGGTCAGAGAGACAACCCCATGTTCTGGATGTCCCTAAACCTCCAACTGCCAGAATCTTAGACTGGATGACAGGGAATGGATCACTTGAAATTGCCCTGTTCTATTCACTCCCTCTGAAGCAGGTGGTACTGGCCACTGTCAGAGATAGGATACTGGGTTGATGCAGTATGATCATTCTTTTATGTTCTCATCATGTACATAATTATATCACTGTTAAATCACTGGTTTATGAAGAATCCAGTTGCACATCCATATCTAGTTTTGGAGGTGTGGCAGTTCACTCTTTATGCCTGTAAACTGGCATATGTGTTTTCTGAACCTTTGGATATATGTTTTTGGTCCTAAAATTGTCTCTTTCCTTTCACTCTCCAATGCGTCTTTGTGGCTACTCATATACCATACTGAACTGACATGATGCATCTGTTCATTCATTATGCTCTACTCAGGCCTTTAAACACCTGGTGCAAACCCCAGCTCCAGATTTACCTGCCATTTTAACAGCGTTGAATTCTCTCTTCTCCACTGGGCAGTCACTGTTATTGCTCATACTGTACAGTAGATGTCTATACATTTTCTTGGTGCCCAATAAATGTATTCTTTTAATAAGTTAATTCTTGTACTTTTGCAGTGATTTCAAACAGGTGAGTACTCTGGCCATTAGTGAGTCTACAGTATGCAAATGTATTGATCAAGTGAAAAGATGCACTTCTAACTTGTGCTAATCAATGTATCAGTTCTCCAAGAGCTTTCCAATGTAACAAAAAGGAAATATATACCATTGCTAGATTTCCATCTCTTCCGGGGAAGAGCTAAAAAACAGATCCACTGTAAAATGATTTACAAATAATCTTTTAATTGTGAATATGTAGGTAAACATATGAGGAGGAATAACAGTTGTAGCTGCAAAATTTGCAAATATTTCACTTAATATTATAGCTACTGAACTTCTATGTAGTCATACTACCTCTTCTTGGCAGCCTCCTTGTGCCTTATGCACCATACAAGTACTACTTTCCATCTGCCCTACTTCACAGTCAGTTGCCAAGTCCTGTGGCGAGACTGCATACATTTCAGGGAGATAAGAGGGACATTGTAAAAAATACAGGACAAAGATAACATTAAAGGGACAGCTCTCTGTAATATTTTATGTCAGACTCTACACTACTAATATTACAAAGCCATGTATTTCTATCACAGTGTATGAGCCCTTGCATGACTATTGTTTGAAAACAATTCTATCTGACTGAATGCTTCTTAGTAGCTCCTTTTGGATAATGTGAACCCATAAAACTCTTAACATGACATATTGAAATAAACCTTTACTTGAAGCTCAGCTTTAGCGGTGTCAATCAATACTCATGCATTTTCTGCTGTCAGTCCAAGGCTGTTTATACAAGGAAAATATCCTCTCTACAGTTGCATTCCGTGCAGGAACTGACACTATAAATTTGACTACTATAAATATATATTTTTTGGATTTGCAGTGAGGGTTTGAGATCATTTCTTCGCACAAGGCTCATTGAGCAAACGTCCACTCTCCAGTGGGTCCTTCATTAAACAATATTCTGCAAATAAGGCATCCACATCCAACCTATCCACCTCCAACCCTGCCACTTCAGGCCTTCAGTAATGTTTTGCATTTGTCTGCCCTTGTGTGTGCTGGTAGGGCAGAAGACAGAGGAAGGAGGGGATGTGAACCAGTCGTCTGTGAGTCAGTTGAGCTCAGTACTGATGCACAGAAAAGGAAGCAGGCATCCTGCCTCATGTCTGCTTCAATGAAGGCAAGAGAGAAAAGCCCTCCAAAACTTCACTTGCATCTGTCAGAAAAGCCATCTTGGCTGAAATAGAAGATAAAAAGCAAGTTGTATCCAACCTTAACTCCACACCAACTTTCGCTCTATCCCCCTTCATAGGATGGAGGCTCTGAACCACCCTGGGTCTCAGAATTAGAATACCACATCTGTGTGCTTGGCCACTGGGTCTCCCTGAACTGGAACTACTTCGGCATAGCCACCTCTATAAAGTGTGTTCAGATCCAAAGATGGACAAGCACTAGATGAAAGCAGAACATTGTTAATATAGAATGGTCACCCAGGAGACCCAATTCAATCTTTTGCACTAGCCACTGGGAATCATTCCCTTCTCAGGGACACAAACAGACCCCAGGAAGTCTGTTTCTCAGCAGTCAGTTGTGTAATCCACTTGCCCAGTGTGGATCATATTCTGTTCCAATGGCTGGTGCTCATAACAGATATCAACATACTGCAAGCAGCTAATGGGTTTTCTCCTTTATTCGAGGAAGTCTGTGCTGATAATCTAATGGTCCTGGGTTCAAACCCTGCTGATAACCCTCATGTGTTGTCCTTTGTTTTGCTAAGAAAGATTTAAATATGGTTGATTAAATATCACTGTAAATTATATCTTCCATTATAGAATTATGATTGAGATTCAACCATCTGCTCAACAATCATCAGAATCAAAGATATGCTAATAAAATTATACAGCTAAATAGTATACTAAGTGTTTTCTCCTAATCCTAAATTGTTGGGATAGTTCTCATCTGGTAGTAGTAATGGACACAGCAGGAGGAATAGTCCGTCTCTATTAGGAGTGATTAATAAAATGCTAAGCTATGATTACCTAGATATACTCACACAGGAGATCCACTACCAGACCATTAAGCATCCTTAAGAGGATGATCTCTTCTACCAATGGCCCCATAGCATACAGGAGAGCTGCAGAGATTTATCCTTACCAAGTGGCTGAAGAGTTACAAATACATGGACAGTGCCTAAGGAAGACGACAACTTCTCTTTTGATAGATGGCTGAAGAGAAGGGTATCTCTCCAGCTTCACTGCAGAGTAACCCTCATATCAGAGTCCACTCTTGGAGAACAGGGAGACAACATGGGATACTACTTATTTGAAGGCATCTCATCCCCAGCAAGGCAGCGTGACAGCATACACTTTCTAGAATGGAAATCAGTCCATCCAACCTGACAACAGCTCCAAGAGGTCTTGGAGAATCAAGAGTGCTCCATGATGTCAGATGATATTGCCACTGTCTCACAACAAATTGGACAGAGGGAACCCAAGGGAAATAGTCTATTCCAGAAAGCCCTGTATGGCCAGAGAAACCCCTTATAACACTGATGGTCATGAATATAAAACTACCCTGAATGTGAAGAGGTACCCTAATAGAATGATTCACGAACAATTCAGTGTTCCATGGCACATACCTGAAGTGTTAGGCAGTTCACAAATACACCTTTTCACATAATGGATGAATACTATATGTAAAGCTATTTCTCCACGTTAAAAAGACAATGGATACTCTTTCCCAAGTTCAGTCAAGCCTCTTTTTCTATCCATTTCCTCCTTACAATAATTTGTCTTCACATTCCTAGATCTCAGCACTTTTTATAAGAAGCTGGCAAGCATAATTTCCTTCATGTTACAGATTGGCAAATTGATGATCCAAAGGAGAAATGGCTTGTCCAAGGTCACATCAGGTCAGCATCACTGTGCTAGGTCTCCAGACTTTTAGTCCGGTGCACTATTTGCTGGCCCACACTGTCTTGTTAGGCTGGAAAATGTAGGACAGACCTTGGTACTTCACTGGCAAAGAAGTCCCTGGCTCTCCTAACTGGTCTGTTTGTTGACGGAAACCCCAGAGTTCCTTCCACACCAGCAAGGTTTTCTCAGCCAGTGTCCCCTCTGACATTTGGTCCCAAGGAACCTGAACCTAGCAACTAGCTATTGAAGAGGAAAATGAACCTCTCCTCACAGCCAGAAAACCCTTCACCTCCAGAGCATATTCCAAGATCTGGAACCATTAAGTGGTCTGGTCTGGTCCAACAAATTCTTCAACCAGCCCCTCGATTCTACAGAGCAGCAGGATGGCCTTGCAGCCAATACTATGAACGTATAATACTAGTGGCTGCCTCCTACGCAGTACAGTGTTCTCAGCTTGACAAACCCTTTGGCTCCCACCCACGTAGCACTTTGCCCTGAATACAACAAGGAGCACAGAGTCCCTCAAGACTCGATCCTCACATAGTTAGAGGCCTTTGCCTAACATTCTACTTAACCCTTTCAATCAGCTTTTCTTTATATCCTGACCCTAGCCTTCGTAGTAGCAATAACATTGATTCAATGATTGTCTCAACTGGGGACACTATCCTTCAACCCTTGATATTGCATCTTTGGAGCAGATAAAATGGAATGTGAGCCCATAGAAAAATTAATCCCACAGTACTCCTCAGATGGAAAACTTCTGGCACTCTCATCCAAGTGAAAAGCTCAGAAAATCAATTTCATTTCCAGACACAGGTGGAATAAGGCAGACAATGAAAGGACACCATCTCCACATGGATGCAAACTGCATCAAGTCAAGGGCCTAATGACTCCAGACAGGCTTCAGGAATACTCTATCAGTGTGCATGTCACAAGCAGAGGAGTACTCTACATCAAGAGTACAAAGTTGAAGCCTAGTCTAGAAAATATTACATCTGTGATGGAGCACACCCTCATAACAGTCAGGAGAAGGCTAATGTGCTCCTGTAAACTCAATCCCTACCAAATATAGACACCTGCAGAGCCTGCCCCACTGGAGGAAGCAAGCTTAAAAAGGAAAGTCAGTCACCGGAAGGGGCGACAGCCAGGAGAAAAGGTGCTGTAGCTCAGAAGAAGCTGACTTTTGTTACAGGGGAACTGAGAAGGAAACAGCTGGCAAGCTTCTGCCACCCACAAAGACTTATTGAAGCCCCAAAAGACCTTTGAAAGGGGGAAAGGGCTCTGAAGCTACCTGAGTGTGACTCCAAGAAAGGCCCTGCCTATCACAACATCTACTAACCACTACAGTCTGGACATCTTGGCTTCCACTGAGGTAGCACTGGGCAGAATGGATGCTGCATATTGCAGTTCCTCATTAACATTCCATTCTCACTCTGTCTATAGCCTCTCTTATTGCTCCTCTCTCTGCATGCCAACCTTCTTCTCCTTTTCACCGATGGATACTTCTAACCGATTTGTGTACCTGCTTACTCATCAGGAGAAGAGTTTTCCTTCTTTATCAGCTTCTCTTCTTCAAGAAAGGCAGGCCCACTGCACTAATATCCTTGACCCTGGCAACATGCACAGCAGAAGAGCTTGCAGAGTCTCCCTCAAATGGGAGAAAGATTCTGTCATTCTCAAGGGTTACGGATGAAGAACAAATTGCAAGGTCTTCGTCCTGTGACAGAGATAGAGAATCAGGGTCATGTTTGTAACATCGAAAATGTTTCAGAACAACATTGCCAACTCATGACTCTTACTGAGAGTCTTAAGTTTTTCGGCGCTTTTGTTGGAGCCCCAGCTCCTGGAGTCAAGTGATTACATGAGAATCTCATCTTAAAAGCTTGAAAATGTGACCCAAGTGTACCCTGAAGCCTCAGAAACCAGAAGGCAAAGAAAAATAACCCCACAGTTATTATTTTTAAAAATCTAGTTTTCTTTGGGGGGGAGGGAGAAGGCAGGGAAGAACACCCGACCCATGACTTTAGGATGGTCAGGTGTGGCAATCCTGATAGAATAAGGAAAGCAGTACTGTTTCTCATGGTACGCTCTCTCCTTTCCTTTAGAGCTTCTGTCTAGAAGCTTCTCCAGCATCCCTCCTGTCTGGTACCCTGCAACAGTTCTAAAGAAACGGTAGACCTCCTTGGAGTCTAAGAACTACACTTAATTCTGACATTTAATTTGCTCATGAAGTATAAAGTATTAGTTATTTTAAGCTTTAAAAGTTTAGGTTTCCTTCTGAACAGCAAGCTGCTCCTCTTTGGCCTCTAGCTGTCTCCCTTATTGCCATTAAAAGGCTTTGTCTAATGAGTAAAGGATCAGTAGATGTGTCTTTGGCAAAAGAAGAGACATTGATGGTCGAGAGCATCTCCCACTCTGCTTCCTGTGGAACAACCAGTGCATGCATTTTTTTATTTAATTCAGTCACAATTTAAACAAGTTCAGAGCATCATAGCTCTAGTTGTTTAACATAAACTATTATTCTCGTAGCAATTTCTATAGTATAAAAGCAACTAAAATATATTGGGCCAAATTAATTCCTGGAGTAACACTACTGAAGTCACTGGAGTCACAACAAGAATGAATTTGGCCTCTCATTTTGTCAACAAGTGCAACAGGACAATTTTACTTCTAAAATGTCAACCTCTTTCTCCTGCCTGACAATAAATATCCATCTGATCTCTCGCAGCGGCACGTAAGTGAGGAGAGAGAATTGTTTAGTACGCTCGTGTACCGTATATGGATCAAGGAAACAAATGTGCATGGATCATAGAAGATACAATACAATGAGTAATGGAACACTCACCTCGGGTTAAACAAAGATCCCTGTGTGGTGCTGTGTGATCTGTACTGCTCTATATGGCTGCTGTCGGAAGAAAAGCACTAAGAAAAAAATATTAAGACCCCTTTGTGGTCCCTATTTCAGAACACTGCAGAGCCTTCCTGTGTCTTCCTTAGCCATGTAAGTTGTATAATACTATGGATGCTTGTCTGAGCCAGGAATAATTGTATATGTGAAAAATTATGTGAAATATATATCCAGAGTACAGCGCTGAGAGCCCCCATAAGATTGCTTTTGTTATTTTGGCAAGTATAAAAATTAGTACAAGACAGTGTAAAAAAAGTACAGTGGGCCAAATTGAGAGCAATATAAATGGTGTGTTGGTATGTGGCCATAACTTATATGAGAGAGAATAGATAGAGTGCGCCAAGGATCTGCTAGCACTTGAACTCTTGTCCTGAGTGGAAGTAATGAGATTCTGGGCACATACTCAGCCACACGCTGTATTAGATCTTCAACCTGGCAGAGGACATTATAATACTGCTCTTCTGGCCTGACCACCTCCTAATCCAGGCAGAAAGAATGGCCTTCTACCCCATCTTTCCTAGGAAAAATAAAAATCAACTGAGCAGGTTAGCCTGAAAAGGCTCTTGAACTGATAACGCTTTCAGCATGCATCAAAGAAGCAAACTGCTCAGCTCCAGGGGCTATGTGCTAACAAATAGCCAGAGAATTGTGACCCCAATGACTGTAATCATTCAAACCTTGGCCCTGAATCTGCCTCCTCACCCTCAGACCATGAAGAGCAGATGCATCAAGTCAAATTAATAGGTAGAATACCAAGCTGCTAATGGTGGAAGACCAATTCCAACTCCAATGCCATCAGCCAACAGCAGAGACACTTCTTACAGACTGTGCCATCACCATAAAGGAAGAGAAGAGATCTCCTGTGCTGTTACCACTGCAGACCTGTGCTTGGCAAAGCTGTTATGAACAAGCAAGGAGCGAATCAGTCTTTTTTATTATTATTATTATTTTTTTACTATAATTAGCTTAAATTTCAAAATGAAGAGTCATTTTCAAAAGGAAAACTGGACCTGAAATGTTGAAATTTGACAATTTTGATTTTTTTTAAAAATCCAAGTAAAAAAAATCATCACAACCAACCCTTTCCAGTGAAAACTTGCAGTTTTGATGAACTGGTGTTTTCCAATGGGGGAAAAAATGTTTCTCAGAAACAATTTCTGACCAGCTCTACTGACCAGTGAATAGTTTTTGTTGTATGTCACAGAAAAGATTAACTGAATGTAAGATGGACTCAGACAGAGTATTCCAAACAGAACCAGAAAGCATGAGCCAGCCACTGTTTGAATTTGATCCCATTCAATAAAACAGAGTCCTGAGAACTATATGAGCCATGACCTGTAGAACAGACGTATTTCCATGCTGGCTGATAAAATTCAGCAGAGATCAATTGAGCCCAATGCTAATGGTAGCTAACAATTCCTTCAGAGAAATGAAGTTAACAGCCTCTGTAGAAAAACAATACCCTGCACAGTCCTAAAGAAACCAACACAATACACAGATAATGGGGCGGATCCCCAACTGGTGTACTGAAGTCAATGACAATTTACACCAGCTGAGGATCTGCCCCAAGCTCTCCAACCTTTTTGTTCAAGGCCAGATCGTGGAGCAAGCAGTGACATCATTCAAAATCTGCCAGTATCTGGGATGTATCACTCAGGCTTTCAACCAAGACAAGGCCAGTTCATTACAGTTTGGAGAAGGTTTAGCAGCTGTGATGGCAGAGAAGTTTTTTTTGCTTCACTTAGCGCAATAGTAGAGTCTCTCGTCGCACTAGTGATGCTGTGATGCAGACAGAGCCAGTGCCAGCACATGCTAAGGCTTCACTGAACACAGACAAATGCACAGCTGGAAACTAGTCTGGCTCACCTGTGTGTTAGCATTGTTAAAATAGATATTAGAGTTATAAGAGTGTGTTGAGTGTTTAGACTTTATGAAATGCTTGTAGGATGCTGCATGTGTTAATCATACTTATAATATCTGTGTCCCATTGTTCAAGGTAAGATTTAAATGTAATATAAAAGTGTTTGCTAAAACTGTAAAACCCCACAGTCAGGAGAGAAGCATTCCCTAGTCTGAAATGCTAATTTACCACAAGAGGTGTCATCTCTTGCCCAACAAAAGAAGTTCTATAGACACCAGACAAGCCACTGTGGAACACTGGTGGACAAAAGACTTTGCTGAATGCTTCTCTGACACCCACGAAGAAGATACACGCACAAGCCCTTCTCCTATCACTACTTGAACTCAGGGGAAAAGGCCTAAAAATCTGTGTCAAGGAAGAATTGTCATCACTATAATGGAATTCAGAGGGGGCATAAGCAATGGATTCCCCAAGCTGCATAGCTTGGGTTAGCCCTAAAGGACATACAGAGCTTGCATATTATAGCAGCTACTATTACCTTTTGGAACCTAAGACTATCTTATTTGTGTGTATACGTTTACCTGCTTTAACCTTGTAAATAACTCTCATTTCTTTTTCTTAGTTAATAAATCTTTAGTTGGCAATATTATAGGATTGGCTCCAAGCGTTTTCTTTGGTTTGAGATCGGAGGTACAACTGACTTGGGGTAAGTGACTGGTCCTTTGGGACTGAGAGTAACTTGAATATTGTTGTGATTTTTGGTGTAAGGGACCATACATCACAAAGGCATGCTTGCCTGGGAGGCAAGATAGACCAGAGTGCCCAAGGGCACTATCTGTGACTCCATGTTAAGGCTGCTATTGTTAGCCCAAAACAGTTTAACTATGGTCTACACAGATCAGAACATGGGCTGACTGCAGATCCCACCACCTCCCGCATCTATCATCGGGTGATTTATTAAGACAGAGGCAGAATAAGATGTAACATACAAATATTTATTATGCCACTACTCAGTAAACTAGACAAGGACCTCTTCAGACAATAAACAACATAAGCAAGACACACACAGTTGTTAACGCTTACCAGAACGGAATGCTCAGAGCCCTTAAACCCCCTTAACCTATGAATGTAAAACAGAGGAAAACCACAATGGGTATTACAATACCATGTCCTGAAGACAGGGACACAGTGACGAAGACTCAGGATACCGACAGGGATAGTGGTGAAAATCAGGGGCGCTGGACACCAAACAGGAACTCAGGAACTGGGTATTCTTCTCCCTCTGGACAGGTCCTCTGGGCAGGTCTTCTCCCTCTTGGGCAGATCTTCTTCTGCAGGTAGGTCTTCAGTGCTTGCCCACGCGGTCTCTGCTTGACCTCGTAGTTCAGTGCAAGTATGTGCTCACTAATGGTGTGTAGCAGTTGAGTGCAAGTATGTTAATAGAGACCAAGAATCCAAAGTCCTATGAGTCCTGGTCCCTCTGGGGCTCCTCGCAGCTAGCTGAACTGTGTGGGACACTTGCTGCCATTCAGATGGACAGCCCTGCGTGACGGGCGTGCCCCTCACTAAATAACCTGCAGTTGCTAGGCAGATTAGGGCTGTCACATGACTAACTGCCCTGACCTTTTTCCACTTTAATTTGAAAAAGGCTGAAAGGCACTAAATCATCTGAGGAGAAGGGTATCCAAAATGGAGGCTTAGCTGTCCTTTTACAAATCCAAGATGGACATTACATAAAACAGGTCAGAAACAGATTTTACCCAACACTATAGTGCTTTAGGAGCTCACACTTGTAACTTGATTGGTGAAATCTACTTATAAAACAATCAACCAGTTTGGGGTTTGTGCCGTGGTCTGTAACAGTCTGCTCTGAGGTTGGCATTCACGTTCATGAGCTACTCTAGACAGCTTGACAGACGGATGATCTCCTTACGGCAATAGGGGAAAGGTCAAGTCTCTTGACCTCTGCAGTCAGATAGTTGACCACTAGTTACTGCTGGCCTACTTGGGGAACAGATTGTGCAGGTTTACAGTTATTTGTATTGCAGTAGTGCCGAGGAGGCCCCGTTGTGCCAGCTGCTCTACAAACATAGTGACTCCCGTCCTTGATGAATCCAATCACTCCTGGCTATAGGCCCATCTGCCATCCATCCCCTGACACTCCGGCTGTAAGGTAATGGGGTGGGAGACAGTGTCCATGCAGGGCTGGAAATAAAAAAACCCATCCCCAAATTAATTGGAATAATAATAAATAATAAAGAATAACAATAAAAGCCAGATTGCTGTACAGGGAAGAGAGTATTGAATGCCCCATTCCTCTTCCTTCCCCTGTCTTCTTTACTCTCCGCTCCTTCAAAGGCCCCAGGCTGCAGTGATGTTGTCTCTGGCTGCAGCACCTCCAAAAGCCCATGAATACTGTTCCTTCAGCCAGGCAGAGAGCATCATTAGACAGGAAACTCAAGATTCTGAGCATTCCCATAGCACCCCTAAACTCTGCCTGCGCCAGAAGAGAAGAACTGAACTCAGATCCCATACACAAAAGTGCATTTTGCTGTTGCTGGGCTGCCTGCACACTGGGCTGCGCGAGGGGCACATTTGCTGTCCAACCATAAACAAGATAAATACACATATCTGTAATGAGGCGAGAGGTCTTCCCATCCCTCACATGGCAGGGCATTATGCTCTAGGTTGAAGGTCTCGCAGTTTTACATATTCCATATACCCTTGCCATATGCAGAAAGGGCTAAATTGGAGGGGGAGGGGTGCAGCAGGGAACCTTGTTACGTTATTTGAATGAATAACTTGTACAAGCCAGGAAAGTGGTGGCTTCTCATGCATTTTGCCAGAAGCTCATTTTAATTTTTAGATGTGATGGCAAATATTTTTCCTTTTTTAAATTGACCATTTAAGTCCTCTTCACATGCCTTCAAACACACTTCTCTCTGTAGGAACTTGCAGTTTAGCTCAATATTTTAGCATGTTCTGACTCAGACACACTGTATCATCCATTCTATACACTTACAGTACACTGATTATTCTGGTATCACACAGCAGGTCAATCTGATTAGGACTCTTTTGACATACACTGTGTTTTGTCTTTTTTTCTACAGCTGATCAGGGAATCTCAGAATTAATTAAGTCCCCATGTACTTGGACAGCTTGTGGAGTAAGTGTTAAGATATTAAAGACACTGAACTTGTTCATTTGATTTCATCTCTGTAACCCGAGCTCCAATTTAATGCTGTATCTTCCACCTTCTTGGAGATTAATTACTGCACCAGTTAGTAAGTCAATCCACCTTCTTTCTTTTGTGAAGAGCCTTAGTCAGTAGCAGTGTAATTCAGGTGTTATGCTGACTTTATATGTGATCTGTGACAAAACTGTTAAAGTAGTAACAGGCTGAAGTGTACTAAGCAAGGCAGCATCATTTTCTTCAAAGCCATCCAATGGGCCAAATGAATCTCTTCTCAATTATTTTACAAGAAAGATGAACCAGGCCCACTGGGTCAAATTCTACTCAGTTGCGTCAATATAAAAGCAGATTCCTCACTGAAGTCAGTGGAGCTGCTCTGGATTTACATCGGTGCACAGGGAGCAGAATTTGGTCTATTGTATTTTTGACATATATTAGAACTATATGGAAAAGGGCATTTACAGAGAAGCATAGAAATGACCTTGAGAGGTCAACTAGTCCATCTCCCTTTGCTGAGGCAGGACCAAGTAAACCTAGAACATTCCTAATGGGTGTTCATCTAACCTGCTCTTAAAAATCTCCAGTGACAGGGATTCCATTACCTACCCTGATAACCGATTCCAGAACTTAACTATCCTTATCCTTAGAAAGTTTCGTTGTGAGCAGGAGCAGCGTGGAACTGTACTGGGAGGACTAATTCTACAGCTGCAACACTTCCTGCCCGTACCAGCATTGCAATGGTACACTGACACAGTGACGGAGGCAAAAAGTGACTAGATTGGCTCAAAGCAAGTGCAATTACAGTGATGGTGCCAATGCCTCTTTGCTGTTGCTAGGTGTTGTATATGTGGACGGGAGGTGTGTTATAGGCATACCAGGAGCTTGCGAAGGTCAATGCCAGGAATCAGTGGCCTTTGTCAGAAACTGGAAGATAAAGTTATATGATTTTGCTCATATTATAAATTTATTACAGTAAATATTGTTATGACAGAAGTCACCAGATGGTGCTGCTACACAGTCTTAGAATTCTTTCTTTTAGTGTGGAAGCAAGTTTTTAGTCTTTGCAGAAATGCTGTGTTCATGGTAGTTTTGCTATGTAATGGTTCTTGTAGAGAAGCTGTGTCAGACTGTCTTATTCTGCATATGTGGAGGCAATTGTTGAGAAAGAGAGATCCTGTGAGCCAGGCATTGCTGTGCGGACTAAGATTTCAGGAAGAAAGGATTGCCTGCATGCTGTTTGTGAATGTCTCTGTTCTAGGTCTCGTGAGTGTAAATAACACAAGTGACACCGCGAATATACCCAGGCTCCACATCGCTGATTTCTACTTCATTGGGAAGCCAATTTGCAGCGTACCAGACATTTGTTGCTAGTTTGCCAACGGCCAACACTGGTGCCAGTAACAGAATATTGGTGTTGAAAGAAGGGGCAACAATATGAATCCAGAAACAGAGAGAGACACTGGAAAACAAAGGACCATTGTACATTTCAGCCTGTGAGAGAAAAACAACCCAAATGGTCTTGAACCAGCATCTACTAGCAGTACCCCCAAGGAGGGGTTAACCTGGATACCTGAGACACACCTCCCTTACGAGTTAGTGGCCAGAAGCATTTCCATTTCAGTTTTTTGGACACTGAGCTGAACACCTTTTCCTAGACAAATCAAATCCACTTTTTCCCAAACCACCACCTGGAATGCATACAAGATGTAAAGCTGTCCTTCAGCACTGCTGGGAGTCAATCATGGCTAACATGATACTTAAATACATCAAATCAAAACACAAGCCACTGAGTGGCAGGTAGGTTTGTGTGTGTTTTATACACCAAGAAAAACTGGGACACATCTGATGGCACAATTCTGCCCTCAGGAATAAATCCGATCCCTCATCTAAGGGTGCAGACGGCCTTCTGGTAACATACCGGGGGATAAGGTCTGGGGAGGCCAGACATGTAATGGAGCCCAGCTCCCTGTACTCTATTACACCCGGGAGGTTTGCTGGTGGGCTAGGGAGGAGGGGAGAGAGCCAGAAGATCAATCACTGTGTAGCTCCTCTAGTCCTCCTCCCTCAGGGAAGGGTGGGAGGACCAGAGCTGCAGTGACTTCTATAGCCACTAGGCAGGAATAGTGGCTGTGGAGTAACTCCATTTCCACTCACACACTGCACACTCAGAGATCTCTCGCCTACATTCTCCAGGGAGTACCCAAGCATCCAGCTGAATGACTTGGGCCAGATCTTAGGGAGGAGGAGATTTTAATTTAAGTGTAGAATGATCCAAGTAACCAGGGTAATGTGGAGCTCTCAGACCCTTCCAGTCAGGGGGTTCTGTGGCTGGCATGACATGACAGAAGAGAATGAGAAAAACAAACTGCTTAACCCTCTAGGAAGGGTTACCATCCATTTATATAGGGCTAGATTGTTACCCTTCCTGCACAGATATCATCCTTACTGCAGACAAAGGAGTTCAGGTAAACCTACACCACTATCCTTCTCGTCCCAGGACTTTCTGGAGGACACATCATAGGGCTGGGGACAGGTAGTTGCACATCAGCCAGGATTGCACCTAGGAGGATATCGATCATCATCCATCTGTGCGTCCCATCTATCTCAAGGTAGTCAGTCCGAAGAGGTAATACAGCCTGTGGCACACCTAACTGATGCGTCAGGGAACTCTGGAATCACTGCACTGGGAATGGATGAAATTGTGACTATAAAGGTTATCCGCTAGCGTGGCATATGTGTTGTCTCTGCAACATGTCAGCGAAGGTAAGGGGAGATACCCATTTTCAAAGCTAACCTTGTGTTTCTGTTTCCCCCTGGAAAGCCCCCCTTACTCCCCATGGTTTCAGTTGGCCTGAATGTAGCACAAACATCCCTTCCATGTGAAAGGAAATGTGCTAGAATTAAATAGAAGAGGAGAAACAGAGATTGGTAAATATAAAATATTACCTCCCCACCATCAGATGTAATTATGCCTCATTTGCCCATTGTCTGCAGTGGCCCTTTTGTGTTGGGTAGTTGTTGTGGTTTTAGTGCTTTGGCCCATCTGGGGTTCAACCTGAGTCCAAAGAAAAGGCAAAACAATGTCCTTGACCGTTCCCAGGCTAGACAGGTCCTTCTTTCACCTCTTTGGATGCAGGGCTCAATAGCAGCGGCGAACTAGTTTAATTATTGTTTTTCTGAGGGTCTTTTCTAGTCTTCCTCTTGTTAATACAGAAGTTATGATGGGGACTTTCTCTCATCCTCTCTAGTAGCACCAACCATCAGACCCAAAGCAGGAAGCTAGAGCTCAGTTCCTTTCCCAAGCCCTCTATGCTGCTTCATCTACAACCTCTTCCTTCGCTCACTTCACAGCTGCTACCCCCATGCTTCTCTAGCTCACTTGATTAAGAGCTCTCCCCAAGGTCTTGCCTTGACAAGAATCTTGCCTTATATACACTCAGCCTGCAGTCACATGGCCCCATCAGTCTATATCCCCCAGAATGCCCTTGAAATGGAATGAAATGGGACCAGGGCCATACTTACCTTGTAGCCCTTGTAAAAGGGTAGTACATACACCATTACAGTAAGTAACAGAGCCCTGATCTACTTTTCAGAATGTGTAAAAAAATCAAATAATGCAAAAGGTATACCTTCTTTATACTCCGTTCCATTGCATTTCTGTCCCTGTGATATTTTAGAAAAATTCAGTGATAAATAGCCCTCAGACTCACATTTCCATTAGCACAGATACAGTGGCTGGTATAGTTGCACTTGGTTTCTTCATTTATATTTGTCATTTTAAGATGGTTTTACACTGGTAAAAACCACAAGATTGTTTGCGTTAGCGATGGGCCTGAAGAGATCTGTACTTTGGGGAAACTCATATCTTGAAACGGACTCAAACTTTGTACCTGAGTCCCATCTTTAGCTGGTATATGAATGATTAAAAGACTAATGCTGTGCCATGATGATAAATATCACATTAGTTTTGACATAGAGTTTGGAATCGTGACTACTTTGTTCATTTAGAGCCCCAAACATCCCGAGGCTCTCAAATACAGATAAAAGGCTAAGATTAAATTGGGTTGACCTCCATAAACTGTTGAATGCCGCACTCTCACCTGAAGGCTAGAGAAACTACAGTAACAACCAATCAGAGTAAAAACCCCAGAGAAAGCCAGAGGGGGTGGCAGGTGCTGGCAGGTCCCATCTGGGCAGTGAGTTTGCTGAGGAGGCAAACTTTGCTAATAATACCATTCCCTCACCAGCCTGCATGTTCATCTGAAGTGAGGCTGAAATTCCAGCCAAATCTTTCATCATGATAAAGAGAGAAGCCAGTGGAAAGGTGCAGAAGGAACATTAGTCCTGCAATGGGCCAAGAATGGTTGATGATGTAAGATAAGTGGCAATCCCTTCCCAGTCCCTACAGACAATGAGCCAAGATTCTGAAGTCTGGAGACCCTTATGCTATCTTTAATTGCATAGTTGCAAATGTTGCATTCACATTACAGGACATGAGAATACACTTTGTGACTTAATGGCCCATTCAATCCTGAAGACCTTCCTCAGGCAACTTCCCACTTCATCAGATCCTAGAGAGCTTACCTCATCCTGATACAGGAAAAACTCTTGCTGACATCAGTGGAAATTTTGCCTGCAAGGACAGAGCAACCATTATAATAAGTACCACAATATTCAGCACTGGTCCATCATTGCACCTTACAATAGCCATATTGTAGGTGATTATTCTAGAAAACAGTCAGTTTGTTTTTTAATAAGGGAAGGACTGCCTGATTTGGCCCATTGGGAGTTTTGCCTGAATTTGGAGTGGGTAAGGCCCTCAGAGTGCATTGAGTTTAGCCACAGTAGTAAAGCTCAAAGGAATTAAACCACTTACCATAGTTAACAGGTACAGTCATGAAAGCTCTTGGGCCTTTTTTTCCCCTACAAGCAAGCATCAGTGTTTTTTTGGTTTTCTTTTGCTCAGCACCTGGCGGTTTTTATTATAATTCTCTCACTTCACTCAATCCATTTTTATTTCAATAATAAAAATATAGAAATATAATTAGCATCTTTAAGGCACTGAGTTTTTAAAGGACTGCGTGACAACCGTTACAGCAGTGAAATCGTTAAAATCATGTAAATGCTTAAACTATGTAGGCCTGGGAGATTATAGTTTCATTAGAGAAAAGGCTATAAAGTTAGACCTAGGTAATTACCTTTCCCATTAATGCTAGAAAATTCTTTGCTCCACTGAGAAGTGATTGTGGTGCATCATGCCTTCTGTGCTTTTACATTCAAACTGCAGGAGCCTTTATTTCATCAGCACAAACTGCAAGAAAACAGCGGCAGCTTTCCAGGTGTACTTTGCAAATTGGGGTTTAAATGTGGAACACATCAAATTAAAATTCAATATTAATTATTTTGTCTTGCTAGGAGCCTGAGTAGTTTAAAGCAGCAAGGGTAATTGTCTAATTCATTGTATGTGTCTACAACGAACTTAATCATTATGTCAGCTTCCTAATAAAAGGTTATTATAGAAACAAAGATCCCAATTTTACATATGGTAGGCAAGGGAGAATTCGAAGAGCTAGTCTCCAAGGTAGACTTGAGGTTCTTGACAAATGATGCCCATGCTGTGATCAGATACTTAACAAGAAATCTCGTTATTAACTAGGCCTGTACAGATAATTAGCACTTGAGCTTCAAATTTTAAATCTGGCTTGAGATGTATAATTTATCAAAAGCCCTAGCTTGCTGTCAAAGTCCTATAATAAGGCAGCGTTATTGATGAATTGAGATTAAGAGCAGATTGAAGAGAAAATTAGGCCACTGGTTAGTCTGAAAGGTCTGATTTCAATATTTACAGTACTAATTTGGTATTATTTTGGTAAATGGATGTGGTCCCCAAGTGCTGCACAGTATCAAAGAATAAACTATGCATCATTATTCTAACAGAAAAAAGTATTGTTTACTGTATGCTGGATTTTGCAGCACTAGCAGTCTGGTTAATAAGCTTCTTTATGGGATAAAGTGTACCTGTTTTTATTGCATGAATTTATTATAACACATACAGCATGCAGGGCTTTTAGCTAGAATTAGAAAATGTAGCCTCTTTGCATTTAAAATTATATTACAGTAGACTAATGGTTATGGAGTGTGTGGATCCCTGATTTCGCTCAGTTTCATTTATATCTTTGAATTGTCTTTCAAGCATTCTTTACAGTGGAATGCAGATAAGTACCATTTCATATATTCAAGCTACATAAAGTGAGCAATCTTTTTTTAATGATCGCTGGTAGCATTTCACTGCAAATGGCTCCAAGACAAAAAGAAAGAGTTACTGTGTGCAATCTAGCCACAGTACACTGCAGCTGCAAAGGTGTTAGACCCTCGTATGCTAAATCTTATTGATACACATAATAAAATGTCATTTAGGGCAATACTGATTTCCAGAATTATATTAGGCAAAACATAAGGCTCGGGTGAATTGTATTCATATTTTTCACTGCCTAATTCATTGCTTGAGCATACAAATGGTGTCAGGTAAGCACTGACTGGCATGATGCTTTACTATATATCATGTCCGGTATATATCAAATACAACACTGCATCATTGTATATATCCCATATATCATTATCAATATCCTCTAGAAAATAATAATGTCAGTTGCTGCCTGTTTCCAGGAAACTTTGCATTGAAAATCCCTTGTAACATGTTATTGGCAGCAGCTCCTTTCTTCTCAGTTTCCAGCTGTCCAATGGGGTATGCCAAGTCACAGCAGGACCTGAGGAGTGTTTGTATTCAACTGTGGCACTGAGGTTTATGGAGATTTTCCTTGTATATTGTGCACTTGCAGACAAGCAGGATTTCCAGGACCCAGCAGGAGCACTCCAGCGTTTATGCTGAGGTGGTTAGCTAGTTGGCAAATGGCTTTGGTCTAGAAACATGGTCTAGAGCAAAATGTATTGCAGTGGATTTGCTATCAAAACCATCTTAATGATGACATATAATACAATTGCTTAGTTTGTTTAGAAAAAAAAGATCTCGGAAATATTTGGTGTTAGAATTTTCAAATGTATTGAAAGCTAAAAGAAATGTTCAGGTAAGTCAGATTTTTGGTAAAAAATGTATGTCAGAGGTATGCATCAACAGGAGCACACAGTGTATAGAAAGGCTCTATTAACACAGAACATCTTGGCATTCATTCAGTACAATGGTAAAGAACTCTTAATAATAAGCCGAGCCATGCGCTTAGCTTGATCTTGCAGTCTTTTCACATGAGATAGTCCATGGCCTACAATGGAAGCTATGCATGCATAACAGCCAGAAGTTGCAGTACAACTAGATTATTGTATTTTGACTAGGATTGAAGTGCACATCTTGTAAACAGACAACATTTTGTAAAAACAGCAATGGTAATAAATACGGTAACCAGTGATAAATGTATGTAAAAAGAAAGAAAAATTATTCTAAAATAGTACTTTGTATCTTGCACAGTATTCATTAAAAAGAATGGGCCCAAATCTCAACTGCCCTATGTTGCCTTGTACAGTAAGTCCCACCAGTGCAAGAAGGCTGGGTGGCTGATGTGGTAGCACGGGTGTAAATGACTACACAGAGTCCCGGGTCAGGGATTCTATCTCTAACTATTGATTTCTTAGTGCTGTAAGGTACATTAACAAAAACAGAGGTTTATAAAGGTAAATTATTTCATCCACTCAAAAATTCATTCAGTTCAAATAGCTATAAATATTCTTCCACTTCATAAACTTGCAGCAGCGTTGTTTAGAAAATTACAGCATCCAGGATATAAAAAGGAAGAATGGTTTTCTGAGTTTAGATACCAGTAAGAGAATGCGGAAGTTGCGTCTCTACTAAAATATCCATCCCATCAGCTGAAAGAACATTAACTTTGCTTTGCTAGTCCAGAAGAGAGGTAAGGCAGTAGAAGCTGTAGTACTATAAATATAGAGGAAAAATACAAAAATATTTTTATTTGGCATTTCAGGGTTTGCTTCTCTTAAAGAGGCAACCAAAACTAAAATTGTGTAGTGTGTGTATTCTAATATGGTCCACGTTCAGGAGTACATTTTGACCTTGACACGGGGGTTGTTATTTTTTGTCTGTGCATGTATATATGGCAAATTTTTTCATTATCAGGAAGTGTGTACGTGCAAATCTTCACCCATTAAAATGATGATTACATTAAGTCATTAAGAGCCTGCTTCTGCTCCCTTGAGGTCAATGGCAAAACTCCCATTAACTTAAATAGAAGTAGAATCAGGCCCCAACCTATTAAACTAGTATTACCCTGATCAATAGAGTGGCAAGCACCTAAAAAGAGGGAAGAAACTTTTTAGAGAATTCCCTCTATAGTATGGTTTAAGTATCTGTCTCTTTTTCCCCACACCTCCTGCCACCTCCTCTCATTTAAGATTATGTGATGCAAAGTCATCACGTGCAAAATCACTTGTGTCCCAGTTCTGATGGCCTTACTCACACTGACTTATACCTTAGCCTTTTTGTATTCCCATGCATGCCAAAGGAACTCCTTGCACAGTAAAGAACTACTCACTGTGAGACAGGGTGGCAGAATACAGTCGTTGGTGAATATTTAGATTCCAATTGTATCTTAAAGTTTCGCTGAAGTGTAATCCACAGTTCATACTGATGTTTAACATCTATTTATTTTGAAGTATCACAAGTCACAGACCTATACAGTTCTTCAATAAATATCAGTGACAAAGCTATGATTTTTGCGCTCTGGCAGCAAAGCTCAGTCATGCAGCCCTTACTCATATGGCTGCAGCACTGAGCCCGTGTTGGGATGTCATAGTAATCCTGGTTAATACCGACAGTAACTGTATAATGACAGTGCTGCATTTAGCTGTGTTTAATATAGCTCTTGAAATCTCCTGACTGCAGTGAAGTTTTGGAACACCACATTTTGATTTAGCTATTTTTTGCCACGTATACTGGCCAATACTTGTTTCAGTCAAAAAGTTTGCTAAATCAACAATTACATATTGTACAAAACTGGGTATATATTACACATCAAAATAGCAAAGTAATGTTGCTTTCAGTGCTACAGTACACAAAAAGTGCAAAGCATCAGTAGATATGAGCAGTTCAATCATTTAACTGCTCACACTGTTGTTTTCACTGTCTGACCAATAGGGGTCTCCAGTGTATCACAGAACTATTTATACAATTTGCTCATGATTATTTACAGTATACAGTATGTGACCAGAGAGGGAGAGTGCAAAGGAGAAATAGTGAGAGCGAGGGAGGGAGATTGGGTATCTACAGTGGGTGCAGTCCCCAGACTGGAGTTATTTGCAGGAGTTAGAAGATTGCATCACAACTCTTACAAGGTGAAGCAAAGCAGAGTCTGTTGCAAGATTGGCTTTGATTTAACAAATACTGTGTGAACAAGTCTAAAGCATCCTCACGCCCTTTGTGTATTTTGTTTATATCAGGCTGTTTTCTCTCATTTCCTATCCCCTCTCTCTCATTTTTAAGACGTGTATATTGTATATCATTATATTGACATATAGACTTTTTCTTGGGAAACGGAAGTGAGAAGTTCACTTTGGAGGGGATGGCAGGTGATGGTATTTTCAGACTGTGACAGGAAGGAGACTTATGAACCTGTTATTTCATCCAAGTCTGATATAGAGTGAGATAAAATAACATGATGTTCTTATTTAGCTCTTTTCAATTGAAATAAGAGGTTTTATTTTCAAGCAGGATCCATCTGAACTAATGCACTATTATTCATCTATACACACAGGTAACACAGGAAGGGTGTAAATGCCATTTTGATTTTTATGGTCAGTATTAAATAATAGTGTTCAGTGCTATTTTGTTAAATGAGTTAGGCATAGGTAATTAGCTAGTTAATATTTAACACATATGGGAAGTTTGATCTGTTTTTTTGTTTGTTTTTGTTTAAACTATCCAAGGAGACAACTACCCCAAAAGCTTAGTGCATTTCAAAACTAGAATATAGATCTAGAGTGTGTGACAATGTACAGTGGTTGATGAGTTAGTTCTAGAGGCTTCTGAATTTTAATGATGTTGGAGATGATATTGTGTGTCCTTCAGCTTGTTAGAGTGACACTAGCACTCCATAAATCATAATACCTGTGTATTGTAAAATCAATACAAAAGTGCTATCTCAGCGCTAAAGCTTAATAAGTTTTGCAGTGCTCTAACAGCTTAAACTTTGCTGTAATACCATTGGACCTGTAGGTTAGGATCAGAGCATGCTTAATTTGCTTTGTAATAGAGACTTTTCTTTAATGAAGGACCGATTAGTAAAGCTTTGGTTGCCACTCTGGTGATCAGTTGGCAGAACAGCCTCTGCAATTAAACTCATGTATCTCTGTCCTGAAGCAAAAAAGCAGGCTTAAACAGTCAATAAATGTTAATCCAGTCAGAACCTGTCTGTGCCTTTGAAGACTGCCCATGTGGGGTTTTTCAAATCACATTTTTTCATCTTGTTTTAAATGTGGTGGTCCCCATAGAGTTAGTACGTAGTGTACAAGGCCTCCCACTGTTCTGTAATAAGATCTGGCATGCTAACAACAATCTATACAGATCTGTCGTCTATAGGGCTGTTTGTCCCTCCCCTTTGCTGCCTGTCCATCTATTTATTTAATGAGCAATTATAACATTTCTGTTTTCATGCAGGTATGGGGGGGGGAAGAGTATTTGAAATATTTATACAAAATATGCTGGTGTCTATGTACAAGTTTTTTTCAGGACAGCATTTTCCTATCTACCAATGGCCCATATGACACACAGGAAAGCTTTTAAAGTTATTATTTATTGTTAGTGGAATGAATGTCTCATATGATATTTCGCAATGATGATGCATACATTTAAAAGCAAAGGACGCCTAGTACAAAGCACTGATAGTGAAAAGTGGAGCTTTCATGTAACTTTCCATAAAACAGGCAAACGAAAAAGCTGAATGCTCACTGGGCAGTTGCTGTCCTCTCTATGGTGTGCCTCATCTCAGACATTTCCAGGTATTTATGTGATTCTGTCTCTCATTCTCATCTACTTGCCTTTCCTTCATATGAAGTGCATGAAAAGCAGGGCAAGGTTGACAACTAAAGGTAATGTTAGGATTAGCATAACGTTGGCCTGTAGGCCAGGGGAGGGGGGGGGGGGGCTACAGGAAGAGGCAATTCTAAATATTTAAATACTTTCTGCTTGGCACAAGGCAACTTTTATAATATGCATTTGATTAAAATTATCTACCTATATTTATGTACATGTAACTACATGTATAGTGAGACAAAAAGTGTTAACATTCACAGGAGGGTGTATTACAATTAGCTTAACCATAACTAGCATCAGATTTATATTACTTTGTATAATTTAGCTTGTGCTCATCACCAGAGGAGTGAAAACTAGGAATCAGAAAAAGGAGAGTTTTATGAGTCAGTGTATCTAGTTTATATATATAAAATATATTTGTTCAAAAACAATGGGCCAATTTCACCGCTGGCCTAAGGAGGTTACTTTCCCCTGACTTCAGTGGAGTTGCTCCTTCTTTCACCAGTGGTGAGTTGGGAATGTTCAAACTATATTAATTGATAGGGGTGGTGCATAAAAACTTTCTGGGCAATATAATATGGTATGGTACAATGATGGAAAATTTCAACAAAGGCAACCAGACATGCTGATTCCTGTGATGCTGAATGTTATGCTATTTCCTCCTGGCTCTGAGGAGATTCCATGTCACCAATATATATTTTATTTTAAGAAGTGCCCTATAAGTATTATAACAGAGGAACATTCCAAGTGGCAAAGAGAGCAAGTCAACATTATTATTACTATTAGGAGTATGAATATTAAAAATTATATATTTGCCCTAAATATGGCCCGTTTAAAATTGTTAGAATCTAGTGAGCGATAGCAACATAATTTATTTTTTAAATCAGCCACTCAGTCTTCCAGGTTTTTTAAAGCCAACCATACTCATGTGACACGCCCGAAAGACAGAACCCAAATATAAAATTGACATTTATGGTACGTTACATGGTTGAAGGCTGGAATAAGTCAATCTAGTCAGGTTAGGTTCGGGCAGTGTGATGGCCTGATTTGAACAAACTCAGTAATGGTTTGAATCTGGGGTACAGGGAAAGAAACTTTCCTGTTGGTTAGGCTACAACACTGCCCTTCTCAGCATGCAATTTACACCAATTTGCAGTAGTCACTTGCACTGATTTATATCTTATGTAACCTCTGACTCTGGCCTAATGTGTGAGCTATCTCTGCTGTTCTCGAGTACACAATTACCATTCTGGCCTAAATTTTGCCTTCTTTACACCCGGGTAACCCCAGTGAAGTCACTCCAGGCAGAATTTGGCCCATTCTCAGCCAAGCTGTGTGAGTTCTTGCTGAAATCATTGAGGATACTGCTGTGTAATCACAGAAGTAAAGTGCAGGCAGCTATGCTGGGGCTTGAACCATTTAAAATATAGCAGAAGGTTAGGGGAGAGGGAAAGGAATCAGTGTCTACCAAATGAAGTAGTACAAAAATAGAGATATGCGAACTGGATGAGAAATGTCTTCTATGGCAAACTATCAGCCCTGAGTTAGGAATCCAAATATTCTCAATAATAATCAGAAAAATCCATGTTGCACATCAACAGTGTACAGAACCCCACCTTATCTTTGATGTCTTTGGGAAGTGGTCTGTCATCCCCTTCTCTTATAGTTCTTAGGCACTGTATTCCTTAATCCCTGCCACCACTGCATGGGAGGCCCATTGTAGAGGGTTCCTCCAATTCAAGCAAAGGCCTTCATGCTACCTGCATTGCTCTTGCTTTAACAGCAATTCTGAAAAGCTTTCTATTTCCCTGCTCAGCTATTCCCACGGATTGTCTGGGATTGACCAACATCCCAAGCTTCTGTGCAGCTGCTAATATCTTCAGAAAACCAAGTGATGCTCTTAGCTACTTCTCTGAAATTCACCAACACCTAGCACCCCTACAGCTATCTGGCACCCTCTGAAGAGGGTAAGAAGGTGTCGGAGGAAGTGAAAACTACCGGCATCTGCAACAAAAGGCACAAACATCTAAAAGGGGGTGGGGCCAACAGCCTCATCATACTGCACTGGCCAGCAGAGTTGACTGGGCACACAGGGGAGTGGATGCAATAGCATTGTTCTCCCACACTCCCCAACACCCCACGGGCCTTCAGGCCTAACCCCCTCAGAGCTCCTTTGGGGCACTGAACCTCTGCATTGCCCCCAGTGCAGGGTTGTGGCAATATGTCCTTACTGTAAAAAACCTGCATCTCCTTGTTTACTGTTGGCTTTAGTCAGATGCTTACACTATTTCAACACTCGAAGCTGGCTGTAATCGGTGCACTCACAAGAGAGCAGAGAAGCAGAGTTTCAGTTTTAGGAAGTCACCACTACTTTGCAGAAAGAGGAAAGTGAGATTTCAAATAAATCTGCTTTCTTTTTTCTTTGTTTTCCTCAAACCCATTGTTCAATTCATTGATCAGGCTAGTGTATCATTAAGATGGAGAGTGGAAAACATGGAAAGCTAACATTCGAATGCATTCTTCTTTATCTTTCTGCTTAAGAGACCTGGGGATATTGTTGATAAATTACTCTTACAGCTGTTTAAGATTTATCCCAGGTAAGTATTAATAATGGAGTCCATTCCTCTAGTATTAAATGATTTCTTATTGTGTCATGATGAATTTCTCCAGCTATTTAATGTTCCTAGTCTAACTTGATCCCTTCCCAATGGTGAAAATGGGGTTCTTTCCCAAAGGCTGAAGTACTGCACAAAATTACTTTTCTTACAACTTTTACTTTTCTTCTGGATCAAGATTAGGTCCTTAGAGAGGTGGGCTGGTCCCGTGTTTCATGTCTGAGCCTGGGACTCAGCAGTGCCAAGTTCAATCTCTGCTCCACTGCAGGTTTCCTTTGTGACCCTGGGCAAGTTATAGAGTTTCTCAGACCTGGACCTCAGTTTTGCCTGTATAAAATAGGACTAGTAGCACTGCCTTCCCTCACAGGTATTTTGAGGATCAGTTTTTTGTCAGGTGCTCAGATACTATAGAAAGGGGTGCCCATATAAGTACCTTACATAGATGAACACAATGATGTTGCGTTTGGGGATTATAAGCCACGGCTATATCCTGAGGTAATGCAAACCACAATAACTCGCAGGAAAACATTCACAAATCATATTCCCGAATTATCACAAAGGAATAGTTAGTTTTTTTAATCTTTGCCATTTTCAAGTCAAATGGGACAATTACTTCTCCCGTTTCCATGATCGACTTACAGATTTTACAAACTGGTAAAGAATCAAGTCACTTTTCTTCCTTGGTGACAGCATCTAGTTTAGTCCTGAGATCTTAGAATGCAGGACTTGATCCCACAGGCTGCTGAGCATTGTTGAAAGTAGGGCAGAGAGCAAAGAAGGCCCCATCTAGGAAAACTTGACTGGAGGTTTTTACCACCTCACAAGACCTGACTGGAAGCATGGAGTAATGTGTACAGTATTCATCAATGGGAGAAAATATACTAGTCCCACACTGAAGTAAGCTCTGGTGTGTCGGGGAAAGTGGATGTTAGAATGGCCAGAGATCAGAGGCCAGGGCAGTGAATACAAATAATGTGGATAGCAGGGCTTCTCAAACTTCATTGCACCGTGACCCCTTTCTGATAACAAAAATTACTACATGTCCCCAGGAGTGGGGAATGAAGTCTGAGCCTGCCCGAGCCCCACTGCCTTGGGCAGCGGGGCCAAAGTGAAAACCCAAGGGTTTCAGCCCCAGGTTGGGGGCCTGTAACCTGAGCCCCGCCACCCAGGGCTGAAGCCCTCAGGCTTCAGCCCCAGGCGGTGAGGCTTGGGCTTCAGCCCTGGACCCCAGCAAGTCTAACTCCAGCCCTGGCGATCCCATTAAAATGAGGTCCTGACCCACAGTTTGAGAACTGCTGGGATGGAGATCCTCAGGTTTTCAATTCCTTTTACTGCCCTCATAGCCTTGCATCCTACTCGGCAATAGGCATGACTGAATTTAGAAGAAACTGATTGAAGAGGCAGCTAGGAAGATGGCTTCAACCAGCATAACCTTAGGAAAAAATCATCAGTGATTTTCAGAGACTACAGACTGATCAGTTTGCATTGGTTTACTTGGTTGATTTACTTGCACTGGTTGCTCACAGTCTTGAGGAAATCTTGGCATGAAAAAGAGCTAGAAACTTACTTTTAAAGAAAATAAACACTGGAACTAGATCCCGGGTGTCTGAAGGGATGGGTGGGGTGGGAGCCAGGCTTCGGAGGTCCAAAGTCCAGCTTTACATGAGAGCCAGACACTGATGGAGAAAAGCCTCCAAGGGTTCTGAGCAAACAACAGATCTCACAGCCAGCTCTGAAGGGCTTCATGAAGTGTGCTGGGTACAGCGTTCTTGCCCGCACATCAGCCCTTGGCTTAGTCACAGCACAAAAAATGAAGTAATGAAGCACCATGCTCAGGAAGCCTCATGGTAGCTCAGTGCTGCTCCCCCCTTCTCAAACCTCACCCACCCCCGGAGGAACAAACCTATGATGAATAGACGTTGGAATATTTTTTCCAGGCTGATAATTGGTTATTCTACTCTATAATATTAATTTTAATCCTCAACTGTTCATTGATTGACGAATACTGGAAGTGGATTGTTCGTTTTCTTCATGACACTTATACTGAAGAATGATTTGGGGAATATGTTAGTGTCTGTTGACGGTCTGTTCCTCTCCCTCCGTGTCTTTGGAGTACTTCTCTTAGGTGGCTGCTATTGGGGAGAGCCGTACTGGGTTTCTGGGATTGATTTTTTGATCTGCATATGTTTAATAATCAATTTGAGAAGAAAATTAAATTTCTTTTAAAATGCTAAACTAAAAGGAAAAATGAGGGGAAAAAAATCTATCAACAAAGCTAAAAAATGGTAGAATGATGAAAGTCCCACTGAGGAAAAAGAGGTGAAGGAAATGACATCCATTTTACTACTATCCCTTCTGATTTCCTTCCAAATACTTCCACTTCTGTCTGCGTGCTGCAGTTTTTCATGGTGCATGGAAATAAGTGTGATGAGTCTGAGAGTACCCTGCCTGGATCATGGCAGACACTGAAACAGAAGCATTTGCAAGAATTAATAAAAGCCCTGCTGCTATTCAACTGGCTTCAACCTATGCAGATATAATAAGCAGATTTTTGACATGATACATTGTGTCCATCCATAATATGGAAGTATTAATAAGATCTTACCACAGCACATTGTTAGACTGCCTTTGGTTTGATCCATAAGAGAGGCCTTACAAGGGGTGACATTAATACTGTTATATGCAAAGCTGGAGAGGACCCAAGGCACTTTCTCCTCTTACATGCTTAGTGCATTGTTGGATGTACTCTCCAGGAGTACAGGGAAGCATTTTATATATATTTATATATATATATTAGGCACAATTGCTCCAAGCCCCTGTAAGGGCTCTGTGGCTGCATGCCAACCCCCTTATTCAGTGCAGTCCATTATGGGTCCAATGATGTTCCCACTGAAGTCCATGGGAGTTTTCCCACTTAACAGAATCAGGATCAGGCCCTGTGAAAGAATGTCAACATGCATGTGCAGTTCCTTGCTTTCCAAGCATCAGTAATTCAGACAATTTAATTTAAAATAAAGAACGTATCACCAGCCAGACAGCTGCATATCTATTTCTTTATATATGTGCATTTAACAATTGACCATTTTTGTACGAAACTGAGAAAGAAAGTAAGTTTAAAAATGGATTAATTTTATTACTGTCTTCTAAGAACTGACAAAACTGATTGTAATGAAATTTTGCATTTAAAAAACAATCAACAAACCACACACACAAATACACAAGCACAGACCCCTTGCTGCTGGGGTGAACCGTTGCATGCCAAGTTTCAGCCTGAAGCTAATTTTTACAGCCACATTATAAACTCCTGAAAAGAGGGTTTTATTGTGGAAATGCTGACAGAACCCTAGTGGTGCTACTGGCTGCCTCTCTAATTAGTCTGATGAACAGAATGGTATATTTTGAAATATGTGCTGGGTTCCATTGCCCTGATATTGCTGGTTTGTGCCAGAACTACAGGCTTAATTTGGTATTTCATCCTCTGTCACTGTTTCGTAAAGACTATCTTTCACCCTTTTAAGCATCAATCTTCATTGCTCCTTTCAATTATATGAATTTTAAAAGATGCTGTTTGGATTTGTGTTTGGTGACGGTGCAGGAGTTCCTGGGGTGCTCAGTCTACTTTGAAGAAAACGTGAAGCCCATCTGGGGTTTCTAACGTGTTTTCCAGAGACTAGTTTTAGAATCTCTTTAAATTCCTTCAATAAAACACTGACTTGAACAGGCATAAGAGCGTTTGGTGGTAATGTTTACAGAGAAACACCCTGTCAGGGGACAAAAGTAAATAAAAGGAAGGCACTAATCATTTTACTTGTGTTCTCCCTCCCCCACCAGTTCCTGTCAGTCAGCCCTTCCCCCAGTTGTTTGTACCTACCTATTCTGAGGGGTACAAGTTTGTTACCCCTATTTCCTATTTATGCACAATTTGACTGAAATGGCAGAGGCCATTCTACCCGCCTCATGTACTCAAGTTTGCACTGGGAGGGACCAGTGTTATCTCTGCATTTGTGAAGGTTCCATGCCTTTCAGCATCTTTTGCTCACATTTCATCTACATATTTCTGTCTAGTGTCTTGCTTTAATTTCTCTTTGCCTAGCCGAAGCACCTCTCCTTTTTCACATAAAATAACCTCATCCAGCGACATACTTATCCCAGGCATAACTTAGCCCCGTTGACTTCATTGTTACTGCTTATTTGAGAGAAACATTAAGGGTTTTGCTGGACTGAAGCCTCAACTATTTGTTTTTTCCTGCCACCTATGCCCATAGCCTCACGGAGGTGCTCTATACTTATGGGTGCGGTATAATTATAAAAGATTGTCGTTTGCTGCTATTATAAGCTTCATGACAGGCACGCTTATATCAGAGCAATCCAGCGTTCTAGGCATACCATGGCGAAGCCTCCCTGGCTCCACCCCAATGGTGCTGGAGCCACAGCAGCTGGAGTCCCTGCCCAGAGAAGCAGGAGTGACAGCAGGGGAGACTCCCCAGTACTTACCTCAGCAGCCAGGGTGTAATTGCTTCAGTGGGAGAGCCAGGCCTGTTGCTTGCTTCTGTTCCTGCCACATGCAGAGTCCCCTGTTGGGGTGTGGTTGGTAGGGCCCCATGAGCAGTGAATCCTGGAGTTAACATCCTATAGAGAGGCATGTGACAGTTAACAGCTCTTAGCCCTACTGTTACAGGCTGTTTGCAGACTCAGGCAGACAACACTGCTGCCAGGAACACACTGGTCACATTTTCAACACTTTCTTTGCAACCAAAAGGGGGCTAGAAACTTGCTCTTGTTTTTAAGTTGAAGTTGAGATAGTGGTGTTATCACACAACTCCAGGGCAAGAGCCTGTAGTGTCCATGCCTTCCTCCGGCTCTCGCGGAGGGGACCCTCTGCACATAGATCCCACTTTGCCCTCATAGAACAAGTGTTCGGTTGCTTCTGCAGCAGACCCCTCCCTCCCTCCCCCTGGAGTGCATGGAGAAGGAGGGGAGAGGTAACGGGAGGAATGGGTACACTGAAGGTAGAGACAGGATGAAGGGATGTACTCAGCCCAATGAAACTAAGCATGGAAAGGTAATGCAGCTCCAGACTGTATTTTCTTTCTGTAATGGAGACCCACAGACTGCTGGAACCCTGTCAACAGACTCCATCAGAGCAGGGCTGCTACAGAACAGGAATAAATCTAAGGGAGCCTCAGAACTGGCTCAGAAGAAGAGTGTCTTGATACAGATGGCCTCCCGCCAGGTGGCTGGATTCTGTACAGATTCTGGGCAATCCACAGGGTTTGTGGTGAGCCTGATGCCTGTTCTGAAGGGAGGCACCTCCATCCCCTCCCGCCCCCAAATCTGCAGCATGGAATGATTAGCGATAAATTTCCATCAGGAGAACCTGGCAGACATATTCTCCAATTTAATTTTATCCCCGAGGTTTTATCCTGGGGGATGGAGATGATCAGGGCTGTCATTTGGCCACATCTTCTATTCCTTGCTCAGTTTTTACATTGTCTTTAGCAAATCTTCCATTGACTTCCGTGGTAGTTTTGCTTGAGTAAAAACAGAAAGCCAAATTCTTCTGTCCGCTGCCCTGGAGTAACCTACTGCTTTCAGTTCTTGTCTCATTTACACTGGTAAATCGAGAGTACATCCAATGATTGCAATAGCGTTTAGTTCAAATTTACACCAGCGTAATGGAGAGCAACATTCAGCTCTGAGTAAGGATTGTTTGTTCTGGCCCAATATTAATAAAGCTTCAGTAACTGATTTGAGTATATTATAGGCTCTTAAAGTGCTTATAAGCCCTTTAATAATTAAGGAATACATATATTTATAATGTCAACAGAAATTCCTAATTTGGCACATAAACTTAAATAAAATTAAGTAATTACTAGCCTCTCTCTCTCTCTTTTAAAAAAACTATTCTGGATTGCACAGATTGTTCCTGGGAAAGGCTGTGCATCCATAGGTGGCTTTTACTGCAATCTGCATTATAATGTTTGGCTTTGGGAGAATAAATCAGATGACAATGAGAAATTACAATCTGTTCTTCTCTTTTTAGTCTCTGCTGTATATTGGCATCCCTTTTCAGGGAACACCTTTGCCTTGGACTTGATGGTACCTGCAATGGCTCCAGCAGTGAATTTAGTATGTCTGATAAGATTACATTAAAGCACAGCAGCAGATATCTTCCACAAAGTCTTGACAGTGCTAACCCTGACTGCACTGTTTTGTGCTTGTTCAGCAATGCAAGGTCTCAAATTCTTTTTTTGTTTGTTTGTTTGTATTCTATTTTCTGCCTCCTATGCAGGAGGCAACCTCTCAGGAGTGACCTGATGGGCTGGCGCCCTGAGATTTGACTCAACCAATCTGACCCAACCAGCAGTACTTAGAATTAGACACAGTCTCTTGAGTGCATTAAGATCTACAACCTACAGCTCCATTAGTCTGTTGAGCCACTAGACTGGTCCTGATTGAAATTACCATTTTGATGCTCTGAGCTTCAAATCTATTCATAAAATAGAAAACTACCTATCCAGTTGTCTTTTTCACTGCAGTGTAGCACAGTGGCACAGCTGCTAGGGAACACAATTTTTAACTTGCCTGCAGAGCACAGTACAAAAGCTGGTCACTAAAAATATTATATGGCCTGATTTTCATTTACTTGAGGGTCTCTTCACATGGCTCTTATACTGCCAGAGTGATGTCAAAGGGCCTCAGCTACATAAGAAACAAACCCAAGCATTGCTTTACTGAGTGGTCAGTTGCACATTGATTGTTCACTCAAGCCGGCATGTGAATTTTCAAATGCACCAAAAGTCACATTTCTTTTGTCCACATTGTAACATTTTCTCTTGCAAAACACACTTAAATTCTGTAGACACACTGGATGCCTGACAAATACCAAATTACTATGGTATTCTTTAGAGACTGGTGGTAGAAGGACTGACACTGGGAATGGGTATGTGTTTTCAAAGGGTGAGGTAATTGTCACAAAGGAGAAGAACTGTTTCTCTTTTATTTCAATCTGAGCTTTAGGAATATACTGCATGATCTCAGTGTTACACACTTATACAGCAGTTGTGTCCTGTGACACCTCAGATGGGAAAAACATCCTTTTATCTATAGAAAATAAATTATTCCAAAATCATGTGTACCATCAGTACCTGTCAAGTGGAAAGGTCAAATCTATACCTGGTGTAAGTAGGAGAATTGCCATTTAAATAATCAACAAAGTTACTTTATACCTGTTTATCACAGGTCTGAATTTGGCTCTGCCTCTCAACAACCAGGAACAGGATAACACTCAATATAGCAGCTTTCAAGCAAACAGACCACAAGACCCTTTTTCAATTAGGAGAAGAAAAGAATCGTTTTTATGTTTAGTTTCTGCATGAAAAACAAACTAACAAAAGCACAATCCTGACAAACAAAAAGCCCCCCAACTCACACCAACAAAAATAAGTAAACATTGCCAAACTGTTAAGTTGCCCTTTCTGAAATCCAGGGTGAAACAAATAGACAATATACAGCTCTTACAATGGTGGAAGAAAGTACATAATAAGAACATAAGAATGGCCAAACTGGGTCAGACAAATGGTTCATCTAGCCCAGTATCCTGTCCTCTGACAGTGTCTGGCACCAGATGCTTCAGCGGAAGTGAACAGAACAGGGCAATTTTGCATGGTCCATCCACTGTCATCCTGTCCCAACTTTTGGCAGTCAGAGGGTTAGGGACACCCAAAGCATGGGGTTGTGTTCCTGATCATCTTGGCTAATGGCCATATATGGCCCTATCCTCCACGAACTTATCTAATTTTTTTTAACCCTATTATACTTTTTGGCTTTCACAACATCCCATGGCAATGGGTTCCACAGGTTAACTGTGCGCAGTGTGAAGAATTACTTCCTTTTGTTTATTTTAAACCTTCTGCCTATTAATTTCATCGGGTGACCCCTAGTTCTTGTGTTATGTGAAGAGGAATAATACTGCCCTATTCACTGTCTGTGCACCTGTCATGGTTTTATAGACTTATATCCCTCCTTAGTGGCCTCTTTTCTAAGCTGAACAGTCCGTCTTTTTAATCTCTTCTCGTATGGAAGCTGTTCCATACCCCTGAGCATTTTCGTTGCCCTTCTCTGCACCTTTTCCAATTTTAATGGGTCTTTGTTGAGATGGGAGTGATCAGAACTGCACATAGTATTCAAGGTGTGGGCATATCAAGGATTTATATAGCGGCATTGTGATATTTTCTGGTTTATTATCTATCCCTTTCCTAATGGCTCCTAACATTCTGTTATCTTTTTTGAGTGCTACTGCACATCGACAGGTTTCAGAGTAGCAACTGTGTTAGTCTGTATCCGCAAAAAGAACAGGAGTACTTGTGGCACCTTAGAGACTAACCACTCTCATTTTAGTGTGTGTGGTAACACCCATTGTTTCATGTTCTCTGTGTATATAAAATCGTCCTACTGTATTTTCCACTGCATGCACCTGATGAAGTGAGCTGTAGCTCACGAAAGCTTATGCTCAAATAAATTTGTTAGTCTCTACGGTGCCACAAGTACTACTGCACATTGAGTGCATGTATTCAGAGAACTATCCACAATGACTCCAAGATCTCTCTCTTGAGTGGCAATGGTTAATTTACACCCCATCATTTTGTATGTATAGTTGGGATTATTTTTTCCAATGTGTATTACTTTGCATTTATCAACATTGAATTTCATCTGCCATTTTGTCACCCAGTTTAGTGAGATCCCTTTGTAATCAGCTTTGGACTTAACTATCTTCAGTAATTTTGTATCATCTGCAAAGTTTTGCCTCACTGGTCTCCACCTTTTTCCAGATCATTTATGAATATGTTGAACAGCTCAGGTCCCAGTGCAGATCCTTGGGGGAACCTGCTATTTATCTCTCTCCATTGTGAAAACTGACCATTTATTCCTACCCTGCATTTCCTATCTTTTGCCCAGTTTCTGATTCATGAGAGGACCTTCCTTCTTATCCCATAACTACTTGGTTTGCTTAAGAGCCTTCGGTGATGGATCTTGTCACAGGCTTTCTGAAAGACCAAGACTAAATAAACTGAAATTATATTCCATGTTAATAATTCAGAAGGCTGGTAAAAATAAAGAGAAAATATATAGGTCCATGGAAAAGATTTTGTGCTGTGTTAAATAATCCAGTTCATAATTGAATCTTATTAATTAAACATTTTCATTATTAAAACCAAAATGTATGGTTTTTCAAGAGACTTGGCAAGTGCCTTTACTGCATTGTAAAAAATTATTGAATTGTGTTCTATAAATCTAATCTATATATAGATTTTGAAGGTGTGTGTGCGCACGCATGTGTGTATACACTTATCTGTATAATTTTGAGCAGCAAAGTTTTTTTCCCAAATTAGTGATGAGCAAACCTCAGAAACTACAGCAGTTCTGATTTTGTTTGGATAAGACTCTAGAGGTTGAAACTTAATGTATCCAAACATCTTTGGTCTGGAAATCTCATAAGAACAGACTTTGTTGTAAGATTTCTAGTAATTCCTGAATTCAGTCATGTGGAAATGCGCAATAAGCAGCTTTCCCATGATATTTCTTCTTCCAGATGTTTAAACTAGTAATAAATAGCAATTACAATAATAAGCATCTTTAGCACCATATATTATTAAAGCACATTAAAAAACATCTAATTATTAAGTAAAAAGTAAAGAGGTCCTGAAACATTTTAATATATCAACAAAATAATTACCAAACTCTTTTGAACCTTAATAATGAATCAGGTTCCACTAGATTTGTTTTGAACAAAGGTTCAACTTGGCTTTTATTGGATTCCAACTGATCACATGCAATCCTCTGATAAAGGCTTGGTAGGCAAACCTTCTATGTTCCTGATGTTTGCCTATTACACACTCTTCTTGGTGAGCCTAAAGTTCAACCATTTGCCTGGCAGGTTTGCCATGAGGAGTTTATGTATGAAACAAAAAACAACACTGAAGAGAATATAAAATGGTGGAGCATTTAAATTACTTCATATACCAACTGAGTTATTTATTCCAAATATATCATCTAGCACAAGTTTACAGTGGGCTCAGCCATGTTATATTGATAAAAGCCTCAGTAAAAGGGCTTTGCTCCAATAAAACATGCTAACAACGGGGCAATGAGAGGAAATCTGCAGCTCCAATGTGCGCTCCACAGCAGCCACCAGCTATTTCTGGATATGAGGGGGCATAGTAAACTTGGCCTGTTGCTTCCCTCACCCACTGATTTTTGCCCTTGTGGATTTGTGTGGTGTCGGAACCTATTGGCTGTGTCCCTACATCCTCAACAACATACTTCCCTCTCACCCCGTTGCAAAGTTCTGTCAGGTGGAATCTCCATTGCTTGACTCTCCAGCACCATGGGAATTTCTGCCATGTTAGGCTCGAGTGCACTCTAAAATGGGTTTGGTTTTGGGCCTATATTACAAACTCATTTTGCGGGTGGTTTTGGATTGGTTGTTTGTGTCTCAGTGTAGGATGGGAAACCGAAAGGGGAAAATCAAGAGAGGGCAAAAATGGAGCGTGGAGAGATCACCAAAGTGAACAATGAAGGGCAAGGGGCATTCCCTCCTCCACAACACTTAGCAATTTTAAAAAAAAGGTTGATAGAAATTTTATAGGTAGGGTGAACTTCTGGCATGACCTGCATGGGGGCCTTAAGTGTGAAAGGGAACACAGGTCCCTTTTACCCTGATTGCACACATTCAACAGCCAGACAGAAAAGCTAGGGAGGGGCCCAATAGCGTTCAGCAGCTCCAAGGACATATCTAAGACTCCATTTTCCCCTGGATCTTCCCCTAGTGTCCAGAAGCAGATATGAGAGGGGGAAGCACAAGCTGCACCTTTCTGAGGCAATGGCATGGAACTTTGCTTAGCTGCTCTCCTAAGCCTTCCTCAGCCATTTTCCCTGTCTTTGCCCATGCAGGCAGAGTTGTTCATGGAGCCTCTGCTACAGCTCTGCCCTCAGTCCCTTTGGTGCTCTATATCTTCATATCTACGACCTGTCTCTGACAGAACAGGCAGCGTGAGCACAGCACGAGAATAAAACATCTCTTTAAAATACTCTAAAGTTTTGCTCTTGGAGGTTTATTTTCCGTGCATACTGACATCACTCACACATGGCAAGAGAAGTTTGTGAGCCTAAAATTAAAGCAAAGCAGGACAGTTATATGCCTTTTTTTTCCTCTTGAAAATGATTTGGTTTTATTCCTGAGACATCTCAGGAAGAGAGAGCGCCATAAAAATTGTATGCGTCTGTTAGAATGTTAAAAGCACTGTTGAAACCAGCTCTGTATTTTAAATAAAATATAAGTGCAGTACTCTGTATTAGGAGTGTATGGAATAACCAGTTAGGTGCACTGAAAAAATACCAAGCACCACTAGTTCCAAAACCAAATAAAACCCAAGAAGCTACTGAGAGCAACAGCTCCAGCATTTGATACAGATAGGGTGACCAGATAGCAAGTGTAAAAAATCGGGATGGGGGTGGGGGGCAATAGGTCCTATATAAGAAAAAGCCGCCAAAATTGGGACTGTCCCTGTAAAATCGGGACATCTGGTCACCCTAGATGCAGATATAGTGACTACCAGGAAATCTACAGGAGAAATTCCACCATGCACTGTATGAGGTTGTGCAAACTGCACACACAGCCCTGCACTGGGGGGTAGTACAGAGCACGGAGGATATTTTTCTCAAGAAGCCACAATCTCTCTCTGAGTTCTCAGGGCCTGAACCAAAGCCTACTAAGTCAATGGGAGTCTTTTCATTGTTCTTTAGATCAGGCCCTGAATGGACGGGGGACTTCAAGATTGTACAGTCTGCTCCCTGCAGTAGGCAAGGCATGCTCTATAAATCCTATGTGGTGGGGACTGGGAGGGTAGATCCCTATGACCACCTGTCTCATTCCTGCCTATCTGGGGCAATATGCATCCCTGGGGGCACACTGAAGTAGTAGTTTGTAACACTGGGTTTAACCGAGGTCACAGAAAAGCATTCGGACTGAGTGGAAGTGTAGCCTTCCTCCCAAGGTTTATCCCTGAGTTTTACCATCACTGATAATGGAGCGAATAACAGCAGTGAGTTTAGTGAAACAGACACAGCTTCAGATCTCAGTGCAATAGTAGAAAACATGTGTTTAGAGTTTAAAAACCATGGGAAATGGAGCACTGATGTATACATTTGTAGGGGATTATCCATGGATTCACATTCTTGCAGTATGAATCCATGTGGGTTTATTATTTCATCCTTCACTTAGCCATTGGTGCTCTAGCCTGACAGCACAAAGTAAGCCTATGCCTATGAACTACATATGGTTTATCAAATTAAGGAGTTCTAGCCCCTAACTGGATGTATGGCAACCTCGGAGGAAGAGCACATGAAACTATCATGATTCTGCTCCCTGTGAAGAAAACTGTGTTGGGGCCATAAAAAATTAGCAATTAAAAGAAAAAAAAAAAGACATTGGACGACCAAATTCTGTTCTCAGTTACATAGGTGTAAATCCCTGCAATATGATGAGCTTCACTGGTGTTATGCTAGATTTGCATAATCAAGATCAGAATCGGGCCCAACGTCTGTTGACCTTTCTGATGGAACTGGGTATATGACTAGGTAAATAAAGTGCCCTAAAAGAAAAGGGTGTGTCTGAGAAACCTCCCAACCACCAGGACTGCAAGGAACATGTCAAATATTCAAGTCTGTTACAAAATCTATGAAATCAGACAAAGATAAGAGGACTGGTATCCAAATGGCTGGCAGTGAGCAGGGAGAAAAGCACAAACCATTAGAGGTAGTGACCTGATTCTGATCTCACCTACATTGGTGTAAATCAGGAGCAACTCCAGGGAAGCAAGTGGAAATAAGCCAGTGTCGAAGTGATGTAAGGTGGAGATGAAGCAGATCCTCTCTCTTCAATACAATCCTGTTGGTCATCTCAAGTGACAAATTTCCCACAGTTTTGGTCTTAATAATTAAATATGAACCAAGTCACCCAATTGCAACCCACACTCCAGGAAAAGAACACAGCACAGAATAGCGAAACTGATGTCACTGTTCTGGCAAGCAAACAGTGACAGAAGCAGGCTCAGAATTCCTTTTCTAATGTACTCCTTTATCTGGGTTATTTTTTAGCTTTATTCATGAAGCTGAACTGAATGAATGAATGAACTAAAAGGGAAGTATCAAGTGGCTTGCTAGGGGACTGAGAAAATGTGACAGAAGTTATTCATTCATGAGAGCAACAGCACAAATAGATAGCATAAAGCCCTTATCATCTGCTCAGAGGTATGTAACATGATCAAGATAGAGTAATTCTACAATTGCAGAAAAATACTTGTATGTCAATAAAACTATAAATCCAAGAAATGCTGAAGAAATGAGAAAAGGCCATGAACAAAATTTGCCAAAGACATGGGGTAGAAGTTTCCTAAGTGCCTAAGGGACCTATTCCAATTGACTTTCAATGGTCTTTGGGCTCCTGAGTCACTTAGACTGTTTGAAAATGTTACCCATTGGGCCATCTGCAACTGGGGTAAGTCAGGCATGCTGATTTACCACTGAGAACTCAGCCCATTGGTTCATAATTGGGTTGCACATTGTCTAAAGTACATACTGGTACCTATAGACTGATTCTCCCTTACCTTACACCTTGCGTTGTCATTAACCCTAGTGCATAATGACTGCTAAGTGAATCATTCTGATTGGTAGAGTTTTCTGCCCATTTGGCATTCACTTCAGGCCTCTGTAAATGACCACCCAAGGTCCTTCTAATCCCAATTTAAGCAACAGTCAGAAAGACTCATCAAAATATACTTTCATTGATGATTAGGGGCAGATTCATTACCCAATAAGTAAGATAGGAAAGGACAAATGTTTAAGGACTCTATTTTCCGGCTGTTTCTTCATTCAAATTCAAACCCAAATGTTCCAAAGAGCTTACTGAAAATATGCTTAACCCATATACTGCTCTTTTAAGCTCTTTAAGAAGTCTTGTAAGAGGTCTCAAAGATGTTAGCCAACCTTTTCTATGTAGTGAATCCTGGCACCACAGAACAGCCCAGCAGTAGCTCCACATGAAAAGTGTACAATAAGTTATCTTAAATGCTAAGCAACTTCCCCTTGTTTATCAGGTATACAAAGCACCAATGTCTGGAGACTTCCTTCCGGAAGTACTGCACTGTGTGCAATATTAGTCACAACATAACAGATCTGAGTTCTGTCATTGCAACTGCATCTTTCCTCAGGTGATAAAGCATAGGTAAGCAGAGATGGAAGAGGCTGTCCAAAGAAATAAGAATATCCACTGGTTCAACAAAAAGGATAGGGTAACAGCATGAAGAAGTTAATAGGTGCCACAAAAAAGCTCTTCATAAGCATGTAACTCAGTGTACAGACTGTGGGACAAATTCTGGCTCAAGGCAAGACCCTCAGCTGGTGTAAATCAGCATAGCTCTTCTGACTTCAATGGAGTTAATCTAATTAGTATCATCTGAGGATGGAGTGTGCAAACCCCACCCAAACCGGAGTAGATATTTATTATGTGTACCCTTATTCTAGTCAGAAGCAGCCACGTGCAGTTGCTCTGCATAAATTATTTCTTCTAGGGATAATAAATGACCAGCACATGTGGGTAGGGGCCACTGCTCAGCCAGGCTCTGAAAGTGCATGAACAGAAGAACCATTGTAAACAGCTATGTGTGGTTCCAGCTATGCAGAAAATGTGTACCGTGGAATCTCTGTGGGGTTTGGAAGTGACCAGTGTTGGGGGAGACACCAAAGCAAATAAGCATGCGCTAATTCAGAAAAACACTTAAGCACTTGCTTAACTTTTAATCATGTTAAGTCCCATTGACTTCAATGGGACCTAAATTATGCATGTGCTCGAAGTTAAGCATATGCATAAGCACTTTTCTGCAAAGGGATGGACTGCTGAATGGGGGCCCAAGTGTCCCCACATTCAGCCTGCTGGGCATGAATTTTCTGGCAGACAACAATGAACAGTGCATGGCCAGGATTTTGGCTCATAAATTGCAAACACTTGCATCCAGTTTACATAAAAACATATCAGCAACCTCATTCAGATGCATATTCCAATTGTATGTTAAACATGAACGACCCTTAAGTATAATTAAATGCTAGTCTGATCTGATTTTGATTGGCAATATTTCTCTGTTGCTGTTTGTATACCGAGAGCACATTCTGGGTCCTTATCACATCCTGATGTGAACCCTGGATGCCTGTGCAGGGCAATTAACTGAGACGCAAGGAGGTGACACGACTGTCTCGAGGTTACACAGCACATCAGTGGAAGAACTGGGTGTGAAACCCAGGAGTCCTGTGCATTCGCCACAATCCATCCTTTCCCTATGTGTATCTGCCGTTTTTTATACACTTCCCTCTCCTGCAGTCCATTTCTCTCTCCCAGCTCCTGCAGTCTTCACCATTCTCTCCGTTTCTGGCCACAAAAACCTCTCTGGACCCATCACCACTTTCCACTGCCATCTTCCTGCAATGGGTCAATCTTCTCCCCACCCCTTCCTTTCTCTGCCTAGACTTCTTTGTAACCTCTTTGGTGCTGTCTCCCTTATGTCATAGCCTCTTCCAAGGGGTGGGACATGCTGAAGCTAAGGGTCAGAAAATCTTTTAATTTAATAATAGTAAATTTTGAGCATCTGGGAACAGTTTTTCAATGCTTTAATTAAAAATATTTGTACACAAGTACACCTTTAAACAGAATTATTTTATAGCAGCATTATAAGTTTTTTTAAAATTACATTTTGTCTATGAACAATTTATATGGGTTTTAGAGGAACAAAAAACCCAAAGGAAGCAAATAGTAATACAGAACATCTAAAATAATTCCACAAGACCCATGTCAATTGGATATTTGTTACCTCTTGTAGTTGAGAGACAGTGTTATAATTTATGTTGAAGCTATGTTGGTTTTCTGTGGCAGGTTTTGTACATAAGAGCTAGTTTTTGGATCTTGTTAGCTCAGGGCAAAAAGTCATGCTTTGGAGCAGTTGCCCCAGCAGGAGGATAAAAGATGATGGTTGGTAATTACATCAGTTTTGCACTGTTGAGCAGATGTTCTTTCAGATAGATTTTTGGCTGGCATTTACAGAACATCACTAGTGAATCTCATGGTAACGTTGGAGGACTGCTGCTACAAGTGGATGGTGCTGCATGCTTGTAATAAAAAGATTATGAACTGAATGAAAAGACCCTCAGTAGCTAAACTGTATTTTTAAAACATTTATTTGTAAAAGAGTCGGAAATAATCACGAGTGGCCCAAATACAGCCCTGAAGATTTATTTTAGAACTGGATTTAATGAAGGGATTAATTAACATATAGTACCATTTGTCATTTTCCATAGAAGGCCAAGATATTGTATACAGGTATTGGGGCAAAAAAAGGGAAATGCGGGAGAGCCAGGACTGGACGGGATAGCAAAACAGCACTCTTTGAGCACAACAAAGTCAATGAGGTTTTGGATCTGTGGATGATTGACAGCAAATTGAAGAAAATAGGGCCGTGACCAGAAATATGACATAGCTTCTAATTCTTACAGAGTGTATCTCTTGTTCTCTAATTATCAACACAATAGTGATAGGCATGATATAAATAACTACTTGGATAAAGAGGGAGAGACAAAAAAATAATCACACTGATGCAATCATAATGGATTCAAAGTATTTTACAGATATTAACTAATTAACTCTCACTGCACCCTTGTGAGGAAAGTGGAAAAGTATTATCATCCCCACTCTTTAGGTGGCCAATGGACTTTCCCCGGGCAACAGAACAAGTGGGTGGCAAAACCAAGATTAGAACTCAGGACCTCTGACTACCAGCTCTGTACTCATTCCTCCAGAAGGGCAGACAGATTTAGGGAGTTGGATGGAAGTCAGTGTGATGACAAATGCCACAATCTGAGAAATTAAGGGATTCATCGACTAGGAACTTGTAAAAATAAACCACTTACAACTAGGTTAGAATCAATTCTCCTTCATTTTAGCTGTCTGCAAAAATGCTGACTATAAAAAGTCTCACCTTCTCGGGCTGGGCGAATGACACTAAAAAAGATACAAAATCCTTCCCCCAGTTGGCAGGCTTCAGTTTGCTGAATGAAACCTGAGCGTTCATCTTGCCAGTCAGTGTCCAGAACAAGGAAACAAATACAATGCATAATGTCTAAACGCATTTTTCTGCATATCAGATATGGTGGTGGTAACCAAAAGAACTGTCACTTCAATGGAGACTGTTACCATATGGTTTTCCGATCCTGGTTTTGAAGAAAAAGTCTAGTTGTGTGCCCAAATTACACAAAGCAGAAATACTTCAAACTTTAAGGGCCAAAATTCACACCTAGTATAAGAAGGCATATTTCCCACTGAAGGCAGTGGATGTTGTACCCACTTACTGCAGGGCTGAATTTTACCCAGATTGTTCAAGAAAATTGTGTAATATTCACCTCAACCCAAAAAATCCGAGTGAGAAGAAAACTAGATTGATGAACACTGAATTACAACGGGGAGGGGCAAACTGGTTTCAGTTTAGATTTAAAAAAACAACAACAATCAAAACCGAACCATACAAACACTTTACTTTTGTCCTAAATCTGAGCCGAACCAGAACCCAGATGTCTTGGGAATATTCTAGGTAGAAGCTCTACAGCAAAGCAGAGAGAGAGTGGCATTACTTAGGGCTTAGCTACACAGCAAGTTACTGCACAGCAAGTCAGGTGCGATTCTACAGCACAACAGCCTGCTGCACAGTAATGTCCAGTGGGGACAGTGCAGTGAAAGGCCCTGTGTGAGGCTTGGTGTACTGTTGCTTGAAAGCATAATACATCAAGCCACCCTTCAGGACGTTCACTATTCTGTAGCAGTATCTACACTGGATTGGATGTTACTGTGTGGCCAGGTGGTGCGCTGTAGATTCCCATCCTAACTTGCTGATCAGTAACTCGCTGAGTACACTAGCCCTTATTCTAATAAAGGTCCCTGTTCAGTGTTAGAAGAAAACAACTTGATCTGTGACTGTCCATGACACGTCTGCCCAAAGAGTTAGAACAATAGAGAAAGAATTTTTGCCTGAAATTGATACTAACAGAGCAGACACGGTGTGCTCCAGCAGGGGCATGTTATCATCCACATGCAGAATGGTTATGTTACTTTTCAACAGCAAAGAGTATCAAGTCAGCCCTTAGTACCTGTCTGATGCAAAATGCTATTAACTTGCACACAACTAGGGCTTAAGCTGTTAATGTGGGTGCTCCCCTCTGTTGCTGTGATACTCTCAGAGGGTCTCTTTCCCACTGGTACTGATGATTCTTCCTACATCTGCTCAGTCCAAGTTAGAAAATACCACAGATGTAATGGGAAAAGAACTCGAACTGATATCAGTTTGGGGTTACCTGAAAATGCCTGGGGTGGGTGGGTGGGTGGGGATGTCAGCTGTTCTTTAAAAGGAAACATAATTAAGGCGGTGTGAAGGGTACCAGGCTGAAACAAAACCAGAAGAACCCCAAAGAGGAGAGAGAATGTCAGAGAAAGGAACGATATTGTGTTTATCAAAAGCTGAAATGCAATAATCCTGGTTAGAGTATATGGCCCTCTTTAAAGAAAAAGAATACTTAATATCCCTATCCTGTAATACATCAAATGACAGAAAAACAAATGTTGAGGTTTACTATTCAAGTGATTAACTAAGAATCATTTGTATGATTAAATGCTGGAAAATAATTTGCTTTCACTGTGAACCTATAGCATAGATCTCATTACACAGAAGTGCTGCATATTAGTTGAAGCAAATTAACATTCAAACACTTTCTGGAGTGGCTGCTAATCACAAGCTGTTAATTACTGTCATTACATTAGCCTACTGAGGAGACTAACCAAGGAATCATTCTCATGATCTTGGTATTTGAAAGTGATCTTCACCAATAAAAACACGTCAGACACACAGAAATTGCAAATTGCCAAATTTGCTGACACAGTCAAAAATTCCGCTGACTATAAGTACCCGTCTAGTGATAGATGCATTCTTGACACAGTTTCAGTGTTTGGACTTAGGAAATAATGAGTATCAATGTCCTGGCAAGGGAATATGCAAAGATGAAGGAGCCCTTTGTATTCTTAATTAAGGAAAATAGTAGTAGAACTCGTTCACAGATAAGTGACTGTACATAATAATCATGTATTTATGTGAGGGACTGTTATGCTATAGTACTGTAGTGCAATTAGAGTTTCACAAAGCAATTTTAATAAAAGCCAGAGTTACATAATAAATAAAACAACTAATTTTCATGGCAGATTAATTATATACTGCTTTAAAATGTTCACAGCACTCGGCTAAACATATAGTCTGATTTTCACAAATGTGTCTGTGTGATTGTGTGTACAAAAATGCACTTGCTTCTGTTATTGCACACACAAATCAGGTAAGTGCATACACAAACAGCAGGATAGACACACTTTTAAATAGCAGGTCAATAGATTATCTGTATTGAAGCATGACCCAAACTTCCAATTTACCCCAAGGATTTGATAGGGCAACCTAGAAACATTCTTAACAGGAGATGGGAGAGGAAGAGTTCTTCTGAAAGCGTCAGGCCTTCATTCTGAGAGGTGCAACTCTGAAAATGTGAGAGCTCTCTCCCATGGAGTCTTCTAATGACCTCCCTCTCAACCACTAGGGTGAGAATTCTTCTGACGACTAGCTACAGCCTCTTAAAGGAGTGGATTTACTACTGTGGCAGAAAACCCCGTGTGCCACTATTGTGCTTGTTGTGTAGACACACCCCTAAATCTACACCGTTACAAGGAAAGTACATTAGCAAACTTGTTATAACACATGGCCAGCAGAGAATTTAGAATTAATACATTTTCTCTTTAAAATATTCATAAGTAGTGCTAGAAATTAAAGTAATTTCAACATACTACTATTCCACAGTAATGCTAAATTTTGTAAAATAGTAATAAATTAATTCTTAACAAAAGCTGTATTAGCTCAATGTCACTTCCTTTTCAGTTTATGAGTTGTCTATGAACAGAAAACTATTTTCTTGAATGTATTCCAGAACTTAATTTGTGCTGGTGCTTGCTGGGACATAACCCCAGAGCCTCTTCTGCGAGTGGTGTTAGGATATAGATATTCAGGTCTGTCTGTAAAGGCCTATACTCTAAGAATTTAGGTGTATTCTTATCACTTGGCTAGTTATAGAGGTATAAAAGAAAGAATCAAAATCACTGTCTGCTGGTGTAAGGGCCTTCTCTTACTATGATAGTCTGAGGCCCTGTTCTTAGGCTAAGGCCTTTGGCTAAGCAGCAGAGGCAGCCATAAGCTGGGAAGCGACCAGTCACATCCTCACATTCCAACCTAGTCACACTGAAATAAGGTGCTATTGGGCTGTTAGGAATACAATCCTGTCCTGATAGTGCCTATCGCCTCCAGAGAAAGGGAAGTGCCTAGAAAATGTAAAAGGAAACTTAGTTTGATAGCATCCTGTCTGGCAAGAACTCACTTATCAATAGCTGGGATGTGAAATCCTCACTTCTGTATTGTTTTGTCATTATAGTTCCCACTTTGCTATTGTTTGTCTGTATAATCTCTGTTTGGTTCTGTGATTGTTCCTGTCTGCTGGATAATTAATTTTGCTGGGTGTAAACTAATCAAGGTGGTGGGATATAATTGGTTACATAATCATGTTACAATATGTTAGGATTGGTTAGTTAAATTTCAGGGAAATGATTGGTTAAGGTATAGCTAAGCAGAACTCAAGTTTTACTATATAGTCTGCAGTCAATCAGGAAGTGAGTGGGTGGGGGATGGGAACAGGGAATGGGGGTGGGGAAATTGGAATCATGTTTTGCTAAAGGGGGAAATGGGAACAGGGAATGGGGGTGGGGAAATTGGATCATGTTTGGCTACGGGCAGGAATGGGAACAGGGACACAGGTGTAAGGCTCTGTGGTGTCAGAGCTGAGAAGGGGGACACTGAGGAAGGAAACTGGAATCATTGCTTGCTGGAAGTTCACCCCAATAAACATCGAATTGTTTGCAGCTTTGGACTTCGGGTATTGTTGCTCTCTGTTCATGGGAGAAGGACCAGGAAAGTAAGTGGGTGAAGAAATAAGCCCCCTAACATCTTGGTGCTGTGATTCGGACGCATTGAATCGGATAGGTGAGTGGCAGCCTGTAAGTCCCCCTCCCCAACAGTCCGCGCAGCTGCTTGGAGGGGTATCGCGAACTCTCGTGATGGTAGTTGCGGGTTCTGGCAAGTCAGGGTAAAGGATTTTTTGGATAAATGGATAAGGAAGAACCAGGGCCCATACCAGGTGCTGGGGTCAACCTGGGATGAGATTAAAAAGGAAATGGAGGAAGTGTTAGGGGACCCAGAGGGATGGGGGGTGGCTGAGGAGCCCACCCTCCTTGGTATATGGGTAGTGGAAGAAGGTCCCTGCCCATGGGGACTGAATGCCTTCCAGGGAAAGGAGGCACTTCAGTCTGCTTGTGAGAGGTTTGAAGTAAGGGCAGCATTATGGGAAGCTGCCAGTAATCTTTCAAGTTTGGTGCTGCTTCAGCAAGAGCTGCTGAAGGGTTGTAAATTAGTTAGGGGTGGTTAAAGGTGATTTGGCACAACAGGGTTTAAAGTCAAAAGCAGAGTTAACAGACTACCTTTAGAGACTGGAGCTGGGACTTGGTCCTGGGGGAGTGGAGAGAAAGAAGGGGGAAAAAAACAAGTTTCAAAGTGCAACCTGCCTTTCCACACACTTTTGTTTTTCTGAAGTTTTAAAGGAGGATACTAAGGAAGGAAACTGGAATCATGCTTGCTGGAAGTTCACCCCAATAAACATCGAATTGTTTGCACCTTTGGACTTCGGGTATTATTGCTCTCTGTTCATGTGAGAAGGACCAGGGAAGTAAGTGGGTGAAGGAATAATCCCCCTAACAAGTGGCACAAGGCGTGACCTTGCACGTATGGTGCATGTGAAGTCACACTGTACAGAGGATACTATTCTGAGCCCTTTATAAATAAGTAAAGCTATATTCATTATTAGAAATGACTTATGCAATAATTTGTGGGAATAATTCATAGTTGCTTGTTCACAAATAGTTTGCAACAAGTATTCAATATTCCAATTGGAGGCATACTAGCAGATCCAGGCTTTGTCAGACCAAAGAAGGGTTATTACTACTCTGTTGTGTGTCTACTATTTCAGAACTTTGGAATATTGATCATTTGACAGAAAACTGATTTAGATAGTGGTGCATGCTGGAAATGTTTGGGAATTCCAAAACTCAATTATACTTCAAAGAAACACAATCTCTTGTCTGGTGCTTTTGGTAATTTACACATAAGGAGGCATATTGGGAACAAACGCTTACAAAAATCCTTTTCAAAGGAGGATATGAATTCAGTGAGTCCATCTTCAGTGCAAATGTTTGTGCTGTATTGTTTATGCATTACTTACTGACAAATACAAATTAAGAGCCAAATCCTGCCCTTGGATGTGCTCATGCAGCTCCCATTGTGTCCCTAATTAAATAAATACCATATCTGTAATTGATTAGGAGTTTCTTCAAAGAGAGTCTCTGCAGTGAATTATCTATTTTCCTGGCTACATGGAAACCTACTACTTCACCCACACAATGTGCTACAGGATCTAAGGGGAGTTGAGTTTAAGGAGTTGAGAATCTAAGCTCATTTTGTTCTGAGAGCTGGAGCAATAGAGAAGTAGTTACTTTCAACTGTTCTCAGCGGACTAGGGTCAGGTAATATTGTCATGATTTGACACTGCACCCAAACTGCTTTATTATCTAGTCTTTTTGCTTTGTAAACAATATTCATCCTGGAAAGCTGATGAAATCCGGGAAACCTACATAATGCAATTATATTTAACAGCTTGTATTTATGATATTTCTGTTAGATGTTATAAGCATTGTTGAGTGTGATAGATATCTAAGACCCGTTTTAGCCCTGATGTAAGCAGATGCAACTTAGTTCAAGTCAACAAGGTTGCATTTGTTTACAACAGGGTCACATTGGGTCCAAATGATTAATTTTCTTTTTAATGAAATGTTTATAGAAAGTTCCTTCTGACTTCTAAAAATATATTTTTCTAGAGGAATTGGACTGGACCCTTTGAGGTCCATTGGGCTGATAGGAGGAAAATATTGATTGGTTTCTTGTGAAAAACAGAACATTTTTGTGAAATTTTCTTCCCATCTCTTGGCTCGTTCTAGCTATGAGCCTTCTTTCCACTTTCGTTCTTTCTTTTTTATTGATCTATTAATATGTGCCAAGCACATTGTATCTGGATGCATAAATAGAAAATACTAAGCACCAACAAAAAGGAAGGTGAGCGATTGGCTCCAAGGGGAATGTCAGCAACCTCTGTAGCACCTTTTGGGAGGCGCGGGAAGGGGAAGATTGGGGGCAGGGAGGGGAGGGTTTGAGGTGATTTGGGAGATCGAACTCCTTGTTTATTGCTTTGCAAGGTTTCCTCCTTGTCCCAATGGAGAGAATGGCAGAAGCCTGTGAACAATCACATCAAGTTTTCCTCACTTTGATCTCACATCACCTGAAGGTGTCTCCACTGCAAGGGGTGATCTAGGTCTATATCTGATAGTTCTTTCTGTTGCCAGCTTATAATGCTATTGTGTAAATGCTGCAAAGTGTAATTTGTATTGCTACCACACTCACCCTACTGTATTATTGTCTCTGAGGATAGACGTCTATGCATGAGGTCAGCACTCATATAGTGAAAAAGGTTGGTCAAATATCCCTACCCTTATCTTTCATTTTTATATGGAACCCTATTCCCTTATAGTCTTGCTAGCAGCAGTATGGCAAACTTGTAAAGAAGGAAAACATACACATACAATTATTTCAGATATTTCCCCAGATTGGCGCAGTTCTATTTATCACTGCCAAACTATCAACAACAGATATACGTGAGGGGAGGTTTTCCTTGGAGACTTACTCTTGCAATGGGATTGATCCTACTCCCAGTCCTTCTGTGTTGCACTGAGCATCTTATTGTCTGACTTCACTTGGTACCCCTCTCTTCAGCATCAAATAATGCTACAAGGGCTGCTGAGCAACTTGGCCTTTACCCATTTGGTGCACTGAGAAATGACCCTGATCTTATGTCTGCCCTGACCTGCATGGAGACCTGCCATCCAATGAAACTGACTTGCATGCCTGTTTTAACAGTTAAGGGTTAATCATAGTGGTGATGTCACTGTGGTCCTGCTTGCCCATCTATATAAGGGGCAGGAGGGAATGAGGAAATTCTCTCTGTCTTATTTTCTCCCACTCTGATTTGCCTAAAAGGGCCAGGCTGAGTTACCTAACACCAAAGAAAAAAAAGTCATCTGAACAAAGACTTTATTTATTAATGGGGTCATAATATTGGTAAGCTAACCACCAGCATTCAATGATATTTATAGCTCATTAACTTCCTTATGTACCAAATGTTTAATTATCCACATGTTGTGCAGATTAACTAAATTCAAGGGAGAGTTTCAAGATTTTGAAATTTGCAAAATTTGAAATGTATTTGCATGTGTTGAATGGTTGGATTGCATTAATCTCCATTGGAGTAGTCTCCTTTACAGAGTTCATACGCTGAAACACTGGGTCTCGTGAGTTTTCATTCCTTTTTGTTGAATGTAATTTTCACTGTGATGTAATTATCCAGATAGTTTTCCATAATAAATCTGTGCCTGCATAACTGATTAAAGCACTGCTGGCTAGTTCATCAGTTAATACTTGTTAGAAAGGTGGGTGACCTTGCTGGGTGGAAGATAGGTGCAATGCAATGCAGGAGTGCTGGAGAGAGATAAATAAGGGACCTGCTTTCTGCATTCTTTACTCAGACAAAACTCCCTTTGATGGCTCTAGAATTTTGCCTGAGAAAAGAGTTCAGGATCATTTCCAAGATGCGGAACAGAGCAGATTGGGGACTGCAGAGTAAATGGTCAGCAGCAAACACAGACTGTATGCCTTGATCTGCTCAGGGCAATTTCCAAACATACAAATCAATAGCAATTAAAGCAGATTATGAAAAGGCAATAATAGATAGTTAAGTCTTTAGATGATTTAAGCTGGGGTAAAGATGCAGGGCCTGATTCTCCTCCCCATTCACATGAGTTTTACACTAGTTTAACTCCACACAACCAGATTCAATTGTTTCCTAGAGCAGCTTTGCACCAGTTTCCTGGTGAAAAATTGCCATACCGCCAGGAGAGGATTCTTCTTATGTAAGGAAATCCTCTAATTGTTTAGAGCCACCATCGTGGTTCCCCAGAGCTGTGGTGCCCCAAGTGCTGTAATGGCTACTTCAGTTTGTTGGCAGCTGGCACCGATTAAAGCAGCCTTCATGATTATTCAAGCTGCAATGGGGAACTTGGCCTGGAGATGAGCTGTCCAGGGCTCTGGAGGCTACAAAACTTGCCTGAAGATTCCGTTGCCATCTCTAGGCTTTGCACTGAACAGAGCTTAGCCTGGTGACAGAATCTGGCCCAATGACATCAGTGACATTTAACCTGTGTAAGAGAGATCAGAATCAGGCCCCGAGTGTCTCTCGGTGATGGATAAGAGTTGCAAAGAGGTAGGCCAATGTACATTAAAAAATGTAAACCTAAATAATAATTTTAATACTTGCAATGGCTAAGAGCACTGTTAAGCTAGACTTATGCATGCCCCTTTGGAATTAAGAGTAGTAAGCTTTTACATGTATGAATCAGCACAGTCATGCAAAGCCATGTACAAAAGCAAAAAACTTAAAGGTTTTCTGCAGCAGCATGGGGAATTAGTGAAGCTCTCTCAGCACAGGAATAATGAGTGTGCTCAGAGCTCTTGGCTGCAGGGAGAATTCTGGTCCCGGAGTTCTGGTCCCAACCTGCAGATGCTTGAAGAATGTCTCAGGAAGACCTATACAACATGAATTACAATCAACCAGCCAAAACTGGTTTAAAACAAGAAAGGCCTGAATAATACTAATATTATAATAGAGTATTAATATAGTAATAGTGTATTAATAGAAAAAGTATCAACATAGAGGCTCAGCATCTTGACATGACAGAGTGGGTGACAACCAGGAGAAACTCCTATACTGAGTTGTTAAGAAGAGTTTCACAATCTAGTAAACATGACCCTCAAATGAAAGCTCAGAGTCAAAAATGTCCCTGTAACTAGGAACTCTGGAAACTGAAAGAACAGAAATAAAGAAGGGAAAAAAATGTCACTTGTCCCAATTAGTAACAATTACCTTTTATCAGTGCTTGAATTAGAGAGGGTAGACATTACAAAAGCTGCAATTCAATGCAAACTGTGCCATTAAGAGGCCATCAGCAGTCATGTGAGACTGGACATCATGAACACACATAAATCATGTTCAAAAGACACATACAATTGCAAACCCAAGAGAAGATTAGGCTACAGTGAAAGCACCAGGCCTACAAAGAGAAAATTGCACCTGATGTTCTAGGAAGTGCAGTACAAGTATTTAATCACTGCTACAAAATCACATGTAATAGTCAATGTGATTGCTACAAAAAGACAGTAAGAGGAAGGGGTGAGAGCGTGGGTGAGAGTAATATACTCAGGTCAGTATAGATCCTGCAAGGATAGGCTTGATACCTTGAACATTCCAAAGTCACACTGATCTAAGCAGGATCATTTTTCTAAAAGGGTATATGATGCCCTTGAGCCGGGTTTTGTAAAAACCAGGATTGCTAGTTCCTGACAAAATCATTCACGCCATGTATCACCCAATTTTTAATCCTGAATATCACAAACAAAGCAGACATAGAATTTCCATCATCACTAGATATGGAGATGAGAGGAAGACTTCATTGCCAAGGAAGAAGCTGCAGGTTTCGATGACCTCATTACCTACATTTCAAGAGTTTGATGAACTTGGGCAACGATGTTTAGAGGCCATGTAAAGGCCTGAGGTATGTAAAGGCCTGAGCAGGAGAGCAAGCCAAAGGACTACACCTGTTTTTAGAGGACATCCCCATATCTTTGCGCACTTGCAAACTTCTCAAGACCCATTTCTTTATCATGGGAAACTACATAACCACCTCAATCAATGGCATTTTCTCTGTGGCACTCACTCTCTTTCTCCCCAGATATTTCAACTGCTCTTGGTTTGTCAGCAAAAAGCAACCAGCATGCCAGTCACAACCTCTGATGTCTCACAAGCAATTCTTTCTCTTACTTGCCAAAGGCTATCGCTGAAGAAGAGCTCTGTATAAGCTCGAAAGCTTGTCTCTCTCACCAACAGAAGTTGGTCCAATAAAAGGTCCTCCTTGTCTCTCTAAAGGCTGTCACTAATTTTCACATCACCAGCATGCCACATCAGTTCTTGCACTTAACTTTCCACCATCTGCGTTCTGTGTCTCCCAGTTGAACTGCTCCATGCCACTCCCTGAAGCTGTGGTAGCAGCATTCACAAGTTCTTTGCTGATCTCTGCCCGTAGGTTCTCCAACAGAGCTTCAAAAGGCTTTTCACAGTCACCATGGCAGTACTCCACTGTGAAATTACCTGTAACAAGAGACTGTCCCCACATTGCTCTACTCCAAAAGATACAAGGAACAAATTAAATGTTAGAAGCCAACTGAGGAATAAGCAATTTGAAGAATTTAACATTTAAAGTGAAGATTGCTAATGGCAAGAATCTCTTCTGGTAGCTGTCTTGCATCTGTTTAGAAATATCACTTACACCATAGTAATGGCATTTTATGAAATTATTTCAAACAGTTCATTGTGGGCCCAACTGTAGCTTTGCAATAAGTAGGAACGATAGTTGTGTTGCCCCCAGAGCAGACCAAGAACCAGACTATGACTTCGAATCACAGTCTACTTCCTGGGTCCCTCATTGCTCCTGGAGATAGAAATAATCTGTACAGCCTTGTAGCTGGTGCACTAGGGGGTAGATCCAAGGCTCCACCCACTTCTCAGCCCTGCTCGTCCACTCCCTGTCTACCTGCACAGAAGGGGGAGTAATAATAATGTCGAGTTCTTATCTAGCACTTTTCCTCAGAAGGTCTCAAAGTGCTTTACAAAGGAGGTCAGTGTCATTATCCCCATCTTACAGAGGGAGAACTGAGGCACTAGAGGGGAAGTGACTTGACCAAGTTCACCAAGCAGCTTAGTGGCAGAGCTGGAAATGGGACCCATATCCTCATGAGTCCTAATCCAGGTCCCAGTCTACAATCTATAGTAGTGTAGAGGAGTGGTGCCGCACTGGCGTGTCTCTCCACCCTACTATGCTGCTACCTGCAATACGGGTCGCCAGCATAAGGAAGTCAGGGAGTGGTTTATGTCTTCTTATTCCCACTCATGGGGAAGTAGAATAATTGAGAGTCTCACCACATATAAGCAAAATCCATATACTAGAGACTAGGGGGATATATTCAAACTGGCATTAACAATACAAGCCCACTGATAAAAAGGAGGTTGCACTGCTTAGACTAAGCTAAATTTAGTCTGAGGTTTCTCATTTACCTCTCCCATCCCAAATAATTCCAATCACTTAGTATTTTCCACTCTTCTCATTACTATGTGAAATTACTTTTTATATTTATATCCCTTTACTGTTGGAAAATGTTTGTGCTGCCCCTTCTGTCTTGTATTACATGCTTGCAGTATCAAGCAGGTAAATGTTTTACAGTGGAAGTCATATTTATCTTGGTGATTGCGGGCTGTTGGAATGTTTATCTTTGCTCCAGTTGCCTGGCTATTGCAAAGCTACTTGAAATGATTCATGGGTCTGACAGATGTCTGGTACAGCTGGATGTGTCCTTGATTATCCCAAAAGTCTGGACAACATGTCATTCACCATTGCCCAAATTATCTCTGTATTGACTGCGGAACCCTCTCTGACAGGACTGTAATGGCTAATTACCTAGGATACCTTTGGTACTTACTTTGTAATGGTTTAGAAGGGTAAAAAAGAGAGAGAGAAAGAGAGGAAAAACACACCAATACAAGCAGTACCCTATTCTTTCAAAACAATACATGGCTTAGTCTGTTCAGGAATATGCTGTGTATGCTAATGAAATCCAGGCCCTCTGTTTAAAATGGATAGATTTCCAGCAAAATAGATAAAGAGGAAATAAAATGTAAAGAGGCTTGACAATGATAAATCATGGATGATAGAAGGAGCTATTATCTGGGAGAGAATTGTATGTACTACATGTTTGGAAAAAAAAGACGATGAGCAGCCATTTGCCTGCTTTATATGTTGCTGGAAAAAGAACATGTCCTGTTTACCAAACAACAAAGAGAGTGGGAGGGGGAGAGATTTCTAATGTTACTATCTTATAAAGCTGCCTACAAGAATAAGGGTTGAAAGCAGGTTTCATTTTCCCCCACAATGCCATAAATTAGCACGTTTTGACAAACATCATTTCCGCATATTAGGAAAAAAGGTGAAGGAAGAGAGGGTACAAAATCCCATTTTGACTTTTAGTGAATGTGGGTGAGTTCCCAAGAGGACAGACAAAGCATTGGAAGAGGAGCCTTTCCCACAAAGAATACAGTAATTTGCCACATTCTGTCAAAGTTGCATTTGAATGTCACTCCTGTCTTAATTACGAGACTCACAAAGCTATTTGTTGTTATTCTGGATTACCTCCATCTTTATTTCTCTTATTCAAGAGGATACTCTTTCCATTCCACCAAGTACTCCAAACCATATTACTGACTGTGTCGGCCAACACAGGAAGTATAAAGGGCTTTGGAATTCTTGCCGACAAGAAAGGAACCACACACAAAGGTTGAAAGGGGAGTGACATGTATCCCAGATTGTGTGGAGAGGTACTAACAAGGGCGACATATTTTTGTTTGATGATTGTTGAGGGAAACTTTATGTATGTGTATAAGTAAGATTTGCTTTGCATGGACAGAGGTTCTTAATGAGAAATAAAAAGTTATAGCAAACATCTTTGATTTTTCTGTTTATCTTTCTTCATTGCTCAGGATGGTTCCAGACTGGAACAACAGATGTCACTGCTCTTCCCCTGGATCTTGGGACGTTCAGATACAGATTAAGATTCAAGGTGAAATCCTGGCCCCATTAGAGTGGCAAAACTCATATTGACTTCAGTGGAACTGAGATTTCACCCCATCCTAATTTTCCAATCCAGGCTCACTCTATAGTGGGCTGAACTCAGAACACTGAATCTAAATGTCCTTTTAGTATGGGAAATTTTTTATTCACAATCCATTCTAGATCAGGATTTGGTAATTCAGGCACATTTATGTTTATTCCTTTAAAAAAGGCAGAGGGGACGGAAGAAAGCATAGACTTGTGATATTGTGTCTATCTTGCATATTTTAACTATCGATGTTACCGTCTATATAGAAATAATGTAAGCAATGTACTGAATTACTGACCAGAAAATCTGAATGGTACATAAAGGGAAAATATGGATAATTTATTTTCTTGGTGCTGAATACAGAGCTGAACAAATAAATAATGGCAAATAAAATATTCCAATATTTTTGCATTTTTTCTTGTTTGTCAATTTGTTCCTTGCTTGTCTGCTGAGAGCTTGTGATTTTTTGCAAATGTATCTGTTATTTGAAGTTATTAACTGAAAACATCATGACTCAGGCCTTGTCTACATAGCACAGTAAAGGACATCAAGTCGTAGCGCAAATTAGGTACCCTTTAGTTCACGCCAGCAGGGTCTACATGGGACATTTCACATATAGCATGTTACAAATTAGACACCTGTCTAATATGCTGTGTATCAGTGCCATGTAGACAAGCCCTGATTCTCTGTTTGTGAAGAAGTAGTACTGCAAATATTAGCTGTAGATCTATGCTGCCTGGATTTCAGTAAGGCATTTGATATGAGTTCCACATGGGAAATTATTAGTTAAATTGGAGATGATGGGGAGTAATATGGGACTTGAAACGCGGATAAAGAACTGTTTAAAGGGGAGACTACAATGGGACATACTGAAAGGTGAATTATCAGGGTGGAGGGAGGTTACTAGTGGAGTTGCTCAGGGATCAGTCTTGGGACCAAACTTATTTAACATTTTTATTACTGACCTTGGCACGAGAATTGAGAGTGTGCTAATAAAATTTGTGGATGACAAAACTGGGACATATTGCCACTATGGAGGAGAACTGGAATATCATACAAGAATATCTGGATGACCTTGTAAACTGGAGTAATAGAAATGGGATGAAATTTAATAGTGCAGAGTCATACATTTAGGGACTAACAAGAATAATTTTTTCTATAAGCTGGGCACTTATCAGTTGGAAGCGACACAGTAGGAGAAAGACCTGGGTGTATTGGTTGATCTCACGATGACTATGAGCCGTGAATGTGATGCGGCCATGAAAAAAACTAATGCAGTCCTAGGATGTATCAGGTGAGGTATTTCCAGTACAGACAGGGAAGTGTTAGTACCATTATACAAGGCAGTGTTGAGACCCCATCTGGAATACTGTGTGCATTTCTGGTCTCCCATATTTAAGAAAGATGAATTCAAACTGGAACAGGTGCAGAGGAGGACTATTAGTATGATCCGAGGATGGAAAATCTACCTTATGAAAGGAGACAAAGAGCTTGGCTTGTTTAGCCTTACCAAAAGATGGCTGAGGGGAGATATGATTGCTCTCTATAAATATATCAGAGGGATAAATACCAGGGAGGGAGGGGAATTATTTAATTATTTAAGGTAAGTGCCAATGTGGACACAAGAACAAATGGATATAAATTTGCCATCAACAAGTTTAGTCTCAAAATTAGGCAAAGGAGGAGTGAAGTTCTGGAACAGGTTTCAAAGGGGTGCAGTGCGGGGAAAAAAAAATCAAACTGGCTTCAAGACTGTGCTTGATAAGTTTATGGTGCAGATGGTACAATGAGACTGCCTGCAATGGCATGTGGCCCATCAGCGACTGCCAGAAGCAAAAATCCTCACTGGTCAGAGATTGGACACTAGATGGGGAGGGCTCTGAGTTACTAGAGAAAATTTTTTCCCAGGTATCTGCCTGGTGCATCTTGCCCACAAACTCAGGGTCTAACTGATCACCATATTTGCGGCTGGGAATGAATTTTCTCCCTGGTAGATTAGCAGAGACCCTGGGAAGGGTTTCGCCTTCCTCTGCAGCATGAGGCATTGTTCACTTGCAGGTTTAAACTAGTGTAAATGGTGAATTCTCTGTAACTTGAAGTCTTTAAACCATGATTTGAGAACTTCAGTAACTCAGCCAGAGGTTAGGGGTCTATTACTGAAGTTGGTGGGGGAGGGTCTGTGTCCTGCAATGTGCAGGAGGTCAGACTAGATGATCATGATGATCCCTTCTGACCTTAAAGTCTATGAGTCTCAAAGTCTATTTGAAATTCAAGAAGTATTGGTTCATTTTGACTGTGTACAAGGTCACATGGTATTATTTCTGTTCTCTGATTAGTTTGATTATAACTCTTAGAATTAGGGTCCTGGTGTTGGTACTTGAATTTCAAATTCAAGATTTCCTTGCTGTAACTCTTCACTAATAGTCCCTTAAAATTAATTCTTTACACAAACATTTCTGTTAGTGCATTTGTCTGCTAGAATATTTGCAGAAAGTAACGACAAAAGAGAATACACAATTTGTACTGCAGTGGATAATTGCAAACAATTTTTTGAGTCTTTTCTCAGCTCTAGCTGTTGGTATGCTTCTAGAACTTCAAAAAGGCAGCATGTCCAAAACCAGATTACTGCATACTAGCGATCAGCCAACACTGGAACATTTTATCCAATCCCATTGCTCAAACTTTGGTGGTTCAGATAAAATGGAAAACATCCTGATTCTTGTTTGGTAAAACTAAATCCTGACTGATAAGGTTCTGCAAAACTGAAATCACGCCGGTACCTATTTTGATGATATGACAAAAACAAAAGAACAGATTATTCAGCTGGTATAAATTGATGTAGCTTCATTGACTTCAGTGCCGCTATGCTGATTTACACCATGTAAGGATCTGCACCCCCATATACATGTGAAACTAAACAACCCAATTAAAAGGCTTGACTGGAAAAATCTGTAATCACCTACAAATCACCACTTGTTTTGGTTTACTTTTACAAAACTAAAAATTCAGTCCGTGAGGTATCCCTCTTTAGTCCATCTCTACTAAATATCAGGCAATGGGCATCTAGTGCACCCACTAACATAGTATTTGGGAAGAAGTCAATATGAGAGCTGCACTTCCTTTGGTACAACCCAGATTGTGTCTCACCCACAGTAGCAAATCCCCATGGAGCGTGGGGTGCAGCAATGCACTCCACGCTCTTCCAGAGATGAGGGAGCCAGCTGCTATCTCCCCAAGACTGGATGGAGCTAGTCTGAGAGGATACGAAGTAGGCTGATTCAGCAGCTGTCCCAGGTAGCTTCAGCCAGCAGGTAGCCCCAGATGGAATTTAAAGCTGCTGATTTCCAGAAGTGAATCCCCTCTTTGACATCACTACCCCACACATTGAAGGGGGTGAATCTGACCATAAACCTCATTTGCAAAGTGCTGTACAAATCTCTCTTAGGATATGTCTACACTGTGTTTTAAAACCTGTGGCAGTGAATCTCAGAGCCCCGGTCTACAGACTTGAGCTCATGCTACAGTGCAAAAAATAGCACTGTCGACCTTGTAGCTCAAGGGTGGAGACCAGGTTCTGAAGCCCAGGGAGTGGGGTAGTAGTACGATCCCTGTGGGTTTTAAAAAGTAATGTAGACATACCCTAAGTAAAGAAGCAGGCCCACACTAAGGTCATGATGAGGAAAGTAGTATTTTTTTTCTTTCCCACAGTGAGTTGCCAGCAGCATGGGAGTAGATTTAAAAGATGGAGAGGGATTAAATATGGAATTGAAAACTGTCAGGTCAGAATAAAGTGGCGAATGAAAATCCAAGGACTCCTCAGTCTCTTCTGCTGGAAACTTAGCGTCTCTCATATCATGTACTCTTTTCAAGTTGAGTAGGCAGCAAAGAGACTAATTTTAGATGCTGGTTTCAGCTGGGAAATGAATAGTGGTGGCTGATTTTGTTTAAAACACAAAAACCCGAAAAATGATCTGTAGCATGTGATTTTGGGCCCTTGAGTATTGTAATGTCCCAAATATCAGATCTGTGTTCCATGATGGCATTCGAGCATTCAGATTGGATAGTCATACGGCTGACTTCCTGATTTGGGTGCATAAGTGCTATTTGCATGCAACAATTGGACACCTGGACCTGACTCCTGCAAGCTGATCTATATGGAGGACACTCAAGGTTGGCTTGCATGCCTGGGGCCTTGGATGGGCAAACGTAGATGCTATTTTAGAAAATCTGACACAGACTGGCTGTCTATAACCCTACATACACGTTTCAAACTTTACAAAAATATTCTCTTGGGTTATGTTTTTTATGTTAAGACCCGATCCTGCAGCTGCATCAAATGTCGTACTCCCATTGGCTAAATTGGGAGTTTCCACATAGAACAGCTACTGAATTGGACTCTATTGTGGTTTTAGCATGTGTATGGGCAGCACATTGTTGGGTTGCCCCAGGAGGAGTCCGGAAAGCAGACTGGATTCAGAATTACAGTCTCTCTCCTGGTGACCCTACAGGGTCTGTGTGTGGAAGGCTGGCATGTACCCTGTGACAGCACTGTACTGTACTTGGTTTAGCCCCTGGCATGCTATCACAGCTACATAGGCTAGCGGGAGGTGGGTGGGATGGAGCCCAGGCTCTAGCTATACTCACCCTTCTCACCCACTCCTGGCCACATGTGGGATAGGGGGCAGAGTAGCCCCATGGAAGATGCTCTTCCCACCACACCACTACCCCCTTACTCTGGCCCTAAATAACTGCTTATATTGAGGGTGGATTTTGTTTTTAAATTCCAGCCCACTTGTGCTTGAGAAGAGGCATTTTGTAGAATGCATCAAACAAGTTACCCAAGGAATACACCTAAAATGCTATTCTTTGCATTGAACGAACTGCTGATAAAATTTTAGGACCTTTTCAAAGTGACTAGTGATTTGGGGTGCCCTATCTGAGACTCCTTTGAGAGGCCTAATTTTCAGAGGCCAGGTCCTCAGAACTTTCTAAAAAATCAGGCCTCTGGGGAATCTCAAATGGGGTACCCAAAAATTGAGATAGCCAACCATTAGTCACTTGAAAACCTTGGCCGAATTGAGCAGCATAGTATACAGGTCACATACCCTAATGAAATATTACCTACATATTCAAATGATAGCAAAGCTAACTAATCTTCTAAATAATCATAGTCTCCAAATAGAACTGATTTGTAGAAAAACAATCAGTCATTTTCCCAAGAAGCTATTAAAAGTTTACTACAGCCCCCTACCCCCGCCATTAGGATGTTCAGATTCCAGTTAAGAGTGGCTAACCATAACACTGTAGTCCCTGGGATTTGAGAATTCTAAGTATAGTAACTTTCCACTTGAAAGATCCATGGCTTAGTTTTGGATAGTCTGTCTGTGTATGTAGGCATGTAGAGTCTGATCCAGTCAGTCTTTCCTCTGACTTCTGCTGAATTTGGATCAGGCCCTTCTTCCACACTTGTCGCCCTAGTATACAAGTGGGCTATTGCTTCTGTCCCAACGATGCTCTGAAAGTATCACATTCTGTATAGAATCTACTAAAATCCCATTTAAAACTCTGAACACTTTTTCTTAGGGGGGAAGGGAGAGGGGAGTATAGTCAGTAAAGGTTTGCAAGGAAGGGATAGCCTCTTCACCATGGCTTTTGTTTCCCAGGCAATTATTATAAAGGAATTCCATGAAATATCTTTTATGCTTCCTTTAGAAAAGATGCAGCAAGTAAACTGCAGAGTACAGTCTACAAATGAGTTCAGAAATGTTAATTTTAATCATAACTTCCTTTACGCTGCACAAAATATCCTATTCATCTAGGGCTTAAAGTTTCATTAGGATTTTAATTTAATACCTTTATTGGGTACTTGGCAGGAGCTGAAAGAACTATGCAGTTTGCAGCTGAGTAAATGGAACACTGCTAGGATTTAAATGTTGATAAATGTGTGGGTTTTGCGGCTTCCCGTTGTTGCATTCAGTATTGCTGTGGGTCGTATCTAAGTGATATTATATACAAAGAGTTTCATTCCAATGGATAGCAAATTGGGTTTTGCTCACCCCAATAGTTTAGATTTATTTTCCCGTTTGCTTTTGAAAGCTTTCATGCACGCTTGAAAATAGGTATAAATGCCTTAGTCAATTTGGGGAAGATACTTAAAGATCCACTTATGTCTCAGTATTAGAATCTCTGTCTAGGTCACTGCAACATTCTTAAAAGCTGTCACACACATTTAATCTCATGATTAAAAGTTGCAGTTATATTTATAAACTTCACCATATGATATTTTCCAATAATGCAAACCACCTTCACAGCTATTGTAACAATTTTAAAACAGACGTTTATATCCGATCCGGTAAAGAAATGGAATCATAAGCATGCTTATTTCTCTAACAATGAAAGAAAGCAAAATAGTACACCAAATCTCTAAGTAAGCAATCACAAAAGACCTTTAAATAACAACTTTCTACTGTATTTTATTATCCTTTCCTAGTTTTATTGCATTATCTGCCACAGAAATACAGGGAGATTTGTAAAACACTATAGCATTTAAGTCATTACATTTTATAGCTATTTTCTAATGTGGATTTGATTTTTTATGAGCAGAAAAAGAATCTAATTTGCATTAGTGACTGTAACTAGAGAAATTTAACACCTGGCACCATGTACCAGGAACTGAATATTAGCTACTTGGGTGCAAAAAACTACTTTCATACCTTCAAGGGAGATTTTTCATTTATTTATGCTGTGCTCTCCTGTTTATCATTACAAAACTGTTCTCACATCATGATGGAAGGAAAAGTCAGGGTTACAAAGATACTCGACAAAAGGAGTTTGGAGCAACTGCAGCAAAGTGAATCATTTAGACATTAAAGAATGTGCAAACCCAGGAAAAAAATCTCCAATGAGATATCAAATTAGAACAGCAGCAATCTGAAGTCAATTGCTTTCTACAAGCCCTTTATTTTATTCATTTAATTTTTTGTAGATGGCATTGTTTTGTTGGGGCAATGTATTCAATCAAAATTAAACCTCTGGCAAAAGAACACAGGTGACATGAAAGAGGACCATGTTTTTACAGGAACAATCCATAGGTTTGTAAAGTGTAGAAAATTAGGCACTGTAAAATAGGCAAAGCTGGTGTAAAATGATATGGGAAGCGACACTTTACATAGCCAGCTACAATTAACACATTGATGGCATTTTGCTGGGCTCCTTGCAGTGATAATGCTGTTGTCAAATGTGTTTAGTGCACCAAATCTCCTGGAGCCTTCAGCTAGGCAGCAAGCTTTTGACAGATTGAAGGTTCGGAGATAGGCTATCATGACAGATGGAAACTGGCACCGATGTTCAGCTTTCGCCGATCACAGGGGACCTGCCCCCCTTATTCTTCAGGGCTCAGCTCTGCAACCTTCCCCCTTCTGATGAAAGCAGGGGATGGCATTGTTAAATAGTGCATCTGTGTGAGTTAGACTACTCTGATGAAAGCATAAGGCAGACGCTCTGTGAAGCAAAAGACAGCCTCTGCTCTAACTGCATTTTAGATAGACTTGAGGAAGACTCCAGGGAGCTGGGATAAAACTTTGGTAAATTTCAGACGAAAAAGAAAAAGCCCACTCTAACCCTTAAATGTTAGTTCTTATAGATCTATAAACACAGGCTAAAGAAATCCATACATGTTAGCTACCGTGAACTATTTAAGGGTCTCCAGTAATGTCTATTTTTATTATTGTTTTGATCATTTACTGTAAATTGGTTTATAAAAAACTGTACATTTCAGAGCTCCATCCAAAAAGTTGATCCAAATGGGAGTTAGATGGAGAAGAGTCTGTTTTGCTGCATGAACATGCAGGTTGCTCAGAAGCTAATTCAATTATTAGAAGAAGCTGTTCTTGCAACTGGTCTGGATTCTTGGATACAGTATGTTATTGAGCTTTACACAGCTGGGCATAAGCAGGCAGATAATACAGTTAATTAACCTTTCACCCCCCACACCTTTTGATGAAAGGGCATTAGTCATTCTACTTCATCAGTCCCAGTATATTTCAAAGGCATTTGTCCTGGCTATATTTGTTTCTTTCTATCCCTGACAAATTCCTATTTGATTTTTTTTTAAACTGGGTTGTAGCATCTTCTTTCTTTGCTGTCTTAATCTTCAATTCCACTCTCACTGATACAGCATTGGGAGCAGCATACTGCAGCCCATTTGAGGTATGATAATCAGCTGATTAGCTAGTGAAGTCGTTTTCCCTACGGCTCTTTTGTGTGCAAAATCCTCACACTCAATTGACATGTGGACATCATAAAGCTGATGAAATGCAATTGTAATGAACAAGAGGGAGAGGCATCTGCAGCAGTTGAAATGAAGGACCCTTCCCTCTCGACATGCTAATTCAGAAAATCTGCTCTTAACTTGTACTCCCTCTGGATTCCAAATGGATGCGAATCTCCATGAATGCATATTCAAACTGGGTATTAGCCTCAGTAGCAAGTGAAATTCGAGCCTGGATGGACCAATTCTAATTTCAAGACAGATTATACTGCATCAAACATAGTAATGATCTGACAGTTCATTTGTGATGAGAGTCCTACAGTCAAGGTTTAATGCACGGACAGACGCAGGTGTGCAGCTAGCACCAGAAAAATCTTTCAGACAGACCAAAGGCTGCTGTCAAATTATCCCAGTTAAAAAACCTGATACATGAAGAAAGGTGAAACACATTTAAGAAATTAATGCCTTCATATTTAAAACATATTGTGACAATGCTTCACTAGCTACACAGTAGTTATTCTAGTGTCACATTTGCAGAGCTATGCAGTGCTTAGGGTTAAATTGAAGTTTCCACTGTGAACCCCAACATCCAGAGATCTATATACATTTTCTCCTGGATGAAATTGGATAACAAGGTCACAGGGTGTTTTAAAATTTTTATTGTTGCTGTTGATATTCTAGATAAATCGCTTTGCCCATTTGTTATATACACAAGCAAAAACTGTGGCCCCAGTCCTGTAACTGGCTATATACATGCAGATCCCTGTGACCCTGGGCACCATAGGGTATGTCTACACAGCACATTAAAAGGTCAAGCCTGTATGACCTATGCCTGTAGACTTGGTAGTTACAAGCCTGCACTTCAGGGCCTCACAAATGTACTGATACATCCATACTGCACTTCACAGACCCAGTCACAACCTCAGCTTCTATGGGTGTATACTGTCATATCCCAGGGTTCTTAGTACTCACCAGTGGAAGCCACTCAAGGGTTTGTTTCATAGTGGGTTGAGGGAGAAATTGCCTGTCCATCCCATGAGAGTTGACTGAAAGCTTTTTGAATGGTTTTAAGCCCACTAACACATCCAGTAGAGCCCCATTGTGTTCACAGGCTTCCAGCAGTCGGAGCCATCAATATGGATCCCAGTCCCATGGAAGAACCTCTCCACCTCATGCTGTCAGTCAGATTTTAGGGAACAAGGATATGACAAAAGGTTCAACCACACACTCAGTAACCGTAGGATGGTGGTGGAAAGTGTATTTGGCAGATTGAAATCCTGTTGTATCTGCCTTCAAAACCATTTGGATGCCAGTGTCGTCCAATGCAGCCCACATTGCAGTGGTCTGCTGTGTTCTGCATAGTGTCTGTGAGGACAAGGGGGAATCGTTTTGTCAGGAATGGACTCAGAACACTGCTAGATTTTTAAACAAATATACACAACCAGACAGTTCATCTTTCATGACTAGTGCTGGATCCACATGTGCAATAAAAACCAGGGAAGCTTTGTGCACCCACATAATGGGTTTGCATGGTTACATGCATGAGGGGGAATGAAACGGTATTTGAGGTTGTGTTCTGTATGGATATGGGGCGGCTGTGGGAAGATTTTTGTAAATGTGTTGATATTAGATATTGTGAATTTTGTAAACACTTTTATGAAATGAATGGAGATCTGGTGCTACACATTTTATCAATACTGGCCATGTATTGCAATTCACAGTTTATGGATTACTATGATGATGGTTTGTAAATATTTTATTGTGAAAGTTACTAAGAATGGGCATGTGAGGACATTCAAGTTTGTGCCATTTTTAACATTACGTAAAATAAAACTTGCTATTATAGCCTTGTGCGCAAATTCAACACTATTTTACACAAGTATTTACATACCATTGTAAGAACCAGAAAGACAAACTGCCATCAAAGCATACAGCGTAACAAACAGACTCAGTGCTAAACCAGTCAAATGACATATCCAACCATTCCTGGGTGTCCCCTGTCCCTGTTCTCCTTGGCCTTTCTGGTGCATTTTGCACACATGCACAAGGACTCGACTGGGGTGGATGAATCCACAGGGTATGTTTGAATTCCATGTGCTAATGTTCATTGCCTATGCCACGGTCCAACCTTCCTTCCCCCTTTAATTGTCCAAAGGATGCACAGTTTGCAGGGATGACAGTGCAGAGGGGACTTAGGACATGGGGCAGGAGCTGAAGGTGGCACTGGAGCCAGCAGGGTGGTAGCCATGAGCACAAGTGCTCGAACAGCTTCTTCTGCTGCAACCTCCCTTCTATCCTTAACCTTGGTCATGCTCCATGAATCTGTCCACCAACTTCTCTGCATGCTGCGCAGCTTCCGTCTCTTTCCATCCTTCTTGCATCCTTGTCATTTAGATACTCCATGTGGTCCTTCTGGAACTCTATCTGCTGATTTGTTTTATCTAGCACCTCCCCCATCAGCTCATCTAGGACCCTTTCTCTTTGCTTGCAGTAGGTTGGTCTGCACTCCCAAGCTCCTGGGTTGGTGCTGTGTGGTTGCCTTGTGGTGGTAGAAGGCCCTTGATAGAAGAAAGAGTGAGTACATTGTCTGACCGTGATAATAAATTACATTTCCCCACTCTGTGAAAGGGCCCACTTTAATTCAAGGTCAAAAGATCAAATTTTTATCAATGGCCTGTATTTCAATCCCACAAAAAACGCAGGCCACTTCAGACATCCTTTGGAGCAGCACTGAAAGCCATCACACATTATGGCAAGACAATATACAAAATTCAATTGAAATTATTTCTTTATCCTCTTCATTTTTTCTAGGGTGCTGGTGGAGAAACTTATGAGTGCTCTAGCTACTAGCTATGCTTTTTTAATCCTGTCAGGCAGGGCAAGCTCTGGAGAACATTGATATTCAGGAGGTCCCTGAGTTGAAGCATGAACTTCTGTTCCAGGCCAGCGGAGGACAGCCAACCATATACGCTAAGGAGATATTTAGGTGTCTAGTGACTGACCAGCACATCTTCGACTGGAGGGGGCTTGTGACTCTAATCCTGCCCCAGAGTGTAGCCAAGTGTCTGGAATACCTATTCTGTGAGAAGTTCACTTTTGCTTGCCAGCAATGGGTGAAAATTCGGGGTAAAATCAACAAGATGTTGGTTTAGCACAGAAACGCAGTACACCTCCTTACAAGCACCCTACATCAATGCACAGACCTGACTGACTGCCCTGGGGACTCCTAAAGCAGCCAGATAGCTATCTCCACTGTAACTTGTACCCTTATATTAAAGCCAGCAATGGACCAAATACACATTCCAGTTTTGCTTGGACTCATAAAAGCCAGGTTTTTTGGGACTCAGTTCACGGCAGTCCAGGACAGTCAGGGTGCTGCCGATTTATTAGGTGTGCTGTGTTAGATGGGCTATTGATTGAATGCCCCAATCCAACTTACAACAACCAGTAACTAGTAAAAATGTCATAATAACTGCTTATGTGTTTCCCTGTTTTTGTGGTGTCCATTTTGTATCTAATGTGGTCAGGGGGCTAAAGAGGGATGCCCTGAATTAAATCACACCAAATCCCAGCTTAAATTAACTATTTAATAGGCACATAAACTGGAAATCCCTCCCATCCATATATTAATACAAACAAACATGGCGGCAGAAACTTACCAGGCTCCAGCTCAGGCTGTGGCTCTGGTGCTAGCTCTGATGCTGGTTCTGGAGCAGGCTGCTCCCCAGGGCTGGTCCCAAACAGCTCCTCCAAGTATAGACCCAGGCTGTGCTGTAATTGCCCTTTGGCAATAGGCTCTTCGGTTACCAGCCTCAGCACCAAGGGCACTTCTTTTCCTTCCTCTGGCGGCTGGCTCTCCTCTGGTTGGTTCCTGTGATGGGGTGGTTATGAGGATGCCATCCCTGCCCAGCAGATTGTCATGCACCACTGTGGCCTCAGTGCTCACTCCAGTTCCCAGTACCCAGTTGCATTCCTTGTAAAAGAGGCAGGAAGAGAGGGAGTTCCCAGAGGCGCAATTAGCATTCTTGACTTTGTGGTACTCTGTCTTCAGTTGTCTGAGTAGCACTGCATTGTTCTGCTGTCCCGGCCACCGCCAGCCACTTGGATATAGTTTTGTACACATGGTCATTTCTTGTGTTCTTATTGAAACTGAACATCTTGCTCTTCTTGCACCAGAGGTTCACCAAAATCCAGCAGCGTTGGTTAGGCCAGCTAGCAGGGCACTTGATTCAGGACTTCTCAGTGCCAGCCATAGCTAACACACAAGGGTTGACTCTATTTCCCATTGAGCCGTCCGTGTGGAAATGAAGGGTTGAACCCTGAGCAGCTGTCTTTGAAAAAGGGGGTTGCTTACAGTTCCTGGGACATGAGTGGTAAGTTTTGGGATTGAGGGGCTGGGAAGTACAGCCCCAAGGGATTGTGGGATAGCATTGGCAGACTCTCCAAACCTGAATCTGGTGACCTGGACTTGAGTTGCGTCCACACTGCAAAATGCTTGGGCTTTGATCCACACCACAGTCGGACTTGGGCTCTGACACCCCTGCTCCCAGCACGGTCCACGGGTCCAAGTCCAGAGCGGTTTCTCCCTGAGTCAGACTGATTTTTGTGTGTATGGGAGAAGGGCTTGAGTTTAAATCTGTTTCCTATGTAGACATATTCCTAATGGCTCCACTGGATGATCAGAGCCTATGTGCTATAAACATAAATTTAAAACTCCTGGATTTTACCAGCTTCAAATATCAGTTTTGTGCTCCTCTATTTTAAAATGGTCAGAATCTTTAATTTCATTTACCAGGTATCCAGTTTTAATATTTCCAGATCAGAATACTTTTTCAGTTGAAATGAAGGAGATATAAAACCACACATTCCTCTCTTTTTTTTTTGTAAGTAGTTATGTTTATTGATTTGAAATTTCTGAAAAGGTACAAGCTGAATTCCCTTCTCAAACAGCCTCAGTTAGTTGTGGGGGACAATTAGTTTAAAGAGAGAGACAGACAAATTTATGAGTACAATGGCACAGACAGGGTTACTTGTGATGGTAGGGAGATAAGTGCAGAAGCCCTGAGGTTCACTTCTGGATTATGTCTTACATTCCTAAAGCTCATGCTTCAGGGTTTCAAGCCAGCCAACAGCAGGGATCAAGAGGGATTCCCCCCAATGTGTTCTGGGAGGGTTGGTTTTTTTTTTTTTTTTTTTTTTAATAAATCTTCTTTCTCTGAAGCCTCCATGATGGCCACGGCTGGAGGTGGGACAATGGGCCAGGGATCTGAGGTGTCACCAAGCACACTCTCTCTCTCTCTCTCTCTCAGGTGTTTGGCTGGCTGCTTCTTGCTCCCATGCTCAGGGTTTAACTGATTGTCATATGTGGGGTCGGGAAGGAATTTTTCCCCCCAGGTCAGATAGTCAGTGACGTTGGAGGTTTTTTGCCCTCCTCTGCAGTTTGTGGATGCAGGTCACTTGCCAGGATTATCTGGGTAGATTTCTGTGATGCATGGCTAGAAAGGGTTAAACATCCTGCAAAATAAATAACCCTGAAAAGACATGTGAGGAGATAATGTTTGTGTATTTACATATGTATGAGTAGGGTCGACAATGTAATCAATAGTCCCTGTATTCTGATAGTTCAGAGATCAAAACATCCTAGCATTTAAATAAATTGTAAACACGGGATATCTCAGTATTCATCTCTCTTTGAAGTGTACTGTGAATGGTGGAGGAACAAGCAAATGGCCTTATGTTAATTTGCATAGCTAAGTACCGTTGATGGACCTCCTTCAAAGTCATGCTAATTACCTTTTGAATGCCAACTTGTCAAAATGGACATGAAATTGTATAAAAGATCCTTGGTTCTGATTCTGTCATCTCAGATCTGCTTAGGCTTCATCAGGCGAAATTTGAGTCATAAGACTGAGGTCCTAGTTACGCTGGTATGCCCTGAATATGATATTTGGACACTGGACTATAATCTATGAACTATTTCTGAAACAACTCTTTGCAACTACAAAGCTTACCATCTCTACTATGGATCTGAACCTCAATGAATTGAACTCATGTCTATATGTATATTGATCTTTTAACCATACTCTCTCTCTCTTGTTTTTTAATAAATTTTAGTTTAGTTAAGAAGAATTGGCTGTATCGTGTATTTGGGCAAGATCTGAAACATTCATTAACCTGAGAGGATTGGTAGAACCTTTTCTTTTATATGATGAAATAAGATTTACAGAATTTTTCGTGATATTTGATGTGGGTACCTGGATGGAGGCCTGAGGCTGAATCACTTTAAGGGACCTGTGTTGTTTGGACTTCTGAGTAACCAGTAAATAAAGAAACTGTTTTAGGCTGGCTTGGTAAATCTAAGTATTGGAATATCCACCAGCTTTATGAGGATTGTCTGCCCCATTCTTTGCAGTTCACCCTAATTGGGTGATCATAACTGGCTCCCCACTAGGACCCTGGTCACAATTTCACTTAATGATTTCCCTGCCATTGTGGGGTGCACCACCACACCTCAGACCCTCCTGTTCTCTGCCTGTGGAACACAACAGTCTAGTCTCCCGGGGACTGTAATGCTTTGGTTTAATTTTGGTTATTGGGCTTAGAGTGCAGGTGCTGGTGGCCTGTGATACACAGGAGGTCCGACTAGATGATCTAGTGATCCCTTCTGGCCTTAAACTCTATGACTCTATAACCCTTCCAAGCTAAAAATGAATGAAAATGAAGGGTAATAACAAGGGGAATCAATTATTTGTTGTCAAGGTCAAAATTTCTTGGTCAAAGTATAGTCAAGGTCCAGACTCCTGAGAAAATAATTAAAAATAACAACGATAATAAGTAAATAAAAAGATTTCATGATCTGTTGAAAGGCATCTGGTGATCCGGATTGGGCCCACAGTCCAATTGACTACCCCTGGACTATAACATTCAAATCACAATAATATTTAGAACGTAAGAAATGCTTTTCATCCATAGTTATTAAAGCACTTTCCAACGTCAGGTAAGCATCTTTATCCCCCTTTTTAGAAAAGGGGAAGTTGGAGCAGAGGGAGGTTAAATGACTTGCCAAATGTTATTGTAGAGCCAGAAATAGAATCTTGCTTCCTGACTCCCAGGTTGTTTCCTTTTTCATTGGACCACCCTGGCTCTTTCCTGAGCATGTTATAGAGCTATACAATGCTACCCAGAAACAACCTCTTAGAACATTTTAGGAAAACTATGTTTTTATATGGAAGCTAGTTAGTTAGTTCTTGAATGCCAGACACCAGTGATACTAATATTACACAATTGTTTTAATTGTTTCATACATATCTTTTTCATAATGTCAGATTCTGAAGAGTTCAGTGGTAGTTGCATGCATGTAACCGAGAACAAAATTTAACCCTAAATTTTCACTTATATTGTCTATTAAATTTTCACTAGAATTGTTCTTTTACTAGTTATTTTGTAAGTGTAACTATTGTGACTATAAATACCACTATTAACTCCTATTGTTATCTGTCAGCTCATTTTAGTAACACACATCTGCTGTGGGATTTCTTAGGTTTGCTGGTTAGCGTAAACAACCTCCCATACATTCCAGTATTAAGAACATTGTAAAGTTTAAATTGGCATATCTTCTAATGAACTACATTTTAAGAGTTTGAAGGCAATTTCAAAGCAGATCTATCCCATATTAACGGATTCACAAGGAGGAAGCAGAATTTAAACAGAGCGGAAAAAAAGCAAACATGCTCCTTATTTGAGGGCAATGAAATTCATTTCAAAAGATGTAGTATTATAGCATGCTTGCTTTGTGTGGTGTGCCCCCCCTATGGCTGCCTGGAAAATACCAAATAAATAAATCAGTAGAAGTAAATATAAATTGTTTGCCCACAAACATATATATTAATATTACAACCATAATGTTACTCTCCTTATTTTAGGATGTTTGCAATCCACCTTAGTTTTCTTTTCATTTAGGTTATCTTGGCTAGCAGTTATTTTCTCTGTGGTTCTGTATTCAAAAAGATATAGCAGATGAAGAAGGTAACAGCACTTGACCAGAAATAGGACTCTCAGGATTTGCAGCTAAGCACTTGTCTTACCTTTTTTCATATTCTAGAAATCATAGCCAGATCTGTAGGAAACCACTGTGCCCCTTGTTTGAGTTCATCCAGGAGGTTCTCCATAACAACAAAGCTGTCCTGCACTCTGCTGAGCCATGAGATATTATGGCGGGGGAGGAATCCCTCCTCTGCCATAGCACAAACTGATGCTCTTGGAATGGAGGAGAGAAATCTTGAATTATACAATGGGAAGGTCTTTTTATGTGGGAGTCCCAACAGCACAACCATCCATTGGTCATTTCACTTTTGTTTATGTCCATTCCAATCTTTAGAATCCCTTACAGATATTCCCACCAAATAGAAAGGGACCTATTGCTGTCTCCAATAGTCCCAGGTAGACTGTGAGCTCTTTGGGGCGGGGGCTGTCTTTTTACTAGGTCAGTTCAAAGACTAGCATGATGGAGAGTCTTGGGTCCCTGATTTGAGCCTGTAGGTGCTACTGTATACATATCACCAATAATAATGCCTTTCTGGGCGACACAACACTAGCTTGGAATTATCATTTTCAAAAGAATCAACCCCAGATATTTTTGTGTCTGATCTAAGAAGCATCACCACATTGTGTGCAAGCATAAAAGGTATAATGCATAGCTATAGTGGAACATACAGCAAAATTCACAGAGGCTTCCTAGGGTCAAGAGCTCAATATTAAGGCTCTGGCTTCTCTAATAGCTTGTTCTCGTTGTCTCTTTAATGTGTTTATCAGTATAGTACTTCAAATTTGTCATTCACTCAGACATAAAATCAAAGGACTGGAAGAACCCTCAAGAGGTTATCTAGTCCTGTCCCCTGCACTCATGGCAGAACCAAGTATTATCTAGATCAGTGGTTCTCAACCAGGGTATGTCTACCTCTGGGAATATGCAGAGGTCTTCCAGATGTACAGCAACTCATCTAGATATTTGCCTAGTTTTACAGGATACATAAAAAGCACTAGCAAAGTTAGTACAAACTAAAATTTCATACAGACAAAATGAGAAAGTAAGCAATTTTTCAGTAACAGTGTGCTGTGACACTTTTGTATTTTTATGTCTGATTTTGTAAGCCAGTAGTTTTTAAGTGAGATGATACTTGGGGGTATGCGAGACAATCAAACTCCTGAAAGGGGTATAGTAGTCTGGAAAGGTTGAGAACCACTGATCTAGACCATCCCTGACAGGTGTTTGTCTAACCTGCTCTTAAAAATCTCCAATGAAGAAGATTCCACAACCTCCCTACGCAATTTATGCCAGTGCTTATCCACCCTGACAGTTAAGAAGTTCTTCTTAATGTCCAACCTAAACCATCCTTGCTGCAATTTAAGTCCATTGCTTCTTGTCCTATCCTCTGAGGTTAAGAAGAACAATTTACCTCCCTCCTTCTTGTAACAACCTTTTATATAATTGAAAATGTTCCCAGATCCTCGCTTTCCCCCCAGTTTCAAGTACCCAAAGTCTACAGCTTTTTAATATAGGAGAAAGATAAAAGAACAAAAAACAATCAATCATTCTATGGAATGCTTTAAAATAAGACTACTGATTATAGCAGAGCAGAATTTCAGATAAATGTGCCAGTTTCAGATTTGGGTAAGCAAACTGAAATGTATTTATGCTCACCTAGCTGTATAAATTACTTTCATATGTCTACTGAAGATGTATAGTTTGTACATATTTCAAATTCAGAGATACACAAAATGTGAGCAGGTGAAATTCAGTAAAGAGGAAAATGAAACAACTGATTGAAGAATTTGGTGAAAATGAATTAATTGCTTCCTGGGTCACCACTCTTGCCGACATTTCTAGTGTGCATATACCAAGCCAAGTGAGAGTTCCCAAATGGCCTAGGTTATACATGACAAGCTGCAATGTACATCCAAGAATAATGTTCCAGACCATCTGATGAGTGCCAGGCCTATGACCAGCATATGACATAATCACACATTGGTGTTCATTGAAAGGGACCCTATCTCCTGTACTCAAGTGATTTCTCCTCTCTAGCTCTCCCTCCACTCTTTACCCTACTCAGGCAAAATCTCCTTTACTTGGTAAAGAAGTGATTAACATTATTTTCCTGTCTCAGCAAGGTTCCAACTACCACTCCTTACTTATGTCTAAAACTGTGGTAAAACTTGTTCATATCCCAGGTAAATATTATTTCCAGTTTGAGGACAGAACACATCTGAGTAGGATAATTTAAACCACTGTCCCTATACTTGGGTTCTTCCCCATTTCTGCTTCTTTCCACATCTGTCTTTAAAAATTGCTTTGGGCACTTTCTGTAATGATTCTGAAAATGATTTTGTCCCATATACACTAATAATTAAACCATTTCCACCACCAATTGAGGTGTGTGTGTGTGGAGGGGAAGGATCTACCGTTGCCAACCTCTGTCAGCAATGGATTGGTTTCCTAGCATGGCAGGGTTCACAGAGCACAGGACTGGAACAGACACCCCAGGAAACCTGTGCCTGACAGCTGCAAATTCTCTTTAAATTCCAATGATAAGAAGAAAATTTAACTACTCCCAGATATTTTGGACACCCAGAGTCCAGAAAAATGCTGGGATTGGACAAAGCTGCTTTTTGTCATCTAGTGCAAACTGCTAAAAGCAAAGGAAAGAAATCAGCGATCTGGTTACAAGTCCAGCTTATGTCTGGACTTGAAAGATAATTAAGGAGCAAACAGTTATGCCTAAACTCTCAGTAATTTAATCACTGGCACTGAGTCTGCTGACTGCCTATTAATTGCCCGAACAACTCTGCAATTTAACTGACCCAAAGACCACTCTCCAATATCTTAGCTGTTCACCTCATATGAACCTGGAAACTAGGCACCTCCATCCTGAAGCTTCCGGAAGGAAGCCATGCTCCCTGCTGGACCTCAGTTGCAGTTACTTCATGGCAGCACCAGTGAACTGCTCCACAAAGACAACAGAAATGGCAAGAGATCCCTATAGTTTCATTGCTGCCCTAATGAATCACTGACTTGATGAGGTTTTTATCCCCTGTAATCATACTGTTTTAGAGGACATATTCATTACATACATCATTATGATTGCTTTTACCAATGGTAATACTGTCTCAAAGTATTTTGACTAAAAGGATTCCTTTATGTCCCCAGGACACAAATTCCCAGGTGCTGAAATGGCCATGTCCCTTCCCAAGTGGTGAATCCTATTGCTGCTGCCTGCGATGGGGAGTTATTGTAGAAAAATCACTGAAATCATCAACCCCGTGCACAGCAGCAGTAAGAGAGGCAAACAAGATATCAAGTGGTATCAGCGGGGGGATAGAATACTAAACAAAAGGTGATACAGTTACTGTATAAGATCCTTATTAGCTATACCTCATCTGGAGCATATCTAGACCTCTCTGTGGGGCTGGTCTCTGTAATACAGGAAAGATATTAGTGCCTTGCAGAGGATGCACTATAGGGCAACAGAGATAATATCAGGTCTCTAAAATCTAAGTTATGAGGAAAGGTTAAGGGAATTGGGCTTATTCTCACTGGAAAATAGCAGACATTGAGGTGACCTAATAGAAGTTTTCAAAATTATGGAAGGGGATTGAACACATGGATAGAGATACATTTTTCACAGTGGCAAAATGTTCAAAAAACGGAGGGCTGTAAAAATTAGAAAACTAGGATTAAAGGGGGAATTCAGGCAGAACATTGAATTATTTCATGCTTGGGTAACAATAAACAAACGGAGTGCCCAATCCTGCTCCCTCTGAAGTCAGTGGGAGCTTTGCCATCGATTTTAAAGGAGGTAGATCTGGCCTGGAATAAATTACCAGGAAATAAACAAAACAAATATTGTACACAAGTTAAAGAAATGCTTTACTTAGCTTTTTTTTTTTTTTCCTTTTCTGGATGAGATGGCCAGTGAAGACTATGGTGAGAAATCCAGAAGAAGGGATTAAGTATACACAAAAGGGTTGGTGCTGGGCCAGGTGTCATTGTCTTATTCCTGATGATATTTCTTGTGTTAGGCATATCACTTCCTTTCGGAAGTTCCTCTTCCACCCATTGAGTTTGAATATTCCAGGGCAAGCAGAGACCACTGGATGCACTGGCACATTCCTCTTTGTGTTTCCCACTAGCAAACACATAACAGCTTGGTCAATGCATTCAAGCCAGGGGTTTGGCCTTTGGCCGGGACTGCTTATATCAAATAGACAACAAGAGGGAGGGGGGCAGCCACCAGGTTAGCCAGCCACTGGCTTCGCAATCCGTTGTGAGCAAGAAGCCTTGCATGTTATGTGACATTTTGATGACCAAATATGTTAAGCAGATAGAGCAGCCATTAGCTTGTTCCTCAGCTCCATTTTTTGCTTTATTCGTTTAGGACAAGACTACCATTTGTCCAGGTGGCCACATGGGCAGAAAAGGGGAGCAAGCCATCCCTTCTCCCCCACACCCCCAGCATGGTCTTCCTGCATCACCAAACTGTGCTCAGAGCTGAGAAGCTCTGCAGGGCTACCGCATGTATAAGTGGGGCAGAGAGGGACAGAGAATGGGCTGAGCATTGACTGTGCTTCTCCTCCTACCCCAAATGTATAGCCAGTGCAGCTGAGCTGGCTCAGAGGAGGAAGTATTTTGTGAGTGGTATAAGTGAGGGGCAGGGAGGAAGGAATGAACTGTGGCCACTAGTGGAGAAAAAAAATGCAGGTAACAATCATTTACACCAGGCACAAAGAAGAGAATGGAGGGTACATGCAGCACCCATTGTAGGGATAGCTGCAGATACATTTGCTGGGAGCTCTGGCAGGAACTGTGAACAAACCAGCCAAATTCCTCCCAGGGCACCAGCTGCAGTGAGGTCCCTCCATACTCCTTCCAGCCCACTTCAGACTATAAGAGTCAGAATGTAGCCATAATTATGCATAATTAGTCTATGATAACAAATTACACACATTTTCAAACAAATATTAGAGACCATCATTATTTGGAACATTGCTGCATTCAGCTACCCAACCCTCTGTAGTATGATTGATGGAGTACTCAAAGCCACGGAATATGTTTACCTGGAATGGAGTGATTATTTAAAAAATGAACACAGAAATAAGTGCACATGAATCAAACAATGCTAAACACTAGAGTATCAGAGTAGCAAGGGTTGGAGGTCAATTACCAGCCCATAGCTTTTAGGTAGAAGATTATTTCAGACGTATACCCTAGGATTTTAAAGCTCAGTCTCCAAATCCCTCAGAATTTTAAACAATTCCATGTAAAAAAAAATTCTCAGATAGTAGATTTTTCTTTTCTTCCCCTTTTACTGTTCTTTGGCTCCAATGTCCAGCAGTGAGTGTGCGCTTATTGTTCAGAACACAACATGCTTGCTCATTATTGAAGGATGGTTGTAATAGCACCTATAATCACTGCTCAGAGAAGAAGACTGTAATGATGCCACTCAACTCTAAAAACTGACCACAGGGTAAAATGGGACTGATCACTAACAGAATAGGTTGCAACAGTCCCTACAATTAACATTTGACCATAGAAGGCAATCATTCTTCTCACCTTCATGGACCTCATTTCTGTCTCTTACTCCTTCCCTGATGAAAGCAAGTTCCTCACACCCAGCTTCGATGCATATTGTTTTCTAATGTATTCAGCATGTAATAAAAATTTAGTTATGGAGAATGAAGAGTAGATTATGTTATGCAACCTCTCCAGCTGTTGAAGAACTAATAAAAGTGTGTCCCTCATCAGCAGGCCAAAGAAAACATCCTTTCTGTCTAACAAATTTTAGATTTAGAAGCTGAAACCTCTGTGGATGTTTACATATCTAGAATGAGTCACCACTGGAATATGAATATTTTTTCTAGAGCTATTGTATTTCTTGTTAGTTCATCAATTAAGGTGACTTAATTGGTTACTTACCTCCATACTAAGGACCAGATGTCTTGTTTGTTATCAATGGGAATTTTAAAATATTTTCTTTGGCTATGATACAATCTAATAACCAGATCATGAAATCCTGCTTCATAGCCATTGGAAACAGTATCATAATCACATGAGACCAAACTCATGAGAATAGTAGTTTTTTATGGTTATAATTTTAGAGTAAAGGATGCCAGTCTTAAGCTAAGTCTTCAATTTTATCCAACTCTGTGAGGTTGGCACTTATGATTATGATGTGTTCTCTATACAGGTTACAGAAAAAGTGGCATCTTAAATTAGGAGATATGAAAGACAGCAAAAGTACATCCACGTAGACAAAACTCCGAGAAAACCACAGCTTTTTGCTAACCTTTTATTAAGGCTGCCTGGTGCTTCTGTTCCACAAACTAGATATTTTAAAGAGATATTTCAGCCGGTCTTTTTTCTTAATAAAGACCATGCAAGAAGGATGTTAACAAATAGTAAAGTAGCCTGACATAGGGATAATGATATACTCGTGGCAAGTAAAAGAAAGGAGAGTGACAGCAGATAACCAGAGAGGTCATTTATTTCCACTCAGTCCAGATTTCAAGAGCCTATGATACTATATGATACTAGTTAAAAGCAATTCTATGCAGATCATATTTTCTGAAATTTTCTCCTCTTTTTTCATTTGTTCTTCAAAGAACACTGGCAAGAAAAGCTGTTCAGCCTTTCACCTGACCCTGTGTCTTATTCCCCACTTGAAATCCTAATACACAGGATGTGGGGCCAGGTTCAATTAAGGAGGAATGTGGGAATGGCAACTCAACCTCCTCGCTAAAAGTAGAGGGACAGTCATCTCTCTTCAACCAGGCTTGGGGAAGTGATGTTCTTCCATTCTCACCTCCTTCCATTCTCCTGCTCAGAATCTGTCTTTTTTCCTTCCCATTCTTCTCTTCTTCCAGTCTCACAGCCTCCCATGATACACTAAGGTCATGGGCCACCTATGATGCACCATGGCAGTTTAATCAGGCCATGGGGCAGTACAAAAGATGTAGTCCAGTCAGGGAGCCCAAACCATAGGGGAGAATAGGGAAATGCAGCGCCCGAACTACAACTCCCATGAGGCATTGCTGCAACTCAGGTGGACACAGATTAATGTTGAACTGACCCAAAACAAAACATTTCACCTCAGTTTGACAAACTGAAATGTTTTGATTTTGTTTTCTGTCAGGAAAACTGAAATGTTTTGTTAAAATTGACATTTTCTCATTTTCTGCTGGGAAATTGCCATTGGAATGTTTTGGGTTTTTTTCCCCAAACAGCTCTATTCCTGGGTCCAAAGTAGCAAATAAAGATTTGGTTGTGTGTGCATCCTAGATAACATGGGAGGTAGAAGGTAAGAATGGAAGAGGGGGGGAAATGAGGACGATGGGGGTGGAAAGAATAGAGAATGGAGGACGAGGAAGAAATTAATGGTGGAGAAAATGAAAAGACTATGGAAAAAAAGACAGACAGATATAGGCAGATACTTCAGAAATAGGACCATATAAATTCTTATATTAGACAGACCAAAGGACAAGGGAAACCTGGGGTGAATTAGAAAAAGTAAGAACAGGAAACTTGAGAGACCAACAATTTAAACAACTCTTTGGGAGACAGGCCAGTCCTTGCTTACAGACAGCCCCCCAACCTGAAGCAAATACTCACCAGCAACCACACAACAGAACCACTAACCCAGGAACCTATCCTTGCAACAAAGCCCGTTGCCAACTGTGTCCACATATCTATTCAGGGGACACCATCATAGGGCCTAATCACATCAGCCACACTATCAGAGTCTCATTCACCTGCATATCTACCAATGTGATATATGCTATCACGTGCCAGCAATGCCCATCTGCCATGTACATTGGCCAAACTGGACAGTCTCTATGTAAAAGAATAAATGGACACAAATCAGACGTCAAGAATTATAACATTCAAAAACCAGTCGGAGAACACTTCAGTCTCTTCAGTCACTCGATTACAGACCTAAAAGTGGCAATTCTTCAACAAAACAGACTCCAATGAGAGACTGCTGAATTGGAATTAATTTGAAAACTGGATGCAACTAACTTAGGCTTGAATAAAGACTGGGAGTGGATGTGTCATTACTCAAAGCAAAACTCTTTCCCCATGTTTATCCTCCTCTCCCCCCACTGTTCCTCACACATTCTTGTCAACTGCTGGAAATGGCCCACCTTGATTATCACTACAAAAGGTTCTCCCCTCCCCTCCCCCCGCTCTCCTGCTGGTAATAGCTCACCTTACCTGATCACTCTTGTTACAGTGTGTATGGTAACATCCATTGTTTCATGTTCTCTGTGTATATAAAATCTCCCCATTGTATTTTCCACTGCATGCATCTGATGAAGTGAGCTGTAGCTCACGAAAGCTTATGCTCAAATAAATTTGTTAGTCTCTAAGGTGTCACAAGTACTCCTTTTCTTTTTGTGGAGACAGACTAAGACGGCTGCTACTCTGAAACCTGTCTTTGTATAGAAAATCGGATGCCAACATATTGCAGTAAAATACATGTTAGTGTTTGATTTAGATGTTAAGGACATGATTATTTAGGGGAAAGCATCAAACATCTGGATATGGATGGGAGATGAACTACCTTAAAATCTTCTAAAATGTAGGAAATTGCATTGGATATTTCAATTTCTTTTTCAGAGGATACCTCTGGACACACCATTTTGATGCATAGTACTCACCCAATTCAGATTCTGTTTTCTGGTCAAATTTTAATAAATACATTTGTCAGAATGGGGATGTGGAGCATTACGATAAGTCCACTACTGGATCCACCCATGCACACACAGAGTTTGCTTGGCTGTGCGCCAGCTTGGGAACATGAAATTCTTTTATTTCAAATATATTTTTCCTCTTACCCTCACTTTCTTTTTTCTGCTACCTCCTGTCACTGCAAAATGATATACCGCCACATCGCTCCAAGACTCATCACACCAATCTGGTGAGCTCCCCTTCCTATGTTGATCTATTTTAACCACTAAATGAGGCCAATTCCTGCTCATCTTGCTCAGAATCCCAATGATTTAGCCAGGTAGCACTCTGATAAGGAAGACAAACCAGGATTTGGACCCTCATAACGATTTCCTCATCAATCAGTTATGACGCTGACAGCAGGGCACCATCAAAATCAATGTAGCAAAACTGATTTACAGCACCTGAGGATCTGGCCCTATGATGTCCGGCAGAGAATAAGCAGAAAAGGCAAATGAACTCTTAAGAAAGAATGACTTTTTTCATCTGACCGCTGAATGAGAGATGAGAAGTATGAGGAGCATCTTCTAGATTAACAGGATTGTTTCTGAAGAGAATGCTTTTCAAAATGACTAAAAGGCATTATCTGCTCTATAACATGATATTGAAATAATTTTATTTAAAATACCACTGAATGGTTGAAAGCAGACAGTCCCTGAAGCTTGGACGAGTAAGGATTACATATGCCAGCAGACATTCACTTTGTCAAGGAAGACTGAAGATGACATACTTCTGAAAGTGGTGAAACTTCCACTTTATAAGCACCATAAAAATGAAATGAGACATACAGCACAAACATAGTGATAAACTGCTTTGTTTCTCCGATAGAAGCATCACCTAATTCCCAAACCTCTGAAGATATAGACAATCGGAAGACTTCCACAAATTAATTTTCTAAAACAACAGGTAATCATGAAAATCATCTCAACATTTGGTGACAGGGAAGCCATTCAGGGCACTATGTTTATGGTCATGCACACCCAGTCACCCACATATCCTGTCACGGAAAACAAAGGATGCATATCAGAAATGAATTGCTAGAAAACCATAGTAAAAAATGTTACTCATACATACACAGGTAGATTAATTAGTACATAAGAAGCAGCCTATTTGATGTTGCTGTACCTTCAATAAATTTACAACAAACACACTTGAGGCTTCAGGGTCAAAGAAATAATTCTATTCACTGTCACCCTGTAGGTATGCTGTAATTATTTAATGAAACAGACTAAATAAAGGGCCAATTCTGCTCATGCTAGAGATAATGTCAAAACTTCTATTGACTTTAACAGGAACAGAAATTGTTCTTAAATAGGAAATCAAATTGTTCTTTTTATTTCCTATAAAATTTTTTTTTAATCTCTTTAAAATAATGCCTGATTTTTTTATATTATATTAATTATATATTATATTGTATTATATTACACACACACAAACACACGCACACACACTTGTGTAACCTTTGGATCTGGAAGTGTTGAGGGAGGGAAATAATTGTATGCGCTAATATATTTTGAAATGCTATTAAGACATCTAATAAAGATTAAATACTTTTTATAAATGTATAATAAATTGCCCCACATGTTATGAACATCAGTTGTTATGAACAGTTTTTGTCTGCAGCTATTAGGATTATATTTTTCAGATTCTAGGAAGAAAAGGAGAAATGTAACTAAACTTGAGATTTAATAAATTATTAATACAATATTTATGACACACACTTCCATTGTGCTCTGTATGTGTAAGCTGTGTGTGTGTGCGCGTGCGTGCGTGTGTGTGTTAAAATCCATAAACATAAACAAAAAGAACCTCTGTTGTTGTGTGCAGTGTAGTTGTAGCCATGTCAGTCACAGGATATTAGAGAGACAAGGTGGATGAGATAATATTTTTTATTGGACCTGAAGAAGAACTCTGTGTGGTTGGAAAGTTTGTCTCTCTCACCAGCAGAAGTTTGTCCAATAAAAGACACCTCACCCACCTTGTCTCTCTAAAAGAGCCTCTAGGAATTTAGGAAAATGTTATGTGCTTCACCTCACATGATTTTTCCCAGGACATATAGCAGTAGTTAATGGTGAGACTGTGCTGTGTAACAGTCTGTTTTCCGTCCCTGCTGGAAGTCTTGTGCATCCGTTCTAATATCAGGGTCTTCTAAGCACCCTATAAACTTTTGCAGTGCTTTTCCATTGGAACTACCATGCTAGAACAGAGGATCCTTTGTGCAAAAGTCAGTGCAGACTGCATGGTGTCCTTCCATCCCATGATTTGTTATATAACTTCCTATTGTAAGTTCCCTATTTCTTTTGGGCAGACCATACATTTCCACACATTACATTCAGTGGCAGAGCTAATGGGGGACAGAAGGGCAACCATCCCCAGGTGGCCTTCAGATGTGTATGTGGTACCTTTTCAAGCATATTATGCAATTGACAAAAGAAGGTGTACAACACAAATTTTCATATGGGTCTGAAGAGCAAGCCCGAACTACACTCACCCAGCAGTGGTAGCTCCTGTCCCGGGGGCTGGTGCTGGTGCTATGGCCCCATGCCCCAGGTCACAAGCCACTCACTCAAAATTGGCTCACACAAGACTGAGGGGTGGCCAGTCCAAACCTGAATGGTACTGTGTCCCTGTGTGCCAGGTCACAAGGCCCAGAATGGGGAGATACATCCAGCCCTGCAGGAAAGGAATGGCCACTGCCAGGTGACTTTGGGACATACTCACTCTCCAGCCCACTATGACCCATTGTCCCCCTGGTTGCAAAACCTGGCTCCGTCACTGAGTATGTTATCTTGTTCATTTCTTGCCTGCCTGCTCCCTCAATCAAGGCAAAACTAGTGTTGGTGATTGGAGTTTACATCAACTTTGTTAAATATCTAATACTGCTATATAAAGTTATATATATCAACATGCAGAGCTTTTATGTTGAATTTACTCAAATTTCTCCTTTTCCAAATGGGAGAAAATGGTTTTCTAGCATAAAGTTATAATAGCATAATAACAACTGCTTCCATACAATGCCAAAATAGATCATTACCAGCAAATATGATCAGATCCTCATTTTTGGAAGAAATAACTTGTGGGCCTCTTGACATCCACAGGCCAACAGCGTATCATCAGTGGAATGTACAAAAATCTTAATTCCAATGGTAATTGGTTCACTATACTGAGAATGAGAAAAAAGCTGCAGTAAGCAACTGTTGTGAATTTATCATTCTATGTCAGGTTCAGATTGACTTGAAACAAATGAAATTTGAGATAAAATGCTAAAATGTCCAGAGAAAACAGGACCATGTAACTATAAGAAATACATTCAATAGCATGGCAAATTGCAGTTATTAGGTGTTTGATCTAGCTCCCTGTGGCAAAATGCCCATTGACTTTAGTGGTATAAGTTCAGGCCTTAAGTACAAGGTGAAACTTTATTGACTAAAATGATGCGTTACTTGCACACTTAGAGTTATCAGGCGATAACTGAAGCTTTGCAAGACCTAGGAGTTCATGTGACCCTTTTCTTTGGTTTCTGTTCAATGTGGACTCAAACTCCCAAGTTTTGCTTTCAGTTTTTGATTCTAATGAGCCTATAAATTTACTTTTAACCTCAGCTAAAACTACCAAGTTTAACTTGATTTATTGGCTCCTACCCAAAACAGTAGAAATGTCACCATTTCACTCAAAATATAGTCCAGTCTTACTTAAAACATTGCCCAAGTTTTCAGAAAGATCTACAAATCTAGGAGAAACTTTTAGGTAAACTGTGTCAAGTTTTAAGTTTGTAAAGAAACCTGGAAGAAGACAAGTTTCACAAGTTTAATTCCAGGATAAAGACGCCAGATTCTCTGCTGATGTAAATCAACATACAGTAGAACCTCAGAGTTAGGAAATCAGAGCTACAAACTCACCAGTCAACCACACACCTCATTTGGAACTGGAAGTACATAATTAGGCAGCTACGGAGACCAAAAAAAAAAAAAAAAAAAAAGAGGCAAATACAGTACAGTACTGTGTTAAATGTAAACTACTAAAAAAAAAAGGGAAATTAAAAAAAACAAGATTTTAGAAGGTAAAAAACTCTTCCTGTGCTTGTTTCATTTAAATTAAGATGGTTAAAAGCTGCATTTTTCTTTTGCATAGTAAAGTTGCAAAGCTGTATTAAGTTAATATCCAGTTGTAAACTTTTGAAAGAACAACCACAATGTTTTATTCAGAGTTACAAACATTTCAGAGTTACGAACAACCTCCATTACCAGGATGTTTGTAACTCTGAGGTTCTCCTGTATCTCCACTGATTGAAGTTGAGTTTAGAATTACACCACCTGAGAACCTCATCCAAAGACTTGGAGCTTTCTTCTGTTTACAGAATGTTTATGAGCAGATTATTTCCTTAAACACATTTGTTATTTTAAACCAGAGGTTCTCAAACTTTTGTATTGGTGACCCCTTTCACACCAATTCTCTGAGTGCAACCCCCCCCTTATAAATTAAAAACACTTTTTTATAATTTAACACTATTATAAATGCTGGAGACGAAGTGGGGTTTGGGGTGGAGGCTGACAGCTCACGACCCCCCACGTAATATCCTCACGACCCCCTCAGGGATCCCGCCCCCCAGTTTGAGAACCCCTGTTTTAAACTATTTGGCATTTTCCACAAATCTAATACACTTTGATGTATTACTTGATAATCAAAATTTTAGCTCTGTTAGTTGCGTTTAGTTACATAAGTCACACGGTGTTGTTTCTGCCCTTCATTGGATGAGTATAATTCTGATCATTTTCCTGGTGTGAGCATATAAACTGCAAATTCACTATCCACAAGTATTCATGGTAGTAAAACTCAGGCCATTAATGCCTCCAGAAAGCAGACATAAGAGGAGCAAAATTGTGGCAGAGAGGAATTCCTATTTGAATATTATCAGAATATATCTGCAGAACATTTTTGTGCTATTCACCAATTATGTAAAATGCATATAGCAATATCATTGTTCAAAGCAAAGGCAGGAGGACATTTAAAATTTGACATCTCAGATTCAAGAAATACAAGCAAATTTTCTTGAGAATTCCTACACACTTTGTAAATTACATCAGCACATCAGTCAAGTATCATTGCATGTAAGTTATAGCAATTAAATACCATAAGTTGTGAGACAAGGTGGATGAGGTAATATCTTTTATTGGCCTAACTTCTGTTGGTGAGAGAGACAAGCTTTCAAGCTACACAGACCTCTTCTTTTGGTCCAATAAAGATACTACCTTACCCACCTTGTCTCTCTAATATCCTAGGACCAACATGGCTACAACACTGAAAGCCATAATTTGTGTTCATTCACAGTAAAGATTCATAAAAGAGAACCTGAGCAGGACTGTGCCTTAGATACAGGTATTACATTATAGCCAGATGTGTACTAGTGCCAGCTGCAGTCTCTCCATTGAGATGGCATACACCCCTAAACCACTAAAGGCTCTAAACTTGCTTCCACCGAAATCAAAGGTAAAACTTCCATTTACTTTAATGGTTCAGAACCAAATCCTAAATAAACTGTAAGGCTTCTGGAGGGAGATTCATGGTCATTTGGAAAATACTGAAAATGACTTGAGAAAAGAAATGCTGACTGAGATTCAAAGCATGAGTGCTTCAAAGACCCCGGGGAATAACATAAGGTAGCAGCTATCAGACATTTAGTGCTATCAACATTATTAGTGGAATCAAAGAATAAAATTGTATATTTACTATTTAAAAGGTTAGCAGTGTCTCCTAAAAAATATAGTCCTATTCTCAAAGTTTGTACTTTCTGTCAAATGCACTAACAAAGCATTGCTTTTTCTCTTTAACTGATGTAAAAAAACAATTATTTTATGTGTTTCTTCCTGTTTCTCTTTTACTGCATTTTCGGTCCAGCCCTTTTATCTTTAAAGATAGTCTAATATGTAAATAATCCTCCATTCACTCTCCAGAATAAAAAGGAGGTATTAGGAATTGAAATTCTATTTAAATGTATCATAACTTGATAAGAGTAGAGTGTGTTTATTTAAATACTCTACTGTTGTTTTTTCTTAACAACAGGCAGCACTGAAGTGCAGCTATAAGTCTGTTTACACCACACAGATATCAAATTGACTTGCTAATGGTAACTTTTATTCGGTATCCATGGGTTACTGTGTCATGTGATTTGACATCAAGTACAGACAGTGCTGATTAGTAGCATCCAGTTCTGTCCATCTCTGTGCATCACTGAACCATCTGGTCATTTATTCACTAATAAGCCCCTAATGGCCCAAATATTCACTGGCCTGTCATTGTGACATGGCATAAAATGCCTACATCTTTCAACTTGCTTTGACGTGTTGCTTGTTTCACATCAAAACCCGTCATTTACAGGAAAAGAGCTCAGAGGGGTAAAAACTTGACCTAATCTGCAGTGTTAACACAAAGACAGAGGCTTTGTTATCTGGTAGCCTGACTGAAAGCATGTAAATGGGCATGCATTCATTTTGTACATTTTTCTATTCTCATTTTACAACATTCTTTAAGTTTGGTATCATTCCTAATATGGCTTTTTATGTGTGTTATGCTTTGAAATATCTTTTTAAAATCTGTTTATCTGTTAAGGATTGGTTTAAAGGAAACTGGATTTTCATAGACACTTGTCCAGCTTTTTATAAATAAAATAGGTATAAACCAAAACGCAATATGGAGCCACATAACATTCTATTAAAATATTTCTGGTCCATCATTTTACTCCCTGCGTTTCTCCTGTTCATTCTTTCCCCAAGAAGTCCAATACCCAGCACAATATTTTCTAACCTAGAGGATGGGTTGGCCATGGCTACTTCCAGTGTTACATTTTAATGATATTTCACAGAACATGTCTACATAAGAAAACCTCAGAGCATCTCTCTATATGGGAAAAAACAAATTCATTGTTACTTGGACCCATGAGTGCTTGATTATTGGGAAATCCTCTACCTATGTCCCTGAACCACAGAACCACCAGAGAAGAAAGAGGTCACGATCAATGCCTTTTTATTTTATGTTTTTTTACTGGATATGGACATAGTTAAAATAGTTTAAAAAAGCAAACACCCATTAAACTAATTGCTGTTGAAATCTTGGTTAATACATCATTAAAATGTGATTAAAGCATGATGTAATTGATTGTAACTAGAACAGTTAAGGTGGTTTTATAGCTCTGCAGTCATTGAAGTGATGGGACACATAATTCACTCAGTATGTTACCTTCACTTGATGTGTGCCTCTTTTAGAATCCTGGTCTATTGGAGTAAGCACACTTGGTTCAACAAAAAGTTCCATTATGTTACTTTCTGTCTGATTAGCTGCCTGTAAGGTGATAACTGAAAACTTTGATATTTTTAAAAAATGTGGCTTGTTAAATTTTGTTTTGTTTTATATTTTGCATGGACACCAAAAATAGTGCCAGTCGTAGCTCCTATTAACAACATGAGTGCTACTAGAAAGAAATCCTATTCTGTGTTTGCTAGTAGCTCTTCATCAGAGAATTCGGGTGGCTAATAAACCAGTCTAAATATTGCATCTTCATGCTGGAGCTCAATAAAGTTTAAGATCATTTTAAAATGAGTCATATTATTTTAAAATGGCATAGTATAACCTAACCTCAGGGTGTAGGTACAAGATTAAATACATTCAAATGTTACTACTTTGGGATACTTTCCTTACCAAATCCTCACTGGAATATTATATTACCCTCAGGGGCAACAATAAACACATTGACTCCTGTCTTGTAAGTTGCCGAGAACACCTCCTGCATGTTGCTCAGGTCTCTTAACGCCCTTCTGAGTCAATGGGACTTGAAGTTGCTAACCAGCTTACAGGAAGTAGTCAACACCTTGAAGCATTGGTCCATGGGGGTCAGATATTTGAGCACTTTCAATTCCCTGCTTACTATAGTGTGGGATGAAGCACTCATGCTAGAGGCATGTGGGAAATGGTTTTCTCATCCCGTGAAAGTTTTCAAGATTCTGAGAATATTTTCCATCCCAGAATCAGGAGGAAAAGTCAAAATTCTGAAAATTTCTGTGAGCCAAAAATAAACATCAATTCAGGTCTATCAAAATATTTTGTTTCATTTTTTACCACTTCTTAAAACTTTATTTATTTTACTATAATTAGCTTAAATTTCAAAATGTAACATCATTTTGAGCTGAAATCTGGACGTTTGATTTTGAAAATGTTAAAATGAAATGATTTGACAATTCTGATTTTTTTCTCTAACAAATTTTCAAGTGAAAACCAACCCTTTCATGTGAAAATTTTGGTTTCAAAGAAACAGTATTTTCTGACAGATAAACATCTTCATGTTTATTGTAAAAATGCAGGATCAAATTCTCTGTAGATATAAAGTGACCCATTTCTATTGAATTCAATGGAGCTGCCCAATTTATACCAGAAAAAGAATTTGGCACATAAAAAAAAAAAAACATAGCTATTTCAAACACCAGGCTCACACCTTGAAAAGCTGGAGATCGCTTCCAACCAGAACTCTTATCCTCAAAATGGCAGGAAAGCAGGCCCTTCCCTACAAACAACTTTCTTTACAACCACCTGATCACTGCTAAGGCTACGTTTATGTCATGGAGGTCATGGAAGACACGGAAACTGTGACTTCCAGAGACCTCCGTGACATTCTCTGCTTCAGCCCCAGGGGCTTCAGGACTCTGGAGCTGACAGCCAGTGGGGCCCTGGCAGGGTTCCAGCGACAGGAGCGACAAGGGGTCCCCCGCAAAGTTCCAGCGACAGGTGACGGACTCCTGAGGGGCCCTCCTCAGGGTTCCAGTGATGGGCAACAGTCTCACTGGGGTGGGGGGGACACACCTCGGGTGAGCGGCTGGGGTGTCCCATTTTCTCTTTGGGAAATATGGTCACCCTGCAGCTGCCAGCCGCCATGGACGAAGGGGGAACCCCACAGCTCCCAGCCACCACAATGGTGTGGGAAATTATGGAGCCACAGCAGCAAAAGTCACAGATAGGTCACGGCTTCCGTGAATTTTTGTTTATTGCCCATGACCTGTCTGTGACTTTTACTAAAAATAACCATGACAAAATCTTAGCCTTAATCATGGTTTATATGCCATAGGGTACCCGTGCTTTCATAGGACCCTTTCCCAGCAAGCTTTTCTGACTACTGACTCTTTATGATGAGTAGAGACAAGCAGCTGCAGCCCTAACACGGCCACCTGGCAGCTAGCCTCAGCTTGCTGCACCTCCCACAAACTATTTTACAACAATGGATGTGCATTATCCACATTTTTTTTAAACAGACAAGGAAACTGAGGCACACACAAGCAGAATGAAAAAGGCTGCACAGCAAGTCAGTGAGTGTAATCCTGACTCTCACCCCTGTGTTGTATCTTAGACCATGCGTTTTCTCCAAACTCCTTCGGAAGCTTTACAATAAAGAAATATCAATATTTTTGCAACACTAACAATACAAACCCTAGCTCCTGAACATGCACTGCAGTTATTGTTTTAATTGCTCTTTTTAATTCAATACAGTAGAAAAAAGTGACATTTCTTATTGCGATAGCTCCCATTCAAACAAGTGGGAAATTGCCACCAATCGCCTAAATTGAAAACAACAACCTAAGAGAAACAGGAAAAAAGGTACCTACATTAATATTAAAAGTCAGAGATGGGTCACAAATTCAGTCAGTCTCTGTTTCCCATGCAAAACATGTTTTGCAAATGGAAATGGAAATACATAACTGCAAATCTGGTACTTGTACATCTAACTAAAATGGTTATCATGAAAAGCCTAACAATGTTCCTTTTCTGCATAGTTCATTTATCATGGTACTTGCAGTATTCTCTATACTTAGGCCTCAATCCTGAATAGACTTATACATTTGCTTCAGCATATGCACAAATCATTGTAAGATTAATATAAGGCTAATCTCTCGCAAACAGAGATTGTAACATTTATAATGGCAGCCACCAATGACAACTTGGTATAAAAATGCCTATTTACATGCACAACTGTTTACTTTCTATTATATATTTTACTTACAAATGTACTGATAGAAACTGAAGTTTAAGCTTGCACGTTCAAGAATCCACACCCAAAGTGGTCCATGTTCTATGGAATGAAACAATGTTTATTAACACAGCAGCAGGGCTGTTACATTAGCCACAGTGCAATTAAAAAGTGTCAAACATAACATGACTATATATTAACAAACACATTGTTACTACATACCTAAATATGAGATAATGTTGATAGAATTCAGGTACAATATTATTTATGAACAATTAATGGGAGATCACTTATTCAATAATGTCCAAAGTAGCATCAAATATATGTCAAGAGCCAATTACCATACCACAGTGAAATCCCTCTGGTCATTTGAGATGGGGGCCTATATTTTTAAATGAGCCTGATCCCAGCATCTAAAATTATACCCACAATTACTTGCTGTGGCTTTGTGAGTGCAGTTATTTGCACCTGCAAGTAATTACACTCACAAAAGTCCTGCCATAACATTGTGGGTGCAGCTTTAGAGGTTGTTTTTGAAAATATGAGCCACATTATTATCATCGCAGTGATATCAAATGTTTTAATAGGCAATAAACTGGACCTGAAACACACATTATCCACTTCTCTGTATGTGCTTGTTCAAAGCTATCTGCCTCCTAGCACTACCAGACCCACTAATCACTCACAAATGATTTGGTCGCATATTTGCTCCCTCAAATAATTAGCCAACAAAGGTGCTTATGCCAGGGTCACCAGCAGGCTACCAAGACATGATTGTTATCAGGAAACTAAGGGACTGCAAATGAAATATCTGTGGATGTTTGATCCAATAATATGCAAGTATCTGCCATGTGAAGAAAACAGAAAGATGTGAGGGAAATTCAGCACACATACCATATGTTTTGTACAGGGACTCTGAGAACTACAGCACAGGTGCATTTAATACTGCTATATCTGTTTACCCTACTAAGTAGTCATTTATTATTTTCTACACACATACATTCTTCACTCTATATCCTTTTAAAGTTATTGTGGGAAGGGCTATAACGGATTCACAAGAGGGTCCCAGAATGACAAGAACCCTAGCAAGCTACATTTTCTGCCATAATATTAATTAAAACAAGCAATTACATGATCCATGAGAGAGAGAGAGAGAAAGAGCTATTGTAGGGTGTAGCAGTGGGAACCTCAAATTGGTCACTACTGGGGAGAGCAAAAACAGAGCCAGAGGTGCCCCAGGTCAGACAGACAGACAGACACACACACACACACTCAAAATTAGACCCTACTTCTGAAAATGTTTACCTTTGTAAAATCAGCTCTCACACACAGTACACTTGGTTACCTTACCCTAAAAAGCACTGCTGCATATTGCATTTACTAGGGAAAGATACAAGGATTTCATAAATAATCAATTCTTGGAAAACTTTACCCAGACAAATCTCCTTTTAACTTGGCTCCAAGGAAAGCCTTCAGAATTTGGCCTACACTGTTTACACTTTAACTGCTTACTGCTGTACTTCTGTAGTAGTAGAGGCCCTTGGTCAGTGACAGTACCATCTGCAGCATTGTGCTGAAAGTAAGCTCTGCTTTGTAAAATATAGGGACATCAAAGCCAGAGTTTGGGGGTGCAGGCCACCCCAGTTTCGTCTGATCTCCCTGACTCCCAACTCCTATACCTACATTTGTACCTAACTTTTGCTGACAGGAAGCATCAGCTCTAGAAGGGCCAAAGTAGCAAAGACTAATCACTCTCCTTTTTACATACCTCTTCACTTACAGTTTCTAGGCAAAGTCAAAAGTGGAAGGAGCCAAAATGGCAACTCTTTTCGTGCTATTTCTGACATGCCTGGAAATGAGAAATGCTGTACAATAAAACCTGTACTCAAGATTTCCTGCTTAATTCTGCACACTCAAATGTGTGGGTAGTTCAGATGGGCATACAAACCTTTGGGTGCACGTTTGAACAGAACTGAAACTCAGCTTATTGAAGTTTTGCTATGCACGACATCAAGCCCATGTAGATTTTCCAAAGGCTTTTGACTTAGTCTTCAGAAAGGGCTTTTTTTCAATTGTAGTCTTTTTCAGTCCTCTGCAGTCTGATCCAATCCTTCCACAATGGCATGAAGGTGGCTTCCTATATGATGCTGATCAGTCTGATACCTCTAATCTGCCGTGATGTCAAACAGGGAGGTGTTTTTCCATCTGCACTCTTCAGTATATTTTTCTCTCTGCTTCTTCTTTATGTTTTCTCATCTAGCACTAAGAGTGCACATCTCCATATACAATCAGATGGAAAACTCTTCATGTTTAAAGCAAAAATAAAAAATCAAGCACTTGCAGGTAAGAGAACTTCTTTGTGCTCATGATGCAGCACTCATCACTCACAGTGAAGAGGAGCTTCAGCAACTTTGCACTAGCTTTGTGCTAGCCTGGGATGAATTTGGACTTACTATCATTCAAAGAAGACAATGATTATAGCACAAGGTGTATTGACTGCACCACAGGTTTCAATAGCTAACAACATGCACAGTTGAGCACAAGTTCCGCTACCTAGTGTAAGGGGACTGTTGCCCCCTTACTAACATTCAGTGGGGGTGTTTTGGTTGGCTAGCTCCCAGTACTAAAAGGAGAAGGGTCGATGGGAAATCAGGACCCTGAGACTGACAGTCCCCAGGAACAATGGGGAGAGGCCAATGCTTCAGGTCAGCCTGAATGACAAGGCGGGCAGGCTAATCAGGGAGTTAGGAGGCCAGGGGGGTCCCGTCCTCCATGTGAGCTGGAGTTACCTGGGTCAGACAGAGTGGGGCGGAGCTAAGGAGAAAGCAGGGGCCAAGCTGAGCTGGGGAGCAGAGCCGTGCCAGATCCAGAGGGACCAGAAAAGCAGCCCAGGAAGCAGGTCAGAGTTGGGAGCAGTCACAGAAGCAGCCCAGGGAGAGAGCAGATCCTGTGCTGGGAGCAGAGCTGCAGCCACAGAGCCAGGTGTGGTGAGCACTGAGGCCAGCCAAGGAGGGATCCTGGGCAAAGGGCCCAGCACAGAAAGACACGCCCAGCCAAGGGTCCTTGCAGGCCAGACTGGGAGGGGGATCTTAACCTGATGGGGGGCTGAGGCTGGGAAGAAGAGTCCCATCACCCAAAGCCCAGAGGTGTGTGGCCACCACCATTGCAAGTGTCCAACCCACATCATCCCTGCAGCCCAGGCAGGGACCTACAAGGAACAGACTGTGAAGTGCCTGGACATCCAGAGACACTGTTTGTGATGTTCCCTGCTATAGAGCAGGATGATGTGTTTTCCTTTAACCGTTCCCATTTTTCCTTATTCTTTTTTAAAATTAATTGTTAATTAAACAACTTGTATTTGCTTTAAATTGTCTGAAATGATTAGTGGGTCATGGAAGTGCCCAGTGCAGAGAGAGTACCCCAGAGTGGGGACACCCTAGCCCCTGGCCTAGGTGACCACAGCAGGGTTGGGGGTCGAGCCCCCCAGGAATCCTGGGCCCACCCTTGTCGGGGTTACGAGGATTCTGCCAGACAGGAGAGTGGAAGGGGAGTCCTCAAGGGCAGGAAGGGCTCTGGGTAAAGGAAGTGGGAGCAAGGACTCAGATCCTTTTGCTAGCCCACTTCACCAGGGTAGTGCAAAAGCTAGGAAAGTTCCCTACGATAGCGGGACCATTCCCCTGCTTACACTAGGATCAACTGTATTAGATAACTTATCTCTGGATGGTGAGTTTAATTCTTGCATCAGAAAGGCAGCTACCAAATTTGGTCAACTAACCAAATGTGTGTGGAACAACAGGAAACTAACATTGAAAACCAAGATATGGGTCTACCTGATGAGCGCTTTGAGCATGTTGGTACAGCGGCGAGACCTGGACCAACTACAGTAGGCATAAGAGAAGACTAAACACCTTCTTCACCTGCTGTCTTCACCATATTCTAGATATCAAGTGGGAAACCAAGGTTTCTGACACCAAAGTATTGAAGAAAGCAAAATTGCCAAATCTCATCACTACTCTTAAACCCACACATCTCCATTGGCTTGGTCATCGGCACAAGGGGGATGATGGATGCATTCCAAAGGATCTCCTGTATGAAGAACTTGCCAATACTCAAAGGCCACTGGGCAAGGACTTTTGCAAGAGGGACTTGCATACTTTTAACATTGACACAGCGAGCTGGGAAGGTGCAGCTAGTAATGGCCACAGTGGAGGGCAGCACTGCACCAGGGAGCCAAAGAGGCTGAAAGTGAAAAGAGCAAAGAGGAAAATGCAGCAGGCCTCAAACACTAGTAGTGGCTGGCGTCATCCTACGGTCCTGTGCCTTGTGCCGGTACTGCTTGTACTGTCCCTTGAGAATTGGACTTTGTCGCTACTTGTGATACCACAGCAATACACACACGAACTGAATTGCTGCTTTGGTGCTTACACCATTGTCTTTCAAGATGGATGGTTGCCACATCAAACCCACATCAGACTTCTCTCATTCATTTCATGACTCTCAGCCCTAGATTTAAAGGTGCTCTCAAAATTTTTATTATGATCACTCCTTGTTCTCAGACTCCCCCGTCCCAAGTTATCAGGTTCTTTTTTAGAACAGGCCTTGATTTTCTTGCTACATTGTTTGTTTTTTAATAGAAAGAAGAGCTAGGAAGAAATGGCCCCTAACTTGGCTTAATTCCAAAACTGATTATCTGAGATTAGCAGCCTGCACAAACTATGCTCATTTTAATTAGCAAATTTTAATTTCTAACAAATTAAATTAACAACATTTGCTGATTTTAATTTCCAAAGCAACTGCAAAATCATGAGATTTTCACAAGAGTAATGGCAGCTAGAGCAGAATGGCCCATGTAATTTTAAATTCACCAGGGGAAGCAGGTTGGGCCAGAGAAGAAGACCTTTGGAATCCAGATAATCAGCAGCCTCTAATCACTGGCATAGTAGAGTGTGGGGTCCTATGTCATATTGTATTAGCAATTTTTTTCTTTGTTCTGTTTCATTCTATTTTTCCTACAAACTACCTCCACCACTTAGACCACTCTAAGCAATGAGGACCATATCCTGCCATTGTTCCACACATGGAACTCTCATTGAAGTCAGTGTGGAATACATATTAGGGGTTTTTTAATGGAGTATCCCACTTTGTCTGCCTTGTCTATTTAGATCATAAGCTATTGGGGCAGGGACTGTCTCTAACAATATGAATGTACAACATCTAATGTAATGGGGCCCAAATCTCAGCAAAGGCATCCAAGTTCTATTGTAGTGCAATAAAGTAATAACATTAATACCACCGCACGGGCTTGCTTTGTCATGAAAACCTTTGATAGACTATGCTTTATAATTGCCAAGCTCCTAGCTATTTGCTATATACTGTACTTACTATACACAGTATTTGCTTCCAGGTGCAATTCACAGTGTTGGTTATAATCTACTATATAAAGTCTTAGATGGCCAGGGGATATATGACCCACTGTGTTGCTCTTGCGGTCCCCAATTAGTAGCAGCAACATTCTCAGTGAAGGGTCTATGCTTTCTCCAACAGTTGACTAGAGTTTGATTTTTAACAAACTTCAGGCCACTGCATCTTAACTTTTCTGTTTAGTCTAGACATTCAAAGACTGACAAAGAAGGAGGAACTTCACGTGAATGATACAATGTTCATGGGGCCATGGCCAGGATAACTCACAGGTTTTTGCATAGAGTCCAAATTTCTATCACCATGCCCCATGGCCCTTATATGGCACTGAAAATATCTTCTTGCAGGTCAGCTATTCTGTGTGTGGAAATTCACAGAGTTTCTAGGTTAAATGTTTCCATCCCAGACTGTTTTGTGGAAATGAAAATGGGAATGACCTGCTCAGAGCTTCCAGTTAATTTCTGCCAAATAAAAGGAGCTATTTGTTTAGTTTGTAGCCAACCACAGTAGATCGTGCAATATATGAGAGGTAAAGAGGTAGCACTTTAAAGGTATAAATCACGAAAAGGGGAAGAATCAATCTCTGCTTAATTATTTGAACACTTAATTTTTTTTTCTTCTATTTTCCATTAGCTTGTAATACAAATAGTGCTGGGCAGAACTCCAGGATGCATAGTTAGAACTGAGAAAGTATTAGATAGTAGGATGTAATTCACATGAAAAACAAGCTAGTCCAATGAGATAGGTTATTCTTACTTATTCATACACTTGTCTGTTGAGGGAGCATAACTGTTTGGTGATTCCCTATGGCTCTGTCTTTTGGGCGAATTTATATAGGAAACATTTCTATAGCTAAAAGCATATCAATCTCTAAGATTCTCTGCTAAGATCAGAAGGCCTACTGTCAATTGCCTTCATTTATTATTTAATTCTCTAAAACTAATGCATGAACAAGTATTTGCTGACTGTAAATTACAATATCTTCTCTTTGGAAATATCTTGTTGGAAACAGCAGCAAAAAATCAAGTTGCATCAAGCAAGTAAAAATGAACATATAGTACATCCACTTTATGAAACAATCTAACACAGTTTTAGGACTCCATTAAATAGATGACGGGTTTTGTTTTATTATTAGTTATACTTCCACATTTTTAATTGCCATCCAGAATCCACAAAGAAATGACATATACGCACATTTTATTTCACTATGCTGTAATTTAATCTTGGTGAATAATAAATGTTTGTAGCATTCAGAATGTAAACCATAAGCATTATTTACTGTTTTCCACAAATTTATCAAATAAGTTGTAAAACTGTTCAAGCATTTACATCTTACACAAATTCATTGTTTTCATAATGTTCTATGATGGTAAGCCATTCCAACACCTGGGTCACAAAGATGAGTTTCAAAATCACGCAGCAGACAATGTTCTTATAAAATGTTATAGAATGGGTCACCGTGAGAGACTAATATATGCTACAGACACAAATTTTATTTTATATACTGATAAGCATTTATGTGGCACTCATCACAGTACAATCTAAGCACTCCACATATGTTAATGAGGAAGTCAAAAGACTTTTGTAACATCACAGGAATTTAGGCCTGTTTATGGTACATAGTACCACAGAAATAAATGAACATAGAAAAGATTGTAGGGACCAATGTCCACCACACCCTGTCCCATGCTAACAGGGAAGAATTTGACCAGATGGAGTATGCTCACCTGAGCCTAACAGATGTTCCCTGATCTGCTTTCCCTATAAAATAAGGTTCTCAAAGTAAGTTGGGGGGAAATAGCAAGGTCATCATCAGTCCTGGGAGAAATTTCCTTCCAGTCCCCCAACTTGGCAATCAATTGAATCCTGTGTGAGATAACATTGTTTCCCAAGGTGGATTCTTGCAAACCTCTGGGGTAGTGAAGGGAAAACCTTGTTTACCCCCCGAGTAAAAAAAAAAGCCCTTCTGTGTATTTAAGATGCACATCATTTGTTTTTGTTTTAAACATTGTCAGGAGTGTCCCTGTAATTTGTTGCTAATGCTTAATGGACCAAGTCCTCTTTGGTACTCATATACAGCAGTAAAATCCTCTGCTGGTCTCTTCAAATTAGGAGGTTGAGCATCAGCTTGTTAATAAATGCCAGTGAAGGGCACAGACCCTAAAACCATCCCAGCCGTACTTTCTCATGATTGTGACCTGCTGCCCTTTACATTTTTCTTGTAACTATTTTGCTATCCACTCTTGATACTTGTATCCACAGCTAGGCAGGCCAATCTAAGAATTAAAGTCTATTATCTCCTTTCACTAATGTGAACGGCATGGAAGCTACAGAATCTGGCTAGGGACATAGAAAAGAACAATAGCACCTCTGCTGCCTGCTCTTGCTCTTAAGACCACGGAAGTCCCCCAGCCCCTCCCTAAATTAATTTGTAAAGCCACTTACCCTGTCCTTCCTTCAGATTCCTCCTGAAGCCACGTTATAGCTGTGGCACCCACAAGAAATCAGCTAGCTAGTAAGGGCTAGGTTGTACAGCATTTCGGGAAAGCTGATTTTGTTATATAAAAAACCTGAAACGTCCAGATAACATGGAACTATCAAATTGTGTGACAGCTACCTGTGTAACTATGTGATCTTCTTATCTCATTTCCTTTCTCCCATTCCCTCGTATTGATTTTTATACTTACTCATCATCCCTTGTCTCAAATTAAACTGCCAGTTTTTCAGAGGTAGGGACTGTGTTTTGCAGTGCATTTGTGCAGTGCCTTACACAATGAGACCCTGATCTCTGTAAGTGCACAAGTTTAGGGGCAAATTAAGCACATTCTCACTTCTGAGCCTGATGGATATTCAGCTTAGTAGTTGCATGGAGCTAAAGTTGCTCTGGAAATGGAACTCTGCTTAGTAAGCAGGATGCCACATTCTGCACCAGCTGAAGTTTCAAAGGTGTTTTCAGGAGTAGTCCCAAATAGAGTACATTGCAGTAATCCAAGGTGAAAGCAAGAAAGGCGTGGGTAAGTCTGGTGGGATCTACCCACTAAAAGAAAGGTTACAACCTCCTTGCCAAGTGTGTTGTCAGCAGTCCATCCCAAGATTGCTTAACTTGGGCCAAGCTTTAGATAGACTGCATGTGGTGACACTATGCAGCACAAATGGTGTCCCTCAGTCTGCAATCTAGACAACCCAGAAGCTACAGGGTCTGTGTGTGGTCAGCAGCACCAATAAAGAATTCCCTTTGTGTGTACAGACCTGGTCCTGCTCTCTTCCCCAGCACTAAGATTGCTACGGAGAGAAGCTGGAGGAAAGAGCTCTACTGGCCCCAGTTGCTATCAGGAGATCTGATATCCAGAATCATTGTCGTAGCATTGTAGTTAACTGAAATCTAAGTGTGTGAAGATTAGCCTGAGTAAGTATTCAAAAATGAAGCCATCCTAACAGAAGCCATCCTGAAAGGTAGAGGGATCACTGTATTTGTAGGGTCATTCTGATAAGTAATAAAGCAAAAAGTTGTAACTGAGAAATCTTGGAAAAATATCTTGGAAAAATCTTGGAAATTCAGTTTTAATCAATCCTGGCTGTCCCTAGCTAATGGGACAGAAGTGAAAAATCAGTTCTCTCTGCATATCATTTACACAGATTTTTTAAATGTTCTAAATTACCCAGAAACCTTAGTGATATGCACAATGAAAACACTTAGATGGATACACAGATACTGCAGAACACTGTTATTCAAGAATAACTTGCCCAAAATAATATATTTTTTGTGCAATTTGCTAACAAAAACCTATAGTTTGAAATTAAAATGTGAGTAGGTTAACAAACATTATGGCATTTTAATAATAAAATCAGATATGGACCCAATCAAAAACCTATATCCAAACACTCCAAAACTGAGCCTGGCTCTACATTCAAATTTTGCCAGCAGCCCATGTCTTTAAAATGGACCAAACCAAACCTCTGGATCTGAATGAGCCAGAACTCTGAAATGTTGAAATCTGGATACTGAGCCTATCCTTTAGTAAACAATCTTATGTTGAGTTGATTCATTTCAGGTTCTGAATCTGATTTAGCTGTATAATCATTGAATTTTCAAATATCTTTAAAAATCTAGTGTAGCTGCCAGATATCTGCCTTTTATAGCTCAGTGGTTTGAGCATTGGCCTGCTAAACCCAGGGTTGTGAGTTCAATCCTTAAGGGGGCCATTTAGGGATCTGGGGCAAAAATTGGGGATTGGTCCTGCTTTGAGCAGGGGGTTGGACTAGATGACCTCCTGAGGTCCCTTCCAACCCTGATATTCTATGATATCTATGATACATGCAAGTGGATTCATAGTAGCATCAAGTGTTCAATTAGCTTATTCTTAAGTAATATTCCCTGTGGAGAGATCCCTGTCACACTTTTGCCTATTTAAAGGTAATAAACCAGTTGTCATATTCTGTACATTTCTAACTAACTTCTAGTGATATTTCTCAGTGCTACCTTCTTACATTATAATGGTAGTGGGGCTAACATGCATACTGGGGAGTACTAATGAGAAAGGTCCCTACCCATAGTAACTTGCACTATCACAGTCTCTCTCTTGCAAGGGAGATATAGTAGCATACAAGCAAAGTAGTGGTAAGGTATGGAAATGTAAAGGATCAGTCAGTAGCCCAACTGGAGAAATGGGGTAACCAAAGGAAAGGGGGAAATAACTAGCTTGAAAGGATGTTTGGAGGATTAGTCCCTTCCTGCAAGCACCTCCTGGAAAATGCTTAGCACACTTAGTTCCTGTGAAGTCAATGGGAATTAAGGGAACTCAGCAGCTCAGGGGGTCGAGCATTTAGTTAGTGAATCTGAAATGCTAGTGTGATGGTTCCTTCCTGCAAGTACCATGGTAGTGAGCCATACTGGGGCAGATGCGCCACTGGTGTAATTGTAATAGCTCCGTTCACTTCAGGGCTGCCTTAGGAGAATTCAAGTCAGGCTGTCATGACCTCAATGGAGCTAGGACAAATATACCATAAGACACTCTGCCCCCCATCTTACCAGACCAAGACCCACAAAAAACAACACTGACGAGGTAGAAACATGCAAAAGGCAAGTTGTTTTGCTCCTTGGCTATTTTTCTTGTTACTGTTAGATACATAACAGTTGTGTTCCTTTAAATGTAGAACCATCTGTAGATTGTTTTGTATGACTATTTCCATTGTAGTAGTTGCTCTAGAATAAGCTTGTTCTGTAATGAGGGGTGTTATCGGGTACAGCAAATACAGTGAGCCATTACATGGTATTTGCTTGTATAAGACACAATGCTAGGAGCCTGGCAGAATTAAGTAAATCGGGAGGGGGCTCTGCTTTCCTTAAGCAAAGATGTAGTCGCTGACCATTGTGAACTATAGTGCCGTAGAAGGAAACCAACGGTATAATGTTAAACAGCGTAATTTGCCATTTGTATACTGGTTCTCCTCTATTCAAGATTTCAAATCCATTTATTTACTCTGTGTCATCCTAGCGGGCTCTGTGGGGGCATTCCAAATGTGAACATTTCCTTAGAATCATAGAATATCAGGGTTGGAAGGGAGCTCAGGAGGTCATCTAATCCAACCCCCTGCTCAAAGCAGGATCAATCCCCAACTAAATCATCCTTCTGAGAAGCTAGTTGTTTTAAGATGTGAAAGGTAATTGGGAAGCCAGGCCAGAATTCTCCTGCTATTCTGTGAGGTTTAAGGTAATTTCAGCCAGTACAGGGCTAGCCTTACCTTAACAGCCAGCTTCTCCTCTGCCCTAACTCCATTGGTCATAATGGAGTTATACCAGGGATAATTTTGAGTTCAGTGTAATTATACCAAGGATTAATTTGGCCCAGTATGTTATATGCCATGTACAGGATCTCACTAGTCCTGCCATGGTCAGGTCAGCAATTTCTGTAGCCATGAGCTCTGACACACCTGTTCTGATTAGGTGCTACCCGCCCTTCTGATGCTGCCACCCGCACTTCAGCCTTTTTTAGTCCATGTGTATTTCTGTTATTTGTCACTGGTTTAAGGATTGGAAGAGTTTCTCAAAACTTTACAACCAGTGAAAATCGGCACCAGCTTCGTAATTCTGGCACAACATGTCTTCTCTTTGAAGTCTGGTGACTGCTTTTTACAGTTCTATTTTTAAAATGTATTAAAGATGTTTAAAAGTGGCAGAGACTTCCAATAAAAGCCATGTTGTCCAGAATCAGGATGCTGGTCCCAATTTAAACTGGCTGTTAAACAATAGTGTATCAAAATAAAAGGGGTCTGATTTATAAAATACCTTGGACTGAATGAATGTTTATTGCCTAGTTCTTCTTTTCAAAGTCTGCAGAGAACAGTCTCTCTTTATCTCCCATTACCTGCAACACTTCTTGTAACTACTGTGCAGTACATAGGTTCCTTCCCTATGTTTAATAAACCAACCATAACAGAAAATGCTAAACTATAACAAGGGAGGGATGCTAATGAAATTTTACATTTGCTCATGTATGTGTATATAACAGCTTCCAGTGCCACCACGAGCTCTCGTAATCTGAAACGGACTCAGGATATACTGTACAGCATTGTAATTGGCTTCTGCTTTTTATCAGCCAACATTTGTATTTTTACTTATATAAACTCAAATTTTATTTAACAGATGACATCTCAACGCCATATTGGATTGCTTATTCAAGGGCACTCAATTGACAGAAATGGGAGAATGCATTAATGATTCGCACTCAGCGCTTAATCTGCTGAATCATTTATGATTTGTGCATGCATGAAGAACCCACATGATGGACTGTCTCAAAGTCCAGAAATCCTGGTAAGAAGCAACAAAATACTACAAGAGAATTTTTTGGGGCTGCATAGTCCAGTGGATAGGGCACTGGACTAGGACTCAGGAGACCTGGATTCTAATCCGTGGTTTGCCAGTGACCTCAAGCAAATAATTTTACATCTCTATGCCTCCTTTTCCCATCCCAATTTAGATAGTTCCTGCCCTAAGGAATTTACAATCTTTTACTATGCATTTGTACAGTGTCAAGCACAATGGGGCCTTCATCGTGGTGGGGCCTTTAGGGGCTCTTGAAATCTAAATAATTATTATATTGTCATAGAACAACAATACTTAGCACTTCTATATAAACTTTGCAGCAGTTGATAAAAATGGGTAATTGTCAGTATTCCCCACTCTATAGAAGGGAAAATTGAGTCATAGAACAGTGCACAAGGTTATAGCAGAAATCGAAGCCAAAGCCCTTGAACCCAATCACATGCCCTCTCTGTTGGACGACACTGCCTGTCAGGTCAATCACATTGTAATAGTATAGTAGTTAACCCTGGTCAACTGAGAGTTAGTAAGTGTTTCCAAAACTCTGATTTATCATTTTGTTTCCTGGCCATTTTAAATTTAATTTGTCATTTCATAAGTTAAAGATGGTTTTATACACTAAACAGGTTTTTTTGTTTTTGTTTTTTGTTTTTTAGTTTAGAGCAGTAAATAAATGAATGAATACATTGGCACTAAGTCTCAGATAATTCTTGTCACCAAGCTCTTAGCCAAAAGTTATATATCCCCTCTTTCTTCCAGAAATACAAAATAAACTGCAGTGCATTTAGTCTTCTGTAATGAAAAATAGTGCCATTTGGATTTAAAGAAAACATTAAAGAGATACAAGAAACCCAATTTCTCAGTGGGCACAGTCTCTCCATTTTCTGACACTGCAAAACGGTGTGAGGAGTCGAAATTTGCAAATAGTGCCTTGGGGTCTTTAATATCCGAACGGAGCAGAGATCCTTGGCTTTTACACTGCTGAGTAATATTTGAAGGGGTGGGGGGTGGAATTCCACTTTTTTTTTTAATTGTTAGGCAAATTCTCTTTTCGTTCATTTTCTATTAACTGGTCAGAATGCCTTTGGAAATAAAGAATTTTAATATTGGAGAATATTCACATGGAATGAATGTCTTACTGAAACCTCACCATAATTGTTGTTCTCATCCAATCAGGGAACAGAAACGTATCATGTGAGCTGTGGCCAGTGAAAACAAACCTGCACAGCTAATATAACTAAGAATAACAAAATTGAGAAAAATCACAAGCGGTTCAGACAATTCATGAACAGACCAAGAGGCTACATTTTTTGAACAAGAGATTTGTTGCAAATTATTCAGTCAGCTATAAACCTCATGGAACTCAATCTACCTGCTTCTGAAGCATAAAGGACTTAGTCAAAACCATCTTGAATTGACCAAGCAGAGATCTGTCTGTGTAAGATGTGGGATTCTAATGGTTTCAGATCTAATTCCTTGATCATTAGGCCATCCCATCCAGTTGAAACAATTATGCTATTATATAAGGTTAATCTTCAATAAATTTCTGTGTAACTCTATGAAGACACTGTTCCAAGTATTATTTTATTGTTTATGAGCCCAACATGACACTAGCTGAAGGTTATAGATGGGGGAAAGAAAGGGGGAGGGAAGCAAGAGGCCAAAGGTGCCAATGAAAAGATCAGTGCTATAACTAATTGCTTTAAAAAGGCGAAATTAAGATGGCAAAATCACTTCCATGCAAGCCTATGGACACATTTCCTGATCTCACAATAAGAGAGCAAAGTGTGACACTGAGCATTAAAACAACAAAGAAAACAAACACCAAGCCAGAAACAAGACAGTAAAACAGCATTAACATAAACCCACACAAGAAAAGTAGTTCTGAAGTAAGGCTGCCATAGCACCCTGAACTCTGGTGTTGCGGCACGTTTATAATCCTTTATCAGAAAGTCTAACTGGTCAACATTATGTACAATATCACTAGGGAAATGTTTGGGCCACCAATATGGGTGAAGTATGTTGGTGAACACATACTTTTGGCACTGTCTTGGAGCCTGGAGGGGGAAAGACTGGCACTGGGGTGGAGCACTCTGGAGGGAGAGGCTAAGACTTGAACAGCAAGGAGATCTGGGGTCCTGTGGAAATAAACAGTACATGATCATGTAATTAAAGACTGCAATGCATGCACACAAGGGCAGAATTAAGGTTGCCCAGGCAGCCTTAATTCTGGCATTTCCTAACTTCGGTGTGCTTGACTGTGCAACTCTAACACTCTTCTAACATAATCTTTTTATATTGATGTTATAAAGGTCTGGCCCCTTGTTGGTCATTAAAAGAACAAACACTAAGTCCATGTGGTCTTTCTAGCATGCTCTCCACACTAGAATGATAAAGGTTACATCCTGCCCTGTATTGTATGTTAAAATGGAAAGATAAGCCTCTTCCCTAAGGTGACCAGATGTCCTGATTTTATAGGGACAGTCCCGGTATTTGGGGCTTTGTCATGTATAGGTGCCCATTACCCCCCACCCCCAGCCCAATTTTTCATACTTGCTATCTGGTCACCCTACCTCTTCCTATAGCACATTCATGCAGTGGCAAGGCAGGATTCCTACTTTAATGCTCAAGGGTGTGCTAGGAGGGGATCACAGCTAAATGTGCTTGCTGGTGCCCCATAGCTTCAAGATAGTGTGATGTGTCAGCCAGATTCCCAGACAACATGCCAATGCTATGGTGTAAGCAGGCACTTCATGTGGTGGACACGGCTCATTTTAAAGCAGTGAGTTCCCCAACATGCATTTCCCCCCTACCACGAACCACCTTTCCCTGCCCTGACAGGATGGCTGTAACATACATGTGTTTGGTACAGCCATGTTCCCCTCACCAGTTAGGGGGCCCTCCACAGTGAGAACTGAATTTGGCCAGATTTAATTTATCTAATTTCCTTATGTCTGTGACCTTTCTGGTTCCCTATAATTTAGATTCAATTACTGTCTATTAACAGAGGGCTAAGTCTTAAGTTTTTTTCCTCACACGATTAGTCAGTCCCACATTCTACTTACTGCGACTAATCATGTGACTACGGATTACTCATGTGAGTGAGTGAGTTGTCCGATCACCCCATATTCACCAATTTCCTTTGGACTGAGTTTGTGGCTGAAACAGTAGGCTTTCAATTACTATGATAGTTTTGCTTTTAATACTATATATATATATATATATATATATATATATATATATAAAATGTCTTGCTTTTAACCTAATTGCTATAAGCCTCAGATGTAAACAAACATAAAAAAATTCCCCCCTCATTTGTATATACTGTGGAGAACCACAATAATGACTTCCACTGCTAAATACTTGTTTATGACATGCCCTGGAAAGTACAGCAGACATACAGATGCATTATATCTAAATTGAAAAATCTCTCTCTAACATACAGACAGAGGATAGTCTGAGAACTGTTGCATGTTTGCCTTTGAGAATCTACTACTATAAACTGGCTTTTGGTGCTCAATATCCACATGCAATCTTCACAGCCTGTATAGGCAATCATAGCACTTCATTGTCCAGTGCTATCATTACAATATTGTTATCATCTGAGCTTGAGTCTGACACTTTCTCTAAGACCTTTCAAATAACCCCTTTACTAGGCTTCAGTACCAACCATTCAGGGCAAATCTCTGCTTTGTGCTTGTCAGCCTTAATAGACTGGATGTCACTTTTGCCTGTAAAAAGTGCCCGCTCTTCAGCTGTCAGTCAGTCCTTGTGGTGTCAGCTGAGAGCGTGGCTGGAGCCTGCTGGATTAGAGGGTAGTTACCATAGCTGTCAGATTACTGACAACCTGACACCCACATTCCCAACTTCCTTTTACTGTATTTGGTTTCCATCTAGCTCCTTGGACCTTTCTTAAGGTGGATCCATCTGTCGGAATTAAATGATAAATTTTGAAGGTATCTGGAAAAGTTTTGCTTACTCTCTTCATTCCTCTTTCAATTGTTTTTTTTAAAAATCACTCATTTCAATGATTTTTTTGAAAATTTATCATTTTTCAGTAAAATTTATGAGGAAAAAAATAATAAATTTCCTAATTTTCCCAAGCTAATGAAATTATTTCTTTACTTTTAATGATTCTGGGATATTTGGGGATATTGTGCTTGATGGATTCTTTGTTCAGTTTGTTTGATTTTTTCCACTTTTATTTCCCTCCACAGGTTTTAAAAGTAACCTTACCACCTCATTCATTCAATACTTCCCATGTCCCTCCCAAACACACTGAAGAGCCTGCAGGGTATGTGATACCATGTACAGTTAACATTTATTGAAATGAGTGTGCGTATGCTAGCATTTTATACAACTGTGCTTGTATTTCTCATTCCATATGTTTTTTTCTAATTAAATAGGATTATTTAGGAGCAGATATTGCTATACTTGTTCACATTGACTGTGTCTTCAGTGCACACACACACAAAAAAGTGTTTTTACACTGATTCCTAACTTGAATTATTTATCTTGCTGTAAAATCCTAGTGCAGACAAGATACGGTAATTTTTATCGCAGGGCAGATAAATCCACATAAACCTGATACCTCCTCTCACCCCCCATAATTTGGGATTGACTTCAACTAGCTACACCGAGGTTAAAACTACAAGTGCCTTGTCTCTGCTAGGATTTTACAACAAGATAGCTCTTGATGTAAAAAACAACAAAACAAAACAAAAACCTATTTTTGCAATGAAGACATAGTCACTGAGTAGCGCTTCTCTCTGAAAGCAGTCCCTGCGAAGTAAGATACTATTCAGTGTAAGGGTGGCAGAAATTGGCACTTCTTGATTAAACATATGCACAGTAGATATTTAAAATGGTGCTTCATATCTTTGTTTAGAGAAATGAGTGCAAGTTTTTCAGAACAGTTGTTTCAGTAACATGGTTCAAATTAATAAGAAAATTGTTACATTTAATGATGGTATTTTTTGTTTTCATTGTCTCCCTAAGAATTTAACCTAATACATTCCAAAACAAAAAGTAAAGCAGGGTTAGAAATGTAAGGCTTGTTTCTGTCATCTTTATTCACATTGAATGCTGTTACTACTCAATGTAAGAGTGGCAGAATCTGGTCCTTGGTGAAATGCTCCTTTGCAAATTTGCATGAAGTATCTAATGTGTATGTCTTCTTATAATCTAACATGCAATGGCAAGTTTGTCATACAAGGGCTTAACTGGTTATTCATGGTTGTTCATTAAGAGTGTAATGGGAAGACCAAGCAATCAAGATTTGTAAGGGAATGCTGTGGGGTTGACAGACTATGGGCTTCAGCCCAGGGCCACCATGGGAAGGAATGAAACAGCAGTCACTGCCACTCTATACCTGCTAACTCTGGTTTCTAGATCTGTACAGATGTGCATCCTATGGCCATCCACCTTCATGCTAGCTTATTTGAGGCCAACATGGAGTTGCCCACTCTGTAGGCCAGTGGATTGCAATAACTGACTGCTCTGCCCATGATTACCTGCATAGCCCCACAGATTTCATGCAGCTCAGTGAATATCTTTGCATTCTAACTCTCCATTAAATGCTGAATAGACATATTTCAAGGGAATTTTCAATAAAATTGCCTAAGAAATGGAATATAGCAAAAAATCTTTGATATGACCAGACTAACTGGGAACAGGAACACTGGATATTCAAGCAAAATCTGCCTCACCCTTTGTCTCAGTTTTTCATTGCACATCTTCTATAGTCTTGCAAGCACAAGTACTTTCATATTTTTGTAAAATGCAAATTTAGGCAAGTAGGTAACAAAGCTTTAGAAGCATTAGGGAGGTGTTATTAGCTTCTCCTTAGCTGAGCATGTGTTGAATTTAGGACTAAGTTTGGATTTTTCTTTAGTTATGTAGGAGCTACATTCACATGCAGGAACTTTGCTACATGTTCCCATTTCTTTTCTCCATTTCCCCATTATTACATTTCATGCTTGCATAGCTGTTGCCTCACAACGCAAACAGGTGTGATTATGGACACGCCACACGGCATCTAACCTTGCTAGCTTCCTATCAGTAAGCAGAAGTGGCTTGCTGCCTGTAAGTAGCATCTGAGTCATTCAGAGATCCAGCTTCTCCAGAAGAGCATTCATGTGATCTAGTCACAATACAAAACCACCTTCTGTAGCTATTGCAATATCAGCATGGAGAAATTTGTGGTATCTGATGACAATCATCTTTTGGATGAGTGTGGCACTGTATACTGTATGGTAGTAACTACTGAGTTAAATCTTAAGACTTTGCATTCTGTTTGCTTGAACGTGATGAGCAGATGCTAATAGCATCAAGAACTTTATTAAGAAATCGTTTGAATTCAGAACTCGTATCTTTGTGTTACACCACAAAGGTTAAACATACATGTAACAGGCTTTTATTCTCTTTGTCATACCTATTTTCTTGAGTTGTCTAATATCCATAATATATTTTGAGGTAACAGTTCAAAGTACTAACATGACGTGAGGTTATTACAAGTGGCTTTATACTTTTAAATTAACATCCCTTCTTTCAACATAGCAAATCCTGAGGTCCTTAGTCAGTCAGCCATCACCTTGAGAGTTTGCCTTAGTGAGGACTGAGTAAATACTTAATAAGAACTTCAGAACTTGGCCCTTTGATTATCTGATTAACTTAGATGCGTGTCAGTCCATTTAAGTTGACACCCTCTTGAAATCACATGGTTGGGGAGGGAAAAGAGGAAATAATTATACATAAATTAATTATAAGATATCAGATATATCTGTATGGGTTCCTTACTTTTGCCCACATGCGACAGGAGCCTAATTTATTTTAATTTACCTTTATATATCTTAAATCTAGAGGCTCACTTAAAGTGGTCTTTAAAATTATCCTATGATATTTGAATGTGAAATCAGGGTTATGAAACATACATCATTAATTCAAATCAGCAGAACAACTCTCAGCAATTTCACACTTAAGCCCGTTATCAGAAATTAATGCATGGTTTTCCCCCAGTAGATACCAAAGAGCAATCCACAGTAGCAGGTGAATCAGTGTTTGAACAGATGGGCTGAAATGATGGGATATTAAGCTACCTAATTTGGGTACCTCTTCAGTAACCTTCATAACAATGGATGTGTTGTCATCTTTTCATCTGATTGCCAGGTACAGTTACAGAACACAATTCCACAGTGCTTGTCAACTGGCTGTGCGTCACACCTGATATTCTTCATGGAATTAATGCACAGCTTACTTTAAGATAGAACAGGTAGTATTGTATCTCACCTACTGTCCATGATCTTCAAAATTAACTTGCTTAGAGCATCCCATGCATTTGCTCAGACACTTGCAGTGAATGTTTGGCTACCTTTTAAAATTTGTGTGTGTACACACGAATTTCAGTGCTGGTGAAGAGTGCCATACTGACAGCCATCAACAGACTGAAGTCAGAATTCACTGGCCTATAGAGTGACATTATAAGCTTCTCCACACTGATCCACCCATGTGTGTCAGCTTAACTACAAGGGGCTATCTGTATGGCTGACCGGAGAATTAGCACAGGGGACAATTCATTTTAGAAAGTCCCCTGAATTGTCATGTGTGGGGTAACAATGTACAGTCATTATAGGTTTGGGCAACCTAGAAGTGACACGCTAAATATCGCATTTTTCCACCAGTCCCCTGACCCATCAGGTATCACATTCTTAACTATGGGCTTGGAATGATTAAGGGATAGACCTGAGATATCACAATGTTTGGAGCCATTGCTACTATACGTATGCCTGCACAGTTAGACCCTGATTCAGCAATGCTCTTAAGATAGAGCCTAACTTTAAGAATGTGACTAGAGCCATTAGTTTAAACGGGACTACTCACTTGAGTAAAATTAAGCACATACCTAGTGCTTGCAGGATCAGGGTTTATATTCCAATGTTACAAAAAATGGGTTTCTTGAAAAGCAGGTACTATACAAACTATCAATTTTAAACTTTGATATCTCAGTTTATAATCCTCAATACAGTAACTGGGAAATATTTCTTTCTCTGCAAAATACGAACAGCAAATACAATGTATCAACCAATCACTACCAAAATTGTTTATTTGTTTTTAATAAAGGCATGGGAATTACAGAAGTGCAAAAAGTGCTTTAAACCTTTTAATTTGTTTTGTTTACTTCTGTAGTTTAAAAAAAAAACAGTCAAACCAATTGTTTTTAATTGGTTTAAAAAATTGCCCAAGGCAGAAACCTAGAAAACCAATCTTCAGTCTGGAGTGAATTTTTACAGCTGCCTTTTAAACCCCCTGAAAATGGGGTTTATAATGGAAGTGCTGACACAACCTTATCTACAATATATCGGTGTGAACTGTACTGCTATAATAAGCAGTTATTATGTATGTGTAAAAATAATGAGAGCCAGTGTCTGAAGAGAGTTAATGTAAAATGCTAAGCAATTATAGTTGGTTACACTGTATAGGTTAATATTCTTTCATAGAGCTACACTTTTTTCCCCTTTTGTCCTCCAGAACTCCTAATGAAAATTTTGAGACCTGACGGTAATGATAAGCAGCCATTCACACGTCCTTTGTGTCAAGACTGGAGCATTAATGCTTTCCTTCATATAACATTTTGCATAGCCTAAAGCATCTATTAAAATCCTTTGTAAAATTCATGAAACAAAAGTGGTGGGTTGAGTCTAGTGGGAGAGAAAGTAAGCTGCTTATTAGCAAAAAGTCAAAAACACAGGACCAATTACAGATCTGAACAAGAAGGGCTAAAGAACAGCATGGGGAGTAATTCCTTCTTCAGCCCAATGGGCTCAAGTGAGAGGCAACTTCGATAAAAATATAGAAAATATTCTAAGCAGTAATTAAAGTAAAATTTTGGAGTTAGAAACAGCTCTATAACAACTGAAGGAAATGCTCAAGTAAAACAATTGTCTGGTCTCACATAGATGCTAAATTGGAAGGATTTAAGACTGCTCCCTAAAGAAGCGACTAAGGGGTAGTCAAGAGGAGCTGTGAGCTCAGGAGATATGTAAAGAATCTGTTTGGTATTTCAAATGCTATAAATTAGATAAAAAAATGAGCTTTTCTACTGAACAAGCAACATAAAACTGAATAAACCACAATAAGATTGCCCTTTTTCTGTTATAAACCTGACATTAAGCCTGTCATGTTCAATGACAGCCTAACAGACCTCATTCTTTACCCTTTGGAATTTGAAAGATTGGCAGATGTCATGATTTCCCTAACATAAAAGACCTTGCAGATAATGTTCACAACACATACTTTTAGTTTCATTACTTCACTCCCCTACTTTCAGAATCATTGGGTGAGATTTGCAAATAGGGCTTCAGATTTTTCTCTGGTCAATAATTGTTTCTGACCCCAAGGAAAATCTTTTATTGACAAAGGAAAAACGTGACATGGGCAGCAATTTTTATGATTTGCTTTACTAGTTGAAACATACCCCTCCATTCATAATAATGAGCTCCTTTGCACAAAACAGCTCATTATTATGAACAGAGGGTATAATACTGTTAAGTTCTTTGGAAAGCTGAGTCAAAGCAGAACTAGTCCTGGTTTGCTCTCAGCTGGAAGCAGTGCTACCTTTAAAACTCCCCCCTTCCCACCAACCCCGCAAAATCTTTTTGGAAAAAAAAAAGGTACACACACACACACAGAATTTAGATTGTGGTAAGAAACACAAAACTCTCATTTCCTAACACTTCGTTGGTAAACTTGTGTGTTGTGATTAAATTTACTTTTCAATTTACGAATGGTCCCAAGCTGTTCTGTAAGATTGTCATTTTTCTGCAACTTCTTAGGGGGTCAGATCTATTCCTTTGAATCTGAAAGAGAATTGAACATCTATTTAAAAGGGAAATCATGCTCCCTGCTTTTGCTAAGTGAGGTCAAAATGCAGTGGAACAGCTGTAGTTACTGTGTATGTTGGGATGTGGGCAGGAAGTGGAGCAGCTGCCCAGAGAACTCTGTAACCTACCACATGTTATGGAATTAAATTCTGTATTAACTTTCCCTACAGGTATGTGTATGGGTGTGTATGTAGCAGTGTGGGGGTGTGTGCGTGAGTGCATGCACCCACAGCCCGTAGTTCTTCACATTTCACAGATCTAGAGGACACAATCCCTACACAGGAAGGGTTTTGTGGATTACAGCCATTACTATAAGGCATAAAAAGCCTTAGCAGCCATGGAGTGGCTGTGTGGATGGACAGCACCCTGAGCTGGGTTTAGGGCAAGATTCCATTTGTCCAGCCTCCCACACTGACCTCCAGTCAAAGCTCTTTTACTTGACTTTGCAGAAGGACTATGAATTTCACCCTAAACCTATTGCATCAATTGAAGTCAACTCTCTATTTAGCAGATGCACTTATTATCATAGACAAACCCTCTCCTTGCAACTGGAAGACATGAATATGTCCCAAAGAGATTTTGACATTTTTTATCATGAAGGGCTTTCAACTTTTAAGGCTGAAATTGTAGCTGCCTTCTTTTCTATTCATATGTGAGCAATAAACTGGCCTTTGTCCTTGCAAACGGAGTATTTAGGCTATTCCCTGACTCATGCATCCAAAGATCAGTTCATGTGCATATATTTCACAACAGAACAAATCAGAGGTCAGCTGAAAATTTGGCAATTAAGCTTTAATGTGCATACGTGCTGTATTTGTTAAATATTTCCAGCTCTGTTACAGGCCATAGTTTATAAGTATAAATAATATATTCTAAAGAGTTATGGTATTAATATTTTAATCTAATTTTCTTCCTTTAGGGAATAATAGCAGAAATCCTCCACACAGTAGCTAGAATTGCTGGCAAAAATTTTCATGACCTTAAATTTCAAAAACAAGTTGTTTCACTTGACATTTAACTATCCATTTACATACACAAATACATTTTGCTTGCACAAATCCAAATTTTCATGTGAGCAAAATATGGGCATGAGTAATATAACTCTGATTTTAGAGGCAAGTTTTGAAAATATGGTCTTAATGCGAAAGTTTGTGTACAGGAGGGAGAAACCAATTTTTTTCAAGGCACAGCTTTTTAAGGACATATATTTCTCATCATTAGGTGCAACACACTGATTTTTTTTTAAGCTGACCTTACATAGAAAAAGAGAGGAAAATGTTCTACCTGAAAATTTGATCACAAATACCCCCCCCAAAAGTAACATTTTTATTATCTCTGCAGAATATTGCATGAGGATTCTAATTTCTTAAAATGTTTGAATTGTAGCACTGAAGTTTCTGAAACTAGTTCTGATCCAAACTCTTGAAAGAATTGCTAAAATCTTGTAATTGATTAAAGAATCTTCAGCATGTGATCCCCAGTTAATAGCCAGGAAAGAACAAAGAATACTTTATTATTCTTTTTCATCCTTACAAATTTTGTGAGTGAAGGGCTTGGAGCTCAAACTTCCATTGTTACTGGATTTTTTTTTTTTTTTGGAAGGAAAGCTGTATCTGAAATGATATCGCTACTACATTTAAAAATGTGTTTCTATGTATATTTGTATGGTATCCAATGAAAAAAATATTAAACAATCATAGGATATGGTATGGATGATATAATTACATTAATAAAGTGATGAAGTCAATCAAACTAATATGGATTTTCATTTCAATTAATCATTTACATGTGCTAAAAGCACTCATGTTAATTGGAATCGTGTACATGATGTCAATGTACCAGACATAACTATCACGGAGAAAAACAATTCTGTTTGTAATTATTCCAAATATAGCATCAAGAAAGTCTTGTGGTTTGTGTTTGTACAGTGAAATTTCTTTAGCTAGATTTTTAAAATAAAATGTACATATCAATGAACAGATAAAAATTCTCAAAACTGTATCTCCCTGTAGTTTCACTAACACGTTAACCTACTTACAGCAATTAGTGCTTCATTAGTAAGGCTAACTAACTGTTGCTGTGCCCTGTAATGATTTGCCAGGTTTTCTATATACAAGTGCATAATCAATGTTTTCCAATTACTGCTATAGTGCAACCACTATTTCAAATAAACTAGATAATAATACAAACCCATTACTGAATCTGAAGTAGCAGAGGCATTTAATTGCAAGGCAGTTCTTCTCAGCTTTTAAAATTTTTCACACTAATGAAGTGTCATACAAAAAAGTTGTATTGATTTTTCCACCACATGGCTTCAACCACAAATATGTAATTATCCCTTTTATATCTAGCAGGGGGATTAAAATAATCTATAGTATATAGCCTTTACTTATCCCTGATGGGTTTAGTAGTACTTTTTACCCTTTTCAAAATATGCAGCTTTTTGATGAATGAACTTTCAGTAAAATGTTGCTTTATCTGCTTCATATCTTTACTTTTTTAAAGTCATCTTGTGTGCAGGCATTAGAATTTTAAATCCTAGATTCCAAAACTATCCGAAGAATACAGGACTTGATTCTGCACCATTGGAATCAAAGAGAGTTTTGCTATTCCAAGATCAGGGCCATGTAGAATCAAATCTTGTGAGCCTTACTCACTTGAGTAGTCCTAATGAAGTTGTGCCAGTGAGTAAGGTGAGCAGCACCTGATCCATAATGTAGTTTAGAGATAGCATTTCAAGTATTTTCTAAACTGGAAGAATCAAGGTGGAAATTATAGGGCAGAACAAAATGTTTTCACTTAAGGGAGATTTGTATTCATTTCTAAAGTTTTGTTAAGCATGTAAATCTTTGTCAGACTGCACAAACAATGCTGTGTCTTCAATTTAACAGGAAGAAATTAATTCCCAAGTCTTCAACATGAATATTAGAAATATGTCTATACTCTAGATTTCTTATTTCCTCATCAAAGCTTGAGTAACAAAAATATGTTACTTAAGAAAAGCGAAGAAATTCTGAATGCAAAATAGATACTCCAGATAAACAGAATACTGCTCTACTGAATAGAAGTAAAATGCATTTTAAAAGTTAGCCTGCCTTTATGTATATTTGAACACATAAATTGTGTCCTTAAAAATGCCTTTGCTAATATTTCTTTCAGTTTTACTTTAATTTTGGTTCTGCTATAACCAGTGTAAAAATCTTCCACATTGAAAAAACAAACATCCTCTCACCCCAAAAACAAAACTCATGGCTTAAATGTAAAGATCTTGTTCTTAACATGTGTCAACACCTATATTTTCCAGTAATTTCACTAACATGTTAACCTACTTACATCCGTTAGTTTTTCCAGATATGGAGATTTGCTGAGTTTTACTGTACTGGCTTTCTATATTTTGTGGAGAATTTTAAGGAGAATTTCATATGCAAATTAAGGACTATGTGTTTCAGACCAAGTGCACATGAAAAGTAAGTGGATATTTGAAAACCTTATGAGTACATGTTAGAATTTTGGGGAAAATTATAGAACTGCAGTACAACCACTGAACAAAGTGTTTTTATGGTAGTGGGAACTTTTATTCTGTGTTTCAGTTTAAATAGATTTTTTTGGCATTCATCTAAACAGAGTGAGGAAAATGAACTGTAATAAAGAGCTAATAATTCTAAAATATCCATATTCATCTCCATCTTTAAAAGCACTAAAGAAAAGTTAAAATTTGCAAAAACACTTTAAATATTAATGAATATTGTAGTGTCTAATTTTCAAGTGGAATGAAACAGAAAAATAAAACAGAAGCAGAAAATAAATGCAAAATATATAATAGTTTAATATACAGTTGACTGTGCTATGCTATAGTCTCTTCCCAAATCATACATGTAAATCCCAGTAGCATCTATATGGGTTAGAATAATATTTCAGTGGGAGAGTGGACTGGAAAATTCCACATATTGGCAACATTTTATACCTAGGGTATGATTTTTATTTAACCTGAACAATGCTTTTTGTGCAAGCAATTCTGAAGACAACTGGTCCAGGTGATTTGTGATATTGCATACCTCTCTGTACTGTATTTTCTACTTTTGTAGATAAAGCAGTTATGAGTTTCTGCTCTTTGTTAGCTTTGAGAATATAGAGGGAATGGTTTCTTTGGTCACCATGTGTTAATTAAGAAGAGTTCAAAATAATACAATTTAGCATTATGTCTCAGTTATACAATACCATTATGTCTCAGTTAACTTTTGTATTCTCCAGGATACCAAAGCAAAATTAAATTAATAATTGCACATTTATTTGTTTTTTCTAACAGTCTTAAGTCATTTGCAAAGGACAAAAGCAAAAATTGTGTGTGTGTGCGCGCACTTGTGTGTGTGTGTGAGGGAGGAAATTAAGTTGCACCAAAAGAGTTCAAGAAAAAATATCCATCTGCTTTGTGGAAGTCTGTGTTTCCAGGATAATAAAAGGCCATTGCCTTGACCGATGACATGAAGCCATCAGAGTCATATTTATTGATGAAACTTTCAGCTCCCAATCTGCTGCACTGAATGAGCATCATACAGCTGTCAGCAAAGGCAGAGCACAAAAACAATGATAGCTTGTGACATTTTCCTTTTATAATTTATGAAAACAAAATATCTTGAAGTTTGTAGGACACCCAAGTAATATTTTTAAAAGTCTCTTAAAGATCAGTTATCAAAGTCATAACTTTAAAATGGTAGATAGCTTTTGTTTGTTTTTTCAAAAGATTTCCATTACTAGAATCTAAGCAAAGGGATTTAAAAAAGTAATCACAATTAATCACACGGTGAAACAATAATAGAATACCCTTTATTTATATATTTTTGGATGTTTTCTACATATTCAAATGTATTCATTTCAATTACAACACAGGCTTCAGAGTAGCAGCCGTGTTAGTCTGTATCTGCAAAAAGAAAAGGAGTACTTGTGGCACCTTAGAGACTAACAAATTTATTTGAGCATAAGCTTCCAATGAAGTGAGCTGTAGCTCCTGAAAGCTTATGCTCAAATAAATTTGTTAGTCTCTAAGGTGCCACAAGTACGCCTTTTCTAATTACAACACAAAAGGCAAAGTGTACAATGCTCACTTTATATTTATTTTTATTATAAGTATTTGCACTGTAAAAAAACAAAAGAAATATTATTTTTCAATTCACCTAATGCAAGTACTGTAGTGCAATCATTTTATCATGAATGTTGCACTTACAAATGTAGAATTATACAAAAAACTGCATTCAAAAATAAAACAATGTAGAATTTTAGAGCCTGCAAGTCCACTCAGTCCTACTTCGTGTTCAGCCAATTGCTCAGACAAACAAGTTTGTTTACATTTGCAGGAGATAATGCTGCCCGCTTCTTGTTTACAATGTCACCTGAAAGTGAGAACACGCGTTCTCATGGCACTGTTGTAGCTGGCGTCACACGATATTTATATGCCAGATGAGAGAAAGATTCATATATCCCTTCATGCTTCAACCACCATTCCAGAGGACATACATCCATGCTGATGACAGGTTCTGCTCGATAACAATCCAAAGCAGTGCAGACCCACGCATGTTCATTTTCATTATCTGAGACGCCACCAGCAGAAGGTTGATTTTCTTTTTTGGTGGTTCGGGTTCTGTAGTTTCTGCATCAGAGTGCTGCTCTTTTAAGACTTCTGAAAGCTCCACACCTTGTCCCTCTGAGATTTTGGAAGGCACTTCAGATGCTTAAACCTTGGGTCGAGTTCTGTAGCTATCTTTAGAAATCTCATATTGGTACCTTCTTTGTGTTTTGTCAAATCTGCAGTGAAAGTGTTCTTAAAATGAACAACATGTGCTGGGTCATCATCTGAGACTGCTATAACATGAAATATATGGCAGAATGTGGGTAAAACAGAGCAGGGAACATACAATACTCCCCCACACATCAGTTTTGTCGCATTTTTCTTTAACGAGCGTCATCAGCATGTCCTCTGGAATGGTTGCCGAAGCATGAAGGGGCACACGAATGTTTAGCATATCTGGCATGTAAATACCTTGCAATGCCAGCCACAAAAGTGCCATGCAAATGCCTGTTCTCACTTTCTGGTGACATTGTAAATAAGAAGGCAGCATTTTCTCCTGTAAATGTAAACAAACTTGTTTGTCTTAGCGGTCGGCTGAACAAGAAGTAGGACTGAGTGGAGTTGTAGGCTCTAAAGTTTTACACTGTTTTATTTTTGAGTGGAGTTATGTAACAAAAAAAGAATCTACATTTGTAAGTTGCACTTTCAGGACAAAGAGATTGCACTACAGTACTTGTATGAGGTGAATTAAAAATACTTCCTTTTGTTTATCATTTTTACAGTGCAAATATTTGTAATAAAAATAATATACACTTTGATTTCAATTACAACACAGAATACAATAGATATGAAAATGCAGAAAAACATCCAAAATATTTAATAAATTTCAATTGGTATTCTATTGTTTAATAGTGCGATTAAAACTGTGATTAATCGCGATTATTTTTTTGAGTTAATTGTGTGAGTTAACTGTGATTAATCGACAGCCCTACTAAAATTATATGCTAATAAAGCTTTAACAACGTGTGTGGCATTATTTCATTATTGATAGATATGTCAAAAGAAATGCAAACCTTATCCCTTAGCCTGATAAGGCCCAAACACAATGTGGGACAAAGACCCAAAATGAGGATCACAACAAAATTATTATTGCAAGAAATTTAAAATGCTGTGAGATTCCTTCCTTTAGTGAAAATGATTCTTTTCATAACCTCCATTTCATGATTCTTTATTTCTGATGTAAATTATTTTTAACAATAAAAGTGAGGTGACACCAAATGTTTTGGACTAAAATAAGTGACATCCCTTGAGATGCGGGACATTTGAGAGGAATGATGAAAATAATTGGTAACTTCAATAACTACTGTGATCTCACACTGTGTGTTATTTCAATATCAACAAATACTATATTTGTTATTCCTACATATTAAGGCCAAGCAAAATTGGTGAACCTTTTTGAGAAATTTCACACAATTTTTCATTCATTTCATGCTGTTCACTTGGATTCTAAATTTGGATTTCACTAAAATTTTTTCCACAGATCAGCTCACAAAAGCCAATTTTGTGATTTTGAAATTTCACATTCAGTGAATGGAAAGACTTGGCTGGTGTCAACATCAGCTTCAGCTGTCAGACTTCTGACATCAAACAATTTGATGGTGTCACACAGAATTCTTATTTGTATCCAGTTTGGTGGTGCTGAGTTTAGGCTGCTGTCTTTCTGGTCCTGAGTGAATCTATGCAGGTAGGAGCCCTGCATGGCCTACAGAGCTTGTCCAACCTGTAAACGGTAAAATTCCACCATGACATTGTCACCTGCTACTTCTGAAAACAGAGGAAGTGATTCTCCAGCTGAAGCTCTCAGACAATATGATGCAACTGCGCAGCAGAAAATTAGCTATGCACAGAATAACTTTTAGGCTGCACTAAGAATGTGTCTATCTTTACTTTATCAATGGAGGAAGACCCTCCTTAGTAGGTTGAGGCAATGTTAAAAATCAGAGTGTGCGTGGGAAATTGCCTTCACATCCTCTCTCCCTCTTGCTTTGCCATGGGTTGGGGCCACGAACCCGAGAAAGAGAGAGTACTTTTTTATGACAGAATGAAATGTATTCAATATACGGCTGAGTCACTTCTCAGGTCTACCCATGAACCATGTAGTGCTGACACACAATGTTGCAGGTGGACTTGCTGTGTGTTACTTGACAAGTAATCAGGGGTTTGGTCACTGGTCCACATCTGTGGTCAGGTGAAACTTCCCACTATTGCCGATCTGAAGGGCACGCTGAACTGCAACCTTCATTGCTTAGCAAAGCCTAAGAACAGTTTTTGCGGGGAAATGGCTTTATTATTAAGATAATGCTTATTCTACTACAGTGCCAGTTACTCTTCTTTAGCATCATTAAGCATCATCATCTTCCTCAGAAGGTAAACCTGCCCAAGAATCTTCCTTAGAAGAACCCTCCTCTTCTAGATAAACCCTCTGTTTCCTATACCTGTGAATGGTCAAGAGCTCTAGCCTCATCCTCTGTACTAAAAACGCTCTCCTAGTCAGTTCCTGCTTTTCACAGGGAAACTGTATAAATTATACTGATATTTCAGTATGGCTACTCACTGTGGTGGGCGTGTCCAGAAATGCCAAACTGTGAGGACTGCACTATGCTGCTGGTGCACGTTAGGATTGTCCCCTAGAATATGCATACTGCTTAAAAATGTTTTTATGGGAGCTACTTCCATTTCTGTTACAATTACCTCACATATTCACTGTGCACACTCATCATCACTACAGGCAATTATGAGTGGCACATTGCTTAATATTTACATAGCAGGGGAACACTTACTCCCCAAATCTCCCATGCATGTAGGCCATTACAGAGATTTTACTACCACAGCTAGGACTGCAAACATTATATTATTAGTGACTGGCAGTGAATGTGTTGAATAATGATAGAAAATGGAGATCAGTATATTGAGTAAGTGCATTCGGCAAATGTATGAAATATCGTGTTGAGATGAGCATGGATCATGGTTAAGACAGCAATTCCTTACTACCCCAGGCCTGGCTGCTGAGTTAATTGATCACACAGGTGCATAAGGAGAGGTGACTGTGCCAACTGCAAATGGGAGAGAGCACACCCACATGACTACTAACTTGTTCGTGACTGACATCTAGCACTGACTTAGTTAATTCAAGATACACAAGATGATATGAATGTAGCCTTCACAATTCACACTGGTCATGAGCACATAATTCACAACTGTGGTGAATGGATGATGATGATAATTTTACATAAAAGAGAGAGACCAGTTGATTCAACCCACGCAGTTGGCATATACAAGAAATTTATTGCATGAGGGACATGGGGGAAAGGAGGTACACAGCAGCTTTCCAAATCCTCCTGGCCAGAGCCCTGACATTATAGGCATCTAATAAATCCAACATGGATCTAGCAAAAACCTTCATATAAACCAAGACTCCACATGAATATTCACACAATTGTTTGATGTCACAAGAAAAATATGGCATGTGACTTCTTCTAGTTCATCATTCAGAAAGGAATTAAGGGATTTTCAAATCTGGGGTCTATATACAGAGCCACACATAATGCTGTTTCTTTTTGCAAAAGAGGTCAGGAAAAGATTTTGAATGTTCTAAAATTCCCTAGGCCTTCTTACGTCAGTATTTGAATTACAGGCTTAAGTATCTTGTCAAAAGCATTTCTCTCAGACGGCGTTTTGTGTATGGAATTTTCAGATGTTTTCTTTGTTGAACATCACACAGCCAATACTGCTATGTTGACACATGGAAAACCCATGCAGGAAAATCAGTGGACTGCATTCTTTGATGCACATATTCAGTTCCCACTTGCTTCAATGAGAGCCGCATGCAGGGATCAGAGGAGAGAATTTTGCTCTATATGTGTAAATGTGGGGAGAAGGAAGGGTGCAAATAAATCACACAATATCCTCCCATTTCTTTTTCATTGCTAACATAATGTTTGCAGGCTTCACATCTAAGTGACCTGCCTGCATCTGAGTATACCCATATGGGAATCCCTCCAGAGACACTATCAATGTCACTGGGCAGCACAGCATGGGGCAGAGGTGACCAGTCCTCTGTGGAGAAAGAAGTGGTTCAGGACTGTTTAGAAAAGCTGGACGAGTACAAGTCCATGGGGCCGGATGCGCTGCATCCAAGAGTGCTAAAGGAATTGGCGGATGTGATTGCAGAGCCATTGGCCATTATCTTTTAAAACTCATGGTGATCGGGGGAGGTCCCGGATGACTGGAAAAAGGCTAATGTAGTGCCCATCTTTAAAAAAGGGAAGGAGGAGGATCTGGGGAACTACAGGCCAGTCAGTCTCACCTCAGTCCCTGGAAAAATCATGGAGCAGGTCCTCAAGGAATCAATTCTGAAGCACTTAGAGGAGAGGAAAGTGTCAGGAACAGTCAGCATGGATTCACCAAGGACAAGTCATGCCTGACTAATCTAATTGTCTTCTATAACAAGATAACTGGCTCTGTGGATGAGGGGAAAGCAGTGGACATGTTATTCCTTGACTTTAGCAAAGCTTTGACATGGTCTCCCACAGTATTCTTGCCAGCAAGTTAAAGAAGTATGGGCTGGATGAATGGACTATAAGGTGGATAGAAAGCTGGCTAGATTGTCAGGCTCAATGGGTAGCGATCGATGGCTCCATGTCTAGTTGGCAGCCGGTACCAAGCAGAGTGCCCCAAGGGTCAGTCCTGGGGCCGGTTTTGTTCAATATCTTCATTAATGATCTGGAGGATGGTGTGGATTACACCCTCAGCAAGTTTGCAGATGACACTAAACTGGGAGGAGAGGTAGATACGCTGGAGGGTAGGGATAGGATACAGAGGGACCTAGACAAATTAGAGGACAAGTGCAGACTTGGGACCGAACGGCTAGGCAGCAGTTCTGCAGAAAATGACCTAGGGGTTACAGTGGACGAGAAGCTGGATATGAGTCAACAGTGTGCCCTTGTTGCCAAGAAGGCCAAGATGGCATTTTGAGATGTATAAGTAGGGGCACTGCCAGCAGATCGAGGGACATGATCGTTCCCCTCTATTCGACATTGGTGAGGCCTCATCTGGAGTACAGTGTCCAGTTTTGGGCCCCACACTACAAGAAGGATGTGGAAAAATTGGAAAATATCCAGCGGAGGGCAACAAAAATGATTAGGGGACTGGAACACATGACTTATGAGGAGAGGCTGAGGGAACTGGGATTGTTTAATCTGCAGAAGAGAAGAATGAGGGGGGATTTGATAGCTGTTTTCAACTACCTGAATGAAAGGGGGTTCCAAAGTGGATGGATCTAGACTGTTCTCAGTGATAGCAGATGACAGAAGGAGGAGTAATGGTCTCAAGATGCAGTGGGGGAGGTTTAGGTTGGATATTAGGAAAAACTTTTTCACTAGGAGGGTGGTGAAACACTGGAATGCGTTACCTAGGGAGGTGGTGGAATGTCCTTCCTTAGAAGTTTTTAAGGTCAGGCTTGACAAAGCCCTGGCTAGGATGCTTTAGTTGGGGATTGGTCCTGCTTTGAGCAGGGGGTTGGACTAGATGACTTCCTGAGGTCCCTTCCAACCCTGATATTCTATGATTCTATGAATGTCTTCCCTAGATTACCTACAGAGGCTGCTGTGGAGCAATGCAAGTTGCTGCCCACAAGTGCTGAGCACTCTGTCTACAGCACTCCCATTCCCTACTCTCTGGGAGCAAAGGCTGAATCTCAGAATGGAACAAAAGACTGCCATGCACTTAATACAGAGGACCAGCTACTCAGGAGGTATAAACTGGGATAACTCCAATGGATATGTAAGGATTTACCCCACCTAAGGATCTAGCCCACAGCCACTAGAACATCTTGAACCCATTTAACACTGTTCTGGTACTTACAGGAAAGAGTACCAGAGTCATTACAAGGATGATTAAAGTTCCAAAGGGTCAAAAATAATGAATCAAACAACATTTATAATGTTTAGTGGCCAGAATGCTGCATTGCTTTTGAAACCAAAACCCTGTGGGATCCTCAATAAAATTAATTCTTTCTGTCTCCTTAGAGTTCTCTTTGGATTTCTGCCTTTTTTCTTGGGAGAAATTTTAAAAATTAGGCTGCTGCTCTTCAATATTTTGTAGGGCTGTCCATTAATCACAGTTAACGCATGTGATTAACTCAAAAAAATTAATTGTGATTAATCGCACTGCTAAACAATAGAATACTAATTGAAATGTATTACATATTTTGCATGTTTTTCTACATTTTCAAATGTATTGATTTTTATTACAACACAGAATACAAAGTGTACGGTGCTCACTTTATATTATTTTTATTATAAATATTTGAACAGTAAAAATGATACAAAAGAAATCGTATTTTTCAATTCACCTCATACAAATACATAGCGTAATCTCTTTATCGTGAAAGTGTAACTTCCAAATGTAGATTTCTTTTGTTACATAACTGCACTCAAAGAAAAAACAATGTAAAACTTTAGAGCCTACAAGTCCACTCAGTCCTACTTCCTGTTCAGCTAATCGCCAAGACAAACCAGTTTGTTTACATTTACGGGAGAGACTGCTGCCTGCTTCTTATTTACAACGTCACCTGAAAGTGAGAACAGGCATTTGCCTGGCACTTTTGTAGCCAGTGTTGCAAGGTATTTATGTGCCAGATATGCTAAACATTCATATGACCCTTCATGCTTCGGCCACCATTCCAGATGACATGCTTCCATCCTGATGATGCTTGTTAAAAAAATAATGTGTTAATTAAATTTGTGACTGAACTCCTTGGGGGAGAATTGTACGTTTCCTGTTCTGTTTTACATGCATTCTGCCGGATATTTCATGTTATAGCAGCCTCGGATGATGACCCAGCAATGTTCGTTTTAAGAACACTTTCACTGCAGATTTGACAAAACGCAAAGAAGGTACCAGTGTGAGATTTCTAGAAATAGCTACAGCACTGGACTCAAGGTTTAAGAATCTGAAGTGTCTTCAAAAATCGGAGGGGTGAGCATTATTTGTGTGAAGCATTATTTCAGAAGTTTGAAAAGAGCAACGTTCCGATGCGGAAACTACAGATCCCGGACCACCAAAAAAGAAAATCAACCTTCTGCTGGTGGCATCTGATTCAGATGATGAAAGTGAACATGTATTAGTTTGCTCTACTTTGGATCGTTATTGAGCAGAACCTGCCATCAGCATGGACGCATGTCCTCCGGAATGGTGGTTGAAGCATGAAGGGACAGATGACTCTTTAGTGCATCTGGCACATAAATATCTTGCAATGCCCGCTAAAACAGTGCCATGCGAATGCCTGTTCTCACTTTCAGGTGACAGTGTGAACAAGAAGTGGACAGCATTTTCTGCTGCAAATTGTAACCAAATTTGTTTGTCTCAGTGATTGGCTGAACAAGAAGTAGGACTGAGTGGAACTGTAGGCTCTAAAGTTTTACATTGTTTTGTTTTTGAATGCAGTTTTTTTTGTACATAATTCTACATTTGTAAGTTCAGCTTTCATGACAAAGCGATTGCACTACAGTACTTGTATTAGGTGAATTAAAAATACTGTTTCTTTTGGTTTTTACAGTGCAAATATTTGTAATAAAAATAAATATAAAGTGAGCACTGTACACCTTGTATTCTGTGTTGTAATTGAAATCAATATATTTTAAAATGTAGAAAACATCCAAAAATATTTAAATAAATGGTATTCTCTTGTTTAATTGCGTGATTAATCACGATTAATTTTTTAATTGCGCAATTAATTGTGATTAATTTTTTTAATCGCTTTACAGCCCTAATATTTTGTTATTGTCTCTGAGAGAGTGGCCCAATTTTTAAAATGAATTGCTGCATAAAGGTAGGGCATGCCCACTTAGGAACCTCATTGTCACAGACAAGTGTGACTGGAGGCTTGGAAATACTGTAAATTAGAACCTACGTCCAAACCAGTCATTCCCATCATTTTGAATTATTCCATTTTTAAAAGCACTGAATTTCTCCTCAAGCCAGTACACTTCTCATAATGATTCTAGAGCCCTAATGACAGAACACTCTTCAAGATACTGCAAGTCATTAGTGTTGGTAACCTACAGATGCACTAGCTTGCCAGTGTTTAGCATATTTTGGCCTAATGAGGACATTTTATAAGGTTAATGTGGACTATATTTAATTAAACCACCCTCATCAATCCCCCTTCACCTCCAAAAGTAATAAAAGTGTATTAAATGTGGAATCTCTTATTACAAAGTCTAAGCCACTGATACACAAACTATCATAGTTTAAAGTAAATTTCAAAAGAGATGCCTAAGCCTAATCTAATATTGCACCCACACATGAAATGTACTCTAAGGTATCCACAGAACTATACACTCATCCCCTTTATAACAACAGGGTCAAATGTTGAAATCCTCCCTCAGTTTCATTCAGTCACCACTCTGGCACAAGTCTCAGCTGGATCATGTCCTGAAAAGTGCTGAGCAGAGTGAAGTAACATTTTTAAACCAAAACTTTTTTTTTAAGGCATAAATGCAGATTTGGGCCAACTGAAACACTTACCAGATTCATCAGATTGTTTCAATTTTGGGAGAATTGTTGGGGGGTGGGAGGAAAGGTTGAACAAAACATGTTGATTTTTTAACTCAAAGGGACTTTGTTCTAAAATTTCCTTCAGTTTAATTTTTTTTTAAACACCTTAGAAAAAGCTCAAATTCAAAAAGAAGCTTTTCATTCAGGGTTGAATCCCCCCCAGCCCCCCGTTTTTCATTCACCAACAAACTGAAAAATCAGTTATTCGCCCAAGCTTAGTGCTGAGGACTTCTTCCGCCTATTGATTTTGCAGGTGAAAGTGCTCAGCACCTCTCAGGGTTTGATCCAATAGGAATTTTGCCTAAGTAAGAACTGAGGAAGAATTCCTGGCCTTGAGACCTATTGATTACAGTAGTGTTTCAGCTCCTATAATCCTTACCTGTTGCACTTGTGGGGGTATGTATGGATTGGATAAATAATTTATGCCAGGCTTTTTTCCCTTCCTTTCTCATGACTTTAGTTTTGATATCACATCATGATTCAAAGCTTGGTGCACCATAAATTTTCTCCAAATGTGTAGTAATTCCTTGGTGCAGTCCAAAAGTTATGATTCATTTATACTGGAGTGACAGCATAATACCTAGGTGTCAAAATCCATTAAAACTGTTCAATGTCTTCTGTTTATTTTTAGAATCAATTGAGACTTAACTGATGGTGAAAAATATACAGTCAAGTGTGTTTACTTCACCTTTACAAAGAATCCGTTATAGTCCCAATTAATTTGTTATTCCTGTCACAACAGGTACTGGATACTTCAAAACTGTCATTACCGTTTCTGCCTTTTTTTTGTTTTTGTTTTTTTAATAAGAGGGCTTCTGTTTATTTTTAACCCATTAGTAGGTACCACAGTATTGTTTTGTAAAGTAAGGGGCTGCAAATCATTTTCCATTTTAATTACTGTAAAATAAACGTGATGAATAAATACGTCTCCTAACCAACTGAAATCGACCGTGGTTGAATTTCTCTCTCTTCCTGTCATAATCAGGTGTTCTTTTTAGTTCTGAGTTTAATGACTGTCCACAGGAGTATTCATCTTGTGCATTGATATGATGGGCCAGATGGAAGACATTTAAATTAAAAATGTAGTAAGAGAGGCAGTTGTAAGAACTGGGGTAGTTTTTAGTATAAATCCAGAACTGGCTTTACCAGGTTAATAGTTAACAATACATTTCCTTGTAGAAAACTCAAGATAGGTTTTGGGGGAAAAACAGGTTATAAATCTCAAGGCCATACACCATGGAGAGAGCGAGTTTGTTTAATCAGCAAAAATAAAACTGGTTCTGCAAGCCAATTGTAAAGATAACTGCTAAGATGAACAAATGTGTGTATAAGAGAGGCAGAGTGGAACATTAATTTGAAGTTTCTCTACCCTTATCCACACTAGAGCCAAAGTAAAACCATAACATGATTGGAGGGAACTTAGAGAATAGAAAACAAAAATGGTTTACAGGGCTGGAGGCTTGGACGTCTGAAGAAAGATGCAGTGCTTGAGTTGGCACATTGGCTGCAATTACCTGATCGTGCACCCCTGTTCACCAGGAAGTAACTTGTCTTGCCTGTTATGTTCCTGTAGCGTCCTTGCACACACACAAAACAGCAGAGCGCAAGGCAAGGTTGAAGCCAAGTGAGAAAGAGGCAAAGAAAATGTATGGAGTGATTCAAGGGCTATACCTTAGGGTACTGGGATGAAAATGAGCAAATACCAGAAGACTTTTCATTGGTCTATTTAAAGCCAGACTGGACAAAGCATTGGAGAATATACTGTGGGTAATAATTCTATAGTGTTAAATTGCAATTTAGAGCTTTCCAGAGGTAATGTCTCTATATAATAGCTGTAGTCAGTGTCAAATAATGAACTGCACTTTACAAGTGTATTAGGAGGGAAAGTGTCCAGTGACTGTTTTCCAGGCTTGCTTTTTGCTACAGATGAACAGAATTTTGGAAAGCAGCTGATATCACTCAAACACACAACAAAGCCTTCACCTCCGCTCTTTACTTCAAATTTCAGAAGCACTGTACTATATTTTTCAGCACCAGAGTCTTAACTACTATTATGAAGAGCTGCTAGGGCCCTTAACAGGTGTGTGTTAGCCCAATGGTATTACCTTCTTCCTCAGTTATGGTTGTGCATTTCAGGGGCGGCGGGGAAAGGATTGTTTAGTCACTCACCACTCCTCTTTGCAAGCACCTGCTCCATAGTGACATGACTTTTAGCACAGAGTAAGGAGGAAGTTTTTGAGAGAGACCTTTCTCAAAATATTTGCAAAACGCTGTTGTATGCTAAGGAGGTGGAAAGGCCAGGTTGTAGTAGGAAGAGAAATCAACAGGAGGGTGTGAAAGGTATAAAAGAAAGCAGCTCCCACTGCCATATTACTGTATACCTTCCTTTTGGTTACTTTTCCTCCTGCAATCCCTTCTGCCATGTGATGTAAACTGCACTAACTCATACTCACACTAACACCAATTTACCAAAATAGAATTTGGCTCACAGCCATCTGTTCATGGGTAATTGGTGAAGAGGAACAACTTATTCAATACATTACTCACTATGAATTATTTGTTCTGCTCTCATTTCCAGAGATGACATGTCAGATGGACACTACACTCTGATACTACAAAACCTCTTCTGCAAAGGGTATAGGTACTTTTCCCCAATTTGCTTGCATTCTCTGGATTCTTCATTGACATCACACCTGACTTGTAAAAGGACCATTGTAACGAGCAGTAAAAAGAAAAAAAGACCCGATTCTGATCTCACAACACTGCAAAAATCAGGACCCGCTCCACTGAAGTAAAATTGGTGTTACATCAGAATAAACATTTTCAATGTTGGAACAGAGTTGTGAAGATTCACATAGTAAGTGCGCGGATGTAACACATCTTTTAGAGGGATGACTCCTGGAAGCTCTACAAACTGTCCTGATTCTCTAAGAAGAAGAAGTCACCAGCACCAGAAAAAGTGTTCATGTACGGTTAATATAGAACATGGCCTCGGACAATAGAGATCAGTGGGTGCTGAAATTCATGAAATCGAAAGACTGAGTATCTTCTTACAGAACCCAATCAGTTCTATGGAATCTAGGCTTTCATTTGAAAGGAGAGTCTTCAAAATGTTTCACTGAGGGAAAATTGTTCTAGAGAGTCCAAAACAATAATGGTACATTTGTCACCAGGTAACTTTAAAAAATGCAATTATTACCTTAAGAGTACAAACACTGATGTGATTTATTTTAGTAAATCTGCTTTCATTTAAAACAAAGACTATTTAGGTGATGCCAAATATTTCCTCTCTCTTATCTAGCCATTAAGAAAATTATTGGACTGAATGGGAAACACACAGACAGAGCCAAATTCTCCTCTCCTGCAGAAAAGCTTTCAGGAATGGGAAATGCTCATAGAAGACACTATGAAGACAGAATTGTATAGTTTTCACCTTATGCTTCCCCTTTTCAGGGTATGTCTACATTTGAATTTTTTATCATAGAATCATAGAAGTGTAGGACTGGAAGAGACCTCAATAGGTCATAGTTCAATCTCCTGCACTCAAGGCAGGACTATGTAATAACTAGATCATTCTGTACAGGTGTTTGTCTAAGCTATTCTTACAAACCTTCAGTGATAAGAGATTCCACAACCTCCCTAGGCAATTTGTTCCAGTGCTTAACTACCCTGACAGTTAGGAAGTTTTTCCTAATATCCAGTCTAAACCTCCCTTGCTGCAATTTAAGCCCATTGCTTTTTGTCCTATCCTCAGAGGTTAATGAGAACAATTTTTCACCCTCCTCCTTGTAACAACCTTTTATGTACTGGAAAACTTATGACCCCCCATCAGTCTTCTTTTCTCCAGACTAAACAAACCCAATTTTTTCAATCTTTCCTCATAGGTCATGTTTTCAAGACCTTTCATCATTTTTGTTGCTCTCCTCTGGACTTTCTCCAGTTTTTCCACATCTTTCCTGAAATGTAATGTCCAGAACTGGACACAATACTCCATCTGAGGCCTAATCAGCCAAGAGTAGGGTGAAGAATTACTTCTTGTGACTTGCTTACAACACTCCTGCAAATACATTCCAGAATTATGTTTGTTTTTTCTGCAAGTGTGACATTGTTGATTCATGTATACCTTGTAATTCACTATAATCCCCAGATCCTTTTCTGCAGTACTTCTTCCTAGGCAGTCATTTCCCATATTGAATGTGTGCAACGGATTATTCCTTCCTAAGTGGAGTACTTTGCATTTGTCCTTATTGAATTTCATCCTATTTACTTCAGGCCATTTCAACAGTTTGTCCTGATAATTTTGAATTTCAAGGCTTTCCTCCAAAGTATTAGCCACATCTTCCAGATTGGCAAACTTTATAAGTGTACTTTCTATACTGTTATCTAAATCGTTGATGAAGATATTGAACAGAGCTGGACTCAGGACCTATCCCGTGGTACTGCACTCTATATGCCCTTCCAGCTTAACTGTGAACCACTGCTAACTACTCTTTTAGAATAGTTTTCTAACCAGTTATGCACCCACCTTATAGTAGCTCCATCTAGGCTATATTTCCCTAGTTTGTTCAAAATAAGGTCATGCGAGACTGTACCAAAAGCCTTATTAAAGTCAAGATGTAGCGCATCTACCACTTCCCTCCTATCCACAAAGCTTGTTTCCCTGTCAAAGAAAGCTATTAAATTGATTTCACATGATTTGTTCTTAACAAATCCATGTTGACTGCTACTTATCACCTTAATATCTTCTAAGTGTTTAATAACTGATTGCTTGATTATTTGCTCCATTATCTTTCTGGGGACTGAAGTTAAGTTAACTGGTCTATAATTCTCCAGGTTGTCCTTATTCCCCTTTTTAAAGATTGACACTATATTTGTCATGTTTCAACATGAGTTAACACATATTAAGTAACACCATTGTAAAGTCTAGTGTAAACTTTTCTTGATAGTTCTGTTTATCCCTGGGCTAGGATGGGTTAAGCATGGTGAGCAGGAAACTTGTGTGTCCTACCTGTCCATAGTTCAGGCAACTTCACCTGTATTCCCCATCCATGGTCTACCAAGAGCTCCCACTCTAGGCTCCCAACTCCACAGCCATAACCTCTCTTAGGTGGAGACCCACGTCTTTCTCCCTCTTGACTGAGTTTTTTTTTTTTCAGACTGCACAGTTCCCCAGCAAGCCAGACTGCTGGAACAAGCCACTGCCTGCACTTCGTTTTTTCTTTGGAAGCCATGAACAGCTCTAACTGCCAGCAGTCATAAGTTACCTCACTGCTCTTTCTAAGCAAGCACATTGATTCCTAAGGTGAAAACATCGACACAATAAGAGAACCTACATGCATGTCAATAAGCTTACCAGAGATCACCCCAGTTCCCATATGGGCTCTAGTAGGAGTCAAACCCCAAGAAGGGGGGTTTCTCTGGTTACAAGTTCATAACAGCCTTAGCTCAGAACAACGATATCCATGAATAGTTTAGTGTTTCCTTTATATAGCTTGGAGTTTTGATCTTCAGCTACCAGGTAATCAGCAAACAATGGTCTCCTCTTCAAGGCATAGCTTCAAAAGGCTGGGATTTTGCATAACCACAGGTGGTAGTTTGCATTCATCTCTCCCTAGATATTTCCCAGGAAATCCACTTCTCACATATTGTCCCAAAAGACCATTCTTGTATGATGCATTGCTCAATAGAGTCCGTTGATAGTCCAGGCCCACAATAATACATAAACTTTGCATTTAATCCAATGATCTCCAAAGATACTTAAACTTAATTCAATAAGAGTTTCCATGGATATTGTAGGAAATTTGCAATATCTGTCACACTGTCTGCACTAGAATTTTCAATTATGTTATTTCACATGGATAGGTCTTAAAACACAACTAAAAATTCAAGTACAGATCATAGAATCATAGAATCATAGAATATCAGGGTTGGAAGGGACCCCAGAAGGTCATCTAGTCCAACCCCCTGCTCGAAGCAGGACCAATTCCCAGTTAAATCATCCCAGCCAGGGCTTTGTCAAGCCTGACCTTAAAAACCTCTAAGGAAGGAGATTCTACCACCTCCCTAGGTAACGCATTCCAGTGTTTCACCACCCTCTTAGTGAAAAAGTTTTTCCTAATATCCAATCTAAACCTCCCCCATTGCAACTTGAGACCATTACTCCTCGTTCTGTCATCTGCTACCATTGAGAACAGTCTAGAGCCATCCTCTTTGGAACCCCCTTTCAGGTAGTTGAAAGCAGCTATCAAATCCCCCCTCATTCTTCTCTTCTGCAGACTAAACAATCCCAGCTCCCTCAGCCTCTCTTCATAAGTCATGTGCTCTAGACCCCTAATCATTTTTGTTGCCCTTCGCTGGACTCTCTCCAATTTATCCACATCCTTCTTGTAGTGTGGGGCCCAAAACTGGACACAGTACTCCAGATGAGGCCTCACCAGTGTCGAATAGAGGGGAACGATCACATCCCTCGATCTGCTGGCAGTGCCCCTACTTATACATCCCAAAATGCCATTGGCCTTCTTGGCAACAAGGGCACACTGTTGACTCATATCCAGCTTCTCGTCCACTGTCACCCCTAGGTCCTTTTCCGCAGAACTGCTGCCTAGCCATTCGGTCCCTAGTCTGTAGCGGTGCATTGGATTCTTCCGTCCTAAGTGCAGGACCCTGCACTTATCCTTATTGAACCTCATCAGATTTCTTTTGGCCCAATCCTCCAATTTGTCTAGGTCCTTCTGTATCCTATCCCTCCCCTCCAGCGTATCTACCACTCCTCCCAGTTTAGTAACATTTAGATGTGCCCTCAGGGAGAAGAAGGAATGGGTTGAGGCTGCATGGAGGAGGCAAAAGGCAAAGCCTTTAAACCCCACTGACCTGGGAACACTTCAGGAAAAATCTCACTGATTCTAGGGTCTCCAGCCATAGTGCTTCTCTGCCCCCTTCAAGGCTCTAGCATCCTTGTCCATGACTTGCACAAAGCTTTGAGTCAGCAGTAAGCACAGAGCTGAGAAACTACACAGAAGGCTGCTCTAGAAGTCCTCCTGGGTGTTAAACACGACCAGGTCATGTCTTTGTCTATAACAGGTGCTAAGTGGTGCTAAACAACTTATCAATTAAGATATTAGCCAACATTTTTGAAAGCACTGCTTATTTTCCCAGCCTAGACAAGCCTAGAGTGTGGCTGCTCCCCTCCATTAGCCCACCCACTCCAAAATTAGGCTTTCATCCTGCAATGACGCCCATGACTTCAATAGGGCTCCATGGGATGTAGGTGTCCTCGTTCATGGATGCAACTGGAGGATTGGGTGTGATGCATCCCCAGCAGGAAGTCCTCTGCATGCTTAAGGTGAGCTCTTCTGTAAAAGCCACATGTAGGCTTCTGCCTCTTCCACCAGAGGAACTGGAGGGGAACACTGAGCCTCTAGTTTCTGCAAGAGATTATTGAAGTCTGTTTTAGGGCCACATTGTGTACTTGAAACAGTAGAGGAAATTTGGCAGTGGTATGCACAGGATTTGTTTAGTTGTACAACTTACGCTAATATGAATGTGAATTGTGCAGCTAAATTCCTGCAATAGATATTTTATATTTACTTCCTTTTTTAAAAAAATACAAGTCCTTTAAATCATTTCGCATCTCTATGCATAGATCAGAAGTCACTCTCCAACGTAAATATTCCTTGGGAATATACCTCCTTTTTTATTTAAAAAAAAATCTAGTAAAGGAAAAGGAAATTGTCTGCTTGTGCATTATTATTATGACCCAAAAAGTTTTTTAACTCTTCATATTTCTTAACACAATATTTATGTTTTGTTCTATTTTTTATATTTCTAAGACTTATTCCATAACAACATGTTGCCTTCTCCAGCTTCCACTATAAAAGCTCACAAACAAGCTACAAGGGTTTTTGCGTGTGTGCAGTTATGGTCCATCATTATTAAATGTCTCTTGTTGGACGGAAGAGGTGCTTCATCACAAACAGCCATTCATCAGCACTTGCCAAGCCAGCTCACATCTGACCTCTGCAGCAATAATGTCGCATCAAGTAGGCCAACTACCCAGTTTAGCAATAGAGCAGGGAGCACAAGCTGGCTTCAAGATTAAGTGCACTGTTTCAGGTTTCCATTCCCAGGAGCTATGCGGGCTGATGTTGTATTGATTGTGAAAGTTTACCAGTAAGTATCACAAACAACAATAGCCAGGTCAACGATCGGTGATGCCTGAATATGAATTCCCTTGTGGTGCCTCTGCAATCTGGGCTAAGGCACTGCTATCATGATATCGGAGCACAAGTTGACTAAGGTTTACAAGGAAAGAAAGAGTGAGAGCCTGCAGTTTGAAATGACATTTAAGCAAGTTACATGTGGGAACAGAATGAGAGAAAATGATGTAATTATATATTCCCTAGTTTTCTACTGCAGCAAAAACCTGTCATCCCTCAATGCTTATATGTTCACCAGGCTGTACACTGAGTGCACACAGTATTTTCAGGTACTAAGCAAGACAAGAACAATATGCAGAGGTAGATACTAGGCAGTATAAATCACAGATGGGGAAAAAAAGGGATCCTTGCTAGGGTGATCAGATAGCAAGTGTGAAAAATCGGGATGGGGGTGGGGAGTAGTTGGAGCCTATATAAGAAAAAGACCCAAAAATCAGGACTGTCCCTATAAAATCAGGACATCTGGTCACCCTAATCCTTGCATCCAATTTCTTTTCCTGCCCCCATCATCCAAACTTTACTTTGGATCACATGGGATCTGGATAGAAACTATCCCTGGTTTTGTTTTTGCATAACCAAAACCTGATGGTTCTTTTTTCAAAACCAAACTCACCCTGGTTTGAATCTAGAGATGGGATGAATGGAAACTCTTTCTCCTGATCCCCTGAACTTTGGTGGCTAACTGAAATCCAGGCTCCTTGTCTAGTACAAAAGCATGTTCCCTGTCTATGGTAAGCATCTAATTAAAAGGTTTTACTGTATTAACATTTTTATATTTAATGCCTAAGCTCTGAGCTCACATTTTGAACAGGACGTTTTACAGAGACACAATTTGATATGACTACCTCTACATTCAAGAGACATTTTGGAATTAGTTTTTAGTTACAGCCCCTAAAGTTTCCTCTTCTAGATAACTTTCAGTGAATTTACATGTCCCAGATATTCCAAGGTAACATAGAACATCCTTTGTACAATTTAAGATGTGAACAAATGCAACTTCATAATCTACTTAGAACTTAGTGCTTTGCATCTTAAAACTGCTGCCCCAATGTTAGCAAATCATTTCCCACAACACTCTTCTAAAGTTTTATCTTCTTTTTAAATTATCCTCATTATTAATTATTTATTATTAATGATCAGGTCTTAAAAGAAGAAATATGAGATTTAAAGAGACTATCTGCAGCAGTAAACCTCTTTGTCTAGTAGGACATCAGTGGGCGTGCATCTCTCCCATTGGTGTTATTGTGGATTACCTGCATTCCACGTACACCAACAGAAGACTAGGCTTCTAAAGTATAGGTGCTCATTTCCTGTAAGTGTTCCATTATGTCACTTATGCACAATAATTCTTTTCCTGTGCTGCCTGACATCAAATCATACAGTAACTATTGGTGAATGGAAAAGAAAGTCAAAATGCCTCCTTTAAAAATGGTGAGAGTCTGGAATCACATTAAATTTACAGCTTTAGTAATACCTAAAGTGAATGTTTTGCATGTCTAGTCACCCTTCCATCTGCTCAGAAAACTCTAATGAGCAAATAAATTGTGGGGTCTGATATGGGTCATAAATTATTAATAAATAATAATAATAATACCTAGATATTGTCTTGTGGTCTAATGACTAGACGTTTACTAGTCTGAACAGAGCTAGGCACACATGACTGGCTGCTTCTATGCCAACTTCTGAGAGGGGAAAAAACTCCAACACTCAAACAATTATTCCAATCAGATGATTCCTACTCTAAAGGAAAGCAGAAACCCTGACTACTGTGAAAATGAATATTCCCTTTTAAAATGTAGGTGGTGTGTTAAAATTTGTCAAGTCATCAGGGTGATGGAAATTTAATAAAATGTGATACCTAACATTTGAAAAGGACTTGTGGCCTTAAATAGTGATGCTTAAAGTTAAGCACATAAATAAGTGCTTTGCTGAATCAGGGCCTAAATACTCAAATTAAAATAAATGATATATGGTGATTAAGAAAATATATCGCATTTAATATATTTGAACTATGACTTTCCATTCATTTTGAAGTTTATTAGAAATTGAGCTTGCATGATAAAGAGATGCAATTATGGAATGTTTTAACTCTTGCATGAAACAAAGACCCAGTAATCATCCATTGTCTAACTAGAGAAAGAAAATAATAAAGCCAGAAGAAAAGTGACAAGCTTGTTTTACAAGCAGAACAAAGTATAAGTCCAAAAAGATTTTAATACCCAGGAAACAAGTGCCACTTATCAAGTTACAGCTCAGATTAGTGCATATTACCCTGCTGACACTTTTATTAGTCATCGGACGGATAATATTAGTGTCATTTAAAATTGCTGGTTTATTGAAAGATTCAGTGTATTTAATATAACATTCAGTATTTCATTTCTTCATCTCTCATTTGAACTGTAGTTCATAAACCCTTGGTTCCAAGTTTTGTATTGGAGGCCATATATTTTCAACACACTAGCTCAATAGTGTATAGAAAGAAACACATAAGAGAAGTTGGTTAGTTTTAGAACTGTTTCCCTAAACATTTTTGAGCTTTTAAAATGTGTGTGTCAGGTGAAGAAAAAGGGAAATGCAATTGTCACAGTGGAGTAGGAAACATCTTCTTACAGGGTGTTTTTTGTTTAATTTATAAACGCACCTCCATTAATGTCAGAAATTTAGCCGGCACACTCATGATAGTTCAGGTACTTCCTGTTTCTCTTTGGATAATGTGAGGATTTGGCCACAAGCATTGCCATATTAGCTACAATATTTTACACATGGGACTGGCTGATGTCTCACTGTTCTAATGAAAGACTACTATTATCTGTTCTATATAAGTATTTAAGCCAAAAATCAATGTATTTACAAGTTTCTTTTCCTCTCTATTCAGAGGTGATTGTCACCTAATATAGCAACAAGACAAAACAATCAAAGGAAAAACTTAAAGAGCTTCCAGTAAAATGTAGGCAATTTAGATAGCAAGGTAATGCAAGTGGCCCAATATCTAATCCATCTTGACTCTCATTCATACCCAAGTTCATTATAAAGCAAAAAAAAGGGTATTGGATACTAGACCCCAATTTATTGAAAGCAGTTAGGAAATAAGTTTGACTCATAAGGAACAGATCATTTTTTAGTGCTATTGTTAAAAGTGGCCAGTAAGCATATTACAAGCCACACATCTCTGTTAACCCACCATATAACATCAATAGTTATTCATAACACAAATCCTGCAACCACAGGAGATAGTATAGGACTGTGAGAAAAGCTTGCTGGGAGACTTTTTTTTAAGCTCCACTATGCCTGTATCCCTCTTCATGAATGCACCTATCAAAAGGTAGCTAGAGAGTTACCTCCCATCATTCACTAATAAGATTGGCTGCATCTGTAATACTCAATCCTGACACGGACTCTCCCAAAGAATGGGGGAGTTTGGATGATTTTTGGATAGGCCAGTCTTTAGTTAGGATATAGTTTGAAGTCATGCAGGTTAGTTTGTTGAAGGAGTATTTTTTCTACTTTGTCTACTAATTGGATAACAGCTTAAGAAGTCCCTTCCCCTTATCCTCAGAGCTCATTGTTACACCCAACAAAAAAAAGCAATTTTAAAAAAAGAAACACAATCCCTCATCATTTTTACATAACTATGACACCATCAGCAAAGCAGCACTCACTGACACCAGACTAGACCATGTACATACCATCTATGGGAAAAACCACAATAAAATTTTTGCATTTTAAACCATTTTGACATGAGTAAAATAAAAAATAAAATCTCTTTGGTATACTTAGTTTATTACATTAAGCCTATGTTAATATTTTCTAATCATAGTGACCTCATCCTGCCAGAATGTACAGGCCCCTAATCCTTGCTATAATGTTTTCTCATTAGCCACTCAGCATTGGCCACACTAGTCGTAGTAACTAAGCACTGCCTCAGGCACCACTGGAATTAATTACTAGAAGAAACACTGCTGTTTTCAATTGTCATCTTGAATTTATCACTTGCCACTTAATGTAACTCATCTGACCTAATACCTCCTCTGTGTCACCGGGGGCTTTGGCACCAGTTCCACCTGGGTAATAGCCGGGGTGTTCTGTATACTTAATGTGCCTGTATAGCTGAGCACACATCTGCTTGAGGCCTGGATAAAATCCTACCCTGGAGGCAAAGCATGCTAACAATGCCCCAAGCAAATTGCAGCTTACCCATACGTCATGTTACATCTGAACCTAAGACTGATTCAGAGGTATACCCAATACATCTAATTTCTGCTGTTTGGAGATGATAATCTTTCATTTTGTTGGATGTAACAACACTAACCATTTGTTTTGCTCATGTTACATTTTAAAAATAATGAAACTGGCTATTTGTGTGTGGATGAATAAGTGGCTCTAGGGAGCCTTGTAGAGTTAGGCCTGTGGCATTTTCTTATAAATGTGAAGAAATTGCTCATTAAATTACCCCTCAACAAAATACATTTCAGTTGCCAGTCTAATGTAACCTATGTATAAAGCACTAACCAGTCTTACCAGTTTGTCTCTCCTGCCACCCTGCCTTTTCCATTTGTCTAGAAGAGAGGATCTTGTCTATTTGTATATATTTTAAAAGAATATGAACATTTTATTTTATTTAAGGCAACAATGTTTATGCAATATAATCTTTGCTGTATGTGCAGGATCACATCAATTCATTTTTTTCTGTAAAGAGTTTATCATAGAAATTGACATATTTCACATTTTTCTGACATCTTAGGAATAACTAGAACCTCAATGTTTCTGTTGTAAGGTCACTATTTGCAAGTTCTACCGAAGTGCTTAAATATCTGAGAGAAAACTGGCATGGCTCCTTGGTGTTATAAGCCAAAAATATCATACAGCTAAAAGGATAAATGTAACAGACTTATCTTTTAGTAGCATTTTAATGATGACAATTCTCAAAACATTTCCTAGACAGAAATACTTCCTTTGCTACCACAGTGTACACTCAGTACAGTAAACTTGGAGAGATGTATAATGCAATATAAACATTAATAGTTTCACAATTGTGTTTTAGAACGACTATTTATAGAGAAAATACAAAATGTCTCCCAAAAGTATACTTAGACGTAAGCCACCATAATCTTCCTGCTCATGCAGCAGGAAATCTAATACACCAGCTCAATAAACCTGTAGGAAACAAAGGTTTTATGTAGCATTAAGAGTCACAATATTAAAATACCACATTCAACTACTCTTACAAAGCTCCTTTTAAGAGCCAAGAAAATTGAGTGCCAGTTTAGCGAAGGATAATATCACAGTATGTAGAAACAGACGAAGCAGGCACCAAGATCTGTGGAATCCTGCTGATGTTTTCGCTGCTTGGGTCAGTTCCAAACCATAGGTGGTATTGCTATTTTGGGATGTCATCACCAGAAAATACTGCCCCAGAAGTGGTATTGTCCAGAATGATGTTGCAGCAATGTAAATTCAGATTGGCCGACGCAATGACATTATTTCAGAACATATCCTACTCCACGGTTGTTAATAGAGTGAAAATAATTATCATCACTATGCCTGGCAAAGTTCAGATCTGAATCTATCTGTGAAATTCGGGATGTACATATGCATACCTGTAGAATACACAAAGTTGTGGAATAAAATTTTATTCTATCAGCATGTCTTTGAGATGGAGTTATGTCGATCATCCCAAAGAAGTGTGCTAATAAAGCCTATATACCACACTTTCTCTTTTTGCCATATATATATTGGGACTATTTTTCATATTCTCCCACCTGTAAAGCCAAGTGCTTTTGAAGGTAGGTACCATTTACCCAACTGAACAGGGCTCAGAAGGTGCCATAAAAAGTATCTCAAAATAGCTTTTATACACATACAGATGTTGTACCTCTAAGCCTACGATAGTTGAGCTATTTCAAGATTAAGAGTGCTGAGCACCAGTTGGGTTCTGGAAGTCTCCCATTCTCAAGGCCCAAAGCTCCCATTTCTAGCCCTGAAGGGATGCAAGGGATGTTGTCAAACAGTGACGTTGTTATGTTTAGAAAATCTGTCTCTGGCCATCCTCCCCCCACGTTCAGGCTCCCACAGGAGTAGGGTTTTTTGGCGGGGGAGGAATCCACATTTGAGGGGTGAAAGAGGAAATATTTCTCTGGCTAATTTCTTTTCTTTTTTTTTTTTTAAAAGGTGGCTGTTTAAATCTGCACAGGGGGATGGAATGTTCTGGGGAGATGGACTAATGGATAGAGGACAAGTGAGGTTATGAAAGTTGCATAAACCATAAATACATTCGTATCTCGTGTGGTGTTTGTGCATATGTACATATACACACGACTTCACCCACCCCTGAAATACAGCTCTCTGACTCTAGGGTGGAAGCTGACATATGTATAACTGTGTACGGGAACACTACACAACACTTTAGGATAGGAAATGAAAAATACTGCATCCAATTGTAACTACAGGTGGAGTTTAGATAGGCCTACTGTAAATTATACAAACTAGCCAGGACACCAGGGTTGGCACTGAACACTACACAAGTTGGAGATAAATATACGTTGTGAAAATTTGAAGGTGTGAATGTTCTACAAAATTTTGTACTAGACTTACCAGATATGTGAAAACAGAACTTACACATGCATCTGTGGAATTAATAATTTCATTCATTTTATTCTTTCATAAACTCCCCTGATCTTAAAAGAGTACTGGCTGGCAGAAATAAGTTCCTTGTAATAGGAAAATATACCTAAAAGCAAATTCTATGTGTTTATTATTGGGAGACTGGGTTTATGCAAGCAATTTTCATGCAAGCATAGTTGTAAGTAATAATGTGGCCTTTAATGACGGAATGATGGACCTGCCAAACACTAGGTCCTGCCATACACTGCTTGCATTTCCCTGATGGAGAACACAAAGATGCCCATCTGGGACTTATTAACATATTCTCGTCAATTCAGAACCGACTTTAACATAATCCATATTTGTTGACAAAAGACCAACATCAGCTAGAGAACAGCAGTCACATGATTCAATGACACATTTCAAGCAGCACACATAAAGCATGCTTGGGCAGCTAAGCAATTCAGAAATGTAAATAGCAAAAGCATTCTTCTGACTAGATAAAAAGGACAAATCCCTTTTGGCAAGACATTGCATATACTCTTAATACTGAATGAAAACAACAGAGATAGGAATGGGACATATAGTGACTGATTTTGGGGGTGCTCTTTCATTTTATTCCAAGCAACACTCAGTCTTAAACTGAACCTTATACTTTTGTTTCAGGCAGGCAATGCCTTCTTGTATGGGATTTGCGGGGGAGAATACAAATTCTCTTCAATCAGCAGTGTCACATGCTCACTTGTATGGCATGTGGAAACATGCCTTTTTTTTTGGTCCAATTGTCTTGAATTCAGCATCAAGGGGGCTCTTTATTTAAAAACTGTTCAGACCTATAAGACAGTTTCCATTTAGAAGCTCATCATTATAAAGAATTGCAATTTTATTGTTCATTATAATTTTGGGCAACACAGTATATATAATGTTATGATTGTTAAGCACGTGCTTTGTTATGAATCATGCTTCTGTTGGGATACAGAGTTTCTACACTGCTTTACCTAGAAAATAATGATCAGTTTGTAATCCAATTGTCTCTGATTTCACATATTATTGTTATTATTTATAAGGGGCCAGTGATATACAGTGAGTTTTACAAAACTAATAGAATGTAGGATCTCTACGATGAAGATATTGCAGTCTAGCCCAGACAAACTCTATACTCAGAACAGCTGTTTGAATGAGGCATGGAGATATTGTTAATTAGAATTCAACATAGGAAGGTTTCATGAAAGAGTATTAAGGAGGAATTTAAAGGAGGAGGAGGAAAGACCTCTATTTTTAGAATTATAAGTCAAAACTTATATTTCCTTTATTCTTTTAAAATAACATAAATACCCCACCTCCCAAAAAAGGGTTTTATTTTCTACTAGAGATGGTGGCAATGATGATTGGAGTCCTGGAGAGACTTCCGTATGAGGAGAGATTGCAAACCAACCAACCAACCTGGGATGTTTAGCTGAGAGGAAATAAAAATAAATAAGAAAGAGGCAACATGACACATAATGAATGGTATAGAGAAGAAATATTGAGCACTCATGCTTATCCTCTCACAATACAAAAAGAAGGGGACTGTATATGAAATTGATGGGCAAAAAGTTTAAAGGTGACAAAAGGAAATACAATATTTTTACACAACACAATTAATTTCTGGAACTCATTGCCGCAAGATATCGAGTCCAAGAGCTTAGCAAGATTTTAGAAAGGATTCAATATTTATATGGATAATGAGAACAAAGACCATTACATTCAATGGGATAATTTTTTTTTTAGATGGGATGTAAGCCCTCATGCTTTAAGACTTAAGCCAACCACTAACTGATAGGGGTTAGGAGGAAACTTCTCTTTTATGGGCAGGTTAGTTCTTACAATGCACTATAAGGTTTCTGACACCTTCCTCTGAAGCATCTGTCACTGGCCACTGTTAGAGACAGGATACTGGACAAGATGGACCACATAGAGTGCTCTGGCAATTTCTATGTTCCTAGGCAAGGAGACAGTCAGGTATCCCTGGGGGGAATTTCCTACACAGTCTTCCATTTTTGTTAGGGAAGTTGGAGTTTACCTCCCCACAAAGAAGCTATGGGTGCTGTGGGGAAGGGAAGTGTTCCAGATCCTAAATTCTGTTAATCTATCTATGACCTGGAGGCATAGGGCCATATGCGTATAGGCTCTGTGCTGCCTGCAGGCCCGTCTCTCTCTGGCTCCCAGTCAGCATGGCTCCTTTGGACACAGCCTGGACTATACTACCTTTTGTATGGATTCCCGGTAGGTTTGGTGAATAGTCTACATCCACCCCAAGACCAGGCATGGATTCAGACCCTGAATATGGGAAGAGAGAATGGTACCATTCAGAGGGCTGGCCTGAAACCCACTGTAAGTGCTGGAAAAGGTCTCCCTGTACACTCATCTGGTAAAAGAGCATGCCCTAAATATGCCTATCAAATTACTACTTTGGCCTGTAGATGCCATCTGTGATCCCATGTAATCAACCATGGTTCTAGTTCAACTTCCATTGAAATCCATGACAAAACTCTCATTGACTTCACTGAGAGCAGGATCAATCTCATTATTCTTCTGTCAGACAAGACAATGCAATTGTTTAATTTTACTTTAAGTGCAGGCAGTGCATTAGTAACTACTGCTTTGTTGATATTGTTATTAAGAACATACCAGCTGAGAATCTGTTCTATAACTCGACCAGAATATATCCCTGCACTTATGTTATTTTTATGTATAAACATAATATCATAATATATTATTATAAAAAGCTTTGTATCTGTGTGTGCCTGATTTGCTTTTTCCTTTTGGCTTTTATTATGTAAAAATCCAAAAGGATTTATATAATATACATATTAAAAATCCAAATGAAAAAGCAAAGCAGTCACACAAAGATGCAAAGCTCTTTATAATCTGAATATATTAAATGATCAAAGAATGCAGCTTCCCTTTTTTTTCCTGTGAGCCTGAAGAAAAATGAGCAAAGACAGTTAAGAACATAAGAATGGCCATACTGGGTAAGACTAATGGTCCGTCTAGCTCAGTATTTGGTCCTCTGACAGTTGCGAGTGCCTGATGCTTAGTTAACCACTAAGGAGCCTATCATACTTCCTTGAAGTCTCTAGGATTTTACCAGTGACTTAAATATAAGTATGATTGGACCCCCAGACTGTTAAGAGCAGGTATTGTTTTAAAACAAAAGAAGATATTTTTAATGGGGAAATCTCTCTGAATCTTTTGCTGCTTTTTCATATAGAAATTCAAGCAGAGTGTTATTCAATATAATAAGCAAATCTGAGTGCTTACTTTCAGTGAAAGTGATAAAGGCTATAACCGCTCAAGGAATAAGTCATCTATACAGATTAGCCATGACAGAAAATGAAATTATTAGAGTAGAGTGGGACTGAAAATTTTATCTAGAAAGGGTTTTCTTGAACATTTATTTTTAAATATGATATATACCCAAATGAGATGGCAATTGCTTCTGAATCCCTGGTATGATGTATGTATTTTCCTTATACTGAACAATGAATAAGACTGACACGCCCCTGCACTTACAAAGATGTGTTGAATGATTGCTACAATAAAAAAATACTTGCTTGGAAAAGGTTCTGAGGATAGCCAATTTGAAAATGAAAGGTGTGTTGTTGTTTTTTTAAATTAGGTCTTTTTTCTAAAAGCCTGTCTAGTTATGTTCTTGATCCTCGTTGTATTCTCTGTAAAATCTCTAACTTCAAAGAGGGTTAAATAGCATGAAAGTGCCAGCACTCATGTAGGGCTTGCCTGGGCACTTTGATGTACAGTATTCCAGCATGTCAGCAGCTAGAAACTAAGGCCCTTTTTAACTCCTATCTCAATACAATGTGATATTTACTAACTTCAGTTTCTGTCTGGCTAAAAAAAATTCTTCTTTTTTCAATCCAGGGTGACTTGATTTTGTGACTTCTGATGTTCAGACTAATACTGTTTATGACCTTTAAAGACCTTAAGGGAGATACTGTTTTTCCCATTGCACAGCCACTATGGAGAAATTCCAAACACACATCTGTGAGCTACAAAAGGATAGCGTAAACAACAGTTTCCTATTAAACTTTAGTTTAACATTAGGACTGCTGTCCAAAGATCATACTTAAAGATAACTGAAGTGTTACGATATTCTTTTGTGTAGTTCAGTCATGACCCTAATTAATGTGTCTAGGTTAGACATGTATTTCTTCAAGTAATGGGTGGTTTTGTTTGGACAATTAGGCAGAGCTGACAAGGAAATTTTCCATCAAACTGGGTCATAAAAAGTACATTATTCAGCATTATTATGAGTAAAGCAGTATTTATTGCCTGAACTTTACAATACACCATTATCAATCATTACCTGCCATTAAGGTATGTTAACATGAGATCAAAGAGACAAAGCCAAGTTAAACAAACAGGGATGCATGGAAGGCTTTTTAGAATTGCTCATTTAAATTGAAAGAAGTGTTGCGGAATCTATTGGTTAGCTTGGAGCTCCTTTAAGCTAAAAATGCAAATCAGCCAATAATTACAACCCTAAAACATTCCCAATTCTTTTTCATAGGTCACAAAATACATTCATTTTTAGGGAAACATGAATAGCAAAATAGAGACAGAAAGAAAGGAAAATACCAGAGTCAAGTCCAGGTAAGTCAGATTCTTTTGCTATATCCGTTCTCAGCTATAAAATTACCTACACATTCGCTAAAAATATCAATGAAATTGATCCAAACAGAAGGCCAGATGTTTTTGGTCAAGCTGTAAATGCTGGAAAATACATGGGTTTAGCAAATGCTCCAGGCTTATAAGCCTATGGTACATTTATTATTATTAATAATAATTTGTATTGTGATAGTGGACAAGAGCCCAGGATCAAGTCATGGAATCATCAAGATCCCCTTGAGACAGGTGCTATGCAAACACACCTTAGAGCTAGTCTAATGTAGACTTGATGCGGTCACCTTCTTTTGCAGCATAAAATTAAACAGCCATATCACAAAGCAGCAAGTTCTCCCCTGACTTATATTTGCTGCTCTTCCATTCTCCCCTCCCAGATATGTATATTCCAGAGAGAGTAGTTAACTGAGTCAGAGGAAATCAGATCCCAAGTTTCTGTCCACATGTGAACCAAACCTTTTCTAGAAGTTCAAAATTGTCTGGTTAGTTTATTATACAGCACTTCTGATTTTCATCTATTTCGTCTGTTTCTGTCAAGAATTGGAGAGACCGTGCTGAAATACCACAAAACAAAAACAAGAACACACACACACACCATTCTTGCAGTATTCTTATCCCATAGAGAAGCAAATAATTTTAGAACTCTTGAGATTTCCTCACCACTTTTGTAGATAACAAGAGTTTAGATTTGGCTAAGCTCAGATGAGCATAAGGATTTATGGATGCTTATCCAAAACAAACAGAACCCCCATTCCTTTTGTATTTCTATCATCATTACTATATTCCCAGTTACTCCCCACTTTCACAGGAATAATCTAATTAAAAAGAAGACCCACAACAACAAAGCTGTCCTCATTATCCCCTCATCCTTTTCCTTCACCTTTTCATTAAACTGTACCGCACGGTCACAGACCCAGCCACTAGGTCCAGGCCAGGCAGTATTATCAAGAGTTGTTAACAACAGCTCCTCTGCCATACCTCAGACCTTTTGATCTGAGGTACCAGTCTTCATGGGTTTTCAACACCATGTATTGCTTTTGCATGCACACATTAGTAATCCATACTTCACTTGATGGCATTCCATTATTAGAGATCTTTTCAGATACACTAGAATACATTCAAGTAAATCAGAGCTCTTCAGATATGTTGGGCCTCAACACGCTGGCATAACTCCATTAACTTCAGATGAATTTCTCCATATTAATGGTGCTTTAAATGAGAGGGGAATTAGGGCTCTCCTGTTCTTGCACATTTCTACAAGGCTACAAGCTTATTACAATATAAAGAGAGACTTTTGTAGATTTTAGAAAAGAAAAGGTTGGCAGCTAAGAGCTAGTTCAGAGCTAGGCAAATAAGATTTTTTTATTTTAATGCACTTTAAGACTCTTTCCTCTCCAATTCTGAAGCCTAAGAGAGGCTTGTTACAACTTGGAGAGAAACCTCTCACATAATCTCGAGCGTTGAGTTAATAGGGTCGCTTTCTAGAAGTAAAACAGTCTCTCTTCCTTCACAAATAGTTGAATGTTGCCATTCCTCTGGCACACATCCTTCCAATGTGTGCCTTAAAGGGTGTTGTCACTGAAGGAAGAAAGGACCATATAAACATATATAATATGAAAGACGAGATAATGATTCATTGCAGTTGCATTTCTTTTCAGTAATCAGAAGGTGTCATGATATCATCTGTTGGTGATATATAATAGCAAGGGGAAACCGGTCAGGATTTTTGCCCTAATATGATCTTAGGCTAGTTGGTGCATGAATGGCAGATACAGAAAGAATACTGTATAATGCTAATGATTTACAAGCCTAAACACTCAGTTAAACAGACATGACTATGTACTCGCATGTCATTTACATTCTAAAAATACCATTATGAACTATTATTATATACCGTACATATATATTTACACACAAAAGTCATTCACCCATGATTGAAATGCAGTTACCTGCATTGTATAGCACAATAGCCATTTGACAACACACAGTCAATACTATACAACAGTTGATGGAAATGAATTAGAACACTATATGAAACTGAATCTTCAAAAAACATATAGGTAGGCAGAATATAATTACTCCAGGAATATCTATCATCCATTTGTCCAGAACACTAGGGTTAAAACTCCTTTTGTGATACATGTCAAGGGATCTTTAATAACTTCAAGTGGTCAAGACTTCTGTATTATATCATTGGATAGACAGATTAGATGGTGCTCCCTCATTCTAAAGATTTAAAGCTGTAATATAAATATGCAGTACTCAAAATACCATGAAGTCATTTTGATTTATTAGAAATGTCTGATAAGTATCTTCATGTTTCCTCTAATGCTGAATATAACTGACAGCTTTTTCTCTTGTTGAACAAAGCTAATATATTTTTTCAAAGTCATTGAAGCTATGGTGGATATGTTTCTCACTAAGGTACTAAATAATTTCCTAAGACTTTGGTATACTTCTTTGAAAAAACCTTTCCCTCATAGCAAGTATAACAACACTGACACCTCCATTTTCCTAAACACCCTGCCCTCAAAAAAGAAAAGTCAACTGACAGAAAAGCTCTGAGCAAAGGATGACCCCAAAATGGAGGCGAGCCAGATACTCCATGAAATCCACAAAAGACTTCATGACTATTGGGTTAACATGGAATGCACTCGGATACTGTGGTGATGGACAGCAGTATAAAACCCTAAGATAGATTGAAACTTGCAGTCAAGAATCCTTCCCCATGGTCTACCAGTTTGGTGAGACTCCTTCTAAGAAGAAACCCTTGTCTTTGAACTATTATTACAGTATTCTAGTAACTAATCCAAAAGAGGGTTTTTCAAGTGGGTTTTCTCTGTTAGTCATAAAAGATGGTCTGTTTTTAGGGCAGTCCCATCTGTTCAGGCAGCAGTACCAATACTTATTGATTATTAAACAGGACAAGGCATCTGGTCAACAGTAATGATAGAACCTTAATAAACTGCATCTACTTCATAATCATATCCTTGGGAGCCATATTTTTAGTGTCACAAAAAAAAATCTGATCACTTTAACCTGGGCTATGCAAAGTAGCCAATGGTATAGCATAGTGGTAAGCAAAGTCAAGTATGCATAAGCAAGAGATGGACGGACTGATCTATGAGGTTGATTTTGTTTTGTTTTTCCCCCTGTGCATCTCCAATTCTTTTAGTCATACCCTAATGAAGTTTCTGCTCCCCCACAAGAACTCTACGCTATGGAAACTGCAATATGTTATTTGCAGCACGCAGTAGGTCCAGGCAGTGGCAAACTACCTTTGCACTGCAAATACAGTATTTCTGGTGGCTTTCTGCACTACCAAGTGGAGCTGGAGAAGCTGAAGATTGGCGAGGTATGGTTAGCATATTCACCAAACCCACCATGTTGTGAAATAGCGAGCCAAATCTGCCAGTCCCCCAAACCCTGAAGAAGTCAGCTGCAAGTTGGAACATTTTAAAAGGCTTAGGGCTGATGATTCCCTTCCTCACCCCCACTGTGCTCCAGAACATTTCTCTCAATTTCTCATCAGTTAGCAGCACTGATTTAATGATAATTAACAGAATTAGTGCAATTATTCATAGCAAGTAATGGGCTAAATTGTGTCCCAGTGGACACAACTCATAGTAAGGGCCAGGTCATTGCTGTGCTATCCCAGGAGCATCCCAGCAAAGGAATTGTGACTCAGAGATCCACACCTCCTTCTCTGCTTCTCCCTTGTACCAGGAGGTGCTCATTTGCTGCTGGATTTACCAGCCAATTATAATCTCACCTTGGCACCAGCTCATCTTTGTAGTTTGTGCACTAGGGAACTGGAACCAAGACTCTGTGTTCTCTGCCCTTTCATCCTCATTCCTCCCCCCAGCTGCTTTAGGGTTGGAGAAATAAATGGGCATGCAGTGCCCTTTACCCCTGCATGCCCAGACCCAAGGTCTGGGTAGCCCATGAAGATGTCTAAGAGAATGATGTATTCCCCCGTATATCCCAACCTGGGCCCACAGTCCAGTTGGCAGTATATTTTTTAAAAGGACTTAAATCCCTCTTTCAGTTAGTGAACCACCAGCAAAGTGATCTTGATTTTTTAAGAATGTAGTTATTGTTTGGGTTTACTGCATGGTTTGGAAGAATAATTTTCAGACTCTAGGTTGTCTGTAAACAGTTTATGTTATCTATTGCTCTTCATTGTTTATGACTCATGGTTAGTTATGTAAGTCACATGGTATGATCTGTGTGTCCAGACTGGACGACATGCTTTAAAAATCCAGAAAAATAAGAAGCCTGTAACAAATAGCATGAACTTCTTGTAAGAAGAAAATAACCCCTTCAAATAGAATCTGTGAAATGTCATGAATACCCAGCCACTCTCAAAATACTTACAAATAAGAAATGATACCATAAATCATACTAATTGGAATCTTGTGCTTTTACTTGTGAAAATATTTTCATTTTTTTTTTTTTAAAAAAAGCTATTCAAACAACTCTAATGATGAAAGGTATTGCAGTAGCCTCATATATAGCTGCTGGTGAAATACCCCAATAGGCGAGAAACCATAGTAACACACAACACATAGGAGGTTGAACTTAGTAATGGACATGATATATTTGATATATTAAAACAAAAAAGTCAACAGTGTAAGACCATTACTTTGGCATTGTTAAGGTATCATTTCTACCCTAGATTTTTATGGTTAATCTACTTGGCCAAGAGATTTGTATTCCTTTGCTGCCATCTAATTTTGTGACTTAACAAAAGTTTTTAATCCAAGGATCTCTTTCTGAATCACCCTACAAAAAAGTGAGTCTTGTGCTCCTATAATTTCAATTCACAGGCTGTTATCAGGAAAATAGAATGATGTCAGAAATTCAGCTTTACGAATACACTGTCCGGTCAAATAAGGAAGACCAGATAGGCAGTGAGAGTGAAGCACTGATTTTTTTAAACAACCTGCAATCCTTATTCAGATGTGCTGTAGACACATGCTTCCACTGAAGTGAAGGGAGATTGGGTTGTAGAACCTGGCAAGTTAAAAGAAAAAGAAAAAGAAAGAAAAATTCTGAAAAAAGAGTAAATATTAATTTGTTCTTTGTTCTTGTCTGCTTAACTCTGATACTTTAGTATTTTCCCTTATCAAAGTCCCTGTGTTTAAGTAACATCTTATAAAAGCAAGTAAACATAAGTTTCTAAGACATGAGGGCCAAATTTTGCTCTGTGGAGTTAGTTCAGATTTACACCAATATAATAACAGAGAAGTATTTGTGTGTGGATTTTCCCATCCCACCTTTAGAAATAATTTCTTTACCAAACTATAAAGAAATACTATATTATCTTTTCTATGTTCTCATTGTGGTAGCTATTATTTTGTTTTACTCAACCTGGTCTATTGTGTTCCTTATATCTCCATGATTGTACCTTTGTAGTTCATTTTTAATTGCATGTCATTGCTAACCTCCTTGTAAAGAGACAGGGCCCTGCCATTCCTACTAATTATCCGAATCACCAGTCACTGTTTGCATGTGTGTGGCCTTGCCTGAAGCTTTTAACCACAAGTTGTGTCACTAAATCAAAGCAAGTTGGAGGAGTCGCTGTTGTAGTGACTTACTAATAAATGCTGCATGACATTCCTTTCAGGCCATTTGGAAGTATTGTTTTTAGAATTACACTTACTCAAAAACAATGATTAATTTTGTTGGGGGGGAACCAAGAAATGTTGGCAGGCTCTCCAGTGCTATAGACTAATGCATTAGCATTCACCTTGAACAGCCATTTTCCAACAGTGCTTAGGCCATAAATGAAATGAGTCTGATGATCTCAACCTACTCCCTATGGAGTGATTTTTGTCTACATCACAAAAACCACAGCACAGTTTGACAATTGTTAGCCTCTGCTCAGAGCAGTTCCAGGTCTAAATAGCAGCTGCTGATCCTAGTTTTTGAAAGTACATTAGTGTAGGTGTGACGGGAAGCTTCAGAGCATGAGTCTCATACTTTCCTAATCATAATGCTTCATCATATTTGCTTACAGCCAGATTCTGCTGAATACATTGACACACAGAATAGTACAGTAGTACTATTGAGAACAATGAGACTACTCACAGAGTAAAGTACTGCAACAACATGCGTAAGGGTGACAGAATCTGGCCCTTAATGCTCTTTTAATTAAAGCATGTTAAGTGTAGGAAAACCTACCCAAACATAATTTTTAAATTTAAGTTTAGCTTTGCTGAACTTCTGAACCTAGAACATCAGTCTTAGAAAGACGTTTTGTTAAGGTGACAGATTCTAGGGCTGTGTATGGGGAGCCCCTTCAGGGATCTTCTGTTGGGGGTTATCTTGAAATAGAGAGATGGACATGTATTTTTATTAGGTCTCTCTGAAGTTAGAGCAGGTGTTTTCAATCTAGGAGGTGGGGCAGAAAATCTCTCTGCTCTAGAGGGAACGAAGGGCACAGACTGAAAGCTCCTGCCAGGAAGCCCTTGGAACAGTCAATTTTAGGGAGAAAGCTTAGGCTGAGGCTTGTGTTCTGTTATTATCTGAGTTACCAATAAAGTCCAACTCCATAAAAGAAGTAAGTTGGGACATTTTGCAGTGTGTACACATATGTTGTTCAGGGCAGCCTGGGAGCACGACCTGCTTACAGGAAACATTTTTCAAAGGACCACTATTTTCCACATCTCAGTTTTTGCATACTCAAGTTCTGCATCTAATATTTTGATGCCCTGGTTTCCATTTCTAAGCTTACCGAAAACAAAAACAGCAGCAGCAACAGATTTCTAAGAGCCTACCGCTTCAGACTTAACCTTGACAGTTTTGCACCGATCTTATAGTAATTTCATTTAGACCACAATTCTCTAGTTTGCATATGTGAATATCACATGAGATTGTGTAAAAGGCCTCACTAAAAATCAAGCTATATTATGTCCACAGCTTCCCCCCTATCCAGTAGGCCAGTAACCCTGTTAAAGAAGATTATCTTGCATCAGAAGATTTGGACACTTCTTAACTTTGGGCTGTTTTTCTAAACTTGAACATCCCTCTCATACTGCATGTCTTATTCCTGGGAATAATTCTTATGTAGATGAGTAGCTCTATTTAATTTAATAACTTGCCTTTTAAAGTTACCCCAGCACTAATTATCACTTGTGGTGTTATGAAGGAAAACCCACCTCAGTCTTAAAGTGTTCACCTCAAAAATATTTGACCAAACAAAAAGGGAATTGGACCAGTAAGTGTGGTTTCAGTAAGAAATGAAACTTGTTTGAGTGGTTCTTATTCTCCTATTTTCTTCTAGTCTTTTCTTCATCTTGATTAGTAATTTTTACACCCTGGCAGTATAATCCTAAATACTTTTTAAAACTGCTGTAGTGGGGAAAATACTTAATTTTTATGATATGTCTCCAGAGATAGATATTTAGTACTCTACAGTGAGGTTAATTTAGCATAAAACAGTATAATACCTTCCTTATTTCTGTTCATTCATTTAGAAATTATGGGACCAAATCAAGAACAAGTTACACATCATGCACTAGTTACTGTACATAGAATCCCCATGAACTGAAAGTAGGCTTGGAAGGATTAAATTTTTAATTGGTAAATGTTGATAAATGTCTATTTCATCGTACGCACACAAACCGATGAAAAAATGTTTCCATTAATAATAATCAAAATGTACAGATAAAGAAAGAAAAATGCTGCTTGATAAATTACTACAGTTTGATTTAAGAATATTTGTTGATTTTGACATATGACATTGACAATTTGTGTTTTAACAATTATAAAGCTTTAACCTTTTGAATCTCAATGTTTATTGTCATTATATAACTATTGTCTGACCCCCCCCACATGATCTCACACAACAGTGAAAACTTAAATAGATCAAAATAGAATACTTAAAACCGATAATTTTGTGCAACTGAAAATTTAAATTAATACAATTTTAAAAGTGCTTAAAATAAATATAGATATTGTCCATTGAAATGACCAAAAATAGAATTCTGCCATGCCTAACAGTAAGTAAGAAATGCTTAAATCTGCTGGAGAACACCATGGGCTGCAATTTGTAATATAACAAAAAACTCTTAGCTCTTGTTAATAACTTGCCAGCTCCTCATTATATCCCCCAAAGAAGAGATGTTTGTGCAATGAAAACTGGAATGCCCCTCCACTGTGCTGCCTTTAAAAAAAGTTCTGGTATTCCCAGGTTACTGGGAGCTCCTTAAATCAAGGCAGTGTGACTTGATAATGAGGTACATAACTATAAGCTCTAGTGATCATGTCTGCACTGCATGAATATTCATACTGCATTGACTAAACACCTAAAGTCCTGCTCTAATATGCACTGGGCTCAATATAAAACCTGAGACAGAATATCTGGGACCAGCCTCTTCTAAATTGTTCCCAAGTTCCGGTCAGACTTCTGAAGGTATTCTTCCCAGCACAGTAGACAAACACAAGGAATAATGGTAGTGTATGTTTTAGCTGTAAATATGAGGCCAAATCTTCCCCCACATGTACACTGACTATAATGAGAATTTTGCACTCATCTCCGTGGACAGGATTTTTCTGGCCCTGATGAAAGGGAGGGCTTGCTGTAGTGCTGACTGATGCACATTAGAAACCTCACCTCTTTTTCAGCACCCATATATGGGCCAGAAAGGCTAGTCCCACTCTCTCTTTAAATTGACGCACAGGTTCCCAAGTTCTGCAGACATGAATGCACGGACATATGTCAACCTCACTCTACTGCAGAGATGGGCAAACTATGGCCCGTGGGCCACATCTGGCCCACGGGACTGTCCTGCCCGGCCCCTGAGCTCCTGGTAGGGGAGGCTAGCCCCCGGCTCCTCCCCTGCTGTCCCCCCACCCCCACAGCCACGCGGGCAGTGCTCTGAGCAGCGGGGCTGTGCGCTCATGCAGGGCAGCGTGGTGGCGTGGTTGGCTCCGGCTGGGAGGCGCGGCTGCCAGACATGCTGCACTGAGTGGCGTGATAAGGGGGCCGGAGGGTTGGAATATGGGGCAGGGGATCCTGGGGGGCAGTCCGGGGACATGGAGCAGGGGGTGGTTAGATGGGGCAGAGATTCTGGGCAGGGCATTCAGGGGATGGGGAACGGGGGGGTTGGATAGGGAATGGGGTCCTGGGGGGGCAGTTAGGGGTGGGGGGTCCCGGGAGGGGGCGGTCAGGGGACACGGAGCAGTGGGGGTTGGATGGGTCGGGGATTCTGAGGGGGGCAGTCAGAGGGCGGGAAGTGGGCAGGGGCTAGGCTGTTTGGGGAGGCACAGCCTTTCCTACCCAGCCCTCCATACAGTTTCGCACCCCGATGTGGCCCTCGGGGCAAAAAGTTTGCCCACCCCTGCTCTACTGTATCTTTGGATGGTGACTGGTTGCTCTCCATATCCATTTTAGGTAGGAGAGGACATCATCAGCTTAATGTACAGCATGGGAGATTTAAGTTAGATATTAGGAAAAACTTTTAACTGTAAGTCTTGGGACAGGCTTCCGAGGGAGGTTGTGGGATCCCCATTACTGGAGGTTTTTAAGAATAGGCTAGACCAACACCAGTCAGGGATGGTCTGGGTATACTTGGTCCTGCCTCAGAGTGAGGGGCTGGACTATAGGATTTCTTAAGGTCCCTTCCAGCCCTACATTTCTATGATTCTGCTTAAATTTAAAAAAGTGAGAAGAGGAAGTAGAATTTTCCTACATTCTAGCTCAACATTAGTATAAAATATATCACTCCTGAGAGGTGCACCCTTGACATCCACTAGAGTCAGTGGGAGGTAAAGGTGCCCAGCCTCTCTCACACTGGGCACCTGTTTAAATGATCTTCAGAGGGATCCCACTCACCTTACTCATAAACATCAGTCATTTATCCAGAGAGTAAGGCAAGCAGGGCCAGGCCATAGGGCAGATCTGTACGTAGAGGAGTAAAGGATCACTACCCCACTGATTCTTAATACTGATGTTACTGTGGAGAATCTTGGACCAATACTGTGGAGAATCTTGTAAACCTGCCCCTAAAGCCAACTCAGCACTGTCTTGTCATCCATTGGTGTGTTCACTGAGAAATAAAAAGGATCTATAGCTTGACCTTTAATATGTAGAGTAATAAGAAAATCATGTAACATGCTGGGTTTGTTTTTCATTGAATTGTGGCCCTTACTATTCATTAACATTCAGGTGCTGAAAATCTAATAAATTATTTCCAAAAGGAAATGTAAACAATTTTCTGACAGCAAGTACTGCATACAGTAGGCTGGAACCTACCTGAAGTTAATTGCAACACAGTTCACTAATGAAACTTTCCATCTATTAAATCTTAACAGGCATAACTATAAAAATGGCGCCAGCTCTCTCTTCTGCTCAGGAATGTCCCAGACAGCCCTTGCAGCGGCTTTCACCCATTCTCTTTGGAAGGATTTATAATTATTGCTAAGTCATAGCAGCATCTAACTAAATTCACATGGGTTATATTTCTTTTTTAAACGTATAATTTTAAACTGCTGAAATTTGATTTGAATTAGCAGTGACCACCGAGCTGCTCTATTAAGCTCTGATGCAGCACCTATCTTTGAGGTAGATAGAAACTCCATGCCCTCACACAATATCAAATAGGTCAGTGTGGTCATCATGGAGTGACACTGGGGGAAGATAACACCTTCTTAAAACACCTTAGCCTGAAGACGAGGTTCATCTTTACTCACTGAAAACCAGGAATACAGTGAGATGGTCAAGCAACATCTCCATCACTAATGGAACCACAACAATTGGGGGTTAGTGTCAGCAGTGCCCTCCTCCCTCCTCTCAGAAACTTTCCTAACAAAAGCACTGGATTCTGGGAGGTAGAAACTAAGCTTCCCATTCTCATGCCCCTCTCCCCTCACAGCGCAGGTCACCCTGGCGGAGCTCCTGCATTAGTGTCCTTTGGGATTGCACATGGGTGAATGAGAAGCTAAGGTAAGTGGCTGTCTAATAGAGGGGTGGTGAGCTCTTGCAGACCTAGGACTCTGTAGGACAGCATATCAAAGTAGCTCAGGAACCACTCCCACAGACTTACTGTGTGACCTTGAGCAAGTCACTGAATTTTCCTGTGTATCTATGGGTCAGGGACAGTCTGAAAGTCTATTTGTACAGTCCCTACCACAATGGAGCCCCAATCTCATTTAGGAGCTTTCGGTGCTATCATAATACAAATAATACATAATAATCAACAGTATGTCATTTGTTGCTCCTGCCCTGCAGTCCTCATAACTGAGGCCCAGATTTCAATGGCAGTTAGGCACCTATATACCTTTGAGAATCTGGGCCTAGAGTTCAAATAGGATAGCATGAGGCATGGGTTCTCACAACAAATTTTTTGGTGGCCTCAGAGTGCGGCCACCGATGCTTGCTGCTGGCTGGATTGCTAATGCTCTCCAGTAATCCCTGTCTACTTGAAAGGCCCTTGGGGGATCATCACAGCCAATGCAACTTAGCTGCTCTGATTTGTTCTTTTGGGACCAGACATTCACCCAAAGAAGCAAAACTTCAAAGGTAGCAACTGGATACCTTTGTGCCCTCTCCCAAGTGGTGCTAGGGGCCAAACAGAGGATTGTTAGGACCTTCCCCTGATTCAGCATCAGCACTCAGCTCTGAATGTTGGGCTCTGGATATACATTTTCTATTTTCTTTGCTGACTTGCCTTCTCCTACCACTGCAAACACCCAGCTCCCTTGCCTGACTCCCTGCTTAATGGAATGTTCTCCTCTTTCTGCCCCTTCATATTTCCACCTTCTTCTCATATAGTTTCTCATCCATTATTCACTTTCCTCTCTTCTCTTTCTTTCCTATATTTTTACCACCCCCACTGATGACCCCCAGAAAACCCCAACAACTCCCCACTTGAAAAAAGGGCAGGGGAAACTAAAAAGATAAGTGTCTAATTTAGCTTGGAGCACCTTGGGTGTAGCTCTTCTTTGTCTTTTTAAACTCCTAGCTTTTCATCCCAGGGACTATGTCCTCCTATAGATTTAGACAGCACCTGTCACATTGTGGGTACTATGGAAATATAAATAATCACCACCAAACAAGTAAAGGAGGGTGATCTTGTTGCCAAGCCATAGAATGGGGAGTGAGTTTGTTTAGTCCAGCTCTTCCAGACACTTGTGTGGGACCTTGGGCAAGTCTCTTAACCTCTCCAAGACTCAATTTCCTCATCTCTAATATGGTCCTACCTATACAGATCATCAGAGAATTTCCATTGAAACAAAATTTTTACCAAAAAATTGCCTCACACTACCTCCCCTCCCCCACACTGTGGTGTGAGTGAAATTCATGACTAACACTAAAATCCTGTGAAGTTCTCTGGTGGAAAGCACTATAGCTCTGTAGGCAACTCCTAAACAACACAGGTGTAGAGGCTATATTTTAAGGAGAAAATATCATTAAAATGTCAAAACCTTTTTTAAAGTCCCTCCAAGGACTGATCACATGTACACGGATGAAATCATAACCTCAGTATAGATCCATATACCAGTCAGTCAATTATCTTTACAACTAACATTTTGGGGAAGCTATAATGCCTGAGAATTACACTTCTGTGCTAATGCACATGGGTATGTTATCTTATTACTACTTTATCTGAGCTAGGCAAGCTGGAGCCAAGGTGACAGTTTTTCTCCCTGTGATGGGGTGGATCGGCCCCACACTGGTACGGAGGGGATTAATCCTTCCCTCCTAGCAGAGGAAGCCCCACCCCTGAGGCTCTGCTGGGCATGCTTCACCTGGAAGTCAGGTATAAAAGCCTGCAGAGCTCCTCAGTCAGGGTGGACTGCTGAGGAGGAAGGACACTTGGCAGGGAATCCAGCCCAGGAGCTGTTACAGCCAGGGCCGTCCCTACCCATAGGCAAAGTACGCAGCTGCGTAGGGCACCAGGAAATTGCTGCTCCAGCCCGTGCTCCACCTCTTCCCCATGGTCCCCTGCCCTGCCTCTTCCTGCCCCTCTCTGCTCCAGCCCCTGCCCCACTCCTTCCCCAAAGCCCCCGCCCCTGCTTCATCCCAGCTCTGCCCCCACTCCCATGAGGACCGCAGCAGGGCTGGGCCTGCACTCACCAGCCCCAGCCGCGCCACGGGTGAGTACTGGGGGTCAGTTTCCCCCCTACCTCCCAAGCCGCCCCCGCACCTGCGGAGGCCAGGGGCCCCACCCCACATGGTGGGTGGGGGTGGGGGGGTGCATAGGGCCCCAGAATAGCTAGGGATGGCCCTGGTTACAGCCCTTACTTACGAGAGCTGAAGAGCCAGAAACCTGGACCAGAGGCCTGCTGCTATTGGAACCTCAGGGAGTGTCTGGTGCTGAGGAGCCTGGAGACCCCAAAACCATATGGACCACTGCTGCAGAGAGCCGGTAGGAAGTGACCCAGGGAGGGTGAGGGAGTGGTACTTCCCACCCTTATGAGGTCAGCGTGTTTCAGTAGGATTCCCTACTGACCCCGTGGTGGACCGCTCCGCTGCTGTCAGGGCCCTGGGTTGGGGCCCAGTGGAGTCAGGTGGGCCCAGGCCCCCCCCACCCCCTTGTGACGGCCCCCAGGAACCAGCCACTAGGCCCCGTTTTGCCTCCAAAGGTGGCTGTAATGTCACTGGCTGCTAGGCCGTGCTATCCCACTAGAGGAGAAGAATTAGGCAGACTCTGGCCATTGGGTCGTACTGCCCTAGGGGCACATTGAAGGGACTCTGGTCTCGAGGCTGCAATACCCCATTAGGGAAAGGGGAATTAGGCAGGCTCTGGCCATTGGGCTGCACTGCCCTCGGGAAACAGTGAATGGCTGCTAGGCCGCACTACTCCACTCAGGAAGAGGCCGTAGATGGACCCTGGCCATTGGGCCACATTGTGCTGACTACCAGGGGAGGTGGGGGTTTAGAAAACGAAGGTAGGCGTAGAGAGGCGGTTGATAGGGGTTGATGAGGTACAAAGCCCGCCACACTCCCGTATATACATATTTGGCCTAAGAATGGTATAAACTGTTAATTGGTGGGACAAACTAAAGTAAACTTTTGCTTGCTATTATTATTGAGACTTCTGTCTGACACTGATGTGGCATAGTAGATGATTTCTGGGTGACCCCAGACACCCAGAACACTTATAAGTAAACTATTTTTCATGTTTTACATATTACATACACACTGGTCTATCTCAATGCTAGCTTGGAAATGATCCTCAAAATGTCCTTGGCTCCAAAATTGCTTAAAATAAAATTTGTAGCTAAACCAGGAACATTCCTGTTTCCAGCCTAATTTGTCTTCCTCACTCAAGTTTTTTAAAGTTCTATTGTCTTAGCAAACTTTCAGCACTATGAATTGCTGTATTAGTTGAAGCAATATCTTAAGTTACTTGTCTACTTTATATATACACACACATAATGTGTGCATGTCTGTATTTGTGCATGCATACATAATAGTCTATTATATTAACCGTTAAATACGGACAATGTGCTTGGTGCTATACAGTGCACCAATCTGAAGAGTGCTCCAGCTGCCAAAAGTCTAACAAGTAGAGACACACACACAAAAGACAGGAGGAAACAATGTTCAGAGGTTCAGATTACGATGTAAATATGTAACCCTTAACCAAAGCTTATCCACGTATGTTGAGTCTGCATCACTGGTCTGGAAGGAGTCTGCCTGTATTTTGGCACTAGAGCTGCAAGACTGAACCAGAGTGCTGCTGAATAATGGCAGTGCATGAAATAAAAAACATGAGGGTGAGGGGAGAAAGTTACCTGAATTTTATGAAACTGCAGAGAAGGCTTTGCTTGAGTTGAAGACAAACATTTGGATTGGTTCTTGTTTCAAGCAAAATAGTTTCCTACTTAAAATATGACTTTTTAACTTGATTTTAGAAAGTGACACACACAAACTTTTGCACTGTTTGGAAGGGAAATAACTTGGGTACACTGTTACTAAAAGCCTCTACCACGATACTGTCTTGTATTGAATTAATTAAAGATATTAACAGCCAATCTGGCCAAATTTCTCCTGTATCTGAGCTAATCCTAAATGACTCAAGGACTCTTAGGGACCACAGCTGTGGCTGCTACACTTTTTTTAAAAATTTTGTTTAAAGGGAAATCTTCTATTGTTTGGGACTGCAAAGTAAAAAATCAGAAATCCTGTGTTGTTTCATTCTTAGTAGCCAAATTCTGCCCTTAAATGCCCAGGGATGTCTCCTATTGAAGCAATAGGAGGGCAGAACTTGGTTCCTAAATTGACTGGAATCTTGGTCCACTCAGACTTCAGGCTCTTCAGAAGTAGCTCAGAAAACCTCACTGACCAACATCAGGTAGTCTATCAATATCCCAACTCAAGTACAAGTTCTGGGAAGCAATGTTAAGGGTTCACTAACAAGATTGAGGGTTTGGAAAATAATTCTTATGGAAAGCCTTTTTACTTTTAGTCCATATATACACAATGCACTAAAATATATTTAAGTTACTTCACAAATGAAAAAGTATCTGCCATCCAATTTATATTTCATTGACATGCCACAGAAAGGCACAAAAAGAATTTTGAAAATATTTTCCATAAATATTTAGTATGACCATATTCTCTCCATAACTGGGGAATAGCTGTAGCATTTGGATTAGCTTGACCCTCTAATTTCAATCAGTGTCTTGTCTTTTATGTGTTCATCTTTTCGGCTATAAGCTCTTCAGAATGGGGACTGGCTTTTGTTTTTGTGTATGGTATGATGTTAAGCACACTGTTGGTAGAAACAATAAATAATAATAGTAATTCCTTCTGAATTGTTGTAGTCATTCCTTATCCACCCACAAAACACTGTATCAGTTGCAGACATTTGGGGATGCATTACTTCTGGAGTGGGAAAGACTAAAAGCAGGATAGTAATGACCTAGCAGGCTAGGTCTAAAAATATATCAAGTTCTATCCCCTACTGCAATCACACTCTCCACAAATTTACACAAACCGCTATCATCACCACCAGACGGACAGAGATCTGCAGGTACACAATGCAAATTCACCAGCAACTTCACTCTACCTTTATCTTTAGCATTTTCTCTCTTTGTTTAGTATTGTTTGTGCTTGTGTGTGCTCTTTTATTTCTGTGCTCTCAAACTCCCTGTTGTAATGCCATTGACTAGAATGACACTCGATGCTTTAGGCAGAGATAATCAATGTCTAAACTGAGACAGCAAGCTGTTCACCACTCCTGCAGCTGCACCACCTTCTAATTCATTGGGAACTTTATTGCGCAGTAACAGCTGCCAGCCGTGCCAGGGGGAAGGGACTGGGAGCTAGCTGAGCCTGCCTTCCCCCCTACTTCCCTGTGAAACCAGGCCTAGTGAAGCACTACAGGTCCATTCCTCCCCACTTGCTCCAAGCAGCATTAGGGGATAGCATGTTTCTAACCTCGCCCTGATGTGGTTGACAGTTCCGGACCCTGAGCTGTTTTGTGGGGTTGGGAGATTGGTTGTTGGGGGAGCACAGTAAAGTGGGTAGCTGAATGGGAGCAACACCTTCATAACCTGTATGCTGTAACATAACACTGTGTTCTCTATGAGCTTTCTGTTTCCTTTCACCTGATACCTGCAGGGATCTCTCCATTCCCTCTAAATAGTGGGGAATTCTATGGAGCCCAGCGGGCTGGGGCTTTGGTAGAAGACAACAGCCCATTGTCTGAGGTAGTTAAGGAGATAAGATTAGTTCCTTTTTAGGAAATATTACCTAGGTAGCGGCAACTGGAGACAGTGTATATCAAAGGAGTCAATCAATCAATACATCCATTGAACAGGAAGCAAGACCAGTGTTATTTTGTTTCCAGGAGGGGGCAGGAGTGAGGTGAATGTTGAGGGAGCATGGGGGTTATGATCTGATCAGGAACAGAATGATAATTGTGAAGCTGAACATTTAGCTGATTCGGAACTGTTACATAATGTAGTTTGTTCAGCTCATCACTCATCCCTCTTCCCTCCTACTGTTTGTTACGCTCACTTGTTAAGGCAGTTGCTTTTTTAATTAGATCATGAGCTCTCCAGGGCAAGGACTGCGTTGTCTTATGTGTTTGTAAAGGGGCAATGAGGAGCCTCACAATATAAATAAATACTGAACAACAGTAAATACAACTAACAATTGAAAACAAAGCAATGTCATGGTAAACAAATCATACAAAGTGCTTTGTTCTGTCCTCTTCCTGGCTGGACAGTTTCAATTTCTAGGCTTATTGAAAACTTTGAAAATAAATGTGGAAGGGCAAAAGGATGCAATTTGACAACCCTGAAGTAAAAGGAGTACATGTATTTGAAGATTCAGCTGACTTCTCCCTATTCTGTTAGCAAAGTCAGGTATTTTTATATTTATACGCGTGCATGCACTATAGATACACATACTTTTTTCCTCTGCATTTAGTGAGAGCATTCCAGCTCCTAGGAATAGCCCGTGATATGACAACAGCAAATAGGTGTATATGCTGAAGGAAAATAAAAAATAAGGTAAGGCGGTGGTTCTTAACGCTTTCTATGTTGTGTGTGTGATGGATGTGGAGCGCCTCTGTAATTATTTATTAATACTGTATGTTGACCTGGTTAATGGGATATTTACCATATAGCTATATTGGGATGTTTCTACTGGGTTAAATCAGCAGGGATGTTGAAAAACAAACAGGAAAGAAAAGCAATGGCTCAAGATAAGATATCCCATGGTAAACATTGCAAGGTGGTTAAGAGACAATGCCCGAGCTATTAGTTGTGAAGATTCTCACTCTGGGCTTCAGACAAGTTACAAAACTTGGCTGTGTGTGGCAAAACAAGGCTGGGAACCAGAAAAATCAAGAGAACTATAGCTGGATAAAAAGGGGCACTCACTCTCTCACCCTAGGGGGAGGTGGTTGTCGGGGAATTGTTCAAGTAGACTCAGGCACCTTCTTAGCTTTCCTGAAGCAGCTGGGCCTGCCTAGACTACCATCAGGGGTTGATAAGGCTATAGATAAGAAAGACATGCATGTAGACTGTTTCAAAATCTCTCTCTCTAAATGCTTTGTGCCCACTGTTAAAATTAATCAATACTTTGGGTTTCAGAAGGCTGTTTGATCATTATTAGAACTCTTCTGACAGAACATTTTTCCGTCGGAAAACACTGATTCATCAAAATCTAAATGTTTTTCAGGAACATGTCAATGGTGTTGAAATTCCGAGAGAACTCTGCCTGGTTTCATGTCTGCTCACCTGCCTGGCTCCTCAACAGCCCAACTGGCAGGCTGCTAGAGAGCCCGGGCTTCCACCTGGTGGGCTGCCAGGGTTCTGGGCAGCTTAAGGAGGCTTTGCAACACTTCAGAAAATTCAAAATGCATTTTTTTTCCTAAAAAAAAAAAAAGCCAGAATTCCCATTCCAGGGGATGTGTCAAAAATTCCTTTTTCTACTGTGTTTAACTGGAATTTCAGAATTTCTTGTAGAACGTGAATTCCCCTCTCCTGCCAGCTCTAGTCATTGTATTCACCAATGATCACAGACTCCTGAAGGGAAGAACTCTGATCCCAGTCAGACCTGCTGGATAAGCACAGTTGAGGCACAGGGCACTGTAGGCCAGGGCCTGGTCTAAAAGCAGGAGAACTGCAGGACTCCCCCTTCACCACTAAATGTACGAGGCCTGACACCTCAGTGTGCACTCAGAGGACAGAGGTGCAGCTAGCCTTGTAACTGACATTGTACCCCCCATTCCAACACACACCCCCAACAAAACCCAGAACCCCTCTCCGATAGCAAGGACCATAACCATATCAGAAGGTGGTTGCAGCCTCCTGACACCTGTTCATGATCCTCCTGGGACCAAGACCCCCCAAAGTAAGGAAAGGTTTTATTTTTAACTTAAGTTTATTCCATAAAGAAAGAAAAATATATTTTCTTTAAACACTGTCAGGAACAGGGCTGGGAGGGAACTAGTAACAGATTAGTGAATCATGTACCTGTAGGTCACCAGTTCTATTGTTACCATCTGACACAGAGTCATTGTGCCACCCCCATTCTCTGAGGTTCTCTAGCCTGAAACCAATTTCCCTCAGCCACTAAATCATGGGGCACCTCATGTCCTGTTTCCTCAATGTATACTTATTTATCCTGTCGATACTTTGGTATTGGATACCCCATTCTCCTCTCAGCAGCATTTCAGTGGGCCTACTACACCTCCCTAGAATCTCCCACTAAGCACTTTGTTTCTGTTCCCAGTTCTCTCTTCACTCACTTTCTGTCTGTTCCTCAGTCTCTACCCAAAAGCCCTTCTTCTCACCTCCTTTACTACCAAGCCATCCTTTCCAACCTTTCCTTCCTCCTACGGAAAGCAAGACCCAGTTTTTCCTTCCCCCCGCCAGAAGAGGGAAACCAGTCAAAGGCCCAATCCCAGAAGAGAAGACAGCTGGAAAGAAGCAGATTCTCCATTTCCCTCCTCCCCATCCCATGGAAGGGAATTAAGACCTAGTTTCCATGATCTCCCTTCCCTCTTAAAAGGAAGGGGTGGGCAGGACAGTAGGGAGTATCTGTTCCCAATCACAAAGATGAGGGCAGTAGCACTGGAACAATTTGTATAGAGGGGATGCTGAGAGAAAATGGACAAACCTGTAAACCCTGGATATGATGGAAACCACTTCAAGTTAGGGGGTGCTGCCGCACCCTCAGTACCCTTAGTTCTAGCACCCTGGATGAGGGAAACAAAACTCAATAGCTGCAGAGCTGCTGTGGTCTTAATAGAGATTGGGAGTGCTCAATAGGCAAAAATAAGAAAGCACCTAAGAATAGATAGGGCTATTCAAAATCCACCTGTGCCTTCAGCAGTACAATTCCCTGCAAATAGCGAAAACCCGGCCTAGAGCCTGGCAATACATGGGCATTGTGTGTGAATGTAGAGTTTTCATATCACTTGTGACTGGATATTTCCTTGGTGGTTAATGTGAAATCACTGTGTCTAATTTTCAGTTCCCAGTCACCAGAGGCTCTATCACAAATCACCACCCCAGTTTTCACTGATTGGTATACCTGATGTAGTCTTAGTCAAGACTAAGGATTGGATGGACATGTAACCTCACCTAAACTTTCATCTCCATAAATAGTCTCTGAAGCGGATGTAAATTTGCTAGATTGTGTAGAGAAACTTTCATACTTGCTGCACTAGTTTTGTCGATAAACTGATGACCTCATCAGGAAGGCCAAAACACAACTGGAGTTGCAGCTAGCAAGGAATGTGAAGGCTAACAAGAAGGGTTTCTACAAGTATGTTAGCAACAAGAAGGTGGTCAGGGAAAGTGTGGGACCCTTACTGAATGGGGGAGGCAACCTAGTGACAGATGATGTGGAAAAAGCTGAAGTACTCAATGCTTTTATTTTTGCCTCAGTCTTCACAGACAAGGTCAGCTCCCACACTGCCGTCCTGGGCAACACAGTATGGGGAGGAGGTGAGAAGCCCTTGATGGTGAAAGATCAGGTTAAGGACTATTTAGGAAAGTTTGCCATGCACAAGTCCATGGGTCCGGATCTAATGCATCCAAGGGTGCTGAGGGAATAGGCTGATGTGATTGCAGAGCCATTGGCCATTATCTTTGAAAACTCGTGGCGATCGGGGGAGGTCCTGGATGACTGGAAAAAGGCAAATATAGTGCCCATCTTTAAAAAAGGGAAGAAGGAACCTGGGGAATTACAGACCAGTCCACCTCACCTCAGTCCCTGGAAAAATCATGGAGCAGGTCCTCAAGGAAACCATTCTGAAGCACTTGGAGGAGAGGAAGGTGATCAGGAACAGTCAACATGGATTCACCAAGGGCAAGTCATGCCTGACCAACCTGATTGCCTTCTATGATGGGATAACTGGCTCTGTGGATATGGGGAAAGCAGTGGACATGATATATCTTGATTTTAGCAAAGCTTTTGATACGGTCTCCCACAGTATTCTTGCCAGTAAGTTAAAAAAGTATGGATTGGATGAATGGACTATAAGGTGGATAGAAAGCTGGCTAGATTGTCGAGCTCAACAGGTAGTGATCAACAGCTCAATGTCTAATTGGCAGCTGGTATCAAGCGGAGTGTCCCAGGGGTCGGTCCTGTTCAACATCTTTATTAATGATCTGGGTGATGGGATGGATTGCACCCTCAGCAAGTTTGCAGATGACACTAAGCTGGGGGTAGAGGTAGATATGCTGGAGGGTAGGGATAGCGTCCAGAGTGACCTAGACAAATTGGAGGATTGGGCCAAAAGAACTCTGACGTTCAACAAGGACAAGTGCAGAGTTCTGCACTTAGGATGGAAGAATCCCATGCACCACTACAGGTTGGGGACTGTCTGGCTAAGCAGCAGTTCTGCAGAAAAGGACCTGGGGATTACAGTGGATGAGAAGAGGGAGCTGAGTCAGCAGTGTGCCCTTGTTGCCAAGAAGGCCAACAGGATATTGGGCTGCATTAGTAGGAGCATTGCCAGCAGATCGAGGGAAGTGATAATTCACCTCTATTCAGCACTGGTCAGGCCACATCTGGAGTACTGATCCAGTTTTGCCCCCCTCCCCCACCCCCATAGAAAGGATGTGGACAAACTGGAGAGAGAGTCCAGCGGAGGGCAATGATCAGGGGGCTGGAGCACATGACATACGAGGAGAGGCTGCGAGAACTGGGCTTGTTTAGTCTGCAGAAGAGAAGAGTAAGGTGGGATTTGATAGCAGCCTTCAACTACCTGGAGGGGGATTCCAAAGAGGATGGAGCTCAGCTGTTCTCAGTGGTGGGAGATGACAGAACAAGGAGCAATGGTCTCAAGTTGCAGTGGGGGAGGTCTAGGTTGGATATTAGGAAACGCTATTTCACTAGGAGGGTGGTGAAGCACTGGAACGGATTACCTAGGGAGGTGGTGGAACCTCCATCCTTAGAGGTTTTTAAGGCCTGGCTTGACAAAGCCCTGGCTACGATCATTTAGTTGGTCCTGCTTTGAGCAGGGGGTTGGACTAGATGACCTCCTGAGGTCCCTTCCAACCCTAATCTTCTATGACTCATGCTGTCTCCTGTTCAGTCTGGCACACTTCATAAGCACAACCTCATTATTGTAAAAACACCTTAACTAGATCCTTTCAGACTCTCCTCTGATCAGTCTAAAAGTTCTCCAGAATTTTGGTTTTATGTGAAAGCAATTTTCCTGATGAAAAAGCGTTTTAAGAATTCTGATTCAAATCTGTATTATTCCACTTTCCTGCAGAATACCTTGGCTATGTTTAATCACCAGCTGTAGTTTGTCAGCTTAAAACCTATCTTGCTCTTCAGTCTACTGCCATAGCATCCATTTCAGTTGTACTGAAGATCATTTCCCACGTGTAATATTTTTATGGCTTCTCATCTGTTTATAATTGCTTCTTGAGAACTAGAAAATTGTGTTTGTGCCCTACTTTTTTCCCCAATCTTCATTACCCTCTGACTGAAGTAATAACCTGTCATGCTTAAACAATTAGTGTAATGCAGAGGACACATGGGCCTACTGCATGCTGTTAATGGAACACCAAATGTGGCTTTAGAAAGGCTGATAAAAATATGTTTTACGTGGCTAACCCTAGATGTTAGTGAATCATCTTCGGGCAAACATTTAAAAAATAGAATAGTCAAAGCAGCTTTCTCTTTTCTAGCCCCAGCAAGGTGTTTATTTTTATGCCACTATTCTAGCTAGCATATAATCTCATAACTTTAGCAAGGACATGACACTACAGAACTACGTTCCCACAATATTTAATTGTATTAGGTGTCTGATCTCTACAGAGAAGGAAGCTGTGGTCATGCTAAATATGCACACTCTTAATCAGAGAGATTCACCAGCAAACTACCTCATTACAACTCCACTAAGAATGAAACTGTTCTCATTTACTTCAATTGATTTTTCCATCTTTCCAGGGAATTTTTATTAGGTTCTATAAGATTTTTCTTCACTTTAGTTGGAGAATTCTGCAGTGAGGTAAACAGACTTGCCTCAATTATTTCTAAACTTTTGCCTTGATTATTTAGGTAATAGTTACAATTAAATGGTCAAAAGGCCTACTAGTTCAGTGGCCTTTAAAAGAAAAAAAATACAATTTATACCATGTCCTGTGTACACCTTCAAAGTGCCTCAGTTTCTGCTATTTGGTTGGCACAGACAACATAGAAATTGGTAGCCACCAATAGATGGTAATCATGCATCTTTAGAGCCCATTAGTATATTGCCGAAGACATATAGCCACGCAGGGCCGAAGCTCATACACTGTTATCATGACAGCTGGCTTTTATTGCCACGTTTACTCCAGTCTGTGGATTTGTTAGATTGGCATACTTAATGGTAGAGCTCTGCCCACCACTCTACATACGCTGTATACAGTGGAAGGACTCATTTGGGAATTTAAATGATAACTTGTTGTCAGGCAGATTATAAGAGGTCTAGCTAATTAACTGAAGAGAAGCAGTGTGGGCGTGGAGCCCAGTGAAGAATGGAAGTTCTCTACCCTTAATACAAGGAGCTCAATGCTGGACCTTTTTCATTGTATGAGTTAATGTAAATTATTTCTTCTGGATTTGGGATTTTCTTTCAGAACAAATATTCACTGTTAATGAAAGAAAAATGTCCACTAGTCATGCTGCACATTAAACCAGAACTTTAATTGCCAAAATGGTTTCAGCTGAAACCAATCTATTATTGTAGATCAAGTTATTTTATCTTGAAAAAGACCAAATCATTACATGAGAGATGAAGTTTTCAATATTCTTTTTTGGAGACAAATGAGAAATTGGAAACAAATTTCTGCAATTCACAATATAGGGAAGTGAATATTGAAAAAGCAAAAAAGTTTCTGAATGTCTATCAGAATGAAAAAGTTTATCTAAAATAAAATGGTACTCTATTTTTCTAAACAGTTTGTCAGTAGAATATATGGAGTATACCATACCATATTGCTAAGAACAACACATCAGTAAGTTTTGAATTCAGAACATTGATTAAAGATATACTGCATATTCACTATACTGATTAGGTCATATTTTTCAGAGCATAATACTTTTTCATCAAATGATTACTGCTCTTGGGCTCAATCCTGGAAACCTTTTCTTGCTTGAGTGTTTTCACTGAAATAGAAATATTCTTGAGAGTAAGAGTTTGTGGGTCCATATTTATACATGCAAATTTTCATTCAAATAAACCTGCAAATTCATTTCGACAACATTTGTGACCCCTTTATTCATTTTCAGACAACATGAGTGAATTTCTTTTCACCAAACTGGTGTTTGCCAGAATGTGTTGCCAACATTCTTGCCAGAAGTTTTCCTGTGCACATCCTGAAAGTTTTGAAGTAATCCACTTAGGAAGCAGAAATAATGTCATATGACTAAGCTGATCAATCACAGTCCAAATAAAGACTTACAAATCACATTGGAAGAGTGTTCAAGAAATCACTAGTTGATGCTGACAATGTAGCCAATTATGCACCAGTATCACATCTTTCCACTTTGGGTAAGACTGTGGAGAAAGGTATGGTGAGACAGTCTTCACAGTATCTAGATGGCTTTGATGTCCTTGGACCTTGTCAGTTTGGGTACAGACCTAACTTTGACACAGAGATTGCATTGGTCATGTTGGAGGAGTCTCTCCTCCTGGTGATGGATGAAGACTAGGAGTCCATAGTGGTATTATTAGATCTGTAAATTGCCTTTAGGACCATTGATCATGAGATGCTGACAACTTGCCTGCAACCCTTGGTAGGAGTGGATGGGGCTGCACAACAGCTAATTATGGGCATTTTTTCCTCTTCCTGAAGAACTATCGAGTGTGGGATCCTGAAGGATACCAGTCTGTTCAATGTGTATATGGGGTCACCAGATGTATTAAGGAGGTGTGGTTTATTCAGTTTGCTGATGACACTCAGTTGTATGTCTCTATCTCATCCTAGTCAAACAATATAGTTCAGCTCCTCAGCCAATGCCTAGCTAAAACTGGGGCATGGATGGGGCTGGCTGAAGACAACACTGAGGTGATGATGGAGGAAGCAGCTGGAGAAGATGGAGGAGGATCCTTTGATTATGGTAGTATGTCCACCATTAGTTGGTAGGGTTCATAATGTAGGGATGATTTCAGACTTCCACCTGCTGTTCAATGATCATGTAATAGCAGTAACTCAGTCAGCTTTTACCATCTTTATCTAAGTAGGAGGTTGTGATCTTCCATTTGAATGAGGACCTTGCCACTGTTAGTCTACTTCTGAGGTAACAAAGGCATAGTTATTACAATGTACTATACATCACCTTAAAGCCATTTGGAGACTGATATTGGTGTAGAATGCAGTGGGTTGCTTATTGAGCAGGACATCTTGCTGGGAGCACATGACACCAGTGCTCTGGGATCTGTACTGGTGGCCCATTGGTGTCTGGGTAGAGTTTAAGGTGTTGGATATGATCTATAAAGCCCTAACTGGTCTGTTACCTGCCTAGCTGAGGGGTCATCTATATCCCTGTGCCATACTACCACTGCTGTGGTCAGCAAGAGACATTTGACCTACATGCCTTTCCTGGGGCTGTTGGCTGGACATTCTCTGGGAGGGCTCCAAAACTCTGGAACTTGCTTCCCAACACCTGGATATGAACTAGGATGAATTTTGTGCCATTCTGAGCACACTGCAAAATACATCTGTTTGATAGGATTTTCAGAAAGGGTTGAAAGTGTGCTTCTGAAATGGAGGAGTGAATGTGACTCAAGGATCTCTTGATGCCCACTGGGCAGAGGGCACAGGGATCCCCTGGGTTCACCAAACAGGGCCATGTAAGGTCTCTACTGAAAGTATGTGTCATACTGGTCATTATCTGTACATTTCACAATGGTTATAATGTGTAAGGAGTTATATCTGTATACTGAAAATTATGTTCTTAAAGCCTTGAAGTTAAAGGCAGATCACTAGTAGCGGGCACTGAGATAGACTTCTCCAGACAGGAGGTGGGCATGCTTATCTTCCTGGTTGACTGTTGTGTATTTACAGTGGAAGTTTATTTGTTTATTGAGTTAAATGCTACTGAATAGATTGCAAGTGCTGCAGAAAGAAAACAAAACCAGGAAGGGTTATCTTGTGTTTGAGTAAAGACAATGCATGTTTGGGGTGGAACTGACAGAACAGAGGTACACCTGGGATCCGTCAATCTGGGAAGACAAACTGCCAGTGGGCTTAATCTCATGAATGTAGGATCTCAGCCACCATGGTTTAAAACACTGGGAGAAGGACTTGAGGTAAGCAATCCTGTAAAGGAGCCCAAGGAAGGTCTTCTGAGTTAAGTTCAGGCTCTAGAAAGCACATCATCATTTTGTCTTATATGCAGTCATTTTCCCCCAGTATTCTTACTTACTATCATTTGAATCTGTGTTCTTTGATGATATATTTATAGTGAAAACAAGACTAAGTTTATCTAAAGTGCTATTAAGTATTAAGCAGAGTGGTGATCCTGCATTGAATCTGGTAAGCTGGTGTGTCCTGTTCCTTTGGGAGTAGGGAATCTGAGTTCTGTGAGCGTTCAGTAGACCAGGGGCTGGGCACTTGGAGGACTCAGGGTGGTGGGTGCCTATCACAAACCTGTACAGAAAGAGCAAGGCCTGTGAAGCTGGGAAGGCAGTGCTTCTGCTGTCAGAGGCTGGGGGCATCAGGGAGCTGAGCCACAGCAGGCACAGACAGGTCTTCTTCATGCTAAGGACAGGTGGCAGCAAGGTGCCCGACAACGCTAGGTACCCCAGGAAGCGTCACAGTGAAAGGAGCTTTCTTGTAGGTGGCTGAGTTCCTGCCTGATTGTTCCTGCTGATGGGATTGTCATCATTGTTAGAGCTGATCAAAACCCAAATTTTCCTTCCCACAGGAATTTCCAATATTTCTGCATTTTCGGGGACAAAATCAAAAGAGTTTTCAAAGAAATAAAAATTCCTAAAAATGTATATTCAGAAATGTCAAAAATATTTCACTTTGACATTTTTGATTGAAATGTTCCATTTTGGGTTAACGCTAATCTCTGTTTCCACCTAAGCCATGATGGTGCCTCTTGGGAGCTGTAGTTCCACGTCTCTTATGTTCCCATTCTCCCCTATGGGCTCAACTACATGGCCAGATTACATTTCCTGTAGTGCACCATGCCCTCTCTCGTGCACGTGCACTGAACCGACATGATTCTATTTTCAGATTCTATGGACAGCTCAACTCCTGCGATACAAAAGGATCAGAAAATCTCCTGATCTCCACCTTTGGGGAATTAGTGGGCATTAAGCCAGCGTAGTCAGCTCATACTCCTACCTCATCCTCCTTTCCCTGCAGCCTCTGAAATGGGGAGGTGGTGTCGCTGATGGGCACTATGCTCTGATTGCCCCCAGCTGGCAGATGGCCCCTTGAGGGCAACAGGCAGCCAGGGCAATTTAGAGAAGCCCTCAGTCTAACTAATCTATGCCAAGGGTAACATAATGCCCACTTTTCAACTGTGCCAAGTGGCAAAGTTAGCAACAGAACCCAGTTCCAAGACCTACCAACTCTCATCTGTGAAAGCCATGCAGCAATAAGCAAGAACCTCTAGATATGTACCACTATCATCATAATGGTCAGCAGACACTAGCTATCAGTTGTCCAATACATAATGGTTGCTCAGGTGCTGGATATAGACCAGCCTTCTCCCCCAGTGCCTCAAAGGATAAGAGTAAGAGACAATAAGTGGATATGCAACATGTCCCTAAAAGCCCCTAAAATGAATGGGACTGCCTATCTGGTCTCCATGCCATTTGATGCTGGGGAAAGACTCATTATCTTGTGTTATTCATCCCTAGGCCACAGCTACTCTCATCTCTTACTGAACCATATGGCTCTAAGGTTAACATTATTGCATCACAAAGTACTGAGAAGAATATAGTGGCTTGTGTGTGTGTCTGGACTTAACTTAAAACAGTCTTTATGAAATGTTATGCTTTAGGGAGACAGTGTTAGCAAAGAAGTGTCAGATTTTGCACAAGTCGTTGAGGAAGAGAATCTAACAAGGGTGGTTGCCAGCTATTGTGCTTTTGTATTGAAAAATTGTACACTCCTTTTAAGTTACATATAATGATTTTATAGCTTTTTAACAAAGTGGAACACCACTGGGTAGGATTTTAACAGGGGAAGTAGGATTGGTGATTTTTTTTAACAAGCTGAATTCCCTAAGTTCTTCCTTGATTTAAGCCATGGTTTGTACTACAAACAGAAAAGATTATAAGCATCTAAAGCAGCAATGGTTTCAATAAAACTCTTTTAAGTAATGATGATCCCACCTTATTTAGAGAAGTCAGGCGTCAAAAAGACCTTATTTGCCTATGCCTTTCAGTAGGAACACTCTTTCCGCAGTACCATACTTCCTAGTACTTCTTTGAATACACACAGGATTCATGCTTCAGTTCTGCATGTATTAAGAATGCAGCCATAGCAACTACTAGCATTAATGAACTATTTGCTTATGCAGTAATAATTAACTTCCATTACATTACTTTGTGTGATTACTTTCTTAATTGCCTGAATTATGCATCCATTTAATATTTAATAACCATTCTCAGAAATCAGACACTGGTAAAAAAAAAACAAATTGCTCAGAGTTTCCTTGCAATAATTAAGCTCACAAGAATAAATGAAACCTTTTAAAAATGAATGCCTTGTGATTATATCCTTGCATATAGAACAAGATCCTAAATTAGCTATTTATTAAGTCTAAATTTAAGACCAAATAGTACATTTTTCACATCTGCCTGGGGAAATCAACCTATACAGTACCTGATATCATCAACAGAAACAAGGGCCATCTATTTTCTTTGAGTGTCACGAATTCTGCATTAGTATTAACAACACTGTGAAATAGAACAAGTCTTTTAAAATGCTACTTTTAAAAATAATTAGCATCTTCTTAACCTGAGATAAGATGCTTTTGCTTTGATTAAAGTGTTGGAAAGATCCGCCAAGCATACCTGTCATCCCCCACAAAATATACAAACAATGAAAACACAGTATATAGCCTTGGGTCAGGTTTAGCTAATAGGATGAAATTCAATGTTGTATATGAAAATAATGTTTACAATCAAAAACAAGCAGTCTGGTCTACTTTTTTTTTTCATGTTGTCATCTGTCTGTCTGAGCCCTTGTGCCCTGCTAGCACCCAACCAAAGCTACATTCTGCTTTGCAAAGTGATAATGCCATTATGTTATTGCACATCAGCTCCAGCTCCCAGTAGCTTGCAAATAAAGTGACTGGCTTAACAAAATGTCTTACTGTTTTATTGTAGGTTGTGTTGGTGAATAGATTCTATTGAATCTGGACAACACAACTAACTTGTTTTTTCTCTCTGTGTTGCATCTGCAAAATTGCTCTGCCATTCCACATTGATTATGGCAGCCATGTAATGTGTTTATTTGCATCATAACAGTCTTAAGCTTAAGCTACAGAGACAATGGGATGTTATTTACTCACTGTTACCCTATGCATACATAATGTACAAAAAATGTATACAAAGAAAAATAAAACATCTTCCAGGCATTTTGTATCCACATAAACCAGTCAAGTAAAAAGAAATAATCAAAGCGCTTATACTCTGAGAGGCAGGTGAATAACAGAGATTGACTATTCACTCCCCTTCCTCCATACAGGTAAATAATTTTCTGCAAAATGCATAAATAGCTGGAGAGATTGGGTGGGGGAAGAACAATGTGACTTTAGGGTGTCATGAGTCAACAATGACTGCTATTCTGAGATTCTAAACTGAGCTAAATTGATGCCAATCTCACTGGCTGTTGTTACAGTGGGCAGCATCATTAGGATTTGCTTTTTAAATGATCTCTCAGCCTGTAAGTCTGAGAGCTGCTAGCAAGGCAAGGTTAGAAAGAAAATGATGGCAGCATGTTGATGCTTCACAGACCTCATGATAGTTTCCGTCTGTCATTATTTACGTCTGACTAGATGCATCATGTCAGCTACCTAGAAGGCACTTTAATATGAAGCTCCTGTTTTCCTCTGCTGTTGCACATCCAGACTGGATACTATTATTTTTTTTTGCATCACTACACTTAGGTGAAGCTTGCTACAATCTTTCCATAACGACACACAAAGAAATAAAAATTGTTTAGCTCATGTTATTATACATGCTTGTATTTTAACAGACCTCTTCAACATTGTTCACAAAAAGGTGAATTTAAATCAATAAACAGACATCTATCAAAAGGTCATCTTAATTTTATTCTATCAGCTAGTTTACTAGTACTTTAAGTAAAATCTTCTTTGTTTAGCTTTGAGTAAGTCATGTATTACTGGAATGGATGCAGCATCCTACAATTTTAACATTTGATTTGCTTAATGTTTAATTAGTTTAATTAACATATTATTAATACCTCTTTATATAATGGTCTGAGTGTCAGAGTCAGTCTAAATAAGGATAACTGTACAGCTATGATGCACGTGTCAGCTGTGTCATTAGGTGATTCAAAATCAAAGGCTTCATTGGCACTGGTTTGGAACAAAATGTGTAACTCACTCATGACTTTAGCATTCCTGGGGAAAGCAGACAGCCCTAAATTGTACCATGAAAACTTCATACAGCCACATGCTATTATGGATTTATAGAATATATATGGGCCCAATCCTAGGCATAAACTGCCCTTCCTGAACCCAGTGCCAGGCCACAAACCACTCCTCATTCAAATCCCTCCATAAAAACCACCTCTAGTGAGACACCTCAGGAAGGGACTCAATGAAGGCATTTCTTTTTATAAGATATCCTTACCTCGCTCCAAATTGTTCAGCCATGCTGTGGCCAGTGCCTTTGCTGAGTAACCACATAATCCTATTACTATGACCCCTGCCTTCCCTCCCATCTCCACCACACTTTTTTTGTTGTCTTTTCATTGTGTCATGTGTGAAATGAGACTGGGAGCTTTCTGGAGCAGGGACCATGTGTTTCCATTTATATGTATTGTGAGGTGCCTATCACACCTTTAGGTGCTGTAAAATAGTCTGACATTTGTTCAACTGTTTTCCCTTCAGTCATGTTGGGTCTTCACATCTTACAAGAATATAGGGTAAATTCCATTAACCAATGAACTGCACACTTACGTGCACTCTCCATCTGTTTTTTAAGAGTACAGCTAACAACAAAATATTTCCAGTGCTCATTGTTATTTTATACCTCTCCGTTGCAAATTTAGTAAGTCAAGCAGTCCTCCGTGAGGCCTATTTATTTTCCCACGTTGAAATGTCAAAGTTCAGTTATTTTTCTTGTTATCCTTAGAAGGGTGGGATGGAGGGGAACGGTCAGAATTTTTTAAAGCAGGAAAAATGTTGCCTCTCATAACTAAAACAAAAAAAAAGGGGGGGATTTTGTTCAAGCTTAAAAAAGAAGCATTTACTTTCAGAGAGACTCCAAATATGGAAAATGTCAACCCAAAAGATTAATGTTTCTTAAAGTTATAAGTACAACTGGTTGACTTACTCACAGACACCAATCTGTTGAATTTAGCTCATTTTTCTGTTCCTAAATAATCCACAACCAGGTCATGAGCTTTGGCTATTTGACATTTTTCAGTGAATAGTTTGTATGAACACATTTTGGCCTATGCATTATTTATATACAGTTCACTATGAATTTTTGTTATTAACTATTTGCACCATCTGACCAGTCACCTAAGTGATATGGGTTGTTTTTTTTAACCCAGTTGGATGAGCTGAGATTTATAAACAGGAGTTTCTCTTCTGTTCACAGGTTGTGTGAGACTATTAGTATTTATTCAAGGAATGCATTGAGTAAAAATTTTGCAAAATTGTCTAATGCTTCTGACGCAAACTCTTATGAATAGCAGCATAATACTTTTTGCTTCCTGATATTCCAACAAATAAAAACGTATTCATCCTATGTTGATGTATGTAATGAACTTTCACAAACATAACATAGTAAATTGGTAGACTTAATTTTCATTAATTTCCTCCCACCTCTTGTGAAAATGTGCAAAAGGATGCAAACTTAACTTAATCTCTCAGTCCTACCATGATAGCATTATACAATGAATAGTGTATAGTTTTTGTGTATAGTGTATAATTTTAGGGTGATTCATCTATTTAAAGTATCAGGCTATATTTCCAGCGAAGCATTAATATTTTCCTTTACATGAGTTCTCCTTTGGTCTGAATAGTAAATAACTATTCCCTATATTAATATAAAATTACACAAGCAGCTTACTTCTCCTTTTTGCGTGCAACTTTATAACTGTTTACAGTGTTTTACACTGTACAGTGTCTCTCTATAATTAAGTAATAAGGCATGAGACAGTATGGAAATCGCATCTAATATCAGCCTCAGAAGGCTCAAGACAAAGTATCAACAACTACTCTGTATGGTACTTTACATTTTAGACTGTGGGCTGGTTTATTGTTATTAAAAACGTCTTATTAAAAATATTGTCATGAAAAATATTTTCTGTTGCTTCTCAAGATCCAAAGTCATAGTGATACTGCACAATAGCTACACTCTGCATAGTGCTGATTGTTACTCAGGCCAGTACGAGCAAAAAACACTAAGCACTTTTCAGGATTGGGCCTTTATTGAGCAAAATTACTAGAGACTTTTTGCGGCCAGATTACATATTTTCTCTTTTAACCGAGTTAGTACTCAGATGAACTTATGGAAAGTGACAGCAACAAAACAATAATAATATTATGAGTATTCCTATTTGCAATTTTAAAGGTCAAAAATCTTCTGAAACAATTAATTTTCTTTTAATGTACAGACTGGTTTTTTTGTAATTGAAGGATGAAGCTTCTCAAAGTTCACCAGCCCTGAATGAAGTGCTATATGCCTTACTGAATTCTCCAGTATTGGCTATGGTAGAAATATATAGACTGTAAAGTGCTAGGGATGTCTAATATTTGGAAATTCAGCTGTAGTCACTCTCTAGTTCAATAAAGCATGTGTGGTAAAAGACTTTTTCTTTAACATTTGACCAAAGCATCATCCTTACTGCTACAGAAACTAAAATACATGTGGCATGATTAACAGTAGGTGGCAGCCAAGCCACTGAGCTATTTTCATAGCTTTCTTACATTGAAATCTTTGTTAAGAGTAATGTGAAAATGGTACATTTTTCTGTTGTAAAGGTATCTTTTCTAATTGATCTTTTCAGAGGTCCCAAATTGCAGAGTTAAGGTTGGTGGTGTATTTGAGCGGAAGAGCTCAAGAAAAGATTGAATTCTAAGACTCGGTTTTTTTATACTTACATACAGAATTGTTTTAGTGTAGTATTTAAACAGAAATTGTGCATGTGCAAACAGAGACAGCGTTCTCCTGCATGCCATACATGGGCAAACCTTACACTTAGTCTTCAGGTTCAAACCAAGAGAGTCTTTATTTCATGACCATATAAATACCCAGGTACGTCATATCTCTGGCTTCTGTTTTGGGGGGTTTATTAAAAATAAATCTTGAAAAATGAAACGAACAATTTTTGAGTTCTATGTAAATGCCCAAAAATCGGGTGGGGGTGGAGTTGGGACTCTCTCTTTGTGTATGCTGTACTAATGTATTTTATATACAGTAGTACAGGGATCTCAAACTCAAATCACCAGGAGGGCCACATGAGGACTAGTACATTGGCCCAAGGGCCGCATCACTGACACCCTCCACCCCCCGGCCCCGCCTCTGCCCCACCCCTTCCATAAGGCCCCGCCCCGCCCCACCTCTTCCCACCCCTTCCCCGCCCTCATTCCAACTCCTTCCCCGAAGTCCCCACCCCAACTCCGCCCCCTCCCTGTCCGTATTCCAACCCTGTCCCTGCCTCTTCTCCGCTCCCACCCTGAGCATGTGGCTCCCCACTCCTCCCCCTCCCTCCTGGAAAGCGTTAAGCATCTGGAGGTAGGCAGAGAAGTGGGGACGCGGCGTGCTGGGGAAAGGGCTTCAGTGGGGAAGGGAGCTTGGCGGGCCACAGGAAATAACTCTGTGGGCCGTGTGTTTGAGACCCCTGCAGTAGTATATGCTGTAATGAGTAATCTCTTTGGAATGTTCCCAAGTATACTTTAATGTAGTATTGTTTCAAACAGTCCTATGTTTAAGAGCACTAGGCAATTTTTAGTGTGCGCCAGGCAACAAATTAATGGGAAACACATTAATTCACTAGAGAAATCACACTCCTGTAGTCCGCATTACTGTTCCATGTAGACAAGTCCTTAGATATAAGTAACTATTTTGGGTGTTCTTCCAGATAAAACAGGTTTCATTTTTTGTATCTTGGTTATTTTAATTAGTGTTTATTGGTTAAAACCTAAAATCAGAAACCCTATTCATATCTTATTCCTGGGAAAAGCTATTCTCCCGGTCTCTTTCCCCCCCCCCCACCCATAGAGTTGCAGATACCATTATTTTAAGTTTCTAGAACCATGAAAAAACACCACAAGAACACAGGTACAACACAATGACATCACAAATATTCATTGGAGAGGTCTCTCCACACATGCACAGACATCCCATAACCCCATCCCACATAGGAGCATGGAAGGACACATGCCCTTCCAGTGCCCTTTCCTAGATCCATATTCAAGGTCCTTGATCACAGAGTCACGATCACAATCTTAGTGAACACTCTCCAGAATATAACACTGTTTTGTTTAACGTGATCAATCAATTTTTTATTTAGATTAGTGCTCATTTCCCACTCACCCACCTCAATACAGGGAGTGGAATCAAGAGAGGCAGGAAACATTTGCTTAGTCGCCATCGAGAGAGGTATCAGCTCTTTGTTCAGTTACTGAGTCTGTGCTATTAGCGGGCACTACACAACCTATCTTGGAGTCATGGACTTTAAGGCCCGAAGGGACCACCATATCATCTAGTCTGAGCTCCTGTATATCACAGGCCACCTAAATCACCCAGAACCCACATACTAAACCCAACAACAAAAATTAGACCAAACTACTACAGCCCACAGGAGACTAAACTATTATGTGCCACAAGCAGAGAACAGTATGGACTGAGGTGCACCAATGCCCGAGGCCCTTGCAATAGCACAAAATTAATTGAGATACATCCAAGTGATCCCTGCAAGTGACCTGAACCCTCAGAAGGAGAACCGAAGATCTCTGCCAATCTGATGGGGGGCGGGGGAATTCCTTCCAGTCCCAATATACGGTGATCAGATAGACCTGAGCATGTGAGCAAGAACCAGCCAGCCAAGCAATTGAGACAGAGAATTCTCAGAGCCCTGGTCCACCCTGCCCAGTGTCTCATTCCCAGCTGTGGCCATCCTTGCTTCAGAAGAAGTAGGAAAAAACTCCCACAACCACACCCAGAATTCATTGGGGGGAGGGGAGAGAACCATAACAAGCAACCCCATTTTACAATCCCACCCATCAATTTGTCCAGCTCTCTCTTTAAACTAATTACGTTGTTTGCCCCCACAACTTCTATTGATATGCTGTTCCAGAACCTCATTCTTCTGATGGTTAGAAACTCTCTTCTAATTTCCACCCTGAATTTGTTCATGGCCAGTTTATATCCATTTGTTCTTGTGCAAACATTATCTGTTAGCTTAAATAGCTCTTCGCCCTCCTTGGTATTTACCGTCCTCATGTATTTACACACAGCAATCTTATCCCTTCTCTGATTTACTTTTGCTAAGCTAAACAAGCCAAGCTCTTCCAATCTCCTCTCATAAGACACACCTTCCATTCCCCTGGTCATCCTAGAAGCTCTTCCCCAGTTTGAATTCATCTTCCTTGAACATAGGTGACCAAAATTGTACACACTATTCTAAGTGACGTTTTACCAGCGCCTTGTACAATCCCATTAATACTTCTCTTTCTCTGTTCGAAATTCCTTGCTTGATACATCATAGGATCAGATTTGCCATTTTCCACAGCCACATCACATTGGTGGCTCATAGTCATCCTGTGGTCAGCCAACACCCAGGTCTCTCGAATCCCCATCTTATAGAATACATTAATTATTATTATACCCTAAGTATAATTACATTAGTTATAATTTATATATTAATATACTATTCTATTAATATGTTATAAATATTATACTTTACGCTTTATACTACTAAATTTCGTCCCATTTCTATTACTCTAGCGTTCAAGGTCATCCAGATCATCCTGTGTAATATTACAATCCTCCTCTTTACTGATGATCCCACCCAACTTTGTATCATCAGCAAACTGCATTAGCACTGTCCTACTTGTTGTGCCAAGATCATTTATGGAAATACTGAAAAAAACTGATTCCAAGACTGATCCTTGAGGAACTCCACAAATAACCTCCCCCGATTCCAATAGTTCACTCTTCAGCACAACCAGTTGGCTTCTCCCTTTAGTCAGTTCCTTACCCATCTTACAACTCTTGTACTAATCCCCAACTTCTATAATTTAATTACTAATTTCACATGTGGTCAGATGTCTTATTAAAGTCCAAGTATACTAGATCTACTGCATTTCCCTGAGCTAAAAAAAAAATCAGTTATCTTATCAAAGAAGAAAGTCAGGTTAGTCTAACATGATCTACCAGTGTCAGACCACAGCTGCATTACATCCCCTTTTCCATGTATTTACAGGAATTTAATTATTCTTTCCTTCACAATTTGTTCTAAAATGTCCAGTGTCCTAGATGAAAGTACATGTCAGTATAAGATATTCTTTAACCTTTAATGGTTCCCCATTTTTTTTACAATGCAAACGTAGTAGATTGTACAATGGGAAAGTTAGAAAATGAAAAGACCTATTGGGGCAGTACCTCACCTTCAGATAAACATTTTAGGCCCTCTTATCAAGGCATAACTGTCATATGTATTCTCACAGATCATGCACACACTGGAGAAGGGTTAGATTTTGACTTCTTTAATTAATAATGTTTCTAATACAATAGCTGGATAAATTATCTATCTTTAACTTAAAAACTGGATGTGCTTTATCATCCCATACGAAGTGTGGACTCCCTGAACAATGTCTGAATGGCTGATCAGAAAACCTCTTTGACTATCAGGAATTGAAAACCATACTGAATGGCACTCAACTTTAGAAGGTTAGATTTGTAATGACTTGATTTTGACCTTCAATCTTAATGTCCCAAGGTATTCATGATCTGCATACAAGTAACATACAAGCAAACAAACTGAGAAATTCTAGGAAAATCTGTAAAACATACACATTTCTATAAACTTCATGAATAGAATATATGAAATGAAACGTAACTTGGAGTTATAGTAAATTAGCAGTAAATAGAAATACAGAAAAATATTTAGTAAATATAGAAAAAAGATTATAGGTACAGCACATCGGGTATACTGGGTTGGGATTATGACTGTTTAGTGAGTTCAGGATCAAGATAACCCCTGCCAGTTTAGCTCTATGGTTTTGTTTACTGCTAATACGTGAACTGAGGTAAACCCCCATTCCTTTGTTTAGGACAGATCTGTTTATCACCTTTACCTAGGCTAGGCTGTCTGGTCTTAAACATGTTTTAATTAATGTTAATACATGCATTTTACAATATGTTAATAACCAGCATGTTATTAGCTTTCATATGATACCTCGCAAGGCATATTTTGTATGCATACAACTACAGTAGCGTATAGGGTGTGAAGAAAGGAGGGATTAGGGTCACGAGAAAAATACCTGGTACAGAATTGTTCAGCTGAAATGGGATGAGAGAACAAGGAGGAAGATCTGAGCTGAGCTACTGTTTTACCGTTCCAGGAAGACTTAAGAGCACATTCCACTGTGTTCAACTAAGATTTCTACCTAAAGAGTGTGCATGACATTTATTAGGTTAGGTAAATAAAAGAATACATTTCATTTTATAAATAAATTACAGAATATTTTCATCCTTTTTATGTTGCCCATTTCCAGCTCTACCTAATATTACCAAAGTTAAGAATGAGGAATGGAAAATCTGAATAAAATAATTCTGACATGAAACAAAATGTGTTCCATCACAAAATGAAATCCATTTTGGACTGAAGCAAATGTAACATAGTGCCGTCTTAGAAATATTATTCTTACATTTTAAGGTCAGAAGGGACCATTATGATTATCTAGTCTGACCTCTTGTATAACACAGGCCATGGAATTCCACCCAGCAATTCCTGCATCAAGACCATTCCTATTGATTGAGCTAGAGCATATTTTTAGACATTCAATCTTGATTTAAAATTTTCAGGTGATGGTGAATCTACTGCACTCCTTGGTAAGTGTTATAATGGTTAATTAACACAACTGTTAAATATTTGTGCCTTATTTCCTCTGTTTTGTAGGGCTGGGAAGTGAAGGAGGAAAAAATAAAAGGGGCATTTACAACCTTGTCAGCCATTCATCATTATCTACAGCAGCAGAGGAAATTGTTCTCTCGAAATTTCTCACTAGTGACAGTTCCTTTCCTAGGATCACCATGGCCACAGTCTGGCTCTCAGAAGTGACCCTATCTCCATTTGCTCACTGTTCCTCACAGTTACATTATACAGCTAAGACAAAAACTTTTCCGAAGCTGCTTTCTGTGGTTCAATGCATAAAGGTTTCCCTGGGAAGTGCTAGACCAGGCCACAGACTCTCATTTCCCAGCTGCTGCCTACTTTCTTAGTAATACCCATTCCTTCTGCACTTCTTCCTCCACTATTGCTGCTACTTGCTCTCTTCATTTTTATTTTTAAAACCTAACAGCAAAAGTTTGAAAAAATTGTGTCCTTTGCAAAGATACTTTTCAAAAACTTAATAGGATTATCATTTTCCCCTCTATATAACCATAAGGAAGTCAGACTAAAGTACTATAGTACCACTAGTACAGAAGAAATGTCAGGATTGAGCGCATCCTGGGGGACTGCTCCCCTTATACTAGCAAAAAGGTTCACTATAGTAGCAGTATTATATGCGGTGAACTGAAATGTCTTTAATAAATACAGTAATACAACTGAAATATCAGGGCTCAGGAAGTCCCAGGCCGGGATGACAGGTTAGGCCACAGGGGAATAGTAACACTTCCATTTTTACTACTTGTAAATAAAGAAATAATAGGTTTTTGCAGTAGCTTCCAACAGCTTGCAAAAAGCACACACCAGCTCTGAAAACCAATGTGAAAATGCTTTCTAAGCACACCAGCTATGGCTCAACCAATCAGGGAACTAGAACTTATGCCATGTGACTCCAATCATGTGATCCAGTACAAAATATTGAACAACATTTAGAAAAGCATCATGGCATCTTTTGTGTAGTTCAAAAAAGTTTCAATTCATATAGCGTAGATAAAACTAGATACATATAAATATGAAATCTCAAAGGAAAGTGCAGGTGAGTCAAGCTATATATAGCACAAAATGTGGTGGAAGTGGAGGGGAAAAGGAAAAGCAAAGGTGACAGGAAGGTCTTGTTGCACACCTATAGGGGCCAAAGAGAGATGGTGCAGTGCCAGGGGGGCTTGCAGTGCTGGGAGCAGCTGACTAGTACCTCAGTTGCTCTAATTCCTTCACAGAATAGCGCCTTCTGCACCCTGCATCTCACCATGCTTCTTGTGGGAACAAGTGGCAGCTCAACCTGCTCCTTTCCACTCCCTTCTGTTCCAGTTATGCTTTGCCCCTTACCTCATAGGCCTCTCTGCCCCCTGAGAGAGAGAGCGAGAGCAGGGTGGCTGAAGGACAGGAAACAGAGAGAAAGTGGGGCAAGAGGCACAGGGCTGCCAAAGAATAGCTGAGGCCTTCTGGGTCCAGGAGGGCAGCAGTGGTGGAGCCCTCTGAGTAAGGGGGATTGTATCGAGAGAAGGGTAGCACCAACTGAATTTGGGAGCGGCCTATTCAGGACTATCCCTTCCCCTGCTGATCCATCAGTCTGGGAAGGGTCCCACTCCCCAAATCCTCCAATCCCCAAGCAGCCTTGTTAGCCTTCTCCCTTTATACCCTTTTACCGAATGGAAAAATGATTTGGTTCACACAGTGAAAAAACATCCTTAAAACAGGTGTTATAGTTAAAATTCATAAACTATCAGTTGTGGTATGACATGCCACAAAACACAGGTCTTCCACATACAAGTCAATTGTTCCCATTCCAGCGGCTTTGGACACACACCGGCAGGTTTCCTGTTTGAGACATAGATTGCACTAAGATGACTAGTTGAACCAGTGACTGACAGTCATGGACACGTTGTGTGGGTTAGTTACCTTTGTTCAGAGCAAATGCAATCTACAAGGGAGTGCGATTGCCCATGTCAGCATCAGCTGTGTGAGATACAGGTGTGCTAGATGGTCCACACAGTCATTAACGTGCCAAAATTCTCAGGAGTAGGCAAGGACTTTGTAGTAGCCGCATACATTTTGGGATGTAGGCTTGAATCTTTTACTCGATTGTGGTGGTGGTGATTTATTCACAATCATAAATAGAAAGGTCTATTCACAAATAAAAGTTCTTCTAACAAAGCTTGTAGAAAAAAAGCTTTATTACTAGGGCTGTACATAACTCAGCAAGCATTTATAGAAATTTAGTAAGTTTCTTTCACAAATTTGGATTGGAGAAGATTGATTCTGATGATGGTTCTGTTCTAGCTCAACATTGCCATCAGTTTCATTAATTCCAGCCACACGCAGCTTGGAAAACAACTGGAACAACGTACAGATGAATTGTTCAAGTAAATTTTGAAGATTCTTAATCAGTTCAGCATAAGAACAATTGCCTCTCATTTTGTGAGAATATGTCAATGTGGAAAAAGTCATGCTTCTGAAGCAGACAATTAAAAAGTTTGAGCTTTAATATGGAAGCTTCTAACTCACAAACAAAGCTGAAGAAAAGCAAAATGCCATTTTTTTCACTCCAACCATAGAAGGAGCAATATTTCGTTTGATGTCAGCAAAGAAAGCTATTTCACATATTCCAGTAGGTTCTTAAGAAAGTTGGAGCCTTTGCTTAGCTTTCCGCTAATGCCAGACTCATGAGCTCTTCATAAAACTTCCACTAAGTGTTTGTGCTACTGATGATTAATCAGAAGATTTGACGCCAGAGCAAAGCAGAGGTTTTTCCCTGCATTAGTGGGGCTGCAGTATGATGCCATCGGATTAAATGTTTTCTTTTCCTTGGATAATCATTTGTCTCAGACTCAAATCTGTAAACCCTCTGAGCTGGTCAGTACAATGTTTGACTTGCAAAATCCCATCAGCGAGGATGAGGCTTGAGATTTTCATTATCACTGAACCAATTTAAAATCTGGCCCCTATATGGCAATTTCAACTTGATTAGGGTTCTGTTGAGATGACAGAGAAGCCTTGAAGAGAATGTTGAGCCTTCCACAGAGCTCTCCAACCTGATTTGATAACCGTTATCCCCAGATGTGCCCAACCTATCTAGCACACAGAGAAGAGCTCTCTTCTGCTCCCAGTCACCTGTACTCCACTTCACCAAGACATATGTGAAGATGGGGGGAGATTTAAGAGATCTTTTCTAGCTAAAATTTCTGTTACCCTACCACACTGGGTGAGCACATTAGATGAAATAAAATAAGCAAAATAGTTATTAATGTGGACATAATGGACTTTACAGTCACTCCATTGAGCTGAAGCGGGTAGTTCACATTTCTCAGGCTGTCCTAGAACACACTGAATTGGTTCACAGCTGGACAATTAAATCCACAATGATAAGGCTAGGTATATAATGTTATTTGAAATACAGCTTAAGTTCTGCAGGAACTGATGGGACCAAGAATGGGATACATGCTGTGCATGACAGATGTAAAGCAAATGGCAACAACTACTTTTGGTTTATTTTTAGATTCTTTAAGCTGTCCAACTGTAAAAGCTATTTACTGTACCATATAGGGTCCCTTTCTCTGTACATGCTATAGATACATTCAGAGATTCATAGACTTTTATAAATTAGATGGAAAAGACCTATTGGATCATCTCTTCTATTTCCCAATGGGCAAAGCAGGCTTTATCTGCACAGTGCAGGAAGATAAAATTAACAACGGCAAATATGGTTGGTTTAGGAATTGCAGAATAATAAACCACATGCAGATTAGCATGAGTACATCATAATGTTATTCTTCTTTAATTTAACCGGATTGTTTTGATGTTGAGAATAGAGTAAGTGAAGGTCCTGGCATGCTAGCTCTAGTAGGGGAACTCAAGGAAATTCTTTGTCCATTCCAGGTTTTGGTTCATCATCTTTAAACTCCTAACCATTATGCACATTTCCTTTGCTTCCTCTATATTTTCCTGCAGTTTGCATTACTGTTTCCTAAAGACGGTATATTATTTACCTTAGTCCACGCTATCAGACCTTTGTGCATCTTCCCTATCCTCAAGTAGGAATATCACGTCCTCCACCAACAAACCAAGAGGAAAATCTGGAGGATATGTCCTCTAAATAACTGCTCTGGAATAAAACATGAAAGTATTTGAGGCTAGAATCTGCGAGGTGCTGAGCACCCATTTGTTTTGGTGAGGTCAGCCTTTCATGTTTTTTGCTTTCCTTGAGAAATACTTCATTCTTCTTCTAGCTGAGTAGTTTGTGTTTACTATCTAGACATATACATTAGAGAATGGATTTCAGACAGGCTTACATATAGAAAGGAAACAGTATTTATTTACTACTTTTCAATAAAGTGCAGCTACTAATCCACTTGAAGAAAGGGGAGGGACAAGGCTCTAAACCAAATCTGAATCTACTGTCTGCATGTAACTTTTGTCTACAATTTCAAAAACGGATGTCTTTGAGTACTATTCAAATTCACAAGGTATACATCTCCTGCTACCAATGTATGCTCAGTGATTCCAGCATTAATCAGAGCTGAATTTGCACTGTAAGCATTTTGGGCACACTCTAACGTGATCAGTATATGACTTGGGCAGCCAGTTGGCTGTATGATGTAAACCTAGATTGTTTTTTTAATAATAAACTCTGCACTGGTGGCTAAAAATGATCAGAATCCCTTAGTGTAATTTAAAAGCAGGCTAAACTATACCGAGATATAAACTGTGACGATACATAGACATACATTGATAGCTGCTTTCAACTACCTGAGAGGTGGTTCCAGAGAGGATGGTTCTAGACTATTCTCAGTGGTAGAAGAGGACAGAACAAGGAGTAATGGTCTCAAGTTGCAGTGGGGGAGGTTTAGGTTGGATATTAGGAAAAACTTTTTCACTAGGAGGGTGGTGAAACACTGGAATGCGTTACCTAGGGAGGTGGTAGAATCTCCTTCCTTAGAAGTTTTTAAGGTCAGGCTTGACAAAGCCCTGGCTGGGATGATTTAATTGGGGATTGGTCCTGCTTTGAGCAGGGGGTTGGACTAGATGACCTCCTGAGGTCCCTTCCAACCCTGATATTCTGTGATTCTATGATAGCGAGGCTTGCAAGGGTACTCCCCACAGGGGTCTGAAATCTGATCTACTCCATCCAGAAAAAAAATGGAATCACACTAGCAAAGCACATGCAATAAAACTAAGTGATTCAGATGCAGAAAACGTTTTCCCACTTAACACTGAAATTATTACTACCAGATATCCATTTTAAGGACAACTCTATTCTCAGCTCTGCTATTCAGAAGTGTGGGATCATGGACCAGTCACATAATTGCTCTGTGCTTCAGTTTCCCAATCTATAAACATGGGGATGGTGCCCCACCTTTGAGATTTAGTACTAGGAAAGTGCTAAACAAGTGTGCTAGAAATTATTAACAATAGAGATCTCAATAGATATCCTAGCTACCCCTAAGTACAGAGTATGCTGGAGTCATTCAAGGACATCTTTGAAGGTTACATTATTTTATATCCAGTTCACAGTATCTGAAGAAGAACAGAATTTGAAGTTTTCCTAGAACAAAAATGAGGGTTTTTAGGCATAAATTAGTCAATAAGAAGGGTCAGAGAGAAATGTTTCCCTTGTGATACAGTATTGCAGAATTAGCCAGGTACATTTTGGCAGGGATTCTTCCTGACTAAATGGGTCATCGATCTGTTATTAAGGTGGCAACTCCTACGTTCCTAACCTGATCTCAGTGCAGCTGCTGTATAGATTTTTTCTCATTAAGTAAAAAAATCCTCAATTACAATAAAGTAGTGATTGGAAGGACTGTTTTGTATTTCATTGTTCTGTGTATGACAAAATATTCTTTAAGCTTAAAACCATGTCACTGCCATATGCAGTCAAAAATTTATCTTCAAAGAGTATGGAAAATGAAATCATAGGGCCAGATAAAGTGGGTGGCAGGCTGTCAGGGAGCTGGCTGGATCTTTCGGATTATCTGCCCCAGCCCTGGTACAAGTTTGAGCAATCTCATGGTTGCTCTAACTTGTACCAGCTGGCAACAATCTGAAAGGGATTGTCCACCAGCTGGGGAAAGACAATACATCATGCTAGGACTACTGCATGCTTCTTCCCAAAAAGCTTTCTGCATCGGTGCTACAGGGAGGGAAACATAGATGATGATTATGCTGGCTGTAAGCCCATGGAGAATCTTGCATTATAGAGCATCAGAGGATTTATGAGGACTTCTGATCACTTTGCATTATGTAGGCAGCACAAAGGGGGTGGATTTGATCATAGAATTTGGCCCATAATTTTAGGTTGTGTGATCTTGTATGATGAATGTAGCAGTTTTAACAGGTTGGAAGTGTGATGTTTAATTCATTCAAACACCAGAGTTAAATTAAATAGGTTCTCTAACCTATTTATTTCACATATACACAAAGAAGCTTAACCAATTTTCATATACAAGAGTGAGGTAGCTTTAAGATGTAAAAAAATTATAACTCTGACAAGTCCACTTTTAATATTCATGTGGTTAGAATATCAGGACTCTCTAATTATTTATAAACAGTTTATTTTATAGGACACTTGTGTTTGACAGGGATTGAACGACTCCCACAATCAGAGAAGAATACATTTGGTACAAATAAGAGATTTAGGGTCAAAAGTGTCAAAGCTGGGTGCTTAAAGTTAAGCTTCTAATTCCTAAAAATCAAACTGGTCTGATTTTCAGAGGTACTGTTGAACTCCAGTTCCCATTCAAGTCAATGGAACCTAAAGATGAACAGCATCTTTGCAAATTAGGGCAGTTCTATTGAATTTAGGCTCCTAATTTTAAGCACTACGTTTTGAAACTTGGAGCCTTTATTTACTGAAGAAGGGGAGAAAAGGGAGTGAAATTCCATGAAAACAATAGTGGGGAAAGCATTTTGCAGTTTGCTTGTAAATCTCACTTTATAATACTAGCCATACAGTGAGAGACTCCAATTCCTCCCTTAAACATGCACTTTGTTCTCTATGTCCACTGAATGTAGGACAAGAAGTAAATTGTAGCAAGGGAGATTTAGGTTAGATATTAGGAAAACTTTCTAATGACAAGGATAGGTAAGATCTAGAATGGGTTACTAAGAGAGGTGGTGGAATCACTGGAGGTTTTTAAAAGCAGGTTGGACAAACCTCTGTCAGGAATGGTCTGGGTATACTAGGTCCTGCCTCAGCACAGGGGGCTAGGCTAGATGACCTCTCAAGTTCCCTTCCAGCCTGACATTTCTATGATTCTATAAAACTCCTGTTGCCTTCACTATTTTTACACAAGTGTAACAAAAGATTTTGGCCTAAGAAATTCTGGGAACTTTTCCAAAGGGCAAACTGAAGCACACGTGACAAATCTGATTTCTCCAACGGCCAGCCCTACTAACAGGCAATAAATGGTTTCAATTAAGCACAGGCACTTCATTGGATGCTACCAATCCAAACTTGGAAGAAAATAAATAACTAAATGCAAGACAAAATAACCTCTCAATCCTATTCACAGTTCTTTTCCATTCCTATTCTAATAATCTGACAGACATGCATGAAGCAAGCAACTATCAACACACTTGTGCTTTATCAAAAAAAAAATCACAGTGGAAAAGAAGTATAATGCTAAATTAAATTAACAGCAGCAAAAACAAAGAGAGCAAAGGCGTCTAGCAGTAGAGTAACCCAACCAAGTCAGCACATAAGCAAATCTTCACATGATCAAATACACCCAATGAACACAAATAGGAGAAGCAGGGCAGCAACTTAGCACAGTTTATCCCTTGTAATGCCAGATCAGGTACAGGTACAAGCACTTTCTCCATAAGTCATTTAGGCAGCTAAGTAAGAAACAATCCTAGTGACAGGGCTGGTGGTCAAATATGTCCATTTCACAAACAGTTTTGGGGTTTTGACATTTGTTTCCAATCCACATCAGGAGGACATCAAGACCTTTAAAAAAATATTGTGGGGGAAGGATGGGAGGAGGATGGGGGAATTAAAAAGACAGACAGACAGACCGACCGACCAGGGCTGGCCTTACCGTGAGACGAACTGAGGCAGCCGCCTCAGGTGCCAGACTGGGGCAGCGAGGTGCCACTAGGACCCAGAGTGTAGAAAATAGTGTCTGCTGCTGGTGCATATGCATTCTCTCTGCTCTAGATGCACAGAGATGGTGGAGTGCTGTGCTGGAGAAAGGAGAACACAAGAGACAATTTTTTTTTTCGTATTAAACTTCTTTTATTGAAGCTGATTAACCAATGTGGGTGGGGGGCGGGCGCTGACCCCTTGACAGCGGGGCAAGGGAGATGAACCTGGAGAAGGAGGCAAGAGAAGGGGGGGCTAGTGAGTGACCCAGGATACCCCCCCCCATACCCCCACCCCGAGAGCTCCAGCAGGGAGGCGACCAGAGGGGCATTGGGTACACCCCTGGGTCCAGCGCAGCGGCAGGGAAGGGGAGCAGCTATGCCCCTCAGCCAGGTGGGCCCCGTCCTCCAAACAGCAGGGCAGATAGGTGCCCTTTTAGGGTGGGGGCAGGGCCAGAATGGGGGCATCGCCCCTGGCAACAGCTGCCCCACAGCTGGGGCGGGGGGGAAGAGACAACAGGAAGCAGACAGCTCAGGTCACCTCGACCAATGAGAAGGCAGTGGGATGCTGTGCCCTCACCCCCCCCCCAGTCACTCACTAGCCTTTTTGACCCTAGGAGAGGCTAAAAAGGAGGGGGCTGGGGGGGTTGGCCTGCAGGGGGAGGGGGCCAAGATTCCATTTTCAAAAGGACCCAAGAGCTGCTGGGTTTGGGGCACCCCCCACCCCTGTTTTTCAAAGGGATCTTAGATTTGGGGGGACCTGAGATCTGCAGGGACTTTGGGGGGTTCTTGGTTTGAGACCCACAATGGCCAGGTTTTGGGGACCCCACCCTCTGCAGGGTTTGGGGGACATTAAAAAAATGCTTAGGGAGGCTTCCCACCCCACTTCTGTTGGAGAAAAGGTGAGAGGGAATAACAGAAAGCAGCAGGAGCTGCAGGGAGAGAGAGGAGGAGGTGCCTCTTATGTACCTCTCTAGCACCCCCAGGAGCCTGGACCTATTAACACCAGCTTCTCAGGGAGCTTCCTGCTTCCTGCTGTTTCCCTGAACCCACTTGAGGAGACCAGGCAGTCAACTGAAGTAGTAGGAGGAAGTTAGGCCTTTGAGATGCTGATATCTTCCCTCACTCAGGCCGGGCTACCAGCCTGCTTATTTGTCCCCTTCAATTGAGCGTTGAGAGCCACTATAGCTGGCACAGAACAGCAGTCATGAGTGAAAGAAGAAAACGCCCCCTGGGGCAGCATTCAGAAAAAGAAAGAAAGCAAATGAAGTTTTTCTATCTAAGCAGGAAGGAGCTCTCCTGAGATACATAGACACAAATATTCATGGTGAGCCTTCCGGCCCCAGTGAGGATGTGAGTGGTGAGAAGATGCCGATCTTCAAGTTAGTCAGAGTGCAGGTGAGCTGGCAGCTACTGCAGCATCCATATCTCCATCTCAAATGGATGTAACCATGCATATTCCTGAAGAAAAGTGTAGATCAGAGAAGAGTGTGGTGGAGGCACAAGAAACAGCTGCTGCTGAGTTTAGTTCCTTAAGTCTAGATGATCCTAGATTTAGTTCCTTAAGTCTAGGACTGTGGACCCACTTGAGCAGTAGCCTGAAGGACTTCCTTGTACCACATGGGCCACAGCAAATGAAAAACTTCATGTTCCCCAAAGACAATGAAAATAGAAGTTTCCATTACTGGCATAAAATCCCCAATGGTGACAAAGTGGAGAGGCCATGGCTTATGTACTCAAAAACCCAGAATGCTGCATACTGGTTTTGTTGCAAACTCTTCCAGTCTAATGTTCCAGCCACATTGGGTTCTACAGAAACAAAGGACTGGAAAAATCTGGCTAGAAATCTGGCATGCCATGAGAAGGCAGCAAATCACCAGAGAGCATTCCATAGGTGAAAAGAGCTTGAGGTTAAAGGCACCATAGATGATCAGCATCAAGAGAAGATTGCATCACAGTCTCTTTACTGGCAAAATGTTTGGAAAAGGCTCATTGCCATTGTGAGAATGCTTGCTACGCAAAACCTGCTCTGCGTGGCACTTCAGATCATCTGTATGTGCCAAACAATGGAAACTTCCTTAAAATTGTGGAGCTGATGGCTGAGTTTGATGCTGTACTCCAGGAGCATCTAAGAAGAGTCACCACCCAAGAAATGTACACACACCATTACCTCGTAAAAACAATTCAAAATGAGATCATACAGTTACTGGCAACAAAAGTCAAACAGAAGATTGTGGCAGATCTGAAGTCAGCAAGATATTACTCTGTTATTCTGGACTGCACATCTGACAACAGCCATACGGAACAAATGACTTTAATGGTGCATTTTGTAACAACAACAGAACCTAGTGAAAATGTCCCTGCAATGGTGACTGTCAGAGGGCATTTTCTAGAATTTATTGACATTGATGATACTACAGGAGCTGGTATGACAAATGTGCTTCCTAAAAAGCTGGAAGTTACGGGAATTGCGATAGCTGACATGAGAGGTCAGGGCTACGATAACGGTGCCAACATGAGAGGAAAGAAAAGAGGAGTGCAGACACGGATCTGAGAGTTAAACCCTCGAGCTTTTTTTGTCCCATGCAGTTCTCATTCATTGAACTTGGTGGTCAGTGATGCAGCATCAGCTTCTAGTGAGACTGCTGAATTTTTTAATGTAATTCAAGGCACCTATGTATTTTTCTCTGCATCAACTCCTTGATGGCAAATTTTGAAGCAACATCTGGGAACATCCTCTCTGACACTGAAACCACTGAGGGAAAGTCGAGGGGAGGCGATAAAGTCTATCGAACACCAAATTGGGAAGATAGATGATGCCATAGTTGCCATTATGGAGAATAATGCTATAACAGGAACTGTTCGTGGGAGAACAGTGGCAGAAGGAAATGGAATCACCAGAAACATACATAACTTCAAATTTCTGTATGGCTTAGTGTTGTGGCATGACATACTGTTTGAAATAAATGTTGTAAGCAAGAGACTCCAAGGCGTTGACCTTTATATATCTGGAGCAATGAAACAACTGGACAAAGCAAAGTCATACCTACAGTCTTACCGGTCAGATGAGGGATTTCAAAACGATCTGAAGAGTGCACAGAAGTTGGCAGAGGAACTTCACACTGAAGCTATTTTCCCACCCATTCAAGAATACAAGAGTCACCGAAGACGACGACATTTTGATTATGAGGCACGGGATAATCCCATAAGAGACCCCAAACAACAATTCAAAATTGAATTCTTTAACCAGGTGCTAGATTGTGCAATACAGTCAGTTGAAGAACGTTTCATGCAGCTCAAGGAACACAGCAGTATATATGGGATGTTGTAGGATATTCCAAAACTCCTCACTATACCTGAAGAAGACCTACACCAGCAATGCAGGGCACTAGAGACAGTGTTGACACATGATGACATGCGTGATATTGATGTGAGTGATTTAGGTGATGAACTGAAAGCCCTTTCAAGATACATTTCAGCGGATCAACTCCAAAGGCTGTTCTGGAATATATGTGCACAAATAAGATGACCACCTTCTTTCCAAATGCTTTTGTTGCTCTGAGCACACTTCTGACACTTCCTGTAACAGTTGCCAGTGGAGAATGCAGCTTCTCCAAGCTGAAGTTAATAAAAACACATCTACACTCCACAACACCACAGGAGAGGCTGGTTGGCCTTGCAACCATCTCAACATAGCATGAGCCGGCCCAGACTGTGGACCTTCAGCAGGAAGCAGTTCAAATCTTTGCAACCAAGAAGGCACGAAAAGCACCACTTTGATTATTCAAACAGATAAAAATGCCACTGTTTACTATATAGACAAGAAAAGTTACATTTGCTATTCAGGCATTTGAAAGTTAAGTGTTATTTAAAATTTTTGAATAAGGCACTTTAAAGTTGTTAGTTCTCCTTTATTGGGGTAGGTAGCAGAGCAGTACCATGAGAGGAGTAGAACAGGAAGAAGGCAGAACTGAGAACTTTCAAAGTTTGGCCCAAGCGAGGGGCCACGGGGACGCCATTTGAGCTCCCCGCCACAGGTGGCAAGATGTTGTGGGCCAGCCCTGAGAGAGACTCCTCTCAAAACAGCCAATACACCAGTGGTTAGGGCACTATTTGGGAGCCCCAAGTTCAAATCCCTGCTCTGAATCAAGCAGACCAGGGACTTGAACCTATCTCCCCCACATTGCAGGTGAGTACCCTAACTACCAGGCTATAACAGTTGTATGTCTTGTAGTAAATGCTGGAAACCCCTTTCCACAAAATCCTGCAGACAAATGGTTTATTGCATAAGAATTTGACTGGAGCCATCAGACAAGGAACAGCCTAATGCCCAGACCCCAGGATAACACCAGCCTCAGATTAAATTCACATCTCTTTTCCACAGATGGGCCAAAACCAAATCCATAGGTCTGAATGTTCACAGATTTAAGGGGTGCTCAGAACCTGAAAATTCACCTTCTGTATCCTGAAATCATCTCTAATCTTTACCAGAACAATACACACCCATTCTCTTATTACTTGAATGAGGCCAGGTGTCTTGGCTTTCTCTGCTCAGTGCTGAAATTAAGATGACAACTTCAGCCAACATTCACCACACAATAGTATATGGAGACTCCACTGTTTCCCCTGTTTACTTATAAAGGAAACTGTAGTAGCTAAGTGTTATTGATTAACAAAAGCTGAATTTTTTTCTAATGGCAGCTACAGGAATTCCCCACTGAATACATAGCTACACTGATTCTGAAGCTCAAGTTGCTCCTTGTGATGACATTTGTATTTGCTGTGCTAAAAATGTCTGATCTAAATTTTTTGTTGAATAATATTTAGAGATGTTATATCATTGACTTAAGTGGCTCTTTCCCCCTTAAATCATGATTCTTTGAGGAATCTGAGAGCACTAATGTTGTCCTGAGAACTACAGTGCAATTCTCTGGGTAGCATTTAGCTCTCATTGTGGTTTAATAACCCTGCAGAAAGAAAAGCAGGCTTACAGTACTCAGTGTTGTTAAAGAGAGGAAATCATATATATATATGGTCCAGTTTACACAACCCTAACATTTTATTCTGGAAAAAATTATGGGCCTGATTATGCAGTCACTGCCTGTGAGCATTCCATTTAAGATAAGTTTCTGATACACAGTAGCTGCGTAACTCTTAGTCAAAAATGAAAAAATATAATAAATAATTTGTCAATTCACAGCACAGTATCTAATAATCAAGGCCCACATATATTGTTTTCAGTCTTTTATCCTCGTCTTAGAGAATCTCAGAGTAAAAATCCTTCTCCCTTACTCCAATGCCAATAGCATAGATCAATTGGCAGCATTTTGCATCTTGCTGCAAAAGACCGTGCAAAACAAAATTCCACTCTCAAGAGTGTATATATATGTGTTTCACTTTGTGAATTGTACTGTATCCCTCAGGACACTACTACTGTATAGGTTCTTGCTGCAAACCTATTTTCTTTTTTAAAATATTCCCTTTAGAGCTTTGATGCCATAAAAGAAATGATTGGGGTCAATTTTGAAAGGAGTTGCATAGCATTTTAGCTGAACGTCTCCCCTTGACTTTAATGGGAGTCTTATCACTAAAACCTTGAGAGTTGCTTTGACAATCTAGGAAACAGTGCCGAGTCATTGAATTATAATTCCAGCATTTGAACATTAAAATAGATTCTCTTCATGGTAGCACAGGAAGATTGAGAGTCTCTCCCCAAATAACCTATCACTTTAAGAGCATGCAGAAGCAGCAGAGAAAGTAGAAGCAGCAGCTTTCAGGAGTTCCAAAGTGACCGACATCAAGAACTTTAGCATACACCGGTTGTTTGGAGGCAGGTATCTCATGCTATTCCATGGGTTCACCACTGCAGAATACATGTTAAGCGCTCAGTCTGGCTTGCGACTTCTGCATTTATGTTTTTGGGGGCTCATTTTTGCTGATCACAGAGTAAATACACCTAAAGAATATGTGCAAGAAAGAAATAAAGCCTATGTTTGGGAGACAAAAAATGACTCAGTGCAATTTTGTACTTCATCCCATTGTCTTAGATGAATTATTTCTGAGCTGATATTTAATCCAATCTTACAGAGAGTCAAACAAATATGTGACAAAAGTGTTACTAGTGCCATTATAAGGCAGATTTTTACTTCTGTAAAAGCTTGGTTTGCTTGTGCTGAAGTTATTTAACATGCTTATTTTCCCCAGAATTATTTTACTAGAACTTATTAATTAAGGTGATGTTTTATGTATATAGGTAGAGCGTTTTATCTGTATGCTTTATGGGGCAAGTACATTTTGAAAATGACTAGGGAAGAGACTGTGAGAAAACCCATCATTTGTAAATGGCTAAAGGAAGAGGGTGCTTTATTCTTTGCCTTTTGGTGCCAAATCCTTGAACTAGCTCAGATGCTCTGCGTATGCAATTATGCAAACAGTATTTCCATTATTTTGAATTTTTTGCAGATGAGGCATATGAGGGCTGCTTTATTCAGGGTGACATGCAGTTATTCACCCAACGCCTCATTTTCTCCTGTGTCTCTAAACCAAAGCAGCAACAGCCATCAGCTGCATTAAGGAATAAACAAAGCATACCTGTAACTACATGCTGCTGGCAAATTCAGAAATAAATCTGGTCTGGAGAGCACAATCCAGGCCTGATGCACTCCTGTGCATTCATATTGTGCAGACCATCAGGAATCAGAAGGAAATGGGATGTAAACGAGAGGAGACAGAGGTAGACACAAAAAAACATATACTACTATAAAAATAGAATCGAATGAAGAGAGTTCACAGAAAACAGATCAAAAGATAAAGAGAGAAGAAAAACTACAATGCACAAAAAAGGATGGACTAAGATAAAAAAAGAGGTGGTTACAAAGCTGGAGAAAACAAATGTTTTGCAACCAATACAATACCAAGATAGACCAACTATATCAAAGAGATAAGCCCACTGGGATCTTTAAAAGCATGAGAATTTATCCTCTGGAGAGACTATTAATCTGAAAAGGACCTAAACTTTTAGACATTAGTAGTTACTAATAATGCTAGATTACTATGCTTGGTAATTTCCTATTTTTGTCCATTTCACTCTTATGGCTTGTTTGCACTGGAAAGTTTGGCTGCTTTAACTATAACAGTATAGTTAAAGTAGCATACACCCCTACCTCCACCCCTACCCGGAGTGTGGAAACAGATATACCAATGTCGCTTATTACAGTTTGGGAAGCAAAATAAGCTATACTGCTATAAGGCACCCTTATACTAGTATAACTGTGTCCACTCTAGGGTTTGTACTGGTATGACTATATTGGTAAAAAAAGGGAAAAAACATCCCCCCAAACCAATACTGATAAACTGCTACATGCTTTGTACTGTAGATCAGGTCTTTACAGAAACCAAGGCTAGATTACAGTATTTGGTTCCTTGATGGTTGAGCGTAACTCTTATAATTATGTTTCTAGTGTATATACTTGCATTTAAGAATTCAAAATTCTCTTTCCACAAATATTTTCTATTATTTTTTGTAAAATATCATTGTTTCTGTGACCATTTCACTAGCGTGCCAACAGAAACAGGCGTGAAACAGGCAAAAGTGAGTTTATTTTAAAATGCAAATGAATATTCGTGGGAAATAATGTTGTGGTATTTGTCCAGCTCTAGGAAGTACCTGTCCTATGTCACCTCACATATTTTACCCTTCACAACAGAATCACTAGCATCTCAAATAAAAGGTGCCATATCCATCTTCTGAGTGGCATGGAGGAATGGACATGCAGGACTTGCTAACATAGTACACACAGTATTTCTGTACACAAGGCCCATCTCATTATTCTTTTCCTGGTGCTGTTTAAATCCTAAATGTTGTAAGGCCATACAATAATTAGTCATGGTGTTAAGAATACCAGCCTTAAGAAGATTGTCATTGGCTGCATAACAGTTGCTGCTTCCTTAAAATCCGGTCCTATTTGCATTGAAATCAAAAGCAAAACTTCCACTAACAACAATGGGAGCAAGACTGAGCCCCTGGCACACATCTCCCTGGGAACCACAGTTTGATTAACTTTAATTTGAATGTTAAGTGTGCAAGTAACTTGGTGCTAGGCAAGTTGGAAAAAAATATGTAATTTTTCCCATTAAAGAGGATGATTGTACAGCTGTGCACTTCACATCTCAGTCAAGAGAGCAGGCCGCACCGATATGCTGAACCTTACTTTTACCACTTCTCCAGTGCCCCCAAACTGGCTTAACCCAACCTGTTACAGTAGATAAGCACCTAATAGAGAAATGTGTTGTTGTTAGGAAATGCTTCCATTTTTTTTTTTGTTTTCACTCCAAGAGTAGCACACTAATTTATAAAAGAAACACTTATTTTGAAACAAAAACACTCAAGGCTCCCATTGACTGGGTATTTAGTAGGCATCAGAGGGCAGAATTTGTCCCTTAGGTTTACCTCAGGCTGCTCTATTGCATACACTTGTGTAGGCCATGTGTGTAAAAAAGAGAAGATAACAGTGGCCATAAAAAGCTGCAGCAAACTGAAGAGAGCTGCACTGCGGGAAAGCTTGTGATGACTCTGGTGCAAAATATTTCTCGGAGTCCTTTCTAGATACAGACTCTGATGTGGACACACAACAGGAGGACATGCTGAAAGATGATTCTATATTTTAATATGTCTTTCTTAACCAACCCTTTTACAATCTCTCTCTAACAGAAAGAGGTAGGAGATATCACCCTGAAAGAGATGAAAGTAAATTCACAGTCTGTCATTTCCAGTGTCCTGTTCTTTTAGGGACTCTTCGATCATATTTCTTCCATCAATAATTTTTCCAGCCCAGATTAGTGCTGCTACACCACAAACAGCAGCAAAAAAATTGTCATGGTCTTTTTGGTCCTGATTTGCCTTTGTAAGCCTCATTGATGCTCAGAATTCATCCAACATCTAGAATGCACATATACGGGCAATATTTTCTTTGTCTTAAGGTGACTGCATTCAAACTACTGCACATCATCAATCCTTCCATAGTCATTCTAGCTGGTCACCCTCCATTCAAATATAGCTCAACATGAAGGTTTGTACATCCTTTTTCTTCCATAATGGCTTTCAAAGCCTTTTAACAATCCTTGATGCAATTATTTGCTTTCTTACTTTCCCCAATTTTTTTTTGGTTCAGATTAACAAATGATCTAAAACAGATACATTTTAACCCATCCCTACTCCATTATATTGCTCAGAGGAATGACTGAGTAAGAGAGATGGCAATTTCCTGCAACATCTCTGGGAGATCTTACTGTATTCAGTTTATGTATCATTGTGGATTGGGGATTGTGTGTAATTCCATGTGGGACGTTGACCACAGCTCCTCCAGGAACTAAGAACACTGAAGGGAGATTAGGCAAATTCGTTCAGGTTGTAATACCTCTACAGAGATCCCACCACCTGGAAAGTCTCACATTTACTGGTTCAAACTGGATTCTTGAGAGACCAATAGACAAAGAAAGGACTTTTGGATAAATAGCCTGAGTTTAAACTGAGGGCTTTCTTTCTGATCCAGCAAATGGACAGGACCTTCTGTCCAAGGAGGGCCCCAGTTCTTATTGGGAAGGGTTGGAAGGACCTTTTGCCTATTGAGACCCCATCTGATGGGTGACCTCTGCTAAGCTTTTAACATGTGTACAGGAACTTTAAAAACAAAACCAACAAAAACCACATATTTTCTCTGTAAAGTTTCCACCTTAAGAATAAATATGCTTGCTTGGAAAAGCTGTATGGTAAAAGCACACTGTGATTGCTGCAATTACAGCCGTTCATAGCCTTCAAAGAGAAAGAACAACGCTGATGCTTTCCTGTTTAGGCAGTCTGGCTTGCTGGTGATATTGTAAACTGGGAATTGTGCAGCCTGGAAAAACCCTGGTCAGAAGGGAGATAGATGTGGGTGTCCGCCCAAGAGAGGAGCCTGAAGCCTATAGTACCCTTGAGGGAGCACAGAAGGGGAAATGCAGTTGCCCGCAACTGTGACAGACTGTACAGTACTATCCATCTATGAGTCCTTTACACATACCACTATCATGTTGATGAATCTGACACTAACTATGGCCACAGTTTATTCTTGGTTTTCTGTGCTAATGATATCAACAGACTTCTAGGACTGAGCATCTCTCTTACAGGAGCAGCAATTGCCACCTTTTCCAAGTACTCTATCATCTGTTTTCCTGGCTTTTTTTTGCTCCCCAGGGAATTACTGTGCCATCCCTGGCTGACCAGAGTTCCTCTCACACCGCAGAAACGGGTTAGCATAAAAGGATGTAGCCTCTAAGCTCTGTATTAGTCCTTTGTCATGCTCAAAACTTAAGCAACATGACGTTTAACTCTAAATAATCTTAATATCTCCCTTGGCACCAAGGTGTAACTTCAACAGCTTGTGCATACCTTCTCTCTCCATATGGAAACATATAGCTTCACCTCTAATTCATTAGAATTATGTATCAGCAGCAATCCCTCATATCAGTCCAAAACACCCAGCTGCTCCTCATTACTCAGGGTGAAAATACGCTTTGCAATATGAAACCACATGAGTAATCCAGGTATTCTAGTAAACACTAGCCCCTAGAATGCACATCAGGCAGATACTATATCACTAGGGACACTGCTATATTCATTTTCTTGTTTCCTTTCATTTTCTATGGTTCTCTTTTTCTGTGGCTAGCCTCTGTCTCCACAATACTGTATCTATTTCACATAGTCCTCCCACCAACTTTTAGCCATTTTCTTTCAGCACCTCAGCCTGCATGTTGTTTTATTGTTCATAAAGCAATGCATAACTTAGGTACATGAAATACGTCTACAATCTAAGATGACATTTCAGACAGACAGACTCCACTCCTTTCTTCGCAGTCTGATCCCCTACTTTCCCCAGCAGCTTCTCTACATGAAATGGCATTTGTCAGTTGAAGAGTAACCAGTGCCTTTGAAAGCATCATATTGATAATTCATCCCTTCCCACCTTCCCCTTGTACTCCCCCACCCAATTTTATTTTAAAAAGCAGAACACAACAAAAGAATGTAGCAGATAAAGCCAGTGAAATTAACATATACCAACTAACCCTCCACGAACATTGTATTCCTTCTTCCCAAGCTTTGCCCACCTTGTCTCAGATTAGACTACAAACTCTTTGGGGTACATCTTCCTAATATTTTAAAGCATCTGGCACAATGGGGCTTTGCTCCCAATTGGGTCTGTACGGTGTTACAACAATACAAATAATAATTATATTCCCAATATGCATTGTGCTGTCAAGAGGGGGCTCCGCTTGCTAGTAGTGGGGTCCAAACTCCCAGTCCTCACCTTGAGGTTGAGACCCTGCTGACTGCATTTGGGGAGGCAGGAATTTACCCAGGAATCACACCAACACCATTATCAGTCCACACACACAGTTCTATCAGTATCAATCACCTCAATCAGGATCAGACTGATTCAGAGTCCCAACCACCCCAGCCTCCTACCCTATGAGCTCAGAGTGCTGATTTTGGGTCTCTGTGTTTGACCCAGACTTCCATGCTAGGTCTCAGCTCCTCCCCCGCCCCAACCCCCCCGAGTCTAGTCCCCAAGTCAGCTCCTCACTTGTGGGGTTAGCCGGTCCTGATCTCCTTGCTCTTTATAGCAGCCGCAAGAATGTACAGTTCCATGCCACCCAACCATGTGGGACACCATGGGCACTTCACATCAACCTCACACCACACCATTCTCCCTCAGTCACAGATCACAGCCCTCATTCCCTTTGAGCTGTACCAGCACCGCCCATCTGGGGCTACATGCTCAGGCTTCTCTCAGCCTGCTGGAGCATGTGCAGTTCCTATGCCACCACCTCCCTAGCTGTTCCTTTTTCTTCCCAGGAGACCTGCCACAGAAAGTTGGTGCAGGTTTCTTATCACCTCTCTGCTCAATTCCAGTTTGTTCCCCCCCACACAAACCCAATAAGTTTCAGAGGCAAGTCCCAATTTTACAGCACTGCTGCTGTTTTGTTGGAGTGGAAGCAAGAGAGACTGTGGGGTATTCCCCCTTCCCATCTCCCATACTGGCTGGTGATGAAAGTAACTCAATAGGCTGTGACTCTTGCCACTACACTGAGAAAGGGAGGTCACATTGGGGCCTTATCAGGTTTCTGAGGCCACTGAATCTGCCCAGAAGCACGGGACCCACCAATACAGGCTCAGAACTTTGTTACAACAGTTTCAGGCCTTCTTTGACGGTCGGAGTCCTTAGCTGAACAGTAGGCAATCATGGAGACTTTGAAGTAGGCCTATTTCCTAAGCATTACTGGTAATTAGTTACACACATTAACATAAGGCAATTTATCCATTAGGCAATCTATCACAAAAACTTTGAAGAGACTGTTGTATCAACCAGGCAAGGTACTGACAAGCTTCAACAGGACTTTATTTTCAAAGTGGAAACCTCTTTACCAAGCTGCTGCTACACCCTCTGTACTTCTCTCCCAGCCTCTCAACTCCTCCCCCATCCTTCCTGTTTCCTGTCCTTTCAGACTCCCAACAGCCAGTGCTCCCAATTCTAATAATTACAAGCAACATCTAAACACCACAGAGACAAATACACAATGACATTATTTCACCCAAGATGTTAATATTCCCTTTTGATCTTTGAATCAACATCTATAGTGACAGACAGGAACATTTAACAAGATATGAATACACACATACAATTAGTATCACCTCTAATTTCTAACAATACAAGTTTGCATTTCAAAGTTCTGCCCTATCTACCATGGAATGGCCCTAATTACCATTCACATACTTTTCTAACATGTCTCTACAGGTTGACTCTGGGTCATTTAGCCTTTCATTTACCCTTCTGGCCATTTGTCATACTTTGTATAAGATTCGCTGCAATTATATGGTAGCAGCAATGATTTGCATGGTCATATTTTAATCAGATAATATCACAGTCAGCAAGACCTATCAGCAGAATTCTCTGCAGTAACTCAGAGCCCTCCCCATCTAGTGTCTCATCTCTGATCATTGGAGTTATTTGCTAATAGCAGTTGTGGATGGGCATAAGCCACTGTAGGCAATCTCACCATACAACCCCCTCTATAGATTTATCAAGCTCAGTCTTGAAACATGTTAGGTTTTTTTTGCTCCCCTTGGAAGGCTGTTCCAGAACTTCTTTATTCTGATGATTAGAAACCTCCATCTAATATCAGGCCTAAACTTGTTGATGGCCAGTTTATATCCATTTGTTCTTGTGTCAACATGGGTGCTTAACTTAAATAAGTGCTCTCCCTCCCTTGAGTTTATCCCTCTGATGTATTTATAGAGAGCAATCATATCTTGCCTCAGCCTTCTTTTGATTAGGCTAAACAAGCAAAGCTCTTTGAGTCTCCTCTCATAAGGTAGGTTTTCCATTTCTCAGATCATCCTAATAGCCCTTCTCTGCACCTTTTCCAGTTCATGTTCATCCTTCTTAAACATGGGAGACCAGATATGCACACATTATTCCAGATGAGATCTCACCAGTGCCTTATATAATGGTAATAACACTCTCCTGTCTACTGGAAATACCTCACCTGAGTGTATCCTAGGATTGTATTAGCATATTTAATGACTGCATCACATTGACAGCTCATATTCATCCTGTGATGAACCAATACACCTAGCTCTTTCTCCTCCTCTGCCACTTCCAACTGATAAGTCTCCACCTCATAGCAAAAATTATTGTTAGTACAAGACCTCCACTTTGCACTATTAGATTTCATCCCATTTCTATTACTTCAGTTTTCAAGATTGTCCAAATTTTCTTGTATGATATTCCAGTCCTCCTCAGTATTGGCTATACATTCCAACTTTGTGTCATCTGCAAATTTTATCAGCATATTCCCACTTTTTGTACCAAGGTTATTGATGAAAATGTTATACAAGATTGATCCCAAGACTGATCCTTGAGGAACTCCACTAGTAACCTTCCTCCAGCCTGATAGTTTAATCTTTCAGTATGACCTATTGTAGTCTCCCCTTTAACCAGTTCCTTTCAGTTCTTGTACTAATCTCTAATTTAACTAATAACTGTATCAAATGCCTTACTGAAGTCCAGATAGATTAGATGTACTGCATTTCCATTGTATAGAAAACCATTTATCTTCCCAAAGAAAGATCAGGTTGGTCTGGCATGATCTTTTGTAAAATCATGTTTTATTTTATCCCAATTACCATTTACCTCTATGTTCTGAACTATTCTCTCTTTCAAAATTTGTTCCAAGACCTTACATACAATTGAGGTCAAACTAACAGGATAACTTCCTTCCCCCCGCCCCTCACTTCCCTTTTTTAAATACAGGTACTATATTTGCAGTTCTCCAGTCAGAAGATATGACCCTCGCAAGTTTATGGATTAATTAAAAATCCTTGCTATTGGGCTTGCAATTTCATATGCCGGTTCCTTTAATTTTCAAGGCTGGAGATTATCCGCTGCCCCCCATCCCCACATTTGGTCCCATTAAGATGTTTGAGTTTGGCTTCCACCCTCGGATGTGGTAATTTCTACTTCTATACCCTCATTCCCATTAGTCACCCTGCCATTGGTGACATTTAAATATTTCATGGAGAGGGAATGTTGATAACATTCTGATGGAAACCAGACTGGTTTCGTAGCAGCTAGCCTGCCTCAGTCCTCAGCAGCTCACCTGGTAGGCTGACAGGGAGCTGGAAATGCCAGCTCCCAAACACACAGATCCTCAGCAACTCCGGTTCCCAGTGCCTGCAGCTCCAGGGAGCCCGCTATGCTGGGAAAGGATATAAAACCTCTTACTTCAGGGTTTAAGCCAAGCTGTTAAGAGGCAGCTTTTATTGTCTACACCTGTGGGGGTTTCTTGTACCTCCCTCTGAAGCAGCTGGTGCTGACTGCTGTCAGAGACAGGATACTGGACTACATACACCACAGATCTGATCCACTTGGCAATGTCTATGTTCCCATGTTGATACAGGTGCTGTAATCCCCAGTTTATAACATTATCTACTCCAAAGAATTGTGACTAGAGGACTGGATTAGAATTTAAGTTCTTAAAAGCAAAGATCCTGGTTGTCTGTAAAAATAAAAACCAGGAAACAGAAATGCAGAAAAGGTACAATGCATAACTGGAATTGTCATTAGGCAGAATCTCATTTCAAAGTATTCTGTGGGGTGGCAGCTGGACTTTAAGCATGTCTTGAAAGCACTCTTCTTTCTACTGAAGAAGTTCTCATTTTTCTTATTAGTTGATTCCAGTGGAGTCCTTCAGAGGCTCCAAGCTAATCAATTATCTGCCCTCCTTCTCAATGACGTGATTCCTTACTAACACAAGTATTTCATGCTCTCTGGATGAGCTTTTCCATTTCCCTTCTGCTAAAACCGTTTCACGTTTTACAGTCGGTTTAGCAAAAATTAATGCTATTTTTCAACATTTTCTCCTCCGCTACTACTGCCTTGGTGGTGAGCATATAGGATTTTTGCCAAGCCAAGTGTGGGGGGAGCGGAGGGGGGGGGCAATTTAAATTGTAAAATTGAAGCACCATCTAAATTTCAATGTAATCATAGTTCTTCTCACATGGGAGGTTCACCACGCAGACCAATACCTAGTTAGCTTATGATAAGATGCAGAAATCCAGAGAGGTGGCATTATCTCATTACAGTTTGACATCCTTCAATGGAAAATGCAGCATCAGTGCAAAGTACTAGTATTACTGTCATACAGGAGAAGTGTGGGGAACTACAGCCACCCAGAAGAAGAAGGTTATACCCATCTGCAAAAATAGTCAGTACGCTAGCTGGGCTCAGGAAACACCCCACAACACAGTCAGCTGAATTTGAAGGTTAACCGTTGGGTTTCACACCTGGCATTGGCCCCTGACAGTATATTAGAGCAGAGGGACGACCGGTCTTTTCCAGTAGGCAATTCCCATTTTCCTAGGCTATATGAAAAGCTTAAATGTGAAACTGACTCACATCCCACTCTCAATTTTACTGAATGCTACTCTGAGGATTGTGTGCGACAAAAGTACGTGACAAGCATGTCACCCGGGAGCACAATCACCACCAAATATCTGAAACACAGAACTATTTCATCAGGTGTGGAACCTGAGAAAGTATTTGGTTCAAAGCATAAGTGTAACTCCCACACTATGAAGGCTGGCATTTATCCATGTCACACTCCTGTTGGTGTAGTCAACACTGAGGATGACCACAATAAAAATCAGAAGAACTGATTTTCATGTTCCAGAAGCATTCTAGTTTCCCATCTTCCCTAACTGATGGGCACAAACAGGTACATATATTGTATAGCTAGAACCAGGGCCTGGTGTCCTCCACAGCCATGGAATTCGCCACAGAATTGTGCATCAAATTTTAAGACTTAATATTTTTAAATAAATTGCCAAGCCTTAATATTTTTGAAGAAAGTCTTTCAAATGAGAATTGACCGGAAACAGATTCAGAGATACCTGCTGGAATCTGTATAAAGTCAAACAACAGAGGTGTGAACTTCCCCTTTATCCAAATGGCATGTGAACTTTGAAACCTAACCATGATATTGTTGTCCCTTTGGCCTGAGCAATTAGCCAACTTTCAAGGCTTTGCAGAGGTGTTTCAGTTTGGAGGAGAAACGGATGACATAACCTTTGGGGAAGTCCTGTTTATTTACAAAGAAGGTACACAACATCCTGTTTCCAGGAACACAGCAGAAACGAACAGCAGCAGGAGTTGCCTTGCTGAGAAATCTCCAGTGAGCTCTGTGCTCAAGAAGCGGTGTCTCTCTGCTTCTTTTCAGGGTCACACTCACAATAGCTTCTCTAGCAACTTACATCACCATTGCTGTGTCTTCCAGGGGTGTGAAAAATCCACACGTAGCTATGCCTACTTAACCCCCACCCCCACCCACCTCCAGTGTAGAATTCTTCCATCAACCTAGCTACGTTTCTGGTGGAGGTAGATTCCCTCTACCAATGGGACAACCTCTCCCATCAGCATAGGTAGTGCCACTGTAGCATTTTCAGTGTAGACAAATCCAAAGACACACAGCTTGCCAAAACCAAACTCCAAGCCCCAGCATTTGCAATCAAAGAGTCCCTGAGACAAAAAAAAACCTCAGTTTAGTTCTGGATACAGGGGCTTAATTGTTTCTTCCACAGAACCTGAAAGTAGGGTGTTTACTATGCCCACCTGCTTTAACCAGGTCTGTGATTGTCTTTGGATCAAAGACCCGCTAGCTGCCAGCTATAGCAATATTAATAAATGTCAACGTTCTTAGCCATTTCACTGCTAATCATTTTAAAAGAAACATCCAGATAAACTACTTATCATGCAACCCTAAGCCACTCTCCACACCTTCCCCCTCCCCCCCCCAAATGTGCCAAGAGCTCCCCGTAGAACCTTTCCAGCTGCTAACCTCTCCAGCCTCCACACAAATTCCCCAATGCAGTTTTGAGTTTTCCGAACATGCATTTTTGCCAGTCATTGAAAACTGAAAATCTAGCTGAAAACTGATCAGACCCCACTGCTTGGAGTATTAATTTTAAGTTTAATTCAGTGAATCCTCTGTCACAGATTAGGTCAAGTAGTCACTGCTAGCAGCCCACCAGGCTGCTGTGTGGGGACCCAGCCACAGGATCCCATGTGTACTTTAAGATCCCCTGGGTCTCAACAGGGGGCAGTACTATTTGCTCCCTTGGCCTCTCTGGCACAGATCCTGGGCACTGAAGGCCACCTGCCTTAGGACCCAAGACCAGCACTGACCCCCAGGTTACCCCCATAGCTTACACCCACTTTCTCCCAGAACCCTACCAAAAGGGGTGAGCCTTCTAGCCTCCCTCTTCAAAGAGCCGCATGGTAGGTGTAACCTATAACGCATAAACACTTGGTAGAGAATTCTAAATAAAGAGCAATAATATTTTAATCATACCAGAAATATACAGCTCTGTACAAAAATAATAAACTCTACATTCATTTTTCTGCCTCAGTTTCTTCACCACTCTAGAGCATTCTTTGGGTTGGAGTCAGGGTTGTCTGTAGGATCCAGGATCTCTCTTCCCAAACAGATAGCCTTTCTCCTGAGGACAGCTTGCTTCCTCTGGCATTGGCCTGCCTGTTTCCCTCCCCTCTCCTGTCCAAACTTCCTGTGTATCTGTCCCAGTCTTCCCCAGCGAGTTCTTTTCAAATCCCTGTTTCAGCTAAGGATGTATTCTGATGAACCTCTTGATTTAAAATGGTCAGAACTTTATTTCTATTGCTTAGGACAGGATCAAGTTGGCTTGTTTTAGGCATTAGATAGAGTACATTAATAGGCCAATTATAAAAGACTTTAAAAGCTTCATTTGTAAACTATTACAAATCATTATTGTTTTGCAAAATTAGGTTTCCATCCTATCGTTAACATATATTAGTGATGCCACTTCTGGTCTAATTGTGGGTTTGAGTCAACATGCTTCAGTCAATTCTATTGGCATGCAGTGTCCTCTACAATGTATTACAGTTGCCCCCAAAAGTTTATGTTGCGCTAAAAATATTGCTGCTGTACAATACTTTATAAGAGCTCTTTCCTGTGTTAGTGTCTCCAGGTTATTTTCCCTGTCAGATATTAAATGATGCCAATTACAATTCCGGTTAAAGTACTAAATAAGATCAGGTAGTTCAGCACTTGATTTCAGTGATCCACAAATGTTTACTGATCTTCTGAAGAGGGGGGGGGGGGGAGGGATATTGGGATTTCTTTTCAGACATTGTAGTCAAGACTAAATTCTAGTGCTTCTCCCACTGAAGTCACGGAAACCTTGGGCTGGCCTTGATTAAGCTAGACCTTGTTCTCAGTTACCCCAATAGTAGGGTAACCAGATGTCTTGTTTTTAAAGGGACTGTCCCATTTTTGGGGACTTTTTCTTATATAGGCGCCTATTACCCCCCACCCACCCCCACCCCTGTCCCGTTTTTTCTACAGTTGCTATCAGGTCACCCTACCCAACAGGCTCTTTTTTCCAAAAAATAAATAAATAAAAACTAAGTTCAAATCAATGTCACTGTGGTAGATTGAGAATGGTGTACATCAGAATTTTCTTCTTCAAAGAAGGATAGTCAGACATATTTAGGTGTGCTCTTTGGGTCATAATTAGAGACCTAGGGTGAAATTCTGGTCCCATTTGAGTCAAAAGTAAAAATTTCACTTTAATATAATCAGAATCTCACAACCAAAGTTTAGAAGAGCTCAGATTTGGGTTCCCATTTTAGGCCTTTGATAGAGGCAGGCCACAGCTATGAAGTTTGAATTCAATTTGTTTGGGCTGATCTCTAAATCATATTTGTAAAAGATGATGGGGACTTTTTGTTCTATGTATGTACAGCACCTAGCAGGGTGGGGTCTTGGTCTGTGACTGGAGTTCTTAGGTGCTCTGATAACACAACAAACACACAATAGTAATTCACCCATTCTGACAGAGAGCACTGGTGGAAAAATGTAAGTCAGCTTATATACAGGTCACTCAATTTATTTACTCTTTTATATTGTAAGGGAGGGATCAACTTCTACAAGTAAATAGAGAGGACAGTATAGTACTGAGAAATAATAAAATACTGCAGAAGCTTTTCATTTTTAGCTGTACGTTTTGGAGATAAGTACATTTTATTTTATACACACGGAAGAAAAGCAGTAACACACAGGCTGAACCAAACGGCTGAGGCAGGTACATACGCCAGTAATCAAGAACTCTAACCCTTTAATGGGAGTGACATTACCACAAGAAGGAGCTACAATATTCGAACCAGGAATAAGGGAACTAGCTTTGTCCAATTTCAACCTTCCTCAAGCATCATGGGTTTTGAAGCTAGACTTGAGCATTATTGAGTTTACATTCCAGTTCAGAGAGGCTGTAAAAATCAGGAAGTAGAAAAGTCAGGTGTAGAGAAAAATAGGGTAAAGAAAGGGATAGTGAGGAGAAAGTATTAAAAATAAATACAGAGGCTGTGAAAAAACAGAGCAGAGAGTCAGAAAGAGGGTCCAATGAAAAATAAGTGCTGTACATGTGGCAGGCATGTAGGGCATGTATGTGTGGCAGGGGTGAGGGAGGTCATACACCACAGGAAACACACAAACATCCCTTTAGCTAGTAAAACAATGCTCGAACAGCTGAAAATCTTCCTTTGGAGGAGGAATGGAGAGAGAAGGCAGGTGGACACCAGGGAAGGAGGTTGTGGCACTGGAACATAGTCACAGCCTCCCTCACACAGGGGAAAGGAGGCCAACCATGTCTAAAAAGTGACTGGCACTGTCAAGGATTTGGGGATGGAGAGGGGGTTGGAGGATGCACCAATTCAGTGCATCTCCCCCTGACCTTAAAGTAAATCTGACCCAAATCCCTTGGTAGAAATTTAGAGGAAGGGAAATGGCAGCAACCTGCCTCTTAGGCTGAGTCCCACCCTCCTTCCCCCCGGTGCAGGAAACCCGGTTGTCACAGAGAAGTGACATTTATACCTCCCTGCCCCAGCATGACAGAATCTGGCCCTTTACATAGAAGATTCAGGGAGAATCAGAGTTTAATTAGGAGCAAAAGCAAGGAGCCTGCCATGACTGAAGGGGGACCTCTTTAAAGTCAGTAATTAATTGGTCTATACAGCGTGCTCAGCAACAAGGAACACAAGCTGTTTGGTTTTATAGCTGCCAAAATTGCTAGTGCACTTCAGTGCTTTCCCACTAGGTTTAGGTCGGTCATATCACTGAGGATCATTCAGAAATATAGACAAGAGTACTCCTTTTCATTTGTGTTGTGCTTATTAAATGGCCTTTATTGTTTTAACTAGACAAGGTCAATTAATCATTGAAAACATTGGCCTGACAGTAATTAATAATCATGGATGCAAAGAGTCCAATCAGCCCTCAAGAAAAGCAATCACACAATCGAAGATGGATTTTGTTCTCTTTGCTGCAGCAGGAGCACCTGGTACATTCTAGCAGAGTCTGTGGCTGCATTATTGAAAGGAAAGGATGAGAGAGTAGTAGCCCTCTTAAGGCAGGCTGGGTTAATTTCAAACCTTTGCATACAGGCTGCAGGTCTAGAAAACAGTAACTGAGCAGGCAGGCAGGATCAGGAGGCAATACCCCAAAGGAGAAAGCTGATACCCCTTGTAGTCCATAATCCAACAAGACTCTCATCGAATGACACCAATAGCCTGGTCTACATGTAAGGGTTTTGCCAAGATAGCCATACTAGCAAAACCCTCCTAGTGTAGGCGCAGCATACATCAGCCAAAAAGTGCTTTTCCCAATATATCTTGTATTCATTCTGCAAGCAAAATAAGCTATACAAAAAACAACCACAAAAAGAGGCATTTTAATGTCCATATAACTGTGTCTATACTAGGGCTTTTGATTGTATATATATGTCACCAGCACCCTCTCCCCCACCACAAAACATTGCTATCCTAGCACAAATTTCTAGTGTACACCTGGCCAAAGGGAATTTTGCATAAATAAGGGTGGCAGAATTTAACCCTGGAGAACTAGTTATTATGGGCCAATTTTATCAGTGGTGTAACTCCATTCATATCATTAACACCTGGAATGAATTTGGCCCAGAGTCAAATTCAGTCACCGGTTTTTACATAACACTCCCCACTGATGTCAAAGAGTGTTCCCCACATGGAATGATGGCAGAATATTTATGCTCTTTTCCATGTGCTAGATAGCTGCTGATAGTACCAATGCAGACTATGAAAGAATTTGTTATTCCTTGTTCATTTTCTCCTAAGGGCTATAGATTTCATATAGAGTTCAATTGCCTTTTCTCCTGTCATATCTTTCATACCTTAAAATTACAAATATGTGATATAAAATGTCATTTGGATGTTACAGCAAAATTCTTAGAAGCAATCAGCTGAAGAAAACTTATTCAGAAGCCATTTGAAAGCATACAAACTGAAAAGAACATTTTTAAAGGTTAAGCTTTCCAGTGTATCACAAACATCTAAAGCATTTCTATTACTTCACATAGTGCTGAAATTTTTATTCATATTAGGGATTATTTCCTTTACAAAAGTACTAACTCTAGTGAGCACATGGCATAAATTATATGCTAATGATTTCCATGTAAGAGATGTGTAGTTTAGCTGACAAAATGCAAAATTAAATACATACAGAGAGACTAAAAAATCTTTGAAAGACTTCCTGCACAATCATAGACCTGTCTAGCCAAGGGGTAAGGGTCCTCAACTCCCTTTGAAATCAATGGGAGTTAGGTGCCTAAATAATACCTTTGAGGATCTGGGCCTAAGTACCTTGAAGAATTAGTTCAGAATGAATATGCAACCCAAGTGATCTTGGAAACCTTGGAAAGTCAATGTTGTGATAATATTTGAAAAGGTTAGATGGGATAACCTGGGTAAATATAGGCTACCTAGCCTGACAAAATAATGGAACGACTGATAGGAGACTCAATCAATAAATAGTGGCATTATAATTAATGTCAATCAACATGGTTTCATGGAAAATAGGTCATCAGACACACAAAATTCTCTGATGAGATTGCAGACTTGATTGATAATATATTTAGACTTCTGTATGCTGTTTGACTTAGTACTAATTAAAACATTAGCACTATGCAAATTCAATATGGCACATAATAAATTGATTTAAACTGGCTAACTAATAGATCTTATCACATATTGGCTAATGGGGATTCATCAAGTGGAAATATTTCTACCAAGGTTTTGCAGGATATGCTGTGGGTCCAATGCTATTCAATAATCTTACTGGAAAAAAAAATAAAAATCATTGCTGAAAGTTTGCAGATGACACAGTGATTAATGGGATACTAAATAATGAGAAGGACAGATCTTTTGTACCACTTGTCTGGATCACTGGCAAGATGGTTGAGTTTTAATACAACCGAACATAAGTATGTCTAGGAACAAAAAAATATAGTCCATATATACAGGATGGTGCACTTTATCCTGAAAAGCTGTGACTGTCAATCTATGGGGTCATAGTAGATAATTAGCTGAACATGAGTTCCCAATGAAATGCTGTGGTAAAAAGGGCTAACACAATCCTTGGATGTTGTGGCACTCTGTACCTCAAAGCAGCACCCTGGAACCCCCATATTCACCCCGGCATATAATTATGATATATTTCATACAAAGCATGCCATGTAAGATATCATATGAAAAGTCATGATCTACTGAAACCCACTGATCTGTCCAAATACGTATATCCATTAGTGTGTATGAAGTTATGAAATTTTGCAGTATGGAAATATTTTCCAAGTTTGAGAATCTCTGTTGCAAGTTCCCCACTGACAACAAGGGTGGTGATCCACCTCAGTAGGATGTTAAGCAATCATCAATCAGCAGGGTAGTTGTAAACAAGGGATTTACAATTCTGTAAGTAAAGCACCACACAGTAGGGGATTGCTCAACCCGGTTACTCAGCAAAGCTCAGCAGGACATATCTGGGCTAGTGTTTTCCAGGCATATGCACTGAGGATATAAAATAGGGGACAGTGGCATCATGCTTTTGCCTTTCTTCTTCCCCACCTGTGCTGGAAGCAACAAGGATGCTAGGAAAACAAAGACTTGAACTGAGGAGACTGGTCCCAGGCTTAAAGGGGAAGACTGTGTATTAAGAACTGTAACCTACCTACAAAATCCAGTAAGGTAAGAAAAATTGCTTGATCCAAATACGGCCTAGTCTAATAAGGTTTAAAAATTAGACTGCATGCTTACTTTTTATTTTCTTTGGTGACTATCTCTAGCCTTTTGCGCCTACCACTTATAAGCACTTTAAATCTATCTTTCTGTAGTTAATAAATCTGTTTTACATCTTACCTAAAACAGTGTGGTCTGGTTGAAGTTCTTGGGAAATCTCAGCTCAGTTTACAAAAGCTCATGTGTGTCCTCTCCACATCGAGGGAGGGATGGACTGGGTAATTAACTTACCAGGTTTCTGACCAAGACAGACGGTACAGTTCTGGGTTGCAAGGCTAGGGGCTTGGGAGATTTGTGAGTGCCTTTCTCTGTATGATTTGTGAGTGGCTCATGGAGCATTCACACAATTTAGCTGGGTGTGGGGCTCCACATGCTGTTGTACTGAGTGATAACAGTGCCGGAGGGGTTTGCTGCTTTTCACTAGCAAAGTGCTGGAGAGTGAAGGGGGTACAGGGCATCCCAGTTCCAGGTTGTACCCCGGGGATCCCATCACAGATGTATAAACACTGTGCCAGGGTAGAGAGGTGATATTACCTCAAAATATGGCATTTTTGAGACCTCTACAGGAATTCTGTGCCTAGTTCTAGGGTCCACATGTTGCAAAATTGAAGAGAACACAGAGAAGAGTTGTAAGAATGATTCAAATTCTGGAAAATATCTTACCATGAGAGATTTAAGGAGCTCAATCTATTTAGCTTATCAAAGGGAATACTAATGTGAGATTTGATAATGGTCTAAATACATATCTGTTAGCAGACAGCTCTTTAATCTGTCAAAGGCATAACAAGATCCAATAGCTGAAAGTTGAAGCTAAAAAGAGTTCAAACTGGAAACAATGCTTTTTAAAAAAAAACAAAAAAACAAGCAAACAAGAAGAGTAATTAACCATTGGAACAGCTTACCAAGGGATGTGGTAGATGCTCCATCACTTGAAGTTGTTAAATCAGGATTGGAAATCTTTCTTTAAAATATGCTTTAGTTCAATCAAATATTGAGCCAAAGGCAGGAATTAGTGGGTGAAATTCAATAACCTATGTTATGCAGGGGTTCAGACTAGATGATCAGAATCGTCCCATCTGGCCTGAATCTATTAATCAAAATCATCTGAACCAGACATACAAAAGATCTATTAAAAGTCATCTTGTCCATCCCAGAGCCAATATCCTGCAGTATCCTTCAAAGAGAGAGCTTCTGGCATAAGACATAGCAATTCAATAGAGATCTATCTGAATGTTTAGGAACATCTTCCCTTAATATTTTTATTCTATCAAGGGTAAGTGATATTTAATAAAGTAAAGTTATTTTGTGCAAGAATAATTGAAGATTACAATTGGTGACCCGGTTCAGAAATAGTAATTTGTATTTATATATTACCTTACAACTGGAGATCTCAGAAAGACTCACAGCAACTCTGTGATAGATAAATATTACCCCCATTTTAGAGAAGAGGGAATCAAAGCAAAGAGAGGTTAAGGGATGTGCCCACAACCTCACAGGAAGCTCTGCAGCAGAGCAAGGAATATAAATTTCTTCACTCTTCATCCTTCTTTGTCTAAACCTAAACCCTTTCCCTCAAAACTGTTTTAAGGTTTGGATCAGTTCAGTTGAACACCCCCCCACCACCACCCTTCTCTACTGTGTTCCTGTAAAAATATTCCCTCCTGAGACCCAGCACATATATTCTCCCTCCCTGAGAACTCCAACAAACCCTTCCCCTAAGGCACTTGCAAACTAGTCTCTGAGCTCATAGACTTTAAGGTCAGAAGGGACCTTCATGATCATCTAGTCTGACCTCCTACGCATTGCAAGCCACAGGACCTCACCCACCCACTGTAGCTAGACAGGGTTTCTCAAAAGTCATTTCATCGTGACCCCCTTCTGACAACAAAAACTACTACACAACTGTGGGAAGGGGGACTTAAACCTGAACCCCCGGGGGGGGAGAGGAGGGAGCCAAAGCCAAGCCCTGCTGAAGCTTGAGGGCTTCAGCCCTGGGTGGTGGGGCTTGGACTTTGGCTTCATCCCCGAGCCCCAGCAGGTCTAATGCCAGCCCTGGCAACCCAATTAAAATAGGGCTGCGACCCACTTTGGGGTCCCAACCCACAGTTTGAGAACTGCTGAGCTAGTACATTCAATGATCTCACTGTGGAGTCCAGCATATCCCTAGTCTTTGCTTTAGAGGTATATACTATCTGTTAACCCAGGCCAGTTTAATCTCTTGCTAATTCTGGTGCTTTCCTGTCAGAAAATAGCAATGTACTCAGGCACAGAAGCTAACACCATGCACAACAGAAACCTGAGATGGTCTGAGCCCTATGATGGGAATATCAAAGGTAGTAAAGTCATAGCTTGCTCAAGGTGCAGGGTGGTCATAGGGATGTGAAAGTGTGAAAAAAAATGACTTGAACTCTGGAGGTTAGGCACGGAGAGTGATTCAGTGCCTGTCACAAATTGTAGGGAAGAGATGATGTACTAGCTGGAGGAGACAGATTTATGACCAGGGAAGAGAAAAAGAGAAGGCTCTCTGTTCAGAGAGTGCGGGGAGGGAGAAGAGAAGGTTTAGATAAGCATTCAAATGTTGGGGTGCCCACCTGACCTCCTCCAATCATCCCTTACACTTTGAAATTCACCAGCCTCTACCCCAATGTAGTATCTTTGCAAAGTCATGTTTCAACTTATAAATGGTACATTTACATTTTCCAGTCTCCTATAAGGGTGCAATGCTTGGGGCCTGGAAATTGAGACCAATGCAGGGCTTGTTTTTGTGGCAAAGCTTCAAAAATTCTATAAAACAGATCTACTGATTTTTCAATTAAAATGATAGTACTATCGACCACATAGAGTAAAACTAATTGTCTGCAGTTCCTCTAAGGGAACCGCTTCTCTAACTGACTAATAACTGCTTTATATTCGTTTAAGTTGGAAAGTCTGTAGGCATGGCCAATCTGCTGCCTACAGAATTTTGGTGCACTGAAGGGAGAACAAAAAGAAATGAAATTGTAACAGCAGTTTCTTCACTGCAGTACCAAAAGGATGTAAAAATTATCACAAGTGACAGGGTTGATGCCATGTACCTTAAAACTAAGCACAGAATTACTCAGTCTGCTAAACAATTAAGTCTGTGACAAGATCCAACATGAGATATCCACCAATCACTAAAGGCAGTTTTGAGCTTTGGGTCTATGCCATCAACCAACCAAACAGCAATGAACTGCTCTGGAGTGAAGGAGAGATAGGGCTTCTAAAGAGTTTCTTTAAATACATATTTTATAAATGTAATTACTTTTAATAAGAGTCCTGCTACCACCCTCCCTTTTTACCATTTTAGCTGTCAGTTGCTGCTTTTCTAAGAGGGTTTCAAATTATATTCAAAATATAATGGTGACATTTCAAATTTTTCAACATTAGCTCTCTCTGTGCACTCGCACGCTCTACCCCCATCCAAGTACTGATCTGACTTCTCATATACACTTCCTCTTGGTCTGACAGAATTATTTTTGACACCCTATTTGTCCACTTTAGTTGCACAACATACAAAGCCAGCAATTTGTCTTTTCCCCCTCTCTGTATATATTTGTCTCCACTTGACAGGCTCCTTTTGCTTTCAAACTAGAGGTACTGTAATGGAGGCAAAACACTGAAATTACAGTTAAGATATTTTTAGAAACACAAAATACTTGGGAGAACTAGGCTTTAATACTGGTATTATGACTGAAGTTAGGAATTATGGTTATTAGAAGCTTTACAGTTTATGCTTGCCATAAATCTAATTGCCTATTACATTATTCCCTCTTTCAGCAATACTGTTGCTATATTTACTACAGACATCTATGATGACAGACAGTACCTTTGAGGAGAGCCAGATAAACAAAATATTTTACATACTCAAGCTTCTCAGTGTCTAATGGATTCATATCATGGAGAGAAAAAGGCTTCATTAGAGGAAATGCACCAGGTGCTTGAAAGCAGATTTACCACAGAGATTTGGTTTGAGTTATCTGCTACAGTTTAATGGGAATGCTGGTGTTCAACTCATGGAATCCTGAGCACAAAACAGACAACTACAAAATACTGGGAGCTTGACAACTCTGGACACAAACCTTTGCCTGGCAACAATGATATTGTCTGGAATAAAACATTCTATAAACTCGTAAGGCCACTGTCTCAGAGAGGCCTGTGCAAAGGTCATTATTATTGCAAGATGTTTGCCACTTGGCACAGCTTCAACAATGTTCTGTTTTGTCATAAGGAAGCAGGGGATCAAGCCCTTGGGTGAATGGCTGCATACAGAGGTAATTATCCAGGCATTAGAACCTGAGGGCCAAAACAAACTCTTCCAGTTTACTGCACATCAAAATATTTGATGCAATTCTAGTGGTGTGCAGTAAGTAACTTGATTGTCATTGAAAAGTACAGTGCAGTAACAATGGACAAAACGACAAAGTACTGTTACCGATTTGAATAACCCATTCATCAACAATTAATAAATCTTGGACCTTGTCTGACGTGGCAAAGCGATGAAACAAGAGGAAACTCTCTTTTTGTACTAGTGCCGTTAAATAAGAGGTGTTTAGCACAGAGGGATTGGCTTGTGATGCGTTGTCTGTGATACTCCAAATATCAAGGGTCAAACACTGTACTTTTGTAGATGTATTGTGCATGGGAGATTCTTGTAGGGATGAAGATTTAAATTAATTCTCGCCCTCTCTTGGTCCAAGAATATGGAGCTTCACTTCCACAGCATCAGGTCACAGTAGCTGCAGCAGATTACAGTTTACTCTGCCCTCCTATATCTGGGTGTTTGTCTCCTGGATGCACACAGTTCTGTTTTGCAAGTGTTTGTAGAATCAATCCTACCTACATTTGTTAATTGGTCTTGAATTTCATTTCCTCCGTATACTACTGCTAATAGTATTAAAATGTGAAGATATAGTGGAAAAGGTGTAATTATAGGTAATCAATTGGCCAGTGTCTGCTCTTGAATTCACATGCATGCACACAGATACACACATTCCCAAGCACAGAGTTGAGCCCCAAATTCTTATCCAGTCACTGGTATTATGAAATAAAATGACAAGCAACATAGCATCACCAAGTTAGTTGTTGGGGGATTAGGGGTGGTAAGAGGGAGAATCAGACATATTCCTTGAATGCTACCTGTATTCCCAATTCTTGTATATTTGTCATGAATGTTATGACTTTTGGTGTTTTTCTTAAAAGTCCCAGGCTCTGGAATTTTATGAGAACCTTAGTTTATTATTAATTATAATTATGGTAAGTTTCTAGTCCTCCTGGTTGTGGAGGAAAACTTGAAAACGTGACCCAAGTGCAACCTAAGATGCAAGACAAAGAGTAAAGAAAAGGAACCCCAAAATATATCTTCTTTGAAAATGTCATCATTTGAAGACAGTCTCATGTTTTTGAAGGCCTGACCCTTGATGTTTAAACTCTGGGGGTTAGCAATACCACACCAGGACTTCTGCTCAATTCTGCTGTCTCAGAATCTTTGAGTATTCAAGCATTTTACACAGCTTTGAAACTGGTCTACACAATTTGGTCAACAGAAGTGTTCAACATCAAATACATATTCAGTCAAATCTGACACTGAGCATATATGTTTGATCCACTGGTGTCTTGGGTAACCATTTTAAAGTTTGGATACCAACATCAGATACTTCATGAATAATCCAGAAACTGCTCTATTTACTTGTGACTTTAGAATACTGAATGGGCTTGAAAGATAATGTGGCTGGTTCATGAATGCTTCACAAAGCCAAATTTACCAACCTGTATATTCTGCAAATCCTATTTGACCAGCTCTACTTCCAATTATTTAGCAAAAGCATGTTCTTCCATTAGTGTCTTTGGGGGAGCAGGAGAAATAGTGACTCAAATATGAGAGGTCACAAAAATACAGTTGCAAAGTTTCTTCAATAATTCTAAGCTGCTAGCTCCAAGGCTCTGATACATACCCCAGTGAAGTTAACAGACTCCCACTGACATCAGTGAACTTTGTGTCAGGCCCCTAGTACTGACACACCAGCAGTGGTGAGACTGCTCAATATATTGTGAGGTCAAATCAACTGGAATTTTGTTTCTGTCACTGAACTAAACTGCTATACTGTTAATTTTTTTTAAAACATAGTTAACTCCTTTACAATCCCCATCTTTATAGTTGAATCAAATCATCACTAGAATACACCCAAATTCATATAACAGCAAACTTCCCAAATCAGACAGGTAGGGAGCATAGAAGCAAAATGTCTACTTTACAGAGACAAGCTCTAATTGGCTGTTTCAAGCTGCAGCACCCAGAAAGGTGTGATATTCTTCTTTCCTGATTTAGGACACATCAGATGACAGCAACCACAATCTGATTCCTAAAACTCAAGGTCCACGCACCACTATAAGCGAGAAGCATGTGCATCAGGGGCAGTGAAAAATGACTTTTGGTTTGGAAAATAATGTGTGATCCATATAACCAAGTGGTAATCAGTAACAGCTAATTCCACTTTAAATTAAATCCTACCAACTGGCAAAATACCCACCAGAGCTACGTTAAAAGTCTTCTAAGCATCCATCTATCCAATTTTTTTAAGCATCATTACAATAGTAGAGAGAAATTCTGCTCCAAGCTCCACAGAGCAAATCTCAGCTCTGTTACTGTGATCACCCTACATGTGCAGAACTCTGGGAGATTATTAGAGTCAAGATCTGTCATTCAGAGTTGAAAATAGAATTTTGCTCTAAGTATGGTGTGCTGTGTGTTATATTACATTCCTTGCAAACGAACTGTACTGAGCGCAGTAAAAAATAATTTTTCCTAATCTTGTAGGATTCCAGAAACAGAAGGGTAGATAGCAGGCCAAAAGCATGAATTATGCATACAATACCAGCAAACTCTTACCCCAATATATAGCTGCAGCAGGTTTTGCATGGAAAAAGAAATGAGGAAGAAACAGATATTGAACAATTTTCTCCATAACTGGTTCTTACTCACTCTAAATGTAAAATTTTATTTAGCCGATTTCATAGGGAAACATCATTATTAAAGAAGCACATTTACATGGGTCTCTTTGAAAAGATTTAATGCAAACAAAGCCTGAAATAATTGAAGAAAAAACATCTTCTAACTGTTCTCAGAAGAGCTTAGCACGGAGGGGGATGGCAGGAAAGAATTACTTTATTATATTGATTTTCTTGGGAAAATCAAAGTGGGATAAGCCAAATAGACCAATTCTCTTTTGCAAAACTCAATGGAAGCATACCGAATGGCATTTCATTTACATGTCAGAAACTGTTTGTAGTCATCCTGTTGTAACTGCAAAACCTACACATCATTACTCCACTAAAACAGCTAATCCATGAGGATATCTTGATTCATTACTGCACATTCCTATTTTTAAAATTGATCAAGGTATAAAGTATATAAGTTTTATATTTAAAAATGTAAACAAGCCCATCATTAACCTGAAATAAGAGAGTAATATAAACCAGACATGCAATAACAGATATGTTGAATAGCAACAAATGTAATTGGCCAGCAGTTTTCTAAAAGCTAGAATGTATCTTGGTTCACAAAATGAAAAATGTTTTCACATGTAAGCAGACAGTTCTCTTCACCGTGTTAAGTCTTGATTATTGTTTATTTCTGAATAATCTATTAGCCTTTCATATAATTTGTACTTTATTGTTTCTTGAGCAGTGAATTGAAACAATCAAATACATTTTCAAACCAAGTATCTAAAAAATCAGTTCCTTCTGATCTCATTAGGATTTAGGATTGAGTAGTCTCATTCATTTGAAGTTGTAGCATTTGGTGGTCTGGAACTCAACTTCATATCTGTCTGTAAAGGCACCTTGTAGACTTAGCATGATACAAGTGATAGATTATGATAATATTTATGTGAATGAGGGCTGCAGGACTTAGCTCTGAATTACTGGCTAAGTCCTGAATTTAGGGCACTGTATTTTCTTTGCTATAGCATAATTGATGAAAACACAAACTCTTGTGGTTATAGGGCTGGACTGGAAATCAGGAGATTCAGGTTTAATTCCTGACTCTCCCACAGACTTCCTGTGGGACCCTGGGCATTTCACTTAATATCTCTGTAAATCAGCTTCTCACATATGAAATGTAGATACAGTAATACCACTTCCTTTCTCCCACTGCTTATTGCCTCATCTGTTGAGGCTGCAAATTCTTCAGAGTGAGGATGTCTCTTACTTTAGAACTTAGAGGCCACATTCTGCTAGGCACAGTGCATACACACAGTAATACAAATAGTTAACAAACTAAAGTGACCAAGGGTCCAATCATGCATTTCTGAAGGCAATTGCAAAACTCTCACTGACTTTGATTGGAGTAGGAGCTGGCAGTAAAGGAGTGTAAGGTTTGCAAGGAAATCTTTCCTCTCTCCTCTAGGTGATGGTGTCACCAACTGTGGCAGAAAAAGCTAAGAACTCTGAACTGAAAGTCTTAGCAGATCAGAAGCTTTTCAGCATACTTTCAAATTCAGATTAAGGACTTGATCCTGTACTTCTAACTGCTAAATAAGCTATGAGGCTTTGAAGACTCAAACATTTTTCTTTCTTTACCCACTTGTCCCAATAGCCAAAGAGCTGCTTTAGAAGAGCTGATCAGAAATGATCACCTATATAATCCTCTCTACTACTAGATCAGATGATCTATAAATCAGGTGCTTTCCTTTATGGCAGTGGTCCCCAACCTTTCTTGTGGGAATAGCATATTGCTATATATATAGCATATACTGTGGCGGGCGCCTGACAGCCCACTGCCGAAATGCCACAGAGAAACGGCAACGCTTCTTGGCGGCATTTCGGCAACAGGGTGTCCTGCAGGCAGACAAAAATTCCCCGGCGGGCGCCATAGGGGACCCCTGCTTTGTGGCCTTTATTAGTAATATCAAATATTCCTCACATCTCCAATAAATGCAACTTATGAAAATAAGAATCAATGGTCCATCTATCCCAGTGCCAGATGCTTCACAGGAAATGAACAGAACTGGGCAATTTTGAGTGATTCATAACTTGTCATATGGTACACCTGGAGCATGGGGTTGCATCCCTGACTATCCTGGCTAATAGCCATTGACGGTCCTATCCTCCATGAGCTTATCTAGGTTTTTTTTTTTTTTTTTTTTTAAACACAATCATACTTTTGGTCTTCACGACATCCCATGGCAACAAGTTCCATACATTGACTGTGTGTTGTGTGAAGCAGTACTTCGTTTTGTTTGTTTTAACCTGCTGCCTAGTAATTTCATTGGGTGACCCCTAGTTCTTGGGTTATGTGAAGGGGTAAATAACACTTCCCTATTCACTTTCTCTGCACCATTCCTGATTTTAGAGACCTCGATCATACTCCCCCTTAGTCATCTCTTTTCTAAGCTGAACAGTCCCTGTCTTTTTAAACTCTTCTCAGATGGAAGCTGTTCCATACCCCTCATCATTTTTGTTCTCCCTCTATGTGCCTTTTCCAATTCCAATATGTCTTTTATGAGATGAGGCAACCAAAACTGCATGTGGTATTCAAGAGGTGGTATACCTTCTTTTCCTACTTCTAGCAAAGAGCAGGATAATCAAAGACTTGAATAGACCAAGCTGAAAATGATCTAAAACAATAAGATGATCCACTTTTTACAGCATCCTTCACAAAATTCAGAGGGATGTTTTTAAATAATGCTTTAATTAATATTATACAGAAAAATTACATTTTGAATGAGAAACCTTTTGTTTAACTATTTATAAATAGCCATTTACTGACCTATTTTTGATACATCAAAAATCAAAATAACTTTACTCCCCTTCAAAATAGAAACAGAAATTGTGATAATGCAATGACAAAGGCCAACTCATAGTGTTGGGCCCCTGTGCAAGCCCATCACCCACTTACACCAAGTCATTCACCATTAGGGCCCTAGGTTTTTTTCCCCCATTGTAGCAAGCTTCTGTCGGAAAGGACACATTTTGACCTGATCTCATTAGGAGTCCTCACTCACTTACACTCACATTCTCTGGTCCCAGTAGTAAGTGAGATTTCATAGAAAAGGTTCAGGAACCCAATCTTGGGGCCACTAAAAATTCCACTGCAAAACTCCAAATCATTTCAGTGACAGCAAAAAGAAACCACAGATCCATCCTTCCGGGACCAGGATCTTAGGATCGGTCCTGAAGAAATCAAAACTTTGGCAAACATAGCATATTTATCAATTCCTTTTTCTATTTATAACGAGAAACAGCTTCTCTTTCCTGCTGATTCCTCACCCCCACTCTTTCAGCTAGGTCATTTTCAACTTCAGTCCAGTTCTCTCCTCATCACTTCCCATTTCTCTCCCTCCTCTCTAACTCCCCACCCCCTTGATATTTTTTCTCCACTGCAAAGATCATGGGAACAACTTGTTCTTAACTGAAAACACAAAAGCAATCAGTTTTATTTTGCAAGGTTGTGCTTTTTAGTTTGGTCTTGGTTTTTTGTATATAGACACCAACCATGAACCTCTGATATTTTAATCACTGAACTGTAAATATAAGAAGATTCTAAGTGCATTTGTAACATCTGTCAGGATCGAACCTGGGACCTCTGGAACTTAGTGCATGAGCCTTCACTGCATGAGCTAAAAGCCAACTACTTCTTAGCTAAGGCTGTAGAGCAGACTCATTTAAAACACAAACACACATTCTCTTTCTCTCCTCTCCTCTCCCCCCCATACCCAAAAAGTATGTGGGTTACACATTCATGACTTGTCAACTTCAAAATGGCTCCAAATTAGACTTCTTGTTCTTTCTGCAGTACAGAAACTATATAAATACACCAAAACATGTAAGAATTCAGAGGATACTACTTACCTTAGAAGTTAACCCCAGATACTCAGAGATGAGAGTTTCATAGTGCTCAGCGAGTCCTCCACATCTTTGTCAACTAGTCATAAGAAACCAGCAAAAATCAGATGACTGAATATTCAAAATACCCAAACCAGCTGGGATCAAAACAAAAGAACCAACAAGGCTTTTTGTCTGCATAAAGAACATTTGAAATTTCCTCTTCTAAGACACATTACTACATAAAATGTGACAAAATTTAGGCCTCATCTACATTGGGAATTTCTCCCTATACCAACAATTAGCAGCCAGTTACTGACATAACTGCAAACCCCACGTGAGGATAAAGAAAGCAGCAGTTTGTAGCAGTGGCGCTCACTCAGTTCCTGCTTGAAATCACATTAAACTCCATCCGTGCAAACTGCTGCTTTTCTTGTCTACACTGGTTGGCAATGATGCTATTTCATCAGAGGCTGGGGCACAACCTAGACAAGACCACAGAGACAGACTCAGATCTCAGTCAGGAGTAAATCCAGAGATGTTAGATGATGGAAAACAGGTGTAAAGAAAGGAAAAATCAAGCCCCTCTATTCAGCAGGACACATATGGAGTTGTACTTCTTTTACAATTATCAGCACTTAAATATGATGCAATTTTCCATTTACACACCATTTTATTTGTACATTCTAAAGGTTGTTTATTGATTTTAAAGACATCTTGTACAAAATATACTGTGTAAGAGTCAGAGTATTTTGCATACCTATACTTTGGAACCAGTCTCATCAACACAGCATAAGGTAATGCAGAGGAAGCCACTTTCAATAAGCCTCCACCTATAGCAAAGTTCCCAGTTGTTTCAATGCATTTTAATTCTTCTTGCAGCAAAGCTTGACTACACTATTGTATGTAGGTTTCACTGTGCTAATCCTCTTGGAATGTAGAATTTATCACCTTCCCCACAGCGTTAAAAGCTGCATTACAAGGTAATAATCACTTCCGCTTCCTTCTCTGCTCAGGACAGAAGAGGAAGGGGGAGCAGTACTAAGGAGAAAACACTGGTTCCTACTCTTCCTCCAGCTGCTCCGAGCAAAGACTGGAGACCAAAGCCCTGAGAGGATTGGAGGATGTGAAGAGATGCTCTGTCACCACTTCCAGAATGAAAAGGAGAGGCAGAGGCCCTTACCAGACAGCCCCTCTCCAGTTATAGTAGGACTCTGTACATAGTGCCCATTCTGAAGCCTCAATTTCTAATGAGTTTGACTGGAATAAGGACTTTAGAAGTAGTCTCTGTGACAACAGGGGTCTGATATGAATGAATAACCAACTGGGTAGGGGTGGGAGGCAGACCAATAAATACTCCTGTCTGGGAGCACACACCCTAATCTTCTGAGAGGAACTTAGCCTTTTCTATTCCCTGACGAGGGTAATGAGCTCCGCCTGCTCCAACAGACATTCAGAAGCACAGCTGACTTCCTCATCCCAGTCAAGCTAGCACAGGGGGAAAGCAGTTGTGCTTCTAACTATTGCTGGTGATTTAGGGCCAAATCCACAAAGGATTAAGGCACTACTGTGATCTACAAAACCCCTGCTCAGCTGCCTCCTAGCCCTGTAGCTACCTAAACTCACTAGGTGCCTATATTTCTCTGTAAAGTTTCCCTAGGCACCTACATTTTCGGCTCTGATGCTGGTGCCTCGGGCAAGTCTCCAGGTGTCTATTTCCTGCCTAAACCCCAGTGCAATCCTCAAGCCAGAAAACGGAAGATAGGCAGAGGAATACCTGTGGGGCCTAATCCTATAGGCATACTCAGAGCATACCTGACTAACTCCACATAAACTTTTGCCCAGGAGTTAGGTTACTCATCTAGGATGTGGGAGATCTCTGTTCAGTCAGCCCCCTGCACCCCCCATTGGGAAGAGAAGGTATGTGAACAGGGGTTCCCCAGTTCTCAGGTGAGTGCCCTAACTACCAGGCTAGTCTGATGTGGCTTTCTCAAGCTCCTTTTTTAAAGCTGTTCCACATTCCATATTAATAGGGATAGAGACAGAGAATTAGTCTAGTGGTTAGGGAGCTCACCTCAAGCTGGGAGAGCGCTGTTTAAATTCCTTCATCTCATCCAACTTGGTCCTGTAAGATGCTGAATGCCTAGCTCCAAGAAGGGACAGAGTGTCTTCTGAGCCCAGTGAAGACAGATGCTCAATGCCTCACAGAATAGGGTCCCTTTGTTGAAAATTTCATGTTGTCTTGCAATATTTTGGCACTCCCACTCCTGGCTACAACTAGGAAGTACAGAGGCTTATGAATATTGAACTTCTTAAAGAAGTCAACTAAACTATTTGAAGTCTTAACAGAAAAAAAATTTGTTTGGCTTCTGCTGAGTGAAAACTGGGAGTGTTGGGGGTGAAGTGCTCTGAATTGATTTGCTTATTACTAATTCACCCAGCAGGGGCAGAGGGATCAAACACAGAACACCTGGCATTTTAACAACTTGATATAAACACATTCTTCTGGCCGGAGTTTGGTGAAGTACCCATGCTGGGTCTTAGTACTGAAAATGGGGCTATTTGGCTCATGTATACAGGAAAAAACCTATGTTCAAGTCACAGGGTTAGGTGTAACAGCTGCTATCTGTTTAGGGAAACTGTGTTTTTAATCTCACTCTGCTAACAACTGTTTTATTTACATTGACAATACCAAAAAAAAAAAAAAAAAAAAAAGTGTGTGTGAGAGAGAGAGAAACCCACTGGTCCAGACTATTATGCTGTCAGTCACAATTACCAGCTTGGCAATTTATTTCCTGCAAAAGCCCAACTTGTTTTCTGCTTTCCTTTAGCTAACAGAAGGAGGAGTTTGCCACTCTTGGAAATCAGTATTGCAAATAATCCAGCCCTGGAGTTAGTAGGTATCTACCATACCATTTTTAATCTCCTCACATTTCAGAGTATTCTTGGCCCTCCCAATTCCTCCCCTTACATCTGGACTCTCCTTAACCATTCCAGTGGATGCTGTCCTATTGTTGAGCCACTACAGACCAGCAGTTCTCAAACTGTGCATTGCGAAAAGCCACAGCCAGGAACCCCAGCGGGGCTGAAGCCCAGAGCCCCATCCCCCGAGTGGGGCTGAAACCTGGAGCCCTGTGCCCCATGCCCAGCGGGGCTGAAGCTCCCTGCCTGAGTGGGGTTGAAGCTCTGAGGCCCTGAAGGTAGGAGGTTGCAATTTTTTTTAATGGGGGGTCGTGATTTTTTTTTATGTCTAAATGGGATCACCAGCACAAAGAGTTTGAGAAACATTGCTAGACCGTACAGTGAAGGGCAACTGGATGTTTTTCTCTTTCGTAATATTGTCCTGAGACCATAATTAGAACCGAACATCCATAATGATTGTATCTGCAGTGCTTGCCCCAAGGGAATTCTCTGCAGCTGATCCTGGGGCTTTTAGAGCCATATTACACGATGCTAGCCCCTTTTGCCAGGGTAAAGGCACCATGGTAGAGGTGAGAATTTCACCCCAGGTGTTCTAAATAAAATGAGTATGTACTTTTTCTCATTAGAAGGCTTTTAAATGGCTCCTTTTTAAAAGTGTTCCTGTAGCTAACCAACAAAACCTCATTACAGCGTATATTTGAAACTTAGATTTTGGTATTTGTGCAACTTTCACTTTTCAGGTCCAGAAATGATAAAATAATATTTAAATTGCCATTATTTGAAAACTATACACTGATCTCCATCCATGAAGGTGACAGAGAAGAGGGAAAAAAGCTGACAATGTATTTTGGGAGGTTCCCATCACTGACCAATATTTTCAGTGACCGAGCCAAAGAACGTTTCTTGCACACAGTGCACTCTAACAAATGCTTTCGCACATATGTACAAAGAAATGGGTGCTGTGATACTTGTAGGCTGTCTCTTTTGTTTGACAGACTCGTTCACCAACAATTTCAGCGATACAGTACTAGAGGAATATGATCTGGGTGTCCAGCCATGTTTGGTTTTGGCTGTATGGCATATTCATTTACTTTATTAAGCTGGTGCCTCCATCCTATTTATTGAAACACTGCATTTTCGTGTACCTACATGAAAGAAGAAAGATATAAATACTTTTTCAAAAACTAAGAACAACCCAAATGTAAGCTCTTCATTTAACCCCCTTCCTCTCCCCCCCCCCCCAAAAAACAAACAAACAAAACAAAACAAAACCCCACTTACACTGCAATTAAATACCTGTAGCTGGCCTGGGTCGGTTGGCTCAAGTCAGCTGACTTTGACTCAGGCTGTGGAGTTGTAAAACTGCTGTGTAGACATTCAAGTCACTGTGAATTTTGCTGTTCTCAAAGCTTAGTATGTGTATGTTGCAATCTGATGATGCTTTTTGCAATTGCAATGTTGTTACTGTCAGAAACAATCTGTTTACTTTGCATATTTCCACATTTTTCCGAGCTGCCTGGATTTGATCTTCTGCAATTGGAATGGAGATTTACTAATTTATTTTATTTTGCAAGATGAAAGGCCTTGCAAAGGGTGTGGAAAGGTCCCACCATTCAGAATCTGGCAAAATTCAGATTTGGGGCATAATCATTTTAATGAGAATTCAGATTCAGCTGTCCCTGCCTGCTGAATCTGGGTCCCAAGGGCAGGATAACCCAATATCCTTAGGATCCAGGCTCCAGAGGGCACAAGAGCCTCAGAAATAGTTGCATCAGAGCAGGAGTGAAATGTGCTTCTTTCAGCCTACTATAGGCAAATAATGCAGAGCAAAGACCAGTCAGTACATCTGGGATTGAATGGATGAGACATTACTACAGAGTACCCAATATATGAATTCATTAGCAGGGATTACTGATGTAATAAACTGGCATCTGGGGACTTTTGAAGGGCTGTGAGCACAGTCTGAGGCAATAACTGATACAGGTTACAGCTTAACCCCTTCACTGCTGACATCTGTGCAGTGGCGATGCATATTTTACATTCATCTTTGTTTGCCAAGGATGAAACCCAGTGTAATGGCTGCACACTTGCTCAGCGCAGGCAGGCATCATTTGCTTAGAATATAGAAGTCACAGTAGGATCCAGGAAAACCTAGACACAATTGTAAACAGCAATTTAGTCACATACAAATACATCACATTCATGGAGTGTGCGTGTTTCCTGTTGGCAATATACTCTAGCCTAAGAGCTGTCAGGTGCACAGAGTCCCATCCTCTATGCCTAGCAGTGATGAAAAGTAGGCAGTCTAATAGAGTTTCCTCCATTATCTCTACTAAGTCATCCTTGTTCTTTGGGAAGATTAGCTACTCAGTTGCACGCCTCACCCTATCACTGAAGTAGCCAGCTAGGCAGAGGCAGCTGATTGGCTGATGCCAATGGCGATCCCTCTGTTCCATTAAAAGGATGCAGTGGATAGTGTGCTAGAGATGGTGGTGGCTGACTCAGACGGAAAGGGTGTAGCTAATGCTGTAGCCAAACTGATTTTCACTTCCAGGAAAAATTCTGGAAAAATTTTAATCCCCAATTGGAACAAAAATCCTAAACCTTGAAATTGTTTATGGAAGTGAAATTCCATATTATTTTGTTTTGGAAACACCAAAATGTTCCCACAGTGGGAACATTTTGGTGTTTCCAAATCAAATATGCTTCTTGGGGTTCCAGAGCCTGGGAGCCCACTTGCTACTACTCTGGTCCTACCTGATGGCTCTTGCCAATATATGTGCATGTGTGTCACCCATATCCTTCCTGTGCCTTGGGTTTTTTTAACATGTTTGGCACTGTGTTTCCGGGTCTGTGATGTGTAGAGCAACCAATGCTCACCTTGCTCACTGGGGTGTGACTTTGATGGGTTCGGAGGCAAAGGGCTGTCCCCTCATGTGTGTGGGAAGGCAAGAGGGGGACATGAAGATCACCAAGAAGGAGTGGTTGGGGCAATACTACATTTGCTCTCTTACCGCCCCCCGCCACAGTGTGTGTGGATAGGGCAGGAGGAGGGTGCTGCTCCTTTTTGGTTCCTTTCCCACCTCAGGTGGCAGGCTAGCCCAAGGTAACAGAGCTTGACTTGCCTACTGCTGCTGCTGCCCTCAGACAGTGGCGCAATGAGGGACTGGCTGATTGGCTCTTGCCTGCCAGGAGAGGTTGAGGGGGGTGAATTCTGCCTGTGTTTATTGCTGGGAGTAGCCATTTTGAGCTCTTTTGCTTTCTGCTGGCAAGTCACCAGCCCCAGCCTTACCTAATGAGCTAGATGTCTTACAATTCTGGGAGCTAGGAGGATCACCAGACTTTGTTTGGGTCTAGAAGGAATGTTCCCAGCTGGTGAATCTGGCAAACTTCTGGGTGGCTTTT